>NW_027423612.1:2473333-3710000 GCF_048934315.1 Petromyzon marinus
CACAGGGTTCAGTGTTAATCATTTAGACTCCCACAGTGTTCAGTGTTAATCAGTGAGACTCCCACAGGGTTCAGTGTTAATCAGTGAGACTCCCACAGGGTTCAGTGTTAATTAGTGAGCATCCCATAGGGTTCAGTGTTAATCAGTGAGACTCCCACAGGGTTCAGTCTTAATCAGTGAGACGCCCATAGGGTTCAGTGTTAATCAGTGAGACTCCCACAGCGTTCAGTGTTAATCAGTGAGACTCCCATAGGGTTCAGTGTTAATTAGTGAGACTCCCACAGGGTTCAGTGTTAATCAGTGAGACTCCCACAGAGTTCAGTGTTAATCAGTGAGACTCCCATAGGGTTCACTGTTAATCACTGAGACTTCCACCGTGTTCAGTGTTAATCAGTGAGACTCCCACAGGGTTCAGTGTTAATCAGTGAGACACCCATAGGATTCAGTGTTAATCAGTGAGACTCCCATAGGATTCAGTGTTAATCAGTGATACTCCCATATGGTTCAGTGTTAATCAGTGAGACTCCCATAGGGTTCGTGTGTTAATCAGTGAGACTCCCACATGGTCCAGTGTTAATCAATGAGACTCCCATAGGGTTCAGTGTTAATCAGTGAGACTCCCACAGGGTTCAGTGTTAATCATTGAGACTCCCACAGGGTTCAGTGTTAATCAGTGAGACTCCCACAGGGTTCAGTGTTAATCAGTGAGACTCCCATAGGGTTCAGTGTAAATCAGTGAGACTCCCATAGTGTTCAGTGTTAATCAGTGAGACTCCCATTGAGTTCAGTGTTCATCAGTGAGACTCCCATAGGGTTCAATGTTGATCAGTGAGACTCCCATAGTGTTCAGTGTTAATCAATGAGACTCCCGTAGGGTTCAGAGTTAATCAATGAGACTCCCATAGGGTTCAGTGTTAATCAGTGAGACTCCCATAGGGTTCAGTGTTATTCAGTGAGACTCCCACAGGTTTCAGTGTTAATCAGTGAGACTCCGATAGGGTTCAGTGTTAATCAGGGAGACCCCCATAGGGTTCAGTGTTAATCAGTGAGACTCCCATAGGGTTCAGTGTTAATCAGTGAGACTCCCACAGGTTTCAGTGTTAATCAGTGAGACTCCGATAGGGTTCAGTGTTAATCAGTGAGACCCCCATAGGGTTCAGTGTTAATCAGTGTGACTCCCACAGGGTTCAGTGTTAATCAGTGAGACTCCCACAGGGTTCAGTATTAATCAATGAGACTCCCATAGGGTTCAATGTTAATAAGTGAGACTCTCATAGGGTCCAGTGTTAATCAGTGAGACTCCCATAGGGTTCAGTGTTAATTAGTGAGACTCCCACAGAGTTCAGTGTTAATCAGTGAGATTCCCATAGGGTTCACTGTTAATCACTGAGACTTCCACCGTGTTCAGTGTTAATCAGTGAGACTCCCACAGGGTTCAGTGTTAATCAGTGAGACACCCATAGGATTCAGTGTTAATCAGTGAGACTCCCAGGAATTCAGTGTTAATCAGTGATACTCCCATATGGTTCAGTGTTAATCAGTGAGACTCCCACAGGGTTTAGTGACAATCACTGAGACTCCGATAGGGTTCAGTGTTAATCAAGGAGACCCCCATAGGGTTCAGTGTTAATCAGTGAGACTCCCACAGGGTTCAGTGTTAATCAGTGAGACTCCCATAGGGTTCAGTGTTAATCAGTGAGACTCCCATAGTGTTCAGTGTTAATCAGTGAGACTCCCATAGTGTTCAGTGTTAATCAGTGAGACTCCCATTGAGTTCAGTGTTCATCAGTGAGACTCCCATAGGGTTCAATGTTAATCAGTGAGACTCCCGTAGGTTTCAGTGTTAATCAGTGAGACTCCCATAGTGTTCAGTGTTAATCAATGAGACTCCCGTAGGGTTCAGAGTTAATCAATGAGACTCCCATAGGGTTCAGTGTTAATCAGTGAGACTCCCATAGGGTTCAGTGTTAATCAGTGAGACTCCCATAGGGTTCAGTTTTAATCAGTGAGACACACATAGGGTTCAGTGTTATTCAGTGAGACTCCCACAGGTTTCAGTGTTAATCAGTGAGACTCCGATAGGGTTCAGTGTTAATCAGGGAGACCCCCATAGGGTTCAGTGTTAATCAGTGAGACTCCCATAGGGTTCAGTGTTAATCAGTGAGACTCCCACAGGTTTCAGTGTTAATCAGTGAGACTTCGATAGGGTTCAGTGTTAATCAGTGAGACCCCCATAGGGTTCAGTGTTAATCAGTGTGACTCCCACAGGGTTCAGTGTTAATCAGTGAGACTCCCACAGGGTTCAGTATTAATCAATGAGACTCCCATAGGGTTCAATGTTAATCAGTGAGACTCTCATAGGGTCCAGTGTTAATCAGTGAGACTCCCACAGTGTTCAGTGTTAATCAGTGAGACTCCCATAGGGTTCAGTGTTAATCAGTGAGACTCCCACAGGGTTCAGTGTTAATTAGTGAGACTCCCATAGTGTTCAGTGTTAGTCAGTGAGGCTCCCACAGGGTTCAGTATTAATCAGTGAGACTCCCACAGAGTTCAGTGTTAATCAGTGAGTCTCCCATAGGGTTCAGTGTTAATACGTGACACTCCCTTAGGGTTCAGTGTTAATCAGTGAGACTCCCCCAGGGTTCAGTGTTAATCAGTGAGACTCTAATAGGGTTCAGTGTTAATCAGTGAGACTCCCATAGGGTTCAGTTTTAATCATTGAGACTTCCATAGGGTTCAGTGTTAATCACTGAGACCCCCACAGGGTTCAGTGTTAATCACTGAGACTCCCACATGGTTCTGTGTTAATCAGTGAGACTCCCACTGGGCTCAGTGTTAATCATTGAGACTCCCACAGGGTTCAGTATTAATCAGTGAGACTCCCATAGGGTTCAGTGTTAATCAGTGAGACTCTCATATGGTTCGGTGTTAATCAGTGAAACTCCCATAGGGTTCACTGTTAATCACTGAGACTTCCACCGGGTTCAGTGTTAATCAGTGAGACTCCCACAGGGTTCAGTGACAATCACTGAGACTCCGATAGGGTTCAGTGTTAATCAGGGAGACCCCCATAGGGTTCAGTGTTAATCAGTGAGACTCCCACAGGGTTCAGTGTTAATCAGTGAGACTCCGATAGGGTTCAGTGTTAATCAGGGAGACCCAAATAGGGTTCAGTGTTAATAAGTGAGACTCCCACAGGGTTCAGTGTTAATCATTTAGACTCCCACAGTGTTCAGTGTTAATCAGTGAGACTCCCACAGGGTTCAGTGTTAATCAGTGAGACTCCCACAGGGTTCAGTGTTAATTAGTGAGCATCCCATAGGGTTCAGTGTTAATCAGTGAGACTCCCACAGGGTTCAGTCTTAATCAGTGAGACGCCCATAGGGTTCAGTGTTAATCAGTGAGACTCCCACAGCGTTCAGTGTTAATCAGTGAGACTCCCATAGGGTTCAGTGTTAATTAGTGAGACTCCCACAGGGTTCAGTGTTAATCAGTGAGACTCCCACAGAGTTCAGTGTTAATCAGTGAGACTCCCATAGGGTTCACTGTTAATCACTGAGACTTCCACCGTGTTCAGTGTTAATCAGTGAGACTCCCACAGGGTTCAGTGTTAATCAGTGAGACACCCATAGGATTCAGTGTTAATCAGTGAGACTCCCATAGGATTCAGTGTTAATCAGTGATACTCCCATATGGTTCAGTGTTAATCAGTGAGACTCCCATAGGGTTCGTGTGTTAATCAGTGAGACTCCCACATGGTCCAGTGTTAATCAATGAGACTCCCATAGGGTTCAGTGTTAATCAGTGAGACTCCCACAGGGTTCAGTGTTAATCATTGAGACTCCCACAGGGTTCAGTGTTAATCAGTGAGACTCCCACAGGGTTCAGTGTTAATCAGTGAGACTCCCATAGGGTTCAGTGTAAATCAGTGAGACTCCCATAGTGTTCAGTGTTAATCAGTGAGACTCCCATTGAGTTCAGTGTTCATCAGTGAGACTCCCATAGGGTTCAATGTTGATCAGTGAGACTCCCATAGTGTTCAGTGTTAATCAATGAGACTCCCGTAGGGTTCAGAGTTAATCAATGAGACTCCCATAGGGTTCAGTGTTAATCAGTGAGACTCCCATAGGGTTCAGTGTTAATCAGTGAGACTCCCATAGGGTTCAGTGTTAATCAGTGAGACACACATAGGGTTCAGTGTTATTCAGTGAGACTCCCACAGGTTTCAGTGTTAATCAGTGAGACTCCGATAGGGTTCAGTGTTAATCAGGGAGACCCCCATAGGATTCAGTGTTAATCAGTGAGACTCCCATAGGGTTCAGTGTTAATCAGTGAGACTCCCACAGGTTTCAGTGTTAATCAGTGAGACTCCGATAGGGTTCAGTGTTAATCAGTGAGACCCCCATAGGGTTCAGTGTTAATCAGTGTGACTCCCACAGGGTTCAGTGTTAATCAGTGAGACTCCCACAGGGTTCAGTATTAATCAATGAGACTCCCATAGGGTTCAATGTTAATCAGTGAGACTCTCATAGGGTCCAGTGTTAATCAGTGAGACTCCCATAGGGTTCAGTGTTAATTAGTGAGACTCCCACAGAGTTCAGTGTTAATCAGTGAGATTCCCATAGGGTTCACTGTTAATCACTGAGACTTCCACCGTGTTCAGTGTTAATCAGTGAGACTCCCACAGGGTTCAGTGTTAATCAGTGAGACACCCATAGGATTCAGTGTTAATCAGTGAGACTCCCATAGAATTCAGTGTTAATCAGTGATACTCCCATATGGTTCAGTGTTAATCAGTGAGACTCCCATAGGGTTCGTGTGTTAATCAGTGAGACTCCCACATGGTCCAGTGTTAATCAATGAGACTCCCATAGGGTTCAGTGTTAATCAGTGAGACTCCCACAGGGTTCAGTGTTAATCATTGAGACTCCCACAGGGTTCAGTGTTAATCAGTGAGACTCCCACAGGGTTCAGTGTTAATCAGTGAGACTCCCATAGGGTTCAGTGTAAATCAGTGAGACTCCCATAGTGTTCAGTGTTAATCAGTGAGACTCCCATTGAGTTCAGTGTTCATCAGTGAGACTCCCATAGGGTTCAATGTTGATCAGTGAGACTCCCGTAGGGTTCAGTGTTAATCAGTGAGACTCCCATAGTGTTCAGTGTTAATCAATGAGACTCCCGTAGGGTTCAGAGTTAATCAATGAGACTCCCATAGGGTTCAGGGTTAATCAGTGAGACTCCCATAGGGTTCAGTGTTAATCAGTGAGACTCCCATAGGGTTCAGTGTTAATCAGTGAGACTCCCACAGGTTTCAGTGTTAATCAGTGAGACTCCGATAGGGTTCAGTGTTAATCAGTGAGACCCCCATAGGGTTCAGTGTTAATCAGTGTGACTCCCACAGGGTTCAGTGTTAATCAGTGAGACTCCCACAGGGTTCAGTATTAATCAATGAGACTCCCATAGGGTTCAATGTTAATCAGTGAGTCTCTCATAGGGTCCAGTGTTAATCAGTGAGACTCCCACAGTGTTCAGTGTTAATCAGTGAGACTCCCATAGGGTTCGGTGTTAATCAGTGAGACTCCCACAGGGTTCAGTGTTAATTAGTGAGACTCCCATAGTGTTCAGTGTTAGTCAGTGAGGCTCCCACAGGGTTCAGTATTAATCAGTGAGACTCCCACAGAGTTCAGTGTTAATCAGTGAGTCTCCCATAGGGTTCAGTGTTAATACGTGACACTCCCTTAGGGTTCAGTGTTAATCAGTGAGACTCCCCCAGGCTTCAGTGTTAATCAGTGAGACTCCCATAGGGTTCAGTGTTAATCAGTGAGACTCCCATAGGGTTCAGTTTTAATCATTGAGACTTCCATAGGGTTCAGTGTTAATCAGTGAGACCCCCACAGGGTTCAGTGTTAATCACTGAGACTCCCACATGGTTCTGTGTTAATCAGTGAGACTCCCACTGGGCTCAGTGTTAATCATTGAGACTCCCACAGGGTTCAGTATTAATCAGTGAGACTCCCATAGGGTTCAGTGTTAATCAGTGAGACTCTCATATGGTTAGGTGTTAATCAGTGAGATTCCCATAGGGTACACTGTTAATCACTGAGACTTCCACCGGGTTCAGTGTTAATCAGTGAGACTCCCACAGGGTTTAGTGACAATCACTGAGACTCCGATAGGGTTCAGTGTTAATCAGGGAGACCCCCATAGGGTTCAGTGTTAATCAGTGAGACTCCCACAGGGTTCAGTGTTAATCAGTGAGACTCCCATAGGGTTCAGTGTTAATCAGTGAGACTCCCATAGTGTTCAGTGTTAATCAGTGAGACTCCCATAGGGTTCAGTGTTAATCAGTGAGACACACATAGGGTTCAGTGTTATTCAGTGAGACCCCCACAGGTTTCAGTGTTAATCAGTGAGACTCTCATATGGTTAGGTGTTAATCAGTGAGACTCCCATAGGGTTCACTGTTAATCACTGAGACTTCCACCGGGTTCAGTGTTAATCAGTGAGACTCCCACAGGGTTTAGTGACAATCACTGAGACTCCGATAGGGTTCAGTGTTAATCAGAGAGACCCCCATAGGGTTCAGTGTTAATCAGTGAGACTCCCACAGGGTTCAGTGTTAATCAGTGAGACTCCCATGGGGTTCAGTGTTAATCAGTGAGACTCCCATAGTGTTCAGTGTTAATCAGTGAGACTCCCATAGTGTTCAGTGTTAATCAGTGAGACTCCCATTAAGTTCAGTGTTCATCAGTGAGACTCCCATAGGGTTCAATGTTAATCAGTGAGACTCCCGTAGGCTTCAGTGTTAATCAGTGAGACTCCCATAGTGTTCAGTGTTAATCAATGAGACTCCCGTAGGGTTCAGAGTTAATCAATGAGACTCCCATAGGGTTCAGTGTTAATAAGTGAGACTCCCATAGGGTTCAGTGTTAATCAGTGAGACTCCCATAGGGTTCAGTGTTAATCAGTGAGACACACATAGGGTTCAGTGTTATTCAGTGAGACTCCCACAGGTTTCAGTGTTAATCAGTGAGACTCCGATAGGGTTCAGTGTTAATCAGGGAGACCCCCATAGGGTTCAGTGTTAATCAGTGAGACTCCCATAGGGTTCAGTGTTAATCAGTGAGACTCCCACAGGTTTCAGTGTTAATCAGTGAGACTCCGATAGGGTTCAGTGTTAATCAGTGAGACCCCCATAGGGTTCAGTGTTAATCAGTGAGACTCTCATAGGGTCCAGTGTTAATCAGTGAGACTCCCATAGGGTTCAGTGTTAATTAGTGAGACTCCCACAGGGTTCAGTGTTAATCTGTGAGACTCCCACAGAGTTCAGTGTTAATCAGTGAGACTCCCATAGGGTTCACTGTTAATCACTGAGACTTCCACCGTGTTCAGTGTTAATCAGTGAGACTCCCACAGGGTTCAGTGTTAATCAGTGAGACACCCATAGGATTCAGTGTTAATCAGTGAGACTCCCATAGGATTCAGTGTTAATCAGTGATACTCCCATATGGTTCAGTGTTAATCAGTGAGACTCCCATAGGGTTCGTGTGTTAATCAGTGAGACTCCCACATGGTCCAGTGTTAATCAATGAGACTCCCACAGGGTTCAGTGTTAATCATTGAGACTCCCACAGGGTTCAGTGTTAATCAGTGAGACTCCCACAGGGTTCAGTGTTAATCAGTGAGACTCCCATAGGGTTCAGTGTAAATCAGTGAGACTCCCATAGTGTTCAGTGTTAATCAGTGAGACTCCCATTGAGTTCAGTGTTCATCAGTGAGACTCCCATAGGGTTCAATGTTGATCAGTGAGACTCCCGTAGGGTTCAGTGTTAATCAGTGAGACTCCCATAGTGTTCAGTGTTAATCAATGAGACTCCCGTAGGGTTCAGAGTTAATCAATGAGACTCCCATAGGGTTCAGTGTTAATCAGTGAGACTCCCATAGGGTTCAGTGTTAATCAGTGAGACTCCCATAGGGTTCAGTGTTAATCAGTGAGACTCCCACAGGTTTCAGTGTTAATCAGTGAGACTCCGATAGGGTTCAGTGTTAATCAGTGAGACCCCCATAGGGTTCAGTGTTAATCAGTGTGACTCCCACAGGGTTCAGTGTTAATCAGTGAGACTCCCACAGGGTTCAGTATTAATCAATGAGACTCCCATAGGGTTCAATGTTAATCAGTGAGTCTCTCATAGGGTCCAGTGTTAATCAGTGAGACTCCCACAGTGTTCAGTGTTAATCAGTGAGACTCCCATAGGGTTCAGTGTTAATCAGTGAGACTCCCACAGGGTTCAGTGTTAATTAGTGAGACTCCCATAGTGTTCAGTGTTAGTCAGTGAGGCTCCCACAGGGTTCAGTATTAATCAGTGAGACTCCCACAGAGTTCAGTGTTAATCAGTGAGTCTCCCATAGGGTTCAGTGTTAATACGTGACACTCCCTTAGGGTTCAGTGTTAATCAGTGAGACTCCCCCAGGCTTCAGTGTTAATCAGTGAGACTCCCATAGGGTTCAGTGTTAATCAGTGAGACTCCCATAGGGTTCAGTTTTAATCATTGAGACTTCCATAGGGTTCAGTGTTAATCAGTGAGACCCCCACAGGGTTCAGTGTTAATCACTGAGACTCCCACATGGTTCTGTGTTAATCAGTGAGACTCCCACTGGGCTCAGTGTTAATCATTGAGACTCCCACAGGGTTCAGTATTAATCAGTGAGACTCCCATAGGGTTCAGTGTTAATCAGTGAGACTCTCATATGGTTAGGTGTTAATCAGTGAGACTCCCATAGGGTTCACTGTTAATCACTGAGACTTCCACCGGGTTCAGTGTTAATCAGTGAGACTCCCACAGGGTTTAGTGACAATCACTGAGACTCCGATAGGGTTCAGTGTTAATCAAGGAGACCCCCATAGGGTTCAGTGTTAATCAGTGAGACTCCCACAGGGTTCAGTGTTAATCAGTGAGACTCCCATAGGGTTCAGTGTTAATCAGTGAGACTCCCATAGTGTTCAGTGTTAATCAGTGAGACTCCCATAGTGTTCAGTGTTAATCAGTGAGACTCCCATTGAGTTCAGTGTTCATCAGTGAGACTCCCATAGGGTTCAATGTTAATCAGTGAGACTCCCGTAGGCTTCAGTGTTAATCAGTGAGACTCCCATAGTGTTCAATGTTAATCAATGAGACTCCCGTAGGGTTCAGAGTTAATCAATGAGACTCCCATAGGGTTCAGTGTTAATCAGTGAGACTCCCATAGGGTTCAGTGTTAATCAGTGAGACTCCCATAGGGTTCAGTGTTAATCAGTGAGACACACATAGGGTTCAGTGTTATTCAGTGAGACTCCCACAGGTTTCAGTGTTAATCAGTGAGACTCCAATAGGGTTCAGTGTTAATCAGGGAGACCCCCATAGGGTTCAGTGTTAATCAGTGAGACTCCCATAGGGTTCAGTGTTAATCAGTGAGACTCCCACAGGTTTCAGTGTTAATCAGTGAGACTCCGAAAGGGTTCAGTGTTAATCAGTGAGACCCCCATAGGGTTCAGTGTTAATCAGTGTGACTCCCACAGGGTTCAGTGTTAATCAGTGAGACTCCAACAGGGTTCAGTATTAATCAATGAGACTCCCATAGGGCTCAATGTTAATCAGTGAGACTCTCATAGGGTCCAGTGTTAATCAGTGAGACTCCCACAGTGTTCAGTGTTAATCAGTGAGACTCCCATAGGGTTCAGTGTTAATCAGTGAGACTCCCACAGGGTTCAGTGTTAATTAGTGAGACTCCCATAGGGTTCAGTGTTAATACGTGACACTCCCTTAGGGTTCAGTGTTAATCAGTGAGACTCCCCCAGGGTTCAGTGTTAATCAGTGAGACTCCCATAGGGTTCAGTGTTAATCAGTGAGACTCCCATAGGGTTCAGTTTTAATCATTGAGACTTCCATAGGGTTCAGTGTTAATCAGTGAGACCCCCACAGGGTTCAGTGTTAATCACTGAGACTCCCACATGGTTCTGTGTTAATCAGTGAGACTCCCACTGGGCTCAGTGTTAATCATTGAGACTCCCACAGGGTTCAGTATTAATCAGTGAGACTCCCATAGGGTTCAGTGTTAATCAGTGAGACTCTCATATGGTTCGGTGTTAATCAGTGAAACTCCCATAGGGTTCACTGTTAATCACTGAGACTTCCACCGGGTTCAGTGTTAATCAGTGAGACTCCCACAGGGTTCAGTGACAATCACTGAGACTCCGATAGGGTTCAGTGTTAATCAGGGAGACCCCCATAGGGTTCAGTGTTAATCAGTGAGACTCCCACAGGGTTCAGTGTTAATCAGTGAGACTCCGATAGGGTTCAGTGTTAATCAGGGAGACCCCCATAGGGTTCAGTGTTAATAAATGAGACTCCCACAGGGTTCAGTGTTAATCATTTAGACTCCCACAGTGTTCAGTGTTAATCAGTGAGACTCCCACAGGGTTCAGTGTTAATCAGTGAGACTCCCACAGGGTTCAGTGTTAATTAGTGAGCATCCCATAGGGTTCAGTGTTAATCAGTGAGACTCCCACAGGGTTCAGTCTTAATCAGTGAGACGCCCATAGGGTTCAGTGTTAATCAGTGAGACTCCCACAGCGTTCAGTGTTAATCAGTGAGACTCCCATAGGGTTCAGTGTTAATTAGTGAGACTCCCACAGGGTTCAGTGTTAATCAGTGAGACTCCCACAGAGTTCAGTGTTAATCAGTGAGACTCCCATAGGGTTCACTGTTAATCACTGAGACTTCCACCGTGTTCAGTGTTAATCAGTGAGACTCCCACAGGGTTCAGTGTTAATCAGTGAGACACCCATAGGATTCAGTGTTAATCAGTGATACTCCCATATGGTTCAGTGTTAATCAGTGAGACTCCCATAGGGTTCGTGTGTTAATCAGTGAGACTCCCACATGGTCCAGTGTTAATCAATGAGACTCCCATAGGGTTCAGTGTTAATCAGTGAGACTCCCACAGGGTTCAGTGTTAATCATTGAGACTCCCACAGGGTTCAGTGTTAATCAGTGAGACTCCCACAGGGTTCAGTGTTAATCAGTGAGACTCCCATAGGGTTCAGTGTAAATCAGTGAGACTCCCATAGTGTTCAGTGTTAATCAGTGAGACTCCCATTGAGTTCAGTGTTCATCAGTGAGACTCCCATAGGGTTCAATGTTGATCAGTGAGACTCCCGTAGGGTTCAGTGTTAATCAGTGAGACTCCCATAGTGTTCAGTGTTAATCAATGAGACTCCCGTAGGGTTCAGAGTTAATCAATGAGACTCCCATAGGGTTCAGTGTTAATCAGTGAGACTCCCATAGGGTTCAGTGTTAATCAGTGAGACTCCCATAGGGTTCAGTGTTAATCAGTGAGACTCCCACAGGTTTCAGTGTTAATCAGTGAGACTCCGATAGGGTTCAGTGTTAATCAGTGAGACCCCCATAGGTTCAGTGTTAATCAGTGTGACTCCCACAGGGTTTAGTGTTAATCAGTGAGACTCCCACAGGGTTCAGTATTAATCAATGAGACTCCCATAGGGTTCAATGTTAATCAGTGAGACTCTCATAGGGTCCAGTGTTAATCAGTGAGACTCCCACAGTGTTCAGTGTTAATCAGTGAGACTCCCATAGGGTTCAGTGTTAATCAGTGAGACTCCCACAGGGTTCAGTGTTAATTAGTGAGACTCCCATAGTGTTCAGTGTTAGTCAGTGAGGCTCCCACAGGGTTCAGTATTAATCAGTGAGACTCCCACAGAGTTCAGTGTTAATCAGTGAGTCTCCCATAGGGTTCAGTGTTAATACGTGACACTCCCTTAGGGTTCAGTGTTAATCAGTGAGACTCCCCCAGGGTTCAGTGTTAATCAATGAGACTCCCATAGGGTTCAGTGTTAATCAGTGAGACTCCCATAGGGTTCAGTTTTAATCATTGAGACTTCCATAGGGTTCAGTGTTAATCAGTGAGACCCCCACAGGGTTCAGTGTTAATCACTGAGACTCCCACATGGTTCTGTGTTAATCAGTGAGACTCCCACTGGGCTCAGTGTTAATCATTGAGACTCCCACAGGGTTCAGTATTAATCAGTGAGACTCCCATAGGGTTCAGTGTTAATCAGTGAGACTCTCATATGGTTAGGTGTTAATCAGTGAGACTCCCATAGGGTTCACTGTTAATCACTGAGACTTCCACCGGGTTCAGTGTTAATCAGTGAGACTCCCACAGGGTTTAGTGACAATCACTGAGACTCCAATAGGGTTCAGTGTTAATCAGGGAGACCCCCATAGGGTTCAGTGTTAATCAGTGAGACTCCCACAGGGTTCAGTGTTAATCAGTGAGACTCCCATAGGGTTCAGTGTTAATCAGTGAGACTCCCATAGTGTTCAGTGTTAATCAGTGAGACTCCCATAGTGTTCAGTGTTAATCAGTGAGACTCCCATTGAGTTCAGTGTTCATCAGTGAGACTCCCATAGGGTTCAATGTTAATCAGTGAGACTCCCGTAGGCTTCAGTGTTAATCAGTGAGACTCCCATAGTGTTCAGTGTTAATCAATGAGACTCCCGTAGGGTTCAGAATTAATCACTGAGACTTCCACCGGGTTCAGTGTTATTCA
Organism: Petromyzon marinus; assembly: GCF_048934315.1. Taxonomy (NCBI): domain Eukaryota; kingdom Metazoa; phylum Chordata; class Hyperoartia; order Petromyzontiformes; family Petromyzontidae; genus Petromyzon; species Petromyzon marinus. The sequence continues at coordinate 2,485,944 of NW_027423612.1, forward strand.
GTGAGACTCCCACAGGTTTCAGTGTTAATCAGTGAGACTCCGATAGGGTTCAGTGTTAATCAGGGAGACCCCCATAGGGTTCAGTGTTAATCAGTGAGACTCCCACAGGGTTCAGTGTTAATCAGTTAGACTCCCATAGGGTTCAGTGTTAATCAGTGAGACTCTCATAGGGTTCGGTGTTAATCAGTGAGACTCCCACAGTGTTCAGTGTTAATCAGTGAGACTCCCACAGGGTTCAGTGTTAATCAGTGAGACTCCCACAGCGTTCAGTGTTAATTAGTGAGCATCCCATAGGGTTCAGTGTTAATCAGTGAGACTCCCACAGGGTTCAGTCTTAATCAGTGAGACGCCCATAGGGTTCAGTGTTAATCAGTGAGACTCCCACAGCGTTCAGTGTTAATCAGTGAGACTCCCATAGGGTTCAGTGTTAATTAGTGAGACTCCCACAGGGTTCAGTGTTAATCAGTGAGACTCCCACAGCGTTCAGTGTTAATCAATGAGACTCCCATAGGGTTCAGTGTTAATCAGTGAGACTCCCACAGGGTTCAGTGTTAATCATTGAGACTCCCACAGGGTTCAGTGTTAATCAGTGAGACTCCCACAGGGTTCAGTGTTAATCAGTGAGACTCCCATAGGGTTCAGTGTAAATCAGTGAGACTCCCATAGTGTTCAGTGTTAATCAGTGAGACTCCCATTGAGTTCAGTGTTCATCAGTGAGACTCCCATAGGGTTCAATGTTGATCAGTGAGACTCCCGTAGGGTTCAGTGTTAATCAGTGAGACTCCCATAGTGTTCAGTGTTAATCAATGAGACTCCCGTAGGGTTCAGAGTTAATCAATGAGACTCCCATAGGGTTCAGTGTTAATCGGTGAGACTCCCATAGGGTTCAGTGTTAATCAGTGAGACTCCCATAGGGTTCAGTGTTAATCAGTGAGACTCCCACAGGTTTCAGTGTTAATCAGTGAGACTCCGATAGGGTTCAGTGTTAATCAGTGAGACCCCCATAGGGTTCAGTGTTAATCAGTGTGACTCCCACAGGGTTCAGTGTAAATCAGTGAGACTCCCACAGGGTTCAGTATTAATCAATGAGACTCCCATAGGGTTCAATGTTAATCAGTTAGACTCTCATAGGGTCCAGTGTTAATCAGTGAGACTCCCACAGTGTTCAGTGTTAATCAGTGAGACTCCCATAGGGTTCAGTGTTAATCAGTGAGACTCCCACAGGGTTCAGTGTTAATTAGTGAGACTCCTATAGTGTTCAGTGTTAGTCAGTGAGGCTCCCACAGGGTTCAGTATTAATCAGTGAGACTCCCACAGAGTTCAGTGTTAATCAGTGAGTCTCCCATAGGGTTCAGTGTTAATACGTGACACTCCCTTAGGGTTCAGTGTTAATCAGTGAGACTCCCCCAGGGTTCAGTGTTAATCAGTGAGACTCCCATAGGGTTCAGTGTTAATCAGTGAGACTCCCATAGGGTTCAGTTTTAATCATTGAGACTTCCATAGGGTTCAGTGTTAATCAGTGAGACCCCCACAGGGTTCAGTGTTAATCACTGAGACTCCCACATGGTTCTGTGTTAATCAGTGATACTCCCACTGGGCTCAGTGTTAATCCTTGCGACTCCCACAGGGTTCAGTATTAATCAGTGAGACTCCCATAGGGTTCAGTGTTAATCAGTGAGACTCTCATATGGTTCGGTGTTAATCAGTGAGACTCCCATAGGGTTCACTGTTAATCACTGAGACTTCCACCGGGTTCAGTGTTAATCAGTGAGACTCCCACAGGGTTCAGTGACAATCACTGAGACTCCGATAGGGTTCAGTGTTAATCAGGGAGACCCCCATAGGGTTCAGTGTTAATCAGTGAGACTCCCACAGGGTTCAGTGTTAATCAGTGAGATTCTCATAGGGTTCGGTGTTAATCAGTGAGACTCCCACAGTGTTCAGTGTTAATCAGTGAGACTCCCACAGGGTTCAGTGTTAATCAGTGAGAATCCCACAGGGTTCAGTGTTAATTAGTGAGCATCTCATAGGGTTCAGTGTTAATCAGTGAGACTCCCACAGGGTTCAGTCTTAATCAGTGAGACGCCCATAGGGTTCAGTGTTAATCAGTGAGACTCCCACAGCGTTCAGTGTTAATCAGTGAGACTCCCATAGGGTTCAGTGTTAATTAGTGAGACTCCCACAGGGTTCAGTGTTAATCAGTGAGACTCCCACAGCGTTCAGTGTTAATCAATGAGACTCCCATAGGGTTCAGTGTTAATCAGTGAGACTCCCACAGGGTTCAGTGTTAATCATTGAGACTCCCACAGGGTTCAGTGTTAATCAGTGAGACTCCCACAGGGTTCAGTGTTAATCAGTGAGACTCCCATAGGGTTCAGTGTAAATCAGTGAGACTCCCATAGTGTTCAGTGTTAATCAGTGAGACTCCCATTGAGTTCAGTGTTCATCAGTGAGACTCCCATAGGGTTCAATGTTGATCAGTGAGACTCCCGTAGGGTTCAGTGTTAATCAGTGAGACTCCCATAGTGTTCAGTGTTAATCAATGAGACTCCCGTAGGGTTCAGAGTTAATCAATGAGACTCCCATAGGGTTCAGTGTTAATCAGTGAGACTCCCATAGGGTTCAGTGTTAATCAGTGAGACTCCCATAGGGTTCAGTGTTAATCAGTGAGACTCCCACAGGTTTCAGTGTTAATCAGTGAGACTCCGATAGGGTTCAGTGTTAATCAGTGAGACCCCCATAGGGTTCAGTGTTAATCAGTGTGACTCCCACAGGGTTCAGTGTTAATCAGTGAGACTCCCACAGGGTTCAGTATTAATCAATGAGACTCCCATAGGGTTCAATGTTAATCAGTGAGACTCTCATAGGGTCCAGTGTTAATCAGTGAGACTCCCACAGTGTTCAGTGTTAATCAGTGAGACTCCCATAGGGTTCAGTGTTAATCAGTGAGACTCCCACAGGGTTCAGTGTTAATTAGTGAGACTCCCATAGTGTTCAGTGTTAGTCAGTGAGGCTCCCACAGGGTTCAGTATTAATCAGTGAGACTCCCACAGAGTTCAGTGTTAATCAGTGAGTCTCCCATAGGGTTCAGTGTTAATACGTGACACTCCCTTAGGGTTCAGTGTTAATCAGTGAGACTCCCCCAGGGTTCAGTGTTAATCAGTGAGACTCCCATAGGGTTCAGTGTTAATCAGTGAGACTCCCATAGGGTTCAGTTTTAATCATTGAGACTTCCATAGGGTTCAGTGTTAATCAGTGAGACCCCCACAGGGTTCAGTGTTAATCACTGAGACTCCCACATGGTTCTGTGTTAATCAGTGATACTCCCACTGGGCTCAGTGTTAATACTTGCGACTCCCACAGGGTTCAGTATTAATCAGTGAGACTCCCATAGGGTTCAGTGTTAATCAGTGAGACTCTCATATGGTTCGGTGTTAATCAGTGAGACTCCCATAGGGTTCACTGTTAATCACTGAGACTTCCACCGGGTTCAGTGTTAATCAGTGAGACTCCCACAGGGTTCAGTGACAATCACTGAGACTCCGATAGGGTTCAGTGTTAATCAGGGAGACCCCCATAGGGTTCAGTGTTAATCAGTGAGACTCCCACAGGGTTCAGTGTTAATCAGTGAGATTCTCATAGGGTTCGGTGTTAATCAGTGAGACTCCCACAGTGTTCAGTGTTAATCAGTGAGACTCCCACAGGGTTCAGTGTTAATCAGTGAGAATCCCACAGGGTTCAGTGTTAATTAGTGAGCATCCCATAGGGTTCAGTGTTAATCAGTGAGACTCCCACAGGGTTCAGTCTTAATCAGTGAGACGCCCATAGGGTTCAGTGTTAATCAGTGAGACTCCCACAGCGTTCAGTGTTAATCAGTGAGACTCCCATAGGGTTCAGTGTTAATTAGTGAGACTCCCACAGGGTTCAGTGTTAATCAGTGAGACTCCCACAGCGTTCAGTGTTAATCAATGAGACTCCCATAGGGTTCAGTGTTAATCAGTGAGACTCCCACAGGGTTCAGTGTTAATCATTGAGACTCCCACAGGGTTCAGTGTTAATCAGTGAGACTCCCACAGGGTTCAGTGTTAATCAGTGAGACTCCCATAGGGTTCAGTGTAAATCAGTGAGACTCCCATAGTGTTCAGTGTTAATCAGTGAGACTCCCATTGAGTTCAGTGTTCATCAGTGAGACTCCCATAGGGTTCAATGTTGATCAGTGAGACTCCCGTAGGGTTCAGTGTTAATCAGTGAGACTCCCATAGTGTTCAGTGTTAATCAATGAGACTCCCGTAGGGTTCAGAGTTAATCAATGAGACTCCCATAGGGTTCAGGGTAATCAGTGAGACTCCCATAGGGTTCAGTGTTAATCAGTGAGACTCCCATAGGGTTCAGTGTTAATCAGTGAGACTCCCACAGGTTTCAGTGTTAATCAGTGAGACTCCGATAGGGTTCAGTGTTAATCAGTGAGACCCCCATAGGGTTCAGTGTTAATCAGTGTGACTCCCACAGGGTTCAGTGTTAATCAGTGAGACTCCCACAGGGTTCAGTATTAATCAATGAGACTCCCATAGGGTTCAATGTTAATCAGTGAGACTCTCATAGGGTCCAGTGTTAATCAGTGAGACTCCCACAGTGTTCAGTGTTAATCAGTGAGACTCCCATAGGGTTCAGTGTTAATCAGTGAGACTCCCACAGGGTTCAGTGTTAATTAGTGAGACTCCCATAGTGTGCAGTGTTAGTCAGTGAGGCTCCCACAGGGTTCAGTATTAATCAGTGAGACTCCCACAGAGTTCAGTGTTAATCAGTGAGTCTCCCATAGGGTTCAGTTTTAATCATTGAGACTTCCATAGGGTTCAGTGTTAATCAGTGAGACCCCCACAGGGTTCAGTGTTAATCACTGAGACTCCCACATGGTTCTGTGTTAATCAGTGAGACTCCCACTGGGCTCAGTGTTAATCATTGCGACTCCCACAGGGTTCAGTATTAATCAGTGAGACTCCCATAGGGTTCAGTGTTAATCAGTGAGACTCTCATATGGTTCGGTGTTAATCAGTGAGACTCCCATAGGGTTCACTGTTAATCACTGAGACTTCCACCGGGTTCAGTGTTAATCAGTGAGACTCCCACAGGGTTCAGTGACAATCACTGAGACTCCGATAGGGTTCAGTGTTAATCAGGGAGACCCCCATAGGGTTCAGTGTTAATCAGTGAGACTCCCACAGGGTTCAGTGTTAATCAGTGAGACTCCCATAGGGTTCAGTGTTAATCAGTGAGACTCCCATAGTGTTCAGTGTTAATCAGTGAGACTCCCATAGTGTTCAGTGTTAATCAGTGAGACTCCCATTGAGTTCAGTGTTCATCAGTGAGACTCCCATAGGGTTCAATGTTAATCAGTGAGACTCCCATAGGGTTCAGTGTTAATCAGTGAGACTCCCATAGTGTTCAGTGTTAATCAATGAGACTCCCGTAGGGTTCAGAGTTAATCAATGAGACTCCCATAGGGTTCAGCGTTAATCAGTGAGACTCCCATAGGGTTCAGTGTTAATCAGTGAGACTCCCATAGGGTTCAGTGTTAATCAGTGAGACACACATAGGGTTCAGTGTTATTCAGTGAGACTCCCACAGGTTTCAGTGTTAATCAGTGAGACTCCAATAGGGTTCAGTGTTAATCAGGGAGACCCCCATAGGGTTCAGTGTTAATCAGTGAGACTCCCACAGGGTTCAGTCTTAATCAGTGAGACGCCCATAGGGTTCAGTGTTAATCAGTGAGACTCCCACAGCGTTCAGTGTTAATCAGTGAGACTCCCATAGGGTTCAGTGTTAATTAGTGAGACTCCCACAGGGTTCAGTGTTAATCAGTGAGACTCCCACAGGGTTCAGTGTTAATCAGTGAGACTCCCATAGGGTTCAGTGTTCATCAGTGAGACTCCCATAGTGTTCAGTGTTAATCAGTGAGACTCCCGTAGGGTTCAGTGTTCATCAGTGAGACTCCCATAGGGTTCAATGTTGATCAGTGAGACTCCCGTAGGGTTCAGTGTTAATCAGTGAGACTCCCATAGTGTTCAGTGTTAATCAATGAGACTCCCGTAGGGTTCAGAGTTAATCAATGAGACTCCCATAGGGTTCAGTGTTAATCAGTGAGACTCCCATAGGGTTCAGTGTTAATCAGTGAGACTCCCATAGGGTTCAGTGTTAATCAGTGAGACTCCCACAGTGTTCAGTGTTAATCAGTGAGACTCCCATAGGGTTCAGTGTTAATCAGTGAGACTCCCACAGGGTTCAGTGTTAATTAGTGAGACTCCCATAGTGTTCAGTGTTAGTCAGTGAGGCTCCCACAGGGTTCAGTATTAATCAGTGAGACTCCCACAGAGTTCAGTGTTAATCAGTGAGTCTCCCATAGGGTTCAGTGTTAATACGTGACACTCCCTTAGGGTTCAGTGTTAATCAGTGAGACTCCCCCAGGGTTCAGTGTTAATCAGTGAGACTCCCATAGGGTTCAGTGTTAATCAGTGAGACTCCCATAGGGTTCAGTTTTAATCATTGAGACTTCCATAGGGTTCAGTGTTAATCAGTGAGACCCCCACAGGGTTCAGTGTTAATCACTGAGACTCCCACATGGTTCTGTGTTAATCAGTGATACTCCCACTGGGCTCAGTGTTAATCCTTGCGACTCCCACAGGGTTCAGTATTAATCAGTGAGACTCCCATAGGGTTCAGTGTTAATCAGTGAGACTCTCATATGGTTCGGTGTTAATCAGTGAGACTCCCATAGGGTTCACTGTTAATCACTGAGACTTCCACCGGGTTCAGTGTTAATCAGTGAGACTCCCACAGGGTTCAGTGACAATCACTGAGACTCCGATAGGGTTCAGTGTTAATCAGGGAGACCCCCATAGGGTTCAGTGTTAATCAGTGAGACTCCCACAGGGTTCAGTGTTAATCAGTGAGATTCTCATAGGGTTCGGTGTTAATCAGTGAGACTCCCACAGTGTTCAGTGTTAATCAGTGAGACTCCCAAAGGGTTCAGTGTTAATCAGTGAGAATCCCACAGGGTTCAGTGTTAATTAGTGAGCATCCCATAGGGTTCAGTGTTAATCAGTGAGACTCCCACAGGGTTCAGTCTTAATCAGTGAGACGCCCATAGGGTTCAGTGTTAATCAGTGAGACTCCCACAGCGTTCAGTGTTAATCAGTGAGACTCCCATAGGGTTCAGTGTTAATTAGTGAGACTCCCACAGGGTTCAGTGTTAATCAGTGAGACTCCCACAGCGTTCAGTGTTAATCAATGAGACTCCCATAGGGTTCAGTGTTAATCAGTGAGACTCCCACAGGGTTCAGTGTTAATCATTGAGACTCCCACAGGGTTCAGTGTTAATCAGTGAGACTCCCACAGGGTTCAGTGTTAATCAGTGAGACTCCCATAGGGTTCAGTGTAAATCAGTGAGACTCCCATAGTGTTCAGTGTTAATCAGTGAGACTCCCATTGAGTTCAGTGTTCATGAGTGAGACTCCCATAGGGTTCAATGTTGATCAGTGAGACTCCCGTAGGGTTCAGTGTTAATCAGTGAGACTCCCATAGTGTTCAGTGTTAATCAATGAGACTCCCGTAGGGTTCAGAGTTAATCAATGAGACTCCCATAGGGTTCAGTGTTAATCAGTGAGACTCCCATAGGGTTCAGTGTTAATCAGTGAGACTCCCATAGGGTTCAGTGTTAATCAGTGAGACTCCCACAGGTTTCAGTGTTAATCAGTGAGACTCCGATAGGGTTCAGTGTTAATCAGTGAGACCCCCATAGGGTTCAGTGTTAATCAGTGTGACTCCCACAGGGTTCAGTGTTAATCAGTGAGACTCCCACAGGGTTCAGTATTAATCAATGAGACTCCCATAGGGTTCAATGTTAATCAGTGAGACTCTCATAGGGTCCAGTGTTAATCAGTGAGACTCACACAGTGTTCAGTGTTAATCAGTGAGACTCCCATAGGGTTCAGTGTTAATCAGTGAGACTCCCACAGAGTTCAGTGTTAATCAGTGAGACTCCCATAGGGTTCAGTGTTAATCAGTGAGACTCCCATAGGGTTCAGTGTTAATCAGTGGGACTCCCATAGGGTTCAGTGTTAATCAGTGAGACACACATAGGGTTCAGTGTTATTCAGTGAGACTCCCATAGGGTTCAGTGTTAATCAGTGAGACTCCCATAGGGTTCAGTTTTAATCATTGAGACTTCCATAGGGTTCAGTGTTAATCAGTGAGACCCCCACAGGGTTCAGTGTTAATCACTGAGACTCCCACATGGTTCTGTGTTAATCAGTGATACTCCCACTGGGCTCAGTGTTAATCCTTGCGACTCCCACAGGGTTCAGTATTAATCAGTGAGACTCCCATAGGGTTCAGTGTTAATCAGTGAGACTCTCATATGGTTCGGTGTTAATCAGTGAGACTCCCATAGGGTTCACTGTTAATCACTGAGACTTCCACCGGGTTCAGTGTTAATCAGTGAGACTCCCACAGGGTTCAGTGACAATCACTGAGACTCCGATAGGGTTCAGTGTTAATCAGGGAGACCCCCATAGGGTTCAGTGTTAATCAGTGAGACTCCCACAGGGTTCAGTGTTAATCAGTGAGATTCTCATAGGGTTCGGTGTTAATCAGTGAGACTCCCACAGTGTTCAGTGTTAATCAGTGAGACTCCCACAGGGTTCAGTGTTAATCAGTGAGAATCCCACAGGGTTCAGTGTTAATTAGTGAGCATCCCATAGGGTTCAGTGTTAATCAGTGAGACTCCCACAGGGTTCAGTCTTAATCAGTGAGACGCCCATAGGGTTCAGTGTTAATCAGTGAGACTCCCACAGCGTTCAGTGTTAATCAGTGAGACTCCCATAGGGTTCAGTGTTAATTAGTGAGACTCCCACAGGGTTCAGTGTTAATCAATGAGACTCCCACAGCGTTCAGTGTTAATCAATGAGACTCCCATAGGGTTCAGTGTTAATCAGTGAGACTCCCACAGGGTTCAGTGTTAATCATTGAGACTCCCACAGGGTTCAGTGTTAATCAGTGAGACTCCCACAGGGTTCAGTGTTAATCAGTGAGACTCCCATAGGGTTCAGTGTAAATCAGTGAGACTCCCATAGTGTTCAGTGTTAATCAGTGAGACTCCCATTGAGTTCAGTGTTCATCAGTGAGACTCCCATAGGGTTCAATGTTGATCAGTGAGACTCCCGTAGGGTTCAGTGTTAATCAGTGAGACTCCCATAGTGTTCAGTGTTAATCAATGAGACTCCCGTAGGGTTCAGAGTTAATCAATGAGACTCCCATAGGGTTCAGTGTTAATCAGTGAGACTCCCATAGGGTTCAGTGTTAATCAGTGAGACTCCCATAGGGTTCAGTGTTAATCAGTGAGACTCCCACAGGTTTCAGTGTTAATCAGTGAGACTCCCACAGGGTTCAGTGTTAATCAGTGAGAATCCCACAGGGTTCAGTGTTAATTAGTGAGCATCCCATAGGGTTCAGTGTTAATCAGTGAGACTCCCACAGGGTTCAGGCTTAATCAGTGAGACGCCCATAGGGTTCAGTGTTAATCAGTGAGACTCCCACAGCGTTCAGTGTTAATCAGTGAGACTCCCATAGGGTTCAATGTTAATTAGTGAGACTCCCACAGGGTTCAGTGTTAATCAGTGAGACTCCCACAGCGTTCAGTGTTAATCAATGAGACTCCCATAGGGTTCAGTGTTAATCAGTGAGACTCCCACAGGGTTCAGTGTTAATCATTGAGACTCCCACAGGGTTCAGTGTTAATCAGTGAGACTCCCACAGGGTTCAGTGTTAATCAATGAGACTCCCATAGGGTTCAGTGTAAATCAGTGAGACTCCCATAGTGTTCAGTGTTAATCAGTGAGACTCCCATTGAGTTCAGTGTTCATCAGTGAGACTCCCATAGGGTTCAATGTTGATCAGTGAGACTCCCGTAGGGTTCAGTGTTAATCAGTGAGACTCCCATAGTGTTCAGTGTTAATCAATGAGACTCCCGTAGGGTTCAGAGTTAATCAATGAGACTCCCATAGGGTTCAGTGTTAATCAGTGAGACTCCCATAGGGTTCAGTGTTAATCAGTGAGACTCCCATAGGGTTCAGTGTTAATCAGTGAGACTCCCACAGGTTTCAGTGTTAATCAGTGAGACTCCGATAGGGTTCAGTGTTAATCAGTGAGACCCCCATAGGGTTCAGTGTTAATCAGTGTGACTCCCACAGGGTTCAGTGTTAATCAGTGAGACTCCCACAGGGTTCAGTATTAATCAATGAGACTCCCATAGGGTTCAATGTTAATCAGTGAGACTCTCATAGGGTCCAGTGTTAATCAGTGAGACTCCCACAGTGTTCAGTGTTAATCAGTGAGACTCCCATAGGGTTCAGTGTTAATCAGTGAGACTCCCACAGGGTTCAGTGTTAATTAGTGAGACTCCCATAGTGTTCAGTGTTAGTCAGTGAGGCTCCCACAGGGTTCAGTATTAATCAGTGAGACTCCCACAGAGTTCAGTGTTAATCAGTGAGTCTCCCATAGGGTTCAGTGTTAATACGTGACACTCCCTTAGGGTTCAGTGTTAATCAGTGAGACTCCCCCAGGGTTCAGTGTTAATCAGTGAGACTCCCATAGGGTTCAGTGTTAATCAGTGAGACTCCCATAGGGTTCAGTTTTAATCATTGAGACTTCCATGGGGTTCAGTGTTAATCAGTGAGACCCCCACAGGGTTCAGTGTTAATCACTGAGACTCCCACATGGTTCTGTGTTAATCAGTGAGACTCCCACTGGGCTCAGTGTTAATCATTGCGACTCCCACAGGGTTCAGTATTAATCAGTGAGACTCCCATAGGGTTCAGTGTTAATCAGTGAGACTCTCATATGGTTCGGTGTTAATCAGTGAGACTCCCATAGGGTTCACTGTTAATCACTGAGACTTCCACCGGGTTCAGTGTTAATCAGTGAGACTCCCACAGGGTTCAGTGACAATCACTGAGACTCCGATAGGGTTCAGTGTTAATCAGTGAGACTCCCACAGGGTTCAGTGTTAATCAGTGAGACTCCCATAGGGTTCAATGTTAATCAGTGAGACTCTCATAGGGTCCAGTGTTAATCAGTGAGACTCACACAGTGTTCAGTGTTAATCAGTGAGACTCCCATAGGGTTCAGTGTTAATCAGTGAGACTCCCACAGAGTTCAGTGTTAATCAGTGAGACTCCCATAGGGTTCAGTGTTAATCAGTGAGACTCCCATAGGGTTCAGTGTTAATCAGTGGGACTCCCATAGGGTTCAGTGTTAATCAGTGAGACACACATAGGGTTCAGTGTTATTCAGTGAGACTCCCATAGGGTTCAGTGTTAATCAGTGAGACTCCCATAGGGTTCAGTTTTAATCATTGAGACTTCCATAGGGTTCAGTGTTAATCAGTGAGACCCCCACAGGGTTCAGTGTTAATCACTGAGACTCCCACATGGTTCTGTGTTAATCAGTGATACTCCCACTGGGCTCAGTGTTAATCCTTGCGACTCCCACAGGGTTCAGTATTAATCAGTGAGACTCCCATAGGGTTCAGTGTTAATCAGTGAGACTCTCATATGGTTCGGTGTTAATCAGTGAGACTCCCATAGGGTTCACTGTTAATCACTGAGACTTCCACCGGGTTCAGTGTTAATCAGTGAGACTCCCACAGGGTTCAGTGACAATCACTGAGACTCCGATAGGGTTCAGTGTTAATCAGGGAGACCCCCATAGGGTTCAGTGTTAATCAGTGAGACTCCCACAGGGTTCAGTGTTAATCAGTGAGATTCTCATAGGGTTCGGTGTTAATCAGTGAGACTCCCACAGTGTTCAGTGTTAATCAGTGAGACTCCCACAGGGTTCAGTGTTAATCAGTGAGAATCCCACAGGGTTCAGTGTTAATTAGTGAGCATCCCATAGGGTTCAGTGTTAATCAGTGAGACTCCCACAGGGTTCAGTCTTAATCAGTGAGACGCCCATAGGGTTCAGTGTTAATCAGTGAGACTCCCACAGCGTTCAGTGTTAATCAGTGAGACTCCCATAGGGTTCAGTGTTAATTAGTGAGACTCCCACAGGGTTCAGTGTTAATCAGTGAGACTCCCACAGCGTTCAGTATTAATCAATGAGACTCCCATAGGGTTCAGTGTTAATCAGTGAGACTCCCACAGGGTTCAGTGTTAATCATTGAGACTCCCACAGGGTTCAGTGTTAATCAGTGAGACTCCCACAGGGTTCAGTGTTAATCAGTGAGACTCCCATAGGGTTCAGTGTAAATCAGTGAGACTCCCATAGTGTTCAGTGTTAATCAGTGAGACTCCCACAGGGTTCAGTGTTAATCAGTGAGACTCCCACAGGGTTCAGTGTTAATCAGTGAGACTCCCATAGGGTTCAGTGTAAATCAGTGAGACTCCCATAGTGTTCAGTGTTAATCAGTGAGACTCCCATTGAGTTCAGTGTTCATGAGTGAGACTCCCATAGGGTTCAATGTTGATCAGTGAGACTCCCGTAGGGTTCAGTGTTAATCAGTGAGACTCCCATAGTGTTCAGTGTTAATCAATGAGACTCCCGTAGGGTTCAGAGTTAATCAATGAGACTCCCATAGGGTTCAGTGTTAATCAGTGAGACTCCCATAGGGTTCAGTGTTAATCAGTGAGACTCCCATAGGGTTCAGTGTTAATCAGTGAGACTCCCACAGGTTTCAGTGTTAATCAGTGAGACTCCGATAGGGTTCAGTGTTAATCAGTGAGACCCCCATAGGGTTCAGTGTTAATCAGTGTGACTCCCACAGGGTTCAGTGTTAATCAGTGAGACTCCCACAGGGTTCAGTATTAATCAATGAGACTCCCATAGGGTTCAATGTTAATCAGTGAGACTCTCATAGGGTCCAGTGTTAATCAGTGAGACTCACACAGTGTTCAGTGTTAATCAGTGAGACTCCCATAGGGTTCAGTGTTAATCAGTGAGACTCCCACAGAGTTCAGTGTTAATCAGTGAGACTCCCATAGGGTTCAGTGTTAATCAGTGAGACTCCCATAGGGTTCAGTGTTAATCAGTGGGACTCCCATAGGGTTCAGTGTTAATCAGTGAGACACACATAGGGTTCAGTGTTATTCAGTGAGACTCCCATAGGGTTCAGTGTTAATCAGTGAGACTCCCATAGGGTTCAGTTTTAATCATTGAGACTTCCATAGGGTTCAGTGTTAATCAGTGAGACCCCCACAGGGTTCAGTGTTAATCACTGAGACTCCCACATGGTTCTGTGTTAATCAGTGATACTCCCACTGGGCTCAGTGTTAATCCTTGCGACTCCCACAGGGTTCAGTATTAATCAGTGAGACTCCCATAGGGTTCAGTGTTAATCAGTGAGACTCTCATATGGTTCGGTGTTAATCAGTGAGACTCCCATAGGGTTCACTGTTAATCACTGAGACTTCCACCGGGTTCAGTGTTAATCAGTGAGACTCCCACAGGGTTCAGTGACAATCACTGAGACTCCGATAGGGTTCAGTGTTAATCAGGGAGACCCCCATAGGGTTCAGTGTTAATCAGTGAGACTCCCACAGGGTTCAGTGTTAATCAGTGAGATTCTCATAGGGTTCGGTGTTAATCAGTGAGACTCCCACAGTGTTCAGTGTTAATCAGTGAGACTCCCACAGGGTTCAGTGTTAATCAGTGAGAATCCCACAGGGTTCAGTGTTAATTAGTGAGCATCCCATAGGGTTCAGTGTTAATCAGTGAGACTCCCACAGGGTTCAGTCTTAATCAGTGAGACGCCCATAGGGTTCAGTGTTAATCAGTGAGACTCCCACAGCGTTCAGTGTTAATCAGTGAGACTCCCATAGGGTTCAGTGTTAATTAGTGAGACTCCCACAGGGTTCAGTGTTAATCAGTGAGACTCCCACAGCGTTCAGTGTTAATCAATGAGACTCCCATAGGGTTCAGTGTTAATCAGTGAGACTCCCACAGGGTTCAGTGTTAATCATTGAGACTCCCACAGGGTTCAGTGTTAATCAGTGAGACTCCCACAGGGTTCAGTGTTAATCAGTGAGACTCCCATAGGGTTCAGTGTAAATCAGTGAGACTCCCATAGTGTTCAGTGTTAATCAGTGAGACTCCCATTGAGTTCAGTGTTCATCAGTGAGACTCCCATAGGGTTCAATGTTGATCAGTGAGACTCCCGTAGGGTTCAGTGTTAATCAGTGAGACTCCCATAGTGTTCAGTGTTAATCAATGAGACTCCCGTAGGGTTCAGAGTTAATCAATGAGACTCCCATAGGGTTCAGTGTTAATCAGTGAGACTCCCATAGGGTTCAGTGTTAATCAGTGAGACTCCCATAGGGTTCAGTGTTAATCAGTGAGACTCCCACAGGTTTCAGTGTTAATCAGTGAGACTCCCACAGGGTTCAGTGTTAATCAGTGAGAATCCCACAGGGTTCAGTGTTAATTAGTGAGCATCCCATAGGGTTCAGTGTTAATCAGTGAGACTCCCACAGGGTTCAGGCTTAATCAGTGAGACGCCCATAGGGTTCAGTGTTAATCAGTGAGACTCCCACAGCGTTCAGTGTTAATCAGTGAGACTCCCATAGGGTTCAATGTTAATTAGTGAGACTCCCACAGGGTTCAGTGTTAATCAGTGAGACTCCCACAGCGTTCAGTGTTAATCAATGAGACTCCCATAGGGTTCAGTGTTAATCAGTGAGACTCCCACAGGGTTCAGTGTTAATCATTGAGACTCCCACAGGGTTCAGTGTTAATCAGTGAGACTCCCACAGGGTTCAGTGTTAATCAATGAGACTCCCATAGGGTTCAGTGTAAATCAGTGAGACTCCCATAGTGTTCAGTGTTAATCAGTGAGACTCCCATTGAGTTCAGTGTTCATCAGTGAGACTCCCATAGGGTTCAATGTTGATCAGTGAGACTCCCGTAGGGTTCAGTGTTAATCAGTGAGACTCCCATAGTGTTCAGTGTTAATCAATGAGACTCCCGTAGGGTTCAGAGTTAATCAATGAGACTCCCATAGGGTTCAGTGTTAATCAGTGAGACTCCCATAGGGTTCAGTGTTAATCAGTGAGACTCCCATAGGGTTCAGTGTTAATCAGTGAGACTCCCACAGGTTTCAGTGTTAATCAGTGAGACTCCGATAGGGTTCAGTGTTAATCAGTGAGACCCCCATAGGGTTCAGTGTTAATCAGTGTGACTCCCACAGGGTTCAGTGTTAATCAGTGAGACTCCCACAGGGTTCAGTATTAATCAATGAGACTCCCATAGGGTTCAATGTTAATCAGTGAGACTCTCATAGGGTCCAGTGTTAATCAGTGAGACTCCCACAGTGTTCAGTGTTAATCAGTGAGACTCCCATAGGGTTCAGTGTTAATCAGTGAGACTCCCACAGGGTTCAGTGTTAATTAGTGAGACTCCCATAGTGTTCAGTGTTAGTCAGTGAGGCTCCCACAGGGTTCAGTATTAATCAGTGAGACTCCCACAGAGTTCAGTGTTAATCAGTGAGTCTCCCATAGGGTTCAGTGTTAATACGTGACACTCCCTTAGGGTTCAGTGTTAATCAGTGAGACTCCCCCAGGGTTCAGTGTTAATCAGTGAGACTCCCATAGGGTTCAGTGTTAATCAGTGAGACTCCCATAGGGTTCAGTTTTAATCATTGAGACTTCCATGGGGTTCAGTGTTAATCAGTGAGACCCCCACAGGGTTCAGTGTTAATCACTGAGACTCCCACATGGTTCTGTGTTAATCAGTGAGACTCCCACTGGGCTCAGTGTTAATCATTGCGACTCCCACAGGGTTCAGTATTAATCAGTGAGACTCCCATAGGGTTCAGTGTTAATCAGTGAGACTCTCATATGGTTCGGTGTTAATCAGTGAGACTCCCATAGGGTTCACTGTTAATCACTGAGACTTCCACCGGGTTCAGTGTTAATCAGTGAGACTCCCACAGGGTTCAGTGACAATCACTGAGACTCCGATAGGGTTCAGTGTTAATCAGTGAGACTCCCACAGGTTTCAGTGTTAATCAGTGAGACTCCGATAGGGTTCAGTGTTAATCAGTGAGACCCCCATAGGGTTCAGTGTTAATCAGTGTGACTCCCACAGGGTTCAGTGTTAATCAGTGAGACTCCCACAGGGTTCAGTATTAATCAATGAGACTCCCATAGGGTTCAATGTTAATCAGTGAGACTCTCATAGGGTCCAGTGTTAATCAGTGAGACTCACACAGTGTTCAGTGTTAATCAGTGAGACTCCCATAGGGTTCAGTGTTAATCAGTGAGACTCCCACAGAGTTCAGTGTTAATCAGTGAGACTCCCATAGGGTTCAGTGTTAATCAGTGAGACTCCCATAGGGTTCAGTGTTAATCAGTGGGACTCCCATAGGGTTCAGTGTTAATCAGTGAGACACACATAGGGTTCAGTGTTATTCAGTGAGACTCCCATAGGGTTCAGTGTTAATCAGTGAGACTCCCATAGGGTTCAGTTTTAATCATTGAGACTTCCATAGGGTTCAGTGTTAATCAGTGAGACCCCCACAGGGTTCAGTGTTAATCACTGAGACTCCCACATGGTTCTGTGTTAATCAGTGATACTCCCACTGGGCTCAGTGTTAATCCTTGCGACTCCCACAGGGTTCAGTATTAATCAGTGAGACTCCCATAGGGTTCAGTGTTAATCAGTGAGACTCTCATATGGTTCGGTGTTAATCAGTGAGACTCCCATAGGGTTCACTGTTAATCACTGAGACTTCCACCGGGTTCAGTGTTAATCAGTGAGACTCCCACAGGGTTCAGTGACAATCACTGAGACTCCGATAGGGTTCAGTGTTAATCAGGGAGACCCCCATAGGGTTCAGTGTTAATCAGTGAGACTCCCACAGGGTTCAGTGTTAATCAGTGAGATTCTCATAGGGTTCGGTGTTAATCAGTGAGACTCCCACAGTGTTCAGTGTTAATCAGTGAGACTCCCACAGGGTTCAGTGTTAATCAGTGAGAATCCCACAGGGTTCAGTGTTAATTAGTGAGCATCCCATAGGGTTCAGTGTTAATCAGTGAGACTCCCACAGGGTTCAGTCTTAATCAGTGAGACGCCCATAGGGTTCAGTGTTAATCAGTGAGACTCCCACAGCGTTCAGTGTTAATCAGTGAGACTCCCATAGGGTTCAGTGTTAATTAGTGAGACTCCCACAGGGTTCAGTGTTAATCAGTGAGACTCCCACAGCGTTCAGTGTTAATCAATGAGACTCCCATAGGGTTCAGTGTTAATCAGTGAGACTCCCACAGGGTTCAGTGTTAATCATTGAGACTCCCACAGGGTTCAGTGTTAATCAGTGAGACTCCCACAGGGTTCAGTGTTAATCAGTGAGACTCCCATAGGGTTCAGTGTAAATCAGTGAGACTCCCATAGTGTTCAGTGTTAATCAGTGAGACTCCCATTGAGTTCAGTGTTCATCAGTGAGACTCCCATAGGGTTCAATGTTGATCAGTGAGACTCCCGTAGGGTTCAGTGTTAATCAGTGAGACTCCCATAGTGTTCAGTGTTAATCAATGAGACTCCCGTAGGGTTCAGAGTTAATCAATGAGACTCCCATAGGGTTCAGTGTTAATCAGTGAGACTCCCATAGGGTTCAGTGTTAATCAGTGAGACTCCCATAGGGTTCAGTGTTAATCAGTGAGACTCCCACAGGTTTCAGTGTTAATCAGTGAGACTCCCACAGGGTTCAGTGTTAATCAGTGAGAATCCCACAGGGTTCAGTGTTAATTAGTGAGCATCCCATAGGGTTCAGTGTTAATCAGTGAGACTCCCACAGGGTTCAGGCTTAATCAGTGAGACGCCCATAGGGTTCAGTGTTAATCAGTGAGACTCCCACAGCGTTCAGTGTTAATCAGTGAGACTCCCATAGGGTTCAATGTTAATTAGTGAGACTCCCACAGGGTTCAGTGTTAATCAGTGAGACTCCCACAGCGTTCAGTGTTAATCAATGAGACTCCCATAGGGTTCAGTGTTAATCAGTGAGACTCCCACAGGGTTCAGTGTTAATCATTGAGACTCCCACAGGGTTCAGTGTTAATCAGTGAGACTCCCACAGGGTTCAGTGTTAATCAATGAGACTCCCATAGGGTTCAGTGTAAATCAGTGAGACTCCCATAGTGTTCAGTGTTAATCAGTGAGACTCCCATTGAGTTCAGTGTTCATCAGTGAGACTCCCATAGGGTTCAATGTTGATCAGTGAGACTCCCGTAGGGTTCAGTGTTAATCAGTGAGACTCCCATAGTGTTCAGTGTTAATCAATGAGACTCCCGTAGGGTTCAGAGTTAATCAATGAGACTCCCATAGGGTTCAGTGTTAATCAGTGAGACTCCCATAGGGTTCAGTGTTAATCAGTGAGACTCCCATAGGGTTCAGTGTTAATCAGTGAGACTCCCACAGGTTTCAGTGTTAATCAGTGAGACTCCGATAGGGTTCAGTGTTAATCAGTGAGACCCCCATAGGGTTCAGTGTTAATCAGTGTGACTCCCACAGGGTTCAGTGTTAATCAGTGAGACTCCCACAGGGTTCAGTATTAATCAATGAGACTCCCATAGGGTTCAATGTTAATCAGTGAGACTCTCATAGGGTCCAGTGTTAATCAGTGAGACTCCCACAGTGTTCAGTGTTAATCAGTGAGACTCCCATAGGGTTCAGTGTTAATCAGTGAGACTCCCACAGGGTTCAGTGTTAATTAGTGAGACTCCCATAGTGTTCAGTGTTAGTCAGTGAGGCTCCCACAGGGTTCAGTATTAATCAGTGAGACTCCCACAGAGTTCAGTGTTAATCAGTGAGTCTCCCATAGGGTTCAGTGTTAATACGTGACACTCCCTTAGGGTTCAGTGTTAATCAGTGAGACTCCCCCAGGGTTCAGTGTTAATCAGTGAGACTCCCATAGGGTTCAGTGTTAATCAGTGAGACTCCCATAGGGTTCAGTTTTAATCATTGAGACTTCCATGGGGTTCAGTGTTAATCAGTGAGACCCCCACAGGGTTCAGTGTTAATCACTGAGACTCCCACATGGTTCTGTGTTAATCAGTGAGACTCCCACTGGGCTCAGTGTTAATCATTGCGACTCCCACAGGGTTCAGTATTAATCAGTGAGACTCCCATAGGGTTCAGTGTTAATCAGTGAGACTCTCATATGGTTCGGTGTTAATCAGTGAGACTCCCATAGGGTTCACTGTTAATCACTGAGACTTCCACCGGGTTCAGTGTTAATCAGTGAGACTCCCACAGGGTTCAGTGACAATCACTGAGACTCCGATAGGGTTCAGTGTTAATCAGTGAGACTCCCACAGGGTTCAGTGTTAATCAGTGAGACTCCCATAGGGTTCAATGTTAATCAGTGAGACTCTCATAGGGTCCAGTGTTAATCAGTGAGACTCACACAGTGTTCAGTGTTAATCAGTGAGACTCCCATAGGGTTCAGTGTTAATCAGTGAGACTCCCACAGAGTTCAGTGTTAATCAGTGAGACTCCCATAGGGTTCAGTGTTAATCAGTGAGACTCCCATAGGGTTCAGTGTTAATCAGTGGGACTCCCATAGGGTTCAGTGTTAATCAGTGAGACACACATAGGGTTCAGTGTTATTCAGTGAGACTCCCATAGGGTTCAGTGTTAATCAGTGAGACTCCCATAGGGTTCAGTTTTAATCATTGAGACTTCCATAGGGTTCAGTGTTAATCAGTGAGACCCCCACAGGGTTCAGTGTTAATCACTGAGACTCCCACATGGTTCTGTGTTAATCAGTGATACTCCCACTGGGCTCAGTGTTAATCCTTGCGACTCCCACAGGGTTCAGTATTAATCAGTGAGACTCCCATAGGGTTCAGTGTTAATCAGTGAGACTCTCATATGGTTCGGTGTTAATCAGTGAGACTCCCATAGGGTTCACTGTTAATCACTGAGACTTCCACCGGGTTCAGTGTTAATCAGTGAGACTCCCACAGGGTTCAGTGACAATCACTGAGACTCCGATAGGGTTCAGTGTTAATCAGGGAGACCCCCATAGGGTTCAGTGTTAATCAGTGAGACTCCCACAGGGTTCAGTGTTAATCAGTGAGATTCTCATAGGGTTCGGTGTTAATCAGTGAGACTCCCACAGTGTTCAGTGTTAATCAGTGAGACTCCCACAGGGTTCAGTGTTAATCAGTGAGAATCCCACAGGGTTCAGTGTTAATTAGTGAGCATCCCATAGGGTTCAGTGTTAATCAGTGAGACTCCCACAGGGTTCAGTCTTAATCAGTGAGACGCCCATAGGGTTCAGTGTTAATCAGTGAGACTCCCACAGCGTTCAGTGTTAATCAGTGAGACTCCCATAGGGTTCAGTGTTAATTAGTGAGACTCCCACAGGGTTCAGTGTTAATCAGTGAGACTCCCACAGCGTTCAGTGTTAATCAATGAGACTCCCATAGGGTTCAGTGTTAATCAGTGAGACTCCCACAGGGTTCAGTGTTAATCATTGAGACTCCCACAGGGTTCAGTGTTAATCAGTGAGACTCCCACAGGGTTCAGTGTTAATCAGTGAGACTCCCATAGGGTTCAGTGTAAATCAGTGAGACTCCCATAGTGTTCAGTGTTAATCAGTGAGACTCCCATTGAGTTCAGTGTTCATCAGTGAGACTCCCATAGGGTTCAATGTTGATCAGTGAGACTCCCGTAGGGTTCAGTGTTAATCAGTGAGACTCCCATAGTGTTCAGTGTTAATCAATGAGACTCCCGTAGGGTTCAGAGTTAATCAATGAGACTCCCATAGGGTTCAGTGTTAATCAGTGAGACTCCCATAGGGTTCAGTGTTAATCAGTGAGACTCCCATAGGGTTCAGTGTTAATCAGTGAGACTCCCACAGGTTTCAGTGTTAATCAGTGAGACTCCCACAGGGTTCAGTGTTAATCAGTGAGAATCCCACAGGGTTCAGTGTTAATTAGTGAGCATCCCATAGGGTTCAGTGTTAATCAGTGAGACTCCCACAGGGTTCAGGCTTAATCAGTGAGACGCCCATAGGGTTCAGTGTTAATCAGTGAGACTCCCACAGCGTTCAGTGTTAATCAGTGAGACTCCCATAGGGTTCAATGTTAATTAGTGAGACTCCCACAGGGTTCAGTGTTAATCAGTGAGACTCCCACAGCGTTCAGTGTTAATCAATGAGACTCCCATAGGGTTCAGTGTTAATCAGTGAGACTCCCACAGGGTTCAGTGTTAATCATTGAGACTCCCACAGGGTTCAGTGTTAATCAGTGAGACTCCCACAGGGTTCAGTGTTAATCAATGAGACTCCCATAGGGTTCAGTGTAAATCAGTGAGACTCCCATAGTGTTCAGTGTTAATCAGTGAGACTCCCATTGAGTTCAGTGTTCATCAGTGAGACTCCCATAGGGTTCAATGTTGATCAGTGAGACTCCCGTAGGGTTCAGTGTTAATCAGTGAGACTCCCATAGTGTTCAGTGTTAATCAATGAGACTCCCGTAGGGTTCAGAGTTAATCAATGAGACTCCCATAGGGTTCAGTGTTAATCAGTGAGACTCCCATAGGGTTCAGTGTTAATCAGTGAGACTCCCATAGGGTTCAGTGTTAATCAGTGAGACTCCCACAGGTTTCAGTGTTAATCAGTGAGACTCCGATAGGGTTCAGTGTTAATCAGTGAGACCCCCATAGGGTTCAGTGTTAATCAGTGTGACTCCCACAGGGTTCAGTGTTAATCAGTGAGACTCCCACAGGGTTCAGTATTAATCAATGAGACTCCCATAGGGTTCAATGTTAATCAGTGAGACTCTCATAGGGTCCAGTGTTAATCAGTGAGACTCCCACAGTGTTCAGTGTTAATCAGTGAGACTCCCATAGGGTTCAGTGTTAATCAGTGAGACTCCCACAGGGTTCAGTGTTAATTAGTGAGACTCCCATAGTGTTCAGTGTTAGTCAGTGAGGCTCCCACAGGGTTCAGTATTAATCAGTGAGACTCCCACAGAGTTCAGTGTTAATCAGTGAGTCTCCCATAGGGTTCAGTGTTAATACGTGACACTCCCTTAGGGTTCAGTGTTAATCAGTGAGACTCCCCCAGGGTTCAGTGTTAATCAGTGAGACTCCCATAGGGTTCAGTGTTAATCAGTGAGACTCCCATAGGGTTCAGTTTTAATCATTGAGACTTCCATGGGGTTCAGTGTTAATCAGTGAGACCCCCACAGGGTTCAGTGTTAATCACTGAGACTCCCACATGGTTCTGTGTTAATCAGTGAGACTCCCACTGGGCTCAGTGTTAATCATTGCGACTCCCACAGGGTTCAGTATTAATCAGTGAGACTCCCATAGGGTTCAGTGTTAATCAGTGAGACTCTCATATGGTTCGGTGTTAATCAGTGAGACTCCCATAGGGTTCACTGTTAATCACTGAGACTTCCACCGGGTTCAGTGTTAATCAGTGAGACTCCCACAGGGTTCAGT
Source organism: Petromyzon marinus (assembly GCF_048934315.1). Taxonomy (NCBI): domain Eukaryota; kingdom Metazoa; phylum Chordata; class Hyperoartia; order Petromyzontiformes; family Petromyzontidae; genus Petromyzon; species Petromyzon marinus. The sequence goes on from NW_027423612.1 coordinate 2,508,441, forward strand.
GACAATCACTGAGACTCCGATAGGGTTCAGTGTTAATCAGTGAGACTCCCACAGGGTTCAGTGTTAATCAGTGAGACTCCCATAGGGTTCCGTGTTAATCAGTGAGACTCCCACAGGGTTCAGTGTTAATCAGTGAGACTCCCATTGAGTTCAGTGTTCATCAGTGAGACTCCCATAGGGTTCAATGTTGATCAGTGAGACTCCCGTAGGGTTCAGTGTTAATCAGTGAGACTCCCATAGTGTTCAGTGTTAATCAATGAGACTCCCGTAGGGTTCAGAGTTAATCAATGAGACTCCCATAGGGTTCAGTGTTAATCAGTGAGACTCCCATAGGGTTCAGTGTTAATCAGTGAGACTCCCATAGGGTTCAGTGTTAATCAGTGAGACTCCCACAGGTTTCAGTGTTAATCAGTGAGACTCCGATAGGGTTCAGTGTTAATCAGTGAGACCCCCATAGGGTTCAGTGTTAATCAGTGTGACTCCCACAGGGTTCAGTGTTAATCAGTGAGACTCCCACAGGGTTCAGTATTAATCAATGAGACTCCCTTAGGGTTCAATGTTAATCAGTGAGACTCTCATAGGGTCCAGTGTTAATCAGTGAGACTCCCACAGTGTTCAGTGTTAATCAGTGAGACTCCCATAGGGTTCAGTGTTAATCAGTGAGACTCCCACAGGGTTCAGTGTTAATTAGTGAGACTCCCATAGTGTTCAGTGTTAGTCAGTGAAGCTCCCACAGGGTTCAGTATTAATCAGTGAGACTCCCACAGAGTTCAGTGTTAATCAGTGAGTCTCCCATAGGGTTCAGTGTTAATACGTGACACTTCCTTAGGGTTCAGTGTTAATCAGTGAGACTCCCCCAGGGTTCAGTGTTAATCAGTGAGACTCCCATAGGGTTCAGTGTTAATCAGTGAGACTCCCATAGGGTTCAGTTTTAATCATTGAGACCCCCACAGGGTTCAGTGTTAATCAGTGAGACTCCCACATGGTTCTGTGTTAATCAGTGAGACTCCCACTGGGCTCCGTGTTAATCATTGAGACTCCCACAGGGTTCAGTATTAATCAGTGAGACTCCCATAGGGTTCAGTGTTAATCAGTGAGACTCTCATATGGTTCGGTGTTAATCAGTGAGACTCCCATAGGGTTCACTGTTAATCACTGAGACTTCCACCGGGTTCAGTGTTAATCAGTGAGACTCCCACAGGGTTCAGTGACAATCACTGAGACTCCGATAGGGTTCAGTGTTAATCAGGGAGACCCCCATAGGGTTCAGTGTTAATCAGTGAGACTCCCACAGGGTTAAGTGTTAATCAGTGAGACTCCCATAGGGTTCAGTGTTAATCAGTGAGACTCCCATAGTGTTCAGTGTTAATCAGTGAGACTCCCATAGTGTTCAGTGTTAATCATTGAGACTCCCATTGAGTTCAGTGTTCATCAGTGAGACTCCCATAGGGTTCAATGTTAATCAGTGAGACTCCCGTAGGGTTCAGTGTTAATCAGTGAGACTCCCATAGTGTTCAGTGTTAATCAATGAGACTCCGGTAGGGTTCAGAGTTAATCAATGAGACTCCCATAGGGTTCAGTGTTAATCAGTGAGACTCCCATAGGGTTCAGTGTTAATCAGTGAGACTCCCATAGGGTTCAGTGTTAATCAGTGAGACACACATATCGTTCAGTGTTATTCAGTGAGACTCCCACAGGTTTCAGTGTTAATCAATGAGACTCCCGTATGGTTCAGAGTTAATCAATGAGACTCCCATAGGGTTCAGTGTTAATCACTGAGACTCCAATAGGGTTCAGTGTTAATCAGTGAGACTCCCATAGGGTTCAGTGTTAATCAGTGAGACACACATAGGGTTCAGTGTTATTCAGTGAGACTCCCACAGGTTTCAGTATTAATCAGTGAGACTCCGATAGGGTTCAGTGTTAATCAGGGAGACCCCCATAGGGTTCAGTGTTAATCAGTGAGACTCCCACAGGGTTCCGTGTTAATCAGTTAGACTCCCACAGGGTTCAGTATTAATCAGTGAGACTCCCATAGGGTTCAATGTTAATCAGTGAGACTCTCATAGGGTTCAGTGTTAATCAGTGAGACTCCCACAGTGTTCAGTGTTAATCAGTGAGACTCCCATAGGGTTCAGTGTTAATCAGTGAGACTCCCACAGGGTTCAGTGTTAATTAGTGAGCATCCCATAGGGTTCAGTGTTAATCAGTGAGACTCCCACAGGGTTCAGTGTTAATCAGTGAGACTCCCACAGGGTTCAGTGTTAATCATTGAGACTCCCCCAGGGTTCAGTGTTAATCAGTGAGACTCCCATAGGGTTCAGTGTTAATCAGTGAGACTCCCACAGGGTTCAGTGTTGATCAGTGAGACTCCCACAGAGTTCAGTGTTAATCAGTGAGACTCCCATAGGGTTCACTGTTAATCACTGAGACTTCCACCGGGTTCAGTGTTAATCAGTGAGACTCCCACAGGGTTCAGTGTTAATCAGTGAGACTCCCATAGGGTTCAGTGTTAATCAGTGATACTCCCATATGGTTCAGTGTTAATCAGTGAGACTCCCATTGGGTTCGTGTGTTAATCAGTGAGACTCCCACATGGTCCAGTGTTAATCAATGAGATTCCCATAGGGTTCAGTGTTAATCAGTGAGACTCCCACAGGGTTCAGTGTTAATCATTGAGACTCCCACAGGGTTCAGTGTTAATCAGTGAGACTCTCATATGGTTCGGTGTTAATCAGTGAGACTCCCATAGGTTTCACTGTTAATCACTGAGACTTCCACCGGGTTCAGTGTTAATCAGTGAGACTCCCACAGGGTTCAGTGACAATCACTGAGACTCCGATAGGGTTCAGTGTTAATCAGGGAGACCCCCATAGGGTTCAGTGTTAATCAGTGAGACTCCCACAGGGTTCAGTGTTAATCAGTGAGACTCCCATAGGGTTCAGTGTTAATCAGTGAGACTCCCATAGTGTTCAGTGTTAATCAGTGAGACTCCCATTGAGTTCAGTGTTCATCAGTGAGACTCCCATAGGGTTCAATGTTAATCAGTGAGACTCCCGTAGGGTTCAGTGTTAATCAGTGAGACTCCCATAGTGTTCGGTGTTAATCAATGAGACTCCCGTAGGGTTCAGAGTTAATCAATGAGACTCCCATAGGGTTCAGTGTTAATCAGTGAGACTCCCATAGGGTTCAGTGTTAATCAGTGAGACTCCCATAGGGTTCAGTGTTAATCAGTGAGACGTACATATCGTTCAGTGTTATTCAGTGAGACTCCCACAGGTTTCAGTGTTAATCATAGAGACTCCCGTATGGTTCAGAGTTAATCAATGAGACTCCCATAGGGTTCAGTGTTAATCACTGAGACTCCAATATGGTTCAGTGTTAATCAGTGAGACTCCCATAGGGTTCAGTGTTAATCAGTGAGACACACATAGGGTTCAGTGTTATTCAGTGAGACTCCCACAGGTTTCAGTGTTAATCAGTGAGACTCCGATAGGGTTCAGTGTTAATCAGGGAGACCCCCATAGGGTTCAGTGTTAATCAGTGAGACTCCCACAGGGTTCAGTGTTAATCAGTTAGACTCCCACAGGGTTCAGTATTAATCAGTGAGACTCCCATAGGGTTCAATGTTAATCAGTGAGACTCTCATAGGGTTCAGTGTTAATCAGTGAGACTCCCACAGTGTTCAGTGTTAATCAGTGAGACTCCCATAGGGTTCAGTGTTAATCAGTGAGACTCCCACAGGGTTCAGTGTTAATCAGTGAGACTCCCACAGGGTTCAGTGACAATCACTGAGACTCCGATAGGGTTCAGTGTTAATCAGGGAGACCCCCATAGGGTTCAGTATTAATCAGTGAGACTCCCACAGGGTTCAGTGTTAATCAGTGAGACTCCCATAGGGTTCACTGTTAATCACTGAGACTTCCACCGGGTTCAGTGTTAATCAGTAAGACTCCCACAGGGTTCAGTGACAATCACTGAGACTCTGATAGGGTTCAGTGTTAATCAGGGAGACCCCCATAGGGTTCAGTGTTAATCAGTGAGACTCCCACAGGGTTCAGTGTTAATCAGTGAGACTCCCATAGGGTTCAGTGTTAATCAGTGAGACTCCCATAGTGTTCAGTGTTAATCAGTGAGACTCCCATAGTGTTCAGTGTTAATCAGTGAGACTCCCATTGAGTTCAGTGTTCATCAGTGAGACTCCCATAGGGTTCAATGTTATTCAGTGAGACTCCCGTAGGGTTCAGTGTTAATCAGTGAGACTCCCATAGTGTTCAGTGTTAATCAATGAGACTCCCGTAGGGTTCAGAGTTAATCAATGAGACTCCCATAGGGTTCAGTGTTAATCAGTGAGACTCCCATAGGGTTCAGTGTTAATCAGTGGGACTCCCATAGGGTTCTGTGTTAATCAGTGAGACACACATAGGGTTCAGTGTTATTCAGTGAGACTCCCACAGGTTTCAGTGTTAATCAGTGAGACTCCGATAGGGTTCAGTGTTAATCAGGGAGACCCCCCATAGGGTTCAGTGTTAATCAGTGAGACTCCCACAGGGTTCAGTGTTAATCAGTTAGACTCCCATAGGGTTCAGTGTTAAGCAGTGAGACTCTCATAGGGTTCGGTGTTAATCAGTGAGACTCCCACAGTGTTCAGTGTTAATCAGTGAGACTCCCACAGGGTTCAGTGTTAATCAGTGAGACTTCCACCAGGTTCAGTGTTAATCAGTGAGACTCCCACAGGGTTCAGTGACAATCACTGAGACTCCGATAGGGTTCAGTGTTAATCAGGGAGACCCCGATAGGGTTCAGTGTTAATCAGTGAGACTCCCACAGGGTTCAGTGTTAATCAGTGAGACTCCCATAGGGTTCAGTGTTAATCAGTGAGACTCCCATAGTGTTCAGTGTTAATCGGTGAGACTCCCATAGTGTTCAGTGTTAATCAGTGAGACTCCCATTGAGTTCAGTGTTCATCAGTGAGACTCCCATAGGGTTCAATGTTAATCAGTGAGACTCCCGTAGGGTTCAGTGTTAATCAGTGAGACTCCCATAGGGTTCAGTGTTAATCAGTGGGACTCCCATAGGGTTCAGTGTTAATCAGTGAGACACACATAGGTTCAGTGTTATTCAGTGAGACTCCCAAAGGGTTCAGTGTTAATCAGTGAGACTCCGATAGGGTTCAGTGTTAATCAGTGAGACTCTCATAGGGTTCGGTGTTAATCAGTGAGACTCCCACAGGGTTCAGTGTTAATCAGTTAGACTCCCATAGGGTTCAGTGTTAATCAGTGAGACTCTCATAGGGTTCGGTGTTAATCAGTGAGACTCCCACAGTGTTCAGTGTTAATCAGTGAGACTCCCACAGGGTTCAGTGTTAATCAGTGAGACTCCCACAGGGTTCAGTGTTAATTAGTGAGCATCCCATAGGGTTCAGTGTTAATCAGTGAGACTCCCACAGGGTTCAGTCTTAATCAGTGAGACGCCCATAGGGTTCAGTGTTAATCAGTGAGACTCCCACAGCGTTCAGTGTTAATCAGCGAGACTCCCATAGGGTTCAGTGTTAATTAGTGAGACTCCCACAGGGTTCAGTGTTAATCAGTGAGACTCCCACAGAGTTCAGTGTTAATCAGTGAGACTCCCATAGGGTTCACTGTTAATCATTGAGACTTCCACCGTGTTCAGTGTTAATCAGTGAGACTCCCACAGGGTTCAGTGTTAATCAGTGAGACACCCATAGGATTCAGTGTTAATCAGTGAGACTCCCATATGGTTCAGTGTTAATCAGTGAGACTCCCATACGGTTCGTGTGTTAATCAGTGAGACTCCCACATGGTCCAGTGTTAATCAATGAGACTCCCATAGGGTTCAGTGTTAATCAGTGAGACTCCCACAGGGTTCAGTTTTAATCATTGAGACTCCCACAGGGTTCAGTGTTAATCAGTGAGACTCCCACAGGGTTCAGTGTTAATCAGTGAGACTCCCATAGGGTTCAGTGTTAATCAGTGAGACTCCCACAGGGTTCAGTGTTAATCAGTGAGACTCTCACAGGGTTCAGTGTTAATTAGTGAGCATCCCATAGGGTTCAGTGTTAATCAGTGAGACTCCCACAGGGTTCAGTCTTAATCAGTGAGACGCCCATAGGGTTCAGTGTTAATCAGTGAGACTCCCACAGCGTTCACTGTTAATCAGTGAGACTCCCATAGGGTTCAGTGTTAATTAGTGAGACTCCCACAGGGTTCAGTGTTAATCAGAGGGACTCCCACAGAGTTCAGTGTTAATCAGTGAGACTCCCATAGGGTTCACTGTTAATCACTGAGACTTCCACCGGGTTCAGTGTTAATCAGTGAGACTCCCACAGGGTTCAGTGACAATCACTGAGACTCCGATAGGGTTCAGTGTTAATCAGGGAGACCCCCTAAGGGTTCAGTGTTAATCAGTGAGACTCCCACAGGGTTCAGTGTTAATCAGTGAGACTCCCATAGGGTTCAGTGTTAATCAGTGAGACTCCCATAGTGTTCAGTGTTAATCAGTGAGACTCCCATAGTGTTCAGTGTTAATCAGTGAGACTCCCATTGAGTTCAGTGTTCATCAGTGAGACTCCCATAGGGTTCAATGTTAATCAGTGAGACTCCCGTAGGGTTCAGTGTTAATCAGTGAGACTCCCATAGTGTTCAGTGTTAATCAATGAGACTCCCGTAGGGTTCAGAGTTAATCAATGAGACTCCCATAGGGTTCAGTGTTAATCAGTGAGACTCCCATAGGGTTCAGTGTTAATCAGTGGGACTCCCATAGGGTTCAGTGTTAATCAGTGAGACACACATAGGGTTCAGTGTTATTCAGTGAGACTCCCACAGGTTTCAGTGTTAATCAGTGAGACTCCGATAGGGTTCAGTGTTAATCAGGGAGACCCCCATAGGGTTCAGTGTTAATCAGTGAGACTCCCACAGGGTTCAGTGTTAATCAGTTAGACTCCCATAGGGTTCAGTGTTAATCAGTGAGACTCTCATAGGGTTCGGTGTTAATCAGTGAGACTCCCACAGTGTTCAGTGTTAATCAGTGAGACTCCCACAGGGTTCAGTGTTAATCAGTGAGACTCCCACAGGGTTCAGTGTTAATTAGTGAGCATCCCATAGGGTTCAGTGTTAATCAGTGAGACTCCCACAGGGTTCAGTCTTAATCAGTGAGACGCCCATAGGGTTCAGTGTTAATCAGTGAGACTCCCACAGCGTTCAGTGTTAATCAGTGAGACTCCCATAGGGTTCAATGTTAATTAGTGAGACTCCCACAGGGTTCAGTGTTAATCAGTGAGACTCCCACAGAGTTCAGTGTTAATCAGTGAGACTCCCATAGGGTTCACTGTTAATCATTGAGACTTCCACCGTGTTCAGTGTTAATCAGTGAGACTCCCACAGGGTTCAGTGTTAATCAGTGAGACACCCATAGGATTCAGTGTTAATCAGTGAGACTCCCATATGGTTCAGTGTTAATCAGTGAGACTCCCATAGGGTTCGTGTGTTAATCAGTGAGACTCCCACATGGTTCAGTGTTAATCAATGAGACTCCCATAGGGTTCAGTGTTAATCAGTGAGACTCCCACAGGGTTCAGTTTTAATCATTGAGACTCCCACAGGGTTCAGTGTTAATCAGTGAGACTCCCACAGGGTTCAGTGTTAATCAGTGAGAATCCCATAGGGTTCAGTGTTAATCAGTGAGACTCCCACAGGGTTCAGTGTTAATCAGTGAGACTCCCATTGAGTTCAGTGTTCATCAGTGAGACTCCCATAGGGTTCAATGTTGATCAGTGAGACTCCCGTAGGGTTCAGTGTTAATCAGTGAGACTCCCACAGTGTTCAGTGTTAATCAGTGAGACTCCCATAGGGTTCAGTGTTAATCAGTGAGACTCCCACAGGGTTCAGTGTTAATCAGTGAGACTCCCACAGGGTTCAGTGACAATCACTGAGACTCCGATAGGGTTCAGTGTTAATCAGGGAGACCCCCATAGGGTTCAGTGTTAATCAGTGAGACTCTCATATGGTTCGGTGTTAATCAGTGAGACTCCCATAGGGTTCACTGTTAATCACTGAGACTTCCACCGGGTTGTGTTAATCAGTGAGACTCCCACAGGGTTCAGTGACAATCACTGAGACTCCAATAGGGTTCAGTGTTAATCAGGGAGACCCCCATAGGGTTCAGTGTTAATCAGTGAGCCTCCCACAGGGTTCAGTGTTAATCATTGAGACTCCCATAGGGTTCAGTGTTAATCAGTGAGACTCCCATAGTGTTCAGTGTTAATCAGTGAGACTCCCATAGTGTTCAGTGTTAATCAGTGAGACTCCCATTGAGTTCAGTGTTCATCAGTGAGACTCCCATAGGGTTCAATGTTAATCAATGAGACTCCCGTAGGGTTCAGTGTTAATCAGTGAGACTCCCATAGTGTTCAGTGTTAATCAATGAGACTCCCGTAGGGTTCAGATTTAATCAATGAGACTCCCATAGGGTTCAGTGTTAATCAGTGAGACTCCCATAGGGTTCAGTGTTAATCAGTGAGACTCCCATAGGGTTCAGTGTTAATCAGTGAGACACACATAGGGTTCAGTGTTAATCAGTGAGACTCCCACAGGGTTCAGTGTTAATCAGTTAGACTCCCATAGGGATCAGTGTTAATCAGTGAGACTCTCATAGGGTTCGGTGTTAATCAGTGAGACTCCCACAGTGTCCAGTGTTAATCAGTGAGACTCCCACAGGGTTCAGTGTTAATCAGTGAGACTCCCACAGGGTTCAGTGTTAATTAGTGAGCATCCCATAGGGTTCAGTGTTAATCAGTGAGACTCCCACAGGGTTCAGTCTTAATCAGTGAGACGCCCATAGGGTTCAGTGTTAATCAGTGAGACTCCCACAGCGTTCAGTGTTAATCAGTGAGACTCCCATAGGGTTCAGTGTTAATTAGTGAGACTCCCACAGGGTTCAGTGTTAATCAGTGAGACTCCCACAGAGTTCAGTGTTAATCAGTGAGACTCCCATAGGGTTCACTGTTAATCATTGAGACTTCCACCGTGTTCAGTGTTAATCAGTGAGACTCCCACAGGGTTCAGTGTTAATCAGTGAGACACCCATAGGATTCAGTGTTAATCATTGAGACTCCCATATGGTTCAGTGTTAATCAGTGAGACTCCCATAGGGTTCGTGTGTTAATCAGTGAGACTCCCACATGGTCCAGTGTTAATCAATGAGACTCCCATAGGGTTCAGTGTTAATCAGTGAGACTCCCACAGGGTTCTGTTTTAATCATTGAGACTCCTACAGGGTTCAGTGTTAATCAGTGAGACTCCCACAGGGTTCAGTGTTAATCAGTGAGACTCCCATAGGGTTCAGTGTTAATCAGTGAGACTCCCACAGGGTTCAGTGTTAATCAGTGAGACTCCCATTGAGTTCAGTGTTCATCAGTGAGACTCCCATAGGGTTCAATGTTGATCAGTGAGACTCCCGTAGGGTTCAGTGTTAATCAGTGAGGCTCCCATAGTGTTCAGTGTTAATCAATGAGACTCCCGTAGGGTTCAGAGTTAATCAATGAGACTCCCATAGGGTTCAGTGTTAATCAGTGAGACTCCCATAGGGTTCAGTGTTAATCAGTGAGACTCCCATAGGGTTCAGTGTTAATCAGTGAGACTCCCACAGGTTTCAGTGTTAATCAGTGTGACTCCCACAGGGTTCAGTGTTAATCAGTGAGACTCCCACAGGGTTCAGTATTAATCAATGAGACTCCCATAGGGTTCAATGTTAATCAGTGAGACTCTCATAGGGTTCAGTGTTAATATGTGACACTCCCTTAGGGTTCAGTGTTAATCAGTGAGACTCCCCCAGGGTTCAGTGTTAATCAGTGAGACTCCCATAGGGTTCAGTGTTAATCAGTGAGACTCCCATAGGGTTCAGTTTTAATCATTGAGACTTCCATAGGGTTCAGTGTTAATCAGTGAGACCCCCACAGGGTTCAGTGTTAATCAGTGAGACTCCCACATGGTTCTGTGTTAATCAGTGAGACTCCCACTGGGCTCAGTGTTAATCATTGAGACTCCCACAGGGTTCAGTATTAATCAGTGAGACTCCCATAGGGTTCAGTGTTAATCAGTGAGACTCTCATATGGTTCGGTGTTAATCACTGAGACTTCCACCGGGTTCAGTGTTAATCAGTGAGACTCCCACAGGGTTCAGTGACAATCACTGAGACTCCGATAGGGTTCAGTGTTAATCAGGGAGACCCCCATAGGGTTCAGTGTTAATCAGTGAGACTCCCACAGGGTTCAGTGTTAATCATTGAGACTCCCATAGGGTTCAGTGTTAATCAGTGAGACACACATAGGGTTCAGTGTTATTCAGTGAGACTCCCACAGGTTTCAGTGTTAATCAGTGAGACTCCGATAGGGTTCAGTGTTAATCAGGGAGACCCCCATAGGGTTCAGTGTTAATCAGTGAGACTCCCATAGGGTTCAGTGTTAATCAGTGAGACTCCCACAGGTTTCAGTGTTAATCAGTGAGACTCCGATAGGGTTCAGTGTTAATCAGTGAGACCCCCATAGGGTTCAGTGTTAATCAGTGTGACTCCCACAGGGTTCAGTGTTAATCAGTGAGACTCCCACAGGGTTCAGTATTAATCAATGAGACTCCCATAGGGTTCAATGTTAATCAGTGAGACTCTCATAGGGTCCAGTGTTAAACAGTGAGACTCCCATAGGGTTCAGTGTTAATTAGTGAGACTCCCACAGAGTTCAGTGTTAATCAGTGAGATTCCCATAGGGTTCACTGTTAATCACTGAGACTTCCACCGTGTTCAGTGTTAATCAGTGAGACTCCCACAAGGATCAGTGTTAATCAGTGAGACACCCATAGGATTCAGTGTTAATCAGTGAGACTCCCATAGAATTCAGTGTTAATCAGTGATACTCCCATATGGTTCAGTGTTAATCAGTGAGACTCCCATAGGGTTCGTGTGTTAATCAGTGAGACTCCCACATGGTCCAGTGTTAATCAATGAGACTCCCATAGGGTTCAGTGTTAATCAGTGAGACTCCCACAGGGTTCAGTGTTAATCATTGAGACTCCCACAGGGTTCAGTGTTAATCAGTGACACTCCCACAGGGTTCAGTGTTAATCAGTGAGACTCCCATAGGGTTCAGTGTAAATCAGTGAGACTCCCATAGTGTTCAGTGTTAATCAGTGAGACTCCCATTGAGTTCAGTGTTCATCAGTGAGACTCCCATAGGGTTCAATGTTGATCAGTGAGACTCCCGTAGGGTTCAGTGTTAATCAGTGAGACTCCCATAGTGTTCAGTGTTAATCAATGAGACTCCCGTAGGGTTCAGAGTTAATCAATGAGACTCCCATAGGGTTCAGTGTTAATCAGTGAGACTCCCATAGGGTTCAGTGTTAATCAGTGAGACTCCCATAGGGTTCAGTGTTAATCAGTGAGACTCCCACAGGTTTCAGTGTTAATCAGTGAGACTCCGATAGGGTTCAGTGTTAATCAGTGAGACCCCTATAGGGTTCAGTGTTAATCAGTGTGACTCCCACAGGGTTCAGTGTTAATCAGTGAGACTCCCACAGGGTTCAGTATTAATCAATGAGACTCCCATAGGGTTCAATGTTAATCAGTGAGTCTCTCATAGGGTCCAGTGTTAATCAGTGAGACTCCCACAGTGTTCAGTGTTAATCAGTGAGACTCCCATAGGGTTCGGTGTTAATCAGTGAGACTCCCACAGGGTTCAGTGTTAATTAGTGAGACTCCCATAGTGTTCAGTGTTAGTCAGTGAGGCTCCCACAGGGTTCAGTATTAATCAGTGAGACTCCCACAGAGTTCAGTGTTAATCAGTGAGTCTCCCATAGGGTTCAGTGTTAATACGTGACCCTCCCTTAGGGTTCAGTGTTAATCAGTGAGACACCCCCAGGCTTCAGTGTTAATCAGTGAGACTCCCATAGGGTTCAGTGTTAATCAGTGAGACTCCCATAGGGTTCAGTTTTAATCATTGAGACTTCCATAGGGTTCAGTGTTAATCAGTGAGACCCCCACAGGGTTCAGTGTTAATCACTGAGACTCCCACATGGTTCTGTGTTAATCAGTGAGACTCCCACTGGGCTCACTGTTAATCATTGAGACTCCCACAGGGTTCAGTATTAATCAGTGAGACTCCCATAGGGTTCAGTGTTAATCAGTGAGACTCTCATATGGTTAGGTGTTAATCAGTGAGATTCCCATAGGGTTCACTGTTAATCACTGAGACTTCCACCGGGTTCAGTGTTAATCAGTGAGACTCCCACAGGGTTTAGTGACAATCACTGAGACTCCGATAGGGTTCAGTGTTAATCAGGGAGACCCCCATAGGGTTCAGTGTTAATCAGTGAGACTCCCACAGGGTTCAGTGTTAATCAGTGAGACTCCCATAGGGTTCAGTGTTAATCAGTGAGACTCCCATAGTGTTCAGTGTTAATCAGTGAGACTCCCATAGGGTTCAGTGTTAATCAGTGAGACACACATAGGGTTCAGTGTTATTCAGTGAGACCCCCACAGGTTTCAGTGTTAATCATTGAGACTCTCATATGGTTAGGTGTTAATCAGTGAGACTCCCATAGGGTTCACTGTTAATCACTGAGACTTCCACCGGGTTCAGTGTTAATCAGTGAGACTCCCACAGGGTTTAGTGACAATCACTGAGACTCCGATTGGGTTCAGTGTTAATCAGAGAGACCCCCATAGGGTTCAGTGTTAATCAGTGAGACTCCCACAGGGTTCAGTGTTAATCAGTGAGACTCCCATAGGGTTCAGTGTTAATCAGTGAGACTCCCATAGTGTTCAGTGTTAATCAGTGAGACTCCCATAGTGTTCAGTGTTAATCAGTGAGACTCCCATTGAGTTCAGTGTTCATCAGTGAGACTCCCATAGGGTTCAATGTTAATCAGTGAGACTCCCGTAGGCTTCAGTGTTAATCAGTGAGACTCCCATAGTGTTCAGTGTTAATCAATGAGACTCCCGTAGGGTTCAGAGTTAATCAATGAGACTCCCATAGGGTTCAGTGTTAATCAGTGAGACTCCCATAGGGTTCAGTGTTAATCAGTGAGACTCCCATAGGGTTCAGTGTTAATCAGTGAGACACACATAGGGTTCAGTGTTATTCAGTGAGACTCCCACAGGTTTCAGTGTTAATCAGTGAGACTCCGATAGGGTTCAGTGTTAATCAGGGAGACCCCCATAGGGTTCAGTGTTAATCAGTGAGACTCCCATAGGGTTCAGTGTTAATCAGTGAGACTCCCACAGGTTTCAGTGTTAATCAGTGAGACTCCAATAGGGTTCAGTGTTAATCAGTGAGACCCCCATAGGGTTCAGTGTTAATCAGTGTGACTCCCACAGGGTTCAGTGTTAATCAGTGAGACTCCCACAGGGTTCAGTATTAATCAATGAGACTCCCATAGGGTTCAATGTTAATCAGTGAGACTCTCATAGGGTACAGTGTTAATCAGTGAGACTCCCATAGGGTTCAGTGTTAATTAGTGAGACTCCCACAGGGTTCAGTGTTAATCAGTGAGACTCCCACAGAGTTCAGTGTTAATCAGTGAGACTCCCATAGGGTTCACTGTTAATCACTGAGACTTCCACCGTGTTCAGTGTTAATCAGTGAGACTCCCACAGGGTTCAGTGTTAATCAGTGAGACACCCATAGGATTCAGTGTTAATCAGTGAGACTCCCATAGGATTCAGTGTTAATCAGTGATACTCCCATATGGTTCAGTGTTAATCAGTGAGACTCCCATAGGGTTCGTGTGTTAATCAGTGAGACTCCCACATGGTCCAGTGTTAATCAATGAGACTCCCACAGGGTTCAGTGTTAATCATTGAGACTCCCACAGGGTTCAGTGTTAATCAGTGAGACTCCCACAGGGTTCAGTGTTAATCAGTGAGACTCCCATAGGGTTCAGTGTAAATCAGTGAGACTCCCATAGTGTTCAGTGTTAATCAGTGAGACTCCCATTGAGTTCAGTGTTCATCAGTGAGACTCCCATAGGGTTCAATGTTGATCAGTGAGACTCCCGTAGGGTTCAGTGTTAATCAGTGAGACTCCCATAGTGTTCAGTGTTAATCAATGAGACTCCCGTAGGGTTCAGAGTTAATCAATGAGACTCCCATAGGGTTCAGTGTTAATCAGTGAGACTCCCATAGGGTTCAGTGTTAATCAGTGAGACTCCCATAGGGTTCAGTGTTAATCAGTGAGACTCCCACAGGTTTCAGTGTTAATCAGTGAGACTCCGATAGGGTTCAGTGTTAATCAGTGAGACCCCCATAGGGTTCAGTGTTAATCAGTGTGACTCCCACAGGGTTCAGTGTTAATCAGTGAGACTCCCACAGGGTTCAGTATTAATCAATGAGACTCCCATAGGGTTCAATGTTAATCAGTGAGTCTCTCATAGGGTCCAGTGTTAATCAGTGAGACTCCCACAGTGTTCAGTGTTAATCAGTGAGACTCCCATAGGGTTCAGTGTTAATCAGTGAGACTCCCACAGGGTTCAGTGTTAATTAGTGAGACTCCCATAGTGTTCAGTGTTAGTCAGTGAGGCTCCCACAGGGTTCAGTATTAATCAGTGAGACTCCCACAGAGTTCAGTGTTAATCAGTGAGTCTCCCATAGGGTTCAGTGTTAATACGTGACACTCCCTTAGGGTTCAGTGTTAATCAGTGAGACTCCCCCAGGGTTCAGTGTTAATCAGTGAGACTCCCATAGGGTTCAGTGTTAATCAGTGAGACTCCCATAGGGTTCAGTTTTAATCATTGAGACTTCCATAGGGTTCAGTGTTAATCAGTGAGACCCCCACAAGGTTCAGTGTTAATCACTGAGACTCCCACATGGTTCTGTGTTAATCAGTGAGACTCCCACTGGGCTCAGTGTTAATCATTGAGACTCCCACAGGGTTCAGTATTAATCAGTGAGACTCCCATAGGGTTCAGTGTTAATCAGTGAGACTCTCATATGGTTAGGTGTTAATCAGTGAGACTCCCATAGGGTTCACTGTTAATCACTGAGACTTCCACCGGGTTCAGTGTTAATCAGTGAGACTCCCACAGGGTTTAGTGACAATCACTGAGACTCCGATAGGGTTCAGTGTTAATCAAGGAGACCCCCATAGGGTTCAGTGTTAATCAGTGAGACTCCCACAGGGTTCAGTGTTAATCAGTGAGACTCCCATAGGGTTCAGTGTTAATCAGTGAGACTCCCATAGTGTTCAGTGTTAATCAGTGAGACTCCCATAGTGTTCAGTGTTAATCAGTGAGACTCCCATTGAGTTCAGTGTTCATCAGTGAGACTCCCATAGGGTTCAATGTTAATCAGTGAGACTCCCGTAGGCTTCAGTGTTAATCAGTGAGACTCCCATAGTGTTCAGTGTTAATCAATGAGACTCCCGTAGGGTTCAGAGTTAATCAATGAGACTCCCATAGGGTTCAGTGTTAATCAGTGAGACTCCCATAGGGTTCAGTGTTAATCAGTGAGACTCCCATAGGGTTCAGTGTTAATCAGTGAGACACACATAGGGTTCAGTGTTATTCAGTGAGACTCCCACAGGTTTCAGTGTTAATCAGTGAGACTCCGATAGGGTTCAGTGTTAATCAGGGAGACCCCCATAGGGTTCAGTGTTAATCAGGGAGACTCCCATAGGGTTCAGTGTTAATCAGTGAGACTCCCACAGGTTTCAGTGTTAATCAGTGAGACTCCGATAGGGTTCAGTGTTAATCAGTGAGACCCCCATAGGGTTCAGTGTTAATCAGTGTGACTCCCACAGGGTTCAGTGTTAATCAGTGAGACTCCCACAGGGTTCAGTATTAATCAATGAGACTCCCATAGGGTTCAATGTTAATCAGTGAGACTCCCATAGGGTTCAATGTTAATCAGTGAGACTCTCATAGGGTCCAGTGTTAATCAGTGAGACTCCCACAGTGTTCAGTGTTAATCAGTGAGACTCCCATAGGGTTCAGTGTTAATCAGTGAGACTCCCACAGGGTTCAGTGTTAATTAGTGAGACTCCCATAGTGTTCAGTGTTAGTCAGTGAGGCTCCCACAGGGTTCAGTATTAATCAGTGAGACTCCCACAGAGTTCAGTGTTAATCAGTGAGTCTCCCATAGGGTTCAGTGTTAATACGTGACACTCCCTTAGGGTTCAGTGTTAATCAGTGAGACTCCCCCAGGGTTCAGTGTTAATCAGTGAGACTCTCATATGGTTCGGTGTTAATCAGTGAAACTCCCATAGGGTTCACTGTTAATCACTGAGACTTCCACCGGGTTCAGTGTTAATCAGTGAGACTCCCACAGGGTTCAGTGACAATCACTGAGACTCCGATAGGGTTCAGTGTTAATCAGGGAGACCCCCATAGGGTTCAGTGTTAATCAGTGAGACTCCCACAGGGTTCAGTGTTAATCAGTGAGACTCCGATAGGGTTCAGTGTTAATCAGGGAGACCCCCATAGGGTTCAGTGTTAATAAGTGAGACTCCCACAGGGTTCAGTGTTAATCATTTAGACTCCCACAGTGTTCAGTGTTAATCAGTGAGACTCCCACAGGGTTCAGTGTTAATCAGTGAGACTCCCATAGTGTTCAGTGTTAGTCAGTGAGGCTCCCACAGGGTTCAGTATTAATCAGTGAGACTCCCACAGAGTTCAGTGTTAATCAGTGAGTCTCCCATAGGGTTCAGTGTTAATACGTGACACTCCCTTAGGGTTCGGTGTTAATCAGTGAGACTCCCCCAGGGTTCAGTGTTAATCAGTGAGACTCTCATATGGTTCGGTGTTAATCAGTGAAACTCCCATAGGGTTCACTGTTAATCACTGAGACTTCCACTGGGTTCAGTGTTAATCAGTGAGACTCCCACAGGGTTCAGTGACAATCACTGAGACTCCGATAGGGTTCAGTGTTAATCAGGGAGACCCCCATAGGGTTCAGTGTTAATCAGTGAGACTCCCACAGGGTTCAGTGTTAATCAGTGAGACTCCGATAGGGTTCAGTGTTAATCAGGGAGACCCCCATAGGGTTCAGTGTTAATAAGTGAGACTCCCACAGGGTTCAGTGTTAATCATTTAGACTCCCACAGTGTTCAGTGTTAATCAGTGAGACTCCCACAGGGTTCAGTGTTAATCAGTGAGACTCCCACAGGGTTCAGTGTTAATTAGTGAGCATCCCATAGGGTTCAGTGTTAATCAGTGAGACTCCCACAGGGTTCAGTCTTAATCAGTGAGACGCCCATAGGGTTCAGTGTTAATCAGTGAGACTCCCACAGCGTTCAGTGTTAATCAGTGAGACTCCCATAGGGTTCAGTGTTAATTAGTGAGACTCCCACAGGGTTCAGTGTTAATCAGTGAGACTCCCACAGAGTTCAGTGTTAATCAGTGAGACTCCCATAGGGTTCACTGTTAATCACTGAGACTTCCACCGTGTTCAGTGTTAATCAGTGAGACTCCCACAGGGTTCAGTGTTAATCAGTGAGACACCCATAGGATTCAGTGTTAATCAGTGAGACTCCCATAGGATTCAGTGTTAATCAGTGATACTCCCATATGGTTCAGTGTTAATCAGTGAGACTCCCATAGGGTTCGTGTGTTAATCAGTGAGACTCCCACATGGTCCAGTGTTAATCAATGAGACTCCCATAGGGTTCAGTGTTAATCAGTGAGACTCCCACAGGGTTCAGTGTTAATCATTGAGACTCCCACAGGGTTCAGTGTTAATCAGTGAGACTCCCACAGGGTTCAGTGTTAATCAGTGAGACTCCCATAGGGTTCAGTGTAAATCAGTGAGACTCCCATAGTGTTCAGTGTTAATCAGTGAGACTCCCATTGAGTTCAGTGTTCATCAGTGAGACTCCCATAGGGTTCAATGTTGATCAGTGAGACTCGTGTAGGGTTCAGTGTTAATCAGTGAGACTCCCATAGTGTTCAGTGTTAATCAATGAGACTCCCGTAGGGTTCAGAGTTAATCAATGAGACTCCCATAGGGTTCAGTGTTAATCAGTGAGACTCCCATAGGGTTCAGTGTTAATCAGTGAGACTCCCATAGGGTTCAGTGTTAATCAGTGAGACTCCCACAGGTTTCAGTGTTAATCAGTGAGACTCCGATAGGGTTCAGTGTTAATCAGTGAGACCCCCATAGGGTTCAGTGTTAATCAGTGTGACTCCCACAGGGTTCAGTGTTAATCAGTGAGACTCGCACAGGGTTCAGTATTAATCAATGAGACTCCCATAGGGTTCAATGTTAATCAGTGAGACTCTCATAGGGTCCAGTGTTAATCAGTGAGACTCCCACAGTGTTCAGTGTTAATCAGTGAGACTCCCATAGGGTTCAGTGTTAATCAGTGAGACTCCCACAGGGTTCAGTGTTAATTAGTGAGACTCCCATAGTGTTCAGTGTTAGTCAGTGAGGCTCCCACAGGGTTCAGTATTAATCAGTGAGACTCCCACAGAGTTCAGTGTTAATCAGTGAGTCTCCCATAGGGTTCAGTGTTAATACGTGACACTCCCTTAGGGTTCAGTGTTAATCAGTGAGACTCCCCCAGGGTTCAGTGTTAATCAGTGAGACTCCCATAGGGTTCAGTGTTAATCAGTGAGACTCCCATAGGGTTCAGTTTTAATCATTGAGACTTCCATAGGGTTCAGTGTTAATCAGTGAGACCCCCACAGGGTTCAGTGTTAATCACTGAGACTCCCACATGGTTCTGTGTTAATCAGTGAGACTCCCACTGGGCTCAGTGTTAATCATTGAGACTCCCACAGGGTTCAGTATTAATCAGTGAGACTCCCATAGGGTTCAGTGTTAATCAGTGAGACTCTCATATGGTTAGGTGTTAATCAGTGAGACTCCCATAGGGTTCACTGTTAATCACTGAGACTTCCACCGGGTTCAGTGTTAATCAGTGAGACTCCCACAGGGTTTAGTGACAATCACTGAGACTCCAATAGGGTTCAGTGTTAATCAGGGAGACCCCCATAGGGTTCAGTGTTAATCAGTGAGACTCCCACAGGGTTCAGTGTTAATCAGTGAGACTCCCATAGGGTTCAGTGTTAATCAGTGAGACTCCCATAGTGTTCAGTGTTAATCAGTGAGACTCCCATAGTGTTCAGTGTTAATCAGTGAGACTCCCATTGAGTTCAGTGTTCATCAGTGAGACTCCCATAGGGTTCAATGTTAATCAGTGAGACTCCCGTAGGCTTCAGTGTTAATCAGTGATACTCCCATAGTGTTCAGTGTTAATCAATGAGACTCCCGTAGGGTTCAGAGTTAATCAATGAGACTCCCATAGGGTTCAGTGTTAATCAGTGAGACTCCCATAGGGTTCAGTGTTAATCAGTGAGACTCCCATAGGGTTCATTGTTAATCAGTGAGACACACATAGGGTTCAGTGTTATTCAGTGAGACTCCCACAGGTTTCAGTGTTAATCAGTGAGACTCCGATAGGGTTCAGTGTTAATCAGGGTGACCCCCATAGGGTTCAGTGTTAATCAGTGAGACTCCCACAGGGTTCAGTGTTAATCAGTTAGACTCCCATAGGGTTCAGTGTTAATCAGTGAGACTCTCATAGGGTTCGGTGTTAATCAGTGAGACTCCCACAGTGTTCAGTGTTAATCAGTGAGACTCCCACAGGGTTCAGTGTTAATTAGTGAGCATCCCATAGGGTTCAGTGTTAATCAGTGAGACTCCCACAGGGTTCAGTCTTAATCAGTGAGACGCCCATAGGGTTCAGTGTTAATCAGTGAGACTCCCACAGCGTTCAGTGTTAATCAGTGAGACTCCCATAGGGTTCAGTGTTAATTAGTGAGACTCCCACAGGGTTCAGTGTTAATCAGTGAGACTCCCACAGCGTTCAGTGTTAATCAATGAGACTCCCATAGGGTTCAGTGTTAATCAGTGAGACTCCCACAGGGTTCAGTGTTAATCATTGAGACTCCCACAGGGTTCAGTGTTAATCAGTGAGACTCCCACAGGGTTCAGTGTTAATCAGTGAGACTCCCATAGGGTTCAGTGTAAATCAGTGAGACTCCCATAGTGTTCAGTGTTAATCAGTGAGACTCCCATTGAGTTCAGTGTTCATCAGTGAGACTCCCATAGGGTTCAATGTTGATCAGTGAGACTCCCGTAGGGTTCAGTGTTAATCAGTGAGACTCCCATAGTGTTCAGTGTTAATCAATGAGACTCCCGTAGGGTTCAGAGTTAATCAATGAGACTCCCATAGGGTTCAGTGTTAATCAGTGAGACTCCCATAGGGTTCAGTGTTAATCAGTGAGACTCCCATAGGGTTCAGTGTTAATCAGTGAAACTCCCACAGGTTTCAGTGTTAATCAGTGAGACTCCGATAGGGTTCAGTGTTAATCAGTGAGACCCCCATAGGGTTCAGTGTTAATCAGTGTGACTCCCACAGGGTTCAGTGTTAATCAGTGAGACTCCCACAGGGTTCAGTATTAATCAATGAGACTCCCATAGGGTTCAATGTTAATAAGTGAGACTCTCATAGGGTCCAGTGTTAATCAGTGAGACTCCCACAGTGTTCAGTGTTAATCAGTGAGACTCCCATAGGGTTCAATGTTAATCAGTGAGACTCCCACAGGGTTCAGTGTTAATTAGTGAGACTCCCATAGTGTTCAGTGTTAGTCAGTGAGGCTCCCACAGGGTTCAGTATTAATCAGTGAGACTCCCACAGAGTTCAGTGTTAATCAGTGAGTCTCCCATAGGGTTCAGTGTTAATACGTGACACTCCCTTAGGGTTCAGTGTTAATCAGTGAGACTCCCCCAGGGTTCAGTGTTAATCAGTGAGACTCCCATAGGGTTCAGTGTTAATCAGTGAGACTCCCATAGGGTTCAGTTTTAATCATTGAGACTTCCATAGGGTTCAGTGTTAATCAGTGAGACCCCCAAAGGGTTCAGTGTTAATCACTGAGACTCCCACATGGTTCTGTGTTAATCAGTGATACTCCCACTGGGCTCAGTGTTAATCCTTGCGACTCCCACAGGGTTCAGTATTAATCAGTGAGACTCCCATAGGGTTCAGTGTTAATCAGTGAGACTCTCATATGGTTCGGTGTTAATCAGTGAGACTCCCATAGGGTTCACTGTTAATCACTGAGACTTCCAACGGGTTCAGTGTTAATCAGTGAGACTCCCACAGGGTTCAGTGACAATCACTGAGACTCCGATAGGGTTCAGTGTTAATCAGGGAGACCCCCATAGGGTTCAGTGTTAATCAGTGAGACTCCCACAGGGTTCAGTGTTAATCAGTGAGATTCTCATAGGGTTCGGTGTTAATCAGTGAGACTCCCACAGTGTTCAGTGTTAATCAGTGAGACTCCCACAGGGTTCAGTGTTAATCAGTGAGAATCCCACAGGGTTCAGTGTTAATTAGTGAGCATCCCATAGGGTTCAGTGTTAATCAGTGAGACTCCCACAGGGTTCAGTCTTAATCAGTGAGACGCCCATAGGGTTCAGTGTTAATCAGTGAGACTCCCACAGCGTTCAGTGTTAATCAGTGAGACTCCCATAGGGTTCAGTGTTAATTAGTGAGACTCCCACAGGGTTCAGTGTTAATCAGTGAGACTCCCACAGCGTTCAGTGTTAATCAATGAGACTCCCATAGGGTTCAGTGTTAATCAGTGAGACTCCCACAGGGTTCAGTGTTAATCATTGAGACTCCCACAGGGTTCAGTGTTAATCAGTGAGACTCCCACAGGGTTCAGTGTTAATCAGTGAGACTCCCATAGGGTTCACTGTAAATCAGTGAGACTCCCATAGTGTTCAGTGTTAATCAGTGAGACTCCCATTGAGTTCAGTGTTCATCAGTGAGACTCCCATAGGGTTCAATGTTGATCAGTGAGACTCCCGTAGGGTTCAGTGTTAATCAGTGAGACTCCCATAGTGTTCAGTGTTAATCAATGAGACTCCCGTAGGGTTCAGAGTTAATCAATGAGACTCCCATAGGGTTCAGTGTTAATCAGTGAGACTCCCATAGGGTTCAGTGTTAATCAGTGAGACTCCCATAGGGTTCAGTGTTAATCAGTGAGACTCCCAAAGGTTTCAGTGTTAATCAGTGAGACTCCGATAGGGTTCAGTGTTAATCAGTGAGACCCCCATAGGGTTCAGTGTTAATCAGTGTGACTCCCACAGGGTTCAGTGTTAATCAGTGAGACTCCCACAGGGTTCAGTATTAATCAATGAGACTCCCATAGGGTTCAATGTTAATCAGTGAGACTCTCATAGGGTCCAGTGTTAATCAGTGAGACTCCCACAGTGTTCAGTGTTAATCAGTGAGACTCCCATAGGGTTCAGTGTTAATCAGTGAGACTCCCACAGGGTTCAGTGTTAATTAGTGAGACTCCCATAGTGTTCAGTGTTAGTCAGTGAGGCTCCCACAGGGTTCAGTATTAATCAGTGAGACTCCCACAGAGTTCAGTGTTAATCAGTGAGTCTCCCATAGGGTTCAGTGTTAATACGTGACACTCCCTTAGGGTTCAGTGTTAATCAGTGAGACTCCCCCAGGGTTCAGTGTTAATCAGTGAGACTCCCATAGGGTTCAGTGTTAATCAGTGAGACTCCAATAGGGTTCAGTTTTAATCATTGAGACTTCCATAGGGTTCAGTGTTAATCAGTGAGACCCCCACAGGGTTCAGTGTTAATCACTGAGACTCCCACATGGTTCTGTGTTAATCAGTGATACTCCCACTGGGCTCAGTGTTAATCCTTGCGACTCCCACAGGGTTCAGTATTAATCAGTGAGACTCCCATAGGGTTCAGTGTTAATCAGTGAGACTCTCATATGGTTCGGTGTTAATCAGTGAGACTCCCATAGGGTTCACTGTTAATCACTGAGACTTCCACCGGGTTCAGTGTTAATCAGTGAGACTCCCACAGGGTTCAGTGACAATCACTGAGACTCCGATAGGGTTCAGTGTTAATCAGGGAGACCCCCATAGGGTTCAGTGTTAATCAGTGAGACTCCCACAGGGTTCAGTGTTAATCAGTGAGATTCTCATAGGGTTCGGTGTTAATCAGTGAGACTCCCACAGTGTTCAGTGTTAATCAGTGAGACTCCCACAGGGTTCAGTGTTAATCAGTGAGAATCCCACAGGGTTCAGTGTTAATTAGTGAGCATCCCATAGGGTTCAGTGTTAATCAGTGAGACTCCCACAGGGTTCAGTCTTAATCAGTGAGACGCCCATAGGGTTCAGTGTTAATCAGTGAGACTCCCACAGCGTTCAGTGTTAATCAGTGAGACTCCCATAGGGTTCAGTGTTAATTAGTGAGACTCCCACAGGGTTCAGTGTTAATCAGTGAGACTCCCACAGCGTTCAGTGTTAATCAATGAGACTCCCATAGGGTTCAGTGTTAATTAGTGAGACTCCCACAGGGTTCAGTGTTAATCAGTGAGACTCCCATAGGGTTCAGTGTAAATCAGTGAGACTCCCATAGTGTTCAGTGTTAATCAGTGAGACTCCCATTGAGTTCAGTGTTCATCAGTGAGACTCCCATAGGGTTCAATGTTGATCAGTGAGACTCCCGTAGGGTTCAGTGTTAATCAGTGAGACCCCCACAGGGTTCAGTGTTAATCACTGAGACTCCCACATGGTTCTGTGTTAATCAGTGATACTCCCACTGGGCTCAGTGTTAATCCTTGCGACTCCCACAGGGTTCAGTATTAATCAGTGAGACTCCCATAGGGTTCAGTGTTAATCAGTGAGACTCTCATATGGTTCGGTGTTAATCAGTGAGACTCCCATAGGGTTCACTGTTAATCACTGATACTTCCACCGGGTTCAGTGTTAATCAGTGAGACTCCCACAGGGTTCAGTGACAATCACTGAGACTCCGATAGGGTTCAGTGTTAATCAGGGAGACCCCCATAGGGTTCAGTGTTAATCAGTGAGACTCCCACAGGGTTCAGTGTTAATCAGTGAGATTCTCATAGGGTTCGGTGTTAATCAGTGAGACTCCCACAGTGTTCAGTGTTAATCAGTGAGACTCCCACAGGGTTCAGTGTTAATCAGTGAGAATCCCACAGGGTTCAGTGTTAATTAGTGAGCATCCCATAGGGTTCAGTGTTAATCAGTGAGACTCCCACAGGGTTCAGTCTTAATCAGTGAGACGCCCATAGGGTTCAGTGTTAATCAGTGAGACTCCCACAGCGTTCAGTGTTAATCAGTGAGACTCCCATAGGGTTCAGTGTTAATTAGTGAGACTCCCACAGGGTTCAGTGTTAATAAGTGAGACTCCCACAGCGTTCAGTGTTAATCAATGAGACTCCCATAGGGTTCAGTGTTAATTAGTGAGACTCCCACAGGGTTCAGTGTTAATCAGTGAGACTCCCATAGGGTTCAGTGTAAATCAGTGAGACTCCCATAGTGTTCAGTGTTAATCAGTGAGACTCCCATTGAGTTCAGTGTTCATCAGTGAGACTCCCATAGGGTTCAATGTTGATCAGTGAGACTCCCGTAGGGTTCAGTGTTAATCAGTGAGACTCCCATAGTGTTCAGTGTTAATCAATGAGACTCCCGTAGGGTTCAGAGTTAATCAATGAGACTCCCATAGGGTTCAGTGTTAATCAGTGAGACTCCCATAGGGTTCAGTGTTAATCAGTGAGACTCCCATAGGGTTCAGTGTTAATCAGTGAGACTCCCACAGGTTTCAGTGTTAATCAGTGAGACTCCGATGGGGTTCAGTGTTAATCAGTGAGACCCCCATAGGGTTCAGTGTTAATCAGTGTGACTCCCACAGGGTTCAGTGTTAATCAGTGAGACTCCCACAGGGTTCAGTATTAATCAATGAGACTCCCATAGGGTTCAATGTTAATCAGTGAGACTCTCATAGGGTCCAGTGTTAATCAGTGAGACTCCCACAGTGTTCAGTGTTAATCAGTGAGACTCCCATAGGGTTCAGTGTTAATCAGTGAGACTCCCACAGGGTTCAGTGTTAATTAGTGAGACTCCCATAGTGTTCAGTGTTAGTCAGTGAGGCTCCCACAGGGTTCAGTATTAATCAGTGAGACTCCCACAGAGTTCAGTGTTAATCAGTGAGTCTCCCATAGGGTTCAGTGTTAATACGTGACACTCCCTTAGGGTTCAGTGTTAATCAGTGAGACTCCCCCAGGGTTCAGTGTTAATCAGTGAGACTCCCATAGGGTTCAGTGTTAATCAGTGAGACTCCCATAGGGTTCAGTTTTAATCATTGAGACTTCCATAGGGTTCAGTGTTAATCAGTGAGACCCCCACAGGGTTCAGTGTTAATCACTGAGACTCCCACATGGTTCTGTGTTAATCAGTGAGACTCCCACTGGGCTCAGTGTTAATCATTGCGACTCCCACAGGGTTCAGTATTAATCAGTGAGACTCCCATAGGGTTCAGTGTTAATCAGTGAGACTCTCATATGGTTCGGTGTTAATCAGTGAGACTCCCATAGGGTTCACTGTTAATCACTGAGACTTCCACCGGGTTCAGTGTTAATCAGTGAGACTCCCACAGGGTTCAGTGACAATCACTGAGACTCCGATAGAGTTCAGTGTTAATCAGGGAGACCCCCATAGGGTTCAGTGTTAATCAGTGAGACTCCCACAGGGTTCAGTGTTAATCAGTGAGACTCCCATAGGGTTCAGTGTTAATCAGTGAGACTCCCATAGTGTTCAGTGTTAATCAGTGAGACTCCCATAGTGTTCAGTGTTAATCAGTGAGACTCCCATTGAGTTCAGTGTTCATCAGTGAGACTCCCATAGGGTTCAATGTTAATCAGTGAGACTCCCGTAGGGTTCAGTGTTAATCAGTGAGACTCCCATAGTGTTCAGTGTTAATCAATGAGACTCCCGTAGGGTTCAGAGTTAATCAATGAGACTCCCATAGGGTTCAGCGTTAATCAGTGAGACTCCCATAGGGTTCAGTGTTAATCAGTGAGACTCCCATAGGGTTCAGTGTTAATCAGTGAGACACACATAGGGTTCAGTGTTATTCAGTGAGACTCCCACAGGTTTCAGTGTTAATCAGTGAGACTCCAATAGGGTTCAGTGTTAATCAGGGAGACCCCCATAGGGTTCAGTGTTAATCAGTGAGACTCCCACAGGGTTCAGTGTTAATCAGTTAGACTCCCATAGGGTTCAGTGTTAATCAGTGAGACTCTCATAGGGTTCGGTGTTAATCAGTGAGACTCCCACAGTGTTCAGTGTTAATCAGTGAGACTCCCACAGGGTTCAGTGTTAATCAGTGAGACTCCCACAGGGTTCAGTGTTAATTAGTGAGCATCCCATAGGGTTCAGTGTTAATCAGTGAGACTCCCACAGGGTTCAGTCTTAATCAGTGAGACGCCCATAGGGTTCAGTGTTCATCAGTGAGACTCCCACAGCGTTCAGTGTTAATCAGTGAGACTCCCATAGGGTTCAGTTTTAATCATTGAGACTTCCATAGGGTTCAGTGTTAATCAGTGAGACCCCCACAGGGTGCAGTGTTAATCACTGAGACTCCCACATGGTTCTGTGTTAATCAGTGAGACTCCCCCAGGGTTCAGTGTTAATCAGTGAGACTCCCATAGGGTTCAGTGTTAATCAGTGAGACTCCCATAGTGTTCAATGTTAATCAGTGAGACTCCCGTAGGGTTCAGTGTTAATCAGTGAGACTCCCATAGTGTTCAGTGTTAATCAATTAGACTCCCGTAGGGTTCAGAGTTAATCAATGAGACTCCCATAGGGTTCAGCGTTAATCAGTGAGACTCCCATAGGGTTCAGTGTTAATCAGTGAGACTCCCATAGGGTTCAGTGTTAATCAGTGAGACACACATAGGGTTCAGTGTAAATCAGTGAGACTCCCATAGTGTTCAGTGTTAATCAGTGAGACTCCCATTGAGTTCAGTGTTCATCAGTGAGACTCCCATAGGGTTCAATGTTGATCAGTGAGACTCCCGTAGGGTTCAGTGTTAATCAGTGAGACTCCCATAGTGTTCAGTGTTAATCAATGAGACTCCCGTAGGGTTCAGAGTTAATCAATGAGACTCCCATAGGGTTCAGTGTTAATCAGTGAGACTCCCATAGGGTTCAGTGTTAATCAGTGAGACTCCCATTGAGTTCAGTGTTCATCAGTGAGACTCCCATAGGGTTCAATGTTGATCAGTGAGACTCCCGTAGGGTTCAGTGTTAATCAGTGAGACTCCCATAGTGTTCAGTGTTAATCAATGAGACTCCCGTAGGGTTCAGAGTTAATCAATGAGACTCCCATAGGGTTCAGTGTTAATCAGTGAGACTCCCATAGGGTTCAGTGTTAATCAGTGAGACTCCCATAGGGTTCAGTGTTAATCAGTGAGACTCCCACAGGTTTCAGTGTTAATCAGTGAGACTCCGATAGGGTTCAGTGTTAATCAGTGAGACCCCCATAGGGTTCAGTGTTAATCAGTGTGACTCCCACAGGGTTCAGTGTTAATCAGTGAGACTCCCACAGCGTTCAGTATTAATCAATGAGACTCCCATAGGGTTCAATGTTAATCAGTGAGACTCTCATAGGGTCCGGTGTTAATCAGTGAGACTCCCACAGTGTTCAGTGTTAATCAGTGAGACTCCCATAGGGTTCAGTGTTAATCAGTGAGACTCCCACAGGGTTCAGTGTTAATTAGTGAGACTCCCATAGTGTTCAGTGTTAGTCAGTGAGGCTCCCACAGGGTTCAGTATTAATCAGTGAGACTCCCACAGAGTTCAGTGTTAATCAGTGAGTCTCCCATAGGGTTCAGTGTTAATACGTGACACTCCCTTAGGGTTCAGTGTTAATCAGTGAGACTCCCCCAGGGTTCAGTGTTAATCAGTGAGACTCCCATAGGGTTCAGTGTTAATCAGTGAGACTCCCATAGGGTTCAGTTTTAATCATTGAGACTTCCATAGGGTTCAGTGTTAATCAGTGAGACCCCCACAGGGTTCAGTGTTAATCACTGAGACTCCCACATGGTTCTGTGTTAATCAGTGATACTCCCACTGGGCTCAGTGTTAATCCTTGCGACTCCCACAGGGTTCAGTATTAATCAGTGAGACTCCCATAGGGTTCAGTGTTAATCAGTGAGACTCTCATATGGTTCGGTGTTAATCAGTGAGACTCCCATAGGGTTCACTGTTAATCACTGAGACTTCCACCGGGTTCAGTGTTAATCAGTGAGACTCCCACAGGGTTCAGTGACAATCACTGAGACTCCGATAGGGTTCAGTGTTAATCAGGGAGACCCCCATAGGGTTCAGTGTTAATCAGTGAGACTCCCACAGGGTTCAGTGTTAATCAGTGAGATTCTCATAGGGTTCGGTGTTAATCAGTGAGACTCCCACAGTGTTCAGTGTTAATCAGTGAGACTCCCACAGGGTTCAGTGTTAATCAGTGAGAATCCCACAGGGTTCAGTGTTAATTAGTGAGCATCCCATAGGGTTCAGTGTTAATCAGTGAGACTCCCACAGGGTTCAGTCTTAATCAGTGAGACGCCCATAGGGTTCAGTGTTAATCAGTGAGACTCCCACAGCGTTCAGTGTTAATCAGTGAGACTCCCATAGGGTTCAGTGTTAATTAGTGAGACTCCCACAGGGTTCAGTGTTAATCAGTGAGACTCCCACAGCGTTCAGTGTTAATCAATGAGACTCCCATAGGGTTCAGTGTTAATCAGTGAGACTCCCACAGGGTTCAGTGTTAATCAGTGAGACTCCCATAGGGTTCAGTGTAAATCAGTGAGACTCCCATAGTGTTCAGTGTTAATCAGTGAGACTCCCATTGAGTTCAGTGTTCATCAGTGAGACTCCCATAGGGTTCAATGTTGATCAGTGAGACTCCCGTAGGGTTCAGTGTTAATCAGTGAGACTCCCATAGTGTTCAGTGTTAATCAATGAGACTCCCGTAGGGTTCAGAGTTAATCAATGAGACTCCCATAGGGTTCAGTGTTAATCAGTGAGACTCCCATAGGGTTCAGTGTTAATCAGTGAGACTCCCATAGGGTTCAGTGTTAATCAGTGAGACTCCCACAGGTTTCAGTGTTAATCAGTGAGACTCCGATAGGGTTCAGTGTTAATCAGTGAGACCCCCATAGGGTTCAGTGTTAATCAGTGTGACTCCCACAGGGTTCAGTGTTAATCAGTGAGACTCCCACAGGGTTCAGTATTAATCAATGAGACTCCCATAGGGTTCAATGTTAATCAGTGAGACTCTCATAGGGTCCAGTGTTAATCAGTGAGACTCCCACAGTGTTCAGTGTTAATCAGTGAGACTCCCATAGGGTTCAGTGTTAATCAGTGAGACTCCCACAGGGTTCAGTGTTAATTAGTGAGACTCCCATAGTGTTCAGTGTTAGTCAGTGAGGCTCCCACAGGGTTCAGTATTAATCAGTGAGACTCCCACAGAGTTCAGTGTTAATCAGTGAGTCTCCCATAGGGTTCAGTGTTAATACGTGACACTCCCTTAGGGTTCAGTGTTAATCAGTGAGACTCCCCCAGGGTTCAGTGTTAATCAGTGAGACTCCCATAGGGTTCAGTGTTAATCAGTGAGACTCCCATAGGGTTCAGTTTTAATCATTGAGACTTCCATAGGGTTCAGTGTTAATCAGTGAGACCCCCACAGGGTTCAGTGTTAATCACTGAGACTCCCACATGGTTCTGTGTTAATCAGTGAGACTCCCACTGGGCTCAGTGTTAATCATTGCGACTCCCACAGGGTTCAGTATTAATCAGTGAGACTCCCATAGGGTTCAGTGTTAATCAGTGAGACTCTCATATGGTTCGGTGTTAATCAGTGAGACTCCCATAGGGTTCACTGTTAATCACTGAGACTTCCACCGGGTTCAGTGTTAATCAGTGAGACTCCCACAGGGTTCAGTGACAATCACTGAGACTCCGATAGAGTTCAGTGTTAATCAGGGAGACCCCCATAGGGTTCAGTGTTAATCAGTGAGACTCCCACAGGGTTCAGTGTTAATCAGTGAGACTCCCATAGGGTTCAGTGTTAATCAGTGAGACTCCCATAGTGTTCAGTGTTAATCAGTGAGACTCCCATAGTGTTCAGTGTTAATCAGTGAGACTCCCATTGAGTTCAGTGTTCATCAGTGAGACTCCCATAGGGTTCAATGTTAATCAGTGAGACTCCCGTAGGGTTCAGTGTTAATCAGTGAGACTCCCATAGTGTTCAGTGTTAATCAATGAGACTCCCATAGGGTTCAGAGTTAATCAATGAGACTCCCATAGGGTTCAGCGTTAATCAGTGAGACTCCCATAGGGTTCAGTGTTAATCAGTGAGACTCCCATAGGGTTCAGTGTTAATCAGTGAGACACACATAGGGTTCAGTGTTATTCAGTGAGACTCCCACAGGTTTCAGTGTTAATCAGTGAGACTCCAATAGGGTTCAGTGTTAATCAGGGAGACCCCCATAGGGTTCAGTGTTAATCAGTGAGACTCCCACAGGGTTCAGTGTTAATCAGTTAGACTCCCATAGGGTTCAGTGTTAATCAGTGAGACTCTCATAGGGTTCGGTGTTAATCAGTGAGACTCCCACAGTGTTCAGTGTTAATCAGTGAGACTCCCACAGGGTTCAGTGTTAATCAGTGAGACTCCCACAGGGTTCAGTGTTAATTAGTGAGCATCCCATAGGGTTCAGTGTTAATCAGTGAGACTCCCACAGGGTTCAGTCTTAATCAGTGAGACGCCCATAGGGTTCAGTGTTCATCAGTGAGACTCCCACAGCGTTCAGTGTTAATCAGTGAGACTCCCATAGGGTTCAGTTTTAATCATTGAGACTTCCATAGGGTTCAGTGTTAATCAGTGAGACCCCCACAGGGTGCAGTGTTAATCACTGAGACTCCCACATGGTTCTGTGTTAATCAGTGAGACTCCCCCAGGGTTCAGTGTTAATCAGTGAGACTCCCATAGGGTTCAGTGTTAATCAGTGAGACTCCCATAGGGTTCAGTTTTAATCATTGAGACTTCCATAGGGTTCAGTGTTAATCAGTGAGACCCCCACAGGGTTCAGTGTTAATCACTGAGACTCCCACATGGTTCTGTGTTAATCAGTGAGACTCCCACTGGGCTCAGTGTTAATCATTGCGACTCCCACAGGGTTCAGTATTAATCAGTGGGACTCCCATAGGGTTCAGTGTTAATCAGTGAGACTCTCATATGGTTCGGTGTTAATCAGTGAGACTCCCATAGGGTTCACTGTTAATCACTGAGACTTCCACCGGGTTCAGTGTTAATCAGTGAGACTCCCACAGGGTTCAGTGTTAATCAGTGAGACTCCCATAGTGTTCAGTGTTAATCAGTGAGACTCCCATAGTGTTCAGTGTTAATCAGTGAGACTCCCATTGAGTTCAGTGTTCATCAGTGAGACTCCCATAGGGTTCAATGTTAATCAGTGAGACTCCCGTAGGGTTCAGTGTTAATCAGTGAGACTCCCATAGTGTTCAGTGTTAATCAATTAGACTCCCGTAGGGTTCAGAGTTAATCAATGAGACTCCCATAGGGTTCAGCGTTAATCAGTGAGACTCCCATAGGGTTCAGTGTTAATCAGTGAGACTCCCATAGGGTTCAGTGTTAATCAGTGAGACACACATAGGGTTCAGTGTAAATCAGTGAGACTCCCATAGTGTTCAGTGTTAATCAGTGAGACTCCCATTGAGTTCAGTGTTCATCAGTGAGACTCCCATAGGGTTCAATGTTGATCAGTGAGACTCCCGTAGGGTTCAGTGTTAATCAGTGAGACTCCCATAGTGTTCAGTGTTAATCAATGAGACTCCCGTAGGGTTCAGAGTTAATCAATGAGACTCCCATAGGGTTCAGTGTTAATCAGTGAGACTCCCATAGGGTTCAGTGTTAATCAGTGAGACTCCCATAGGGTTCAGTGTTAATCAGTGAGACTCCCACAGGTTTCAGTGTTAATCAGTGAGACTCCGATAGGGTTCAGTGTTAATCAGTGAGACCCCCATAGGGTTCAGTGTTAATCAGTGTGACTCCCACAGGGTTCAGTGTTAATCAGTGAGACTCCCACAGGGTTCAGTATTAATCAATGAGACTCCCATAGGGTTCAATGTTAATCATTGAGACTCTCATAGGGTCCAGTGTTAATCAGTGAGACTCCCACAGTGTTCAGTGTTAATCAGTGAGACTCCCATAGGGTTCAGTGTTAATCAGTGAGACTCCCACAGGGTTCAGTGTTAATTAGTGAGACTCCCATAGTGTTCAGTGTTAGTCAGTGAGGCTCCCACAGGGTTCAGTATTAATCAGTGAGACTCCCACAGAGTTCAGTGTTAATCAGTGAGTCTCCCATAGGGTTCAGTGTTAATACGTGACACTCCCTTAGGGTTCAGTGTTAATCAGTGAGACTCCCCCAGGGTTCAGTGTTAATCAGTGAGACTCCCATAGGGTTCAGTGTTAATCAGTGAGACTCCCATAGGGTTCAGTTTTAATCATTGAGACTTCCATAGGGTTCAGTGTTAATCAGTGAGACCCCCACAGGGTTCAGTGTTAATCACTGAGACTCCCACATGGTTCTGTGTTAATCAGTGAGACTCCCACTGGGCTCAGTGTTAATCATTGCGACTCCCACAGGGTTCAGTATTAATCAGTGAGACTCCCATAGGGTTCAGTGTTAATCAGTGAGACTCTCATATGGTTCGGTGTTAATCAGTGAGACTCCCATAGGGTTCACTGTTAATCACTGAGACTTCCACCGGGTTCAGTGTTAATCAGTGAGACTCCCACAGGGTTCAGTGTTAATCAGTGAGACTCCCATAGTGTTCAGTGTTAATCAGTGAGACTCCCATAGTGTTCAGTGTTAATCAGTGAGACTCCCATTGAGTTCAGTGTTCATCAGTGAGACTCCCATAGGGTTCAATGTTAATCAGTGAGACTCCCGTAGGGTTCAGTGTTAATCAGTGAGACTCCCATAGTGTTCAGTGTTAATCAATTAGACTCCCGTAGGGTTCAGAGTTAATCAATGAGACTCCCATAGGGTTCAGCGTTAATCAGTGAGACTCCCATAGGGTTCAGTGTTAATCAGTGAGACTCCCATAGGGTTCAGTGTTAATCAGTGAGACACACATAGGGTTCAGTGTAAATCAGTGAGACTCCCATAGTGTTCAGTGTTAATCAGTGAGACTCCCATTGAGTTCAGTGTTCATCAGTGAGACTCCCATAGGGTTCAATGTTGATCAGTGAGACTCCCGTAGGGTTCAGTGTTAATCAGTGAGACTCCCATAGTGTTCAGTGTTAATCAATGAGACTCCCGTAGGGTTCAGAGTTAATCAATGAGACTCCCATAGGGTTCAGTGTTAATCAGTGAGACTCCCATAGGGTTCAGTGTTAATCAGTGAGACTCCCATAGGGTTCAGTGTTAATCAGTGAGACTCCCACAGGTTTCAGTGTTAATCAGTGAGACTCCGATAGGGTTCAGTGTTAATCAGTGAGACCCCCATAGGGTTCAGTGTTAATCAGTGTGACTCCCACAGGGTTCAGTGTTAATCAGTGAGACTCCCACAGGGTTCAGTATTAATCAATGAGACTCCCATAGGGTGCAATGTTAATCAGTGAGACTCTCATAGGGTCCAGTGTTAATCAGTGAGACTCCCACAGTGTTCAGTGTTAATCAGTGAGACTCCCATAGGGTTCAGTGTTAATCAGTGAGACTCCCACAGGGTTCAGTGTTAATTAGTGAGACTCCCATAGTGTTCAGTGTTAGTCAGTGAGGCTCCCACAGGGTTCAGTATTAATCAGTGAGACTCCCACAGAGTTCAGTGTTAATCAGTGAGTCTCCCATAGGGTTCAGTGTTAATACGTGACACTCCCTTAGGGTTCAGTGTTAATCAGTGAGACTCCCATAGGGTTCAGTGTTAATCAGTGAGACTCCCATAGGGTTCAGTTTTAATCATTGAGACTTCCATAGGGTTCAGTGTTAATCAGTGAGACCCCCACAGGGTTCAGTGTTAATCACTGAGACTCCCACATGGTTCTGTGTTAATCAGTGAGACTCCCACTGGGCTCAGTGTTAATCATTGCGACTCCCACAGGGTTCAGTATTAATCAGTGAGACTCCCATAGGGTTCAGTGTTAATCAGTGAGACTCTCATATGGTTCGGTGTTAATCAGTGAGACTCCCATAGGGTTCACTGTTAATCACTGAGACTTCCACCGGGTTCAGTGTTAATCAGTGAGACTCCCACAGGGTTCAGTGACAATCACTGAGACTCCGATAGAGTTCAGTGTTAATCAGGGAGACCCCCATAGGGTTCAGTGTTAATCAGTGAGACTCCCACAGGGTTCAGTGTTAATCAGTGAGACTCCCATAGGGTTCAGTGTTAATCAGTGAGACTCCCATAGTGTTCAGTGTTAATCAGTGAGACTCCCATAGTGTTCAGTGTTAATCAGTGAGACTCCCATTGAGTTCAGTGTTCATCAGTGAGACTCCCATAGGGTTCAATGTTAATCAGTGAGACTCCCGTAGGGTTCAGTGTTAATCAGTGAGACTCCCATAGTGTTCAGTGTTAATCAATGAGACTCCCGTAGGGTTCAGAGTTAATCAATGAGACTCCCATAGGGTTCAGCGTTAATCAGTGAGACTCCCATAGGGTTCAGTGTTAATCAGTGAGACTCCCATAGGGTTCAGTGTTAATCAGTGAGACACACATAGGGTTCAGTGTTATTCAGTGAGACTCCCACAGGTTTCAGTGTTAATCAGTGAGACTCCAATAGGGTTCAGTGTTAATCAGGGAGACCCCCATAGGGTTCAGTGTTAATCAGTGAGACTCCCACAGGGTTCAGTGTTAATCAGTTAGACTCCCATAGGGTTCAGTGTTAATCAGTGAGACTCTCATAGGGTTCGGTGTTAATCAGTGAGACTCCCACAGTGTTCAGTGTTAATCAGTGAGACTCCCACAGGGTTCAGTGTTAATCAGTGAGACTCCCACAGGGTTCAGTGTTAATTAGTGAGCATCCCATAGGGTTCAGTGTTAATCAGTGAGACTCCCACAGGGTTCAGTCTTAATCAGTGAGACGCCCATAGGGTTCAGTGTTCATCAGTGAGACTCCCACAGCGTTCAGTGTTAATCAGTGAGACTCCCATAGGGTTCAGTTTTAATCATTGAGACTTCCATAGGGTTCAGTGTTAATCAGTGAGACCCCCACAGGGTGCAGTGTTAATCACTGAGACTCCCACATGGTTCTGTGTTAATCAGTGAGACTCCCCCAGGGTTCAGTGTTAATCAGTGAGACTCCCATAGGGTTCAGTGTTAATCAGTGAGACTCCCATAGGGTTCAGTTTTAATCATTGAGACTTCCATAGGGTTCAGTGTTAATCAGTGAGACCCCCACAGGGTTCAGTGTTAATCACTGAGACTCCCACATGGTTCTGTGTTAATCAGTGAGACTCCCACTGGGCTCAGTGTTAATCATTGCGACTCCCACAGGGTTCAGTATTAATCAGTGAGACTCCCATAGGGTTCAGTGTTAATCAGTGAGACTCTCATATGGTTCGGTGTTAATCAGTGAGACTCCCATAGGGTTCACTGTTAATCACTGAGACTTCCACCGGGTTCAGTGTTAATCAGTGAGACTCCCACAGGGTTCAGTGTTAATCAGTGAGACTCCCATAGTGTTCAGTGTTAATCAGTGAGACTCCCATAGTGTTCAGTGTTAATCAGTGAGACTCCCATTGAGTTCAGTGTTCATCAGTGAGACTCCCATAGGGTTCAATGTTAATCAGTGAGACTCCCGTAGGGTTCAGTGTTAATCAGTGAGACTCCCATAGTGTTCAGTGTTAATCAATTAGACTCCCGTAGGGTTCAGAGTTAATCAATGAGACTCCCATAGGGTTCAGCGTTAATCAGTGAGAATCCCATAGGGTTCAGTGTTAATCAGTGAGACTCCCATAGGGTTCAGTGTTAATCAGTGAGACACACATAGGGTTCAGTGTAAATCAGTGAGACTCCCATAGTGTTCAGTGTTAATCAGTGAGACTCCCATTGAGTTCAGTGTTCATCAGTGAGACTCCCATAGGGTTCAATGTTGATCAGTGAGACTCCCGTAGGGTTCAGTGTTAATCAGTGAGACTCCCATAGTGTTCAGTGTTAATCAATGAGACTCCCGTAGGGTTCAGAGTTAATCAATGAGACTCCCATAGGGTTCAGTGTTAATCAGTGAGACTCCCATAGGGTTCAGTGTTAATCAGTGAGACTCCCATAGGGTTCAGTGTTAATCAGTGAGACTCCCACAGGTTTCAGTGTTAATCAGTGAGACTCCGATAGGGTTCAGTGTTAATCAGTGAGACCCCCATAGGGTTCAGTGTTAATCAGTGTGACTCCCACAGGGTTCAGTGTTAATCAGTGAGACTCCCACAGGGTTCAGTATTAATCAATGAGACTCCCATAGGGTTCAATGTTAATCATTGAGACTCTCATAGGGTCCAGTGTTAATCAGTGAGACTCCCACAGTGTTCAGTGTTAATCAGTGAGACTCCCATAGGGTTCAGTGTTAATCAGTGAGACTCCCACAGGGTTCAGTGTTAATTAGTGAGACTCCCATAGTGTTCAGTGTTAGTCAATGAGGCTCCCACAGGGTTCAGTATTAATCAGTGAGACTCCCACAGAGTTCAGTGTTAATCAGTGAGTCTCCCATAGGGTTCAGTGTTAATACGTGACACTCCCTTAGGGTTCAGTGTTAATCAGTGAGACTCCCCCAGGGTTCAGTGTTAATCAGTGAGACTCCCATAGGGTTCAGTGTTAATCAGTGAGACTCCCATAGGGTTCAGTTTTAATCATTGAGACTTCCATAGGGTTCAGTGTTAATCAGTGAGACCCCCACAGGGTTCAGTGTTAATCACTGAGACTCCCACATGGTTCTGTGTTAATCAGTGAGACTCCCACTGGGCTCAGTGTTAATCATTGCGACTCCCACAGGGTTCAGTATTAATCAGTGAGACTCCCATAGGGTTCAGTGTTAATCAGTGAGACTCTCATATGGTTCGGTGTTAATCAGTGAGACTCCCATAGGGTTCACTGTTAATCACTGAGACTTCCACCGGGTTCAGTGTTAATCAGTGAGACTCCCACAGGGTTCAGTGTTAATCAGTGAGACTCCCATAGTGTTCAGTGTTAATCAGTGAGACTCCCATAGTGTTCAGTGTTAATCAGTGAGACTCCCATTGAGTTCAGTGTTCATCAGTGAGACTCCCATAGGGTTCAATGTTAATCAGTGAGACTCCCGTAGGGTTCAGTGTTAATCAGTGAGACTCCCATAGTGTTCAGTGTTAATCAATTAGACTCCCGTAGGGTTCAGAGTTAATCAATGAGACTCCCATAGGGTTCAGCGTTAATCAGTGAGACTCCCATAGGGTTCAGTGTTAATCAGTGAGACTCCCATAGGGTTCAGTGTTAATCAGTGAGACACACATAGGGTTCAGTGTAAATCAGTGAGACTCCCATAGTGTTCAGTGTTAATCAGTGAGACTCCCATTGAGTTCAGTGTTCATCAGTGAGACTCCCATAGGGTTCAATGTTGATCAGTGAGACTCCCGTAGGGTTCAGTGTTAATCAGTGAGACTCCCACAGTGTTCAGTGTTAATCAATGAGACTCCCGTAGGGTTCAGAGTTAATCAATGAGACTCCCATAGGGTTCAGTGTTAATCAGTGAGACTCCCATAGGGTTCAGTGTTAATCAGTGAGACTCCCATAGGGTTCAGTGTTAATCAGTGAGACTCCCACAGGTTTCAGTGTTAATCAGTGAGACTCCGATAGGGTTCAGTGTTAATCAGTGAGACCCCCATAGGGTTCAGTGTTAATCAGTGTGACTCCCACAGGGTTCAGTGTTAATCAGTGAGACTCCCACAGGGTTCAGTATTAATCAATGAGACTCCCATAGGGTTCAATGTTAATCAGTGAGACTCTCATAGGGTCCAGTGTTAATCAGTGAGACTCCCACAGTGTTCAGTGTTAATCAGTGAGACTCCCATAGGGTTCAGTGTTAATCAGTGAGACTCCCACAGGGTTCAGTGTTAATTAGTGAGACTCCCATAGTGTTCAGTGTTAGTCAGTGAGGCTCCCACAGGGTTCAGTATTAATCAGTGAGACTCCCACAGAGTTCAGTGTTAATCAGTGAGTCTCCCATAGGGTTCAGTGTTAATACGTGACACTCCCTTAGGGTTCAGTGTTAATCAGTGAGACTCCTCCAGGGTTCAGTGTTAATCAGTGAGACTCCCATAGGGTTCAGTGTTAATCAGTGAGACTCCCATAGGGTTCAGTTTTAATCATTGAGACTTCCATAGGGTTCAGTGTTAATCAGTGAGACCCCCACAGGGTTCAGTGTTAATCACTGAGACTCCCACATGGTTCTGTGTTAATCAGTGAGACTCCCACTGGGCTCAGTGTTAATCATTGCGACTCCCACAGGGTTCAGTGTTAATCACTGAGACTCCCATAGGGTTCAGTGTTAATCAGTGAGACTCTCATATGGTTCGGTGTTAATCAGTGAGACTCCCATAGGGTTCACTGTTAATCACTGAGACTTCCACCGGGTTCAGTGTTAATAAGTGAGACTCCCACAGGGTTCAGTGACAATCACTGAGACTCCCATAGGGTTCAGTGTTAATCACTGAGACTTCCACCGGGTTCAGTGTTAATAAGTGAGACTCCCACAGGGTTCAGTGACAATCACTGAGACTCCGATAGAGTCCAGTGTTAATCAGGGAGACCCCCATAGGGTTCAGTGTTAATCAGTGAGACTCCCACAGGGTTCATTCTTAATCAGTGAGACGCCCATAGGGTTCAGTGTTAATCAGTGAGACTCCCACAGCGTTCAGTGTTAATCAGTGAGACTCCCATAGGGTTCAGTTTTAATCATTGAGACTTCCATAGGGTTCAGTGTTAATCAGTGAGACCCCCACAGGGTGCAGTGTTAATCACTGAGACTCCCACATGGTTCTGTGTTAATCAGTGAGACTCCCCCAGGGTTCAGTGTTAATCAGTGAGACTCCCATAGGGTTCAGTGTTAATCAGTGAGACTCCCATAGGGTTCAGTTTTAATAATTGAGACTTCCATAGGGTTCAGTGTTAATCAGTGAGACCCCCACAGGGTTCAGTGTTAATCACTGAGACTCCCACATGGTTCTGTGTTAATCAGTGAGACTCCCACTGGGCTCAGTGTTAATCATTGCGACTCCCACAGGGTTCAGTATTAATCAGTGAGACTCCCATAGGGTTCAGTGTTAATCAGTGAGACTCTCATATCGTTCGGTGTTAATCAGTGAGACTCCCATAGGGTTCACTGTTAATCACTGAGACTTCCACCGGGTTCAGTGTTAATCAGTGAGACTCCCACAGGGTTCAGTGTTAATCAGTGAGACTCCCATAGTGTTCAGTGTTAATCAGTGAGACTCCCATAGTGTTCAGTGTTAATCAGTGAGACTCCCATTGAGTTCAGTGTTCATCAGTGAGACTCCTATAGGGTTCAATGTTAATCAGTGAGACTCCCGTAGGGTTCAGTGTTAATCAGTGAGACTCCCATAGTGTTCAGTGTTAATCAATTAGACTCCCGTAGGGTTCAGAGTTAATCAATGAGACTCCCATAGGGTTCAGCGTTAATCAGTGAGACTCCCATAGGGTTCAGTGTTAATCAGTGAGACTCCCATAGGGTTCAGTGTTAATCAGTGAGACACACATAGGGTTCAGTGTTATTCAGTGAGACTCCCACAGGTTTTAGTGTTAATCAGTGAGACTCCAATAGGGTTCAGTGTTAATCAGGGAGACCCCCATAGGGTTCAGTGTTAATCAGTGAGACTCCCACAGGGTTCAGTGTTAATCAGTTAGACTCCCATAGGGTTCAGTGTTAATCAGTGAGACTCTCATAGGGTTCGGTGTTAATCAGTGAGACTCCCACAGTGTTCAGTGTTAATCAGTGAGACTCCCACAGGGTTCAGTGTTAATCAGTGAGACTCCCACAGGGTTCAGTGTTAATTAGTGAGCATCCCATAGGGTTCAGTGTTAATCAGTGAGACTCCCACAGGGTTCAGTCTTAATCAGTGAGACGCCCATAGGGTTCAGTGTTAATCAGTGAGACTCCCACACGGTTCAGTGTTAATCAGTGAGACTCCCATAGGGTTCAGTTTTAATCATTGAGACTTCCATAGGGTTCAGTGTTAATCAGTGAGACCCCCACAGGGTGCAGTGTTAATCACTGAGACTCCCACATGGTTCTGTGTTAATCAGTGAGACTCCCACTGGGCTCAGTGTTAATCATTGCGACTCCCACAGGGTTCGGTGTTAATCAGTGAGACTCCCATAGGGTTCACTGTTAATCACTGAGACTTCCACCGGGTTCAGTGTTAATCAGTGAGACTCCCACAGGGTTCAGTGACAATCACTGAGACTCCGATAGGGTTCAGTGTTAATCAGGGAGACCCCCATAGGGTTCAGTGTTAATCAGTGAGACTCCCACAGGGTTCAGTGTTAATCAGTGAGACTCCCATAGGGTTCAGTGTTAATCAGTGAGACTCCCATAGTGTTCAGTGTTAATCAGTGAGACTCCCATAGTGTTCAGTGTTAATCAGTGAGACTCCCATTGAGTTCAGTGTTCATCAGTGAGACTCCCATAGGGTTCAATGTTAATCAGTGAGACTCCCGTAGGGTTCAGTGTTAATCAGTGAGACTCCCATAGTGTTCAGTGTTAATCAATGAGACTCCCGTAGGGTTCAGAGTTAATCAATGAGACTCCCATAGGGTTCAGCGTTAATCAGTGAGACTCCCATAGGGTTCAGTGTTAATCAGTGAGACTCCCATAGGGTTCAGTGTTAATCAGTGAGACACACATAGGGTTCAGTGTTATTCAGTGAGACTCCCACAGGTTTCAATGTTAATCAGTGAGACTCCAATAGGGTTCAGTGTTAATCAGGGAGACCCCCATAGGGTTCAGTGTTAATCAGTTAGACTCCCACAGGGTTCAGTGTTAATCAGTTAGACTCCCATAGGGTTCAGTGTTAATCAGTGAGACTCTCATAGGGTTCGGTGTTAATCAGTGAGACTCCCACAGTGTTCAGTGTTAATCAGTGAGACTCCCACAGGGTTCAGTGTTAATCAGTGAGACTCCCACAGGGTTCAGTGTTAATTAGTGAGCATCCCATAGGGTTCAGTGTTAATCAGTGAGACTCCCACAGGGTTCAGTCTTAATCAGTGAGACGCCCATAGGGTTCAGTGTTAATCAGTGAGACTCCCACAGCGTTCAGTGTTAATCAGTGAGACTCCCATAGGGTTTAGTGTTAATTAGTGAGACTCCCACAGGGTTCAGTGTTAATCAGTGAGACTCCCACAGAGTTCAGTGTTAATCAGTGAGACTCCCATAGGGTTCACTGTTAATCATTGAGACTTCCACCGTGTTCAGTGTTAATCAGTGAGACTCCCACAGGGTTCAGTGTTAATCAGTGAGACACCCATAGGATTCAGTGTTAATCAGTGAGACTCCCATATGGTTCAGTGTTAATCAGTGAGACTCCCATAGGGTTCGTGTGTTAATCAGTGAGACTCCCACATGGTCCAGTGTTAATCAATGAGACTCCCATAGGGTTCAGTGTTATTCAGTGAGACTCCCACAGGGTTCAGTTTTAATCATTGAGGCTCCCACAGGGTTCAGTGTTAATCAGTGAGACTCCCACAGGGTTCAGTGTTAATCAGTGAGACTCCCATAGGGTTCCGTGTTAATCAGTGAGACTCCCACAGGGTTCAGTGTTAATCAGTGAGACTCCCATTGAGTTCAGTGTTCATCAGTGAGACTCCCATAGGGTTCAATGTTGATCAGTGAGACTCCCGTAGGGTTCAGTGTTAATCAGTGAGACTCCCATAGTGTTCAGTGTTAATCAATGAGACTCCCGTAGGGTTCAGAGTTAATCAATGAGACTCCCATAGGGTTCAGTGTTAATCAGTGAGACTCCCATAGGGTTCAGTGTTAATCAGTGAGACTCCCATAGGGTTCAGTGTTAATCAGTGAGACTCCCACAGGTTTCAGTGTTAATCAGTGAGACTCCGATAGGGTTCAGTGTTAATCAGTGAGACCCCCATAGGGTTCAGTGTTAATCAGTGTGACTCCCACAGGGTTCAGTGTTAATCAGTGAGACTCC
Organism: Petromyzon marinus; assembly: GCF_048934315.1. NCBI lineage: Eukaryota > Metazoa > Chordata > Hyperoartia > Petromyzontiformes > Petromyzontidae > Petromyzon > Petromyzon marinus. The sequence continues at coordinate 2,550,563 of NW_027423612.1, forward strand.
CACAGGGTTCAGTATTAATCAATGAGACTCCCATAGGGTTCAATGTTAATCAGTGAGACTCTCATAGGGTCCAGTGTTAATCAGTGAGACTCCCACAGTGTTCAGTGTTAATCAGTGAGACTCCCATAGGGTTCAGTGTTAATCAGTGAGACTCCCACAGGGTTCAGTGTTAATTAGTGAGACTCCCATAGTGTTCAGTGTTAGTCAGTGAGGCTCCCACAGGGTTCAGTATTAATCAGTGAGACTCCCACAGAGTTCAGTGTTAATCAGTGAGTCTCCCATAGGGTTCAGTGTTAATACGTGACACTCCCTTAGGGTTCAGTGTTAATCAGTGAGACTCCCCCAGGGTTCAGTGTTAATCAGTGAGACTCCCATAGGGTTCAGTGTTAATCAGTGAGACTCCCATAGGGTTCAGTTTTAATCATTGAGACCCCCACAGGGTTCAGTGTTAATCAGTGAGACTCCCACATGGTTCTGTGTTAATCAGTGAGACTCCCACTGGGCTCCGTGTTAATCATTGAGACTCCCACAGGGTTCAGTATTAATCAGTGAGACTCCCATAGGGTTCAGTGTTAATCAGTGAGACTCTCATATGGTTCGGTGTTAATCAGTGAGACTCCCATAGGGTTCACTGTTAATCACTGAGACTTCCACCGGGTTCAGTGTTAATCAGTGAGACTCCCACAGGGTTCAGTGACAATCACTGAGACTCCGATAGGGTTCAGTGTTAATCAGGGAGACCCCCATAGGGTTCAGTGTTAATCAGTGAGACTCCCACAGGGTTCAGTGTTAATCAGTGAGACTCCCATAGGGTTCAGTGTTAATCAGTGAGACTCCCATAGTGTTCAGTGTTAATCAGTGAGACTCCCATAGTGTTCAGTGTTAATCATTGAGACTCCCATTGAGTTCAGTGTTCATCAGTGAGACTCCCATAGGGTTCAATGTTAATCAGTGAGACTCCCGTAGGGTTCAGTGTTAATCAGTGAGACTCCCATAGTGTTCAGTGTTAATCAATGAGACTCCGGTAGGGTTCAGAGTTAATCAATGAGACTCCCATAGGGTTCAGTGTTAATCAGTGAGACTCCCATAGGGTTCAGTGTTAATCAGTGAGACTCCCATAGGGTTCAGTGTTAATCAGTGAGACACACATATCGTTCAGTGTTATTCAGTGAGACTCCCACAGGTTTCAGTGTTAATCAATGAGACTCCCGTATGGTTCAGAGTTAATCAATGAGACTCCCATAGGGTTCAGTGTTAATCACTGAGACTCCAATAGGGTTCAGTGTTAATCAGTGAGACTCCCATAGGGTTCAGTGTTAATCAGTGAGACACACATAGGGTTCAGTGTTATTCAGTGAGACTCCCACAGGTTTCAGTATTAATCAGTGAGACTCCGATAGGGTTCAGTGTTAATCAGGGAGACCCCCATAGGGTTCAGTGTTAATCAGTGAGACTCCCACAGGGTTCAGTGTTAATCAGTTAGACTCCCACAGGGTTCAGTATTAATCAGTGAGACTCCCATAGGGTTCAATGTTAATCAGTGAGACTCTCATAGGGTTCAGTGTTAATCAGTGAGACTCCCACAGTGTTCAGTGTTAATCAGTGAGACTCCCATAGGGTTCAGTGTTAATCAGTGAGACTCCCACAGGGTTCAGTGTTAATTAGTGAGCATCCCATAGGGTTCAGTGTTAATCAGTGAGACTCCCACAGGGTTCAGTGTTAATCAGTGAGACTCCCACAGGGTTCAGTGTTAATCATTGAGACTCCCCCAGGGTTCAGTGTTAATCAGTGAGACTCCCATAGGGTTCAGTGTTAATCAGTGAGACTCCCACAGGGTTCAGTGTTAATCAGTGAGACTCCCATAGGGTTCAGTGTTAATCAGTGAGACTCCCACAGGGTTCAGTGTTAATCACTGAGACTTCCACCGGGTTCAGTGTTAATCAGTGAGACTCCCACAGGGTTCAGTGACAATCACTGAGACTCCGATAGGGTTCAGTGTTAATCAGGGAGACCCCCATAGGGTTCAGTGTTAATCAGTGAGACTCCCACAGGGTTCAGTGTTAATCAGTGAGACTCCCATAGGGTTCAGTGTTAATCAGTGAGACTCCCATAGTGTTCAGTGTTAATCAGTGAGACTCCCATAGTGTTCAGTGTTAATCATTGAGACTCCCATTGAGTTCAGTGTTCATCAGTGAGACTCCCATAGGGTTCAATGTTAATCAGTGAGACTCCCGTAGGGTTCAGTGTTAATCAGTGAGACTCCCATAGTGTTCAGTGTTAATCAATGAGACTCCGGTAGGGTTCAGAGTTAATCAATGAGACTCCCATAGGGTTCAGTGTTAATCAGTGAGACTCCCATAGGGTTCAGTGTTAATCAGTGAGACTCCCATAGGGTTCAGTGTTAATCAGTGAGACACACATATCGTTCAGTGTTATTCAGTGAGACTCCCACAGGTTTCAGTGTTAATCAATGAGACTCCCGTATGGTTCAGAGTTAATCAATGAGACTCCCATAGGGTTCAGTGTTAATCACTGAGACTCCAATAGGGTTCAGTGTTAATCAGTGAGACTCCCATAGGGTTCAGTGTTAATCAGTGAGACACACATAGGGTTCAGTGTTATTCAGTGAGACTCCCACAGGTTTCAGTATTAATCAGTGAGACTCCGATAGGGTTCAGTGTTAATCAGGGAGACCCCCATAGGGTTCAGTGTTAATCAGTGAGACTCCCACAGGGTTCAGTGTTAATCAGTTAGACTCCCACAGGGTTCAGTATTAATCAGTGAGACTCCCATAGGGTTCAATGTTAATCAGTGAGACTCTCATAGGGTTCAGTGTTAATCAGTGAGACTCCCACAGTGTTCAGTGTTAATCAGTGAGACTCCCATAGGGTTCAGTGTTAATCAGTGAGACTCCCACAGGGTTCAGTGTTAATTAGTGAGCATCCCATAGGGTTCAGTGTTAATCAGTGAGACTCCCACAGGGTTCAGTGTTAATCAGTGAGACTCCCACAGGGTTCAGTGTTAATCATTGAGACTCCCCCAGGGTTCAGTGTTAATCAGTGAGACTCCCATAGGGTTCAGTGTTAATCAGTGAGACTCCCACAGGGTTCAGTGTTAATCAGTGAGACTCCCACAGAGTTCAGTGTTAATCAGTGAGACTCCCATAGGGTTCACTGTTAATCACTGAGACTTCCACCGGGTTCAGTGTTAATCAGTGAGACTCCCACAGGGTTCAGTGTTAATCAGTGAGACACCCATAGGGTTCAGTGTTACTCAGTGAGACTCCCATAGGGTTCAGTGTTAATCAGTGATACTCCCATATGGTTCAGTGTTAATCAGTGAGACTCCCATTGGGTTCGTGTGTTAATCAGTGAGACTCCCACATGGTCCAGTGTTAATCAATGAGATTCCCATAGGGTTCAGTGTTAATCAGTGAGACTCCCACAGGGTTCAGTGTTAATCATTGAGACTCCCACAGGGTTCAGTGTTAATCAGTGAGACTCTCATATGGTTCGGTGTTAATCAGTGAGACTCCCATAGGTTTCACTGTTAATCACTGAGACTTCCACCGGGTTCAGTGTTAATCAGTGAGACTCCCACAGGGTTCAGTGACAATCACTGAGACTCCGATAGGGTTCAGTGTTAATCAGGGAGACCCCCATAGGGTTCAGCGTTAATCAGTGAGACTCCCACAGGGTTCAGTGTTAATCAGTGAGACTCCCATAGGGTTCAGTGTTAATCAGTGAGACTCCCATAGTGTTCAGTGTTAATCAGTGAGACTCCCATTGAGTTCAGTGTTCATCAGTGAGACTCCCATAGGGTTCAATGTTAATCAGTGAGACTCCCGTAGGGTTCAGTGTTAATCAGTAAGACTCCCATAGTGTTCGGTGTTAATCAATGAGACTCCCGTAGGGTTCAGAGTTAATCAATGAGACTCCCATAGGGTTCAGTGTTAATCAGTGAGACTCCCATAGGGTTCAGTGTTAATCAGTGAGACTCCCATAGGGTTCAGTGTTAATCAGTGAGACACACATATCAATCAGTGTTATTCAGTGAGACTCCCACAGGTTTCAGTGTTAATCATAGAGACTCCCGTATGGTTCAGAGTTAATCAATGAGACTCCCATAGGGTTCAGTGTTAATCACTGAGACTCCAATATGGTTCAGTGTTAATCAGTGAGACTCCCATAGGGTTCAGTGTTAATCAGTGAGACACACATAGGGTTCAGTGTTATTCAGTGAGACTCCCACAGGTTTCAGTGTTAATCAGTGAGACTCCGATAGGGTTCAGTGTTAATCAGGGAGACCCCCATAGGGTTCAGTGTTAATCAGTGAAACTCCCACAGGGTTCAGTGTTAATCAGTGAGACTCCCATAGGGTTCAGTGTTAATCAGTGAGACTCCCACAGGGTTCAGTGTTAATCAGTGAGACTCCCACAGAGTTCAGTGTTAATCAGTGAGACTCCCATAGGGTTCACTGTTAATCACTGAGACTTCCACCGGGTTCAGTGTTAATCAGTGAGACTCCCACAGGGTTCAGTGTTAATCAGTGAGACACCCATAGGGTTCAGTGTTACTCAGTGAGACTCCCATAGGGTTCAGTGTTAATCAGTGATACTCCCATATGGTTCAGTGTTAATCAGTGAGACTCCCATTGGGTTCGTGTGTTAATCAGTGAGACTCCCACATGGTCCAGTGTTAATCAATGAGATTCCCATAGGGTTCAGTGTTAATCAGTGAGACTCCCACAGGGTTCAGTGTTAATCATTGAGACTCCCACAGGGTTCAGTGTTAATCAGTGAGACTCTCATATGGTTCGGTGTTAATCAGTGAGACTCCCATAGGTTTCACTGTTAATCACTGAGACTTCCACCGGGTTCAGTGTTAATCAGTGAGACTCCCACAGGGTTCAGTGACAATCACTGAGACTCCGATAGGGTTCAGTGTTAATCAGGGAGACCCCCATAGGGTTCAGCGTTAATCAGTGAGACTCCCACAGGGTTCAGTGTTAATCAGTGAGACTCCCATAGGGTTCAGTGTTAATCAGTGAGACTCCCATAGTGTTCAGTGTTAATCAGTGAGACTCCCATTGAGTTCAGTGTTCATCAGTGAGACTCCCATAGGGTTCAATGTTAATCAGTGAGACTCCCGTAGGGTTCAGTGTTAATCAGTGAGACTCCCATAGTGTTCGGTGTTAATCAATGAGACTCCCGTAGGGTTCAGAGTTAATCAATGAGACTCCCATAGGGTTCAGTGTTAATCAGTGAGACTCCCATAGGGTTCAGTGTTAATCAGTGAGACTCCCATAGGGTTCAGTGTTAATCAGTGAGACACACATATCAATCAGTGTTATTCAGTGAGACTCCCACAGGTTTCAGTGTTAATCATAGAGACTCCCGTATGGTTCAGAGTTAATCAATGAGACTCCCATAGGGTTCAGTGTTAATCACTGAGACTCCAATATGGTTCAGTGTTAATCAGTGAGACTCCCATAGGGTTCAGTGTTAATCAGTGAGACACACATAGGGTTCAGTGTTATTCAGTGAGACTCCCACAGGTTTCAGTGTTAATCAGTGAGACTCCGATAGGGTTCAGTGTTAATCAGGGAGACCCCCATAGGGTTCAGTGTTAATCAGTGAAACTCCCACAGGGTTCAGTGTTAATCAGTTAGACTCCCACAGGGTTCAGTATTAATCAGTGAGACTCCCATAGGGTTCAATGTTAATCAGTGAGACTCTCATAGGGTTCAGTGTTAATCAGTGAGACTCCCACAGTGTTCAGTGTTAATCAGTGAGACTCCCATAGGGTTCAGTGTTAATCAGTGAGACTCCCACAGGGTTCAGTGTTAATCAGTGAGACTCCCACAGGGTTCAGTGACAATCACTGAGACTCCGATAGGGTTCAGTGTTAATCAGGGAGACCCCCATAGGGTTCAGTATTAATCAGTGAGACTCCCACAGGGTTCAGTGTTAATCAGTGAGACTCCCATAGGGTTCACTGTTAATCACTGAGACTTCCACCGGGTTCAGTGTTAATCAGTGAGACTCCCACAGGGTTCAGTGACAATCACTGAGACTCTGATAGGGTTCAGTGTTAATCAGGGAGACCCCCATAGGGTTCAGTGTTAATCAGTGAGACTCCCATAGGGTTCAGTGTTAATCAGTGGAACTCCCATAGGGTTCAGTGTTAATCAGTGAGACACACATAGGGTTCAGTGTTATTCAGTGAGACTCCCACAGGTTTCAGTGTTAATCAGTGAGACTCCGATAGGGTTCAGTGTTAATCAGGGAGACCCCCATAGGGTTCAGTGTTAATCAGTGAGACTCCCACAGGGTTCAGTGTTAATCAGTTAGACTCCCATAGGGTTCAGTGTTAAGCAGTGAGACTCTCATAGGGTTCGGTGTTAATCAGTGAGACTCCCACAGTGTTCAGTGTTAATCAGTGAGACTCCCACAGGGTTCAGTGTTAATCAGTGAGACTTCCACCGGGTTCAGTGTTAATCAGTGAGACTCCCACAGGGTTCAGTGACAATCACTGAGACTCCGATAGGGTTCAGTGTTAATCAGGGAGACCCCGATAGGGTTCAGTGTTAATCAGTGAGACTCCCACAGGGTTCAGTGTTAATCAGTGAGACTCCCATAGGGTTCAGTGTTAATCAGTGAGACTCCCATAGGGTTCAGTGTTAATCAGTGAGACTCCCATAGGGTTCAGTGTTAATCAGTGGGACTCCCATAGGGTTCAGTGTTAATCAGTGAGACACACATAGGGTTCAGTGTTATTCAGTGAGACTCCCACAGGTTTCAGTGTTAATCAGTGAGACTCCGATAGGGTTCAGTGTTAATCAGGGAGACCCCCATAGGGTTCAGTGTTAATCAGTGAGACTCCCACAGGGTTCAGTGTTAATCAGTTAGACTCCCATAGGGTTCAGTGTTAAGCAGTGAGACTCTCATAGGGTTCGGTGTTAATCAGTGAGACTCCCACAGTGTTCAGTGTTAATCAGTGAGACTCCCACAGGGTTCAGTGTTAATCAGTGAGACTTCCACCGGGTTCAGTGTTAATCAGTGAGACTCCCACAGGGTTCAGTGACAATCACTGAGACTCCGATAGGGTTCAGTGTTAATCAGGGAGACCCCGATAGGGTTCAGTGTTAATCAGTGAGACTCCCACAGGGTTCAGTGTTAATCAGTGAGACTCCCATAGGGTTCAGTGTTAATCAGTGAGACTCCCATAGTGTTCAGTGTTAATCGGTGAGACTCCCATAGTGTTCAGTGTTAATCAGTGAGACTCCCATTGAGTTCAGTGTTCATCAGTGAGACTCCCATAGGGTTCAATGTTAATGAGTGAGACTCCCGTAGGGTTCAGTGTTAATCAGTGAGACTCCCATAGTGTTCAGTGTTAATCAATGAGACTCCCGTAGGGTTCAGAGTTAATCAATGAGACTCCCATAGGATTCAGTGTTAATCAGTGAGACTCCCATAGGGTTCAGTGTTAATCAGTGGGACTCCCATAGGGTTCAGTGTTAATCAGTGAGACACACATAGGTTCAGTGTTATTCAGTGAGACTCCCAAAGGGTTCAGTGTTAATCAGTGAGACTCCGATAGGGTTCAGTGTTAATCAGTGAGACTCTCATAGGGTTCGGTGTTAATCAGTGAGACTCCCACAGGGTTCAGTGTTAATCAGTTAGACTCCCATAGGGTTCAGTGTTAATCAGTGAGACTCTCATAGGGTTCGGTGTTAATCAGTGAGACTCCCACAGTGTTCAGTGTTAATCAGTGAGACTCCCACAGGGTTCAGTGTTAATCAGTGAGACTCCCACAGGGTTCAGTGTTAATTAGTGAGCATCCCATAGGGTTCAGTGTTAATCAGTGAGACTCCCACAGGGTTCAGTCTTAATCAGTGAGACGCCCATAGGGTTCAGTGTTAATCAGTGAGACTCCCACAGCGTTCAGTGTTAATCAGCGAGACTCCCATAGGGTTCAGTGTTAATTAGTGAGACTCCCACAGGGTTCAGTGTTAATCAGTGAGACTCCCACAGAGTTCAGTGTTAATCAGTGAGACTCCCATAGGGTTCACTGTTAATCATTGAGACTTCCACCGTGTTCAGTGTTAATCAGTGAGACTCCCACAGGGTTCAGTGTTAATCAGTGAGACACCCATAGGATTCAGTGTTAATCAGTGAGACTCCCATATGGTTCAGTGTTAATCAGTGAGACTCCCATACGGTTCGTGTGTTAATCAGTGAGACTCCCACATGGTCCAGTGTTAATCAATGAGACTCCCATAGGGTTCAGTGTTAATCAGTGAGACTCCCACAGGGTTCAGTTTTAATCATTGAGACTCCCACAGGGTTCAGTGTTAATCAGTGAGACTCCCACAGGGTTCAGTGTTAATCAGTGAGACTCCCATAGGGTTCAGTGTTAATCAGTGAGACTCCCACAGGGTTCAGTGTTAATCAGTGAGACTCTCACAGGGTTCAGTGTTAATTAGTGAGCATCCCATAGGGTTCAGTGTTAATCAGTGAGACTCCCACAGGGTTCAGTCTTAATCAGTGAGACGCCCATAGGGTTCAGTGTTAATCAGTGAGACTCCCACAGCGTTCAGTGTTAATCAGTGAGACTCCCATAGGGTTCAGTGTTAATTTTTGAGACTCACACAGGGTTCAGTGTTAATCAGAGGGACTCCCACAGAGTTCAGTGTTAATCAGTGAGACTCCCATAGGGTTCACTGTTAATCACTGAGACTTCCACCGGGTTCAGTGTTAATCAGTGAGACTCCCACAGGGTTCAGTGACAATCACTGAGACTCCGATAGGGTTCAGTGTTAATCAGGGAGACCCCCATAGGGTTCAGTGTTAATCAGTGAGACTCCCACAGGGTTCAGTGTTAATCAGTGAGACTCCCATAGGGTTCAGTGTTAATCAGTGAGACTCCCATAGTGTTCAGTGTTAATCAGTGAGACTCCCATAGTGTTCAGTGTTAATCAGTGAGACTCCCATTGAGTTCAGTGTTCATCAGTGAGACTCCCATAGGGTTCAATGTTAATCAGTGAGTCTCCCGTAGGGTTCAGTGTTAATCAGTGAGACTCCCATAGTGTTCAGTGTTAATCAATGAGACTCCCGTAGGGTTCAGAGTTAATCAATGAGACTCCCATAGGTTTCAATGTTAATCAGTGAGACTCCCATAGGGTTCAGTGTTAATCAGTGGGACTCCCATAGGGTTCAGTGCTAATCAGTGAGACACACATAGGGTTCAGTGTTATTCAGTGAGACTCCCACAGGTTTCAGTGTTAATCAGTGAGACTCCGATAGGGTTCAGTGTTAATCAGGGAGACCCCCATAGGGTTCAGTGTTAATCAGTGAGACTCCCACAGGGTTCAGTGTTAATTAGTGAGCATCCCATAGGGTTCAGTGTTAATCAGTGAGACTCCCACAGGGTTCAGTCTTAATCAGTGAGACGCCCATAGGGTTCAGTGTTAATCAGTGAGACTCCCACAGCGTTCAGTGTTAATCAGTGAGACTCCCATAGGGTTCAATGTTAATTAGTGAGACTCCCACAGGGTTCAGTGTTAATCAGTGAGACTCCCACAGAGTTCAGTGTTAATCAGTGAGACTCCCATAGGGTTCACTGTTAATCATTGAGACTTCCACCGTGTTCAGTGTTAATCAGTGAGACTCCCACAGGGTTCAGTGTTAATCAGTGAGACACCCATAGGATTCAGTGTTAATCAGTGAGACTCCCATATGGTTCAGTGTTAATCAGTGAGACTCCCATAGGGTTCGTGTGTTAATCAGTGAGACTCCCACATGGTTCAGTGTTAATCAATGAGACTCCCATAGGGTTCAGTGTTAATCAGTGAGACTCCCACAGGGTTCAGTTTTAATCATTGAGACTCCCACAGGGTTCAGTGTTAATCAGTGAGACTCCCACAGGGTTCAGTGTTAATCAGTGAGACTCCCATAGGGTTCAGTGTTAATCAGTGAGACTCCCACAGGGTTCAGTGTTAATCAGTGAGACTCCCATTGAGTTCAGTGTTCATCAGTGAGACTCCCATAGGGTTCAATGTTGATCAGTGAGACTCCCGTAGGGTTCAGTGTTAATCAGTGAGACTCCCACAGTGTTCAGTGTTAATCAGTGAGACTCCCATAGGGTTCAGTGTTAATCAGTGAGACTCCCACAGGGTTCAGTGTTAATCAGTGAGACTCCCATAGGGTTCAGTGTTAATCAGTGAGACTCCCATAGTGTTCAGTGTTAATCAGTGAGACTCCCATAGTGTTCAGTGTTAATCAGTGAGACTCCCATTGAGTTCAGTGTTCATCAGTGAGACTCCCGTAGGGTTCAATGTTAATCAGTGAGACTCCCGTAGGGTTCAGTGTTAATCAGTGAGACTCCCATAGTGTTCAGTGTTAATCAATGAGACTCCCGTAGGGTTCAGAGTTAATCAATGAGACTCCCATAGGGTTCAGTGTTAATCAGTGAGACTCCCATAGGGTTCAGTGTTAATCAGTGGGACTCCCATAGGGTTCAGTGTTAATCAGTGAGACACACATAGGGTTCAGTGTTATTCAGTGAGACTCCCACAGGTTTCAGTGTTAATCAGTGAGACTCCGATAGGGTTCAGTGTTAATCAGGGAGAACCCCATAGGGTTCAGTGTTAATCAGTGAGACTCCCACAGGGTTCAGTGTTAATCAGTTAGACTCCCATAGGGTTCAGTGTTAATCAGTGAGACTCTCATAGGGTTCGGTATTAATCAGTGAGACTCCCACAGTGTTCAGTGTTAATCAGTGAGACTCCCACAGGGTTCAGTGTTAATCAGTGAGACTCCCACAGGGTTCAGTGTTAATTAGTGAGCATCCCATAGGGTTCAGTGTTAATCAGTGAGACTCCCACAGGGTTCAGTCTTAATCAGTGAGACGCCCATAGGGTTCAGTGTTAATCAGTGAGACTCCCACAGCGTTCAGTGTTAATCAGTGAGACTCCCATAGGGTTCAATGTTAATTAGTGAGACTCCCACAGGGTTCAGTGTTAATCAGTGAGACTCCCACAGAGTTCAGTGTTAATCAGTGAGACTCCCATAGGGTTCACTGTTAATCATTGAGACTTCCACCGTGTTCAGTGTTAATCAGTGAGACTCCCACAGGGTTCAGTGTTAATCAGTGAGACACCCATAGGATTCAGTGTTAATCAGTGAGACTCCCATATGGTTCAGTGTTAATCAGTGAGACTCCCATAGGGTTCGTGTGTTAATCAGTGAGACTCCCACATGGTTCAGTGTTAATCAATGAGACTCCCATAGGGTTCAGTGTTAATCAGTGAGACTCCCACAGGGTTCAGTTTTAATCATTGAGACTCCCACAGGGTTCAGTGTTAATCAGTGAGACTCCCACAGGGTTCAGTGTTAATCAGTGAGACTCCCATAGGGTTCAGTGTTAATCAGTGAGACTCCCACAGGGTTCAGTGTTAATCAGTGAGACTCCCATTGAGTTCAGTGTTCATCAGTGAGACTCCCATAGGGTTCAATGTTGATCAGTGAGACTCCCGTAGGGTTCAGTGTTAATCAGTGAGACTCCCACAGTGTTCAGTGTTAATCAGTGAGACTCCCATAGGGTTCAGTGTTAATCAGTGAGACTCCCACAGGGTTCAGTGTTAATCAGTGAGACTCCCACAGGGTTCTGTGACAATCACTGAGACTCCAATAGGGTTCAGTGTTAATCAGGGAGACCCCCATAGGGTTCAGTGTTAATCAGTGAGACTCTCATCTGGTTCGGTGTTAATCAGTGAGACTCCCATAGGGTTCACTGTTAATCACTGAGACTTCCACCGGGTTGTGTTAATCAGTGAGACTCCCACAGGGTTCAGTGACAATCACTGAGACTCCAATAGGGTTCAGTGTTAATCAGGGAGACCCCCATAGGGTTCAGTGTTAATCAGTGAGCCTCCCACAGGGTTCAGTGTTAATCAGTGAGACTCCCATAGGGTTCAGTGTTAATCAGTGAGACTCCCATAGTGTTCAGTGTTAATCAGTGAGACTCCCATAGTGTTCAGTGTTAATCAGTGAGACTCCCATTGAGTTCAGTGTTCATCAGTGAGACTCCCATAGGGTTCAATGTTAATCAATGAGACTCCCGTAGGGTTCAGTGTTAATCAGTGAGACTCCCATAGTGTTCAGTGTTAATCAATGAGACTCCCGTAGGGTTCAGAGTTAATCAATGAGACTCCCATAGGGTTCAGTGTTAATCAGTGAGACTCCCATAGGGTTCAGTGTTAATCAGTGAGACTCCCATAGGGTTCAGTGTTAATCAGTGAGACACACATAGGGTTCAGTGTTAATCAGTGAGACTCCCACAGGGTTCAGTGTTAATCAGTTAGACTCCCATAGGGTTCAGTGTTAATCAGTGAGACTCTCATAGGGTTCGGTGTTAATCAGTGAGACTCCCACAGTGTCCAGTGTTAATCAGTGAGACTCCCACAGGGTTCAGTGTTAATCAGTGAGACTCCCACAGGGTTCAGTGTTAATTAGTGAGCATCCCATAGGGTTCAGTGTTAATCAGTGAGACTCCCACAGGGTTCAGTCTTAATCAGTGAGACGCCCATAGGGTTCAGTGTTAATCAGTGAGACTCCCACAGCGTTCAGTGTTAATCAGTGAGACTCCCATAGGGTTCAGTGTTAATTAGTGAGACTCCCACAGGGTTCAGTGTTAATCAGTGAGACTCCCACAGAGTTCAGTGTTAATCAGTGAGACTCCCATAGGGTTCACTGTTAATCATTGAGACTTCCACCGTGTTCAGTGTTAATCAGTGAGACTCCCACAGGGTTCAGTGTTAATCAGTGAGACACCCATAGGATTCAGTGTTAATCATTGAGACTCCCATATGGTTCAGTGTTAATCAGTGAGACTCCCATAGGGTTCGTGTGTTAATCAGTGAGACTCCCACATGGTCCAGTGTTAATCAATGAGACTCCCATAGGGTTCAGTGTTAATCAGTGAGACTCCCACAGGGTTCTGTTTTAATCATTGAGACTCCCACAGGGTTCAGTGTTAATCAGTGAGACTCCCACAGGGTTCAGTGTTAATCAGTGAGACTCCCATAGGGTTCAGTGTTAATCAGTGAGACTCCCACAGGGTTCAGTGTTAATCAGTGAGACTCCCATTGAGTTCAGTGTTCATCAGTGAGACTCCCATAGGGTTCAATGTTGATCAGTGAGACTCCCGTAGGGTTCAGTGTTAATCAGTGAGGCTCCCATAGTGTTCAGTGTTAATCAATGAGACTCCCGTAGGGTTCAGAGTTAATCAATGAGACTCCCATAGGGTTCAGTGTTAATCAGTGAGACTCCCATAGGGTTCAGTGTTAATCAGTGAGACTCCCATAGGGTTCAGTGTTAATCAGTGAGACTCCCACAGGTTTCAGTGTTAATCAGTGAGACTCCGATAGGGTTCAGTGTTAATCAGTGAGACCCCCATAGGGTTCAGTGTTAATCAGTGTGACTCCCACAGGGTTCAGTGTTAATCAGTGAGACTCCCACAGGGTTCAGTATTAATCAATGAGACTCCCATAGGGTTCAATGTTAATCAGTGAGACTCTCATAGGGTCCAGTGTTAATCAGTGAGACTCCCACAGTGTTCAGTGTTAATCAGTGAGACTCCCATAGGGTTCAGTGTTAATCAGTGAGACTCCCACAGGGTTCAATGTTAATTAGTGAGACTCCCATAGTGGTCAGTGTTAGTCAGTGAGGCTCCCACAGGGTTCAGTATTAATCAGTGAGACTCCCACAGAGTTCAGTGTTAATCAGTGAGTCTCCCATAGGGATCAGTGTTAATACGTGACACTCCCTTAGGGTTCAGTGTTAATCAGTGAGACTCCCCCAGGGTTCAGTGTTAATCAGTGAGACTCGCATAGGGTTCAGTGTTAATCAGTGAGACTCCCATAGGGTTCAGTTTTAATCATTGAGACTTCCATAGGGTTCAGTGTTAATCAGTGAGACCCCCACAGGGTTCAGTGTTAATCAGTGAGACTCCCACATGGTTCTGTGTTAATCAGTGAGACTCCCACTGGGCTCAGTGTTAATCATTGAGACTCCCACAGGGTTCAGTATTAATCAGTGAGACTCCCATAGGGTTCAGTGTTAATCAGTGAGACTCTCATATGGTTCGGTGTTAATCAGTGAGACTCCCATAGGGTTCACTGTTAATCACTGAGACTTCCACCGGGTTCAGTGTTAATCAGTGAGACTTCCACAGGGTTCAGTGACAATCACTGAGACTCCGATAGGGTTCAGTGTTAATCAGGCAGACCCCCATAGGGTTCAGTGTTAATCAGTGAGACTCCCACAGGGTTCAGTGTTAATCATTGAGACTCCCATAGGGTTCAGTGTTAATCAGTGAGACTCCCATAGTGTTCAGTGTTAATCAGTGAGACTCCCATAGTGTTCAGTGTTAATCAGTGAGACTCCCATTGAGTTCAGTGTTCATCAGTGAGACTCCCATAGGGTTCAATGTTAATCAGTGAGTCTCCCGTAGGGTTCAGTGTTAATCAGTGAGACTCCCATAGTGTTCAGTGTTAATCAATGAGACTCCGGTAGGGTTCAGAGTTAATCAATGAGACTCCCATAGGGTTCAGTGTTAATCAGTGAGACTCCCATAGGGTTCAGTATTAATCAGTGAGACTCCCATAGGGTTCAGTGTTAATCAGTGAGACACACATATCGTTCAGTGTTATTCAGTGAGACTCCCACAGGTTTCAGTGTTAATCAATGAGACTCCCGTATGGTTCAGAGTTAATCAATGAGACTCCCATAGGGTTCAGTGTTAATCACTGAGACTCCAATAGGGTTCAGTGTTAATCAGTGAGACTCCCATAGGGTTCAGTGTTAATCAGTGAGACACACATAGGGTTCAGTGTTATTCAGTGAGACTCCCACAGGTTTCAGTGTTAATCAGTGAGACTCCCATAGGGTTCAGTGTTAATCAGTGAGACTCCCACAGGGTTCAGTGTTAATCAGTTAGACTCCCACAGGGTTCAGTATTAATCAGTGAGACTCCCATAGGGTTCAATGTTAATCAGTGAGACTCTCATAGGGTTCAGTGTTAATCAGTGAGACTCCCACAGTGTTCAGTGTTAATCAGTGAGACTCCCATAGGGTTCAGTTTTAATCAGTGAGACTCCCACAGGGTTCAGTGTTAATTAGTGAGCATCCCATAGGGTTCGTGTGTTAATCAGTGAGACTCCCACAGGGTTCAGTGTTAATCAGTGAGACTCCCACAGGGTTCAGTGTTAATCAGTGAGACTCCCCCAGGGTTCAGTGTTAATCAGTGAGACTCCCATAGGGTTCAGTGTTAATCAGTGAGACTCCCACAGGGTTCAGTGTTAATCAGTGAGACTCCCACAGAGTTCAGTGTTAATCAGTGAGACTCCCATAGGGTTCACTGTTAATCACTGAGACATCCACCGGGTTCAGTGTTAATCAGTGAGACTCCCACAGGGTTCAGTATTAATCAGTGAGACTCCCATAAGGTTCAGTGTTAATCAGTGAGACACACATATCGTTCAGTGTTATTCAGTGAGACTCCCACAGGTTTCAGTGTTAATCAATGAGACTCCCGTATGGTTCAGAGTTAATAAATGAGACTCCCATAGGGTTCAGTGTTAATCACTGAGACTCCAATAGGGTTCAGTGTTAATCAGTGAGACTCCCATAGGGTTCAGTGTTAATCAGTGAGACACACATAGGGTTCAGTGTTATTCAGTGAGACTCCCACAGGTTTCAGTGTTAATCAGTGAGACTCCCATAGGGTTCAGTGTTAATCAGTGAGACTCCCACAGGGTTCAGTGTTAATCAGTTAGACTCCCACAGGGTTCAGTATTAATCAGTGAGACTCCCATAGGGTTCAATGTTAATCAGTGAGACTCTCATAGGGTTCAGTGTTAATCAGTGAGACTCCCACAGTGTTCAGTGTTAATCAGTGAGACTCCCATAGGGTTCAGTTTTAATCAGTGAGACTCCCACAGGGTTCAGTGTTAATTAGTGAGCATCCCATAGGGTTCAGTGTTAATCAGTGAGACTCCCACAGGGTTCAGTGTTAATCAGTGAGACTCCCACAGGGTTCAGTGTTAATCAGTGAGACTCCCCCAGGGTTCAGTGTTAATCAGTGAGACTCCCATAGGGTTCAGTGTTAATCAGTGAGACTCCCACAGGGTTCAGTGTTAATCAGTGAGACTCCCACAGAGTTCAGTGTTAATCAGTGAGACTCCCATAGGGTTCACTGTTAATCACTGAGACATCCACCGGGTTCAGTGTTAATCAGTGAGACTCCCACAGGGTTCAGTGTTAATCAGTGAGACACCCATAGGGTTCAGTGTTACTCAGTGAGACTCCCATAGGGTTCAGTGTTAATCAGTGATACTCCCATATGGTTCAGTGTTAATCAGTGAGACTCCCATAGGGTTCGTGTGTTAATCAGTGAGACTCCCACATGGTCCAGTGTTAATCAATGAGATTCCCATAGGGTTCAGTGTTAATCAGTGAGACTCCCACAGGGTTCAGTGTTAATCATTGAGACTCCCACAGGGTTCAGTGTTAATCAGTGAGACTCTCATATGGTTCGGTGTTGATCAGTGAGACTCCCATAGGTTTCACTGTTAATCACTGAGACTTCCACCGGGTTCAGTGTTAATCAGTGAGACTCCCACAGGGTTCAGTTACAATCACTGAGACTCCGATAGGGTTCAGTGTTAATCAGGGAGGCCCCCATAGGGTTCAGTGTTAATCAGTGAGACTCCCACAGGGTTCAGTGTTAATCAGTGAGACTCCCATTGAGTTCAGTGTTCATCAGTGAGACTCCCATAGGGTTCAATGTTAATCAGTGAGACTCCCGTAGGGTTCAGTGTTAATCAGTGAGACTCCCATAGTGTTCGGTGTTAATCAATGAGACTCCCGTAGGGTTCAGAGTTAATCACTGAGACTCCCATAGGGTTCAGTGTTAATCAGTGAGACTCCCATAGGGTTCAGTGTCAATCAGTGAGACTCCCATAGGGTTCAGTGTTAATCAGTGAGACACACATATCGTTCAGTGTTATTCAGTGAGACTCCCACAGGTTTCAGTGTTAATCATAGAGACTCCCGTATGGTTCAGAGTTAATCAATGAGACTCCCATAGGGTTCAGTGTTAATCACTGAGACTCCAATAGGGTTCAGTGTTAATCAGTGAGACTCCCATAGGGTTCAGTGTTAATCAGTGAGACACACATAGGGTTCAGTGATATTCAGTGAGACTCCCACAGGTTTCAGTGTTAATCAGTGAGACTCCGATAGGGTTCAGTGTTAATCAGGGAGACCCCCATAGGGTTCAGTGTTAATCAGTGAGACTCTCACAGGGTTCAGTATTAATCAGTGAGACTCCCATAGGGTTCAATGTTAATCAGTGAGACTCTCATAGGGTTCAGTGTTAATCAGTGAGACTCCCACAGTGTTCAGTGTTAATCAGTGAGACTCCCATAGGGTTCAGTGTTAATCAGTGAGACTCCCACAGGGTTCAGTGTTAATCAGTGAGACTCCCACAGGGTTCAGTGTTAATCAGTGAGACTCCCCCAGGGTTCAGTGTTAATCAGTGAGACTCCCATAGGGTTCACTGTTAATCATTGAGACTTCCACCGTGTTCAGTGTTAATCAGTGAGACTCCCACAGGGTTCAGTGTTAATCAGTGAGACACCCATAGGATTCAGTGTTAATCAGTGAGACTCCCATATGGTTCAGTGTTAATCAGTGAGACTCCCATAGGGTTCGTGTGTTAATCAGTGAGACTCCCACATGGTCCAGTGTTAATCAATGAGACTCCCATAGGGTTCAGTGTTAATCAGTGAGACTCCCACAGGGTTCTGTTTTAATCATTGAGACTCCCACAGGGTTCAGTGTTAATCAGTGAGACTCCCACAGGGTTCAGTGTTAATCAGTGAGACTCCCATAGGGTTCAGTGTTAATCAGTGAGACTCCCACAGGGTTCAGTGTTAATCAGTGAGACTCCCATTGAGTTCAGTGTTCATCAGTGAGACTCCCATAGGGTTCAATGTTGATCAGTGAGACTCCCGTAGGGTTCAGTGTTAATCAGTGAGACTCCCATAGTGTTCAGTGTTAATCAATGAGACTCCCGTAGGGTTCAGAGTTAATCAATGAGACTCCCATAGGGTTCAGTGTTAATCAGTGAGACTCCCATAGGGTTCAGTGTTAATCAGTGAGACTCCCATAGGGTTCAGTGGTAATCAGTGAGACTCCCACAGGTTTCAGTGTTAATCAGTGAGAATCCGATAGGGTTCAGTGTTAATCAGTGAGACCCCCATAGGGTTCAGTGTTAATCAGTGTGACTCCCACAGGGTTCAGTGTTAATCAGTGAGACTCCCACAGGGTTCAGTATTAATCGATGAGACTCCCATAGGGTTCAATGTTAATCAGTGAGACTCTCGTAGCGTCCAGTGTTAATCAGTGAGACTCCCACAGTGTTCAGTGTTAATCAGTGAGACTCCCATAGGGTTCAGTGTTAATCAGTGAGACTCCCACAGGGTTCAGTGTTAATTAGTGAGACTCCCATAGTGGTCAGTGTTAGTCAGTGAGGCTCCCACAGGGTTCAGTATTAATCAGTGAGACTCCCACAGAGTTCAGTGTTAATCAGTGAGTCTCCCATAGGGTTCAGTGTTAATACGTGACACTCCCTTAGGGTTCAGTGTTAATCAGTGAGACTCCCCCAGGGTTCAGTGTTAATCAGTGAGACTCCTATAGGGTTCAGTGTTAATCAGTGAGACTCCCATAGGGTTCAGTTTTAATCATTGAGACTTCCATAGGGTTCAGTGTTAATCAGTGAGACCCCCACAGGGTTCAGTGTTAATCAGTGAGACTCCCACATGGTTCTGTGTTAATCAGTGAGACTCCCACTGGGCTCAGTGTTAATCATTGAGACTCCCACAGGGTTCAGTATTAATCAGTGAGACTCCCATAGGGTTCAGTGTTAATCAGTGAGACTCTCATATGGTTCGGTGTTAATCAGTGAGACTCCCATAGGGTTCACTGTTAATCACTGAGACTTCCACCGGGTTCAGTGTTAATCAGTGAGACTCCCATAGGGTTCAGTGTTAATCAGTGAGACTCCCATAGTGTTCAGTGTTAATCAGTGAGACTCCCATAGTGTTCAGTGTTAATCAGTGAGACTCCCATTGAGTTCAGTGTTCATCAGTGAGACTCCCATAGGGTTCAATGTTAATCAGTGAGACTCCCGTAGGGTTCAGTGTTAATCAGTGAGACTCCCATAGTGTTCAGTGTTAATCAATGAGACTCCGGTAGGGTTCAGAGTTAATCAATGAGACTCCCATAGGGTTCAGTGTTAATCAGTGAGACTCCCATAGGGTTCAGTATTAATCAGTGAGACTCCCATAGGGTTCAGTGTTAATCAGTGAGACACACATATCGTTCAGTGTTATTCAGTGAGACTCCCACAGGTTTCAGTGTTAATCAATGAGACTCCCGTATGGTTCAGAGTTGATCAATGAGACTCCCATAGGGTTCAGTGTTAATCACTGAGACTCCAATAGGGTTCATTGTTAATCAGTGAGACTCCCATAGGGTTCAGTGTTAATCAGTGAGACACACATAGGGTTCAGTGTTATTCAGTGAGACTCCCACAGGTTTCAGTGTTAATCAGTGAGACTCCCATAGGGTTCAGTGTTAATCAGTGAGACTCCCACAGGGTTCAGTGTTAATCAGTTAGACTCCCACAGGGTTCAGTATTAATCAGTGAGACTCCCATAGGGTTCAATGTTAATCAGTGAGACTCTCATAGGGTTCAGTGTTAATCAGTGAGACTCCCACAGTGTTCAGTGTTAATCAGTGAGACTCCCATAGGGTTCAGTTTTAATCAGTGAGACTCCCACAGGGTTCAGTGTTAATTAGTGAGCATCCCATAGGGTTCAGTGTTAATCAGTGAGACTCCCACAGGGTTCAGTGTTAATCAGTGAGACTCCCACAGCGTTCAGTGTTAATCAGTGAGACTCCCCCAGGGTTCAGTGTTAATCAGTGAGACTCCCATAGGGTTCAGTGTTAATCAGTGAGACTCCCACAGGGTTCAGTGTTAATCAGTGAGACTCCTATAGGGTTCAGTGTTAATCAGTGAGACTCCCATAGGGTTCACTGTTAATCACTGAGACTTCCACCGGGTTCAGTGTTAATCAGTGAGACTCCCACAGGGTTCAGTGTTAATCAGTGAGACACCCATAGAGTTCAGTGTTACTCAGTGAGACTCCCATAGGGTTCAGTGTTAATCAGTGATACTCCCATATGGTTCAGTGTTAATCAGTGAGACTCCCATAGGGTTCGTGTGTTAATCAGTGAGACTCCCACATGGTCCAGTGTTAATCAATGAGATTCCCATAGGGTTCAGTGTTAATCAGTGAGACTCCCACAGGGTTCAGTGTTAATCATTGAGACTCCCACAGGGTTCAGTGTTAATCAGTGAGACTCTCATATGGTTCGGTGTTAATCAGTGAGACTCTCATAGGTTTCACTGTTAATCACTGAGACTTCCACCGGGTTCAGTGTTAATCAGTGAGACTCCCACAGGGTTCAGTGACAATCACTGAGACTCCGATAGGGTTCAGTGTTAATCAGGGAGACCCCCATAGGGTTCAGTGTTAATCAGTGAGACTCCCACAGGGTTCAGTGTTAATCAGTGAGACTCCCATTGAGTTCAGTGTTCATCAGTGAGACTCCCATAGGGTTCAATGTTAATCAGTGAGACTCCCGTAGGGTTCAGTGTTAATCAGTGAGACTCCTATAGTGTTCGGTGTTAATCAATGAGACTCCCGTAGGGTTCAGAGTTAATCAATGCGACTCCCATAGGGTTCAGTGTTAATCAGTGAGACTCCCATAGGGTTCAGTGTTAATCAGTGAGACTCCCATAGGGTTCAGTGTTAATCAGTGAGACACACATATCGTTCAGTGTTATTCAGTGAGACTCCCACAGTTTTCAGTGTGAATCATAGAGACTCCCGTATGGTTCAGAGTTAATCAATGAGACTCCCATAGGGTTCAGTGTTAATCACTGAGACTCCAATAGGGTTCAGTGTTAATCAGTGAGACTCCCATAGGGTTCAGTGTTAATCAGTGAGACACACATAGGGTTCAGTGTTATTCAGTGAGACTCCCACAGGTTTCAGTGTTAATCAGTGAGACTCCGATAGGGTTCAGTGTTAATCAGGGAGACCCCCATAGGGTTCAGTGTTAATCAGTGAGACTCCCACAGGGTTCAGTGTTAATCAGTTAGACTCCCACAGGGTTCAGTATTAATCAGTGAGACTCCCATAGGGTTCAATGTTAATCATTGAGACTCCTATAGGGTTCAGTGTTAATCAGTGAGACTCCCACAGTGTTCAGTGTTAATCAGTGAGACTCCCATAGGGTTCAGTGTTAATCAGTGAGACTCCCACAGGGTTCAGTGTTAATCAGTGAGACTCCCACAGGGTTCAGTGTTAATCAGTGAGACTCCCCCAGGGTTCAGTGTTAATCAGTTAGACTCCCACAGGGTTCAGTATTAATCAGTGAGACTCCCATAGGGTTCAATGTTAATCAGTGAGACTCCTATAGGGTTCAGTGTTAATCAGTGAGACTCCCACAGTGTTCAGTGTTAATCAGTGAGACTCCCATAGGGTTCAGTGTTAATCAGTGAGACTCCCACAGGGTTCAGTGTTAATCAGTGAGAATCCCACAGGGTTCAGTGTTAATCAGTGAGACTCCCCCAGGGTTCAGTGTTAATCAGTGAGACTCCCATAGGGTTCAGTGTTAATCAGTGAGACACACATATCGTTCAGTGTTATTCAGTGAGACTCCCACAGGTTTCTGTGTTAATCAATGAGACTCCCGTATGGTTCAGAGTTAATCAATGAGACTCCCATAGGGTTCAGTGTTAATCACTGAGACTCCAATAGGGATCAGTGTTAATCAGTGAGACTCCCATAGGGTTCAATGTTAATCAGTGAGACACACATAGGGTTCAGTGTTATTCAGTGAGACTCCCACAGGTTTCAGTGTTAATCAGTGAGACTCCGATAGGGTTCAGTGTTAATCAGGGAGACTCCCACAGTGTTCAGTGTTAATCAGTGAGACTCCAATAGGGTTCAGTGTTAATCAGTGAGACTCCCACAGTGTTCAGTGTTAATCAGTGAGACTCCCACAGGGTTCAGTGTTAATCAGTGAGACTCCCACAGGGTTCAGTGTTAATCAGTAAGACTCCCACAGGGTTCAGTGTTAATCAGTGAGACTCTCATATGGTTCGGTGTTAATCAGTGAGACTCCCATAGGGTTCACTGTTAATCACTGAGACTTCCACCGGGTTCAGTGTTAATCAGTGAGACTCCCACAGGGTTCAGTGACAATCACTGAGACTCCGATAGGGTTCAGTGTTAATCAGCGAGACCCCCATAGGGTTCAGTGTTAATCAGTGAGACTCCCACAGGGTTCAGTGTTAATCAGTGAGACTCCCATAGGGTTCAGTGTTAATCAGTTAGACTCCCATAGTGTTCAGTGTTAATCAGTGAGACTCCCATAGTGTTCAGTGTTAATCAGTGAGACTCCCATTGAGTTCAGTGTTCATCAGTGAGACTCCCATAGGGTTCAATGTTAATCAGTGAGACTCACGTAGGGTTCAGTGTTAATCAGTGAGACTCCCATAGTGTTCAGAGTTAATCAATGAGACTCCCATAGGGTTCAGTGTTAATCAGTGAGACTCCCATAGGGTTCAGTGTTAATCAGTGAGACTCCCATAGGGTTCAGTGTTAATCAGTGAGACACACATATCGTTCAGTGTTATTCAGTGAGACTCCCACAGGTTTCAGTGTTAATCAATGAGACTCCCGTATGGTTCAGAGTTAATCAATGAGACTCCCATAGGGTTCAGTGTTAATCACTGAGACTACAATAGGTTCAGTGTTAATCAGTGAGACTCCCATAGGGTTCAGTGTTAATCAGTGAGACACACATAGGGTTCAGTGTTATTCAGTGAGACTCCCACAGGTTTCAGTGTTAATCAGTGAGACTCCGATAGGGTTCAGTGTTAATCAGGGAGACCCCCATAGGGTTCAGTGTTAATCAGTGAGACTCCCACAGGGTTCAGTGTTAATCAGTTAGACTCCCACAGGGTTCAGTATTAATCAGTGAGACTCCCATAGGGTTCAATGTTAATCAGTGAGACTCTCATAGGGTTCAGTGTTAATCAGTGAGACTCCCACAGTGTTCAGTGTTAATCAGTGAGACTCGCATAGGGTTCAGTGTTAATCAGTGAGACTCCCACAGGGTTCAGTGTTAATCAGTGAGACTCCCACAGGGTTCAGTGTTAATCAGTGAGACTCCCCCAGGGTTCAGTGTTAATCAGTGAGACTCCCATAGGGTTCAGTGTTAATCAGTGAGACACACATATCGTTCAGTGTTATTCAGTGAGACTCCCACAGGTTTCAGTGTTAATCAATGAGACTCCCGTATGGTTCAGAGTTAATCAATGAGACTCCCATAGGGTTCAATGTTAATCACTGAGACTCCAATAGGGTTCAGTGTTAATCAGTGAGACTCCCATAGGGTTCAGTGTTAATCAGTGAGACACACATAGGGTTCAGTGTTATTCAGTGAGACTCCCACAGGTTTCAGTGTTAATCAGTGAGACTCCGATAGGGTTCAGTGTTAATCAGGGAGACTCTCACAGTGTTCAGTGTTAATCAGTGAGACTCCCATAGGGTTCAGTGTTAATCAGTGAGACTCCCACAGTGTTCAGTGTTAATCAGTGAGACTCCCATAGGGTTCAGTGTTAATCAGTGAGACTCCCACAGGGTTCAGTGTTAATTAGTGAGCATCCCATAGGGTTCAGTGTTAATCAGTGAGACTCCCACAGGGTTCAGTGTTAATCAGTGAGACTCCCACAGGGTTCAGTGTTAATCAGTGAGACTCCCACAGGGTTCAGTGTTAATCAGTGAGACTCTCATATGGTTCGGTGTTAATCAGTGAGACTCCCATAGGGTTCAGTGTTAATAAGTGAGACTCCCATAGTGTTCAGTGTTAATCAGTGAGACTCCCATAGTGTTCAGTGTTAATCAGTGAGACTCCCATTGAGTTCAGTGTTCATCAGTGAGACTCCCATAGGGTTCAATGTTAATCAGTGAGACTCCCGTAGGGTTCAGTGTTGATCAGTGAGACTCCCATAGTGTTCAGTGTTAATCAATGAGACTCCCGTAGGGTTCAGAGTTAATCACTGAGAATCCAATAGGGTTCAGTGTTATTCAGTGAGACTCCCACAGGTTTCAGTGTTAATCAGTGAGACTCCGATAGGGTTCAGTGTTAATCAGGGAGACCCCCATAGGGTTCAGTGTTAATCAGTGAGACTCCCACAGGGTTCAGTGTTAATCAGTTAGACTCCCACAGGGTTCAGTATTAATCAGTGAGACTCCCATAGGGTTCAATGTTAATCAGTGAGACTCTCATAGGGTTCAGTGTTAATCAGTGAGACTCCCACAGTGTTCAGTGTTAATCAGTGAGACATCCATAGGGTTCAGTGTTAATCAGTGAGACTCCCACAGGGTTCAGTGTTAATTAGTGAGCATCCCATAGGGTTCAGTGTTAATCAGTGAGACTCCCACAGGGTTCAGTGTTAATCAGTGAGACTCCCACAGGGTTCAGTGTTAATCAGTGAGACTCCCCCATGGTTCAGTGTTAATCAGTGAGACTCCCATAGGGTTCAGTGTTAATCAGTGAGACTCCCACAGGGTTCAGTGTTAATCAGTGAGACTCCCACAGAGTTCAGTGTTAATCAGTGAGACTCCCATAGGGTTCACTGTTAATCACTGAGACTTCCACCGGGTTCAGTGTTAATCAGTGAGACTCCCATAGGGTTCAGTGTTAATCAGTGATACTCCCATATGGTTCAGTGTTAATCAGTGAGACTCCCATAGGGTTCGTGTGTTAATCAGTGAGACTCCCACATGGTCCAGTGTTAATCAATGAGATTCCCATAGGGTTCAGTGTTAATCAGTGAGACTCCCACAGGGTTCAGTGTTAATCATTGAGACTCCCACAGGGTTCAGTGTTAATCAGTGAGACTCTCATATGGTTCGGTGTTAATCAGTGAGACTCCCATAGGTTTCTCTGTTAATCACTGAGACTTCCACCGGGTTCAGTGTTAATCAGTGAGACTCCCACAGGGTTCAGTGACAATCACTGAGACTCCGATAGGGTTCAGTATTAATCAGGGAGACCCCCATAGTGTTCAGTGTTAATCAGTGAGACTCCCACAGGGTTCAGTGTTAATCAGTGAGACTCCCATAGGGTTCAGTGTTAATCAGTGAGACTCCCGTAGGGTTCAGTGTTAATCAGTGAGACTCCCATAGTGTTCGGTGTTAATCAATGAGACTCCCGTAGGGTTCAGAGTTAATCAATGAGACTCCCATAGGGTTCAGTGTTAATCAGTGAGACTCCCATAGGGTTCAGTGTTAATCAGTGAGACTCCCATAGGGTTCAGTGTTAATCAGTGAGACACACATATCGTTCAGTGTTATTCAGTGAGACTCCCACAGGTTTCAGTGTTAATCATAGAGACTCCCGTATGGTTCAGAGTTAATCAATGAGACTCCCATAGGGTTCAGTGTTAATCACTGAGACTCCAATAGGGTTCAGTGTTAATCAGTGAGACTCCCATAGGGTTCAGTGTTAATCAGTGAGACACACATAGGGTTCAGTGTTATTCAGTGAGACTCCCACAGGTTTCAGTGTTAATCAGTGAGACTCCGATAGGGTTCAGTGTTAATCAGGGAGACCCCCATAGGGTTCAGTGTTAATCAGTGAGACTCCCACAGGGTTCAGTGTTAATCAGTTAGACTCCCACAGGGTTCAGTATTAATCAGTGAGACTCCCATAGGGTTCAATGTTAATCAGTGAGACTCTCATAGTGTTCAGTGTTAATCAGTGAGACTCCCACAGTGTTCAGTGTTAATCAGTGAGACTCCCATAGGGTTCAGTGTTAATCAGTGAGACTCCCACAGGGTTCAGTGTTAATCAGTGAGACTCCCACAGGGTTCAGTGTTAATCAGTGAGACTCCCCCAGGGTTCAGTGTTAATCAGTGAGACTCCCATAGGGTTCAGTATTAATCAGTGAGACACACATATCGTTCAGTGTTATTCAGTGAGACTCCCACAGGTTTCAGTGTTAATCAATGAGACTCCCGTATGGTTCAGAGTTAATCAATGAGACTCCCATAGGGTTCAGTGTTAATCACTGAGACTCCAATAGGGTTCAGTGTTAATCAGTGAGACTCCCATAGGGTTCAGTGTTAATCAGTGAGACACACATAGGGTTCAGTGTTATTCAGTGAGACTCCCACAGGTTTCAGTGTTAATCAGTGAGACTCCGATAGGGTTCAGTGTTAATCAGGGAGACTCCCACAGTGTTCAGTGTTAATCAGTGAGACTCCCATAGGGTTCAGTGTTAATCAGTGAGACTCCCACAGTGTTCAGTGTTAATCAGTGAGACTCCCATAGGGTTCAGTGTTAATCAGTGAGACTCCCACAGGGTTCAGTGTTAATTAGTGAGCATCCCATAGGGTTCAGTGTTAATCAGTGAGACTCCCACAGGGTTCAGTGTTAATCAGTGAGACTCCCACAGGGTTCAGTGTTAATCAGTGAGACTCCCACAGGGTTCAGTGTTAATCAGTGAGACTCTCATATGGTTCGGTGTTAATCAGTGAGACTCCCATAGGGTTCAGTGTTAATAAGTGAGACTCCCATAGTGTTCAGTGTTAATCAGTGAGACTCCCATAGTGTTCAGTGTTAATCAGTGAGACTCCCATTGAGTTCAGTGTTCATCAGTGAGACTCCCATAGGGTTCAATGTTAATCAGTGAGACTCCCGTAGGGTTCAGTGTTAATCAGTGAGACTCCCATAGTGTTCAGTGTTAATCAATGAGACTCCCGTAGGGTTCAGAGTTAATCAATGAGACTCCCATAGGGTTCAGTGTTAATCAGTGAGACTCCCATAGGGTTCAGTGTTAATCAGTGAGACTCCCATAGGGTTCAGTGTTAATCAGTGAGACACACATATCGTTCAGTGTTATTCAGTGAGACTCCCACAGGTTTCAGTGTTAATCAATGAGACTCCCGTATGGTTCAGAGTTAATCAATGAGACTCCCATAGGGTTCAGTGTTAATCACTGAGACTCCAATAGGGTTCAGTGTTATTCAGTGAGACTCCCACAGGTTTCAGTGTTAATCAGTGAGACTCCGATAGGGTTCAGTGTTAATCAGGGAGACCCCCATAGGGTTCAGTGTTAATCAGTGAGACTCCCACAGGGTTCAGTGTTAATCAGTTAGACTCCCACAGGGTTCAGTATTAATCAGTGAGACTCCCATAGGGTTCAATGTTAATCAGTGAGACTCTCATAGGGTTCAGTGTTAATCAGTGAGACTCCCACAGTGTTCAGTGTTAATCAGTGAGACATCCATAGGGTTCAGTGTTAATCAGTGAGACTCCCACAGGGTTCAGTGTTAATTAGTGAGCATCCCATAGGGTTCAGTGTTAATCAGTGAGACTCCCACAGGGTTCAGTGTTAATCAGTGAGACTCCCACAGGGTTCAGTGTTAATCAGTGAGACTCCCCCAGGGTTCAGTGTTAATCAGTGAGACTCCCATAGGGTTCAGTGTTAATCAGTGAGACTCCCACAGGGTTCAGTGTTAATCAGTGAGACTCCCACAGAGTTCAGTGTTAATCAGTGAGACTCCCATAGGGTTCACTGTTAATCACTGAGACTTCCACCGGGTTCAGTGTTAATCAGTGAGACTCCCACAGGGTTCAGTGTTAATCAGTGAGACACCCATAGGGTTCAGTGTTACTCAGTGAGACTCCCATAGGGTTCAGTGTTAATCAGTGATACTCCCATATGGTTCAGTGTTAATCAGTGAGACTCCCATAGGGTTCGTGTGTTAATCAGTGAGACTCCCACATGGTCCAGTGTTAATCAATGAGATTCCCATAGGGTTCAGTGTTAATCAGTGAGACTCCCACAGGGTTCAGTGTTAATCATTGAAACTCCCACAGGGTTCAGTGTTAATCAGTGAGACTCTCATATGGTTCGGTGTTAATCAATGAGACTCCCATAGGTTTCACTGTTAATCACTGAGACTTCCACCGGGTTCAGTGTTAATCAGTGAGACTCCCACAGGGTTCAGTGACAATCACTGAGACTCCGATAGGGTTCAGTATTAATCAGGGAGACCCCCATAGGGTTCAGTGTTAATCAGTGAGACTCCCACAGGGTTCAGTGTTAATCAGTGAGACTCCCATAGGGTTCAGTGTTAATCAGTGAGACTCCCATAGTGTTCAGTGTTAATCAGTGAGTCTCCCATTGAGTTCAGTGTTCATCAGTGAGACTCCCATAGGGTTCAATGTTAATCAGTGAGACTCCCGTAGGGTTCAGTGTTAATCAGTGAGACTCCCATAGTGTTCGGTGTTAATCAATGAGACTCCCGTAGGGTTCAGAGTTAATCAATGAGACTCCCATAGGGTTCAGTGTTAATCAGTGAGACTCCCATAGGGTTCAGTGTTAATCAGTGAGACTCCCATAGGGTTCAGAGTTAATCAGTGAGACACACATATCGTTCAGTGTTATTCAGTGAGACTCCCACAGGTTTCAGTGTTAATCATAGAGACTCCCGTATGGTTCAGAGTTAATCAATGAGACTCCCATAGGGTTCAGTGTTAATCACTGAGACTCCAATAGGGTTCAGTGTTAATCAGTGAGACTCCCATAGGGTTCAGTGTTAATCAGTGAGACACACATAGGGTTCAGTGTTATTCAGTGAGACTCCCACAGGTTTCAGTGTTAATCAGTGAGACTCCGATAGGGTTCAGTGTTAATCAGGGAGACCCCCATAGGGTTCAGTGTTAATCAGTGAGACTCCCACAGGGTTCAGTGTTAATCAGTTAGACTCCCACAGGGTTCAGTATTAATCAGTGAGACTCCCATAGGGTTCAATGTTAATCAGTGAGACTCTCATAGGGTTCAGTGTTAATCAGTGAGACTCCCACAGTGTTCAGTGTTAATCAGTGAGACTCCCATAGGGTTCAGTGTTAATCAGTGAGACTCCCACAGGGTTCAGTGTTAATCAGTGAGACTCCCACAGGGTTCAGTGTTAATCAGTGAGACTCCCATAGGGTTCAGTGTTAATCAGTGAGACTCCCACAGGGTTCAGTGTTAATCAGTGAGACTCCCATAGGGTTCAGTGTTAATCAGTGAGACACACATATCGTTCAGTGTTATTCAGTGAGACTTCCACAGGTTTCAGTGTTAATCAGTGAGACTCCCACAGGGTTCAGTATTAATCAGTGAGACTCCCATAGGGTTCAATGTTAATCAGTGAGACTCCCACAGGGTTCAGTGTTAATTAGTGAGCATCCCATAGGGTTCAGTGTTAATCAGTGAGACTCCCATAGGGTTCAGTGTTAATCAGTGAGACTCCCACAGGGTTCAGTGTTAATCAGTGAGACTCCCACAGGGTTCAGTGTTAATCAGTGAGACTCCCCCAGGGTTCAGTGTTAATCAGTGAGACTCCCATAGGGTTCAGTGTTAATCAGTGAGACTCCCACAGGGTTCAGTGTTAATCAGTGAGACTCCCACAGGGTTCAGTGTTAATTAGTGAGCATCCCATAGGGTTCAGTGTTAATTAGTGAGCATCCCATAGGGTTCAGTGTTAATCAGTGAGACTCCCACAGGGTTCAGTGTTAATCAGTGAGACTCCCACAGGGTTCAGTGTTAATCAGTGAGACTCCCCCAGGGTTCAGTGTTAATCAGTGAGACTCCCATAGGGTTCGGTGTTAATCAGTGAGACTCCCACAGGGTTCAGTGTTAATCAGTGAGACTCCCACAGAGTTCAGTGTTAATCAGTGAGACTCCCATAGGGTTCACTGTTAATCACTGAGACTTCCACCGGGTTCAGTGTTAATCAGTGAGACTCCCACAGGGTTCAGTGTTAATCAGTGAGACACCCATAGGGTTCAGTGTTACTCAGTGAGACTCCCATAGGGTTCAGTGTTAATCAGTGATACTCCCATATGGTTCTGTGTTAATCAGTGAGACTCCCATAGGGTTCGTGTGTTAATCAGTGAGACTCCCACATGGTCCAGTGTTAATCAATGAGATTCCCATAGGGTTCAGTGTTAATCAGTGAGACTCCCACAGGCTTCAGTGTTAATCATTGAGACTCCCACAGGGTTCAGTGTTAATCAGTGAGACTCTCATATGGTTCGGTGTTAATCAGTGAGACTCCCATAGGTTTCACTGTTAATCACTGAGACTTCCACCGGGTTCAGTGTTAATCAGTGAGACTCCCACAGGGTTCAGTGACAATCACTGAGACTCCGATAGGGTTCAGTATTAATCAGGGAGACCCCCATAGGGTTCAGTGTTAATCAGTGAGACTCCCACAGGGTTCAGTGTTAATCAGTGAGACTCCCATAGGGTTCAGTGTTAATCAGTGAGACTCCCATAGTGTTCAGTGTTAATCAGTGAGAATCCCATTGAGTTCAGTGTTCATCAGTGAGACTCCCATAGGGTTCAGTGTTAATCAGTGAGACTCCCATAGGGTTCAGTGTTAATCAGTGAGACTCCCATAGGGTTCAGTGTTAATCAGTGAGACACACATATCGTTCAGTGTTATTCAGTGAGACTCCCACAGGTTTCAGTGTTAATCATAGAGACTCCCGTATGGCTCAGAGTTAATCAATGAGACTCCCATAGGGTTCAGTGTTAATCACTGAGACTCCAATAGGGTTCAGTGTTAATCAGTGAGACTCCCATAGGGTTCAGTGTTAATCAGTGAGACACACATAGGGTTCAGTGTTATTCAGTGAGACTCCCACAGGTTTCAGTGTTAATCAGTGAGACTCCGATAGGGTTCAGTGTTAATCAGGGAGACCCCCATAGGGTTCAGTGTTAATCAGTGAGACTCCCACAGGGTTCAGTGTTAATCAGTTAGACTCCCACAGGGTTCAGTATTAATCAGTGAGACTCCCATAGGGTTCAATGTTAATCAGTGAGACTCTCATAGGGTTCAGTGTTAATCAGTGAGACTCCCACAGTGTTCAGTGTGAATCAGTGAGACTCCCATAGGGTTCAGTGTTAATCAGTGAGACTCCCCCAGGGTTCAGTGTTAATCAGTGAGACTCCCATAGGGTTCAGTGTTAATCAGTGAGACTCCCATAGGGTTCAGTGTTAATCAGTGAGACACACATAGGGTTCAGTGTTATTCAGTGAGACTCCCACAGGTTTCAGTGTTAATCAGTGAGACTCCGATAGGGTTCAGTGTTAATCAGGTAGACTCCCACAGTGTTCAGTGTTAATCAGTGAGACTCCCATAGGGTTCAGTGTTAATCAGTGAGACTCCCACAGTGTTCAGTGTTAATCAGTGAGACTCCCATAGGGTTCAGTGTTAATCAGTGAGACTCCCACAGGGTTCAGTGTTAATTAGTGAGCATCCCATAGGGTTCAGTGTTAATCAGTGAGACTCCCACAGGTTTCAGTGTTAATCAGTGAGACTCCCACAGGGTTCAGTGTTAATCAGTGAGACTCCCCCAGGGTTCAGTGTTAATCAGTGAGACTCCCATAGGGTTCAGTGTTAATCAGTGAGACTCCCACAGGGTTCAGTGTTAATCAGTGAGACTCCCACAGTGTTCAGTGTTAATCAGTGAGACTCCCATAGGGTTCAGTGTTAATCAGTGAGACTCCCACAGGGTTCAGTGTTAATCAGTTAGACTCCCATAGGGTTCAGTGTTAATCAGTGAGACTCCCATAGGGTTCAGTGTTAATCAGTGGGACACACATAGGGTTCAGTGTTATTCAGTGAGACTCCCACAGGTTTCAGTGTTAATCAGTGAGACTCCGATAGGGTTCAGTGTTAATCAGGGAGACTCCCACAGTGTTCAGTGTTAATCAGTGAGACTCCCATAGGGTTCAGTGTTAATCAGTGAGACTCCCACAGTGTTCAGTGTTAATCAGTGAGACTCCCATAGGGTTCAGTGTTAATCAGTGAGACTCCCACAGGGTTCAGTGTTAATTAGTGAGCATCCCATAGGGTTCAGTGTTAATCAGTGAGACTCCCACAGGTTTCAGTGTTAATCAGTGAGACTCCCACAGGGTTCAGTGTTAATCAGTGAGACTCCCATAGGGTTCAGTGTTAATCAGTGAGACACACATAGGGTTCAGTGTTATTCAGTGAGACTCCCACAGGTTTCAGTGTTAATCAGTGAGACTCCGATAGGGTTCAGTGTTAATCAGGGAGACTCCCACAGTGTTCAGTGTTAATCAGTGAGACTCCCATAGGGTTCAGTGTTAATCAGTGAGACTCCCACAGTGTTCAGTGTTAATCAGTGAGACTCCCATAGGGTTCAGTGTTAATCAGTGAGACTCCCACAGGGTTCAGTGTTAATTAGTGAGCATCCCATAGGGTTCAGTGTTAATCAGTGAGACTCCCACAGGTTTCAGTGTTAATCAGTGAGACTCCCACAGGGTTCAGTGTTAATCAGTGAGACTCCCCCAGGGTTCATTGTTAATCAGTGAGACTCCCATAGGGTTCAGTGTTAATCAGTGAGACTCCCACAGGGTTCAGTGTTAATCAGTGAGACTCCCACAGAGTTCAGTGTTAATCAGTGAGACTCCCACAGGTTTCAGTGTTAATCAGTGAGACTCCGATAGGGTTCAGTGTTAATCAGGGAGACCCCCATAGGGTTCAGTGTTAATCAGTGAGACTCCCACAGGGTTCAGTGTTAATCAGTTAGACTCCCACAGGGTTCAGTATTAATCAGTGAGACTCCCATAGGGTTCAATGTTAATCAGTGAGACTCTCATAGGGTTCAGTGTTAATCAGTGAGACTCCCACAGTGTTCAGTGTTAATCAGTGAGTCTCCCATAGGGTTCAGTGTTAATCAGTGAGACTCCCACAGGGTTCAGTGTTAATCAGTGAGACTCCCATAGGGTTCAGTGTTAATCAGTGAGACTCCCATAGGGTTCAGTGTTAATCAGTGAGACACACATAGGGTTCAGTGTTATTCAGTGAGACTCCCAGAGGTTTCAGTGTTAATCAGTGAGACTCCGATAGGGTTCAGTGTTAATCAGGGAGACTCCCACAGTGTTCAGTGTTAATCAGTGAGACTCCCATAGGGTTCAGTGTTAATCAGTGAGACTCCCACAGTGTTCAGTGTTAATCAGTGAGACTCCCATAGGGTTCAGTGTTAATCAGTGAGACTCCCACAGGGTTCAGTGTTAATTAGTGAGCATCCCATAGGGTTCAGTGTTAATCAGTGAGACTCCCACAGGTTTCAGTGTTAATCAGTGAGACTCCCACAGGGTTCAGTGTTAATCAGTGAGACTCCCCCAGGGTTCAGTGTTAATCAGTGAGACTCCCATAGGGTTCAGTGTTAATCAGTGAGACTCCCACAGGGTTCAGTGTTAATCAGTGAGACTCCCACAGAGTTCAGTGTTAATCAGTGAGACTCCCACAGGTTTCAGTGTTAATCAGTGAGACTCCCACAGGTTTCAGTGTTAATCAGGGAGACCCCCATAGTGTTCGGTGTTAATCAATGAGACTCCCGTAGGGTTCAGAGTTAATCAATGAGACTCCCATAGGGTTCAGTGTTAATCAGTGAGACTCCCATAGGGTTCAGTGTTAATCAGTGAGACTCCCATAGGGTTCAGTGTTAATCAGTGAGACACACATATCGTTCAGTGTTATTCAGTGAGACTCCCACAGGTTTCAGTGTTAATCATAGAGACTCCCGTATGGTTCAGAGTTAATCAATGAGACTCCCATAGGGTTCAGTGTTAATCACTGAGACTCCAATAGGGTTCCGTGTTAATCAGTGAGACTCCCATAGGGTTCAGTGTTAATCAGTGAGACACACATAGGGTTCAGTGTTATTCAGTGAGACTCCCACAGGTTTCAGTGTTAATCAGTGAGACTCCGATAGGGTTCAGTGTTAATCAGGGAGACCCCCATAGGGTTCAGTGTTAATCAGTGAGACTCCCACAGGGTTCAGTGTTAATCAGTTAGACTCCCACAGGGTTCAGTATTAATCAGTGAGACTCCCATAGGGTTCAATGTTAATCAGTGAGACTCTCATAGGGTTCAGTGTTAATCAGTGAGACTCCCACAGTGTTCAGTGTTAATCAGTGAGACTCCCATAGGGTTCAGTGTTAATCAGTGAGACTCCCACAGGGTTCAGTGTTAATCAGTGAGACTCCCACAGGGTTCAGTGTTAATCAGTGAGACTCCCCCAGGGTTCAGTGTTAATCAGTGAGACTCCCATAGGGTTCAGTGTTAATCAGTGAGACTCCCCCAGGGTTCAGTGTTAATCAGTGAGACTCCCATAGGGTTCAGTGTTAATCAGTGAGACTCCGATAGGGTTCAGTGTTAATCAGGGAGACTCCCACAGTGTTCAGTGTTAATCAGTGAGACTCCCATAGGGTTCAGTGTTAATCAGTGAGACTCCCACAGTGTTCAGTGTTAATCAGTGAGACTCCCATAGGGTTCAGTGTTAATCAGTGAGACTCCCACAGGGTTCAGTGTTAATTAGTGAGCATCCCATAGGGTTCAGTGTTAATCAGTGAGACTCCCACAGGTTTCAGTGTTAATCAGTGAGACTCCCACAGGGTTCAGTGTTAATCAGTGAGACTCCCCCAGGGTTCAGTGTTAATCAGTGAGACTCCCATAGGGTTCAGTGTTAATCAGTGAGACTCCCACAGGGTTCAGTGTTAATCAGTGAGACTCCCACAGAGTTCAGTGTTAATCAGTGAGACTCCCACAGGTTTCAGTGTTAATCAGTGAGACTCCGATAGGGTTCAGTGTTAATCAGGGAGACCCCCATAGGGTTCAGTGTTAATCAGTGAGACTCCCACAGGGTTCAGTGTTAATCAGTTAGACTCCCACAGGGTTCAGTATTAATCAGTGAGACTCCCATAGGGTTCAATGTTAATCAGTGAGACTCTCATAGGGTTCAGTGTTAATCAGTGAGACTCCCACAGTGTTCAGTGTTAATCAGTGAGTCTCCCATAGGGTTCAGTGTTAATCAGTGAGACTCCCACAGGGTTCAGTGTTAATCAGTGAGACTCCCATAGGGTTCAGTGTTAATCAGTGAGACTCCCATAGGGTTCAGTGTTAATCAGTGAGACACACATAGGGTTCAGTGTTATTCAGTGAGACTCCCACAGGTTTCAGTGTTAATCAGTGAGACTCCCACAGGGTTCAGTGTTAATCAGTGAGACTCCCCCAGGGTTCATTGTTAATCAGTGAGACTCCCATAGGGTTCAGTGTTAATCAGTGAGACTCCCCCAGGGTTCAGTGTTAATCAGTGAGACTCCCATAGGGTTCAGTGTTAATCAGTGAGACTCCGATAGGGTTCAGTGTTAATCAGGGAGACTCCCACAGTGTTCAGTGTTAATCAGTGAGACTCCCATAGGGTTCAGTGTTAATCAGTGAGACTCCCACAGTGTTCAGTGTTAATCAGTGAGACTCCCATAGGGTTCAGTGTTAATCAGTGAGACTCCCACAGGGTTCAGTGTTAATTAGTGAGCATCCCATAGGGTTCAGTGTTAATCAGTGAGACTCCCACAGGTTTCAGTGTTAATCAGTGAGACTCCCACAGGGTTCAGTGTTAATCAGTGAGACTCCCCCAGGGTTCAGTGTTAATCAGTGAGACTCCCATAGGGTTCAGTGTTAATCAGTGAGACTCCCACAGGGTTCAGTGTTAATCAGTGAGACTCCCACAGAGTTCAGTGTTAATCAGTGAGACTCCCACAGGTTTCAGTGTTAATCAGTGAGACTCCGATAGGGTTCAGTGTTAATCAGGGAGACCCCCATAGGGTTCAGTGTTAATCAGTGAGACTCCCACAGGGTTCAGTGTTAATCAGTTAGACTCCCACAGGGTTCAGTATTAATCAGTGAGACTCCCATAGGGTTCAATGTTAATCAGTGAGACTCTCATAGGGTTCAGTGTTAATCAGTGAGACTCCCACAGTGTTCAGTGTTAATCAGTGAGTCTCCCATAGGGTTCAGTGTTAATCAGTGAGACTCCCACAGGGTTCAGTGTTAATCAGTGAGACTCCCATAGGGTTCAGTGTTAATCAGTGAGACTCCCATAGGGTTCAGTGTTAATCAGTGAGACACACATAGGGTTCAGTGTTATTCAGTGAGACTCCCACAGGTTTCAGTGTTAATCAGTGAGACTCCCACAGGGTTCAGTGTTAATCAGTGAGACTCCCCCAGGGTTCATTGTTAATCAGTGAGACTCCCATAGGGTTCAGTGTTAATCAGTGAGACTCCCACAGGGTTCAGTGTTAATCAGTGAGACTCCCACAGAGTTCAGTGTTAATCAGTGAGACTCCCACAGGTTTCAGTGTTAATCAGTGAGACTCCGATAGGGTTCAGTGTTAATCAGGGAGACCCCCATAGGGTTCAGTGTTAATCAGTGAGACTCCCACAGGGTTCAGTGTTAATCAGTTAGACTCCCACAGGGTTCAGTATTAATCAGTGAGACTCCCATAGGGTTCAATGTTAATCAGTGAGACTCTCATAGGGTTCAGTGTTAATCAGTGAGACTCCCACAGTGTTCAGTGTTAATCAGTGAGTCTCCCATAGGGTTCAGTGTTAATCAGTGAGACTCCCACAGGGTTCAGTGTTAATCAGTGAGACTCCCATAGGGTTCAGTGTTAATCAGTGAGACACACATAGGGTTCAGTGTTATTCAGTGAGACTCCCACAGGTTTCAGTGTTAATCAGTGAGACTCCGATAGGGTTCAGTGTTAATCAGGGAGACTCCCACAGTGTTCAGTGTTAATCAGTGAGACTCCCATAGGGTTCAGTGTTAATCAGTGAGACTCCCACAGTGTTCAGTGTTAATCAGTGAGACTCCCATAGGGTTCAGTGTTAATCAGTGAGACTCCCACAGGGTTCAGTGTTAATTAGTGAGCATCCCATAGGGTTCAGTGTTAATCAGTGAGACTCCCACAGGTTTCAGTGTTAATCAGTGAGACTCCCACAGGGTTCAGTGTTAATCAGTGAGACTCCCCCAGGGTTCAGTGTTAATCAGTGAGACTCCCATAGGGTTCAGTGTTAATCAGTGAGACTCCCACAGGGTTCAGTGTTAATCAGTGAGACTCCCACAGAGTTCAGTGTTAATCAGTGAGACTCCCACAGGTTTCAGTGTTAATCAGTGAGACTCCCACAGGTTTCAGTGTTAATCAGGGAGACCCCCATAGTGTTCGGTGTTAATCAATGAGACTCCCGTAGGGTTCAGAGTTAATCAATGAGACTCCCATAGGGTTCAGTGTTAATCAGTGAGACTCCCATAGGGTTCAGTGTTAATCAGTGAGACTCCCATAGGGTTCAGTGTTAATCAGTGAGACACACATATCGTTCAGTGTTATTCAGTGAGACTCCCACAGGTTTCAGTGTTAATCATAGAGACTCCCGTATGGTTCAGAGTTAATCAATGAGACTCCCATAGGGTTCAGTGTTAATCACTGAGACTCCAATAGGGTTCCGTGTTAATCAGTGAGACTCCCATAGGGTTCAGTGTTAATCAGTGAGACACACATAGGGTTCAGTGTTATTCAGTGAGACTCCCACAGGTTTCAGTGTTAATCAGTGAGACTCCGATAGGGTTCAGTGTTAATCAGGGAGACCCCCATAGGGTTCAGTGTTAATCAGTGAGACTCCCACAGGGTTCAGTGTTAATCAGTTAGACTCCCACAGGGTTCAGTATTAATCAGTGAGACTCCCATAGGGTTCAATGTTAATCAGTGAGACTCTCATAGGGTTCAGTGTTAATCAGTGAGACTCCCACAGTGTTCAGTGTTAATCAGTGAGACTCCCATAGGGTTCAGTGTTAATCAGTGAGACTCCCACAGGGTTCAGTGTTAATCAGTGAGACTCCCACAGGGTTCAGTGTTAATCAGTGAGACTCCCCCAGGGTTCAGTGTTAATCAGTGAGACTCCCATAGGGTTCAGTGTTAATCAGTGAGACTCCCATAGGGTTCAGTGTTAATCAGTGAGACACACATAGGGTTCAGTGTTATTCAGTGAGACTCCCACAGGTTTCAGTGTTAATCAGTGAGACTCCGATAGGGTTCAGTGTTAATCAGGGAGACTCACACAGTGTTCAGTGTTAATCAGTGAGACTCCCATAGGGTTCAGTGTTAATCAGTGAGACTCCCACAGTGTTCAGTGTTAATCAGTGAGACTCCCATAGGGTTCAGTGTTAATCAGTGAGACTCCCACAGGGTTCAGTGTTAATTAGTGAGCATCCCATAGGGTTCAGTGTTAATCAGTGAGACTCCCACAGGTGTCAGTGTTTATCAGTGAGACTCCCACAGGGTTCAGTGTTAATCAGTGAGACTCCCCCAGGGTTCAGTGTTAATCAGTGAGAATCCCATAGGGTTCAGTGTTAATCAGTGAGACTCCCACAGGGTTCAGTGTTAATCAGTGAGACTCCCACAGAGTTCAGTGTTAATCAGTGAGACTCCCACAGGTTTCAGTGTTAATCAGTGAGACTCCGATAGGGTTCAGTGTTAATCAGGGAGACCCCCATAGGGTTCAGTGTTAATCAGTGAGACTCCCACAGGGTTCAGTGTTAATCAGTTAGACTCCCACAGGGTTCAGTATTAATCAGTGAGACTCCCATAGGGTTCAATGTTAATCAGTGAGACTCTCATAGGGTTCAGTGTTAATCAGTGAGACTCCCACAGTGTTCAGTGTTAATCAGTGAGACTCCCATAGGGTTCAGTGTTAATCAGTGAGACTCCCACAGGGTTCAGTGTTAATCAGTGAGACTCCCATAGGGTTCAGTGTTAATCAGTGAGACTCCCATAGGGTTCAGTGTTAATCAGTGAGACACACATAGGGTTCAGTGTTATTCAGTGAGACTCCCACAGGTTTCAGTGTTAATCAGTGAGACTCCGATAGGGTTCAGTGTTAATCAGGGAGACTCCCACAGTGTTCAGTGTTAATCAGTGAGACTCCCATAGGGTTCAGTGTTAATCAGTGAGACTCCCACAGTGTTCAGTGTTAATCAGTGAGACTCCCATAGGGTTCAGTGTTAATCAGTGAGACTCCCACAGGGTTCAGTTTTAATTAGTGAGCATCACATAGGGTTCAGTGTTAATCAGTGAGACTCCCACAGGTTTCAGTGTTAATCAGTGAGACTCCCACAGGGTTCAGTGTTAATCAGTGAGACTCCCCCAGGGTTCAGTGTTAATCAGTGAGACTCCCATAGGGTTCAGTGTTAATCAGTGAGACTCCCACAGGGTTCAGTGTTAATCAGTGAGACTCCCACAGAGTTCAGTGTTAATCAGTGAGACTCCCACAGGGTTCAGTGTTAATCAGTGAGACTCCGATAGGGTTCAGTGTTAATCAGGGAGACCCCCATAGGGTTCAGTGTTAATCAGTGAGACTCCCACAGGGTTCAGTGTTAATCAGTTAGACTCCCACAGGGTTCAGTATTAATCAGTGAGACTCCCATAGGGTTCAATGTTAATCAGTGAGACTCTCATAGGGTTCAGTGTTAATCAGTGAGACTCGCACAGTGTTCAGTGTTAATCAGTGAGACTCCCATAGGGTTCAGTGTTAATCAGTGAGACTCCCACAGGGTTCAGTGTTAATTAGTGAGCATCCCATAGGGTTCAGTGTTAATCAGTGAGACTCCCACAGGGTTCAGTGTTAATCAGTGAGACTCCCACAGGGTTCAGTGTTAATCAGTGAGACTCCCCCAGGGTTCAGTGTTAATCAGTGAGACTCCCATAGGGTTCAGTGTTAATCAGTGAGACTCCCATAGGGTTCAGTGTTAATCAGTGAGACTCCCACAGGGTTCAGTATTAATCAGTGAGACTCCCATAGGGTTCAATGTTAATCAGTGAGACTCTCATAGGGTTCAGTGTTAATCAGTGAGACTCCCACAGTGTTCAGTGTTAATCAGTGAGACTCCCATAGGGTTCAGTGTTAATCAGTGAGACTCCCACAGGGTTCAGTGTTAATCAGTGAGACTCCCATAGGGTTCAGTGTTAATCAGTGAGACTCCCATAGGGTTCAGTGTTAATCAGTGAGACACACATAGGGTTCAGTGTTATTCAGTGAGACTCCCACAGGTTTCAGTGTTAATCAGTGAGACTCCGATAGGGTTCAGTGTTAATCAGGGAGACTCCCACAGTGTTCAGTGTTAATCAGTGAGACTCCCATAGGGTTCAGTGTTAATCAATGAGACTCCCACAGTGTTCAGTGTTAATCAGTGAGACTCCCATAGGGTTCAGTGTTAATCAGTGAGACTCCCACAGGGTTCAGTGTTAATTAGTGAGCATCCCATAGGGTTCAGTGTTAATCAGTGAGACTCCCACAGGTTTCAGTGTTAATCAGTGAGACTCCCACAGGGTTCAGTGTTAATCAGTGAGACTCCCCCAGGGTTCAGTGTTAATCAGTGAGACTCCCATAGGGTTCAGTGTTAATCAGTGAGACTCCCACAGGGTTCAGTGTTAATCAGTGAGACTCCCACAGAGTTCAGTGTTAATCAGTGAGACTCCCACAGGTTTCAGTGTTAATCAGTGAGACTCCGATAGGGTTCAGTGTTAATCAGGGAGACCCCCATAGTGTTCGGTGTTAATCAATGAGACTCCCGTAGGGTTCAGAGTTAATCAATGAGACTCCCATAGGGTTCAGTGTTAATCAGTGAGACTCCCATAGGGTTCAGTGTTAATCAGTGAGACTCCCATAGGGTTCAGTGTTAATCAGTGAGACACACATATCGTTCAGTGTTATTCAGTGAGACTCCCACAGGTTTCAGTGTTAATCATAGAGACTCCCGTATGGTTCAGAGTTAATCAATGAGACTCCCATAGGGTTCAGTGTTAATCACTGAGACTCCAATAGGGTTCAGTGTTAATCAGTGAGACTCCCATAGGGTTCAGTGTTAATCAGTGAGACACACATAGGGTTCAGTGTTATTCAGTGAGACTCCCACAGGTTTCAGTGTTAATCAGTGAGACTCCGATAGGGTTCAGTGTTAATCAGGGAGACCCCCATAGGGTTCAGTGTTAATCAGTGAGACTCCCACAGGGTTCAGTGTTAATCAGTTAGACTCCCACAGGGTTCAGTATTAATCAGTGAGACTCCCATAGGGTTCAATGTTAATCAGTGAGACTCTCATAGGGTTCAGTGTTAATCAGTGAGACTCCCACAGTGTTCAGTGTTAA
Organism: Petromyzon marinus; assembly: GCF_048934315.1. NCBI lineage: Eukaryota > Metazoa > Chordata > Hyperoartia > Petromyzontiformes > Petromyzontidae > Petromyzon > Petromyzon marinus. The sequence continues at coordinate 2,591,851 of NW_027423612.1, forward strand.
TCAGTGAGACTCCCATAGGGTTCAGTGTTAATCAGTGAGACTCCCACAGGGTTCAGTGTTAATCAGTGAGACTCCCACAGGGTTCAGTGTTAATCAGTGAGACTCCCCCAGGGTTCAGTGTTAATCAGTGAGACTCCCATAGGGTTCAGTGTTAATCAGTGAGACTCCCATAGGGTTCAGTGTTAATCAGTGAGACACACATAGGGTTCAGTGTTAATCAGTGAGACTCCCACAGGTTTCAGTGTTAATCAGTGAGACTCCCACAGGGTTCAGTGTTAATCAGTGAGACTCCCCCATGGTTCAGTGTTAATCAGTGAGACTCCCATAGGGTTCAGTGTTAATCAGTGAGACTCCCACAGGGTTCAGTGTTAATCAGTGAGACTCCCACAGAGTTCAGTGTTAATCAGTGAGACTCCCACAGGGTTCAGTGTTAATCAGTGAGACTCCGATAGGGTTCAGTGTTAATCAGTGAGACTCCCACAGTGTTCAGTGTTAATCAGTGAGACTCCCATAGGGTTCAGTGTTAATCAGTGAGACTCCCACAGGGTTCAGTGTTAATTAGTGAGCATCCCATAGGGTTCAGTGTTAATCAGTGAGACTCCCACAGGGTTCAGTGTTAATCAGTGAGACTCCCACAGGGTTCAGTGTTAATCAGTGAGACTCCCCCAGGGTTCAGTGTTAATCATTGAGACTCCCATAGGGTTCAGTGTTAATCAGTGAGACTCCCATAGGGTTCAGTGTTAATCAGTGAGACTCCCACAGGGTTCAGTGTTAATCAGTGAGACTCCCACAGAGTTCAGTGTTAATCAGTGAGACTCCCATAGGGTTCACTGTTAATCACTGAGACTTCCACCGGGTTCAGTGTTAATCAGTGAGACTCCCATAGGGTTCGTGTGTTAATCAGTGAGACTCCCACATGGTCCAGTGTTAATCAATGAGATTCCCATAGGGTTCAGTGTTAATCAGTGAGACTCCCACAGGGTTCAGTGTTAATCAGTGAGACTCTCATATGGTTCAGTGTTAATCAGTGAGACTCCCACAGGGTTCAGTGACAATCACTGAGACTCTGATAGGGTTCAGTATTAATCAGGGAGACCCCCATAGGGTTCAGTGTTAATCAGTGAGACTCCCACAGGGTTCAGTGTTAATCAGTGAGACTCCCATAGGGTTCAGTGTTAATCAGTGAGACTCCCATAGTGTTCAGTGTTAATCAGTGAGACTCCCATTGAGTTCAGTGTTCATCAGTGAGACTCCCATAGGGTTCAATGTTAATCAGTGAGACTCCCGTAGGGTTCAGTGTTAATCAGTGAGACTCCCATAGTGTTCGGTGTTAATCAATGAGACTCCCGTAGGGTTCAGAGTTAATCAATGAGACTCCCATAGGGTTCAGTGTTAATCAGTGAGACTCCCATAGGGTTCAGTGTTAATCAGTGAGACTCCCATAGGGTTCAGTGTTAATCAGTGAGACACACATATCGTTCAGTGTTATTCAGTGAGACTCCCACAGGTTTCAGTGTTAATCATAGAGACTCCCGTATGGTTCAGAGTTAATCAATGAGACTCCCATAGGGTTCAGTGTTAATCACTGAGACTCCAATAGGGTTCAGTGTTAATCAGTGAGACTCCCATAGGGTTCAGTGTTAATCAGTGAGACACACATAGGGTTCAGTGTTATTCAGTGAGACTCCCACAGGTTTCAGTGTTAATCAGTGATACTCCGATAGGGTTCAGTGTTAATCAGGGAGACCCCCATAGGGTTCAGTGTTAATCAGTGAGACTCCCACAGGGTTCAGTGTTAATCAGTTAGACTCCCACAGGGTTCAGTATTAATCAGTGAGACTCCCATAGGGTTCAATGTTAATCAGTGAGACTCTCATAGGGTTCAGTGTTAATCAGTGAGACTCCCACAGTGTTCAGTGTTAATCAGTGAGACTCCCATAGGGTTCAGTGTTAATCAGTGAGACTCCCACAGGGTTCAGTGTTAATCAGTGAGACTCCCACAGGGTTCAGTGTTAATCAGTGAGACTCCCCCAGGGTTCAGTGTTAATCAGTGAGACTCCCATAGGGTTCAGTGTTAATCAGTGAGACACACATATCGTTCAGTGTTATTCAGTGAGACTTCCACAGGTTTCAGTGTTAATCAATGAGACTCCTGTATGGTTCAGAGTTAATCAATGAGACTCCCATAGGGTTCAGTGTTAATCACTGAGACTCCAATAGGGTTCAGTGTTAATCAGTGAGACTCCCATAGGGTTCAGTGTTAATCAGTGAGACACACATAGGGTTCAGTGTTATTCAGTGAGACTCCCACAGGTTTCAGTGTTAATCAGTGAGACTCCGATAGGGTTCAGTGTTAATCAGGGAGACTCCCACAGTGTTCAGTGTTAATCAGTGAGACTCCCATAGGGTTCAGTGTTAATCAGTGAGACTCCCACAGTGTACAGTGTTAATCAGTGAGACTCCCATAGGGTTCAGTGTTAATCAGTGAGACTCCCACAGGGTTCAGTGTTAATTAGTGAGCATCCCATAGGGTTCAGTGTTAATCAGTGAGACTCCCACAGGTTTCAGTGTTAATCAGTGAGACTCCCACAGGGTTCAGTGTTAATCAGTGAGACTCCCACAGGGTTCAGTATTAATCAGTGAGACTCCCATAGGGTTCAATGTTAATCAGTGAGACTCTCATAGGGTTCAGTGTTAATCAGTGAGACTCCCACAGTGTTCAGTGTTAATCAGTGAGACTTCCATAGGGTTCAGTGTTAATCAGTGAGACTCCCACAGGGTTCAGTGTTAATCAGTGAGACTCCCACAGGGTTCAGTGTTAATCAGTGAGACTCCCCCAGGGTTCAGTGTTAATCAGTGAGACTCCCATAGGGTTCAGTGTTAATCAGTGAGACACACATATCGTTCAGTGTTATTCAGTGAGACTTCCACAGGTTTCAGTGTTAATCAATGAGACTCCTGTATGGTTCAGAGTTAATCAATGAGACTCCCATAGGGTTCAGTGTTAATCACTGAGACTCCAATAGGGTTCAGTGTTAATCAGTGAGACTCCCATAGGGTTCAGTGTTAATCAGTGAGACACACATAGGGTTCAGTGTTATTCAGTGAGACTCCCACAGGTTTCAGTGTTAATCAGTGAGACTCCGATAGGGTTCAGTGTTAATCAGGGAGACTCCCACAGTGTTCAGTGTTAATCAGTGAGACTCCCATAGGGTTCAGTGTTAATCAGTGAGACTCCCACAGTGTTCAGTGTTAATCAGTGAGACTCCCATAGGGTTCAGTGTTAATCAGTGAGACTCCCACAGGGTTCAGTGTTAATTAGTGAGCATCCCATAGGGTTCAGTGTTAATCAGTGAGACTCCCACAGGTTTCAGTGTTAATCAGTGAGACTCCCACAGGGTTCAGTGTTAATCAGTGAGACTCCCCCAGGGTTCAGTGTTAATCAGTGAGACTCCCATAGGGTTCAGTGTTAATCAGTGAGACTCCCACAGGGTTCAGTGTTAATCAGTGAGACTCCCACAGAGTTCAGTGTTAATCAGTGAGACTCCCATAGGGTTCACTGTTAATCACTGAGACTTCCACCGGGTTCAGTGTTAATCAGTGAGACTCCCTCAGGGTTCAGTGTTAATCAGTGAGACACCCATAGGATTCAGTGTTAACCAGTGAGACTCCCATAGGGTTCAGTGTTACTCAGTGAGACTCCTATAGGGTTCAGTGTTAATCAGTGATACTCCCATATGGTTCAGTGTTAATCAGTGAGACTCCCATAGGGTTCGTGTGTTAATCAGTGAGACTCCCACATGGTCCAGTGTTAATCAATGAGATTCCCATAGGGTTCAGTGTTAATCAGTGAGACTCCCACAGGGTTCAGTGTTAATCATTGAGACTCCCACAGGGTTCAGTGTTAATCAGTGAGACTCCCACAGGGTTCAGTGTTAGTCAGTGAGACTCCCATAGGGTTCAGTGTTAATCAGTGAGACTCCCATAGTGTTCAGTGTTAATCAGTGAGACTCCCATTGAGTTCAGTGTTCATCAGTGAGACTCCCGTAGGGTTCAGTGTTAATCAGTGAGACTCCCATAGTGTTCAGTGTTAATCAATGAGACTCCCGTAGGGTTCAGAGTTAATCAATGAGACTCCCGTAGGGTTCAGTGTTAAACAGTGAGATTCCCATAGGGTTCAGTGTTGATCAGTGAGACTCCCATAGGGTTCAGTGTTAATCAGTGAGACACACATAGGGTTCAGTGTTATTCAGTGAGACTCCCACAGGTTTCAGTGTTAATCAATGAGACTCCCGTAGGGTTCAGAGTTAATCAATGAGACTCCCATAGGGTTCAGTGTTAATCACTGAGACTCCCATAGGGTTCAGTGTTAATCAGTGAGACTCCCATAGGGTTCAGTGTTAATCAGTGAGACACACATAGGGTTCAGTGTTATTCAGTGAGACTCCCACAGGTTTCAGTGTTAATCAGTGAGACTCCGATAAGGTTCAGTGTTAATCAGGGAGACCCCCATAGGGTTCAGTGTTAATCAGTGAGACTCCCACAGGGTTCAGTGTTAATCAGTTAGACTCCCACAGGGTTCAGTATTAATCAGTGAGACTCCCATAAGGTTCAATGTTAATCAGTGAGATTCCCATAGGGTTCAGTGTTAATCAGTGAGACTCCCACAGGGTTCAGTGTTAATCATTGAGACTCCCACAGGGTTCAGTGTTAATCAGTGAGACTCCCACAGGGTTCAGTGTTAATCAGTGAGACTCCCATAGGGTTCAGTGTTAATCAGTGAGACTCCCATAGTGTTCAGTGTTAATCAGTGATACTCCCATATGGTTCAGTGTTAATCAGTGAGACTCCCATAGGGTTCGTGTGTTAATCAGTGAGACTCCCACATGGTCCAGTGTTAATCAATGAGATTCCCATAGGGTTCAGTGTTAATCAGTGAGACTCCCACAGGGTTCAGTGTTAATCATTGAGACTCCCACAGGGTTCAGTGTTAATCAGTGAGACTCCCACAGGGTTCAGTGTTAGTCAGTGAGACTCCCATAGGGTTCAGTGTTAATCAGTGAGACTCCCATAGTGTTCAGTGTTAATCAGTGAGACTCCCATTGAGTTCAGTGTTCATCAGTGAGACTCCCGTAGGGTTCAGTGTTAATCAGTGAGACTCCCATAGTGTTCAGTGTTAATCAATGAGACTCCCGTAGGGTTCAGAGTTAATCAATGAGACTCCCGTAGGGTTCAGTGTTAAACAGTGAGATTCCCATAGGGTTCAGTGTTGATCAGTGAGACTCCCATAGGGTTCAGTGTTAATCAGTGAGACACACATAGGTTTCAGTGTTATTCAGTGAGACTCCCACAGGTTTCAGTGTTAATCAATGAGACTCCCGTAGGGTTCAGAGTTAATCAATGAGACTCCCATAGGGTTCAGTGTTAATCACTGAGACTCCCATAGGGTTCAGTGTTAATCAGTGAGACTCCCATAGGGTTCAGAGTTAATCAGTGAGACACACATAGGGTTCAGTGTTATTCAGTGAGACTCCCACAGGTTTCAGTGTTAATCAGTGAGACTCCGATAAGGTTCAGTGTTAATCAGGGAGACCCCCATAGGGTTCAGTGTTAATCAGTGAGACTCCCACAGGGTTCAGTGTTAATCAGTTAGACTCCCACAGGGTTCAGTATTAATCAGTGAGACTCCCATAGGGTTCAATGTTAATCAGTGAGATTCCCATAGGGTTCAGTGTTAATCAGTGAGACTCCCACAGGGTTCAGTGTTAATCATTGAGACTCCCACAGGGTTCAGTGTTAATCAGTGAGACTCCCACAGGGTTCAGTGTTAATCAGTGAGACTCCCATAGGGTTCAGTGTTAATCAGTGAGACTCCCATAGTGTTCAGTGTTAATCAGTGAGACTCCCATTGAGTTCAGTGTTCATCAGTGATACTCCCATAGGGTTCAATGTTAATCAGTGAGACTCCCGTAGGGTTCAGTGTTAATCAGTGAGACTGCCATAGTGTTCAGTGTTAATCAATGAGACTCCCGTATGGTTCAGAGTTAATCAATGAGACTCCCATAGTGTTCAGTGTTAATCAGTGAGACTCCCATAGGGTTCAGTGTTAATCAGTGAGACTCCCATAGGGTTCAGTGTTAATCAGTGAGACACACATATCGTTCAGTGTTATTCAGTGAGACTCCCACATGTTTCAGTGTTAATCAATGAGACTCCCGTATGGTTCAGAGTTAATCAATGAGACTCCCATAGGGTTCAGTGTTAATCACTGAGACTCCCATAGGGTTCAGTGTTAATCAGTGAGACTCCCATAGGGTTCAGTGTTAATCAGTGAGACACACATAGGGTTCAGTGTTATTCAGTGAGACTCCCACAGGTTCCAGTGTTAATCAGTGAGACTCCGATAGGGTTCAGTGTTAATCAGGGAGACCCCCATAGGGTTCAGTGTTAATCAGTGAGACTCCCACAGGGTTCAGTGTTAATCAGTTAGACTCCCACAGGGTTCAGTATTAATCAGTGAGACTCCCATAGGGTTCAATGTTAATCAGTGAGACTCTCATAGGGTTCAGTGTTAATCAGTGAGACTCCCACAGTGTTCAGTGTTAATCAGTGAGACTCCCACAGGGTTCAGTGTTAATTAGTGAGCATCCCATAGGGTTCAGTGTTAATCAGTGAGACTCCCACAGGGTTCAGTGTTAATCAGTGAGACTCCCACAGGGTTCAGTGTTAATCAGTAAGACTCCCCCAGGGTTCAGTGTTAATCAGTGAGACTCCCATAGGGTTCAGTGTTAATCAGTGAGACTCCCACAGGGTTCAGTGTTAATCAGTGAGACTCCCACAGAGTTCAGTGTTAATCAGTGAGACTCCCATAGGGTTTACTGTTAATCACTGAGACTTCCACCGGGTTCAGTGTTAATCAGTGAGACTCCCATAGTGTTCAGTGTTAATCAGTGAGACTCCCATTGAGTTCAGTGTTCATCAGTGAGACTCCCGTAGGGTTCAGTGTTAATCAGTGAGACTCCCATAGTGTTCAGTGTTAATCAATGAGACTCCCGTAGGGTTCAGAGTTAATCAATGAGACTCCCGTAGGGTTCAGTGTTAAACAGTGAGATTCCCATAGGGTTCAGTGTTGATCAGTGAGACTCCCATAGGGTTCAGTGTTAATCAGTGAGACACACATAGGGTTCAGTGTTATTCAGTGAGACTCCCACAGGTTTCAGTGTTAATCAATGAGACTCCCGTAGGGTTCAGAGTTAATCAATGAGACTCCCATAGGGTTCAGTGTTAATCACTGAGACTCCCATAGGGTTCAGTGTTAATCAGTGAGACTCCCATAGGGTTCAGTGTTAATCAGTGAGACACACATAGGGTTCAGTGTTATTCAGTGAGACTCCCACAGGTTTCAGTGTTAATCAGTGAGACTCCGATAAGGTTTAGTGTTAATCAATGAGACTCCCGTAGGGTTCAGAGTTAATCAATGAGACTCCCATAGGGTTCAGTGTTAATCAGTGAGACTCCCATAGGGTTCAGTGTTGATCAGTGAGACTCCCATAGAGTTCAGGGTTAATCAGTGAGACACACATAGGGTTCAGTGTTATTCAGTGAGACTCCCACAGGTTTCATTGTTAATCAATGAGACTCCCGTAGGGTTCAGAGTTAATCAATGAGACTCCCATAGGGTTCAGTGTTAATCACTGAGACTCCCATAGGGTTCTGTGTTAATCAGTGAGACTCCCATAGGGTTCAGTGTTAATCAGTGAGACACACATAGGTGTTCAGTGTTATTCAGTGAGACGCCCACAGGTTTCAGTGTTAATCAGTGAGACTCCGATAGGGTTCAGTGTTAATCAGGGAGACCCCCATAGGGTTCAGTGTTAATCAGTTAGACTCCCACAGGGTTCAGTATTAATCAGTGAGACTCCCATAGGGTTCAATGTTAATCAGTGATACTCTCATAGGGTTCAGTGTTAATCAGTGAGACTCCCACAGTGTTCAGTGTTAATCAGTGAGACTCCCATAGGGTTCAGTGTTAATCAGTGAGACTCCCACAGGGTTCAGTGTTAATTAGGGAGCATCCCATAGGGTTCAGTGTTAATCAGTGAGACTCCCACAGGGTTCAGTGTTCATCAGTGAGACTCCCACAGGGTTCAGTGTTAATCAGTGAGACTCCCCCAGGGTTCAGTGTTAATCAGTGAGACGCCCATAGGGTTCAGTGTTAATCAGTGAGACTCCCACAGGGTTCAGTGTTAATCAGTGAGACTCCGACAGGGTTCAGTGTTAATCAGTGAGACTTCCACAGGGTTCAGTGTTAATCAGTGAGACTCCCATAGGGTTCAGTGTTAATCAGTGAGACTCCCATAGCGTTCAGTGTTAATCAGTGAGACTCCCATAGTGTTCATTGTTAGTCAGTGAGGCTCCCACATTGTTCAGTATTAATCAGTGAGACTCCAACAGAGTTCAGTGTTAATCAGTGAGTCTCTCATAGGGTTCAGTGTTAATCAGTGACACTCCCTTAGGGTTCGTGTGTTAATCAGTGAGACTCCCCCACGGTTCAGTGTTAATCAGTGAGACTCCCACAGGGTTCAGTGTTAATCAGTGAGACTCCCATAGGGTTCAGTGTTAATCAGTGAGACTCCCATAGTGTTCAGTGTTAATCAGTGAGACTCCCATTGAGTTCAGTGTTCATCAGTGAGACTCCCATAGGGTTCAATGTTACTCAGTGAGACTCCCGTAGGGTTCAGTGTTAATAAGTGAGACTCCCATAGTGTTCAGTGTTAATCAATGAGACTCCCGTAGGGTTCAGAGTTAATCAATGAGACTCCCATAGGGTTCAGTGTTAATCAGTGAGACTCCCATAGGGTTCAGTGTTGATCAGTGAGACTCCCATAGAGTTCAGTGTTAATCAGTGAGACACACATAGGGTTCAGTGTTATTCATTGAGACTCCCACAGGTTTCAGTGTTAATCAATGAGACTACCGTAGGGTTCAGAGTTAATCAATGAGACTCCCATAGGGTTCAGTGTTAATCACTGAGACTCCCATAGGGTTCAGTGTTAATCAGTGAGACTCCCATAGGGTGCAGTGTTAATCAGTGAGACACACATAGGGTTCAGTGTTATTCAGTGAGACGCCCACAGGTTTCAGTGTTAATCAGTGAGACTCCGATAGGGTTCAGTGTTAATCAGGGAGACCCCCATAGGGTTCAGTGTTAATCAGTGAGACTCCCACAGGGTTCAGTGTTAATCAGTTAGACTCCCACAGGGTTCAGTATTAATCAGTGAGACTCCCATAGGGTTCAATGTTAATCAGTGAGACTCTCATAGGGTTCAGTGTTAATCAGTGAGACTCCCACAGTGTTCAGTGTTAATCAGTGAGACTCCCATAGGGTTCAGTGTTAATCAGTGAGACTCCCACAGGGTTCAGTGTTAATTAGGGAGCATCCCATAGGGTTCAGTGTTAATCAGTGAGACTCCCACAGGGTTCAGTGTTAATCAGTGAGACTCCCACAGGGTTCAGTGTTAATCAGTGAGACTCCCCCAGGGTTCAGTGTTAATCAGTGAGACGCCCATAGGGTTCAGTGTTAATCAGTGAGACTCCCACAGGGTTCAGTGTTAATCAGTGAGACTCCCACAGGGTTCAGTGTTAATCAGTGAGACTCCCACAGGGTTCAGTGTTAATCAGTGAGACTCCCATAGGGTTCAGTGTTAATCAGTGAGACTCCCATAGGGTTCAGTGTTAATCAGTCAGACTCCCATAGTGTTCAGTGTTAGTCAGTGAGGCTCCCACAGGGTTCAGTATTAATCAGTGAGACTCCAACAGAGTTCAGTGTTAATCAGTGAGTCTCCCATAGGGTTCAGTGTTAATCAGTGACACTCCCTTAGGGTTCGTGTGTTAATCAGTGAGACTCCCCCAGGGTTCAGTGTTAATCAGTGAGACGCCCATAGGGTTCAGTGTTAATCAGTGAGACACACATAGGGTTCAGTGTTATTCAGTGAGACGCCCACAGGTTTCAGTGTTAATCAGTGAGACTCCGATAGGGTTCAGTGTTAATCAGGGAGACCCCCATAGGGTTCAGTGTTAATCAGTGAGACTCCCACAGGGTTCAGTGTTAATCAGTTAGACTCCCACAGGGTTCAGTATTAATCAGTGAGACTCCCATAGGGTTCAATGTTAATCAGTGAGACTCTCATAGGGTTCAGTGTTAATCAGTGAGACTCCCACAGTGTTCAGTGTTAATCAGTGAGACTCCCATAGGGTTCAGTGTTAATCAGTGAGACTCCCACAGGGTTCAGTGTTAATCAGTGAGACTCCCCCAGGGTTCAGTGTTAATCAGTGAGACGCCCATAGGGTTCAGTGTTAATCAGTGAGACTCCCACAGGGTTCAGTGTTAATCAGTGAGACTCCCACAGGGTTCAGTGTTAATCAGTGAGACTCCCACAGGGTTCAGTGTTAATCAGTGAGACTCCCATAGGGTTCAGTGTTAATCAGTGAGACTCCCATAGGGTTCAGTGTTAATCAGTCAGACTCCCATAGTGTTCAGTGTTAGTCAGTGAGGCTCCCACATGGTTCAGTATTAATCAGTGAGACTCCAACAGAGTTCAGTGTTAATCAGTGAGTCTCCCATAGGGTTCAGTGTTAATCAGTGACACTCCCTTAGGGTTCGTGTGTTAATCAGTGAGACTCCCCCAGGGTTCAGTGTTAATCAGTGAGACTCCCATAGGGTTCAGTGTTAATCAGTGAAACTCCCATAGGGTTCAGTGTTAATCATTGAGACTTCCATAGGGTTCAGTGTTAATCAGTGAGACTCCCACAGGGTTCAGTGTTAATCAGTGAGACTCCCACATGGTTCTGTGTTAATCAGTGAGACTCCCACTGGGCTCAGTGTTAATCATTGAGACTCCCACAGGGTTCAGTATTAATCAGTGAGACTCCCATAGGGTTCAGTGTTAATCAGTGAGACTCTCATAGGGTTCGGTGTTAATCAGTGAGACTCCCACAGTGTTCAGTGTTAATCAGTGAGACTCCCACAGGGTTCAGTGTTAATCAGTGAGACTCCCACTGGGTTCAGTGTTAATTAGTGAGCATCCCATAGGGTTCAGTGTTAATCAGTGAGACTCCCACAGGGTTTAGTCTTAATCAGTGAGACGCCCATAGGGTTCAGTGTTAATCAGTGAGACTCCCACAGCGTTCAGTGTTAATCAGTGAGACTCCCATAGGGTTCAGTGTTAATTAGTGAGACTCCCACAGGGTTCAGTGTTAATCAGTGAGACTCCCACAGAGTTCAGTGTTAATCAGTGAGACTCCCATAGGGTTCACTGTTAATCACTGAGACTTCCACCGTGTTCAGTGTTAATCAGTGAGACTCCCACAGGGTTCAGTGTTAATCAGTGAGACACCCATAGGATTCAGTGTTAATCAGTGAGACTGCCATAGGGTTCAGTGTTAATCAGTGATACTCCCATATGGTTCAGTGTTAATCAGTGAGACTCCCATAGGGTTCGTGTGTTAATCAGTGAGACTCCCACATGGTCCAATGTTAATCAATGAGACTCCCATAGGGTTCAGTGTTAATCAGTGAGACTCCCACAGGCTTCAGTGTTAATCATTGAGACTCCCACAGGGTTCAGTGTTAATCAGTGAGACTCCCACAGGGTTCAGTGTTATTCAGTGAGACTCCCATAGGGTTCAGTATTAATCAGTGAGACTCCCATAGGGTTCAGTGTTAATCAGTGAGACTCTCATAGGGTTCGGTGTTAATCAGTGAGACTCCCACAGTGTTCAGTGTTAATCAGTGAGACTCCCACAGGGTTCAGTGTTAATCAGTGAGACTCCCACTGGGTTCAGTGTTAATTAGTGAGCATCCCATAGGGTTCAGTGTTAATCAGTGAGACTCCCACAGGGTTTAGTCTTAATCAGTGAGACGCCCATAGGGTTCAGTGTTAATCAGTGAGACTCCCACAGCGTTCAGTGTTAATCAGTGAGACTCCCATAGGGTTCAGTGTTAATTAGTGAGACTCCCACAGGGTTCAGTGTTAATCAGTGAGACTCCCACAGAGTTCAGTGTTAATCAGTGAGACTCCCATAGGGTTCACTGTTAATCACTGAGACTTCCACCGTGTTCAGTGTTAATCAGTGAGACTCCCACAGGGTTCAGTGTTAATCAGTGAGACACCCATAGGATTCAGTGTTAATCAGTGAGACTGCCATAGGGTTCAGTGTTAATCAGTGATACTCCCATATGGTTCAGTGTTAATCAGTGAGACTCCCATAGGGTTCGTGTGTTAATCAGTGAGACTCCCACATGGTCCAATGTTAATCAATGAGACTCCCATAGGGTTCAGTGTTAATCAGTGAGACTCCCACAGGCTTCAGTGTTAATCATTGAGACTCCCACAGGGTTCAGTGTTAATCAGTGAGACTCCCACAGGGTTCAGTGTTATTCAGTGAGACTCCCATAGGGTTCAGTGTTAATCAGTGAGACTCCCATAGTGTTCAGTGTTAATCAGTGAGACTCCCATTGAGTTCAGTGTTCATCAGTGAGACTCCCAAAGGGTTCAATGTTTATCAGTGAGACTCCTGTAGGGTTCAGTGTTAATCAGTGAGACTCCCATAGTGTTCAGTATTAATCAATGAGACTCCTGTAGGGTTCAGAGTTAATCAATGAGACTCCCATAGGGTTCAGTGTTAATCACTGAGACTCCCTTAGGGTTCAGTGTTAATCAGTGATACTCCCATAGGGTTCAGTGTTAATGAGTGAGACACACATAGGGTTCAGTGTTATTCAGTGAGACTCCCACAGGTTCCAGTGTTAATCAGTGAGACTCCGATAGGGTTCAGTGTTAATCATGGAGACCCCCATAGGGTTCAGTGTTAATCAGTGAGACTCCCACAGAGTTCAGTGTTAATCAGTTAGACTCCCACAGGGTTCAGTATTAATCAGTGAGACTCCCATAGGGTTCAATGTTAATCAGTGAGACTCTCATAGGGTTCAGTGTTAATCAGTGAGACTCCCACAGTGTTCAGTGTTAATCAGTGAGACTCCCATAGGGTTCAGTGTTAATCAGTGAGACTCCCACAGGGTTCCGTGTTAATTAGGGAGCATCCCATAGGGTTCAGTGTTAATCAGTGAGACTCCCATTGGGTTCAGTGTTAATCAGTGAGACTCCCACAGGGTTCAGTGTTAATCAGTGAGACTCCCCCAGGGTTCAGTGTTAATCAGTGAGACGCCCATAGGGTTCAGTGTTAATCAGTGAGACTCCCACAGGGTTCAGTGTTAATCAGTAAGACTCCCACAGGGTTCAGTGTTAATCAGTGAGACTCCCACAGGGTTCAGTGTTAATCAGTGAGACTCCCATAGGGTTACGTGTTAATCAGTGAGACTCCCATAGGGTTCAGTGTTAATCAGTGAGACTCCCATAGTGTTCAGTGTTAGTCTGTGAGGCTCCCACAGGGTTCAGTATTAATCAGGGAGACTCCCACAGAGTTCAGTGTTAATCAGTGAGTCTCCCATAGGGTTCAGTGTTAATCAGTGACACTCCCTTAGGGTTCGTGTGTTAATCAGTGAGACTCCCCTAGGGTTCAGTGTTAATCAGTGAGACTCCCATAGGGCTCAGTGTTAATCAGTGAGACTCCCATAGGGTTCAGTGTTAATCATTGAGACTTCCATAGGGTTCAGTGTTAATCAGTGAGACTCCCACAGGGTTCAGTGTTAATCAGTGAGACTCCCATAGGGTTCAGTGTTAATCAATGAGACTCCCGTAGGGTTCAGAGTTAATCAATGAGACTCCCATAGGGTTCAGTGTTAATCACTGAGACTCCCATAGGGTTCAGTGTTAATCAGTGAGACTCCCATAGGGTTCAGTGTTAATCAGTGAGACACACATAGGGTTCAGTGTTATTCAGTGAGACGCCCACAGGTTTCAGTGTTAATCAGTGAGACTCCAATAGGGTTCAGTGTTAATCAGGTAGACCCCCATAGGGTTCAGTGTTAATCAGTTAGACTCCCACAGGGTTCAGTATTAATCAGTGAGACTCCCATAGGGTTCAATGTTAATCAGTGATACTCTCATAGGGTTCAGTGTTAATCAGTGAGACTCCCACAGTGTTCAGTGTTAATCAGTGAGACTCCCATAGGGTTCAGTGTTAATCAGTGAGACTCCCACAGGGTTCAGTGTTAATTAGGGAGCATCCCATAGGGTTCAGTGTTAATCAGTGAGACTCCCACAGGGTTCAGTGTTAATCAGTGAGACTCCCACAGGGTTCAGTGTTAATCAGTGAGACTCCCCCAGGGTTCAGTGTTAATCAGTGAGACGCCCATAGGGTTCAGTGTTAATCAGTGAGACTCCCACAGGGTTCAGTGTTAATCAGTGAGACTCCGACAGGGTTCAGTGTTAATCAGTGAGACTTCCACAGGGTTCAGTGTTAATCAGTGAGACTCCCATAGGGTTCAGTGTTAATCAGTGAGACTCCCATAGCGTTCAGTGTTAATCAGTGAGACTCCCATAGTGTTCATTGTTAGTCAGTGAGGCTCCCACATTGTTCAGTATTAATCAGTGAGACTCCAACAGAGTTCAGTGTTAATCAGTGAGTCTCTCATAGGGTTCAGTGTTAATCAGTGACACTCCCTTAGGGTTCGTGTGTTAATCAGTGAGACTCCCCACGGTTCAGTGTTAATCAGTGAGACTCTCACAGGGTTCAGTGTTAATCAGTGAGACTCCCATAGGGTTCAGTGTTAATCAGTGAGACTCCCATAGTGTTCAGTGTTAATCAGTGAGACTCCCATAGTGTTCAGTGTTAATCAGTGAGACTCCCATTGAGTTCAGTGTTCATCAGTGAGACTCCCATAGGGTTCAATGTTACTCAGTGAGACTCCCGTAGGGTTCAGTGTTAATCAGTGAGACTCCCATAGTGTTCAGTGTTATTCAATGAGACTCCCGTAGGGTTCAGAGTTAATCAATGAGACTCCCATAGGGTTCAGTGTTAATCAGTGAGACTCCCATAGGGTTCAGTGTTGATCAGTGAGACTCCCATAGAGTTCAGTGTTAATCAGTGAGACACACATAGGGTTCAGTGTTATTCAGTGAGACTCCCACAGGTTTCAGTGTTAATCAATGAGACTCCCGTAGGGTTCAGAGTTAATCAATGAGACTCCCATAGGGTTCAGTGTTAATCACTGAGACTCCCATAGGGTTCAGTGTTAATCAGTGAGACTCCCATAGGGTTCAGTGTTAATCAGTGAGACACACATAGGGTTCAGTGTTATTCAGTGAGACGCCCACAGGTTTCAGTGTTAATCAGTGAGACTCCGATAGGGTTCAGTGTTAATCAGGGAGACCCCCATAGGGTTCAGTGTTAATCAGTGAGACTCCCACAGGGTTCAGTGTTAATCAGTTAGACTCCCACAGGGTTCAGTATTAATCAGTGAGACTCCCATAGGGTTCAATGTTAATCAGTGAGACTCTCATAGGGTTCAGTGTTAATCAGTGAGACTCCCATAGGGTTCAGTGTTAATCAGTGAGACTCCCATAGTGTTCAGTGTTAATCAGTGAGACTCCCATTGAGTTCAGTGTTCATCAGTGAGACTCCCATAGGGTTCAATGTTACTCAGTGAGACTCCCGTAGGGTTCAGTGTTAATCAGTGAGACTCCCATAGTGTTCAGTGTTAATCAATGAGACTCCCGTAGGGTTCAGAGTTAATCAATGAGACTCCCATAGGGTTCAGTGTTAATCAGTGAGACTCCCATAGGGTTCAGTGTTGATCAGTGAGACTCCCATAGAGTTCAGTGTTAATCAGTGAGACACACATAGGGTTCAGTGTTATTCAGTGAGACTCCCACAGGTTTCAGTGTTAATCAATGAGACTCCCGTAGGGTTCAGAGTTAATCAATGAGACTCCCATAGGGTTCAGTGTTAATCACTGAGACTCCCATAGGGTTCAGTGTTAATCAGTGAGACTCCCATAGGGTTCAGTGTTAATCAGTGAGACACACATAGGGTTCAGTGTTATTCAGTGAGACGCCCACAGGTTTCAGTGTTAATCAGTGAGACTCCGATAGGGTTCAGTGTTAATCAGGGAGACCCCCATAGGGTTCAGTGTTAATCAGTGAGACTCCCACAGGGTTCAGTGTTAATCAGTTAGACTCCCACAGGGTTCAGTATTAATCAGTGAGACTCCCATAGGGTTCAATGTTAATCAGTGAGACTCTCATAGGGTTCAGTGTTAATCAGTGAGACTCCCACAGTGTTCAGTGTTAATCAGTGAGACTCCCATAGGGTTCAGTGTTAATCAGTGAGACTCCCACAGGGTTCAGTGTTAATTAGGGAGCATCCCATAGGGTTCACTGTTAATCAGTGAGACTCCCACAGGGTTCAGTGTTAATCACTGAGACTCCCACAGGGTTCAGTGTTAATCAGTGAGACTCCCACAGGGTTCAGTGTTAATCAGTGAGACGCCCATAGGGTTCAGTGTTAATCAGTGAGACTCCCACAGGGTTCAGTGTTAATCAGTGAGACTCCCACAGGGTTCAGTGTTAATCAGTGAGACTCCCATAGTGTTCAGTGTTAATCAGTGAGACTCCCATAGGGTTCAGTGTTAATCAGTGAGACTCCCATAGTGTTCAGTGTTAATCAGTGAGACTCCCATAGTGTTCAGTGTTAATCAGTGAGACTCCCATTGAGTTCAGTGTTCATCAGTGAGACTCCCATAGGGTTCAATGTTACTCAGTGAGACTCCCGTAGGGTTCAGTGTTAATCAGTGACACTCCCATAGTGTTCAGTGTTATTCAATGAGACTCCCGTAGGGTTCAGAGTTAATCAATGAGACCCATAGGGTTCAGTGTTAATCAGTGAGACTCCCATAGGGTTCAGTGTTGATCAGTGAGACTCCCATAGAGTTCAGTGTTAATCAGTGAGACACACATAGGGTTCAGTGTTATTCAGTGAGACTCCCACAGGTTTCAGTGTTAATCAATGAGACTCCCGTAGGGTTCAGAGTTAATCAATGAGACTCCCATAGGGTTCAGTGTTAATCACTGAGACTCCCATAGGGTTCAGTGTTAATCAGTGAGACTCCCATAGGGTTCAGTGTTAATCAGTGAGACACACATAGGGTTCAGTGTTATTCAGTGAGACGCCCACAGGTTTCAGTGTTAATCAGTGAGACTCCGATAGGGTTCAGTGTTAATCAGGGAGACCCCCATAGGGTTCAGTGTTAATCAGTGAGACTCCCACAGGGTTCAGTGTTAATCAGTTAGACTCCCACAGGGTTCAGTATTAATCAGTGAGACTCCCATAGGGTTCAATGTTAATCAGTGAGACTCTCATAGGGTTCAGTGTTAATCAGTGAGACTCCCATAGGGTTCAGTGTTAATCAGTGAGACTCCCATAGTGTTCAGTGTTAATCAGTGAGACTCCCATTGAGTTCAGTGTTCATCAGTGAGACTCCCATAGGGTTCAATGTTACTCAGTGAGACTCCCGTAGGGTTCAGTGTTAATCAGTGAGACTCCCATAGTGTTCAGTGTTAATCAATGAGACTCCCGTAGGGTTCAGAGTTAATCAATGAGACTCCCATAGGGTTCAGTGTTAATCAGTGAGACTCCCATAGGGTTCAGTGTTGATCAGTGAGACTCCCATAGAGTTCAGTGTTAATCAGTGAGACACACATAGGGTTCAGTGTTATTCAGTGAGACTCCCACAGGTTTCAGTGTTAATCAATGAGACTCCCGTAGGGTTCAGAGTTAATCAATGAGACTCCCATAGGGTTCAGTGTTAATCACTGAGACTCCCATAGGGTTCAGTGTTAATCAGTGAGACTCCCATAGGGTTCAGTGTTAATCAGTGAGACACACATAGGGTTCAGTGTTATTCAGTGAGACGCCCACAGGTTTCAGTGTTAATCAGTGAGACTCCGATAGGGTTCAGTGTTAATCAGGGAGACCCCCATAGGGTTCAGTGTTAATCAGTGAGACTCCCAGAGGGTTCAGTGTTAATCAGTTAGACTCCCACAGGGTTCAGTATTAATCAGTGAGACTCCCATAGGGTTCAATGTTAATCAGTGAGACTCTCATAGGGTTCAGTGTTAATCAGTGAGACTCCCACAGTGTTCAGTGTTAATCAGTGAGACTCCCATAGGGTTCAGTGTTAATCAGTGAGACTCCCACAGGGTTCAGTGTTAATTAGGGAGCATCCCATAGGGTTCACTGTTAATCAGTGAGACTCCCACAGGGTTCAGTGTTAATCACTGAGACTCCCACAGGGTTCAGTGTTAATCAGTGAGACTCCCACAGGGTTCAGTGTTAATCAGTGAGACGCCCATAGGGTTCAGTGTTAATCAGTGAGACTCCCACAGGGTTCAGTGTTAATCAGTGAGACTCCCACAGGGTTCAGTGTTAATCAGTGAGACTCCCACAGGGTTCAGTGTTAATCAGTGAGACTACCATAGGGTTCAGTGTTAATCAGTGAGACTCCCATAGGGTTCAGTGTTAATCAGTCAGACTCCCATTGTGTTCAGTGTTAGTCAGTGAGGCTCCCACAGGGTTCAGTATTAATCAGTGAGACTCCAACAGAGTTCAGTGTTAATCAGTGAGTCTCCCATAGGGTTCAGTGTTAATCAGTGACACTCCCTTAGGGTTCGTGTGTTAATCAGTGAGACTCCCCCAGGGTTCAGTGTTAATCAGTGAGACTCCCATAGGGTTCAGTGTTAATCAGTGAGACTCCCATAGGGTTCAGTGTTAATAATTGAGACTTCCATAGGGTTCAGTGTTAATAAGTGAGACTCCCACAGGGTTCAGTGTTAATCAGTGAGACTCCCACATGGTTCTGTGTTAATCAGTGAGACTCCCACTGGGCTCAGTGTTAATCATTGAGACTCTCACAGGGTTCAGTATTAATCAGTGAGACTCCCATAGGGTTCAGTGTTAATCAGTGAGACTCCCACAGGGTTCAGTGTTAATCAGTGAGACTCCCACAGGGTTCAGTGTTAATCAGTGAGACTCCCATAGTGTTCAGTGTTAATCAGTGAGACTCCCATAGGGTTCAGTGTTAATCAGTGAGACTCCCATAGTGTTCAGTGTTAATCAGTGAGACTCCCATAGTGTTCAGTGTTAATCAGTGAGACTCCCATTGAGTTCAGTGTTCATCAGTGAGACTCCCATAGGGTTCAATGTTACTCAGTGAGACTCCCGTAGGGTTCAGTGTTAATCAGTGACACTCCCATAGTGTTCAGTGTTATTCAATGAGACTCCCGTAGGGTTCAGAGTTAATCAATGAGACTCCCATAGGGTTCAGTGTTAATCAGTGAGACTCCCATAGGGTTCAGTGTTGATCAGTGAGACTCCCATAGAGTTCAGTGTTAATCAGTGAGACACACATAGGGTTCAGTGTTATTCAGTGAGACTCCCACAGGTTTCAGTGTTAATCAATGAGACTCCCGTAGGGTTCAGAGTTAATCAATGAGACTCCCATAGGGTTCAGTGTTAATCACTGAGACTCCCATAGGGTTCAGTGTTAATCAGTGAGACTCCCATAGGGTTCAGTGTTAATCAGTGAGACACACATAGGGTTCAGTGTTATTCAGTGAGACGCCCACAGGTTTCAGTGTTAATCAGTGAGACTCCGATAGGGTTCAGTGTTAATCAGGGAGACCCCCATAGGGTTCAGTGTTAATCAGTGAGACTCCCACAGGGTTCAGTGTTAATCAGTTAGACTCCCACAGGGTTCAGTATTAATCAGTGAGACTCCCATAGGGTTCAATGTTAATCAGTGAGACTCTCATAGGGTTCAGTGTTAATCAGTGAGACTCCCATAGGGTTCAGTGTTAATCAGTGAGACTCCCATAGTGTTCAGTGTTAATCAGTGAGACTCCCATTGAGTTCAGTGTTCATCAGTGAGACTCCCATAGGGTTCAATGTTACTCAGTGAGACTCCCGTAGGGTTCAGTGTTAATCAGTGAGACTCCCATAGTGTTCAGTGTTAATCAATGAGACTCCCGTAGGGTTCAGAGTTAATCAATGAGACTCCCATAGGGTTCAGTGTTAATCAGTGAGACTCCCATAGGGTTCAGTGTTGATCAGTGAGACTCCCATAGAGTTCAGTGTTAATCAGTGAGACACACATAGGGTTCAGTGTTATTCAGTGAGACTCCCACAGGTTTCAGTGTTAATCAATGAGACTCCCGTAGGGTTCAGAGTTAATCAATGAGACTCCCATAGGGTTCAGTGTTAATCACTGAGACTCCCATAGGGTTCAGTGTTAATCAGTGAGACTCCCATAGGGTTCAGTGTTAATCAGTGAGACACACATAGGGTTCAGTGTTATTCAGTGAGACGCCCACAGGTTTCAGTGTTAATCAGTGAGACTCCGATAGGGTTCAGTGTTAATCAGGGAGACCCCCATAGGGTTCAGTGTTAATCAGTGAGACTCCCAGAGGGTTCAGTGTTAATCAGTTAGACTCCCACAGGGTTCAGTATTAATCAGTGAGACTCCCATAGGGTTCAATGTTAATCAGTGAGACTCTCATAGGGTTCAGTGTTAATCAGTGAGACTCCCACAGTGTTCAGTGTTAATCAGTGAGACTCCCATAGGGTTCAGTGTTAATCAGTGAGACTCCCACAGGGTTCAGTGTTAATTAGGGAGCATCCCATAGGGTTCACTGTTAATCAGTGAGACTCCCACAGGGTTCAGTGTTAATCACTGAGACTCCCACAGGGTTCAGTGTTAATCAGTGAGACTCCCACAGGGTTCAGTGTTAATCAGTGAGACGCCCATAGGGTTCAGTGTTAATCAGTGAGACTCCCACAGGGTTCAGTGTTAATCAGTGAGACTCCCACAGGGTTCAGTGTTAATCAGTGAGACTCCCACAGGGTTCAGTGTTAATCAGTGAGACTACCATAGGGTTCAGTGTTAATCAGTGAGACTCCCATAGGGTTCAGTGTTAATCAGTCAGACTCCCATTGTGTTCAGTGTTAGTCAGTGAGGCTCCCACAGGGTTCAGTATTAATCAGTGAGACTCCAACAGAGTTCAGTGTTAATCAGTGAGTCTCCCATAGGGTTCAGTGTTAATCAGTGACACTCCCTTAGGGTTCGTGTGTTAATCAGTGAGACTCCCCCAGGGTTCAGTGTTAATCAGTGAGACTCCCATAGGGTTCAGTGTTAATCAGTGAGACTCCCATAGGGTTCAGTGTTAATAATTGAGACTTCCATAGGGTTCAGTGTTAATAAGTGAGACTCCCACAGGGTTCAGTGTTAATCAGTGAGACTCCCACATGGTTCTGTGTTAATCAGTGAGACTCCCACTGGGCTCAGTGTTAATCATTGAGACTCTCACAGGGTTCAGTATTAATCAGTGAGACTCCCATAGGGTTCAGTGTTAATCAGTGAGACTCTCATAGGGTTCGGTGTTAATCAGTGAGACTCCCACAGTGTTCAGTGTTAATCAGTGAGACTCCCACAGGGTTCAGTGTTAATCAGTGAGACTCCCACAGGGTTCAGTGTTAATTAGTGAGCATCCCATAGGGTTCAGTGTTAATCAGTGAGACTCCCACAGGGTTTAGTCTTAATCAGTGAGACGCCCATAGGGTTCAGTGTTAATCAGTGAGACTCCCACAGCGTTCAGTGTTAATCAGTGAGACTCCCATAGGGTGCAGTGTTAATTAGTGAGACTCCCACAGGGTTCAGTGTTAATCAGTGAGACTCCCACAGAGTTCAGTGTTAATCAGTGATACTCCCATATGGTTCAGTGTTAATCAGTGAGACTCCCATAGGGTTCGTGTGTTAATCAGTGAGACTCCCACATGGTTCAGTATTAATCAGTGAGACTCCCATAGGGTTCAATGTTAATCAGTGAGACTCTCATAGGGTTCAGTGTTAATCAGTGAGACTCCCATAGGGTTCAGTGTTAATCAGTGAGACTCCCATAGTGTTCAGTGTTAATCAGTGAGACTCCCATTGAGTTCAGTGTTCATCAGTGAGACTCCCATAGGGTTCAATGTTACTCAGTGAGACTCCCGTAGGGTTCAGTGTTAATCAGTGAGACTCCCATAGTGTTCAGTGTTAATCAATGAGACTCCCGTAGGGTTCAGAGTTGATCAATGAGACTCCCATAGGGTTCAGTGTTAATCAGTGAGACTCCCATAGGGTTCAGTGTTGATCAGTGAGACTCCCATAGAGTTCAGTGTTAATCAGTGAGACACACATAGGGTTCAGTGTTATTCAGTGAGACTCCCACAGGTTTCAGTGTTAATCAATGAGACTCCCGTAGGGTTCAGAGTTAATCAATGAGACTCCCATAGGGTTCAGTGTTAATCACTGAGACTCCCATAGGGTTCAGTGTTAATCAGTGAGACTCCCATAGGGTTCAGTGTTAATCAGTGAGACACACATAGGGTTCAGTGTTATTCAGTGAGACGCCCACAGGTTTCAGTGTTAATCAGTGAGACTCCGATAGGGTTCAGTGTTAATCAGGGAGACCCCCATAGGGTTCAGTGTTAATCAGTGAGACTCCCACAGGGTTCAGTGTTAATCAGTTAGACTCCCACAGGGTTCAGTATTAATCAGTGAGACTCCCATAGGGTTCAATGTTAATCAGTGAGACTCTCATAGGGTTCAGTGTTAATCAGTGAGACTCCCACAGTGTTCAATGTTAATCAGTGAGACTCCCATAGGGTTCAGTGTTAATCAGTGAGACTCCCACAGGGTTCAGTGTTAATTAGGGAGCATCCCATAGGGTTCACTGTTAATCAGTGAGACTCCCACAGGGTTCAGTGTTAATCAATGAGACTCCCACAGGGTTCAGTGTTAATCAGTGAGACTCCCCCAGGGTTCAGTGTTAATCAGTGAGACGCCCATAGGGTTCAGTGTTAATCAGTGAGACTCCCACAGGGTTCAGTGTTAATCAGTGAGACTCCCACAGGGTTCAGTGTTAATCAGTGAGACTCCCACAGGGTTCAGTGTTAATCAGTGAGACTCCCATAGGGTTCGGTGTTAATCAGTGAGACTCCCATAGGGTTCAGTGTTAATCAGTCAGACTCCCATAGTGTTCAGTGTTAGTCAGTGAGGCTCCCACAGGGTTCAGTATTAATCAGTGAGACTCCAACAGAGTTCAGTGTTAATCAGTGAGTCTCCCATAGGGTTCAGTGTTAATCAGTGACACTCCCTTAGGGTTCGTGTGTTAATCAGTGAGACTCCCCCAGGGTTCAGTGTTAATCAGTGAGACTCCCATAGGGTTCAGTGTTAATCAGTGAGACTCCCATAGGGTTCAGTGTTAATAATTGAGACTTCCATAGGGTTCAGTGTTAATAAGTGAGACTCCCACAGGGTTCGGTGTTAATCAGTGAGACTCCCACAGTGTTCAGTGTTAATCAGTGAGACTCCCACAGGGTTCAGTGTTAATCAGTGAGACTCCCACAGGGTTCAGTGTTAATTAGTGAGCATCCCATAGGGTTCAGTGTTAATCAGTGAGACTCCCACAGGGTTTAGTCTTAATCAGTGAGACGCCCATAGGGTTCAGTGTTAATCAGTGAGACTCCCACAGCATTCAGTGTTAATCAGTGAGACTCCCATAGGGTTCAGTGTTAATTAGTGAGACTCCCACAGGGTTCAGTGTTAATCAGTGAGACTCCCACAGAGTTCAGTGTTAATCAGTGAGACTCCCATAGGGTTCACTGTTAATCACTGAGACTTCCACCGTGTTCAGTGTTAATCAGTGAGACTCCCACAGGGTTCAGTGTTAATCAGTGAGACACCCATAGGATTCAGTGTTAATCAGTGAGACTGCCATAGGGTTCAGTGTTAATCAGTGATACTCCCATATGGTTCAGTGTTAATCAGTGAGACTCCCATAGGGTTCGTGTGTTAATCAGTGAGACTCCCACATGGTCCAGTGTTAATCAATGAGACTCCCATAGGGTTCAGTGTTAATCAGTGAGACTCCCACAGGGTTCAGTGTTAATCATTGAGACTCCCACAGGGTTCAGTGTTAATCAGTGAGACTCCCACAGGGTTCAGTGTTATTCAGTGAGACTCCCATAGGGTTCAGTGTTAATCAGTGAGACTCCCATAGTGTTCAGTGTTAATCAGTGAGACTCCCATTGAGTTCAGTGTTCATCAGTGAGACTCCCAAAGGGTTCAATGTTTATCAGTGAGACTCCTGTAGGGTTCAGTGTTAATCAGTGAGACTCCCATAGTGTTCAGTATTAATCAATGAGACTCCCGTAGGGTTCAGAGTTAATCAATGAGACTCCCATAGGGTTCAGTGTTAATCACTGAGACTCCCTTAGGGTTCAGTGTTAATCAGTGATACTCCCATAGGGTTCAGTGTTAATGAGTGAGACACACATAGGGTTCAGTGTTATTCAGTGAGACTCCCACAGGTTCCAGTGTTAATCAGTGAGACTCCGATAGGGTTCAGTGTTAATCAGGGAGACCCCCATAGGGTTCAGTGTTAATCAGTGAGACTCCCACAGGGTTCAGTGTTAATCAGTTAGACTCCCACAGGGTTCAGTATTAATCAGTGAGACTCCCATAGGGTTCAATGTTAATCAGTGAGACTCTCATAGGGTTCAGTGTTAATCAGTGAGACTCCCACAGTGTTCAGTGTTAATCAGTGAGACTCCCATAGGGTTCAGTGTTAATCAGTGAGACTCCCACAGGGTTCAGTGTTAATTAGGGAGCATCCCATAGGGTTCAGTGTTAATCAGTGAGACTCCCATAGGGTTCAGTGTTAATCAGTGAGACTCCCACAGGGTTCAGTGTTAATCAGTGAGACTCCCCCAGGGTTCAGTGTTAATCAGTGAGACGCCCATAGGGTTCAGTGTTAATCAGTGAGACTCCCACAGGGTTCAGTGTTAATCAGTAAGACTCCCACAGGGTTCAGTGTTAATCAGTGAGACTCCCACAGGGTTCAGTGTTAATCAGTGAGACTCCCATAGGGTTACGTGTTAATCAGTGAGACTCCCATAGGGTTCAGTGTTAATCAGTGAGACTCCCATAGTGTTCAGTGTTAGTCTGTGAGGCTCCCACAGGGTTCAGTATTAATCAGTGAGACTCCCACAGAGTTCAGTGTTAATCAGTGAGTCTCCCATAGGGTTCAGTGTTAATCAGTGACACTCCCTTAGGGTTCGTGTGTTAATCAGTGAGACTCCCCTAGGGTTCAGTGTTAATCAGTGAGACTCCCATAGGGCTCAGTGTTAATCAGTGAGACTCCCATAGGGTTCAGTGTTAATCATTGAGACTTCCATAGGGTTCAGTGTTAATCAGTGAGACTCCCACAGGGTTCAGTGTTAATCAGTGAGACTCCCATAGGGTTCACTGTTAATCACTGAGACTTCCACCGTGTTCAGTGTTAATCAGTGAGACTCCCACAGGGTTCAGTGTTAATCAGTGAGACTCCCACAGGGTTCAGTGTTAATCAGTGAGACTCCCACAGGGTTCAGTGTTAATCAGTGAGACTCCCACAGGGTTCAGTGTTAATCAGTGAGACTCCCACAGGGTTCAGTGTTAATCAGTGAGACTCCCATAGGGTTCAGTGTTAATCAGTGAGACTCCCATAGGGTTCAGTGTTAATCAGTCAGACTCCCATAGTGTTCAGTGTTAGTCAGTGAGGCTCCCACAGGGTTCAGTATTAATCAGTGAGACTCCAACAGAGTTCATTGTTAATCAGTGAGTCTCCCATAGGGTTCAGTGTTAATCAGTGACACTCCCTTAGGGTTCCTGTGTTAATCAGTGAGACTCCCCCAGGGTTCAGTGTTAATCAGTGAGACTCCCATAGGGTTCAGTGTTAATCAGTGAGACTCCCACATGGTTCTGTGTTAATCAGTGAGACTCCCACTGGGCTCAGTGTTAATCATTGAGACTCCCACAGGGTTCAGTATTAATCAGTGAGACTCCCATAGTGTTCAGTGTTAATCAGTGAGACTCTCATAGGGTTCAATGTTAATCAGTGAGACTCCCGCAGGGTTCAGTGTTAATCAGTGAGACTCCCATAGGGTTCAGTGTTAATCAGTGAGACTCCCATAGGGTTCAGTGTTAATCAGTGAGACTCCCATAGGGTTCAGTGTTAATCATTGAGACTCCCATAGGGTTCAATGTTAATCAGTGAGACTCCCATAGGGTTCAGTGTTAATCAGTGAGACTCCCACAGGGTTCATGTGTTAATCAGTGAGACTCCCATAGGGTTCAGTGTTAATCAATGGGAGTCCCATAGGGTTCAGTGTTAATCAGTGAGACTCCCACAGGGTTCAGTGTTAATCAGTGAGACTCCCACAGGGTTCAGTGTTAATCAGTGAGACTCCCACAGGGTTCAGTGTTAATCAGTGAGACTCGCATAGGGTTCAGTGTTAATCAGTGATAGTCCCATAGTGTTCAGTGTAAATCATTGAGACCCCCATTGGGTTCAGTGTTCATCAGTGAGACTCCCATAGGGTTCAGTGTTAATTAGTGAGACTCCCACAGGGTTCAGTGTTAATCAGTGAGACTCCCATAGGGTTTAGTGTTAATCAGTGAGACTCCCATAGGGTTCAGTGTTAATCAGTGAGACTCCCATAGGGTTCAGTGTTAATCAGTGAGACTCCCACAGGGTTCAGTGTTAATCAGTGAGACTCCCATAGGGTTCAGTGTTAATCAGTGAGACTCCCATAGGGTTCAGTGTTAATTAGTGAGACTCCCACAGGATTCAGTGTTAATCAGTGAGA
This sequence comes from Petromyzon marinus, assembly GCF_048934315.1. Classification (NCBI taxonomy): domain Eukaryota; kingdom Metazoa; phylum Chordata; class Hyperoartia; order Petromyzontiformes; family Petromyzontidae; genus Petromyzon; species Petromyzon marinus. Next base: position 2,618,536 of record NW_027423612.1, read on the forward strand.
CTCCCACAGGGTTCAGTGTTAATCAGTGAGACTCCCATTGGTTTCAGTGACAATCACTGAAACTCCCATAGGGTTCAGTGTTAATCAGTCAGACTCCCATAGTGTTCAGTGTTAGTCAGTGAGGCTCCCACAGGGTTCAGTATTAATCAGTGAGACTCCAACAGAGTTCATTGTTAATCAGTGAGTCTCCCATAGGGTTCAGTGTTAATCAGTGACACTCCCTTAGGGTTCCTGTGTTAATCAGTGAGACTCCCCCAGGGTTCAGTGTTAATCAGTGAGACTCCCATAGGGTTCAGTGTTAATCAGTGAGACTCCCACATGGTTCTGTGTTAATCAGTGAGACTCCCACTGGGCTCAGTGTTAATCATTGAGACTCCCACAGGGTTCAGTATTAATCAGTGAGACTCCCATAGTGTTCAGTGTTAATCAGTGAGACTCTCATAGGGTTCAATGTTAATCAGTGAGACTCCCGCAGGGTTCAGTGTTAATCAGTGAGACTCCCATAGGGTTCAGTGTTAATCAGTGAGACTCCCATAGGGTTCAGTGTTAATCAGTGAGACTCCCATAGGGTTCAGTGTTAATCATTGAGACTCCCATAGGGTTCAATGTTAATCAGTGAGACTCCCATAGGGTTCAGTGTTAATCAGTGAGACTCCCACAGGGTTCATGTGTTAATCAGTGAGACTCCCATAGGGTTCAGTGTTAATCAATGGGAGTCCCATAGGGTTCAGTGTTAATCAGTGAGACTCCCACAGGGTTCAGTGTTAATCAGTGAGACTCCCACAGGGTTCAGTGTTAATCAGTGAGACTCCCACAGGGTTCAGTGTTAATCAGTGAGACTCGCATAGGGTTCAGTGTTAATCAGTGATAGTCCCATAGTGTTCAGTGTAAATCATTGAGACCCCCATTGGGTTCAGTGTTCATCAGTGAGACTCCCATAGGGTTCAGTGTTAATTAGTGAGACTCCCACAGGGTTCAGTGTTAATCAGTGAGACTCCCATAGGGTTTAGTGTTAATCAGTGAGACTCCCATAGGGTTCAGTGTTAATCAGTGAGACTCCCATAGGGTTCAGTGTTAATCAGTGAGACTCCCACAGGGTTCAGTGTTAATCAGTGAGACTCCCATAGGGTTCAGTGTTAATCAGTGAGACTCCCATAGGGTTCAGTGTTAATTAGTGAGACTCCCACAGGATTCAGTGTTAATCAGTGAGACTCCCACAGGGTTCAGTGTTAATCAGTGAGACTCCCATTGGTTTCAGTGACAATCACTGAAACTCCCATAGGGTTCAGTGTTAATCAGTGAGACTTCCATAGGGTTCAGTGTTAATCAGTGAGACTCCCACAGGGTTCAGTGTTAATCAGTGAGACTCCCACAGGGTTCTGTGTTAATCAGTGAGACTCCCACATGGTTCAGTGTTAATCAGTGAGACTCCCATAGGGTTCAGTGTTAATCAGTGAGACTCTCATAGTGTTCAATGTTAATCACTGAGACTCCCATTGAGTTCAGTGTTCATCAGTGAGACTCCCATAGGGTTCAGTGTTAATCAGTGAGACTCCCGTAGGGTTCAGTGTTAATCAGTGAGACTCCCATTGGTTTCAGTGACAGTCACTGAAACTCCCATAGGGTTCAGTGTTAATCAGTGAGACTTCCATAGGGTTCAGTGTTAATCAGTGAGACTCCCACAGGGTTCAGTGTTAATCAGTGAGACTCCCACAGGGTTCTGTGTTAATCAGTGAGACTCCCACATGGTTCAGTGTTAATCAGTGAGACTCCCATAGGGTTCAGTGTTAATCAGTGAGTCTCTCATAGTGTTCAATGTTAATCACTGAGACTCCCATTGAGTTCAGTGTTCATCAGTGAGACTCCCATAGGGTTCAGTGTTAATCAGTGAGACTCCCGTAGGGTTCAGTGTTAATCAGTGAGACTCCCATAGTGTTCAGTGTTAATTACTGAGACTCCCGTAGGGTTCAGTGTTAATCAATGAGACTCCCATAGGGTTCAGTGTTAATCAGTGTGACTCCCATAGGGTTCAGTGTAAATCACTGAGACTCCCATTGGGTTCAGTGTTCATCAGTGAGACTCCCATAGGGTTCAGTGTTAATTAGTGAGACTCCCACAGGGTTCAGTGTTAATCAGTGAGACTCCCATAGGGTTCATTGTTAATCAGTGAGACTCCCATAGGGTGCAGTATTAATCAGTGAGACTCCCACAGGGTTCAATGTTAATCAGTGAGACTCCCGCAGGGTTCAGTGTTAATCAGTGAGACTCCCATAGGGTTCAGTGTTAATCAGTGAGACTCCCATAGGGTTCAGTGTTAATCAGTGAGACTCCCATAGGGTTCAGTGTTAATCAGTGAGACTCCCATAGGGTTCAATGTTAATCAGTGAGACTCCCATAGGGTTCAGTGTTAATCAGTGAGACTCCCACAGGGTTCATGTGTTAATCAGTGAGACTCCCATAGGGTTCAGTGTTAATCAATGGGAGTCCCATAGGGTTCAGTGTTAATCAGTGAGACTCCCACAGGGTTCAGTGTTAATCAGTGAGACTCCCACAGGGTTCAGTGTTAATCAGTGAGACTCCCACAGGGTTCAGTGTTAATCAGTGAGACTCGCATAGGGTTCAGTGTTAATCAGTGATAGTCCCATAGTGTTCAGTGTAAATCATTGAGACCCCCATTGGGTTCAGTGTTCATCAGTGAGACTCCCATAGGGTTCAGTGTTAATTAGTGAGACTCCCACAGGGTTCAGTGTTAATCAGTGAGACTCCCATAGGGTTTAGTGTTAATCAGTGAGACTCCCATAGGGTTCAGTGTTAATCAGTGAGACTCCCATAGGGTTCAGTGTTAATCAGTGAGACTCCCACAGGGTTCAGTGTTAATCAGTGAGACTCCCATAGGGTTCAGTGTTAATCAGTGAGACTCCCATAGGGTTCAGTGTTAATTAGTGAGACTCCCACAGGATTCAGTGTTAATCAGTGAGACTCCCACAGGGTTCAGTGTTAATCAGTGAGACTCCCATTGGTTTCAGTGACAATCACTGAAACTCCCATAGGGTTCAGTGTTAATCAGTGAGACTTCCATAGGGTTCAGTGTTAATCAGTGAGACTCCCACAGGGTTCAGTGTTAATCAGTGAGACTCCCACAGGGTTCTGTGTTAATCAGTGAGACTCCCACATGGTTCAGTGTTAATCAGTGAGACTCCCATAGGGTTCAGTGTTAATCAGTGAGACTCTCATAGTGTTCAATGTTAATCACTGAGACCCATTGAGTTCAGTGTTCATCAGTGAGACTCCCATAGGGTTCAGTGTTAATCAGTGAGACTCCCGTAGGGTTCAGTGTTAATCAGTGAGACTCCCATAGTGTTCAGTGTTAATTACTGAGACTCCCGTAGGGTTCAGTGTTAATCAATGAGACTCCCATAGGGTTCAGTGTTAATCAGTGAGACTCCCATAGGGTGCAGTGTAAATCACTGAGACTCCCATTGGGTTCAGTGTTCATCAGTGAGACTCCCCTAGGGTTCAGTGTTAATCAGTGAGACTCCCATAGTGTTCAGTGTTAGTCTGTGAGGCTCCCACAGGGTTCAGTATTAATCAGTGAGACTCCCACAGAGTTCAGTGTTAATCAGTGAGTCTCCCATAGGGTTCAGTGTTAATCAGTGACACTCCCTTAGGGTTCGTGTGTTAATCAGTGAGACTCCCCTAGGGTTCAGTGTTAATCAGTGAGACTCCCATAGGGCTCAGTGTTAATCAGTGAGACTCCCATAGGGTTCAGTGTTAATCATTGAGACTTCCATAGGGTTCAGTGTTAATCAGTGAGACTCCCACAGGGTTCAGTGTTAATCAGTGAGACTCCCATAGGGTTCACTGTTAATCACTGAGACTTCCACCGTGTTCAGTGTTAATCAGTGAGACTCCCACAGGGTTCAGTGTTAATCAGTGAGACTCCCACAGGGTTCAGTGTTAATCAGTGAGACTCCCACAGGGTTCAGTGTTAATCAGTGAGACTCCCACAGGGTTCAGTGTTAATCAGTGAGACTCCCACAGGGTTCAGTGTTAATCAGTGAGACTCCCATAGGGTTCAGTGTTAATCAGTGAGACTCCCATAGGGTTCAGTGTTAATCAGTCAGACTCCCATAGTGTTCAGTGTTAGTCAGTGAGGCTCCCACAGGGTTCAGTATTAATCAGTGAGACTCCAACAGAGTTCATTGTTAATCAGTGAGTCTCCCATAGGGTTCAGTGTTAATCAGTGACACTCCCTTAGGGTTCCTGTGTTAATCAGTGAGACTCCCCCAGGGTTCAGTGTTAATCAGTGAGACTCCCATAGGGTTCAGTGTTAATCAGTGAGACTCCCACATGGTTCTGTGTTAATCAGTGAGACTCCCACTGGGCTCAGTGTTAATCATTGAGACTCCCACAGGGTTCAGTATTAATCAGTGAGACTCCCATAGTGTTCAGTGTTAATCAGTGAGACTCTCATAGGGTTCAATGTTAATCAGTGAGACTCCCGCAGGGTTCAGTGTTAATCAGTGAGACTCCCATAGGGTTCAGTGTTAATCAGTGAGACTCCCATAGGGTTCAGTGTTAATCAGTGAGACTCCCATAGGGTTCAGTGTTAATCATTGAGACTCCCATAGGGTTCAATGTTAATCAGTGAGACTCCCATAGGGTTCAGTGTTAATCAGTGAGACTCCCACAGGGTTCATGTGTTAATCAGTGAGACTCCCATAGGGTTCAGTGTTAATCAATGGGAGTCCCATAGGGTTCAGTGTTAATCAGTGAGACTCCCACAGGGTTCAGTGTTAATCAGTGAGACTCCCACAGGGTTCAGTGTTAATCAGTGAGACTCCCACAGGGTTCAGTGTTAATCAGTGAGACTCGCATAGGGTTCAGTGTTAATCAGTGATAGTCCCATAGTGTTCAGTGTAAATCATTGAGACCCCCATTGGGTTCAGTGTTCATCAGTGAGACTCCAATAGGGTTCAGTGTTAATTAGTGAGACTCCCACAGGGTTCAGTGTTAATCAGTGAGACTCCCATAGGGTTTAGTGTTAATCAGTGAGACTCCCATAGGGTTCAGTGTTAATCAGTGAGACTCCCATAGGGTTCAGTGTTAATCAGTGAGACTCCCACAGGGTTCAGTGTTAATCAGTGAGACTCCCATAGGGTTCAGTGTTAATCAGTGAGACTCCCATAGGGTTCAGTGTTAATTAGTGAGACTCCCACAGGATTCAGTGTTAATCAGTGAGACTCCCACAGGGTTCAGTGTTAATCAGTGAGACTCCCATTGGTTTCAGTGACAATCACTGAAACTCCCATAGGGTTCAGTGTTAATCAGTGAGACTTCCATAGGGTTCAGTGTTAATCAGTGAGACTCCCACAGGGTTCAGTGTTAATCAGTGAGACTCCCACAGGGTTCTGTGTTAATCAGTGAGACTCCCACATGGTTCAGTGTTAATCAGTGAGACTCCCATAGGGTTCAGTGTTAATCAGTGAGACTCTCATAGTGTTCAATGTTAATCACTGAGACTCCCATTGAGTTCAGTGTTCATCAGTGAGACTCCCATAGGGTTCAGTGTTAATCAGTGAGACTCCCGTAGGGTTCAGTGTTAATCAGTGAGACTCCCATTGGTTTCAGTGACAGTCACTGAAACTCCCATAGGGTTCAGTGTTAATCAGTGAGACTTCCATAGGGTTCAGTGTTAATCAGTGAGACTCCCACAGGGTTCAGTGTTAATCAGTGAGACTCCCACAGGGTTCTGTGTTAATCAGTGAGACTCCCACATGGTTCAGTGTTAATCAGTGAGACTCCCATAGGGTTCAGTGTTAATCAGTGAGTCTCTCATAGTGTTCAATGTTAATCACTGAGACTCCCATTGAGTTCAGTGTTCATCAGTGAGACTCCCATAGGGTTCAGTGTTAATCAGTGAGACTCCCGTAGGGTTCAGTGTTAATCAGTGAGACTCCCATAGTGTTCAGTGTTAATTACTGAGACTCCCGTAGGGTTCAGTGTTAATCAATGAGACTCCCATAGGGTTCAGTGTTAATCAGTGTGACTCCCATAGGGTTCAGTGTAAATCACTGAGACTCCCATTGGGTTCAGTGTTCATCAGTGAGACTCCCATAGGGTTCAGTGTTAATTAGTGAGACTCCCACAGGGTTCAGTGTTAATCAGTGAGACTCCCATAGGGTTCATTGTTAATCAGTGAGACTCCCATAGAGTGCAGTATTAATCAGTGAGACTCCCACAGGGTTCAATGTTAATCAGTGAGACTCCCGCAGGGTTCAGTGTTAATCAGTGAGACTCCCATAGGGTTCAGTGTTAATCAGTGAGACTCCCATAGGGTTCAGTGTTAATCAGTGAGACTCCCATAGGGTTCAGTGTTAATCAGTGAGACTCCCATAGGGTTCAATGTTAATCAGTGAGACTCCCATAGGGTTCAGTGTTAATCAGTGAGACTCCCACAGGGTTCATGTGTTAATCAGTGAGACTCCCATAGGGTTCAGTGTTAATCAATGGGAGTCCCATAGGGTTCAGTGTTAATCAGTGAGACTCCCACAGGGTTCAGTGTTAATCAGTGAGACTCCCACAGGGTTCAGTGTTAATCAGTGAGACTCCCACAGGGTTCAGTGTTAATCAGTGAGACTCGCATAGGGTTCAGTGTTAATCAGTGATAGTCCCATAGTGTTCAGTGTAAATCATTGAGACCCCCATTGGGTTCAGTGTTCATCAGTGAGACTCCCATAGGGTTCAGTGTTAATTAGTGAGACTCCCACAGGGTTCAGTGTTAATCAGTGAGACTCCCATAGGGTTTAGTGTTAATCAGTGAGACTCCCATAGGGTTCAGTGTTAATCAGTGAGACTCCCATAGGGTTCAGTGTTAATCAGTGAGACTCCCACAGGGTTCAGTGTTAATCAGTGAGACTCCCATAGGGTTCAGTGTTAATCAGTGAGACTCCCATAGGGTTCAGTGTTAATTAGTGAGACTCCCACAGGATTCAGTGTTAATCAGTGAGACTCCCACAGGGTTCAGTGTTAATCAGTGAGACTCCCATTGGTTTCAGTGACAATCACTGAAACTCCCATAGGGTTCAGTGTTAATCAGTGAGACTTCCATAGGGTTCAGTGTTAATCAGTGAGACTCCCACAGGGTTCAGTGTTAATCAGTGAGACTCCCACAGGGTTCTGTGTTAATCAGTGAGACTCCCACATGGTTCAGTGTTAATCAGTGAGACTCCCATAGGGTTCAGTGTTAATCAGTGAGACTCTCATAGTGTTCAATGTTAATCACTGAGACCCATTGAGTTCAGTGTTCATCAGTGAGACTCCCATAGGGTTCAGTGTTAATCAGTGAGACTCCCGTAGGGTTCAGTGTTAATCAGTGAGACTCCCATAGTGTTCAGTGTTAATTACTGAGACTCCCGTAGGGTTCAGTGTTAATCAATGAGACTCCCATAGGGTTCAGTGTTAATCAGTGAGACTCCCATAGGGTGCAGTGTAAATCACTGAGACTCCCATTGGGTTCAGTGTTCATCAGTGAGACTCCCCTAGGGTTCAGTGTTAATTAGTGAGACTCCCACAGGGTTCAGTGTTAATCAGTGAGACTCCCATAGGGTTCAGTGTTAATCAGTGAGACTCCCATAGGGTGCAGTATTAATCAGTGAGACTCCCACAGGGTTCAATGTTAATCAGTGAGACTCCCGCAGGGTTCAGTGTTAATCAGTGAGACTCCCATAGGGTTTAGTGTTAATCATTGAGACTCCCATAGGGTTCAGTGTTAATCAGTGAGACTCCCATAGGGTTCAGTGTTAATCAGTGAGACTCCCATAGGGTTCAGTGTTAATCAGTAAGACTCCCAGAGGGTTCAGTGTTAATCAGTGAGACTCCCATAGGGTTCAGTGTTAATCAGTGAGACTCCCACGGGGTTCATGTGCTAATCAGTGAGACTCCCACAGGGTTCAGTGTTAATCAGTGAGACTCCCATAGGGTTCAGTGTTAATCAGTGAGACTCCCATAGGGTTCAATGTTAATCAGTGAGACTCCCATAGGGTTCAGTGTTAATCAGTGAGACTCCCACAGGGTTCAGTGTTAATTAGTGAGCATCCCATAGGGTTCAGTGTTAATCAGTGAGACTCCCACAGGGTTCAGTGTTAATCAGTGAGACGCCCATAGGGTTCAGTGTTAATCAGTGAGACTCCCACAGGGTTCAGTGTTAATCAGTTAGACTCCCACAGGGTTCAGTATTAATCAGTGAGACTCCCATCGGGTTCAATGTTAATCAGTGAGACTCTCATAGGGTTCAGTGTTAATCAGTGAGACTCCCATAGGGTTCAGTATTAATCATTGAGACTTCCATAGGGTTCAGTGTTAATCCGTGAGACTCCCACAGGGTTCAGTGTTAATCAGTGAGATTCCCACATGGTTCAGTGTTAATCAGTGAGACTCCCATAGGGTTCAGTATAAATCATTGAGACTTCCACAGGGTTCAGTGTTAATCAGTGAGACTCCCACAGGGTTCAGTGTTAATCGGTGAGATTCCCACATGGTTCTGTGTTAATCAGTGAGACTCCCACTGGGCTCAGTGTTAATCATTGAGACTCCCACAGGGTTCAGTATTAATCAGTGAGACTCCCATAGGGTTCAGTGTTAATCAGTGAGACTCTCATAGGGTTCGGTGTTAATCAGTGAGACTCCCCCAATGTTCAGTGTTAATCAGTGAGACTCCCACAGGGTTCAGTGTTAATCAGTGTGACTCCCATAGGGTTCAGTGTAAATCACTGAGACTCCCATTGGGTTCAGTGTTCATCAGTGAGACTCCCATAGGGTTCAGTGTTAATTAGTGAGACTCCCACAGGGTTCAGTGTTAATCAGTGAGACTCCCATAGGGTTCATTGTTAATCAGTGAGACTCCCATAGGGTGCAGTATTAATCAGTGAGACTCCCACAGGGTTCAGTGTTAATCAGTGAGATTCCCACATGGTTCAGTGTTAATCAGTGAGACTCCCATAGGGTTCAGTATAAATCATTGAGACTTCCACAGGGTTCAGTGTTAATCAGTGAGACTCCCTCAGGGTTCAGTGTTAATCGGTGAGATTCCCACATGGTTCTGTGTTAATCAGTGAGACTCCCATAGGGTTCAGTATAAATCATTGAGACTTCCACAGGGTTCAGTGTTAATCAGTGAGACTCCCACAGGGTTCAGTGTTAATCGGTGAGATTCCCACATGGTTCTGTGTTAATCAGTGAGACTCCCACTGGGCTCAGTGTTAATCATTGAGACTCCCACAGGGTTCAGTATTAATCAGTGAGACTCCCATAGGGTTCAGTGTTAATCAGTGAGACTCTCATAGGGTTCGGTGTTAATCAGTGAGACTCCCCCAATGTTCAGTGTTAATCAGTGAGACTCCCACAGGGTTCAGTGTTAATCAGTGTGACTCCCATAGGGTTCAGTGTAAATCACTGAGACTCCCATTGGGTTCAGTGTTCATCAGTGAGACTCCCATAGGGTTCAGTGTTAATTAGTGAGACTCCCACAGGGTTCAGTGTTAATCAGTGAGACTCCCATAGGGTTCATTGTTCATCAGTGAGACTCCCATAGGGTGCAGTATTAATCAGTGAGACTCCCACAGGGTTCAATGTTAATCAGTGAGACTCCCATAGGGTTCAGTGTTAATCAGTGAGACTCCCATAGGGTGCAGTATTAATCAGTGAGACTCCCACAGGGTTCAATGTTAATCAGTGAGACTCCCGCAGGGTTCAGTGTTAATCAGTGAGACTCCCATAGGGTTTAGTGTTAATCATTGAGACTCCCATAGGGTTCAGTGTTAATCAGTGAGACTCCCATAGGGTTCAGTGTTAATCAGTGAGACTCCCATAGGGTTCAGTGTTAATTAGTGAGACTCCCACAGGGTTCAGTGTTAATCAGTGAGACTCCCATAGGGTTCATTGTTAATCAGTGAGACTCCCATAGGGTGCAGTATTAATCAGTGAGACTCCCACAGGGTTCAGTGTTAATCAGTGAGATTCCCACATGGTTCAGTGTTAATCAGTGAGACTCCCATAGGGTTCAGTATAAATCATTGAGACTTCCACAGGGTTCAGTGTTAATCAGTGAGACTCCCACAGGGTTCAGTGTTAATCGGTGAGATTCCCACATGGTTCTGTGTTAATCAGTGAGACTCCCATAGGGTTCAGTATAAATCATTGAGACTTCCACAGGGTTCAGTGTTAATCAGTGAGACTCCCACAGGGTTCAGTGTTAATCGGTGAGATTCCCACATGGTTCTGTGTTAATCAGTGAGACTCCCACTGGGCTCAGTGTTAATCATTGAGACTCCCACAGGGTTCAGTATTAATCAGTGAGACTCCCATAGGGTTCAGTGTTAATCAGTGAGACTCCCCCAATGTTCAGTGTTAATCAGTGAGACTCCCACAGGGTTCAGTGTTAATCAGTGTGACTCCCATAGGGTTCAGTGTAAATCACTGAGACTCCCATTGGGTTCAGTGTTCATCAGTGAGACTCCCATAGGGTTCAGTGTTAATTAGTGAGACTCCCACAGGGTTCAGTGTTAATCAGTGAGACTCCCATAGGGTTCATTGTTAATCAGTGAGACTCCCATAGGGTGCAGTATTAATCAGTGAGACTCCCACAGGGTTCAATGTTAATCAGTGAGACTCCCATAGGGTTTAGTGTTAATCATTGAGACTCCCATAGGGTTCAGTGTTAATCAGTGAGACTCCCATAGGGTTCAGTGTTAATCAGTGAGACTCCCATAGGGTTCAGTGTTAATCAGTAAGACTCCCAGAGGGTTCAGTGTTAATCAGTGAGACTCCCATAGGGTTCAGTGTTAATCAGTGAGACTCCCACGGGATTCATGTGCTAATCAGTGAGACTCCCACAGGGTTCAGTGTTAATCAGTGAGACTCCCATAGGGTTCAGTGTTAATCAGTGAGACTCCCATAGGGTTCAATGTTAATCAGTGAGACTCCCATAGGGTTCAGTGTTAATCAGTGAGACTCCCACAGGGTTCAGTGTTAATTAGTGAGCATCCCATAGGGTTCAGTGTTAATCAGTGAGACTCCCACAGGGTTCAGTGTTAATCAGTGAGACGCCCATAGGGTTCAGTGTTAATCAGTGAGACTCCCACAGGGTTCAGTGTTAATCAGTTAGACTCCCACAGGGTTCAGTATTAATCAGTGAGACTCCCATCGGGTTCAATGTTAATCAGTGAGACTCTCATAGGGTTCAGTGTTAATCAGTGAGACTCCCATAGGGTTCAGTATTAATCATTGAGACTTCCATAGGGTTCAGTGTTAATCCGTGAGACTCCCACAGGGTTCAGTGTTAATCAGTGAGATTCCCACATGGTTCAGTGTTAATCAGTGAGACTCCCATAGGGTTCAGTATAAATCATTGAGACTTCCACAGGGTTCAGTGTTAATCAGTGAGACTCCCACAGGGTTCAGTGTTAATCGGTGAGATTCCCACATGGTTCTGTGTTAATCAGTGAGACTCCCACTGGGCTCAGTGTTAATCATTGAGACTCCCACAGGGTTCAGTATTAATCAGTGAGACTCCCATAGGGTTCAGTGTTAATCAGTGAGACTCTCATAGGGTTCGGTGTTAATCAGTGAGACTCCCCCAATGTTCAGTGTTAATCAGTGAGACTCCCACAGGGTTCAGTGTTAATCAGTGAGACTCCCATAGGGTTCAGTATTAATCATTGAGACTTCCATAGGGTTCAGTGTTAATCCGTGAGACTCCCACAGGGTTCAGTGTTAATCAGTGAGATTCCCACATGGTTCAGTGTTAATCAGTGAGACTCCCATAGGGTTCAGTATAAATCATTGAGACTTCCACAGGGTTCAGTGTTAATCAGTGAGACTCCCACAGGGTTCAGTGTTAATCGGTGAGATTCCCACATGGTTCTGTGTTAATCAGTGAGACTCCCACTGGGCTCAGTGTTAATCATTGAGACTCCCACAGGGTTCAGTATTAATCAGTGAGACTCCCATAGGGTTCAGTGTTAATCAGTGAGACTCTCATAGGGTTCGGTGTAAATCAGTGAGACTCCCCCAATGTTCAGTGTTAATCAGTGAGACTCCCACAGGGTTCAGTGTTAATCAGTGTGACTCCCATAGGGTTCAGTGTAAATCACTGAGACTCCCATTGGGTTCAGTGTTCATCAGTGAGACTCCCATAGGGTTCAGTGTTAATTAGTGAGACTCCCACAGGGTTCAGTGTTAATCAGTGAGACTCCCATAGGGTTCATTGTTAATCAGTGAGACTCCCATAGGGTGCAGTATTAATCAGTGAGACTCCCACAGGGTTCAATGTTAATCAGTGAGACTCCTGCAGGGTTCAGTGTTAATCAGTGAGACTCCCATAGGGTTCAGTGTTAATCAGTGAGACTCCCATAGGGTTCAGTGTTAATCAGTGAGACTCCCATAGGGTTCAGTGTTAATCAGTGAGACTCCCATAGGGTTCAATGTTAATCAGTGAGACTCCCATAGGGTTCAGTGTTAATCAGTGAGACTCCCACAGGGTTCATGTGTTAATCAGTGAGACTCCCATAGGGTTCAGTGTTAATCAATGGGAGTCCCATAGGGTTCAGTGTTAATCAGTGAGACTCCCACAGGGTTCAGTGTTAATCAGTGAGACTCCCACAGGGTTCAGTGTTAATCAGTGAGGCTCCCACAGGGTTCAGTGTTAATCAGTGAGACTCGCATAGGGTTCAGTGTTAATCAGTGATAGTCCCATAGTGTTCAGTGTAAATCATTGAGACCCCCATTGGGTTCAGTGTTCATCAGTGAGACTCCCATAGGGTTCAGTGTTAATTAGTGAGACTCCCACAGGGTTCAGTGTTAATCAGTGAGACTCCCATAGGGTTTAGTGTTAATCAGTGAGACTCCCATAGGGTTCAGTGTTAATCAGTGAGACTCCCATAGGGTTCAGTGTTAATCAGTGAGACTCCCACAGGGTTCAGTGTTAATCAGTGAGACTCCCATAGGGTTCAGTGTTAATCAGTGAGACTACCATAGGGTTCAGTGTTAATTAGTGAGACTCCCACAGGATTCAGTGTTAATCAGTGAGACTCCCACAGGGTTCAGTGTTAATCAGTGAGACTCCCATTGGTTTCAGTGACAATCACTGAAACTCCCATAGGGTTCAGTGTTAATCAGTGAGACTTCCATAGGGTTCAGTGTTAATCAGTGAGACTCCCACAGGGTTCAGTGTTAATCAGTGAGACTCCCACAGGGTTCTGTGTTAATCAGTGAGACTCCCACATGGTTCAGTGTTAATCAGTGAGACTCCCATAGGGTTCAGTGTTAATCAGTGAGACTCTCATAGTGTTCAATGTTAATCACTGAGACTCCCATTGAGTTCAGTGTTCATCAGTGAGACTCCCATAGGGTTCAGTGTTAATCAGTGAGACTCCCGTAGGGTTCAGTGTTAATCAGTGAGACTCCCATAGTGTTCAGTGTTAATTACTGAGACTCCCGTAGGGTTCAGTGTTAATCAATGAGACTCCCATAGGGTTCAGTGTTAATCAGTGTGACTCCCATAGGGTTCAGTGTAAATCACTGAGACTCCCATTGGGTTCAGTGTTCATCAGTGAGACTCCCATAGGGTTCAGTGTTAATTAGTGAGACTCCCACAGGGTTCAGTGTTAATCAGTGAGACTCCCATAGGGTTCATTGTTAATCAGTGAGACTCCCATAGGGTGCAGTATTAATCAGTGAGACTCCCACAGGGTTCAATGTTAATCAGTGAGACTCCCGCAGGGTTCAGTGTTAATCAGTGAGACTCCCATAGGGTTCAGTGTTAATCAGTGAGACTCCCATAGGGTTCAGTGTTAATCAGTGAGACTCCCATAGGGTTCAGTGTTAATCATTGAGACTCCCATAGGGTTCAATGTTAATCAGTGAGACTCCCATAGGGTTCAGTGTTAATCAATGGGAGTCCCATAGGGTTCAGTGTTAATCAATGGGAGTCCCATAGGGTTCAGTGTTAATCAGTGAGACTCCCACAGGGTTCAGTGTTAATCAGTGAGACTCCCACAGGGTTCAGTGTTAATCAGTGAGACTCCCACAGGGTTCAGTGTTAATCAGTGAGACTCCCTCAGGGTTCATGTGTTAATCAGTGAGACTCCCATAGGGTTCATTGTTAATCAGTGAGACTCCCACAGGATTCAGTGTTAATCGGTGAGATTCCCACATGGTTCTGTGTTAATCAGTGAGACTCCCACTGGGCTCAGTGTTAATCAGTGAGACTCCCACAGGGTTCAGTGTTAATCGGTGAGATTCCCACATGGTTCTGTGTTAATCAGTGAGACTCCCACTGGGCTCAGTGTTAATCATTGAGACTCCCACAGGGTTCAGTATTAATCAGTGAGACTCCCATAGGGTTCAGTGTTAATCAGTGAGACTCTCATAGGGTTCGGTGTTAATCAGTGAGACTCCCCCAATGTTCAGTGTTAATCAGTGAGACTCCCACAGGGTTCAGTGTTAATCAGTGAGACTCCCATAGGGTTCAGTATTAATCATTGAGACTTCCATAGGGTTCAGTGTTAATCCGTGAGACTCCCACAGGGTTCAGTGTTAATCAGTGAGATTCCCACATGGTTCAGTGTTAATCAGTGAGACTCCCATAGGGTTCAGTATAAATCATTGAGACTTCCACAGGGTTCAGTGTTAATCAGTGAGACTCCCACAGGGTTCAGTGTTAATCGGTGAGATTCCCACATGGTTCTGTGTTAATCAGTGAGACTCCCACTGGGCTCAGTGTTAATCATTGAGACTCCCACAGGGTTCAGTATTAATCAGTGAGACTCCCATAGGGTTCAGTGTTAATCAGTGAGACTCTCATAGGGTTCGGTGTTAATCAGTGAGACTCCCCCAATGTTCAGTGTTAATCAGTGAGACTCCCACAGGGTTCAGTGTTAATCAGTGTGACTCCCATAGGGTTCAGTGTAAATCACTGAGACTCCCATTGGGTTCAGTGTTCATCAGTGAGACTCCCATAGGGTTCAGTGTTAATTAGTGAGACTCCCACAGGGTTCAGTGTTAATCAGTGAGACTCCCATAGGGTTCAATGTTAATCAGTGAGACTCCCATAGGGTTCAGTGTTAATCAATGGGAGTCCCATAGGGTTCAGTGTTAATCAATGGGAGTCCCATAGGGTTCAGTGTTAATCAGTGAGACTCCCACAGGGTTCAGTGTTAATCAGTGAGACTCCCACAGGGTTCAGTGTTAATCAGTGAGACTCCCACAGGGTTCAGTGTTAATCAGTGAGACTCCCTCAGGGTTCATGTGTTAATCAGTGAGACTCCCATAGGGTTCATTGTTAATCAGTGAGACTCCCACAGGATTCAGTGTTAATCGGTGAGATTCCCACATGGTTCTGTGTTAATCAGTGAGACTCCCACTGGGCTCAGTGTTAATCAGTGAGACTCCCACAGGGTTCAGTGTTAATCGGTGAGATTCCCACATGGTTCTGTGTTAATCAGTGAGACTCCCACTGGGCTCAGTGTTAATCATTGAGACTCCCACAGGGTTCAGTATTAATCAGTGAGACTCCCATAGGGTTCAGTGTTAATCAGTGAGACTCTCATAGGGTTCGGTGTTAATCAGTGAGACTCCCCCAATGTTCAGTGTTAATCAGTGAGACTCCCACAGGGTTCAGTGTTAATCAGTGAGACTCCCATAGGGTTCAGTATTAATCATTGAGACTTCCATAGGGTTCAGTGTTAATCCGTGAGACTCCCACAGGGTTCAGTGTTAATCAGTGAGATTCCCACATGGTTCAGTGTTAATCAGTGAGACTCCCATAGGGTTCAGTATAAATCATTGAGACTTCCACAGGGTTCAGTGTTAATCAGTGAGACTCCCACAGGGTTCAGTGTTAATCGGTGAGATTCCCACATGGTTCTGTGTTAATCAGTGAGACTCCCACTGGGCTCAGTGTTAATCATTGAGACTCCCACAGGGTTCAGTATTAATCAGTGAGACTCCCATAGGGTTCAGTGTTAATCAGTGAGACTCTCATAGGGTTCGGTGTTAATCAGTGAGACTCCCCCAATGTTCAGTGTTAATCAGTGAGACTCCCACAGGGTTCAGTGTTAATCAGTGTGACTCCCATAGGGTTCAGTGTAAATCACTGAGACTCCCATTGGGTTCAGTGTTCATCAGTGAGACTCCCATAGGGTTCAGTGTTAATTAGTGAGACTCCCACAGGGTTCAGTGTTAATCAGTGAGACTCCCATAGGGTTCATTGTTAATCAGTGAGACTCCCATAGGGTGCAGTATTAATCAGTGAGACTCCCACAGGGTTCAATGTTAATCAGTGAGACTCCCGCAGGGTTCAGTGTTAATCAGTGAGACTCCCATAGGGTTCAGTGTTAATCAGTGAGACTCCCATAGGGTTCAGTGTTAATCAGTGAGACTCCCATAGGGTTCAGTGTTAATCAGTGAGACTCCCATAGGGTTCAATGTTAATCAGTGAGACTCCCATAGGGTTCAGTGTTAATCAGTGAGACTCCCACAGGGTTCATGTGTTAATCAGTGAGACTCCCATAGGGTTCAGTGTTAATCAATGGGAGTCCCATAGGGTTCAGTGTTAATCAGTGAGACTCCCACAGGGTTCAGTGTTAATCAGTGAGACTCCCACAGGGTTCAGTGTTAATCAGTGAGGCTCCCACAGGGTTCAGTGTTAATCAGTGAGACTCGCATAGGGTTCAGTGTTAATCAGTGATAGTCCCATAGTGTTCAGTGTAAATCATTGAGACCCCCATTGGGTTCAGTGTTCATCAGTGAGACTCCCATAGGGTTCAGTGTTAATTAGTGAGACTCCCACAGGGTTCAGTGTTAATCAGTGAGACTCCCATAGGGTTTAGTGTTAATCAGTGAGACTCCCATAGGGTTCAGTGTTAATCAGTGAGACTCCCATAGGGTTCAGTGTTAATCAGTGAGACTCCCACAGGGTTCAGTGTTAATCAGTGAGACTCCCATAGGGTTCAGTGTTAATCAGTGAGACTACCATAGGGTTCAGTGTTAATTAGTGAGACTCCCACAGGATTCAGTGTTAATCAGTGAGACTCCCACAGGGTTCAGTGTTAATCAGTGAGACTCCCATTGGTTTCAGTGACAATCACTGAAACTCCCATAGGGTTCAGTGTTAATCAGTGAGACTTCCATAGGGTTCAGTGTTAATCAGTGAGACTCCCACAGGGTTCAGTGTTAATCAGTGAGACTCCCACAGGGTTCTGTGTTAATCAGTGAGACTCCCACATGGTTCAGTGTTAATCAGTGAGACTCCCATAGGGTTCAGTGTTAATCAGTGAGACTCTCATAGTGTTCAATGTTAATCACTGAGACTCCCATTGAGTTCAGTGTTCATCAGTGAGACTCCCATAGGGTTCAGTGTTAATCAGTGAGACTCCCGTAGGGTTCAGTGTTAATCAGTGAGACTCCCATAGTGTTCAGTGTTAATTACTGAGACTCCCGTAGGGTTCAGTGTTAATCAATGAGACTCCCATAGGGTTCAGTGTTAATCAGTGTGACTCCCATAGGGTTCAGTGTAAATCACTGAGACTCCCATTGGGTTCAGTGTTCATCAGTGAGACTCCCATAGGGTTCAGTGTTAATTAGTGAGACTCCCACAGGGTTCAGTGTTAATCAGTGAGACTCCCATAGGGTTCATTGTTAATCAGTGAGACTCCCATAGGGTGCAGTATTAATCAGTGAGACTCCCACAGGGTTCAATGTTAATCAGTGAGACTCCCGCAGGGTTCAGTGTTAATCAGTGAGACTCCCATAGGGTTCAGTGTTAATCAGTGAGACTCCCATAGGGTTCAGTGTTAATCAGTGAGACTCCCATAGGGTTCAGTGTTAATCATTGAGACTCCCATAGGGTTCAATGTTAATCAGTGAGACTCCCATAGGGTTCAGTGTTAATCAATGGGAGTCCCATAGGGTTCAGTGTTAATCAATGGGAGTCCCATAGGGTTCAGTGTTAATCAGTGAGACTCCCACAGGGTTCAGTGTTAATCAGTGAGACTCCCACAGGGTTCAGTGTTAATCAGTGAGACTCCCACAGGGTTCAGTGTTAATCAGTGAGACTCCCACAGGGTTCAGTGTTAATCAGTGAGACTCGCATAGGGTTCAGTGTTAATCAGTGATAGTCCCATAGTGTTCAGTGTAAATCAGTGAGACTCCCATAGGGTTCAGTGTTAATTAGTGAGACTCCCACAGGGTTCAGTGTTAATCAGTGAGACTCCCATAGGGTTTAGTGTTAATCAGTGAGACTCCCATAGGGTTTAGTGTTAATCAGTGAGACTCCCATAGGGTTCAGTGTTAATCAGTGAGACTCCCACAGGGTTCAGTGTTAATCAGTGAGACTCCCATAGGGTTCAGTGTTAATCAGTGAGACTACCATAGGGTTCAGTGTTAATCAGTGAGACTCCCACAGGATTCAGTGTTAATCAGTGAGACTCCCACAGGGTTCAGTGTTAATCAGTGAGACTCCCATTGGTTTCAGTGACAATCACTGAAACTCCCATAGGGTTCAGTGTTAATCAGTGAGACTCCCACAGTGTTCAGTGTTAATCAGTGAGACTCCCACAGGGTTCTGTGTTAATCAGTGAGACTCCCACATGGTTCAGTGTTAATCAGTGAGACTCCCATAGGGTTCAGTGTTAATCAGTGAGACTCTCATAGTGTTCAATGTTAATCACTGAGACTCCCATTGAGTTCAGTGTTCATCAGTGAGACTCCCATAGGGTTCAGTGTTAATCAGTGAGACTCCCGTAGGGTTCAGTGTTAATCAGTGAGACTCCCATAGTGTTCAGTGTTAATTACTGAGACTCCCGTAGGGTTCAGTGTTAATCAATGAGACTCCCATAGGGTTCAGTGTTAATCAGTGAGACTCCCATAGGGTGCAGTGTAAATCACTGAGACTCCCATTGGGTTCAGTGTTCATCAGTGAGACTCCCATAGGGTTCAGTGTTAATTAGTGAGACTCCCACAGGGTTCAGTGTTAATCAGTGAGACTCCCGTAGGGTTCAGTGTTAATCAGTGAGACTCCCATAGGGTGCAGTATTAATCAGTGAGACTCCCACAGGGTTCAATGTTAATCAGTGAGACTCCCGCAGGGTTCAGTGTTAATCAGTGAGACTCCCATAGGGTTCAGTGTTAATCAGTGAGACTCCCATAGGGTTCAGTGTTAATCAGTGAGACTCCCATAGGGTTCAGTGTTAATCAGTGAGACTCCCATAGGGTTCAATGTTAATCAGTGAGACTCCCATAGGGTTCAGTGTTAATCAGTGAGACTCCCACAGGGTTCATGTGTTAATCAGTGAGACTCCCATAGGGTTCAGTGTTAATCAATGGGAGTCCCATAGGGTTCAGTGTTAATCAATGGGAGTCCCATAGGGTTCAGTGTTAATCAGTGAGACTCCCACAGGGTTCAGTGTTAATCAGTGAGACTCCCACAGGGTTCAGTGTTAATCAGTGAGACTCCCACAGGGTTCAGTGTTAATCAGTGAGACTCGCATAGGGTTCAGTGTTAACCAGTGATAGTCCCATAGTGTTCAGTGTAAATCATTGAGACCCCCATTGGGTTCAGTGTTCATCAGTGAGACTCCCATAGGGTTCAGTGTTAATTAGTGAGACTCCCACAGGGTGCAGTGTTAATCAGTGAGACTCCCATAGGGTTTAGTGTTAATCAGTGAGACTCCCATAGGGTTCAGTGTTAATCAGTGAGACTCCCATAGGGTTCAGTGTTAATCAGTGAGACTCCCACAGGGTTCAGTGTTAATCAGTGAGACTCCCATAGGGTTCAGTGTTAATCAGTGAGACTCCCATAGGGTTCAGTGTTAATTAGTGAGACTCCCACAGGATTCAGTGTTAATCAGTGAGACTCCCACAGGGTTCAGTGTTAATCAGTGAGACTCCCATTGGTTTCAGTGACAATCACTGAAACTCCCATAGGGTTCAGTGTTAATCAGTGAGACTTCCATAGGGTTCAGTGTTAATCAGTGAGACTCCCACAGTGTTCAGTGTTAATCAGTGAGACTCCCACAGGGTTCTGTGTTAATCAGTGAGACTCCCACATGGTTCAGTGTTAATCAGTGAGACTCCCATAGGGTTCAGTGTTAATCAGTGAGACTCTCATAGTGTTCAATGTTAATCACTGAGACTCCCATTGAGTTCAGTGTTCATCAGTGAGACTCCCATAGGGTTCAGTGTTAATCAGTGAGACTCCCGTAGTGTTCAGTGTTAATCAGTGAGACTCCCATAGTGTTCAGTGTTAATTACTGAGACTCCCGTAGGGTTCAGTGTTAATCAATGAGACTCCCATAGGGTTCAGTGTTAATCAGTGAGACTCCCATAGGGTGCAGTGTAAATCACTGAGACTCCCATTGGGTTCAGTGTTCATCAGTGAGACTCCCATAGGGTTCAGTGTTAATTAGTGAGACTCCCACAGGGTTCAGTGTTAATCAGTGAGACTCCCGTAGGGTTCAGTGTTAATCAGTGAGACTCCCATAGGGTGCAGTATTAATCAGTGAGACTCCCACAGGGTTCAATGTTAATCAGTGAGACTCCCGCAGGGTTCAGTGTTAATCAGTGAGACTCCCATAGGGTTTAGTGTTAATCATTGAGACTCCCATAGGGTTCAGTGTTAATCAGTGAGACTCCCATAGGGTTCAGTGTTAATCAGTGAGACTCCCATAGGGTTCAGTGTTAATCAGTAAGACTCCCAGAGGGTTCAGTGTTAATCAGTGAGACTCCCATAGGGTTCAGTGTTAATCAGTGAGACTCCCACGGGGTTCATGTGCTAATCAGTGAGACTCCCACAGGGTTCAGTGTTAATCAGTGAGACTCCCATAGGGTTCAGTGTTAATCAGTGAGACTCCCATAGGGTTCAATGTTAATCAGTGAGACTCCCATAGGGTTCAGTTTTAATCAGTGAGACTCCCACAGGGTTCATGTGTTAATCAGTGATACTCCCATAGGGTTCAGTGTTAATCAATGGGACTCCCATAGGGTTCAGTGTTAATCAGTGACACTCCCACAGGGTTCAGTGTTAATTAGTGAGACTCCCACAGGGTTCAGTGTTAATCAGTGAGACTCCCATAGGGTTTAGTGTTAATCAGTGAGACTCCCATAGGGTTCAGTGTTAATCAGTGAGACTCCCATAGGGTTCAGTGTTAATCAGTGAGACTCCCACAGGGTTCAGTGTTAATCAGTGAGACTCCCATAGGGTTCAGTGTTAATCAGTGAGACTCCGATAGGGTTCAGTGTTAATTAGTGAGACTCCCACAGGGTTCAGTGTTAATCAGTGAGACTCCCACAGGGTTCAGTGTTAATCAGTGAGACTCCCATTGGTTTCAGTGACAATCACTGAAACTCCCATAGGGTTCAGTGTTAATCAGTGAGACTTCCATAGGGTTCAGTGTTATTCAGTGAGACTCCCACAGGGTTCAGTGTTAATCAGTGAAACTCCCACAGGGTTCTGTGTTAATCAGTGAGACTCCCACATGGTTCAGTGTTAATCAGTGAGACTCCCATAGGGTTCAGTGTTAATCAGTGAGACTCTCATAGTGTTCAATGTTAATCAGTGAGACTCCCATAGGGTTCAATGTTAATCAGTGAGACTCTCATAGGGTGCAGTGTTAATCAGTGAGACTCCCGTAGGGTTCAGTGTTAATCAGTGAGACTCCCATAGTGTTCAGTGTTAACCACTGAGACTCCCGTAGGGTTCAGTGTTAATCAATGAGACTCCCATAGGGTTCAGTGTTAATCAGTGAGACTCCCATAGGGTTCAGTGTTAATCAGTGAGACTCCCATAGGGTTCAGTGTTAATCAGTGAGACTCCCATAGGGTTCAGTGTTAATCAGTGAGACTCCCATAGGGTTGAGTGTAAATCACTGAGACTCCCATTGGGTTCAGTGTTCATCAGTGAGACTCCCATAGGGTTCAGTGTTAATTAGTGAGACTCCCACAGGGTTCAGTGTTAATCAGTGAGACTCCCATAGGGTTCAGTGTTAATCAGTGAGACTCCCATAGGGTGCAGTATTAATCAGTGAGACTCCCACAGGGTTCAATGTTAATCAGTGAGACTCCCGCAGGGTTCAGTGTTAATCAGTGAGACTCCCATAGGGTTCAGTGTTAATCAGTGAGACTCCCATAGGGTTCAGTGTTAATCAGTGAGACTCCCATAGGGTTCAGTGTTAATCAGTGAGACTCCCATAGGGTTCAGTATTAATCAGTAAGACTCCCAGAGTGTTCAGTGTTAATCAGTGAGACTCCCATAGGGTTCAGTGTTAATCAGTGAGACTCCCACAGGAGTCAATGTTAATCAGTGAGACTCCCATAGGGTCCAGTGTTAATCAGTGAGACTCCCACGGGGTTCATGTGCTAATCAGTGAGACTCCCACAGGGTTCAGTGTTAATCAGTGAGACTCCCATAGTGTTCAGTGTTAATCAGTGAGACTCCCACAGGGTTCAGTGTTAATCAGTGAGACTCCCACAGGATTCAGTGTTAATCAGTGAGACTCCCATAGGGTTTAGTGTTAATCAGTGAAACTCCCATAGGGTTCAGTTTTAATCAGTGAGACTCCCACAGGGTTCATGTGTTAATCAGTGATACTCCCATAGGGTTCAGTGTTAATCAATGGGACTCCCATAGGGTTCAGTGTTAATCAGTGAGACTCCCACAGGGTTCAGTGTTAATTAGTGAGACTCCCACAGGGTTCAGTGTTAATCAGTGAGACTCCCATAGGGTTTAGTGTTAATCAGTGAGACTCCCATAGGGTTCAGTGTTAATCAGTGAGACTCCCATAGGGTTCAGTGTTAATCAGTGAGACTCCCACAGGGTTCAGTGTTAATCAGTGAGACTCCCATAGGGTTCAGTGTTAATCAGTGAGACTCCGATAGGGTTCAGTGTTAATTAGTGAGACTCCCACAGGGTTTAGTGTTAATCAGTGAGACTCCCACAGGGTTCAGTGTTAATCAGTGAGACTCCCATTGGTTTCAGTGACAATCACTGAAACTCCCATAGGGTTCAGTGTTAATCAGTGAGACTTCCATAGGGTTCAGTGTTATTCAGTGAGACTCCCACAGGGTTCAGTGTTAATCAGTGAAACTCCCACAGGGTTCTGTGTTAATCAGTGAGACTCCCACATGGTTCAGTGTTAATCAGTGAGACTCCCATAGGGTTCAGTGTTAATCAGTGAGACTCTCATAGTGTTCAATGTTAATCAGTGAGACTCCCATAGGGTTCAATGTTAATCAGTGAGACTCTCATAGGGTGCAGTGTTAATCAGTGAGACTCCCGTAGGGTTCAGTGTTAATCAGTGAGACTCCCATAGTGTTCAGTGTTAACCACTGAGACTCCCGTAGGGTTCAGTGTTAATCAATGAGACTCCCATAGGGTTCAGTGTTAATCAGTGAGACTCCCATAGGGTTCAGTGTTAATCAGTGAGACTCCCATAGGGTTCAGTGTTAATCAGTGAGACTCCCATAGGGTTCAGTGTTAATCAGTGAGACTCCCATAGGGTTGAGTGTAAATCACTGAGACTCCCATTGGGTTCAGTGTTCATCAGTGAGACTCCCATAGGGTTCAGTGTTAATTAGTGAGACTCCCACAGGGTTCAGTGTTAATCAGTGAGACTCCCATAGGGTTCAGTGTTAATCAGTGAGACTCCCATAGGGTGCAGTATTAATCAGTGAGACTCCCACAGGGTTCAATGTTAATCAGTGAGACTCCCGCAGGGTTCAGTGTTAATCAGTGAGACTCCCATAGGGTTCAGTGTTAATCAGTGAGACTCCCATAGGGTTCAGTGTTAATCAGTGAGACTCCCATAGGGTTCAGTGTTAATCAGTGAGACTCCCATAGGGTTCAGTGTTAATCAGTAAGACTCCCAGAGTGTTCAGTGTTAATCAGTGAGACTCCCATAGGGTTCAGTGTTAATCAGTGAGACTCCCACAGGAGTCAATGTTAATCAGTGAGACTCCCATAGGGTCCAGTGTTAATCAGTGAGACTCCCACGGGGTTCATGTGCTAATCAGTGAGACTCCCACAGGGTTCAGTGTTAATCAGTGAGACTCCCATAGTGTTCAGTGTTAATCAGTGAGACTCCCATAGGGTTCAGTGTTAATCAGTGAGACTCCCACAGGATTCAGTGTTAATCAGTGAGACTCCCATAGGGTTTAGTGTTAATCAGTGAAACTCCCATAGGGTTCAGTGTTAATCAGTGAGACTCCCATAGGGTTCAGTGTTAATCAATGAGACTCCCACAGGGTTCAGTGTTAATCAGTGAGACTCCCATAGGGTTCAGTGTTAATCAGTGAGACTCCGATAGGGTTCAGTGTTAATTAGTGAGACTCCCACAGGGTTCAGTGTTAATCAGTGAGACTCCCACAGGGTTCAGTGTTAATCAGTGAGACTCCCATTGGTTTCAGTGACAATCACTGAAACTCCCATAGGGTTCAGTGTTAATCAGTGAGACTTCCATAGGGTTCAGTGTTAATCAGTGAGACTCCCACAGGGTTCAGTGTTAATCAGTGAGACTCCCACAGGGTTCTGTGTTAATCAGTGAGACTCCCACATGGTTCAGTGTTAATCAGTGAGACTCCCATAGGGTTCAGTGTTAATCAGTGAGACTCTCATAGTGTTCAATGTTAATCACTGAGACTCCCATTGAGTTCAGTGTTCATCAGTGAGACTCCCATAGGGTTCAGTGTTAATCAGTGAGACTCCCGTAGGGTTCAGTGTTAATCAGTGAGACTCCCATAGTGTTCAGTGTTAACCACTGAGACTCCCGTAGGGTTCAGTGTTAATCAATGAGACTCCCATAGGGTTCAGTGTTAATCAGTGAGACTCCCATAGGGTTCAGTGTTAATCAGTGAGACTCCCATAGGGTTCAGTGTTAATCAGTGAGACTCCCATAGGGTTCAGTGTTAATCAGTGAGACTCCCATAGGGTTCAGTGTTAATCAGTGAGACTCCCACAGGGTTCATGTGTTAATCAGTGAGACTCCCATAGGGTTCAGTGTTAATCAATGGGACTCCCATAGGGTTCAGTGTTAATCAGTGAGACTCCCACAGGGTTCAGTGTTAATCAGTGAGACTCCCACAGGGTTCAGTGTTAATCAGTGAGACTCCCACAGGGTTCAGTGTTAATCAGTGAGACTCGCATAGGGTTCAGTGTTAATCAGTGAGAGTCCCATAGTGTTCAGTGTAAATCATTGAGACCCCCATTGGGTTCAGTGTTCATCAGTGAGACTCCCATAGGGTTCAGTGTTAATTAGTGAGACTCCCACAGGGTTCAGTGTTAATCAGTGAGACTCCCATAGGGTTCAGTGTTAACCAGTGAGACTCCCATAGGGTTCAGTGTTAATCATTGAGACTTCCATAGGGTTCAGTGTTAATCAGTGAGACTCCCACAGGGTTCAGTGTTAATCAGTGAGACTCCCATAGGGTTCAGTGTTAATCAGTGAGACTCCCATAGGGCTCAGTGTTAATCAGTGAGACTCCCGTAGGGTTCAGTGTTAATCAGTGAGACTCCCATAGTGTTCAGTGTTAACCACTGAGACTCCCGTAGGGTTCAGTGTTAATCAATGAGACTCCCATAGGGTTCAGTGTTAATCAGTGAGACTCCCATAGGGTTCAGTGTTAATCAGTGAGACTCACATAGGGTTCAGTGTTAATCAGTGAGACTCCCATAGGGTTCAGTGTTAATCAGTGAGACTCCCATAGGGTTCAGTGTTAATCAGTGAGACTCCCACAGGGTTCATGTGTTAATCAGTGAGACTCCCATAGGGTTCAGTGTTAATCAATGGGACTCCCATAGGGTTCAGTGTTAATCAGTGAGACTCCCACAGGGTTCAGTGTTAATCAGTGAGACTCCCACAGGGTTCAGTGTTAATCAGTGAGACTCCCACAGGGTTCAGTGTTAATCAGTGAGACTCGCATAGGGTTCAGTGTTAATCAGTGAGAGTCCCATAGTGTTCAGTGTAAATCATTGAGACCCCCATTGGGTTCAGTGTTCATCAGTGAGACTCCCATAGGGTTCAGTGTTAATTAGTGAGACTCCCACAGGGTTCAGTGTTAATCAGTGAGACTCCCATAGGGTTCAGTGTTAATCAGTGAGACTCCCATAGGGTTCAGTGTTAATCATTGAGACTCCCATAGGGTTCAGTGTTAATCAGTGAGACTCCCACAGGGTTCAGTGTTAATCAGTGAGACTCCCATAGGGTTCAGTGTTAATCAGTGAGACTCCCATAGGGCTCAGTGTTAAACAGTGAGACTCCCATAGGGTTCAGTGTTAATCAGTGAGACTCCCACAGGGTTCAGTGTTAATCAGTGAGACTCCCATAGGGTTCAGTGTTAATCAGTGAGACTCCCACAGGGTTCAGTGTTAATCAGTGAGACTCCCATAGGGTTCAGTGTTAATCAGTGAGACTCCCACAGGAGTCAATGTTAATCAGTGAGACTCCCATAGGGTCCAGTGTTAATCAGTGAGACTCCCACGGGGTTCATGTGCTAATCAGTGAGACTCCCACAGGGTTCAGTGTTAATCAGTGAGACTCCCATAGTGTTCAGTGTTAATCAGTGAGACTCCCATAGGGTTCAGTGTTAATCAGTGAGACTCCCACAGGATTCAGTGTTAATCAGTGAGACTCCCATAGGGTTTAGTGTTAATCAGTGAAACTCCCATAGGGTTCAGTGTTAATCAGTGAGACTCCCATAGGGTTCAGTGTTAATCAATGAGACTCCCACAGGGTTCAGTGTTAATCAGTGAGACTCCCATAGGGTTCAGTGTTAATCAGTGAGACTCCGATAGGGTTCAGTGTTAATTAGTGAGACTCCCACAGGGTTCAGTGTTAATCAGTGAGACTCCCACAGGGTTCAGTGTTAATCAGTGAGACTCCCATTGGTTTCAGTGACAATCACTGAAACTCCCATAGGGTTCAGTGTTAATCAGTGAGACTTCCATAGGGTTCAGTGTTAATCAGTGAGACTCCCACAGGGTTCAGTGTTAATCAGTGAGACTCCCACAGGGTTCTGTGTTAATCAGTGAGACTCCCACATGGTTCAGTGTTAATCAGTGAGACTCCCATAGGGTTCAGTGTTAATCAGTGAGACTCTCATAGTGTTCAATGTTAATCACTGAGACTCCCATTGAGTTCAGTGTTCATCAGTGAGACTCCCATAGGGTTCAGTGTTAATCAGTGAGACTCCCGTAGGGTTCAGTGTTAATCAGTGAGACTCCCATAGTGTTCAGTGTTAACCACTGAGACTCCCGTAGGGTTCAGTGTTAATCAATGAGACTCCCATAGGGTTCAGTGTTAATCAGTGAGACTCCCATAGGGTTCAGTGTTAATCAGTGAGACTCCCATAGGGTTCAGTGTTAATCAGTGAGACTCCCATAGGGTTCAGTGTTAATCAGTGAGACTCCCATAGGGTTCAGTGTTAATCAGTGAGACTCCCACAGGGTTCATGTGTTAATCAGTGAGACTCCCATAGGGTTCAGTGTTAATCAATGGGACTCCCATAGGGTTCAGTGTTAATCAGTGAGACTCCCACAGGGTTCAGTGTTAATCAGTGAGACTCCCACAGGGTTCAGTGTTAATCAGTGAGACTCCCACAGGGTTCAGTGTTAATCAGTGAGACTCGCATAGGGTTCAGTGTTAATCAGTGAGAGTCCCATAGTGTTCAGTGTAAATCATTGAGACCCCCATTGGGTTCAGTGTTCATCAGTGAGACTCCCATAGGGTTCAGTGTTAATTAGTGAGACTCCCACAGGGTTCAGTGTTAATCAGTGAGACTCCCATAGGGTTCAGTGTTAATCAGTGAGACTCCCATAGGGTTCAGTGTTAATCATTGAGACTTCCATAGGGTTCAGTGTTAATCAGTGAGACTCCCACAGGGTTCAGTGTTAATCAGTGAGACTCCCATAGGGTTCAGTGTTAATCAGTGAGACTCCCATAGGGCTCAGTGTTAATCAGTGAGACTCCCGTAGGGTTCAGTGTTAATCAGTGAGACTCCCATAGTGTTCAGTGTTAACCACTGAGACTCCCGTAGGGTTCAGTGTTAATCAATGAGACTCCCATAGGGTTCAGTGTTAATCAGTGAGACTCCCATAGGGTTCAGTGTTAATCAGTGAGACTCACATAGGGTTCAGTGTTAATCAGTGAGACTCCCATAGGGTTCAGTGTTAATCAGTGAGACTCCCATAGGGTTCAGTGTTAATCAGTGAGACTCCCACAGGGTTCATGTGTTAATCAGTGAGACTCCCATAGGGTTCAGTGTTAATCAATGGGACTCCCATAGGGTTCAGTGTTAATCAGTGAGACTCCCACAGGGTTCAGTGTTAATCAGTGAGACTCCCACAGGGTTCAGTGTTAATCAGTGAGACTCCCACAGGGTTCAGTGTTAATCAGTGAGACTCGCATAGGGTTCAGTGTTAATCAGTGAGAGTCCCATAGTGTTCAGTGTAAATCATTGAGACCCCCATTGGGTTCAGTGTTCATCAGTGAGACTCCCATAGGGTTCAGTGTTAATTAGTGAGACTCCCACAGGGTTCAGTGTTAATCAGTGAGACTCCCATAGGGTTCAGTGTTAATCAGTGAGACTCCCATAGGGTTCAGTGTTAATCATTGAGACTCCCATAGGGTTCAGTGTTAATCAGTGAGACTCCCACAGGGTTCAGTGTTAATCAGTGAGACTCCCATAGGGTTCAGTGTTAATCAGTGAGACTCCCATAGGGCTCAGTGTTAAACAGTGAGACTCCCATAGGGTTCAGTGTTAATCAGTGAGACTCCCACAGGGTTCAGTGTTAATCAGTGAGACTCCCATAGGGTTCAGTGTTAATCAGTGAGACTCCCACAGGGTTCAGTGTTAATCAGTGAGACTCCCATAGGGTGCAGTGTTAATCAGTGAGACTCCCACAGGGTTCAATGTTAATCAGTGAGACTCCCACAGGGTTCAGTGTTAATCAGTGAGACTCCTATAGGGTTCAGTGTTAATCAGTGAGACTCCCATAGGGTTCAGTGTTAATCAGTGAGACTCCCATAGGGTTCAGTGTTAATCAGTGAGACTCCCATAGGGTTCAGTGTTAATCAGTAAGACTCCCAGAGGGTTCAGTGTTAATCAGTGAGACTCCCATAGGGTTCAGTGTTAATCAGTAAGACTCCCAGAGGGTTCAGTGTTAATCAGTGAGACTCCCATACGGTTCAGTGTTAATCAGTGAGACTCCCACAGGAGTCAGTGTTAATCAGTGAGACTCCCATAGGGTTCAGTGTTAATCAGTGAGACTCCCACGGGGTTCATGTGCTAATCAGTGAGACTCCCACAGGGTTCAGTGTTAATCAGTGAGACTCCCATAGGGTTCAGTGTTAATCAGTGAGACTCCCATAGGGTTCAGTGTTAATCAGTGAGACTCCCATAGGGTTCAGTGTTAATCAATGGGACTCCCATAGGGTTCAGTGTTAATCAGTGAGACTCCCACAGGGTTCAGTGTTAATCAGTGAGACTCCCACAGGGTTCAGTGTTAATCAGTGAGACTCCCACAGGGTTCCGTGTTAATCAATGGGACTCGCATAGGGTTCAGTGTTAATCAGTGAGAGTCCCATAGTGTTCAGTGTAAATCATTGAGACCCCCATTGGGTTCAGTGTTCATCAGTGAGACTCCCATAGGGTTCAGTGTTAATTAGTGAGACTCCCACAGGGTTCAGTGTTAATCAGTGAGAGTCCCATAGGGTTCAGTGTTAATCAGTGAGACTCCCATAGGGTTCAGTGTTAATCAGTGAGACTCCCATAGGGTTCAGTGTTAATCAGTGAGACTCCCACAGGGTTCAGTGTTAATCAGTGAGACTCCCATAGGGTTCAGTGTTAATCAGTGAGACTCCCATAGGGCTCAGTGTTAAACAGTGAGACTCCCATAGGGTTCAGTGTTAATCAGTGAGACTCCCACAGTGTTCAGTGTTAATCAGTGAGACTCCCATAGGGTTCAGTGTTAATCAGTGAGACTCCCACAGGGTTCAGTGTTAATCAGTGAGACTCCCATAGGGTTCAGTGTTAATCAGTGAGACTCCCACAGGGTTCAGTGTTAATCAGTGAGACTCCCACAGGGTTCAGTGTTAATCAGTGAGACTCCTACAGGGTTCAGTGTTAATCAGTGAGACTCCCACAGTTTATAGTTCATTTATTTCATAGTCCATTTATTTGGTATAGCCCTGTGAGCCATTCGGCTCTTGAATCGGGTGCAACCGCAACAAACAAAAAACATGAACAAGAAAACATCTTAAAGTGATTATGTGACTGTGCAAACAGAAAATACAGGAAAAAATATCAAAATATTCCTGAAATAGCACCGTACACCAACGCTGTGTGTAAAAATCCCAGTGGGATGCAAGTCAAATAACAACAACAACCACAAGACAACTAAGATTAAGGCCATCAGTCTAATTAAGGCCATCAGTCTAAGCCATAAATGCAATGTAACAGTGATCAAAGGGACTGTGACCGAATTTTTTACAATAAACTACATAAATAAATTATAACACCAAAATCTAGAGCCATATTTAGGCCACTGAATAGCAGTGGCAGCTAGGGTTGTACAACTCCTCTAGAGCAGTTTTGAGTGAAGATCTCATAGGTAGTGATTCAAGTTGCAGTTTATTGGCAATAGCATTCCAGACCCTGGGGGCATCAATAGCAAAGGCCCTTCTTCCAGTTTTTGTATGGCAATAGGGAATGTGAAGCTGGTAAATGAGCGAAGACCTGAGGTCAAATTTGTTCTTTGAAACAGAGAGGAGATCCAGTAGGTAGTCTGCGGAATTTTTTTAAGTACATCGTGAATAAATAAGATCTGGTGCACAAGCCGTTGAACATTAAGAGATGTTAAGTTTGACCCAATGTAGAGATCACAGTGGTGAGTCCTATATGGGCAGTTCAATGCAAATCTTAAGGCCGAGTGATAGATGGAATCAAGCTTCTTCAGTACAGTACTTGAGGCTGATTTATACACGATGTCACAGTAGTCAAGTAGAGGCAGTATGGTAGCTTTTATCAATTCCAAACGGAACATTGGGGGGAAGCAGTGCTTGTGTCGATACAGAAAACCAATTTTTATTTTTGTCTTTTTACCAATATAATCAATGTGATCTTCAAAACTAAGTTTTGAATCCAGGATGACCCCAAGATACTTATAGATCTTGACTTGCTCTATTTGATAATTATTCAAGGAATGTATTTGGGGAAAAATAACTTCCTGCTTTAGTCCCGGAGAGAAGCATAGCACCTTGGTTTTGGAGGTATTCAGGACTAGTTTAACAGAAACTAGCTGATGTTGTAGTTTGTTGAAATCACCCTGGAGCTTAGCAATCACGTCATCCGGAGAGCGGCCAGCAGTAATCAGTATCGTGTCATCTGCAAAAAGATTTACCCTGGAATGATCCAGGTCAGTGCCCAAGTCATTGACATAAAGAGAGAACAAGAGGGGGCCGAGGATGGAACCCTGTGGAACCCCTTTTGTTATCTTAACACTGTTTGACCTCCAACCATCTGTGAATACAGTTTGGGTGCGAGAAAAGAGGTAATTTTTAACCATTGTACTGTCTTCTCGGAAAAACCGAGGCAACTTAGTTTACTAAGCAGGGTGTTGTGGTCAACTGTATCAAAAGCTTTGGACAGGTCAAGAAAAAGACAGGCACAGTACTGCTTATTATCAAGGCTATTGTAAATTTGATTCAAAGAGTCTAATGCAGCAGATGTGGTGCTGTATTTTTTCTGGAACCCAGATTGTTTTAGATGTAGTAGATTGTTGGTGGACAGGAAACTGCTAATTTGGTAGTTCAATAATTTTTCTAAAATTTTCATCAATGGGGACAAAATTGAGATAGGTCGGTAGTTATTGGGATCATCTTTAGGGCCCCCTTTGTGAAGTGGACGGACATAGGAATGTTTCCATTCTAGAGGAACTGATGCTTCAGGTTTAGCAAAGCGGTGAGAGAGGCTAAACGACTGTACTCAGAGAGACTAAAACACCAGTTCTCTACAAACGACGCTGCTTCTGTCTGGAGAAGGCTCAGGCAGATCACCAACTACAAACCCAGAGCCCCCAACACCACTAACGACTCCCGCCTAGCCAACGACCTGAACGAGTTCTACTGTAGATTTGAAAGACAATTGGACTGTCCTGAACCACCCCTTCCAACCCAAGAGGCCCCATCCCCCACCAATACTACAGAGCCGACTATCTCCTTTCAGGAGGGAGAAGTTAATAGACTTTTCAAGAGGCAGAATCCACGCAAAGCAGCCGGGCCGGACTCTGTCTCTCCAGCCACCCTCAGGCACTGCGCTGACCAGCTGTCTCCGGTGTTCACCAACATCTTTAACACCTCCCTGGAGACATTGCATGTACCAGCCTGTCTCAAGTCCTCCACCATCATCCCTGTGCCCAAAAAGCTAAGGCCAACAGGACTAAATGATTACAGACCGGTTGCCCTTACATCTGTGGTAATGAAGTCTTTTGAGCGCCTGGTCCTGGCACACCTCAAAGCCATCACAGACCCTCTCCTGGACCCCCTTCAGTTTGCCTACAGATCCAACAGGTCTGTGGACGACGCAGTTAACATGGCCCTCCACTTCACCCTACAGCATCTGGACGCCCCAGCATCCTACGCCAGGATCCTGTTTGTGGACTTCAGCTCTACCTTCAACACCATCATCCCTGCCCTGCTTCAGGACAAGCTCTTCCAGCTGAACGTGCCCTACACCACCTGTAAATGGATCACAGACTTCCTGTCTGACAGGAAGCAGTGCGTTAAGCTGGGAACACAAGTCTCTGACTCCAGGTCCATCAGCACCGGAACTCCTCAGGGCTGCGTCCTTTCCCCTCTGCTCTTCTCCCTGTATACCAACAGCTGCACCTCCAATCATCTGTCCGTCAAACTATTGAAGTTTGCGGATGACACCACCCTCATTGGGCTGATCTTTCTACTTTCTACGGCAGCTGAAGAAATTCAACCTGCCAAAGACAATGATGGTGCAATTCTATACAGCGATCATTGAATCCATCCTCACCTCCTCCATAACCGTCTGGTACGCTGCTGCCACTGCCAAGGACAAGAGCAGACTGCAGCGTATCATCCACACTGCTGAGAAGGTGATTGCCTGCAATCTACCAACCCTCGAGGACCTGCACACGACAAGGTCCATGAGGCGAGCGAGGAAGATTATGGCCGATTTCTCCCACCCTGGACACTCTCTGTTTCAGCTACTCCCCTCCGGCAGAAGGCTTCGGTCCATCAGGACCAAAACCTCACGCCATAAAAACAGTTTCTTCCCATCTGCTGCTGGCCTGTTAAACAAGGCCAAGGGCTTACACTGTTTTTAACATTTTATCTACATAATGACACCTTGCCGATATTAACTATGTTAACCTATTTGTATTTTTTATTTTTAAATTATATCTTAAAGCTATTTTATATTCGATATTTATTCAATTTTATATACTTCAGCCCCTTGGTGTTAGACTTTTAACCCTTATTATAGTAAGGCTTGTTTAAAACTTATTTAAGATTTTAGATTCCTATATGTTGAATGTATGCACCATCCTGCCAAAGTAAATTCCGTGTCGGTGTGAACTTACATGGCGAATAAAACCCTTTCTGATTCTGATTCTTTGATGGACAGGTTGAAAATATGGGCTCTAGGTTTGTATATTAGGTGACCAACAGTTAGTAGAGCAAAGACGGGAAAACTATCTGCTCCGGTAGAGGACCCTTTGAGGTAGGACAGTTGTTTCAGAACATTACTTTCGTGGATTGGTTGGAAACTAAATTCGTTTAATGTTTGGACAGGAGTGTAGGAATTTGCAGGAGCAGGGGTGAATCCCACTACATTATCAAAAAGATTACCAGCTTCAGAAAAATGAAGGTTAAAATTGTCAACTATTTTTTTGGGATCTGAAAAATATTCCCCATTTCGGTGAAGCTCAACGGGCAGATTTTCTGTTTTGGATGCTTTTTCGATAGATTTGATTGTTTTCCAAAAAATCCTGGCATTTCCATGTGATTCCAGGAGAGTGAAGGAAAAATAGGCATTTTTTGCATGCCGTACTTTTTTACGCATCTATTCCTTAAAATCCTGTATTCTAGCCAGTCATTTACCAAATTACTTTTCTGAGCACATGCCCAAGCTTTGTCCCTAGTTTTCATGAGCTTTGTAATCAAAGGATGGTGGGCGGTTGCCTTTAGTTTTACATCTAACCAACGGAGCATGTTTGTTAAGAATTTGGAGAAACGTGTACCTGAAAGTCTCCCAAGCCGTAGTCAGGTTGGGGATATCACAGACCTTATCAATATCCGAGTGAAGCACATCATTTGTAAATGCCTGAGTGCTGAAGTGCCTCAAAGAGTGCTTCTCAACAATTTTAGGGGGCGCTTTGGGTCTGGCTGATGATCTCACACAAAAAATGAAGGAGTGATGACTAAGGTTATTACCCAGAACACCAGTCAGTGCGAAATTGTGAGGGGCGTTTGTCAATAGGACATCAAGCAGAGTTGACTGTCCCGGATTTTTTAGGTTGGGTCTTGTGGGGACATTTATTAATTGAAACAAGTTAAATTCATCTGTAAAATTTGTGGCCACGGCCAGCGGGTTTAGCCAATTCCAATTTAGATCACCCACTAAAATTATTTCACCTTTAGGGAGGCCCCCAAAAAGCTCTCTCAGTGCCGATGCAGCTTCAACATCCTTCCCACAAGGCGGTCTATAGCAGCACACTACCAATATCTGTTGATTATTTGTGAGAGTTATTCTGAGAGCCAGACCTTCAAAGCAATTTTTTTTAAACAAGGAGTGAGCTGGTGAACATGCAATAGTGTTATGAACATAGATGGCAATTCCACCTCCTTTAGATCCTCGGTCAAGCCAAAAAAGGTTGTAGTTTTCAATTGTAATCTGCAAGTCATTGACGGCAGGAGTGAGAAATGTTTCTGTTAGGCAAAAAATGTCCGGGTCAAGATTTGCCACTTCTAGTTTTAGTTGACTTAATTTAATCACAAGCCCTCTGATGTTGACATGTAGAACACCAACACCTTTCCTGCCAGAAAAATCTACAGAATTATACGAGCTCTTTT
The DNA here is from genome assembly GCF_048934315.1 of Petromyzon marinus. NCBI lineage: Eukaryota > Metazoa > Chordata > Hyperoartia > Petromyzontiformes > Petromyzontidae > Petromyzon > Petromyzon marinus. Next base: position 2,653,683 of record NW_027423612.1, read on the forward strand.
CATTTGGGCCAGGATGAAGCTCAATGCCACCCAGGAATAAGAAAAGCAGAATTAACAGTTTGCATAAGTATTTTATGTGAAAGGATGAAGAGCGGCGAACCTTGGACGAATAGCAGCAGCTCGCAGATGGTGTTATTTTTAAGAGCAGAATGAAGTTTGGAAGGAGTGCTGGTGAAGTAATGGGACAAAGATAGGGTTTTAAAGGATACAATGATGGAGTGTAGAAGTGTCTATGAGCTGTTTCATTTGCAGGTGTAGTGGCAAATCGAGCAACAAGTATTGACGCAAAATAACGAGGGTAGCCGTTTGTAGAGTTGAGTGTGGCACTAGATATGGCCGGGAGGGACAGCAGTAGGATACACAGCAGGAGAATTGCCATCTCTAAAATATCCGGGGTATACACAGATTTACACACAAGTGGAAATAGAAAAATATATATACTTGTAGGCCGAGGGTGAAAAAAACGTCTTGCCGCACTCGTCACACATGCACGGCTTCTCGCCCATGTGCTAGGGTTTAACAGCGCCCACCCCCCTCTTCCAAACAGCAGATTCTTGGCTGTTGTGGGCTCGGCTGAACCGCTTGCACCACCTCCTTTCCCCGCCGCAGGATGGTGCTCGAGTTAGCCCTTCTTGAGCTCAGCCCACGACTGGAATGTCGTTTCTTGGCCTCTCGTCTCTCTGCTGCCCGTCCAGACGGCCCCACTGAAGCCCACACAGGGGACTCTTCATTCACAACCCTCGGCCGTCTCGAATCATCTCCGTGAAGTTGTCCAGGATGGAGCGCACGTCGTCCTTGAGCCGCTTGTTGAACGACTGCAGCAGCACCTCCTTGCTCTGGGGCAGCGCCCGCGACATCTCGGGGCAGCAGCAGTGGAGAGAGCGCGACTCTCTCTCAGGGCAGCAGTGGACAGAGCACGGCTCTCCCTCAGGGCAGCAGTGGATGGAGCACAACCCTGCCTCAGGGCAGCAGATGAGAGAGAGAGTCTGGCTCCCTCACGGCAGCGGTGGAGATAGCACGGCTCTCCCTCAAGCCAGTAGTGGAGAGCACGGGGCTCCCTCCGGGCAGCAGTGGACGGGGCACGGCCCTGCCTCAGGGCAGCAGTGGAGAGAGCACGGCTCTCCCTCAGGGCAGCAGCGGAGAGAGCACGACCCCACCCCAGGGCAGCAGTGGACAGAGCACGGCTCTGCCCCAGGGCAGCAGTGGAGAGAGCGCGGCTTTCCCTCAGGGCAGCAGTGGACGGAGCACGCACTAGGCCGCTACAATAACTGGAAGCCCACGGCCCCACCCAGTTACGCCCGCCGGGAAAATGCTCATTTATCTCTCTCTCTCAACTCTGCACTCCGAACGTCGTGTTGTTGTATCGTTCGTGTTTGGCGGAAGAGACACAAGTGGAGAGAGACACGGGGAGAGAAACACAAGGAGAGATACGGGAAAGAGACACTAGGAGACATACACGGGGAGACATACACGGGGAGAGAGACACGGGGAGAGAGACACGGGGAGAGAGACACGGGGAGAGAGACACGGGGAGAGAGACACGGGGAGAGAGACACGGGGAGAGAGACACGGGAAAGAGACAGAGACACGGGGAGGGACACGGGGAGAGACACTATTGGAGAGAGACACAAGGACACAGACACGAGGAGAGAGACACGGGGAGACACAGACACAAGGAGAGGGACACGGGGAGAGAGACACGTGGTTGGGTAGTGACACACTAAGTTCATTCAACTCTTCTCAACAGTACACACCAACACAGTGCGCAATATACACACTTCATATACACACATACATTATACATAGACCTATACACACACTTATACACATGATACACATATACACACGAACACATTATACACACATTAAACACACATGTACACATTATACATATACATAATACACACACTTGTACACATTACCACATAAATTATACACACACTTGTACACATTACACACATACATTATACACACACTTGTACACATTACACACATACATTATACACACGTGTACACATTATACACACGGCACACTAAATCACAATTAAAAATAATAAAATATAAAAATCGCAGTGACTCAGGGAGCAGACGGCCGAAAGCCTGCGGCCTAGCCTGCGACCTAGCCTGCGTGGTGCCAACCGCTCCCACGCAAAGACCTCACACACACACTGACAACCTCACACTCACACAGGCTGACAATCTCACACACACTGACAACCTCACACTCACACACTGACAACCTCACACTCACACACTGACAACCTCACACTCACACAGGCTGACAATCTCACACACACTCACAACCTCACACTCACACACACTGACGATAGACGAAGCCTGCGGCGTGAGAATTAATCCTCAAATTAGTTAAAAATGCACTAACAGATTTAGGGGTGACTGAAGATCTGCCACCTATCGATCTCTGCAATTAAGTTTTTAAACACCTTAGTTGGGTAGCCAAATTAAAGTTTAAACCGTTAGGCCTAATGCTTGAGGCCTACTAACCTTTTTCTAGGCAAAGCCTGAATCCTCAATTACGTTTAATTTAAATTTTGATTTAAAGCTTTCGTGACTGCAGTAATTCATATTCTTAGTTTTTTCAACGTGACTTTACCGATAAAACTAAGAATATACGTTTAATTTACTTATAGATTAAGAATGTTCCATAAGAACATTTATTGATTACCGGAGTGTTGATGATGGGTGATGGTGTTGATGATGGATAAACCAGCAAATCTTAAAAAAAAAGTATTACAACGCTGTATGCTCAAATCCCAGTGTGATGCATGTCAAACAATACCAACCATAAGATAGATTAACCCTATGTTTTCGAAATCACCAAAAAAAAGCTCAAAAAACTATTTTACAACAGTAATCATAGGAACTGCGATTCTCATTTAACAATAACTCAACACTACCACCCATAGACTCAACACTACAGGTGGATCGTTGGAACGCAGGACCGTGAACCATGGCGACGGCTTGAGGGAGGCCTTCGTCCAGCAGTGGATAAATCGTGGCTGATGATGATCACACATCTCCAACTCTTGCCCCCCCCCCCCCCACTCTCGCACATACAGACAAGGCTCCCCACTTCCTGCGGTTGGGGAACGTGGAGGTGAACGCGGGGCAGAACGCGACGTTCCAGTGCATCGCGACGGGACGGAACTCAGGGCCCACACGCCTCGCGCTGCAGGTGAGGGCTCCACTCCCCTCTCTCTGGTCTCCGTTCTCCCATAGGGTTCAGTGTTAATCAGTGAGACTCCCATAGGGTTCAGTGTTAATCAGTGAGACTCCCACAGGGTTCAGTGTTCATCAGTGAGACTCCCATAGGGTTCAGTGTTAATCAGTGAGACTCCCACAGGAGTCAGTGTTAATCAGTGAGACTCCCATAGGGTTCAGTGTTAATCAGTGAGACTCCCACGGGGTTCATGTGCTAATCAGTAAGACTCCCATAGGGTTCAGTGTTAATCAGTGGGGATCCCACAGGGTTCAGTGTTAATCAGTGAGACTCCCATAGGGTTCAGTGTTAATCAGTGAGACTCCCACAGGGTTCAGTGTTCATCAGTGAGACTCCCATAGGGTTCAGTGTTAATCAGTGAGACTCCCACAGGAGTCAGTGTTAATCAGTGAGACTCCCATAGGGTTCAGTGTTAATCAGTGAGACTCCCACGGGGTTCATGTGCTAATCAGTGAGACTCCCATAGGGCTCAGTGTTAATCAGTGAGACTCCCATAGGGTTCAGTGTTAATCAGTGAGACTCCCATAGTGTTAATTGTAAATCACTGAGACTCCCATTGGGTTCGGTGTTAATCAGTGAGATTCCCATAGGGTTCAGTGTTAATCAGTGAGACTCCCACAGGGTGCAGTGTTAATCAGTGAAACTCCCATTGGGTTCGGTGTTAATCAGTGAGACTCCCATAGGTTTCAGTGATAATCAGTGAGATTCCCATAGGGTTCAGTGTTAATCAGTGAGACTCCCATAGGGTTCAATGTTAATCAGTGAGACTCCCACAGGGTTCAGTGTTAATCAGTGGGACTCCCACAAGGTTCAGTGTTAATCAGTGAGACTCCCATAGTGTTCAGTGTAAATCACTGAGACTCCCATTGGGTTCAGTGTTCATCAGTGAGACTCCCATAGGGTTCAGTGTTAATTAGTGAGACTCCCATAGGGATTGGTGTTAATCAGTGAGACTCCCATAGGGTTCAGTGTTAATCAGTGAGACTCCCATAGGGTTCAGTGTTAATCAGTGAGACTCTCATAGGGTTCAGTGTTAATCAGTGAGACTCCCACAGGGTTCAGTGTTAATCAGTGAGACTCCCACAGGGTTCAGTGTTAATCAGTGAGACTCCCATAGTGTTCAGTGTAAATCACTTAGACTCCCATTGGGTTCGGTGTTAATCAGTGAGACTCCCACAGGTTTCAGTGTTAATCAGTGAGACTCCCATAGGGTTCAGTATTAATCAGTGAGTCTCCCACCGGGTTCAGTGTTAATCAGCGAGATTCCCATAGGGTTCAGTGTTAATCAGTGAGACTCCCACAGGGTTCAGTGTTAATCAGTGAGACTCCCATAGGGTTCAGTCTTAATCAGTGAGACTCCCACAGGGTTCTGTGTTAATCAGTGAGACTCCCACAGGGTTCTGTGTTAATCAGTGAGACTCCCACAGGGTTCAGTGTTAATTGGTGAGACTCCCATAGGGTTCAGTGTTAATCAGTGAGACTCCCATAGGGTTCAGTGTTAATCAGTGAGACTCCCATAGGGTTCAGTATTAATCAGTGAGTCTCCCACCGGGTTCAGTGTTAATCAGCGAGATTCCCATAGGGTTCAGTGTTAATCAGTGAGACTCCCACAGGGTTCAGTGTTAATCAGTGAGACTCCCATAGGGTTCAGTCTTAATCAGTGAGACTCCCACAGGGTTCTGTGTTAATCAGTGAGACTCCCACAGGGTTCTGTGTTAATCAGTGAGACTCCCACAGGGTTCAGTGTTAATTGGTGAGACTCCCATAGGGTTCGGTGTTAATCAGTGAGACTCCCATAGGGTTCAGTGTTAATCAGTGAGACTCCCATAGGTTTCAGTGCTAATCAGTGAGATTCCCATAGGGTTCAGTGTTAATCAGTGAGACTCCCACAAGGTTCAGTGTTAATCAGTGAGACTCCCATAGTGTTCAGTGTAAATCACTGAGACTCCCATTGGGTTCAGTGTTCATCAGTGAGACTCCCATAGGGTTCAGTGTTAATTAGTGAGACTCCCATAGGGTTTGGTGTTAATCAGTGAGACTCCCATAGGGTTCAGTGTTAATCAGTGAGACTCCCATAGGGTTCAGTGTTAATCAGTGAGACTCCCATAGGGTTCAGTGTTAATCAGTGAGACTCCCACAGGGTTCAGTGTTAATCAGTGAGACTCCCACAGGGTTCAGTGTTAATCAGTGAGACTCCCATAGTGTTCATTGTAAATCACTGAGACTCCCATTGGGTTCGGTGTTAATCAGTGAGACTCTCATAGGGTTCAGTGTTAATCAGTGAGACTCGCACAGGGTTCAGTGTTAATCAGTGAGACTCCCACAGGGTTCTGTGTTAATCAGTGAGACTCCCACAGGGTTCAGTGTTAATCAGTGAAACTCCCACAGGGTTCAGTGTTAATCGGTGAGACTCCCATAGGGTTTAGTGTTAATCAGTGAGACTCCCATAGGGTTCAGTGTTAATCAGTGAGACTCCCATAGTGTTCATTGTAAATCACTGAGACTCCCATTGGGTTCGGTGTTAATCAGTGAGACTCCCATAGGGTTCAGTGTTAATCAGTGAGACTCCCACAGGGTTCAGTGTTAATCAGTGAAACTCCCATTGGGTTCGGTGTTAATCAGTGAGACTCCCATAGGTTTCAGTGCTAATCAGTGAGATTCCCATAGGCTTCAGTGTTAATCAGTGAGACTCCCATAGGGTTCAATGTTAATCAGTGAGACTCCCACAGGGTTCAGTGTTAATCAGTGAGACTCCCACAAGGTTAAGTGTTAATCAGTGAGACTCCCATAGTGTTCAGTGTAAATCACTGAGACTCCCATTGGGTTCAGTGTTCATCAGTGAGACTCCCATAGGGTTCAGTGTTAATTAGTGAGACTCCCATAGGGTTTGGTGTTAATCAGTGAGACTCCCATAGGGTTCAGTGTTAATCAATGAGACTCCCATAGGGTTCAGTGTTAATCAGTGAGACTCCCATAGGGTTCAGTGTTAATCAGTGAGACTCCCACAGGGTTCAGTGTTAATCAGTGAGACTCCCACAGGGTTCAGTGTTAATCAGTGAAACTCCCATAGTGTTCAGTGTAAATCACTGAGACTCCCATTGGGTTCGGTGTTAATCAGAGAGACTCCCACAGGGTTCAGTGTTAATCAGTGAGACTCCCATAGGGTTCAGTATTAATCAGTGAGTCTCCCACCGGGTTCAGTGTTAATCAGCGAGATTCCCATAGGGTTCAGTGTTAATCAGTGAGACTCCCACAGGGTTCAGTGTTAATCAGTGAGACTCCCATAGGGTTCAGTATTAATCAGTGAGACTCCCACAGGGTTCTGTGTTAATCAGTGAGACTCCCACAGGGTTCTGTGTTAATCAGTGAGACTCCCACAGGGTTCAGTGTTAATCGGTGAGACTCCCATAGGGTTCAGTGTTAATCAGTGAGACTCCCATAGGGTTCAGTGTTAATCAGTGAGACTCCCATAGTGTTCATTGTAAATCACTGAGGCTCCCATTGGGTTCGGTGTTAATCAGTGAGACTCCCATAGGGTTCAGTGTTAATCAGTGAGACTCCCACAGGGTTCAGTGTTAATCAGTGAAACTCCCATTGGGTTCGGTGTTAATCAGTGAGACTCCCATAGGTTTCAGTGCTAATCAGTGAGATTCCCATAGGGTTCAGTGTTAATCAGTGAGACTCCCATAGGGTTCAATGTTAATCAGTGAGACTCCCACAGGGTTCAGTGTTAATCAGTGAGACTCCCACAGGGTTCAGTGTTAATCGGTGAGACTCCCATAGGGTTCAGTGTTAATCAGTGAGTCCCCCATAGTGTTCATTGTAAATCACTGAGACTCCCATTGGGTTCGGTGTTAATCAGTGAGACTCCCATAGGGTTCAGTGTTAATCAGTGAGACTCCCACAGGGTTCAGTGTTAATCAGTGAGATTCCCATAGGGTTCAGTGTTAATCAGTGAGACTCCCATAGGGTTCAATGTTAATCAGTGAGACTCCCACAGGGTTCAGTGTTAATCAGTGAGACTCCCACAGGGTTCAGTGTTAATCAGTGAGATTCCCATAGTGTTCAGTGTAAATCACTGAGACTCCCATTGGGTTCGGTGTTAATCAGTGAGACTCCCACAGGGTTCAGTGTTAATCAGTGAGACTCCCATAGGGTTCAGTGTTAATCAGTGAGACTCTCACAGGGTTCAGTGTTAATCAGTGAGAATCCAATAGGGTTCAGTGTTAATCAGTGAGACTCCCATAGGGATCAGTGTTAATCAGTGAGACTCCCACAGGGTTCAGTGTTAATCAGTGAGACTCCCACAGGGTTCTGTGTTAATCAGTGAGACTCCCACAGGGTTCAGTGTTAATCAGTGAGACTCCCATAGGGTTCAGTGTTAATCAGTGAGACTCCCATAGGGTTCGGTGTTAAACAGTGAGACTCCCACAGGGTTCAGTGTTAATCAATGAGACTCCCATAGGTTTCAGTCTTAATCAGTGAGACTCCCATAGGGTTCAGTGTTAATCAGTGAGACTCCCACAGGGTTCAATGTTAATCAGTGAGACTCCCACAGGGTTCTGTGTTAATCAGTGAGACTCCCACAGGGTTCAGTGTTAATCGGTGAGACTCCCTTAGGGTTCAGTGTTAATCAGTGAGACTCCCATAGGATTCAGTGTTAATCAGTGAGACTCCCATAGTGTTCATTGTAAATCACTGAGACTCCCATTGGGTTCGGTGTTAATCAGTGAGACTCCCATAGGGTTCAGTGTTAATCAGTGAGACTCCCACAGGGTTCAGTGTTAATCAGTGAGACTCCCACAGGGTTCAGTGTTAATCAGTGAGACTCCCATAGTGTTCAGTGTAAATCACTGAGACTCCCATTGGGTTCAGTGTTCATCAGTGAGACTCCCATAGGGTTCAGTGTTAATTAGTGAGACTCCCATAGGGTTTGGTGTTAATCAGTGAGACTCCCATAGGGTTCAGTGTTAATCAGTGAGACTCCCATAGGGTTCAGTGTTAATCAGTGAGACTCCCATAGGGTTCAGTGTTAATCAGTGAGACTCCCACAGGGTTCAGTGTTAATCAGTGAGACTCCCACAGGGTTCAGTGTTAATCAGTGAGACTCCCATAGTGTTCAGTGTAAATCACTGAGACTCCCATTGGGTTCGGTGTTAATCAGTGAGACTCCCACAGAGTTCAGTGTTAATCAGTGAGACTCCCATAGGGTTCAGTGTTAATCAGTGAGACTCCCACAGGGTTCAGTGTTAATCAGTGAGACTCCCATAGGTTTCAGTGCTAATCAGTGAGATTCCCATAGGGTTCAGTGTTAATCAGTGAGACTCCCATAGGGTTCAATGTTAATCAGTGAGACTCCCACAGGGTTCAGTGTTAATCAGTGAGACTCCCACAAGGTTCAGTGTTAATCAGTGAGACTCCCATAGTGTTCAGTGTAAATCACTGAAACTCCCATTGGGTTCAGTGTTCATCAGTGAGACTCCCATAGGGTTCAGTGTTAATTAGTGAGACTCCCATAGCGTTTGGTGTTAATCAGTGAGACTCCCATAGGGTTCAGTGTTAATCAGTGAGACTCCCATAGGGTTCAGTGTTAATCAGTGAGACTCCCATAGGGTTCAGTGTTAATCAGTGAGACTCCCACAGGGTTCAGTGTTAATCAGTGAGACTCCCACAGGGTTCAGTGTTAATCAGTGAGACTCCCATAGTGTTCAGTGTAAATCACTGAGACTCCCATTGGGTTCGGTGTTAATCAGTGAGACTCCCACAGGGTTCAGTGTTAATCAGTGAGACTCCCATAGGGTTCAATGTTAATCAGTGAGACTCCCACAGGCTTCAGTGTTAATCAGTGAGACTCCAATAGGGTTCAGTGTTAATCAGTGAGACTCCCATAGGGTTCAGTGTTAATCAGTGAGACTCGCACAGGGTTCAGTGTTAATCAGTGAGACTCCCACAGGGTTCAGTGTTAATCAGTGAGACTCCAATAGGGTTCAGTGTTAATCAGTGAGACTCCCATAGGGTTCAGTGTTAATCAGTGAGACTCGCACAGGGTTCAGTGTTAATCAGTGAGACTCCCACAGGGTTCTGTGTTAATCAGTGAGACTCCCACAGGGTTCAGTGTTAATCAGTGAGACTCCCATAGGGTTCAGTGTTAATCCGTGAGACTCCCATAGGGTTCGGTGTTAATCAGTGAGACTCCCACAGGGTTCAGTGTTAATCAGTGAGACTCCCATAGGGTTCAGTGTTAATCAGTGAGACTCCCACAGGGTTCAGTGTTTATCAGTGAGACTCCCATAGGGTTCAGTGTTAATCAGTGAGACTCCCATAGGGTTCAGTGTTAATCAGTGAGACTCCCACAGGGTTCAGTGTTAATCAGTGAGACTCCCACAGGGTTCAGTGTTAATCAGTGAGACTCCCACAGGGTTCAGTGTTAATCAGTGAGACTCCCACAGGGCTCGGTGTTAATCAGTGAGACTCCCACAGGGCTCAGTGTTAATCAGTGAGACTCCCATAGGGTTCAGTGTTTATCAGTGAGACTCCCATAGGGTTCAGTGTTAATCAGTGGGGCTCCCACATGGTTCGGTGTTAATCAGTGAGACTCCCATAGGGTTCAGTGTTAATCAGTCAGACTCCCTCAGGGTTCAGTGTTAATAAATGAGACACCCATTGGGTTCGGTGTTAATCAGTGAGACTCCCATAGGGTTCAGTGCTATTCAGTGATATTCCCATAGGGTTCAGTGTTAATCAGTGAGACTCCCATAGGGTTCAGTGTTAATCAGTGAGACTCCCACAGGGTTCAGTGTTAATCAGTGAGACTCCCACAGGGTTCAGTGTTAATCATTGAGACTCCCATAGGGTTCAGTGTTAATCAGTGAGACTCCCACAGGGTTCAGTGTTTATCAGTGAGACTCCCATAGGGTTCAGTGTTAATCAGTGAGACTCCCATAGGGTTCAGTGTTAATCAGTGAGACTCCCACAGGGTTCAGTGTTAATCAGTGAGACTCCCACAGGGTTCAGTGTTAATCAGTGAGACTCCCACAGGGTTCAGTGTTAATCAGTGAGACTCCCACAGGGCTCGGTGTTAATCAGTGAGACTCCCACAGGGCTCAGTGTTAATCAGTGAGACTCCCATAGGGTTCAGTGTTTATCAGTGAGACTCCCATAGGGTTCAGTGTTAATCAGTGGGGCTCCCACATGGTTCGGTGTTAATCAGTGAGACTCCCATAGGGTTCAGTGTTAATCAGTCAGACTCCCTCAGGGTTCAGTGTTAATAAATGAGACACCCATTGGGTTCGGTGTTAATCAGTGAGACTCCCATAGGGTTCAGTGCTATTCAGTGATATTCCCATAGGGTTCAGTGTTAATCAGTGAGACTCCCATAGGGTTCAGTGTTAATCAGTGAGACTCCCACAGGGTTCAGTGTTAATCAGTGAGACTCCCATAGGGTTCAGTGTTAATCAGTGAGACTCCCATAGGGTTCAGTGTTAATCAGTGAGACTCCCACAGGGTTCAGTGTTAATCAGTGAGACTCCAATAGGGTTCAGTGTTAATCAGTGAGACTCCCATAGGGTTCAGTGTTAATCAGTGAGACTCCCATAGGGTTCAGTGTTAATCAGTGAGACTCCCACAGGGTTCAGTGTTAATCAGTGAGACTCCCACAGGGTTCAGTGTTAATCAGTGAGACTCCCATAGTGTTCAGTGTAAATCACTGAGACTCCCATTGGGTTCGGTGTTAATCAGTGAGACTCCCACAGAGTTCAGTGTTAATCAGTGAGACTCCCATAGGGTTCAGTGTTAATCAGTGAGACTCCCACAGGGTTCAGTGTTAATCAGTGAGACTCCCATAGGTTTCAGTGCTAATCAGTGAGATTCCCATAGGGTTCAGTGTTAATCAGTGAGACTCCCATAGGGTTCAATGTTAATCAGTGAGACTCCCACAGGGTTCAGTGTTAATCAGTGAGACTCCCACAAGGTTCAGTGTTAATCAGTGAGACTCCCATAGTGTTCAGTGTAAATCACTGAAACTCCCATTGGGTTCAGTGTTCATCAGTGAGACTCCCATAGGGTTCAGTGTTAATTAGTGAGACTCCCATAGGGTTTGGTGTTAATCAGTGAGACTCCCATAGGGTTCAGTGTTAATCAGTGAGACTCCCATAGGGTTCAGTGTTAATCAGTGAGACTCCCATAGGGTTCAGTGTTAATCAGTGAGACTCCCACAGGGTTCAGTGTTAATCAGTGAGACTCCCACAGGGTTCAGTGTTAATCAGTGAGACTCCCATAGTGTTCAGTGTAAATCACTGAGACTCCCATTGGGTTCGGTGTTAATCAGTGAGACTCCCAAAGGGTTCAGTGTTAATCAGTGAGACTCCCATAGGGTTCAATGTTAATCAGTGAGACTCCCACAGGCTTCAGTGTTAATCAGTGAGACTCCAATAGGGTTCAGTGTTAATCAGTGAGACTCCCATAGGGTTCAGTGTTAATCAGTGAGACTCGCACAGGGTTCAGTGTTAATCAGTGAGACTCCCACAGGGTTCAGTGTTAATCAGTGAGACTCCAATAGGGTTCAGTGTTAATCAGTGAGACTCCCATAGGGTTCAGTGTTAATCAGTGAGACTCGCACAGGGTTCAGTGTTAATCAGTGAGACTCCCACAGGGTTCTGTGTTAATCAGTGAGACTCCCACAGGGTTCAGTGTTAATCAGTGAGACTCCCATAGGGTTCAGTGTTAATCCGTGAGACTCCCATAGGGTTCGGTGTTAATCAGTGAGACTCCCACAGGGTTCAGTGTTAATCAGTGAGACTCCCATAGGGTTCAGTGTTAATCAGTGAGACTCCCACAGGGTTCAGTGTTTATCAGTGAGACTCCCATAGGGTTCAGTGTTAATCAGTGAGACTCCCATAGGGTTCAGTGTTAATCAGTGAGACTCCCACAGGGTTCAGTGTTAATCAGTGAGACTCCCACAGGGTTCAGTGTTAATCAGTGAGACTCCCACAGGGTTCAGTGTTAATCAGTGAGACTCCCACAGGGCTCGGTGTTAATCAGTGAGACTCCCACAGGGCTCAGTGTTAATCAGTGAGACTCCCATAGGGTTCAGTGTTTATCAGTGAGACTCCCATAGGGTTCAGTGTTAATCAGTGGGGCTCCCACATGGTTCGGTGTTAATCAGTGAGACTCCCATAGGGTTCAGTGTTAATCAGTCAGACTCCCTCAGGGTTCAGTGTTAATAAATGAGACACCCATTGGGTTCGGTGTTAATCAGTGAGACTCCCATAGGGTTCAGTGCTATTCAGTGATATTCCCATAGGGTTCAGTGTTAATCAGTGAGACTCCCATAGGGTTCAGTGTTAATCAGTGAGACTCCCACAGGGTTCAGTGTTAATCAGTGAGACTCCCATAGGGTTCAGTGTTAATCAGTGAGACTCCCATAGGGTTCAGTGTTAATCAGTGAGACTCCCACAGGGTTCAGTGTTAATCAGTGAGACTCCAATAGGGTTCAGTGTTAATCAGTGAGACTCCCATAGGGTTCAGTGTTAATCAGTGAGACCGCACAGGGTTCAGTGTTAATCAGTGAGACTCCCACAGGGTACAGTGTTAATCAGTGAGACTCCAATAGGGTTCAGTGTTAATCAGTGAGACTCCCATAGGGTTCAGTGTTAATCAGTGAGACTCGCACAGGGTTCAGTGTTAATCAGTGAGACTCCCACAGGGTTCTGTGTTAATCAGTGAGACTCCCACAGGGTTCAGTGTTAATCAGTGAGACTCCCATAGGGTTCAGTGTTAATCCGTGAGACTCCCATAGGGTTCGGTGTTAATCAGTGAGACTCCCACAGGGTTCAGTGTTAATCAGTGAGACTCCCATAGGGTTCAATGTTAATCAGTGAGACTCCCACAGGGTTCAGTGTTTATCAGTGAGACTCCCATAGGGTTCAGTGTTAATCAGTGAGACTCCCATAGGGTTCAGTGTTAATCAGTGAGACTCCCACAGGGTTCAGTGTTAATCAGTGAGTCTCCCACAGGGTTCAGTGTTAATCAGTGAGACTCCCACAGGGTTCAGTGTTAATCAGTGAGACTCCCACAGGGCTCAGTGTTAATCAGTGAGACTCCCACAGGGCTCAGTGTTAATCAGTGAGACTCCCATAGGGTTCAGTGTTTATCAGTGAGACTCCCATAGGGTTCAGTGTTAATCAGTGGGGCTCCCACAGGGTTCGGTGTTAATCAGTGAGACTCCCATAGGGTTCAGTGTTAATCAGTCAGACTCCCTCAGGGTTCAGTGTTAATCAATGAGACACCCATTGGGTTCGGTGTTAATCAGTGAAACTCCCATAGGGTTCAGTGCTAATCAGTGATATTCCCATAGGGTTCAGTGTTAATCAGTGAGACTCCCATAGGGTTCAGTGTTAATCAGTGAGACTCCCACAGGGTTCAGTGTTAATCAGTGATACTCCCATAGGGTTCAGTGTTAATTAGTGAGACTCCCATAGGGTTCAGTGTTAATCAGTGAGACTCCCACAGGGTTCAGTGTTAATCAGTGAGACTCCCATAGGGTTCCGTATTAATCAGTGAGACTCCCACCGGGTTCAGTGTTAATCAGCAAGATTCCCATAGGGTGCAGTGTTAATCAGTGAGACTCCCACAGGGTCCGGTGTTAATCAGTGAGACTCCCATAGGGTTCAGTGTTAATCAGTGAGACTCCCATAGGGTTCAGTGTTAATCAATGAGACTCCCATAGGGTTCAGTGTTAATCAGTGAGACTCCAACAGGGTTCAGTGTTAATCAGTGAGACTCCCACAGGGTTCAGTGTTAATCAGTGAGACTCCCACGGGGTTCAGTGTTAATCAGTGAGACTCCCATAGGGTTCAGTGTTAATCAGTGAGACTCCCACAGGGTTCAGTGTTAATCAGTGAGACTCCCATTGGGTTCGGTGTTAATCAGTGAGACTCCCACAGGGTTCAGTGTTAATCGGTGAGACTCCAACAGGGTTCAGTGTTAATCAGTGAGACTCCCACAGGGTTCAGTGTTAATCAGTGAGACTCCCACAGGTTTCAGTGTTAATCAGTGAGACTCCCACGGGGTTCAGTGTTAATCAGTGAGACTCCCATAGGGTTCAGTGTTAATCAGTGAGACTCCCACAGGGTTCAGTGTTAATCAGTGAGACTCCCATTGGGTTCGGTGTTAATCAGTGAGACTCCCACAGGGTTCAGTGTTAATCAGTGAGACTCCCACAGGGTTCTGTGTTAATCAGTGAGACTCCCACAGGGTTCAATGTTAATCAGTGAGACTCCCACAGGGTTCTGTGTTAATCAGTGAGACTCCCACAGGGTTCAGTGTTAATCAGTGAGATTCCGATAGGGTTCAGTGTTAATCAGTGAGACTCCCACAGGGTTCAGTGTTAATCGGTGAGACTCCCAAAGGGTTCAGTGTTAATCAGTGAGACTCCCATAGGGTTCAGTGTTAATCAGTTATACTCCCATAGTGTTCAGTGTAAATCACTGAGACTCCCATTGGGTTCGGTGTTAATCAGTGAGACTCCCATAGGGTTCGGTGTTAATCAGTGAGACTCCCATAGGGTTCAGTGTTAATCAGTGAGATTCCCATAGGGTTCAGTGTTAATCAGTGAGACTCCCATAGGGTTCAATGTTAATCAGTGAGACTCCCACAGGGTTCAGTGTTAATCAGTGAGACTCCCACAAGGTTCAGTGTTAATCAGTGAGACTCCCATAGTGTTCAGTGTAAATCACTGAAACTCCCATTGGGTTCAGTGTTCATCAGTGAGACTCCCATAGGGTTCAGTGTTAATTAGTGAGACTCCCATAGGGTTTGGTGTTAATCAGTGAGACTCCCATAGGGTTCAGTGTTAATCAGTGAGACTCCCATAGGGTTCAGTGTTAATCAGTGAGACTCCCATAGGGTTCAGTGTTAATCAGTGAGACTCCCACAGGGTTCAGTGTTAATCAGTGAGACTCCCACAGGGTTCAGTGTTAATCAGTGAGACTCCCATAGTGTTCAGTGTAAATCACTGAGACTCCCATTGGGTTCGGTGTTAATCAGTGAGACTCCCAAAGGGTTCAGTGTTAATCAGTGAGACTCCCATAGGGTTCAATGTTAATCAGTGAGACTCCCACAGGCTTCAGTGTTAATCAGTGAGACTCCAATAGGGTTCAGTGTTAATCAGTGAGACTCCCATAGGGTTCAGTGTTAATCAGTGAGACTCGCACAGGGTTCAGTGTTAATCAGTGAGACTCCCACAGGGTTCAGTGTTAATCAGTGAGACTCCAATAGGGTTCAGTGTTAATCAGTGAGACTCCCATAGGGTTCAGTGTTAATCAGTGAGACTCGCACAGGGTTCAGTGTTAATCAGTGAGACTCCCACAGGGTTCTGTGTTAATCAGTGAGACTCCCACAGGGTTCAGTGTTAATCAGTGAGACTCCCATAGGGTTCAGTGTTAATCCGTGAGACTCCCATAGGGTTCGGTGTTAATCAGTGAGACTCCCACAGGGTTCAGTGTTAATCAGTGAGACTCCCATAGGGTTCAGTGTTAATCAGTGAGACTCCCACAGGGTTCAGTGTTTATCAGTGAGACTCCCATAGGGTTCAGTGTTAATCAGTGAGACTCCCATAGGGTTCAGTGTTAATCAGTGAGACTCCCACAGGGTTCAGTGTTAATCAGTGAGACTCCCACAGGGTTCAGTGTTAATCAGTGAGACTCCCACAGGGTTCAGTGTTAATCAGTGAGACTCCCACAGGGCTCGGTGTTAATCAGTGAGACTCCCACAGGGCTCAGTGTTAATCAGTGAGACTCCCATAGGGTTCAGTGTTTATCAGTGAGACTCCCATAGGGTTCAGTGTTAATCAGTGGGGCTCCCACATGGTTCGGTGTTAATCAGTGAGACTCCCATAGGGTTCAGTGTTAATCAGTCAGACTCCCTCAGGGTTCAGTGTTAATAAATGAGACACCCATTGGGTTCGGTGTTAATCAGTGAGACTCCCATAGGGTTCAGTGCTATTCAGTGATATTCCCATAGGGTTCAGTGTTAATCAGTGAGACTCCCATAGGGTTCAGTGTTAATCAGTGAGACTCCCACAGGGTTCAGTGTTAATCAGTGAGACTCCCATAGGGTTCAGTGTTAATCAGTGAGACTCCCATAGGGTTCAGTGTTAATCAGTGAGACTCCCACAGGGTTCAGTGTTAATCAGTGAGACTCCAATAGGGTTCAGTGTTAATCAGTGAGACTCCCATAGGGTTCAGTGTTAATCAGTGAGACCGCACAGGGTTCAGTGTTAATCAGTGAGACTCCCACAGGGTACAGTGTTAATCAGTGAGACTCCAATAGGGTTCAGTGTTAATCAGTGAGACTCCCATAGGGTTCAGTGTTAATCAGTGAGACTCGCACAGGGTTCAGTGTTAATCAGTGAGACTCCCACAGGGTTCTGTGTTAATCAGTGAGACTCCCACAGGGTTCAGTGTTAATCAGTGAGACTCCCATAGGGTTCAGTGTTAATCCGTGAGACTCCCATAGGGTTCGGTGTTAATCAGTGAGACTCCCACAGGGTTCAGTGTTAATCAGTGAGACTCCCATAGGGTTCAATGTTAATCAGTGAGACTCCCACAGGGTTCAGTGTTTATCAGTGAGACTCCCATAGGGTTCAGTGTTAATCAGTGAGACTCCCATAGGGTTCAGTGTTAATCAGTGAGACTCCCACAGGGTTCAGTGTTAATCAGTGAGTCTCCCACAGGGTTCAGTGTTAATCAGTGAGACTCCCACAGGATTCAGTGTTAATCAGTGAGACTCCCACAGGGCTCAGTGTTAATCAGTGAGACTCCCACAGGGCTCAGTGTTAATCAGTGAGACTCCCATAGGGTTCAGTGTTTATCAGTGAGACTCCCATAGGGTTCAGTGTTAATCAGTGGGGCTCCCACAGGGTTCGGTGTTAATCAGTGAGACTCCCATAGGGTTCAGTGTTAATCAGTCAGACTCCCTCAGGGTTCAGTGTTAATCAATGAGACACCCATTGGGTTCGGTGTTAATCAGTGAAACTCCCATAGGGTTCAGTGCTAATCAGTGATATTCCCATAGGGTTCAGTGTTAATCAGTGAGACTCCCATAGGGTTCAGTGTTAATCAGTGAGACTCCCACAGGGTTCAGTGTTAATCAGTGATACTCCCATAGGGTTCAGTGTTAATTAGTGAGACTCCCATAGGGTTCAGTGTTAATCAGTGAGACTCCCACAGGGTTCAGTGTTAATCAGTGAGACTCCCATAGGGTTCCGTATTAATCAGTGAGACTCCCACCGGGTTCAGTGTTAATCAGCAAGATTCCCATAGGGTGCAGTGTTAATCAGTGAGACTCCCACAGGGTCCGGTGTTAATCAGTGAGACTCCCATAGGGTTCAGTGTTAATCAGTGAGACTCCCATAGGGTTCAGTGTTAATCAATGAGACTCCCATAGGGTTCAGTGTTAATCAGTGAGACTCCAACAGGGTTCAGTGTTAATCAGTGAGACTCCCACAGGGTTCAGTGTTAATCAGTGAGACTCCCACAGGGTTCAGTGTTAATCAGTGAGACTCCCACGGGGTTCAGTGTTAATCAGTGAGACTCCCATAGGGTTCAGTGTTAATCAGTGAGACTCCCACAGGGTTCAGTGTTAATCAGTGAGACTCCCATTGGGTTCGGTGTTAATCAGTGAGACTCCCATAGGGTTCAGTGTTAATCAGTCAGACTCCCTCAGGGTTCAGTGTTAATCAATGAGACACCCATTGGGTTCGGTGTTAATCAGTGAAACTCCCATAGGGTTCAGTGCTAATCAGTGATATTCCCATAGGGTTCAGTGTTAATCAGTGAGACTCCCATAGGGTTCAGTGTTAATCAGTGAGACTCCCACAGGGTTCAGTGTTAATCAGTGATACTCCCATAGGGTTCAGTGTTAATTAGTGAGACTCCCATAGGGTTCAGTGTTAATCAGTGAGACTCCCACAGGGTTCAGTGTTAATCAGTGAGACTCCCATAGGGTTCCGTATTAATCAGTGAGACTCCCACCGGGTTCAGTGTTAATCAGCAAGATTCCCATAGGGTGCAGTGTTAATCAGTGAGACTCCCACAGGGTCCGGTGTTAATCAGTGAGACTCCCATAGGGTTCAGTGTTAATCAGTGAGACTCCCATAGGGTTCAGTGTTAATCAATGAGACTCCCATAGGGTTCAGTGTTAATCAGTGAGACTCCAACAGGGTTCAGTGTTAATCAGTGAGACTCCCACAGGGTTCAGTGTTAATCAGTGAGACTCCCACAGGGTTCAGTGTTAATCAGTGAGACTCCCACGGGGTTCAGTGTTAATCAGTGAGACTCCCATAGGGTTCAGTGTTAATCAGTGAGACTCCCACAGGGTTCAGTGTTAATCAGTGAGACTCCCATTGGGTTCGGTGTTAATCAGTGAGACTCCCACAGGGTTCAGTGTTAATCGGTGAGACTCCAACAGGGTTCAGTGTTAATCAGTGAGACTCCCACAGGGTTCAGTGTTAATCAGTGAGACTCCCACAGGTTTCAGTGTTAATCAGTGAGACTCCCACGGGGTTCAGTGTTAATCAGTGAGACTCCCATAGGGTTCAGTGTTAATCAGTGAGACTCCCACAGGGTTCAGTGTTAATCAGTGAGACTCCCATTGGGTTCGGTGTTAATCAGTGAGACTCCCACAGGGTTCAGTGTTAATCAGTGAGACTCCCACAGGGTTCTGTGTTAATCAGTGAGACTCCCACAGGGTTCAATGTTAATCAGTGAGACTCCCACAGGGTTCTGTGTTAATCAGTGAGACTCCCACAGGGTTCAGTGTTAATCAGTGAGATTCCGATAGGGTTCAGTGTTAATCAGTGAGACTCCCACAGGGTTCAGTGTTAATCGGTGAGACTCCCAAAGGGTTCAGTGTTAATCAGTGAGACTCCCATAGGGTTCAGTGTTAATCAGTTATACTCCCATAGTGTTCAGTGTAAATCACTGAGACTCCCATTGGGTTCGGTGTTAATCAGTGAGACTCCCATAGGGTTCGGTGTTAATCAGTGAGACTCCCATAGGGTTCAGTGTTAATCAGTGAGACTCCCATAGGGTTCAGTGTTAATCAGTGAGACTCCCATACGGTTCGGTGTTAATCAGTGAGACGTCCATAGGGTTCAGTGTTAATCAGTGAGACTCCCATAGGGTTCGGTGTTAATCAGTGAAACTCCCAGAGGGTTCAGTGTTAATCAGTGAGACTCCCACAGGGTTCTGTGTTAATCAGTGAGACTCCCACAGGGTTCAGTGTTAATCAGTGAGACTCCCTCAGGGTTCAGTGTTAATCAATGAGACACCCATTGGGTTCGGTGTTAATCAGTGAGACTCCCATAGGGTTCAGTGCTAATCAGTGATATTCCCATAGGGTTCAGTGTTAATCAGTGAGACTCCCATAGGGTTCAGTGTTAATCAGTGAGACTCCCACAGGGTTCAGTGTTAATCAGTGAGACTCCCATAGGGTTCAGTGTTAATTAGTGAGACTCCCATAGGGTTCAGTGTTAATCAGTGAGACTCCCACAGGGTTCATTGTTAATCAGTGAGACTCCCATAGGGTTCAGTATTAATCAGTGAGACTCCCACCGGGTTCAGTGTTAATCAGCAAGATTCCCATAGGGTGCAGTGTTAATCAGTGAGACTCCCACAGGGTTCAGTGTTAATCAGTGAGACTCCCATAGGGTTCAGTGTTAATCAGTGAGACTCCCATAGGGTTCAGTGTTAATCAATGAGACTCCCATAGGGTTCAGTGTTAATCAGTGAGACTCCAACAGGGTTCAGTGTTAATCAGTGAGACTCCCACAGGGTTCAGTGTTAATCAGTGAGACTCCCACAGGGTTCAGTGTTAATCAGTGAGACTCCCACAGGGTTCAGTGTTAATCAGTGAGACTCCCACGGGGTTCAGTGTTAATCAGTGAGACTCCCACAGGGTTCAGTGTTAATCAGTGAGACTCCCATTGGGTTCGGTGTTAATCAGTGAGACTTCCATAGGGTTCAGTGTTAATCAGTGAGACTCCCATAGGGTTCGGTGTTAATCAGTGAAACTCCCAGAGGGTTCAGTGTTAATCAGTGAGACTCCCACAGGGTTCTGTGTTAATCAGTGAGACTCCCACAGGGTTCAGTGTTAATCAGTGAGACTCCCTCAGGGTTCAGTGTTAATCAATGAGACACCCATTGGGTTCGGTGTTAATCAGTGAGACTCCCATAGGGTTCAGTGCTAATCAGTGATATTCCCATAGAGTTCAGTGTTAATCAGTGAGACTCCCATAGGGTTCAGTGTTAATCAGTGAGACTCCCACAGGGTTCAGTGTTAATCAGTGAGACTCCCATAGGGTTCAGTGTTAATTAGTGAGACTCCCATAGGGTTCAGTGTTAATCAGTGAGACTCCCACAGGGTTCAGTGTTAATCAGTGAGACTCCCACAGGGTTCAGTGTTAATCAGTGAGACTCCCATAGGGTTCAGTATTAATCAGTGAGACTCCCACCGGGTTCAGTGTTAATCAGCAAGATTCCCATAGGGTGCAGTGTTAATCAGTGAGACTCCCACAGGGTTCAGTGTTAATCAGTGAGACTCCCATAGGGTTCAGTGTTAATCAGTGAGACTCCCATAGGGGTCAGTGTTAATCAATGAGACTCCCATAGGGTTCAGTGTTAATCAGTGAGACTCCAACAGGGTTCAGTGTTAATCAGTGAGACTCCCACAGGGTTCAGTGTTAATCAGTGAGACTCCCACAGGGTTCAGTGTTAATCAGTGATACTCCCATTGGGTTCAGTGTTAATCAGTGAGACTCCCACAGGGTTCAGTGTTAATCAGTGAGACTCCCACAGGGTTCAATGTTAATCAGTGAGACTCCCACAGGGTTCTGTGTTAATCAGTGAGACTCCCACAGGGTTCAGTGTTAATCAGTGAGATTCCGATAGGGTTCAGTGTTAATCAGTGAGACTCCCACAGGGTTCAGTGTTAATCGGTGAGACTCCCAAAGGGTTCAGTGTTAATCAGTGAGACTCCCATAGGGTTCAGTGTTAATCAGTTATACTCCCATAGTGTTCAGTGTAAATCACTGAGACTCCCATTGGGTTCGGTGTTAATCAGTGAGACTCCCATAGGGTTCGGTGTTAATCAGTGAGACTCCCATAGGGTTCAGTGTTAATCAGTGAGACTCCCATAGGGTTCAGTGTTAATCAGTGAGACTCCCATACGGTTCGGTGTTAATCAGTGAGACGTCCATAGGGTTCAGTGTTAATCAGTGAGACTCCCATAGGGTTCGGTGTTAATCAGTGAAACTCCCAGAGGGTTCAGTGTTAATCAGTGAGACTCCCACAGGGTTCTGTGTTAATCAGTGAGACTCCCACAGGGTTCAGTGTTAATCAGTGAGACTCCCTCAGGGTTCAGTGTTAATCAATGAGACACCCATTGGGTTCGGTGTTAATCAGTGAGACTCCCATAGGGTTCAGTGCTAATCAGTGATATTCCCATAGGGTTCAGTGTTAATCAGTGAGACTCCCATAGGGTTCAGTGTTAATCAGTGAGACTCCCACAGGGTTCAGTGTTAATCAGTGAGACTCCCATAGGGTTCAGTGTTAATTAGTGAGACTCCCATAGGGTTCAGTGTTAATCAGTGAGACTCCCACAGGGTTCAGTGTTAATCAGTGAGACTCCCATAGGGTTCAGTATTAATCAGTGAGACTCCCACCGGGTTCAGTGTTAATCAGCAAGATTCCCATAGGGTGCAGTGTTAATCAGTGAGACTCCCACAGGGTTCAGTGTTAATCAGTGAGACTCCCATAGGGTTCAGTGTTAATCAGTGAGACTCCCATAGGGTTCAGTGTTAATCAATGAGACTCCCATAGGGTTCAGTGTTAATCAGTGAGACTCCAACAGGGTTCAGTGTTAATCAGTGAGACTCCCACAGGGTTCAGTGTTAATCAGTGAGACTCCCACAGGGTTCAGTGTTAATCAGTGAGACTCCCACAGGGTTCAGTGTTAATCAGTGAGACTCCCACGGGGTTCAGTGTTAATCAGTGAGACTCCCACAGGGTTCAGTGTTAATCAGTGAGACTCCCACAGGGTTCTGTGTTAATCAGTGAGACTCCCACAGGGTTCAGTGTTAATCAGTGAGACTCCCTCAGGGTTCAGTTTTTAATCAATGAGACACCCATTGGGTTCGGTGTTAATCAGTGAGACTCCCATAGGGTTCAGTGCTAATCAGTGATATTCCCATAGAGTTCAGTGTTAATCAGTGAGACTCCCATAGGGTTCAGTGTTAATCAGTGAGACTCCCACAGGGTTCAGTGTTAATCAGTGAGACTCCCATAGGGTTCAGTGTTAATTAGTGAGACTCCCATAGGGTTCAGTGTTAATCAGTGAGACTCCCACAGGGTTCAGTGTTAATCAGTGAGACTCCCACAGGGTTCAGTGTTAATCAGTGAGACTCCCATAGGGTTCAGTATTAATCAGTGAGACTCCCACCGGGTTCAGTGTTAATCAGCAAGATTCCCATAGGGTGCAGTGTTAATCAGTGAGACTCCCACAGGGTTCAGTGTTAATCAGTGAGACTCCCATAGGGTTCAGTGTTAATCAGTGAGACTCCCATAGGGTTCAGTGTTAATCAATGAGACTCCCATAGGGTTCAGTGTTAATCAGTGAGACTCCAACAGGGTTCAGTGTTAATCAGTGAGACTCCCACAGGGTTCAGTGTTAATCAGTGAGACTCCCACAGGGTTCAGTGTTAATCAGTGAGACTCCCACAGGGTTCAGTGTTAATCAGTGATACTCCCATAGGGTTCAGTGTTAATCAGTGAGACTCCCACAGGGTTCAGTGTTAATCAGTGAGACTCCCATTGGGTTCGGTGTTAATCAGTGAGACTCCCACAGGGTTCAGTGTTAATCAGTGAGACTCCCACAGGGTTCTGTGTTAATCAGTGAGACTCCCACAGGGTTCAATGTTAATCAGTGAGACTCCCACAGGGTTCTGTGTTAAACAGTGAGACTCCCACAGGGTTCATTGTGTTAATCAGTGAGACTCCCATAGGTTTCAGTGTTAATCAGTGAAACTCCTATAGGGTTCGTTGTTAATCAGTGAGACTCCCACAGGGTTCAGTGTTCATCAGTGAGACTCCCACAGGGTTCAGTGTTAATCAGTGAGACTCCGACAGTGTTCTGTGTTAATCAGTGAGACTCCCACAGGGTTCAGTGTTAATCCGTGAGACTCCCATAGGGTTCAGTGTTAATCAGTGAGACTCCCTTAGGGTTCGGTGTTAATCAGTGAGACTCCCACAGGGTTCAGTGTTAATCAGTGAGACTCCCATAGGGTTCAGTGTTAACCCGTGAGACTCCCACAGGGTTCAGTGTAAATCACTGAGACTCCCATTGGGTTCGGTGTTAATTAGTTAGACTCCCATAGGGTTCAGTGTTAATCAGTGAGACTCCCATAGGGTCCAGTGTTAATCAGTGAGACTCCCATAGGGTTCAGTGTTAATCAGTGAGTCTCCCATAGGGTTCGGTGTTAATCAGTGAGACTCCCTTAGGGTTCAGTGTTAATCAGTGAGACTCCCATAGGGTTCGGTGTTAATCAGTGAAACTCCCAGAGGGTTCAGTGTTAATCAGTGAGACTCTCACAGGGTTCTGTGTTAATCAGTGAGACTCCCACAGGGTTCAATGTTAATTAGTGAGACTCCCATAGGGTTCAGTGTTAATCAATGAGACTCCCATAGGGTTCAGTGTTAATCAGTGAGACTCCCACAGGGTTCAGTGTTAATCAGTGAGACTCCCACAGGGTTTAGTGTTAATCAGTCAGACTCCCACAGGGTTCAGTGTTAATCAGTGAGACTCCCTCAGGGTTCAGTGTTAATCAATGAGACACCCATTGGGTTCGGTGTTAATCAGTGAGACTCCCATAGGGTTCAGTGCTAATCAGTGATATTCCCATAGGGTTCAGTGTTAATCAGTGAGACTCCCATAGGGTTCAGTGTTAATCAGTGAGACTCCCACAGGGTTCAGTGTTAATCAGTGAGACTCCCATAGGGTTCAGTGTTAATTAGTGAGACTCCCATAGGGTTCAGTGTTAATCAGTGAGACTCCCACAGGGTTCAGTGTTAATCAGTGAGACTCCCATAGGGTTCAGTATTAATCAGTGAGACTCCCACCGGGTTCAGTGTTAATCAGCAAGATTCCCATAGGGTGCAGTGTTAATCAGTGAGACTCCCACAGGGTTCAGTGTTAATCAGTGAGACTCCCATAGGGTTCAGTGTTAATCAGTGAGACTCCCATAGGGTTCAGTGTTAATCAATGAGACTCCCATAGGGTTCAGTGTTAATCAGTGAGACTCCAACAGGGTTCAGTGTTAATCAGTGAGACTCCCACAGGGTTCAGTGTTAATCAGTGAGACTCCCACAGGGTTCAGTGTTAATCAGTGAGACTCCCACAGGGTTCAGTGTTAATCAGTGAGACTCCCACGGGGTTCAGTGTTAATCAGTGAGACTCCCACAGGGTTCAGTGTTAATCAGTGAGACTCCCATTGGGTTCGGTGTTAATCAGTGAGACTTCCATAGGGTTCAGTGTTAATCAGTGAGACTCCCACAGGGTTCGGTGTTAATCAGTGAAACTCCCAGAGGGTTCAGTGTTAATCAGTGAGACTCCCACAGGGTTCTGTGTTAATCAGTGAGACTCCCACAGGGTTCAGTGTTAATCAGTGAGACTCCCTCAGGGTTCAGTGTTAATCAATGAGACACCCATTGGGTTCGGTGTTAATCAGTGAGACTCCCATAGGGTTCAGTGCTAATCAGTGATATTCCCATAGAGTTCAGTGTTAATCAGTGAGACTCCCATAGGGTTCAGTGTTAATCAGTGAGACTCCCACAGGGTTCAGTGTTAATCAGTGAGACTCCCATAGGGTTCAGTGTTAATTAGTGAGACTCCCATAGGGTTCAGTGTTAATCAGTGAGACTCCCACAGGGTTCAGTGTTAATCAGTGAGACTCCCATAGGGTTCAGTATTAATCAGTGAGACTCCCACCGGGTTCAGTGTTAATCAGCAAGATTCCCATAGGGTGCAGTGTTAATCAGTGAGACTCCCACAGGGTTCAGTGTTAATCAGTGAGACTCCCATAGGGTTCAGTGTTAATCAGTGAGACTCCCATAGGGTTCAGTGTTAATCAATGAGACTCCCATAGGGTTCAGTGTTAATCAGTGAGACTCCAACAGGGTTCAGTGTTAATCAGTGAGACTCCCACAGGGTTCAGTGTTAATCAGTGAGACTCCCACAGGGTTCAGTGTTAATCAGTGAGACTCCCACAGGGTTCAGTGTTAATCAGTGATACTCCCATAGGGTTCAGTGTTAATCAGTGAGACTCCCACAGGGTTCAGTGTTAATCAGTGAGACTCCCATTGGGTTCGGTGTTAATCAGTGAGACTCCCACAGGGTTCAGTGTTAATCAGTGAGACTCCCACAGGGTTCTGTGTTAATCAGTGAGACTCCCACAGGGTTCAATGTTAATCAGTGAGACTCCCACAGGGTTCTGTGTTAAACAGTGAGACTCCCACAGGGTTCATTGTGTTAATCAGTGAGACTCCCATAGGTTTCAGTGTTAATCAGTGAAACTCCCATAGGGTTCGTTGTTAATCAGTGAGACTCCCACAGGGTTCAGTGTTCATCAGTGAGACTCCCACAGGGTTCAGTGTTAATCAGTGAGACTCCGACAGTGTTCTGTGTTAATCAGTGAGACTCCCACAGGGTTCAGTGTTAATCCGTGAGACTCCCATAGGGTTCAGTGTTAATCAGTGAGACTCCCATAGGGTTCGGTGTTAATCAGTGAGACTCCCACAGGGTTCAGTGTTAATCAGTGAGACTCCCATAGGGTTCAGTGTTAACCCGTGAGACTCCCACAGGGTTCAGTGTAAATCACTGAGACTCCCATTGGGTTCGGTGTTAATTAGTTAGACTCCCATAGGGTTCAGTGTTAATCAGTGAGACTCCCATAGGGTCCAGTGTTAATCAGTGAGACTCCCATAGGGTTCAGTGTTAATCAGTGAGTCTCCCATAGGGTTCGGTGTTAATCAGTGAGACTCCCTTAGGGTTCAGTGTTAATCAGTGAGACTCCCATAGGGTTCGGTGTTAATCAGTGAAACTCCCAGAGGGTTCAGTGTTAATCAGTGAGACTCTCACAGGGTTCTGTGTTAATCAGTGAGACTCCCACAGGGTTCAATGTTAATTAGTGAGACTCCCATAGGGTTCAGTGTTAATCAATGAGACTCCCATAGGGTTCAGTGTTAATCAGTGAGACTCCCACAGGGTTCAGTGTTAATCAGTGAGACTCCCACAGGGTTTAGTGTTAATCAGTGAGACTCCTAAAGGGTTCAGTGTTAATCAGTGAGACTCCCTCAGGGTTCAGTGTTAATCAATGAGACTCCCATTGGGTTCGGTGTTAATCAGTGAGACTCCCATAGGGGTCAGTGCTAATCAGTGATATTCCCATAGGATTCAGTGCTAATCAGTGAGATTCCCATAGGGTTCAGTGTTAATCAGTGAGACTCCCATAGGGTTCAGTGTTAATCAGTGAGACTCCCATAGGGTTCAATGTTAATCAGTGAGACTCCCACAGGGTTCAGTGTTAATCAGTGAGACTCCCACAGGGTTCAGTGTTAATCAGTGAGACTCCCATAGGGTTCAGTGTTAATTAGTGAGACTCCCATAGGGTTCAGTGTTAATCAGTGAGACTCCCACAGGGTTCAGTGTTAATCAGTGAGACTCCCATAGGGTTCAGTATTAATCAGTGAGACTCCCACCGGGTTCAGTGTTAATCAGCGAGATTCCCATAGGGTTCAGTGTTAATCAGTGAGACTCCCACAGGGTTCAGTGTTAATCTGTGAGACTCCCATAGGGTTCAGTGTTAATCAGTGAGACTCCCATAGGGTTCAGTGTTAATCAGTGAGACTCCCACAGGGTTCAATGTTAATCAGTGAGACTCCCACAGGGTTCTGTGTTAATCAGTGAGACTCCCATAGGGTTCAGTGTTATTCAGTGAGACTCCCATAGTGTTCAGTGTAAATCACTGAGACTCCCATAGGGTTCAGTGTTAATCAGTGAGACTCCCATAGGGTTCGGTGTTAATCAGTGAGACTCCCATAGGGTTCAATGTTAATCAGTGAGACTCCCACAGGGTTCAGTGTTAATCAGTGAGACTCCCACAGGGTTCAGTGTTAATCAGTGAGACTCATCATAGGGTTCAGTGTTAATTAGTGAGACTCCCATAGGGTTCAGTGTTAATCAGTGAGACTCCCACAGGGTTCAGTGTTAATCAGTGAGACTCCCATAGGGTTCAGTATTAATCAGTGAGACTCCCACCGGGTTCAGTGTTAATCAGCGAGATTCCCTTAGGGTTCAGTGTTAATCAGTGAGACTCCCACAGGGTTCAGTGTTAATCAGTGAGACTCCCATAGGGTTCAGTGTTAATCAGTGAGACTCCCACAGGGTTCAATGTTAATCAGTGAGACTCCCACAGGGTTCTGTGTTAATCAGTGAGACTCCCATAGGGTTCAGTGTTATTCAGTGAGACTCCCATAGTGTTCAGTGTAAATCACTGAGACTCCCATTGGGTTCAGTGTTAATCAGTGAGACTCCCATAGGGTTCGGTGTTAATCAGTGAGACTCCCATAGGGTTAAGTGTTAATCAGTGAGACTCCCATAGGGTTCAGTGTTAATCACTGAGACTCCCATAGGGTTCGGTGTTAATCAGTGAGACTCCCATCGCGTTCAGTGTTAATTAGTGAGAATCCCATAGGGTTCGGTGTTAATCAATGAAACTCCCAGAGGGTTCAGTGTTAATCAGTGAGACTCCCACAGGGTTCAGTGTTAAACAGTGAGACTCCCATAGGGTTCAGTGTTAATCAATGAGACTCCCATAGGGTTCAGTGTTCATCAGTGAGCCTCCCACAGGGTTCAATGTTAATCAGTGAGACTCCCACAGGGTTCTGTGTGAATCAGTGAGACTCCCACAGGGTTCTGTGTTAATCAGTGAGACTCCCACAGGGTTCAGTGTTAATCAGCGAGATTCCCATAGGGTTCAGTGTTAATCAGTGAGACTCCCACAGGGTTCAGTGTTAATCGGTGAGACTCCCAAAGGGTTCAGTGTTAATCAGTGAGACTCCCATAGGGTTCAGTGTTAATCAGTTATACTCCCATAGTGTTCAGTGTAAATCACTGAGACTCCCATTGGGTTCGGTGTTAATCAGTGAGACTCCCATAGGGTTCGGTGTTAATCAGTGAGACTCCCATAGGGTTCAGTGTTAATCAGTGAGACTCCCATAGGGTTCAGTGTTAATCAGTGAGACTCCCATAGGGTTCGGTGTTAATCAGTGAGACTTCCATAGGGTTCAGTGTTAATCAGTGAGACTCCCATAGGGTTCGGTGTTAATCAGTGAAACTCCCAGAGGGTTCAGTGTTAATCAGTGAGACTCCCACAGGGTTCTGTGTTAATCAGTGAGACTCCCACAGGGTTCAGTGTTAATTAGTGAGACTCCCACAGGGTTCTGTGTTAATCAGTGAGACTCCCATAGGGTTCAGTGTTATTCAGTGAGACTCCCATAGTGTTCAGTGTAAATCACTGAGACTCCCATAGGGTTCAGTGTTAATCAGTGAGACTCCCATAGGGTTCGGTGTTAATCAGTGAGACTCCCATAGGGTTCAATGTTAATCAGTGAGACTCCCACAGGGTTCAGTGTTAATCAGTGAGACTCCCACAGGGTTCAGTGTTAATCAGTGAGACTCCCATAGGGTTCAGTGTTAATTAGTGAGACTCCCATAGGGTTCAGTGTTAATCAGTGAGACTCCCACAGGGTTCAGTGTTAATCAGTGAGACTCCCATAGGGTTCAGTATTAATCAGTGAGACTCCCACCGGGTTCAGTGTTAATCAGCGAGATTCCCATAGGGTTCAGTGTTAATCAGTGAGACTCCCACAGGGTTCAGTGTTAATCTGTGAGACTCCCATAGGGTTCAGTGTTAATCAGTGAGACTCCCATAGGGTTCAGTGTTAATCAGTGAGACTCCCACAGGGTTCAATGTTAATCAGTGAGACTCCCACAGGGTTCTGTGTTAATCAGTGAGACTCCCATAGGGTTCAGTGTTATTCAGTGAGACTCCCATAGTGTTCAGTGTAAATCACTGAGACTCCCATTGGGTTCAGTGTTAATCAGTGAGACTCCCATAGGGTTCGGTGTTAATCAGTGAGACTCCCATAGGGTTAAGTGTTAATCAGTGAGACTCCCATAGGGTTCAGTGTTAATCACTGAGACTCCCATAGGGTTCGGTGTTAATCAGTGAGACTCCCATCGGGTTCAGTGTTAATTAGTGAGAATCCCATAGGGTTCGGTGTTAATCAATGAAACTCCCAGAGGGTTCAGTGTTAATCAGTGAGACTCCCACAGGGTTCAGTGTTAAACAGTGAGACTCCCATAGGGTTCAGTGTTAATCAATGAGACTCCCATAGGGTTCAGTGTTCATCAGTGAGCCTCCCACAGGGTTCAATGTTAATCAGTGAGACTCCCACAGGGTTCTGTGTGAATCAGTGAGACTCCCACAGGGTTCAATGTTAATCAGTGAGACTCCCACAGGGTTCTGTGTTAATCAGTGAGACTCCCACAGGGTTCAGTGTTAATCAGCGAGATTCCCATAGGGTTCAGTGTTAATCAGTGAGACTCCCACAGGGTTCAGTGTTAATCGGTGAGACTCCCAAAGGGTTCAGTGTTAATCAGTGAGACTCCCATAGGGTTCAGTGTTAATCAGTTATACTCCCATAGTGTTCAGTGTAAATCACTGAGACTCCCATTGGGTTCGGTGTTAATCAGTGAGACTCCCATAGGGTTCGGTGTTAATCAGTGAGACTCCCATAGGGTTCAGTGTTAATCAGTGAGACTCCCATAGGGTTCAGTGTTAATCAGTGAGACTCCCATAGGGTTCAGTGTTAATTAGTGAGACTCCCATAGGGTTCAGTGTTAATCAGTGAGACTCCCACAGGGTTCAGTGTTAATCAGTGAGACTCCCATAGGGTTCAGTATTAATCAGTGAGACTCCCACCGGGTTCAGTGTTAATCAGCGAGATTCCCATAGGGTTCAGTGTTAATCAGTGAGACTCCCACAGGGTTCAGTGTTAATCTGTGAGACTCCCATAGGGTTCAGTGTTAATCAGTGAGACTCCCATAGGGTTCAGTGTTAATCAGTGAGACTCCCACAGGGTTCAATGTTAATCAGTGAGACTCCCACAGGGTTCTGTGTTAATCAGTGAGACTCCCATAGGGTTCAGTGTTATTCAGTGAGACTCCCATAGTGTTCAGTGTAAATCACTGAGACTCCCATAGGGTTCAGTGTTAATCAGTGAGACTCCCATAGGGTTCGGTGTTAATCAGTGAGACTCCCATAGGGTTCAATGTTAATCAGTGAGACTCCCACAGGGTTCAGTGTTAATCAGTGAGACTCCCACAGGGTTCAGTGTTAATCAGTGAGACTCATCATAGGGTTCAGTGTTAATTAGTGAGACTCCCATAGGGTTCAGTGTTAATCAGTGAGACTCCCACAGGGTTCAGTGTTAATCAGTGAGACTCCCATAGGGTTCAGTATTAATCAGTGAGACTCCCACCGGGTTCAGTGTTAATCAGCGAGATTCCCTTAGGGTTCAGTGTTAATCAGTGAGACTCCCACAGGGTTCCGTGTTAATCTGTGAGACTCCCATAGGGTTCAGTGTTAATCAGTGAGACTCCCATAGGGTTCAGTGTTAATCAGTGAGACTCCCACAGGGTTCAATGTTAATCAGTGAGACTCCCACAGGGTTCTGTGTTAATCAGTGAGACTCCCATAGGGTTCAGTGTTATTCAGTGAGACTCCCATAGTGTTCAGTGTAAATCACTGAGACTCCCATTGGGTTCAGTGTTAATCAGTGAGACTCCCATAGGGTTCGGTGTTAATCAGTGAGACTCCCATAGGGTTAAGTGTTAATCAGTGAGACTCCCATAGGGTTCAGTGTTAATCACTGAGACTCCCATAGGGTTCGGTGTTAATCAGTGAGACTCCCATCGCGTTCAGTGTTAATTAGTGAGAATCCCATAGGGTTCGGTGTTAATCAATGAAACTCCCAGAGGGTTCAGTGTTAATCAGTGAGACTCCCACAGGGTTCAGTGTTAAACAGTGAGACTCCCATAGGGTTCAGTGTTAATCAATGAGACTCCCATAGGGTTCAGTGTTCATCAGTGAGCCTCCCACAGGGTTCAATGTTAATCAGTGAGACTCCCACAGGGTTCTGTGTGAATCAGTGAGACTCCCACAGGGTTCAATGTTAATCAGTGAGACTCCCACAGGGTTCTGTGTTAATCAGTGAGACTCCCACAGGGTTCAGTGTTAATCAGCGAGATTCCCATAGGGTTCAGTGTTAATCAGTGAGACTCCCACAGGGTTCAGTGTTAATCGGTGAGACTCCCAAAGGGTTCAGTGTTAATCAGTGAGACTCCCATAGGGTTCAGTGTTAATCAGTTATACTCCCATAGTGTTCAGTGTAAATCACTGAGACTCCCATTGGGTTCGGTGTTAATCAGTGAGACTCCCATAGGGTTCGGTGTTAATCAGTGAGACTCCCATAGGGTTCAGTGTTAATCAGTGAGACTCCCATAGGGTTCAGTGTTAATCAGTGAGACTCCCATAGGGTTCGGTGTTAATCAGTGAGACTTCCATAGGGTTCAGTGTTAATCAGTGAGACTCCCATAGGGTTCGGTGTTAATCAGTGAAACTCCCAGAGGGTTCAGTGTTAATCAGTGAGACTCCCACAGGGTTCTGTGTTAATCAGTGAGACTCCCACAGGGTTCAGTGTTAATTAGTGAGACTCCCACAGGGTTCTGTGTTAATCAGTGAGACTCCCATAGGGTTCAGTGTTATTCAGTGAGACTCCCATAGTGTTCAGTGTAAATCACTGAGACTCCCATAGGGTTCAGTGTTAATCAGTGAGACTCCCATAGGGTTCAGTGTTAATTAGTGAGACTCCCATAGGGTTCAGTGTTAATCAGTGAGACTCCCACAGGGTTCAGTGTTAATCAGTGAGACTCCCATAGGGTTCAGTATTAATCAGTGAGACTCCCACCGGGTTCAGTGTTAATCAGCGAGATTCCCATAGGGTTCAGTGTTAATCAGTGAGACTCCCACAGGGTTCAGTGTTAATCTGTGAGACTCCCATAGGGTTCAGTGTTAATCAGTGAGACTCCCATAGGGTTCAGTGTTAATCAGTGAGACTCCCACAGGGTTCAATGTTAATCAGTGAGACTCCCACAGGGTTCTGTGTTAATCAGTGAGACTCCCATAGGGTTCAGTGTTATTCAGTGAGACTCCCATAGTGTTCAGTGTAAATCACTGAGACTCCCATTGGGTTCAGTGTTAATCAGTGAGACTCCCATAGGGTTCGGTGTTAATCAGTGAGACTCCCATAGGGTTCAGTGTTAATCACTGAGACTCCCATAGGGTTCGGTGTTAATCAGTGAGACTCCCATCGGGTTCAGTGTTAATTAGTGAGAATCCCATAGGGTTCGGTGTTAATCAATGAAACTCCCAGAGGGTTCAGTGTTAATCAGTGAGGCTCCCACAGGGTTCAGTGTTAAACAGTGAGACTCCCATAGGGTTCAGTGTTAATCAATGAGACTCCCATAGGGTTCAGTGTTCATCAGTGAGCCTCCCACAGGGTTCAATGTTAATCAGTGAGACTCCCACAGGGTTCTGTGTGAATCAGTGAGACTCCCACAGGGTTCAATGTTAATCAGTGAGACTCCCACAGGGTTCTGTGTTAATCAGTGAGACTCCCACAGGGTTCAGTGTTAATCAGCGAGATTCCCATAGGGTTCAGTGTTAATCAGTGAGACTCCCACAGGGTTCAGTGTTAATCGGTGAGACTCCCAAAGGGTTCAGTGTTAATCAGTGAGACTCCCATAGGGTTCAGTGTTAATCAGTTATACTCCCATAGTGTTCAGTGTAAATCACTGAGACTCCCATTGGGTTCGGTGTTAATCAGTGAGACTCCCATAGGGTTCGGTGTTAATCAGTGAGACTCCCATAGGGTTCAGTGTTAATCAGTGAGACTCCCATAGGGTTCAGTGTTAATCAGTGAGACTCCCATAGGGTTCGGTGTTAATCAGTGAGACTTCCATAGGGTTCAGTGTTAATCAGTGAGACTCCCATAGGGTTCGGTGTTAATCAGTGAAACTCCCAGAGGGTTCAGTGTTAATCAGTGAGACTCCCACAGGGTTCTGTGTTAATCAGTGAGACTCCCACAGGGTTCAGTGTTAATTAGTGAGACTCCCATAGGGTTCAGTGTTAATCAATGAGACTCCCAAAGGGTTAAGTGTTAATCAGTGAGACTCCCACAGAGTTCAGTGTTAATCAGTGATACTCCCACAGGATTCAGTGGTAATCAGTGAGACACTCATAGGGTTCAGTGTTAATCAGTGAGACTCCCTCAGGGTTCAGTGTTAATCAATGAGACACCCATTGGGTTCGGTGTTAATCAGTGAGACTCCCATAGGGTTCAG
This sequence comes from Petromyzon marinus, assembly GCF_048934315.1. NCBI lineage: Eukaryota > Metazoa > Chordata > Hyperoartia > Petromyzontiformes > Petromyzontidae > Petromyzon > Petromyzon marinus. Next base: position 2,687,503 of record NW_027423612.1, read on the forward strand.
TGCTAATCAGTGATTTTCCCATAGGGTTCAGTGTTAATCAGTGAGACTCCCATAGGGTTCAGTGTTAATCAGTGAGACTCCCACAGGTTTCAGTGTTAATCAGTGAGACTCCCATAGGGTTCAGTGTTAATTAGTGAGACTCCCATAGGGTTCAGTGTTAATCAGTGAGACTCCCACAGGGTTCAGTGTTAATCAGTGAGACTCCCATAGGGTTCAGTATTAATCAGTGAGACTCCCACCGGGTTCAGTGTTAATCAGCAAGATTCCCATAGGGTGCAGTGTTAATCAGTGAGACTCCCACAGGGTTCTGTGTGAATCAGTGAGACTCCCACAGGGTTCAATGTTAATCAGTGAGACTCCCACAGGGTTCTGTGTTAATCAGTGAGACTCCCACAGGGTTCAGTGTTAATCAGCGAGATTCCCATAGGGTTCAGTGTTAATCAGTGAGACTCCCACAGGGTTCAGTGTTAATCGGTGAGACTCCCAAAGGGTTCAGTGTTAATCAGTGAGACTCCCATAGGGTTCAGTATTAATCAGTTATACTCCCATAGTGTTCAGTGTAAATCACTGAGACTCCCATTGGGTTCGGTGTTAATCAGTGAGACTCCCATAGGGTTCGGTGTTAATCAGTGAGACTCCCATAGGGTTCAGTGTTAATCAGTGAGACTCCCATAGGGTTCAGTGTTAATCAGTGAGACTCCCATAGGGTTCGGTGTTAATCAGTGAGACTTCCATAGGGTTCAGTGTTAATCAGTGAGACTCCCATAGGGTTCGGTGTTAATCAGTGAAACTCCCAGAGGGTTCAGTGTTAATCAGTGAGACTCCCACAGGGTTCTGTGTTAATCAGTGAGACTCCCACAGGGTTCAGTGTTAATTAGTGAGACTCCCATAGGGTTCAGTGTTAATCAATGAGACTCCCAAAGGGTTAAGTGTTAATCAGTGAGACTCCCACAGAGTTCAGTGTTAATCAGTGATACTCCCACAGGATTCAGTGGTAATCAGTGAGACTCTCATAGGGTTCAGTGTTAATCAGTGAGACTCCCTCAGGGTTCAGTGTTAATCAATGAGACACCCATTGGGTTCGGTGTTAATCAGTGAGACTCCCATAGGGTTCAGTGCTAAACAGTGATATTCCCATAGGGTTCAGTGTTAATCAGTGAGACTCCCATAGGGTTCAGTGTTAATCAGTGAGACTCCCACAGGGTTCAGTGTTAATCAGTGGGACTCCCATAGGGTTCAGTGTTAATTAGTGAGACTCCCATAGGGTTCAGTGTTAATCAGTGAGACTCCCATAGGGTTCAGTGTTAATCAGTGAGACTCCCACAGGGTTCAGTGTTAATCAGTGAGACTCCCATAGGGTTCAGTGTTAATTAGTGAGACTCCCATAGGGTTCAGTGTTAATCAGTGAGACTCCCACAGGGTTCAGTGTTAATCAGTGAGACTCCCATAGGGTTCAGTATTAATCAGTGAGACTCCCACCGGGTTCAGTGTTAATCAGCAAGATTCCCATAGGGTGCAGTGTTAATCAGTGAGACTCCCACAGGGTTCAGTGTTAATCAGTGAGACTCCCATAGGGTTCGGTGTTAATCAGTGAAACTCCCAGAGGGTTCAGTGTTAATCAGTGAGACTCCCACAGGGTTCTGTGTTAATCAGTGAGACTCCCACAGGGTTCAGTGTTAATTAGTGAGACTCCCATAGGGTTCAGTGTTAATCAATGAGACTCCCAAAGGGTTAAGTGTTAATCAGTGAGACTCCCACAGAGTTCAGTGTTAATCAGTGATACTCCCACAGGATTCAGTGGTAATCAGTGAGACTCTCATAGGGTTCAGTGTTAATCAGTGAGACTCCCTCAGGGTTCAGTGTTAATCAATGAGACACCCATTGGGTTCGGTGTTAATCAGTGAAACTCACATAGGGTTCAGTGCTAATCAGTGAGACTCCCATAGGGTTTCAGTGTTAATCAGTGAGACTCCCACCGGGTTCATTGTTAATCAGCAAGATTCCCATAGGGTGCAGTGTTAATCAGTGAGACTCCCACAGGGTCCGGTGTTAATCAGTGAGACTCCCATAGGGTTCAGTGTTAATCAGTGAGACTCCCATAGGGTTCGGTGTTAATCAGTGAGACTTCCATAGGGTTCAGTGTTAATCAGTGAGACTCCCATAGGGTTCGGTGTTAATCAGTGAAACTCCCAGAGGGTTCAGTGTTAATCAGTGAGACTCCCACAGGGTTCTGTGTTAATCAGTGAGACTCCCACAGGGTTCAGTGTTAATTAGTGAGACTCCCATAGGGTTCAGTGTTAATCAATGAGACTCCCAAAGGGTTAAGTGTTAATCAGTGAGACTCCCACAGAGTTCAGTGTTAATCAGTGATACTCCCACAGGATTCAGTGGTAATCAGTGAGACTCTCATAGGGTTCAGTGTTAATCAGTGAGACTCCCTCAGGGTTCAGTGTTAATCAATGAGACACCCATTGGGTTCGGTGTTAATCAGTGAGACTCCCATAGGGTTCAGTGCTAATCAGTGATATTCCCATAGGGTTCAGTGTTAATCAGTGAGACTCCCATAGGGTTCAGTGTTAATCAGTGAGACTCCCACAGGGTTCAGTGTTAATCAGTGAGACTCCCATAGGGTTCAGTGTTAATTAGTGAGACTCCCATAGGGTTCAGTGTTAATCAGTGAGACTCCCATAGGGTTCAGTGTTAATCAGTGAGACTCCCACAGGGTTCAGTGTTAATCAGTGAGACTCCCATAGGGTTCAGTGTTAATTAGTGAGACTCCCATAGGGTTCAGTGTTAATCAGTGAGACTCCCACAGGGTTCAGTGTTAATCAGTGAGACTCCCATAGGGTTCAGTATTAATCAGTGAGACTCCCACCGGGTTCAGTGTTAATCAGCAAGATTCCCATAGGGTGCAGTGTTAATCAGTGAGACTCCCACAGGGTTCAGTGTTAATCAGTGAGACTCCCATAGCGTTCGGTGTTAATCAGTGAAACTCCCAGAGGGTTCAGTGTTAATCAGTGAGACTCCCACAGGGTTCTGTGTTAATCAGTGAGACTCCCACAGGGTTCAGTGTTAATTAGTGAGACTCCCATAGGGTTCAGTGTTAATCAATGAGACTCCCAAAGGGTTAAGTGTTAATCAGTGAGACTCCCTCAGGGTTCAGTGTTAATCAATGAGACACCCATTGGGTTCGGTGTTAATCAGTGAGACTCACATAGGGTTCAGTGCTAATCAGTGAGACTCCCATAGGGTTCAGTGTTAATCAGTGAGACTCCCACCGGGTTCAGTGTTAATCAGCAAGATTCCCATAGGGTGCAGTGTTAATCAGTGAGACTCCCACAGGGTCCGGTGTTAATCAGTGAGACTCCCATAGGGTTCAGTGTTAATCAGTGAGACTCCCATAGGGTTCAGTGTTAATCAATGAGACTCCCATAGGGTTCAGTGTTAATCAGTGAGACTCCAACAGGGTTCAGTGTTAATCAGTGAGACTCCCACAGGGTTCAGTGTTAATCAGTGAGACTCCCACAGGGTTCAGTGTTAATCAGTGAGACTCCCACGGGGTTCAGTGTTAATCAGTGAGACTCCCATAGGGTTCAGTGTTAATCAGTGAGACTCCCATTGGGTTCGGTGTTAATCAGTGAGACTCCCACAGGGTTCAGTGTTAATCAGTGAGACTCCAACAGGGTTCAGTGTTAATCAGTGAGACTCCCACAGGGTTCAGTGTTAATCAGTGAGACTCCCACAGGTTTCAGTGTTAATCAGTGAGACTCCCACGGGGTTCAGTGTTAATCAGTGAGACTCCCATAGGGTTCAGTGTTAATCAGTGAGACTCCCACAGGGTTCAGTGTTAATCAGTGAGACTCCCATTGGGTTCGGTGTTAATCAGTGAGACTCCCACAGGGTTCAGTGTTAATCAGTGAGACTCCCACAGGGTTCTGTGTTAATCAGTGAGACTCCCACAGGGTTCAGTGTTAATCAGTGAGACTCCCCCGGGGTTCAGTGTTAATCAGTGAGAATCCCATAGGGTTCAGTGTTAATCAGTGAGACTCCCACAGGGTTCAGTGTTAATCAGTGAGACTCCCATTGGGTTCGGTGTTAATCAGTGAGACTCCCACAGGGTTCAGTGTTAATCAGTGAGACTCCCACAGGGTTCTGTGTTAATCAGTGAGACTCCCACAGGGTTCAATGTTAATCAGTGAGACTCCCACAGGGTTCTGTGTTAATCAGTGAGACTCCCACAGGGTTCAGTGTTAATCATCGAGATTCCCATAGGGTTCAGTGTTAATCAGTGAGACTCCCACAGGGTTCAGTGTTAATCGGTGAGACTCCCAAAGGGTTCAGTGTTAATCAGTGAGACTCCCTTAGGGTTCAGTGTTAATCAGTTATACTCCCATAGTGTTCAGTGTAAATCACTGAGACTCCCAAACGGTTCAGTGTTAATCAGTGAGACTACCATAGGGTTCGGTGTTAATCAGTGAGACTTCCATAGGGTTCAGTGTTAATCAGTGAGACTCCCATAGGGTTCGGTGTTAATCAGTGAAACTCCCAGAGGGTGCAGTGTTAATCAGTGAGACTCCCACAGGGTTCTGTGTTAATCAGTGAAACTCCCACAGGGTTCAGTGTTAATCAGTGAGACTCCCTCAGGGTTCAGTGTTAATCAATGAGACACCCATTGGGTTCGGTGTTAATCAGTGAGACTCCCATAGGGTTCAGTGCTAATCAGTGATATTCCCATAGGGTTCAGTGTTAATCAGTGAGACTCCCATAGGGTTCAGTGTTAATCAGTGAGACTCCCACAGGGTTCAGTGTTAATCAGTGAGACTCCCATAGGGTTCAGTGTTAATTAGTGAGACTCCCATAGGGTTCAGTGTTAATCAGTGAGACTCCCACAGGGTTCAGTGTTAATCAGTGAGACTCCCATATGGTTCAGTATTAATCAGTGAGACTCCCACCGGGTTCAGTGTTAATCAGCAAGATTCCCATAGGGTGCAGTGTTAATCAGTGAGACTCCCACAGGGTTCAGTGTTAATCAGTGAGACTCCCATAGGGTTCAGTGTTAATCAGTGAGACTCCCATAGGGTTCAGTGTTAATCAATGAGACTCCCATAGGGTTCAGTGTTAATCAGTGAGACTCTAACAGGGTTCAGTGTTAATCAGTGAGACTCCCACAGGGTTCAGTGTTAATCAGTGAGACTCCCACAGGGTTCAGTGTTAATCAGTGAGACTCCCACAGGGTTCAGTGTTAATCAGTGAGACTCCCATAGGGTTCAGTGTTAATCAGTGAGACTCCCACAGGGTTCAGTGTTAATCAGTGAGACTCCCATTGGGTTCAGTGTTAATCAGTGAGACTCCCACAGGGTTCAGTGTTAATCAGTGAGACTCCCACAGGGTTCTGTGTTAATCAGTGAGACTCCCATAGGGTTCAGTGTTAATCAGTGAGACTCCCACAGGGTTCAGTGTTAATCAGTGAGACTCCCATAGGGTTCAGTGTTAATCAGTGAGACTCCCACAGGGTTCAGTGTTAATCAGTGAGACTCCCATTGGGTTCAGTGTTAATCAGTGAGACTCCCACAGGGTTCAGTGTTAATCAGTGAGACTCCCACAGGGTTCAGTGTTAATCAGTGAGACTCCCATAGGGTTCGGTGTTAATCAGGGAGACCCCCATAGGGTTCAGTGTTAATCAGTGAGACTCCCACAGGGTTCAGTGTTAATCAGTGAGACTCCCATAGGGTTCAGTGTTAATCAGTGAGACTCCCATAGTGTTCAGTGTTAATCAGTGAGACTCCCATAGGGTTCAGTGTTAATCAGTGAGACTCCCATAGGGTTCAGTGTTAATTAGTGAGACTCCCATAGGGTTCAGTGTTAATCAGTGAGACTCCCACAGGGTTCAGTGTTAATCAGTGAGACTCCCATAGGGTTCAGTATTAATCAGTGAGACTCCCACCGGGTTCAGTGTTAATCAGCAAGATTCCCATAGGGTGCAGTGTTAATCAGTGAGACTCCCACAGGGTTCAGTGTTAATCAGTGAGACTCCCATAGCGTTCGGTGTTAATCAGTGAAACTCCCAGAGGGTTCAGTGTTAATCAGTGAGACTCCCACAGGGTTCTGTGTTAATCAGTGAGACTCCCACAGGGTTCAGTGTTAATTAGTGAGACTCCCATAGGGTTCAGTGTTAATCAATGAGACTCCCAAAGGGTTAAGTGTTAATCAGTGAGACTCCCTCAGGGTTCAGTGTTAATCAATGAGACACCCATTGGGTTCGGTGTTAATCAGTGAGACTCACATAGGGTTCAGTGCTAATCAGTGAGACTCCCATAGGGTTCAGTGTTAATCAGTGAGACTCCCACCGGGTTCAGTGTTAATCAGCAAGATTCCCATAGGGTGCAGTGTTAATCAGTGAGACTCCCACAGGGTCCGGTGTTAATCAGTGAGACTCCCATAGGGTTCAGTGTTAATCAGTGAGACTCCCATAGGGTTCAGTGTTAATCAATGAGACTCCCATAGGGTTCAGTGTTAATCAGTGAGACTCCCATAGGGTTCAATGTTAATCAGTGAGACTCCCACAGGGTTCAGTGTTAATCAGTGAGACTCCCACAGGGTTCAGTGTTAATCAGTGAGACTCCCATAGGGTTCAGTGTTAATTAGTGAGACTCCCATAGGGTTCAGTGTTAATCAGTGAGACTCCCACAGGGTTCAGTGTTAATCAGTGAGACTCCCATAGGGTTCAGTATTAATCAGTGAGACTCCCACCGGGTTCAGTGTTAATCAGCGAGATTCCCATAGGGTTCAGTGTTAATCAGTGAGACTCCCACAGGGTTCAGTGTTAATCTGTGAGACTCCCATAGGGTTCAGTGTTAATCAGTGAGACTCCCATAGGGTTCAGTGTTAATCAGTGAGACTCCCACAGGGTTCAATGTTAATCAGTGAGACTCCCACAGGGTTCTGTGTTAATCAGTGAGACTCCCATAGGGTTCAGTGTTATTCAGTGAGACTCCCATAGTGTTCAGTGTAAATCACTGAGACTCCCATTGGGTTCAGTGTTAATCAGTGAGACTCCCATAGGGTTCGGTGTTAATCAGTGAGACTCCCATAGGGTTAAGTGTTAATCAGTGAGACTCCCATAGGGTTCAGTGTTAATCACTGAGACTCCCATAGGGTTCGGTGTTAATCAGTGAGACTCCCATCGGGTTCAGTGTTAATTAGTGAGAATCCCATAGGGTTCGGTGTTAATCAATGAAACTCCCAGAGGGTTCAGTGTTAATCAGTGAGACTCCCACAGGGTTCAGTGTTAAACAGTGAGACTCCCATAGGGTTCAGTGTTAATCAATGAGACTCCCATAGGGTTCAGTGTTCATCAGTGAGCCTCCCACAGGGTTCAATGTTAATCAGTGAGACTCCCACAGGGTTCTGTGTGAATCAGTGAGACTCCCACAGGGTTCAATGTTAATCAGTGAGACTCCCACAGGGTTCTGTGTTAATCAGTGAGACTCCCACAGGGTTCAGTGTTAATCAGCGAGATTCCCATAGGGTTCAGTGTTAATCAGTGAGACTCCCACAGGGTTCAGTGTTAATCGGTGAGACTCCCAAAGGGTTCAGTGTTAATCAGTGAGACTCCCATAGGGTTCAGTGTTAATCAGTTATACTCCCATAGTGTTCAGTGTAAATCACTGAGACTCCCATTGGGTTCGGTGTTAATCAGTGAGACTCCCATAGGGTTCGGTGTTAATCAGTGAGACTCCCATAGGGTTCAGTGTTAATCAGTGAGACTCCCATAGGGTTCAGTGTTAATCAGTGAGACTCCCATAGGGTTCGGTGTTAATCAGTGAGACTTCCATAGGGTTCAGTGTTAATCAGTGAGACTCCCATAGGGTTCGGTGTTAATCAGTGAAACTCCCAGAGGGTTCAGTGTTAATCAGTGAGACTCCCACAGGGTTCTGTGTTAATCAGTGAGACTCCCACAGGGTTCAGTGTTAATTAGTGAGACTCCCATAGGGTTCAGTGTTAATCAATGAGACTCCCAAAGGGTTAAGTGTTAATCAGTGAGACTCCCACAGAGTTCAGTGTTAATCAGTGATACTCCCACAGGATTCAGTGGTAATCAGTGAGACACTCATAGGGTTCAGTGTTAATCAGTGAGACTCCCTCAGGGTTCAGTGTTAATCAATGAGACACCCATTGGGTTCGGTGTTAATCAGTGAGACTCCCATAGGGTTCAGTGCTAATCAGTGATTTTCCCATAGGGTTCAGTGTTAATCAGTGAGACTCCCATAGGGTTCAGTGTTAATCAGTGAGACTCCCACAGGTTTCAGTGTTAATCAGTGAGACTCCCATAGGGTTCAGTGTTAATTAGTGAGACTCCCATAGGGTTCAGTGTTAATCAGTGAGACTCCCACAGGGTTCAGTGTTAATCAGTGAGACTCCCATAGGGTTCAGTATTAATCAGTGAGACTCCCACCGGGTTCAGTGTTAATCAGCAAGATTCCCATAGGGTGCAGTGTTAATCAGTGAGACTCCCACAGGGTTCTGTGTGAATCAGTGAGACTCCCACAGGGTTCAATGTTAATCAGTGAGACTCCCACAGGGTTCTGTGTTAATCAGTGAGACTCCCACAGGGTTCAGTGTTAATCATCGAGATTCCCATAGGGTTCAGTGTTAATCAGTGAGACTCCCACAGGGTTCAGTGTTAATCGGTGAGACTCCCAAAGGGTTCAGTGTTAATCAGTGAGACTCCCATAGGGTTCAGTATTAATCAGTTATACTCCCATAGTGTTCAGTGTAAATCACTGAGACTCCCATTGGGTTCGGTGTTAATCAGTGAGACTCCCATAGGGTTCGGTGTTAATCAGTGAGACTCCCATAGGGTTCAGTGTTAATCAGTGAGACTCCCATAGGGTTCAGTGTTAATCAGTGAGACTCCCATAGGGTTCGGTGTTAATCAGTGAGACTTCCATAGGGTTCAGTGTTAATCAGTGAGACTCCCATAGGGTTCGGTGTTAATCAGTGAAACTCCCAGAGGGTTCAGTGTTAATCAGTGAGACTCCCACAGGGTTCTGTGTTAATCAGTGAGACTCCCACAGGGTTCAGTGTTAATTAGTGAGACTCCCATAGGGTTCAGTGTTAATCAATGAGACTCCCAAAGGGTTAAGTGTTAATCAGTGAGACTCCCACAGAGTTCAGTGTTAATCAGTGATACTCCCACAGGATTCAGTGGTAATCAGTGAGACTCTCATAGGGTTCAGTGTTAATCAGTGAGACTCCCTCAGGGTTCAGTGTTAATCAATGAGACACCCATTGGGTTCGGTGTTAATCAGTGAGACTCCCATAGGGTTCAGTGCTAAACAGTGATATTCCCATAGGGTTCAGTGTTAATCAGTGAGACTCCCATAGGGTTCAGTGTTAATCAGTGAGACTCCCACAGGGTTCAGTGTTAATCAGTGGGACTCCCATAGGGTTCAGTGTTAATTAGTGAGACTCCCATAGGGTTCAGTGTTAATCAGTGAGACTCCCATAGGGTTCAGTGTTAATCAGTGAGACTCCCACAGGGTTCAGTGTTAATCAGTGAGACTCCCATAGGGTTCAGTGTTAATTAGTGAGACTCCCATAGGGTTCAGTGTTAATCAGTGAGACTCCCACAGGGTTCAGTGTTAATCAGCAAGATTCCCATAGGGTGCAGTGTTAATCAGTGAGACTCCCACAGGGTTCAGTGTTAATCAGTGAGACTCCCACAGGGTTCTGTGTTAATCAGTGAGACTCCCACAGGGTTCAGTGTTAATTAGTGAGACTCCCATAGGGTTCAGTGTTAATCAATGAGACTCCCAAAGGGTTAAGTGTTAATCAGTGAGACTCCCACAGAGTTCAGTGTTAATCAGTGATACTCCCACAGGATTCAGTGGTAATCAGTGAGACTCTCATAGGGTTCAGTGTTAATCAGTGAGACTCCCTCAGGGTGCAGTGTTAATCAATGAGACACCCATTGGGTTCGGTGTTAATCAGTGAAACTCACATAGGGTTCAGTGCTAATCAGTGAGACTCCCATAGGGTTTCAGTGTTAATCAGTGAGACTCCCACCGGGTTCATTGTTAATCAGCAAGATTCCCATAGGGTGCAGTGTTAATCAGTGAGACTCCCACAGGGTCCGGTGTTAATCAGTGAGACTCCCATAGGGTTCAGTGTTAATCAGTGAGACTCCCATAGGGTTCGGTGTTAATCAGTGAGACTTCCATAGGGTTCAGTGTTAATCAGTGAGACTCCCATAGGGTTCGGTGTTAATCAGTGAAACTCCCAGAGGGTTCAGTGTTAATCAGTGAGACTCCCACAGGGTTCTGTGTTAATCAGTGAGACTCCCACAGGGTTCAGTGTTAATTAGTGAGACTCCCATAGGGTTCAGTGTTAATCAATGAGACTCCCAAAGGGTTAAGTGTTAATCAGTGAGACTCCCACAGAGTTCAGTGTTAATCAGTGATACTCCCACAGGATTCAGTGGTAATCAGTGAGACTCTCATAGGGTTCAGTGTTAATCAGTGAGACTCCCTCAGGGTTCAGTGTTAATCAATGAGACACCCATTGGGTTCGGTGTTAATCAGTGAGACTCCCATAGGGTTCAGTGCTAATCAGTGATATTCCCATAGGGTTCAGTGTTAATCAGTGAGACTCCCATAGGGTTCAGTGTTAATCAGTGAGACTCCCACAGGGTTCAGTGTTAATCAGTGAGACTCCCATAGGGTTCAGTGTTAATTAGTGAGACTCCCATAGGGTTCAGTGTTAATCAGTGAGACTCCCATAGGGTTCAGTGTTAATCAGTGAGACTCCCACAGGGTTCAGTGTTAATCAGTGAGACTCCCATAGGGTTCAGTGTTAATTAGTGAGACTCCCATAGGGTTCAGTGTTAATCAGTGAGACTCCCACAGGGTTCAGTGTTAATCAGTGAGACTCCCATAGGGTTCAGTATTAATCAGTGAGACTCCCACCGGGTTCAGTGTTAATCAGCAAGATTCCCATAGGGTGCAGTGTTAATCAGTGAGACTCCCACAGGGTTCAGTGTTAATCAGTGAGACTCCCATAGCGTTCGGTGTTAATCAGTGAAACTCCCAGAGGGTTCAGTGTTAATCAGTGAGACTCCCACAGGGTTCTGTGTTAATCAGTGAGACTCCCACAGGGTTCAGTGTTAATTAGTGAGACTCCCATAGGGTTCAGTGTTAATCAATGAGACTCCCAAAGGGTTAAGTGTTAATCAGTGAGACTCCCTCAGGGTTCAGTGTTAATCAATGAGACACCCATTGGGTTCGGTGTTAATCAGTGAGACTCACATAGGGTTCAGTGCTAATCAGTGAGACTCCCATAGGGTTCAGTGTTAATCAGTGAGACTCCCACCGGGTTCAGTGTTAATCAGCAAGATTCCCATAGGGTGCAGTGTTAATCAGTGAGACTCCCACAGGGTCCGGTGTTAATCAGTGAGACTCCCATAGGGTTCAGTGTTAATCAGTGAGACTCCCATAGGGTTCAGTGTTAATCAATGAGACTCCCATAGGGTTCAGTGTTAATCAGTGAGACTCCAACAGGGTTCAGTGTTAATCAGTGAGACTCCCACAGGGTTCAGTGTTAATCAGTGAGACTCCCACAGGGTTCAGTGTTAATCAGTGAGACTCCCACGGGGTTCAGTGTTAATCAGTGAGACTCCCATAGGGTTCAGTGTTAATCAGTGAGACTCCCATTGGGTTCGGTGTTAATCAGTGAGACTCCCACAGGGTTCAGTGTTAATCAGTGAGACTCCAACAGGGTTCAGTGTTAATCAGTGAGACTCCCACAGGGTTCAGTGTTAATCAGTGAGACTCCCACAGGTTTCAGTGTTAATCAGTGAGACTCCCACGGGGTTCAGTGTTAATCAGTGAGACTCCCATAGGGTTCAGTGTTAATCAGTGAGACTCCCACAGGGTTCAGTGTTAATCAGTGAGACTCCCATTGGGTTCGGTGTTAATCAGTGAGACTCCCACAGGGTTCAGTGTTAATCAGTGAGACTCCCACAGGGTTCTGTGTTAATCAGTGAGACTCCCACAGGGTTCAGTGTTAATCAGTGAGACTCCCCCGGGGTTCAGTGTTAATCAGTGAGAATCCCATAGGGTTCAGTGTTAATCAGTGAGACTCCCACAGGGTTCAGTGTTAATCAGTGAGACTCCCATTGGGTTCGGTGTTAATCAGTGAGACTCCCACAGGGTTCAGTGTTAATCAGTGAGACTCCCACAGGGTTCTGTGTTAATCAGTGAGACTCCCACAGGGTTCAATGTTAATCAGTGAGACTCCCACAGGGTTCTGTGTTAATCAGTGAGACTCCCACAGGGTTCAGTGTTAATCATCGAGATTCCCATAGGGTTCAGTGTTAATCAGTGAGACTCCCACAGGGTTCAGTGTTAATCGGTGAGACTCCCAAAGGGTTCAGTGTTAATCAGTGAGACTCCCTTAGGGTTCAGTGTTAATCAGTTATACTCCCATAGTGTTCAGTGTAAATCACTGAGACTCCCAAAGGGTTCAGTGTTAATCAGTGAGACTACCATAGGGTTCGGTGTTAATCAGTGAGACTTCCATAGGGTTCAGTGTTAATCAGTGAGACTCCCATAGGGTTCGGTGTTAATCAGTGAAACTCCCAGAGGGTGCAGTGTTAATCAGTGAGACTCCCACAGGGTTCTGTGTTAATCAGTGAAACTCCCACAGGGTTCAGTGTTAATCAGTGAGACTCCCTCAGGGTTCAGTGTTAATCAATGAGACACCCATTGGGTTCGGTGTTAATCAGTGAGACTCCCATAGGGTTCAGTGCTAATCAGTGATATTCCCATAGGGTTCAGTGTTAATCAGTGAGACTCCCATAGGGTTCAGTGTTAATCAGTGAGACTCCCACAGGGTTCAGTGTTAATCAGTGAGACTCCCATAGGGTTCAGTGTTAATTAGTGAGACTCCCATAGGGTTCAGTGTTAATCAGTGAGACTCCCACAGGGTTCAGTGTTAATCAGTGAGACTCCCATATGGTTCAGTATTAATCAGTGAGACTCCCACCGGGTTCAGTGTTAATCAGCAAGATTCCCATAGGGTGCAGTGTTAATCAGTGAGACTCCCACAGGGTTCAGTGTTAATCAGTGAGACTCCCATAGGGTTCAGTGTTAATCAGTGAGACTCCCATAGGGTTCAGTGTTAATCAATGAGACTCCCATAGGGTTCAGTGTTAATCAGTGAGACTCTAACAGGGTTCAGTGTTAATCAGTGAGACTCCCACAGGGTTCAGTGTTAATCAGTGAGACTCCCACAGGGTTCAGTGTTAATCAGTGAGACTCCCACAGGGTTCAGTGTTAATCAGTGAGACTCCCATAGGGTTCAGTGTTAATCAGTGAGACTCCCACAGGGTTCAGTGTTAATCAGTGAGACTCCCATTGGGTTCAGTGTTAATCAGTGAGACTCCCACAGGGTTCAGTGTTAATCAGTGAGACTCCCACAGGGTTCTGTGTTAATCAGTGAGACTCCCATAGGGTTCAGTGTTAATCAGTGAGACTCCCACAGGGTTCAGTGTTAATCAGTGAGACTCCCATAGGGTTCAGTGTTAATCAGTGAGACTCCCACAGGGTTCAGTGTTAATCAGTGAGACTCCCATTGGGTTCAGTGTTAATCAGTGAGACTCCCACAGGGTTCAGTGTTAATCAGTGAGACTCCCACAGGGTTCAGTGTTAATCAGTGAGACTCCCATAGGGTTCGGTGTTAATCAGGGAGACCCCCATAGGGTTCAGTGTTAATCAGTGAGACTCCCACAGGGTTCAGTGTTAATCAGTGAGACTCCCATAGGGTTCAGTGTTAATCAGTGAGACTCCCATAGTGTTCAGTGTTAATCAGTGAGACTCCCATAGGGTTCAGTGTTAATCAGTGAGACTCCCATAGGGTTCAGTGTTAATTAGTGAGACTCCCATAGGGTTCAGTGTTAATCAGTGAGACTCCCACAGGGTTCAGTGTTAATCAGTGAGACTCCCATAGGGTTCAGTATTAATCAGTGAGACTCCCACCGGGTTCAGTGTTAATCAGCAAGATTCCCATAGGGTGCAGTGTTAATCAGTGAGACTCCCACAGGGTTCAGTGTTAATCAGTGAGACTCCCATAGCGTTCGGTGTTAATCAGTGAAACTCCCAGAGGGTTCAGTGTTAATCAGTGAGACTCCCACAGGGTTCTGTGTTAATCAGTGAGACTCCCACAGGGTTCAGTGTTAATTAGTGAGACTCCCATAGGGTTCAGTGTTAATCAATGAGACTCCCAAAGGGTTAAGTGTTAATCAGTGAGACTCCCTCAGGGTTCAGTGTTAATCAATGAGACACCCATTGGGTTCGGTGTTAATCAGTGAGACTCACATAGGGTTCAGTGCTAATCAGTGAGACTCCCATAGGGTTCAGTGTTAATCAGTGAGACTCCCACCGGGTTCAGTGTTAATCAGCAAGATTCCCATAGGGTGCAGTGTTAATCAGTGAGACTCCCACAGGGTCCGGTGTTAATCAGTGAGACTCCCATAGGGTTCAGTGTTAATCAGTGAGACTCCCATAGGGTTCAGTGTTAATCAATGAGACTCCCATAGGGTTCAGTGTTAATCAGTGAGACTCCAACAGGGTTCAGTGTTAATCAGTGAGACTCCCACAGGGTTCAGTGTTAATCAGTGAGACTCCCACAGGGTTCAGTGTTAATCAGTGAGACTCCCACGGGGTTCAGTGTTAATCAGTGAGACTCCCATAGGGTTCAGTGTTAATCAGTGAGACTCCCATTGGGTTCGGTGTTAATCAGTGAGACTCCCACAGGGTTCAGTGTTAATCAGTGAGACTCCAACAGGGTTCAGTGTTAATCAGTGAGACTCCCACAGGGTTCAGTGTTAATCAGTGAGACTCCCACAGGTTTCAGTGTTAATCAGTGAGACTCCCACGGGGTTCAGTGTTAATCAGTGAGACTCCCATAGGGTTCAGTGTTAATCAGTGAGACTCCCACAGGGTTCAGTGTTAATCAGTGAGACTCCCATTGGGTTCGGTGTTAATCAGTGAGACTCCCACAGGGTTCAGTGTTAATCAGTGAGACTCCCACAGGGTTCTGTGTTAATCAGTGAGACTCCCACAGGGTTCAGTGTTAATCAGTGAGACTCCCCCGGGGTTCAGTGTTAATCAGTGAGAATCCCATAGGGTTCAGTGTTAATCAGTGAGACTCCCACAGGGTTCAGTGTTAATCAGTGAGACTCCCATTGGGTTCGGTGTTAATCAGTGAGACTCCCACAGGGTTCAGTGTTAATCAGTGAGACTCCCACAGGGTTCTGTGTTAATCAGTGAGACTCCCACAGGGTTCAATGTTAATCAGTGAGACTCCCACAGGGTTCTGTGTTAATCAGTGAGACTCCCACAGGGTTCAGTGTTAATCATCGAGATTCCCATAGGGTTCAGTGTTAATCAGTGAGACTCCCACAGGGTTCAGTGTTAATCGGTGAGACTCCCAAAGGGTTCAGTGTTAATCAGTGAGACTCCCTTAGGGTTCAGTGTTAATCAGTTATACTCCCATAGTGTTCAGTGTAAATCACTGAGACTCCCAAAGGGTTCAGTGTTAATCAGTGAGACTACCATAGGGTTCGGTGTTAATCAGTGAGACTTCCATAGGGTTCAGTGTTAATCAGTGAGACTCCCATAGGGTTCGGTGTTAATCAGTGAAACTCCCAGAGGGTGCAGTGTTAATCAGTGAGACTCCCACAGGGTTCTGTGTTAATCAGTGAAACTCCCACAGGGTTCAGTGTTAATCAGTGAGACTCCCTCAGGGTTCAGTGTTAATCAATGAGACACCCATTGGGTTCGGTGTTAATCAGTGAGACTCCCATAGGGTTCAGTGCTAATCAGTGATATTCCCATAGGGTTCAGTGTTAATCAGTGAGACTCCCATAGGGTTCAGTGTTAATCAGTGAGACTCCCACAGGGTTCAGTGTTAATCAGTGAGACTCCCATAGGGTTCAGTGTTAATTAGTGAGACTCCCATAGGGTTCAGTGTTAATCAGTGAGACTCCCACAGGGTTCAGTGTTAATCAGTGAGACTCCCATATGGTTCAGTATTAATCAGTGAGACTCCCACCGGGTTCAGTGTTAATCAGCAAGATTCCCATAGGGTGCAGTGTTAATCAGTGAGACTCCCACAGGGTTCAGTGTTAATCAGTGAGACTCCCATAGGGTTCAGTGTTAATCAGTGAGACTCCCATAGGGTTCAGTGTTAATCAATGAGACTCCCATAGGGTTCAGTGTTAATCAGTGAGACTCTAACAGGGTTCAGTGTTAATCAGTGAGACTCCCACAGGGTTCAGTGTTAATCAGTGAGACTCCCACAGGGTTCAGTGTTAATCAGTGAGACTCCCACAGGGTTCAGTGTTAATCAGTGAGACTCCCATAGGGTTCAGTGTTAATCAGTGAGACTCCCACAGGGTTCAGTGTTAATCAGTGAGACTCCCATTGGGTTCAGTGTTAATCAGTGAGACTCCCACAGGGTTCAGTGTTAATCAGTGAGACTCCCACAGGGTTCTGTGTTAATCAGTGAGACTCCCATAGGGTTCAGTGTTAATCAGTGAGACTCCCACAGGGTTCAGTGTTAATCAGTGAGACTCCCATAGGGTTCAGTGTTAATCAGTGAGACTCCCACAGGGTTCAGTGTTAATCAGTGAGACTCCCATTGGGTTCAGTGTTAATCAGTGAGACTCCCACAGGGTTCAGTGTTAATCAGTGAGACTCCCACAGGGTTCAGTGTTAATCAGTGAGACTCCCATAGGGTTCGGTGTTAATCAGTGAAACTCCCAGAGGGTTCAGTGTTAATCAGTGAGACTCCCACAGGGTTCTGTGTTAATCAGTGAGACTCCCACAGGGTTCAGTGTTAATTAGTGAGACTCCCATAGGGTTCAGTGTTAATCAATGAGACTCCCAAAGGGTTAAGTGTTAATCAGTGAGACTCCCTCAGGGTTCAGTGTTAATCAATGAGACACCCATTGGGTTCGGTGTTAATCAGTGAGACTCACATAGGGTTCAGTGCTAATCAGTGAGACTCCCATAGGGTTCAGTGTTAATCAGTGAGACTCCCACCGGGTTCAGTGTTAATCAGCAAGATTCCCATAGGGTGCAGTGTTAATCAGTGAGACTCCCACAGGGTCCGGTGTTAATCAGTGAGACTCCCATAGGGTTCAGTGTTAATCAGTGAGACTCCCATAGGGTTCAGTGTTAATCAATGAGACTCCCATAGGGTTCAGTGTTAATCAGTGAGACTCCAACAGGGTTCAGTGTTAATCAGTGAGACTCCCACAGGGTTCAGTGTTAATCAGTGAGACTCCCACAGGGTTCAGTGTTAATCAGTGAGACTCCCACGGGGTTCAGTGTTAATCAGTGAGACTCCCATAGGGTTCAGTGTTAATCAGTGAGACTCCCATTGGGTTCGGTGTTAATCAGTGAGACTCCCACAGGGTTCAGTGTTAATCAGTGAGACTCCAACAGGGTTCAGTGTTAATCAGTGAGACTCCCACAGGGTTCAGTGTTAATCAGTGAGACTCCCACAGGGTTCTGTGTTAATCAGTGAGACTCCCACAGGGTTCAGTGTTAATCAGTGAGACTCCCCCGGGGTTCAGTGTTAATCAGTGAGAATCCCATAGGGTTCAGTGTTAATCAGTGAGACTCCCACAGGGTTCAGTGTTAATCAGTGAGACTCCCATTGGGTTCGGTGTTAATCAGTGAGACTCCCACAGGGTTCAGTGTTAATCAGTGAGACTCCCACAGGGTTCTGTGTTAATCAGTGAGACTCCCACAGGGTTCAATGTTAATCAGTGAGACTCCCACAGGGTTCTGTGTTAATCAGTGAGACTCCCACAGGGTTCAGTGTTAATCATCGAGATTCCCATAGGGTTCAGTGTTAATCAGTGAGACTCCCACAGGGTTCAGTGTTAATCGGTGAGACTCCCAAAGGGTTCAGTGTTAATCAGTGAGACTCCCTTAGGGTTCAGTGTTAATCAGTTATACTCCCATAGTGTTCAGTGTAAATCACTGAGACTCCCAAAGGGTTCAGTGTTAATCAGTGAGACTACCATAGGGTTCGGTGTTAATCAGTGAGACTTCCATAGGGTTCAGTGTTAATCAGTGAGACTCCCATAGGGTTCGGTGTTAATCAGTGAAACTCCCAGAGGGTGCAGTGTTAATCAGTGAGACTCCCACAGGGTTCTGTGTTAATCAGTGAAACTCCCACAGGGTTCAGTGTTAATCAGTGAGACTCCCTCAGGGTTCAGTGTTAATCAATGAGACACCCATTGGGTTCGGTGTTAATCAGTGAGACTCCCATAGGGTTCAGTGCTAATCAGTGATATTCCCATAGGGTTCAGTGTTAATCAGTGAGACTCCCATAGGGTTCAGTGTTAATCAGTGAGACCCCCACAGGGTTCAGTGTTAATCAGTGAGACTCCCATAGGGTTCAGTGTTAATTAGTGAGACTCCCATAGGGTTCAGTGTTAATCAGTGAGACTCCCACAGGGTTCAGTGTTAATCAGTGAGACTCCCATATGGTTCAGTATTAATCAGTGAGACTCCCACCGGGTTCAGTGTTAATCAGCAAGATTCCCATAGGGTGCAGTGTTAATCATTGAGACTCCCACAGGGTTCAGTGTTAATCAGTGAGACTCCCATAGGGTTCAGTGTTAATCAGTGAGACTCCCATAGGGTTCAGTGTTAATCAATGAGACTCCCATAGGGTTCAGTGTTAATCAGTGAGACTCTAACAGGGTTCAGTGTTAATCAGTGAGACTCCCACAGGGTTCAGTGTTAATCAGTGAGACTCCCACAGGGTTCAGTGTTAATCAGTGAGACTCCCACAGGGTTCAGTGTTAATCAGTGAGACTCCCATAGGGTTCAGTGTTAATCAGTGAGACTCCCACAGGGTTCAGTGTTAATCAGTGAGACTCCCATTGGGTTCAGTGTTAATCAGTGAGACTCCCACAGGGTTCAGTGTTTATCAGTGAGACTCCCACAGGGTTCTGTGTTAATCAGTGAGACTCCCATAGGGTTCAGTGTTAATCAGTGAGACTCCCACAGGGTTCAGTGTTAATCAGTGAGACTCCCATAGGGTTCAGTGTTAATCAGTGAGACTCCCACAGGGTTCAGTGTTAATCAGTGAGACTCCCATTGGGTTCAGTGTTAATCAGTGAGACTCCCACAGGGTTCAGTGTTAATCAGTGAGACTCCCACAGGGTTCAGTGTTAATCAGTGAGACTCCCATAGGGTTCGGTGTTAATCAGTGAAACTCCCAGAGGGTTCAGTGTTAATCAGTGAGACTCCCACAGGGTTCTGTGTTAATCAGTGAGACTCCCACAGGGTTCAGTGTTAATTAGTGAGACTCCCATAGGGTTCAGTGTTAATCAATGAGACTCCCAAAGGGTTAAGTGTTAATCAGTGAGACTCCCTCAGGGTTCAGTGTTAATCAATGAGACACCCATTGGGTTCGGTGTTAATCAGTGAGACTCACATAGGGTTCAGTGCTAATCAGTGAGACTCCCATAGGGTTCAGTGTTAATCAGTGAGACTCCCACCGGGTTCAGTGTTAATCAGCAAGATTCCCATAGGGTGCAGTGTTAATCAGTGAGACTCCCACAGGGTCCGGTGTTAATCAGTGAGACTCCCATAGGGTTCAGTGTTAATCAGTGAGACTCCCATAGGGTTCAGTGTTAATCAATGAGACTCCCATAGGGTTCAGTGTTAATCAGTGAGACTCCAACAGGGTTCAGTGTTAATCAGTGAGACTCCCACAGGGTTCAGTGTTAATCAGTGAGACTCCCACAGGGTTCAGTGTTAATCAGTGAGACTCCCACGGGGTTCAGTGTTAATCAGTGAGACTCCCATAGGGTTCAGTGTTAATCAGTGAGACTCCCATTGGGTTCGGTGTTAATCAGTGAGACTCCCACAGGGTTCAGTGTTAATCAGTGAGACTCCAACAGGGTTCAGTGTTAATCAGTGAGACTCCCACAGGGTTCAGTGTTAATCAGTGAGACTCCCACAGGTTTCAGTGTTAATCAGTGAGACTCCCACGGGGTTCAGTGTTAATCAGTGAGACTCCCATAGGGTTCAGTGTTAATCAGTGAGACTCCTACAGGGTTCAGTGTTAATCAGTGAGACTCCCATTGGGTTCGGTGTTAATCAGTGAGACTCCCACAGGGTTCAGTGTTAATCAGTGAGACTCCCACAGGGTTCTGTGTTAATCAGTGAGACTCCCACAGGGTTCAGTGTTAATCAGTGAGACTCCCCCGGGGTTCAGTGTTAATCAGTGAGAATCCCATAGGGTTCAGTGTTAATCAGTGAGACTCCCACAGGGTTCAGTGTTAATCAGTGAGACTCCCATTGGGTTCGGTGTTAATCAGTGAGACTCCCACAGGGTTCAGTGTTAATCAGTGAGACTCCCACAGGGTTCTGTGTTAATCAGTGAGACTCCCACAGGGTTCAATGTTAATCAGTGAGACTCCCACAGGGTTCTGTGTTAATCAGTGAGACTCCCACAGGGTTCAGTGTTAATCATCGAGATTCCCATAGGGTTCAGTGTTAATCAGTGAGACTCCCACAGGGTTCAGTGTTAATCGGTGAGACTCCCAAAGGGTTCAGTGTTAATCAGTGAGACTCCCTTAGGGTTCAGTGTTAATCAGTTATACTCCCATAGTGTTCAGTGTAAATCACTGAGACTCCCAAAGGGTTCAGTGTTAATCAGTGAGACTACCATAGGGTTCGGTGTTAATCAGTGAGACTTCCATAGGGTTCAGTGTTAATCAGTGAGACTCCCATAGGGTTCGGTGTTAATCAGTGAAACTCCCAGAGGGTTCAGTGTTAATCAGTGAGACTCCCACAGGGTTCTGTGTTAATCAGTGAAACTCCCACAGGGTTCAGTGTTAATCAGTGAGACTCCCTCAGGGTTCAGTGTTAATCAATGAGACACCCATTGGGTTCGGTGTTAATCAGTGAGACTCCCATAGGGTTCAGTGCTAATCAGTGATATTCCCATAGGGTTCAGTGTTAATCAGTGAGACTCCCATAGGGTTCAGTGTTAATCAGTGAGACTCCCACAGGGTTCAGTGTTAATCAGTGAGACTCCCATAGGGTTCAGTGTTAATTAGTGAGACTCCCATAGGGTTCAGTGTTAATCAGTGAGACTCCCACAGGGTTCAGTGTTAATCAGTGAGACTCCCATATGGTTCAGTATTAATCAGTGAGACTCCCACCGGGTTCAGTGTTAATCAGCAAGATTCCCATAGGGTGCAGTGTTAATCAGTGAGACTCCCACAGGGTTCAGTGTTAATCAGTGAGACTCCCATAGGGTTCAGTGTTAATCAGTGAGACTCCCATAGGGTTCAGTGTTAATCAATGAGACTCCCATAGGGTTCAGTGTTAATCAGTGAGACTCTAACAGGGTTCAGTGTTAATCAGTGAGACTCCCACAGGGTTCAGTGTTAATCAGTGAGACTCCCACAGGGTTCAGTGTTAATCAGTGAGACTCCCACAGGGTTCAGTGTTAATCAGTGAGACTCCCATAGGGTTCAGTGTTAATCAGTGAGACTCCCACAGGGTTCAGTGTTAATCAGTGAGACTCCCATTGGGTTCAGTGTTAATCAGTGAGACTCCCACAGGGTTCAGTGTTAATCAGTGAGACTCCCACAGGGTTCTGTGTTAATCAGTGAGACTCCCACAGGGTTCAATGTTAATCAGTGAGACTCCCACAGGGTTCTGTGTTAATCAGTGAGACTCCCACAGGGTTCAGTGTTAATCAGTGAGACTCCCATAGGGTTCAGTGTTAATCAGTGAAACTCCCATAGGGTTCGTTGTTAATCAGTGAGACTCCCACAGGGTTCAGTGTTCATCAGTGAGACTCCCACAGGGTTCAGTGTTAATCTGTGAGACTCCGACAGGGTTCTGTGTTAATCAGTGAGACTCCCACAGGGTTCAGTGTTAATCAGTGAGACTCCCATAGGGTTCGGTGTTAATCAGTGAGACTCCCACAGGGTTCAGTGTTAATCAGTGAGACTCCCATAGGGTTCAGTGTTAATCCGTGAGACTCCCACAGGGTTCAGTGTAAATCACTGAGACTCCCATTGGGTTCGGTGTTAATCAGTTAGACTCCCATAGGGTTCAGTGTTAATCAGTGAGACTCCCATAGGGTTCAGTGTTAATCAGTGAGACTCCCATAGGGTTCAGTGTTAATCAGTGAGTCTCCCATAGGGTTCGGTGTTAATCAGTGAGACTCCCTTAGGGTTCAGTGTTAAGCAGTGAAACTCCCATAGGGTTCGGTGTTAATCAGTGAAACTCCCAGAGGGTTCAGTGTTAATCAGTGAGACTCTCACAGGGTTCTGTGTTAATCAGTGAGACTCCCACAGGGTTCAATGTTAATTAGTGAGACTCCCATAGGGTTCAGTGTTAATCAATGAGACTCCCATAGGGTTCAGTGTTAATCAGTGAGACTCCCACAGGGTTCAGTGTTAATCAGTGAGACTCCCACAGGGTTTAGTGTTAATCAGTGAGACTCCTAAAGGGTTCAGTGTTAATCAGTGAGACTCCCTCAGGGTTCAGTGTTAATCAATGAGACTCCCATTGGGTTCGGTGTTAATCAGTGAGACTCCCATAGGGGTCAGTGCTAATCAGTGATATTCCCATAGGATTCAGTGCTAATCAGTGAGATTCCCATAGGGTTCAGTGTTAATCAGTGAGACTCCCATAGGGTTCAGTGTTAATCAGTGAGACTCCCATAGGGTTCAATGTTAATCAGTGAGACTCCCACAGGGTTCAGTGTTAATCAGTGAGACTCCCACAGGGTTCAGTGTTAATCAGTGAGACTCCCATAGGGTTCAGTGTTAATCAGTGAGACTCCCACAGGGTTCAGTGTTAATCAGTGAGACTCCCATAGGGTTCAGTATTAATCAGTGAGACTCCCACCTGGTTCAGTGTTAATCAGCGAGATTCCCATAGGGTTCAGTGTTAATCAGTGAGACTCCCACAGGGTTCAGTGTTAATCTGTGAGACTCCCATAGGGTTCAGTGTTAATCAGTGAGACTCCCATAGGGTTCAGTGTTAATCAGTGAGACTCCCACAGGGTTCAATGTTAATCAGTGAGACTCCCACAGGGTTCTGTGTTAATCAGTGAGACTCCCACAGGGTTCAGTGTTAATCAGTGAGACTCCCATAGGGTTCAGTGTTATTCACTGAGACTCCCATAGTGTTCAGTGTAAATCACTGAGACTCCCATTGGGTTCAGTGTTCATCAGTGAGACTCCCATAGGGTTCGGTGTTAATCAGTGAGACTCCCATAGGGTTCAGTGTTAATCAGTGAGACTCCCATAGGGTTCAGTGTTAATCACTGAGACTCCCATAGGGTTCGGTGTTAATCAGTGAGACTCCCATCGGGTTCAGTGTTAATTAGTGAGAATCCCATAGGGTTCGGTGTTAATCAGTGAAACTCCCAGAGGGTTCAGTGTTAATCAGTGAGACTCCCACAGGGTTCAGTGTTAATCAGTGAGACTCCCATAGGGTTCAGTGTTAATCAATGAGACTCCCATAGGGTTCAGTGTTCATCAGTGAGCCTCCCACAGGGTTCAATTTTAATCAGTGAGACTCCCACAGGGTTCTGTGTGAATCAGTGAGACTCCCACAGGGTTCAATGTTAATCAGTGAGACTCCCACAGGGTTCTGTGTTAATCAGTGAGACTCCCACAGGGTTCAGTGTTAATCAGCGAGATTCCCATAGGGTTCAGTGTTAATCAGTGAGACTCCCACAGGGTTCAGTGTTAATCGGTGAGACTCCCAAAGGGTTCAGTGTTAATCAGTGAGACTCCCATAGGGTTCAGTGTTAATCAGTTATACTCCCATAGTGTTCAGTGTAAATCACTGAGACTCCCATTGGGTTCGGTGTTAATCAGTGAGACTCCCATAGGGTTCGGTGTTAATCAGTGAGACTCCCATAGGGTTCAGTGTTAATCAGTGAGACTCCCATAGGGTTCAGTGTTAATCAGTGAGACTCCCATAGGGTTCGGTGTTAATCAGTGAGACTTCCATAGGGTTCAGTGTTAATCAGTGAGACTCCCATAGGGTTCGGTGTTAATCAGTGAAACTCCCAGAGGGTTCAGTGTTAATCAGTGAGACTCCCACAGGGTTCTGTGTTAATCAGTGAGACTCCCATAGGGTTCAGTGTTAATCAGTGAGACTCCCATAGGGTTCAGTGTTAATCAATGAGACTCCCAAAGGGTTAAGTGTTAATCAGTGAGACTCCCACAGAGTTCAGTGTTAATCAGTGATACTCCCACAGGATTCAGTGGTAATCAGTGAGACTCTCATAGGGTTCAGTGTTAATCAGTGAGACTCCCTCAGGGTTCAGTGTTAATCAATGAGACACCCATTGGGTTCGGTGTTAATCAGTGAGACTCCCATAGGGTTCAGTGCTAATCAGTGATATTCCCATAGGGTTCAGTGTTAATCAGTGAGACTCCCATAGGGTTCAGTGTTAATCAGTGAGACTCCCACAGGGTTCAGTGTTAATCAGTGAGACTCCCATAGGGTTCAGTGTTAATTAGTGAGACTCCCATAGGGTTCAGTGTTAATCAGTGAGACTCCCACAGGGTTCAGTGTTAATCAGTGAGACTCCCATAGGGTTCAGTATTAATCAGTGAGACGCCCACCGGGTTCAGTGTTAATCAGCAAGATTTCCATAGGGTGCAGTGTTAATCAGTGAGACTCCCACAGGGTTCAGTGTTAATCAGTGAGACTCCCATAGGGTTCAGTGTTAATTAGTGAGACTCCCATAGGGTTCAGTGTTAATCAGTGAGACTCCCATAGGGTTCAGTGTTAATCAGTGAGACTCCCACAGGGTTCAGTGTTAATCAGTGAGACTCCCATAGGGTTCAGTGTTAATTAGTGAGACTCCCATAGGGTTCAGTGTTAATCAGTGAGACTCCCACAGGGTTCAGTGTTAATCAGTGAGACTCCCATATGGTTCAGTATTAATCAGTGAGACTCCCACCGGGTTCAGTGTTAATCAGCAAGATTCCCATAGGGTGCAGTGTTAATCAGTGAGACTCCCACAGGGTTCAGTGTTAATCAGTGAGACTCCCATAGGGTTCAGTGTTAATCAGTGAGACTCCCATAGGGTTCAGTGTTAATCAATGAGACTCCCATAGGGTTCAGTGTTAATCAGTGAGACTCTAACAGGGTTCAGTGTTAATCAGTGAGACTCCCACAGGGTTCAGTGTTAATCAGTGAGACTCCCACAGGGTTCAGTGTTAATCAGTGAGACTCCCACAGGGTTCAGTGTTAATCAGTGAGACTCCCATAGGGTTCAGTGTTAATCAGTGAGACTCCCACAGGGTTCAGTGTTAATCAGTGAGACTCCCACAGGGTTCTGTGTTAATCAGTGAGACTCCCACAGGGTTCAGTGTTAATCAGTGAGACTCCCATAGGGTTCAGTGTTATTCACTGAGACTCCCATAGTGTTCAGTGTAAATCACTGAGACTCCCATTGGGTTCAGTGTTCATCAGTGAGACTCCAATAGGGTTCGGTGTTAATCAGTGAGACTCCCATAGGGTTCAGTGTTAATCAGTGAGACTCCCATAGGGTTCAGTGTTAATCACTGAGACTCCCATAGGGTTCGGTGTTAATCGGTGAGACTCCCATCGGGTTCAGTGTTAATTAGTGAGAATCCCATAGGGTTCGGTGTTAATCAGTGAAACTCCCAGAGGGTTCAGTGTTAATCAGTGAGACTCCCACAGGGTTCAGTGTTAATCAGTGAGACTCCCATAGGGTTCAGTGTTAATCAATGAGACTCCCATAGGGTTCAGTGTTCATCAGTGAGCCTCCCACAGGGTTCAATTTTAATCAGTGAGACTCCCACAGGGTTCTGTGTGAATCAGTGAGACTCCCACAGGGTTCAATGTTAATCAGTGAGACTCCCACAGGGTTCTGTGTTAATCAGTGAGACTCCCACAGGGTTCAGTGTTAATCAGCGAGATTCCCATAGGGTTCAGTGTTAATCAGTGAGACTCCCACAGGGTTCAGTGTTAATCGGTGAGACTCCCAAAGGGTTCAGTGTTAATCAGTGAGACTCCCATAGGGTTCAGTGTTAATCAGTTATACTCCCATAGTGTTCAGTGTAAATCACTGAGACTCCCATTGGGTTCGGTGTTAATCAGTGAGACTCCCATAGGGTTCGGTGTTAATCAGTGAGACTCCCATAGGGTTCAGTGTTAATCAGTGAGACTCCCATAGGGTTCAGTGTTAATCAGTGAGACTCCCATAGGGTTCGGTGTTAATCAGTGAGACTTCCATAGGGTTCAGTGTTAATCAGTGAGACTCCCATAGGGTTCGGTGTTAATCAGTGAAACTCCCAGAGGGTTCAGTGTTAATCAGTGAGACTCCCACAGGGTTCTGTGTTAATCAGTGAGACTCCCATAGGGTTCAGTGTTAATTAGTGAGACTCCCATAGGGTTCAGTGTTAATCAATGAGACTCCCAAAGGGTTAAGTGTTAATCAGTGAGACTCCCACAGAGTTCAGTGTTAATCAGTGATACTCCCACAGGATTCAGTGGTAATCAGTGAGACTCTCATAGGGTTCAGTGTTAATCAGCGAGATTCCCATAGGGTTCAGTGTTAATCAGTGAGACTCCCACAGGGTTCAGTGTTAATCGGTGAGACTCCCAAAGGGTTCAGTGTTAATCAGTGAGACTCCCATAGGGTTCAGTGTTAATCAGTTATACTCCCATAGTGTTCAGTGTAAATCACTGAGACTCCCATTGGGTTCGGTGTTAATCAGTGAGACTCCCATAGGGTTCGGTGTTAATCAGTGAGACTCCCATAGGGTTCAGTGTTAATCAGTGAGACTCCCATAGGGTTCAGTGTTAATCAGTGAGACTCCCATAGGGTTCGGTGTTAATCAGTGAGACTTCCATAGGGTTCAGTGTTAATCAGTGAGACTCCCATAGGGTTCGGTGTTAATCAGTGAAACTCCCAGAGGGTTCAGTGTTAATCAGTGAGACTCCCACAGGGTTCTGTGTTAATCAGTGAGACTCCCATAGGGTTCAGTGTTAATTAGTGAGACTCCCATAGGGTTCAGTGTTAATCAATGAGACTCCCAAAGGGTTAAGTGTTAATCAGTGAGACTCCCACAGAGTTCAGTGTTAATCAGTGATACTCCCACAGGATTCAGTGGTAATCAGTGAGACTCTCATAGGGTTCAGTGTTAATCAGTGAGACTCCCTCAGGGTTCAGTGTTAATCAATGAGACACCCATTGGGTTCGGTGTTAATCAGTGAGACTCCCATAGGGTTCAGTGCTAATCAGTGATATTCCCATAGGGTTCAGTGTTAATCAGTGAGACTCCCATAGGGTTCAGTGTTAATCAGTGAGACTCCCACAGGGTTCAGTGTTAATCAGTGAGACTCCCATAGGGTTCAGTGTTAATTAGTGAGACTCCCATAGGGTTCAGTGTTAATCAGTGAGACTCCCACAGGGTTCAGTGTTAATCAGTGAGACTCCCATAGGGTTCAGTATTAATCAGTGAGACGCCCACCGGGTTCAGTGTTAATCAGCAAGATTTCCATAGGGTGCAGTGTTAATCAGTGAGACTCCCACAGGGTTCAGTGTTAATCAGTGAGACTCCCATAGGGTTCAGTGTTAATCAGTGAGACTCCCATAGGGTTCAGTGTTAATCAGTGAGACTCCCATAGGGTTTGGTGTTAATCAGTGAGACTTCCATAGGGTTCAGTGTTAATCAGTGAGACTCCCATAGGGTTCGGTGTTAATCAGTGAAACTCCCAGAGGGTTCAGTGTTAATCAGTGAGACTCCCACAGGGTTCTGTGTTAATCAGTGAGACTCCCACAGGGTTCAGTGTTAATTAGTGAGACTCCCATAGGGTTCAGTGTTAATCAATGAGACTCCCAAAGGGTTAAGTGTTAATCAGTGAGACTCCCACAGAGTTCAGTGTTAATCAGTGATACTCCCACAGGATTCAGTGGTAATCAGTGAGACTCTCATAGGGTTCAGTGTTAATCAGTGAGACTCCCTCAGGGTTCAGTGTTAATCAATGAGACACCCATTGGGTTCGGTGTTAATCAGTGAGTCTCCCATAGGGTTCAGTGCTAATCAGTGATATTCCCATAGGGTTCAGTGTTAATCAGTGAGACTCCCATAGGGTTCAGTGTTAATCAGTGAGACTCCCACAGGGTTCAGTGTTAATCAGTGAGACTCCCATAGGGTTCAGTGTTAATTAGTGAGACTCCCATAGGGTTCAGTGTTAATCAGTGAGACTCCCACAGGGTTCAGTGTTAATCGGTGAGACTCCCATAGGGTTCAGTATTAATCAGTGAGACTCCCACCCGGGTTCAGTGTTAATCAGCAAGATTCCCCTAGGGTGCAGTGTTAATCAGTGAGACTCCCACAGGGTTCAGTGTTAATCAGTGAGACTCCCATAGGGTTCAGTGTTAATCAGTGAGAATCCCATAGGGTCCAGTGTTAATCAATGAGACTCCCATAGGGTTCAGTGTTAATCAGTGAGACTCCAACAGGGTTCAGTGTTAATCAGTGAGACTCCCACAGGGTTCAGTGTTAATCAGTGAGACTCCCAAAGGGTTCAGTGTTAATCAGTGAGACTCCCATAGGGTTCAGTGTTAATCAGTGAGACTACCATAGGGTTCGGTGTTAATCAGTGAGACTTCCATAGGGTTCAGTGTTAATCAGTGAGACTCCCATAGGGTTCGGTGTTAATCAGTGAAACTCCCAGAGGGTTCAGTGTTAATCAGTGAGACTCCCACAGGGTTCTGTGTTAATCAGTGAAACTCCCACAGGGTTCAGTGTTAATCAGTGAGACTCCCTCAGGGTTCAGTGTTAATCAATGAGACACCCATTGGGTTCGGTGTTAATCAGTGAGACTCCCATAGGGTTCAGTGCTAATCAGTGATATTCCCATAGGGTTCAGTGTTAATCAGTGAGACTCCCATAGGGTTCAGTGTTAATCAGTGAGACTCCCACAGGGTTCAGTGTTAATCAGTGAGACTCACATAGGGTTCAGTGTTAATTAGTGAGACTCCCATAGGGTTCAGTGTTAATCAGTGAGACTCCCACAGGGTTCAGTGTTAATCAGTGAGACTCCCATATGGTTCAGTATTAATCAGTGAGACTCCCACCGGGTTCAGTGTTAATCAGCAAGATTCCC
The DNA here is from genome assembly GCF_048934315.1 of Petromyzon marinus. Classification (NCBI taxonomy): domain Eukaryota; kingdom Metazoa; phylum Chordata; class Hyperoartia; order Petromyzontiformes; family Petromyzontidae; genus Petromyzon; species Petromyzon marinus. The sequence goes on from NW_027423612.1 coordinate 2,716,728, forward strand.
ATAGGGTGCAGTGTTAATCAGTGAGACTCCCACAGGGTTCAGTGTTAATCAGTGAGACTCCCATAGGGTTCAGTGTTAATCAGTGAGACTCCCATAGGGTTCAGTGTTAATCAGTGAGACTCCCATAGGGTTCAGTGTTAATCAGTGAGACTCCAACAGGGTTCAGTGTTAATCAGTGAGACTCCCACAGGGTTCAGTGTTAATCAGTGAGACTCCCACAGGGTTCAGTGTTAATCAGTGAGACTCCCACACGGTTCAGTGTTAATCAGTGAGACTCCCATAGGGTTCAGTGTTAATCAGTGAGACTCCCACAGGGTTCAGTGTTAATCAGTGAGACTCCCATTGGGTTCAGTGTTAATCAGTGAGACTCCCACAGGGTTCAGTGTTAATCAGTGAGACTCCCACAGGGTTCTGTGTTAATCAGTGAGACTCCCACAGGGTTCAATGTTAATCAGTGAGACTCCCACAGGGTTCTGTGTTAATCAGTGAGACTCCCACAGGGTTCAGTGTTAATCAGTGAGACTCCCATAGGGTTCAGTGTTATCAGTGAAACTCCCATAGGGTTCGTTGTTAATCAGTGAGACTCCCACAGGGTTCAGTGTTCATCAGTGAGACTCCCACAGGGTTCAGTGTTAATCTGTGAGACTCCGACAGGGTTCTGTGTTAATCAGTGAGACTCCCACAGGGTTCAGTGTTAATCAGTGAGACTCCCATAGGGTTCGGTGTTAATCAGTGAGACTCCCACAGGGTTCAGTGTTAATCAGTGAGACTCCCATAGGGTTCAGTGTTAATCCGTGAGACTCCCACAGGGTTCAGTGTAAATCACTGAGACTCCCATTGGGTTCGGTGTTAATCAGTTAGACTCCCATAGGGTTCAGTGTTAATCAGTGAGACTCCCATAGGGTTCAGTGTTAATCAGTGAGACTCCCATAGGGTTCAGTGTTAATCAGTGAGTCTCCCATAGGGTTCGGTGTTAATCAGTGAGACTCCCTTAGGGTTCAGTGTTAATCAGTGAGACTCCCATAGGGTTCGGTGTTAATCAGTGAAACTCCCAGAGGGTTCAGTGTTAATCAGTGAGACTCTCACAGGGTTCTGTGTTAATCAGTGAGACTCCCACAGGGTTCAGTGTTCATCAGTGAGACTCCCACAGGGTTCAGTGTTAATCTGTGAGACTCCGACAGGGTTCTGTGTTAATCAGTGAGACTCCCACAGGGTTCAGTGTTAATCAGTGAGACTCCCATAGGGTTCGGTGTTAATCAGTGAGACTCCCACAGGGTTCAGTGTTAATCAGTGAGACTCCCATAGGGTTCAGTGTTAATCCGTGAGACTCCCACAGGGTTCAGTGTAAATCACTGAGACTCCCATTGGGTTCGGTGTTAATCAGTTAGACTCCCATAGGGTTCAGTGTTAATCAGTGAGACTCCCATAGGGTTCAGTGTTAATCAGTGAGACTCCCATAGGGTTCAGTGTTAATCAGTGAGTCTCCCATAGGGTTCGGTGTTAATCAGTGAGACTCCCTTAGGGTTCAGTGTTAATCAGTGAGACTCCCATAGGGTTCGGTGTTAATCAGTGAAACTCCCAGAGGGTTCAGTGTTAATCAGTGAGACTCTCACAGGGTTCTGTGTTAATCAGTGAGACTCCCACAGGGTTCAATGTTAATTAGTGAGACTCCCATAGGGTTCAGTGTTAATCAATGAGACTCCCATAGGGTTCAGTGTTAATCAGTGAGACTCCCACAGGGTTCAGTGTTAATCAGTGAGACTCCCACAGGGTTTAGTGTTAATCAGTGAGACTCCTAAAGGGTTCAGTGTTAATCAGTGAGACTCCCTCAGGGTTCAGTGTTAATCAATGAGACTCCCATTGGGTTCGGTGTTAATCAGTGAGACTCCCATAGGGGTCAGTGCTAATCAGTGATATTCCCATAGGATTCAGTGCTAATCAGTGAGATTCCCTTAGGGTTCAGTGTTAATCAGTGAGACTCCCATAGGGTTCAGTGTTAATCAGTGAGACTCCCATAGGGTTCAATGTTAATCAGTGAGACTCCCACAGGGTTCAGTGTTAATCAGTGAGACTCCCACAGGGTTCAGTGTTAATCAGTGAGACTCCCATAGGGTTCAGTGTTAATCAGTGAGACTCCCACAGGGTTCAGTGTTAATCAGTGAGACTCCCATAGGGTTCAGTATTAATCAGTGAGACTCCCACCGGGTTCAGTGTTAATCAGCGAGATTCCCATAGGGTTCAGTGTTAATCAGTGAGACTCCCACAGGGTTCAGTGTTAATCTGTGAGACTCCCATAGGGTTCAGTGTTAATCAGTGAGACTCCCATAGGGTTCAGTGTTAATCAGTGAGACTCCCACAGGGTTCAATGTTAATCAGTGAGACTCCCACAGGGTTCTGTGTTAATCAGTGAGACTCCCACAGGGTTCAGTGTTAATCAGTGAGACTCCCATAGGGTTCAGTGTTATTCACTGAGACTCCCATAGTGTTCAGTGTAAATCACTGAGACTCCCATTGGGTTCAGTGTTCATCAGTGAGACTCCCATAGGGTTCGGTGTTAATCAGTGAGACTCCCATAGGGTTCAGTGTTAATCAGTGAGACTCCCATAGGGTTCAGTGTTAATCACTGAGACTCCCATAGGGTTCGGTGTTAATCAGTGAGACTCCCATCGGGTTCAGTGTTAATTAGTGAGAATCCCATAGGGTTCGGTGTTAATCAGTGAAACTCCCAGAGGGTTCAGTGTTAATCAGTGAGACTCCCACAGGGTTCAGTGTTAATCAGTGAGACTCCCATAGGGTTCAGTGTTAATCAATGAGACTCCCATAGGGTTCAGTGTTCATCAGTGAGCCTCCCACAGGGTTCAATTTTAATCAGTGAGACTCCCACAGGGTTCTGTGTGAATCAGTGAGACTCCCACAGGGTTCAATGTTAATCAGTGAGACTCCCACAGGGTTCTGTGTTAATCAGTGAGACTCCCACAGGGTTCAGTGTTAATCAGCGAGATTCCCATAGGGTTCAGTGTTAATCAGTGAGATTCCCACAGGGTTCAGTGTTAATCGATGAGACTCCCAAAGGGTTCAGTGTTAATCAGTGAGACTCCCATAGGGTTCAGTGTTAATCAGTTATACTCCCATAGTGTTCAGTGTAAATCACTGAGACTCCCATTGGGTTCGGTGTTAATCAGTGAGACTCCCATAGGGTTCGGTGTTAATCAGTGAGACTCCCTCAGTGTTAATCAGTGAGACTCCCATAGGGTTCAGTGTTAATCAGTGAGACTCCCATAGGGTTCGGTGTTAATCAGTGAGACTTCCATAGGGTTCAGTGTTAATCAGTGAGACTCCCATAGGGTTCGGTGTTAATCAGTGAAACTCCCAGAGGGTTCAGTGTTAATCAGTGAGACTCCCACAGGGTTCTGTGTTAATCAGTGAGACTCCCATAGGGTTCAGTGTTAATTAGTGAGACTCCCATAGGGTTCAGTGTTAATCAATGAGACTCCCAAAGGGTTAAGTGTTAATCAGTGAGACTCCCACAGAGTTCAGTGTTAATCAGTGATACTCCCACAGGATTCAGTGGTAATCAGTGAGACTCTCATAGGGTTCAGTGTTAATCAGTGAGACTCCCTCAGGGTTCAGTGTTAATCAATGAGACACCCATTGGGTTCGGTGTTAATCAGTGAGTCTCCCATAGGGTTCAGTGCTAATCAGTGATATTCCCATAGGGTTCAGTGTTAATCAGTGAGACTCCCATAGGGTTCAGTGTTAATCAGTGAGACTCCCACACGGTTCAGTGTTAATCAGTGAGACTCCCATAGGGTTCAGTGTTAATTAGTGAGACTCCCATAGGGTTCAGTGTTAATCAGTGAGACTCCCACAGGGTTCAGTGTTAATCGGTGAGACTCCCATAGGGTTCAGTATTAATCAGTGAGACTCCCACCGGGTTCAGTGTTAATCAGCAAGATTCCCATAGGGTGCAGTGTTAATCAGTGAGACTCCCACAGGGTTCAGTGTTAATCAGTGAGACTCCCATAGGGTTCAGTGTTAATCAGTGAGACTCCCATAGGGTCCAGTGTTAATCAATGAGACTCCCATAGGGTTCAGTGTTAATCAGTGAGACTCCAACAGGGTTCAGTGTTAATCAGTGAGACTCCCACAGGGTTCAGTGTTAATCAGTGAGACTCCCACAGGGTTCAGTGTTAATCAGTGAGACTCCCACAGGGTTCAGTGTTAATCAGTGAGACTCCCATAGGGTTCAGTGTTAATCAGTGAGACTCCCACAGGGTTCAGTGTTAAACAGTGAGACTCCCATTGGGTTCGGTGTTAATCAGTGAGACTCCCACAGGGTTCAGTGTTAATCAGTGAGACTCCCACAGGGTTCTGTGTTAATCAGCGAGACTCCCACAGGGTTCAATGTTAATCAGTGAGACTCCCACAGGGTTCTGTGTTAATCAGTGAGACTCCCACAGGGTTCAGTGTTAATCAGTGAGACTCCCATAGGGTTCAGTGTTAATCAGTGAAACTCCCCTAGGGTTCGTTGTTAATCAGTGAGACTCCCACACGGTTCAGTGTTCATCAGTGAGACTCCCACAGAGTTCAGTGTTAATCAGTGAGAATCCGACAGGGTTCTGTGTTAATCAGTGAGACTCCCACAGGGTTCAGTGTTAATCCGTGAGACTCCCATAGGGTTCAGTGTTAATCAGTGAGACTCCCATAGGGTTCGGTGTTAATCAGTGAGACTCCCACAGGGTTCAGTGTTAATCAGTGAGACTCCCATAGGGTTCAGTGTTAATCCGTGAGACTCCCACAGGGTTCAGTGTAAATCACTGAGACTCCCATTGGGTTCGGTGTTAATCAGTTAGACTCCCATAGGGTTCAGTGTTAATCAGTGAGACTCCCATAGGGTTCAGTGTTAATCAGTGAGACTCCCATAGGGTTCAGTGTTAATCAGTGAGTCTCCCATAGGGTTCGGTGTTAATCAGTGAGACTCCCTTAGGGTTCAGTGTTAATCAGTGCGACTCCCATAGGGTTCGGTGTTAATCAGTGAAACTCCCAGAGGGTTCAGTGTTAATCAGTGAGACTCTCATAGGATTCAGTGTTAATCAGTGAGACTCCCATAGGGTCCAGTGTTAATCAATGAGACTCCCATAGGGTTCAGTGTTAATCAGTGAGACTCCAACAGGGTTCAGTGTTAATCAGTGAGACTCCCACAGGGTTCAGTGTTAATCAGTGAGACTCCCACAGGGTTCAGTGTTAATCAGTGAGACTCCCACAGGGTTCAGTGTTAATCAGTGAGACTCCCATAGGGTTCAGTGTTAATCAGTGAGACTCCCACAGGGTTCAGTGTTAATCAGTGAGACTCCCATTGGGTTCGGTGTTAATCAGTGAGACTCCCACAGGGTTCAGTGTTAATCAGTGAGACTCCCACAGGGTTCTGTGTTAATCAGCGAGACTCCCACAGGGTTCAATGTTAATCAGTGAGACTCCCACAGGGTTCTGTGTTAATCAGTGAGACTCCCACAGGGTTCAGTGTTAATCAGTGAGACTCCCATAGGGTTCAGTGTTAATCAGTGAAACTCCCATAGGGTTCGTTGTTAATCAGTGAGACTCCCACAGGGTTCAGTGTTCATCAGTGAGACTCCCACAGGGTTCAGTGTTAATCGGTGAGACTCCCATAGGGTTCAGTATTAATCAGTGAGACTCCCACCGGGTTCAGTGTTAATCAGCAAGATTCCCATAGGGTGCAGTGTTAATCAGTGAGACTCCCACAGGGTTCAGTGTTAATCAGTGAGACTCCCATAGGGTTCAGTGTTAATCAGTGAGACTCCCATAGGGTCCAGTGTTAATCAATGAGACTCCCATAGGGTTCAGTGTTAATCAGTGAGACTCCAACAGGGTTCAGTGTTAATCAGTGAGACTCCCACAGGGTTCAGTGTTAATCAGTGAGACTCCCACAGGGTTCAGTGTTAATCAGTGAGACTCCCACAGGGTTCAGTGTTAATCAGTGAGACTCCCATAGGGTTCAGTGTTAATCAGTGAGACTCCCACAGGGTTCAGTGTTAAACAGTGAGACTCCCATTGGGTTCGGTGTTAATCAGTGAGACTCCCACAGGGTTCAGTGTTAATCAGTGAGACTCCCACATGGTTCTGTGTTAATCAGCGAGACTCCCACAGGGTTCAATGTTAATCAGTGAGACTCCCACAGGGTTCTGTGTTAATCAGTGAGACTCCCACAGGGTTCAGTGTTAATCAGTGAGACTCCCATAGGGTTCAGTGTTAATCAGTGAAACTCCCATAGGGTCCGTTGTTAATCAGTGAGACTCCCACACGGTTCAGTGTTCATCAGTGAGACTCCCACAGAGTTCAGTGTTAATCAGTGAGAATCCGACAGGGTTCTGTGTTAATCAGTGAGACTCCCACAGGGTTCAGTGTTAATCCGTGAGACTCCCATAGGGTTCAGTGTTAATCAGTGAGACTCCCATAGGGTTCGGTGTTAATCAGTGAGACTCCCACAGGGTTCAGTGTTAATCAGTGAGACTCCCATAGGGTTCAGTGTTAATCCGTGAGACTCCCACAGGGTTCAGTGTAAATCACTGAGACTCCCATTGGGTTCGGTGTTAATCAGTTAGACTCCCATAGGGTTCAGTGTTAATCAGTGAGACTCCCATAGGGTTCAGTGTTAATCAGTGAGACTCCCATAGGGTTCAGTGTTAATCAGTGAGTCTCCCATAGGGTTCGGTGTTAATCAGTGAGACTCCCTTAGGGTTCAGTGTTAATCAGTGAGACTCCCATAGGGTTCAGTGTTAATCAGTGAAACTCCCAGAGGGTTCAGTGTTAATCAGTGAGACTCTCATAGGGTTCAGTGTTAATCAGTGAGACTCCCATAGGGTCCAGTGTTAATCAATGAGACTCCCATAGGGTTCAGTGTTAATCAGTGAGACTCCAACAGGGTTCAGTGTTAATCAGTGAGACTCCCACAGGGTTCAGTGTTAATCAGTGAGACTCCCACAGGGTTCAGTGTTAATCAGTGAGACTCCCACAGGGTTCAGTGTTAATCAGTGAGACTCCCATAGGGTTCAGTGTTAATCAGTGAGACTCCCACAGGGTTCAGTGTTAATCAGTGAGACTCCCATTGGGTTCGGTGTTAATCAGTGAGACTCCCACAGGGTTCAGTGTTAATCAGTGAGACTCCCACAGGGTTCTGTGTTAATCAGCGAGACTCCCACAGGGTTCAATGTTAATCAGTGAGACTCCCACAGGGTTCTGTGTTAATCAGTGAGACTCCCACAGGGTTCAGTGTTAATCAGTGAGACTCCCATAGGGTTCAGTGTTAATCAGTGAAACTCCCATAGGGTTCGTTGTTAATCAGTGAGACTCCCACAGGGTTCAGTGTTCATCAGTGAGACTCCCACAGGGTTCAGTGTTAATCAGTGAGACTCCGACAGGGTTCTGTGTTAATCAGTGAGACTCCCACAGGGTTCAGTGTTAATCCGTGAGACTCCCATAGGGTTCAGTGTTAATCAGTGAGACTCCCATAGGGTTCGGTGTTAATCAGTGAGACTCCCACAGGGTTCAGTGTTAATCAGTGAGACTCCCATAGGGTTCAGTGTTAATCCGTGAGACTCCCACAGGGTTCAGTGTAAATCACTGAGACTCCCATTGGGTTCGGTGTTAATCAGTTAGACTCCCATAGGGTTCAGTGTTAATCAGTGAGACTCCCATAGGGTTCAGTGTTAATCAGTGAGACTCCCATAGGGTTCAGTGTTAATCAGTGAAACTCCCATAGGGTCCGTTGTTAATCAGTGAGACTCCCACACGGTTCAGTGTTCATCAGTGAGACTCCCACAGAGTTCAGTGTTAATCAGTGAGAATCCGACAGGGTTCTGTGTTAATCAGTGAGACTCCCACAGGGTTCAGTGTTAATCCGTGAGACTCCCATAGGGTTCAGTGTTAATCAGTGAGACTCCCATAGGGTTCGGTGTTAATCAGTGAGACTCCCACAGGGTTCAGTGTTAATCAGTGAGACTCCCATAGGGTTCAGTGTTAATCCGTGAGACTCCCACAGGGTTCAGTGTAAATCACTGAGACTCCCATTGGGTTCGGTGTTAATCAGTTAGACTCCCATAGGGTTCAGTGTTAATCAGTGAGACTCCCATAGGGTTCAGTGTTAATCAGTGAGACTCCCATAGGGTTCAGTGTTAATCAGTGAGTCTCCCATAGGGTTCGGTGTTAATCAGTGAGACTCCCTTAGGGTTCAGTGTTAATCAGTGAGACTCCCATAGGGTTCGGTGTTAATCAGTGAAACTCCCAGAGGGTTCAGTGTTAATCAGTGAGACTCTCATAGGGTTCAGTGTTAATCAGTGAGACTCCCATAGGGTCCAGTGTTAATCAATGAGACTCCCATAGGGTTCAGTGTTAATCAGTGAGACTCCAACAGGGTTCAGTGTTAATCAGTGAGACTCCCACAGGGTTCAGTGTTAATCAGTGAGACTCCCACAGTGTTCAGTGTTAATCAGTGAGACTCCCACAGGGTTCAGTGTTAATCAGTGAGACTCCCATAGGGTTCAGTGTTAATCAGTGAGACTCCCACAGGGTTCAGTGTTAATCAGTGAGACTCCCATTGGGTTCGGTGTTAATCAGTGAGACTCCCACAGGGTTCAGTGTTAATCAGTGAGACTCCCACAGGGTTCTGTGTTAATCAGCGAGACTCCCACAGGGTTCAATGTTAATCAGTGAGACTCCCACAGGGTTCTGTGTTAATCAGTGAGACTCCCACAGGGTTCAGTGTTAATCAGTGAGACTCCCATAGGGTTCAGTGTTAATCAGTGAAACTCCCATAGGGTTCGTTGTTAATCAGTGAGACTCCCACAGGGTTCAGTGTTCATCAGTGAGACTCCCACAGGGTTCAGTGTTAATCAGTGAGACTCCGACAGGGTTCTGTGTTAATCAGTGAGACTCCCACAGGGTTCAGTGTTAATCCGTGAGACTCCCATAGGGTTCAGTGTTAATCAGTGAGACTCCCATAGGGTTCGGTGTTAATCAGTGAGACTCCCACAGGGTTCAGTGTTAATCAGTGAGACTCCCATAGGGTTCAGTGTTAATCCGTGAGACTCCCACAGGGTTCAGTGTAAATCACTGAGACTCCCATTGGGTTCGGTGTTAATCAGTTAGACTCCCATAGGGTTCAGTGTTAATCAGTGAGACTCCCATAGGGTTCAGTGTTAATCAGTGAGACTCCCATAGGGTTCAGTGTTAATCAGTGAGTCTCCCATAGGGTTCGGTGTTAATCAGTGAGACTCCCTTAGGGTTCAGTGTTAATAAGTGAGACTCCCATAGGGTTCGGTGTTAATCAGTGAAACTCCCAGAGGGTTCAGTGTTAATCAGTGAGACTCTCACAGGGTTCTGTGTTAATCAGTGAGACTCCCACAGGGTTCAATGTTAATTAGTGAGACTCCCATAGGGTTCAGTGTTAATCAATGAGACTCCCATAGGGTTCAGTGTTAATCAGTGAGACTCCCAAAGGGTTCAGTGTTAATCAGTGAGACTCCCATAGGGTTCAGTGTTAATCAGTGAGACTCCCACAGGGTTCAGTGTTAATCGGTGAGACTCCCAAAGGGTTCAGTGTTAATCAGTGAGACTCCCATAGGGTTCAGTGTTAATCAGTTATACTCCCATAGTGTTCAGTGTAAATCACTGAGACTCCCATTGGGTTCGGTGTTAATCAGTGAGACTCCCATAGGGTTCGGTGTTAATCAGTGAGACTCCCATAGGGTTCAGTGTTAATCAGTGAGACTCCCATAGGGTTCAGTGTTAATCAGTGAGACTCCCATAGGGTTCGGTGTTAATCAGTGAGACTTCCATAGGGTTCAGTGTTAATCAGTGAGACTCCCATAGGGTTCGGTGTTAATCAGTGAAACTCCCAGAGGGTTCAGTGTTAATCAGTGAGACTCCCACAGGGTTCTGTGTTAATCAGTGAGACTCCCATAGGGTTCAGTGTTAATTAGTGAGACTCCCATAGGGTTCAGTGTTAATCAATGAGACTCCCAAAGGGTTAAGTGTTAATCAGTGAGACTCCCACAGAGTTCAGTGTTAATCAGTGATACTCCCACAGGATTCAGTGGTAATCAGTGAGACTCTCATAGGGTTCAGTGTTAATCAGTGAGACTCCCTCAGGGTTCAGTGTTAATCAATGAGACACCCATTGGGTTCGGTGTTAATCAGTGAGACTCCCATAGGGTTCGGTGTTAATCAGTGAGACTCCCTTAGGGTTCAATTTTAATCAGTGAGACTCCCACAGGGTTCTGTGTTAATCAGTGAGACTCCCACAGGGTTCAGTGTTAATCAGCGAGATTCCCATAGGGTTCAGTGTTAATCAGTGAGACTCCCACAGGGTTCTGTGTGAATCAGTGAGACTCCCACAGGGTTCAATGTTAATCAGTGAGACTCCCACAGGGTTCTGTGTTAATCAGTGAGACTCCCACAGGGTTCAGTGTTAATCAGCGAGATTCCCATAGGGTTCAGTGTTAATCAGTGAGACTCCCACAGGGTTCAGTGTTAATCGGTGAGACTCCCAAAGGGTTCAGTGTTAATCAGTGAGACTCCCATAGGGTTCAGTGTTAATCAGTTATACTCCCATAGTGTTCAGTGTAAATCACTGAGACTCCCATTGGGTTCGGTGTTAATCAGTGAGACTCCCATAGGGTTCGGTGTTAATCAGTGAGACTCCCATAGGGTTCAGTGTTAATCAGTGAGACTCCCATAGGGTTCAGTGTTAATCAGTGAGACTCCCATAGGGTTCGGTGTTAATCAGTGAGACTTCCATAGGGTTCAGTGTTAATCAGTGAGACTCCCATAGGGTTCGGTGTTAATCAGTGAAACTCCCAGAGGGTTCAGTGTTAATCAGTGAGACTCCCACAGGGTTCTGTGTTAATCAGTGAGACTCCCATAGGGTTCAGTGTTAATTAGTGAGACTCCCATAGGGTTCAGTGTTAATCAATGAGACTCCCAAAGGGTTAAGTGTTAATCAGTGAGACTCCCACAGAGTTCAGTGTTAATCAGTGATACTCCCACAGGATTCAGTGGTAATCAGTGAGACTCTCATAGGGTTCAGTGTTAATCAGTGAGACTCCCTCAGGGTTCAGTGTTAATCAATGAGACACCCATTGGGTTCGGTGTTAATCAGTGAGACTCCCATAGGGTTCAGTGCTAATCAGTGATATTCCCATAGGGTTCAGTGTTAATCAGTGAGACTCCCATAGGGTTCAGTGTTAATCAGTGAGACTCCCACAGGGTTCAGTGTTAATCAGTGAGACTCCCATAGGGTTCAGTGTTAATTAGTGAGACTCCCATAGGGTTCAGTGTTAATCAGTGAGACTCCCACAGGGTTCAGTGTTAATCAGTGAGACTCCCATAGGGTTCAGTATTAATCAGTGAGACGCCCACCGGGTTCAGTGTTAATCAGCAAGATTTCCATAGGGTGCAGTGTTAATCAGTGAGACTCCCACAGGGTTCAGTGTTAATCAGTGAGACTCCCATAGGGTTCAGTGTTAATCAGTGAGACTCCCATAGGGTTCAGTGTTAATCAGTGAGACTCCCATAGGGTTTGGTGTTAATCAGTGAGACTTCCATAGGGTTCAGTGTTAATCAGTGAGACTCCCATAGGGTTCGGTGTTAATCAGTGAAACTCCCAGAGGGTTCAGTGTTAATCAGTGAGACTCCCACAGGGTTCTGTGTTAATCAGTGAGACTCCCACAGGGTTCAGTGTTAATTAGTGAGACTCCCATAGGGTTCAGTGTTAATCAATGAGACTCCCAAAGGGTTAAGTGTTAATCAGTGAGACTCCCACAGAGTTCAGTGTTAATCAGTGATACTCCCACAGGATTCAGTGGTAATCAGTGAGACTCTCATAGGGTTCAGTGTTAATCAGTGAGACTCCCTCAGGGTTCAGTGTTAATCAATGAGACACCCATTGGGTTCGGTGTTAATCAGTGAGTCTCCCATAGGGTTCAGTGCTAATCAGTGATATTCCCATAAGGTTCAGTGTTAATCAGTGAGACTCCCATAGGGTTCAGTGTTAATCAGTGAGACTCCCACAGGGTTCAGTGTTAATCAGTGAGACTCCCATAGGGTTCAGTGTTAATTAGTGAGACTCCCATAGGGTTCAGTGTTAATCAGTGAGACTCCCACAGGGTTCAGTGTTAATCGGTGAGACTCCCATAGGGTTCAGTATTAATCAGTGAGACTCCCACCCGGGTTCAGTGTTAATCAGCAAGATTCCCCTAGGGTGCAGTGTTAATCAGTGAGACTCCCACAGGGTTCAGTGTTAATCAGTGAGACTCCCATAGGGTTCAGTGTTAATCAGTGAGAATCCCATAGGGTCCAGTGTTAATCAATGAGACTCCCATAGGGTTCAGTGTTAATCAGTGAGACTCCAACAGGGTTCAGTGTTAATCAGTGAGACTCCCACAGGGTTCAGTGTTAATCAGTGAGACTCCCAAAGGGTTCAGTGTTAATCAGTGAGACTCCCATAGGGTTCAGTGTTAATCAGTGAGACTACCATAGGGTTCGGTGTTAATCAGTGAGACTTCCATAGGGTTCAGTGTTAATCAGTGAGACTCCCATAGGGTTCGGTGTTAATCAGTGAAACTCCCAGAGGGTTCAGTGTTAATCAGTGAGACTCCCACAGGGTTCTGTGTTAATCAGTGAAACTCCCACAGGGTTCAGTGTTAATCAGTGAGACTCCCTCAGGGTTCAGTGTTAATCAATGAGACACCCATTGGGTTCGGTGTTAATCAGTGAGACTCCCATAGGGTTCAGTGCTAATCAGTGATATTCCCATAGGGTTCAGTGTTAATCAGTGAGACTCCCATAGGGTTCAGTGTTAATCAGTGAGACTCCCACACGGTTCAGTGTTAATCAGTGAGACTCCCATAGGGTTCAGTGTTAATTAGTGAGACTCCCATAGGGTTCAGTGTTAATCAGTGAGACTCCCACAGGGTTCAGTGTTAATCAGTGAGACTCCCATATGGTTCAGTATTAATCAGTGAGACTCCCACCGGGTTCAGTGTTAATCAGCAAGATTCCCATAGGGTGCAGTGTTAATCAGTGAGACTCCCACAGGGTTCAGTGTTAATCAGTGAGACTCCCATAGGGTTCAGTGTTAATCAGTGAGACTTCCATAGGGTTCAGTGTTAATCAGTGAGACTCCCATAGGGTTCAGTGTTAATCAGTGAGACTCCAACAGGGTTCAGTGTTAATCAGTGAGACTCCCACAGGGTTCAGTGTTAATCAGTGAGACTCCCACAGGGTTCAGTGTTAATCAGTGAGACTCCCACAGGGTTCAGTGTTAATCAGTGAGACTCCCATAGGGTTCAGTGTTAATCAGTGAGACTCCCACAGGGTTCAGTGTTAATCAGTGAGACTCCCATTGCGTTCAGTGTTAATCAGTGAGACTCCCACAGGGTTCAGTGTTAATCAGTGAGACTCCCACAGGGTTCTGTGTTAATCAGTGAGACTCCCACAGGGTTCAATGTTAATCAGTGAGACTCCCACAGGGTTCTGTGTTAATCAGTGAGACTCCCACAGGGTTCAGTGTTAATCAGTGAGACTCCCATAGGGTTCAGTGTTAATCAGTGAAACTCCCATAGGGTTCGTTGTTAATCAGTGAGACTCCCACAGGGTTCAGTGTTCATCAGTGAGACTCCCACAGGGTTCAGTGTTAATCTGTGAGACTCCGACAGGGTTCTGTGTTAATCAGTGAGACTCCCACAGGGTTCAGTGTTAATCAGTGAGACTCCCATAGGGTTCGGTGTTAATCAGTGAGACTCCCACAGGGTTCAGTGTTAATCAGTGAGACTCCCATAGGGTTCAGTGTTAATCCGTGAGACTCCCACAGGGTTCAGTGTAAATCACTGAGACTCCCATTGGGTTCGGTGTTAATCAGTTAGACTCCCATAGGGTTCAGTGTTAATCAGTGAGACTCCCATAGGGTTCAGTGTTAATCAGTGAGACTCCCATAGGGTTCAGTGTTAATCAGTGAGTCTCCCATAGGGTTCGGTGTTAATCAGTGAGACTCCCTTATGGTTCAGTGTTAATCAGTGAGACTCCCATAGGGTTCGGTGTTAATCAGTGAAACTCCCAGAGGGTTCAGTGTTAATCAGTGAGACTCTCACAGGGTTCTGTGTTAATCAGTGAGACTCCCACAGGGTTCAGTGTTCATCAGTGAGACTCCCACAGGGTTCAGTGTTAATCTGTGAGACTCCGACAGGGTTCTGTGTTAATCAGTGAGACTCCCACAGGGTTCAGTGTTAATCAGTGAGACTCCCATAGGGTTCGGTGTTAATCAGTGAGACTCCCACAGGGTTCAGTGTTAATCAGTGAGACTCCCATAGGGTTCAGTGTTAATCCGTGAGACTCCCACAGGGTTCAGTGTAAATCACTGAGACTCCCATTGGGTTCGGTGTTAATCAGTTAGACTCCCATAGGGTTCAGTGTTAATCAGTGAGACTCCCATAGGGTTCAGTGTTAATCAGTGAGACTCCCATAGGGTTCAGTGTTAATCAGTGAGTCTCCCATAGGGTTCGGTGTTAATCAGTGAGACTTCCATAGGGTTCAGTGTTAATCAGTGAGACTCCCATAGGGTTCGGTGTTAATCAGTGAAACTCCCAGAGGGTTCAGTGTTAATCAGTGAGACTCCCACAGGGTTCTGTGTTAATCAGTGACACTCCCATAGGGTTCAGTGTTAATTAGTGAGACTCCCATAGGGTTCAGTGTTAATCAATGAGACTCCCAAAGGGTTAAGTGTTAATCAGTGAGACTCCCACAGAGTTCAGTGTTAATCAGTGATACTCCCACAGGATTCAGTGGTAATCAGTGAGACTCTCATAGGGTTCAGTGTTAATCAGTGAGACTCCCTCAGGGTTCAGTGTTAATCAATGAGACACCCATTGGGTTCGGTGTTAATCAGTGAGTCTCCCATAGGGTTCAGTGCTAATCAGTGATATTCCCATAGGGTTCAGTGTTAATCAGTGAGACTCCCATAGGGTTCAGTGTTAATCAGTGAGACTCCCACACGGTTCAGTGTTAATCAGTGAGACTCCCATAGGGTTCAGTGTTAATTAGTGAGACTCCCATAGGGTTCAGTGTTAATCAGTGAGACTCCCACAGGGTTCAGTGTTAATCGGTGAGACTCCCATAGGGTTCAGTATTAATCAGTGAGACTCCCACCGGGTTCAGTGTTAATCAGCAAGATTCCCATAGGGTGCAGTGTTAATCAGTGAGACTCCCACAGGGTTCAGTGTTAATCAGTGAGACTCCCATAGGGTTCAGTGTTAATCAGTGAGACTCCCATAGGGTCCAGTGTTAATCAATGAGACTCCCATAGGGTTCAGTGTTAATCAGTGAGACTCCAACAGGGTTCAGTGTTAATCAGTGAGACTCCCACAGGGTTCAGTGTTAATCAGTGAGACTCCCACAGGGCTCAGTGTTAATCAGTGAGACTCCCACAGGGTTCAGTGTTAATCAGTGAGACTCCCATAGGGTTCAGTGTTAATCAGTGAGACTCCCACAGGGTTCAGTGTTAAACAGTGAGACTCCCATTGGGTTCGGTGTTAATCAGTGAGACTCCCACAGGGTTCAGTGTTAATCAGTGAGACTCCCACAGGGTTCTGTGTTAATCAGCGAGACTCCCACAGGGTTCAATGTTAATCAGTGAGACTCCCACAGGGTTCTGTGTTAATCAGTGAGACTCCCACAGGGTTCAGTGTTAATCAGTGAGACTCCCATAGGGTTCAGTGTTAATCAGTGAAACTCCCATAGGGTTCGTTGTTAATCAGTGAGACTCCCACACGGTTCAGTGTTCATCAGTGAGACTCCCACAGAGTTCAGTGTTAATCAGTGAGAATCCGACAGGGTTCTGTGTTAATCAGTGAGACTCCCACAGGGTTCAGTGTTAATCCGTGAGACTCCCATAGGGTTCAGTGTTAATCAGTGAGACTCCCATAGGGTTCGGTGTTAATCAGTGAGACTCCCACAGGGTTCAGTGTTAATCAGTGAGACTCCCATAGGGTTCAGTGTTAATCCGTGAGACTCCCACAGGGTTCAGTGTAAATCACTGAGACTCCCATTGGGTTCGGTGTTAATCAGTTAGACTCCCATAGGGTTCAGTGTTAATCAGTGAGACTCCCATAGGGTTCAGTGTTAATCAGTGAGACTCCCATAGGGTTCAGTGTTAATCAGTGAGTCTCCCATAGGGTTCGGTGTTAATCAGTGAGACTCCCTTAGGGTTCAGTGTTAATCAGTGAGACTCCCATAGGGTTCGGTGTTAATCAGTGAAACTCCCAGAGGGTTCAGTGTTAATCAGTGAGACTCTCATAGGGTTCAGTGTTAATCAGTGAGACTCCCATAGGGTCCAGTGTTAATCAATGAGACTCCCATAGGGTTCAGTGTTAATCAGTGAGACTCCAACAGGGTTCAGTGTTAATCAGTGAGACTCCCACAGGGTTCAGTGTTAATCAGTGAGACTCCCACAGGGTTCAGTGTTAATCAGTGAGACTCCCACAGGGTTCAGTGTTAATCAGTGAGACTCCCATAGGGTTCAGTGTTAATCAGTGAGACTCCCACAGGGTTCAGTGTTAATCAGTGAGACTCCCATTGGGTTCGGTGTTAATCAGTGAGACTCCCACAGGGTTCAGTGTTAATCAGTGAGACTCCCACAGGGTTCTGTGTTAATCAGCGAGACTCCCACAGGGTTCAATGTTAATCAGTGAGACTCCCACAGGGTTCTGTGTTAATCAGTGAGACTCCCACAGGGTTCAGTGTTAATCAGTGAGACTCCCATAGGGTTCAGTGTTAATCAGTGAAACTCCCATAGGGTTCGTTGTTAATCAGTGAGACTCCCACAGGGTTCAGTGTTCATCAGTGAGACTCCCACAGGGTTCAGTGTTAATCGGTGAGACTCCCATAGGGTTCAGTATTAATCAGTGAGACTCCCACCGGGTTCAGTGTTAATCAGCAAGATTCCCATAGGGTGCAGTGTTAATCAGTGAGACTCCCACAGGGTTCAGTGTTAATCAGTGAGACTCCCATAGGGTTCAGTGTTAATCAGTGAGACTCCCATAGGGTCCAGTGTTAATCAATGAGACTCCCATAGGGTTCAGTGTTAATCAGTGAGACTCCAACAGGGTTCAGTGTTAATCAGTGAGACTCCCACAGGGTTCAGTGTTAATCAGTGAGACTCCCACAGGGTTCAGTGTTAATCAGTGAGACTCCCACAGGGTTCAGTGTTAATCAGTGAGACTCCCATAGGGTTCAGTGTTAATCAGTGAGACTCCCACAGGGTTCAGTGTTAAACAGTGAGACTCCCATTGGGTTCGGTGTTAATCAGTGAGACTCCCACAGGGTTCAGTGTTAATCAGTGAGACTCCCACAGGGTTCT
Source organism: Petromyzon marinus (assembly GCF_048934315.1). Lineage (NCBI taxonomy): Eukaryota > Metazoa > Chordata > Hyperoartia > Petromyzontiformes > Petromyzontidae > Petromyzon > Petromyzon marinus. The sequence goes on from NW_027423612.1 coordinate 2,734,153, forward strand.
GTGTTAATCAGCGAGACTCCCACAGGGTTCAATGTTAATCAGTGAGACTCCCACAGGGTTCTGTGTTAATCAGTGAGACTCCCACAGGGTTCAGTGTTAATCAGTGAGACTCCCATAGGGTTCAGTGTTAATCAGTGAAACTCCCATAGGGTCCGTTGTTAATCAGTGAGACTCCCACACGGTTCAGTGTTCATCAGTGAGACTCCCACAGAGTTCAGTGTTAATCAGTGAGAATCCGACAGGGTTCTGTGTTAATCAGTGAGACTCCCACAGGGTTCAGTGTTAATCCGTGAGACTCCCATAGGGTTCAGTGTTAATCAGTGAGACTCCCATAGGGTTCGGTGTTAATCAGTGAGACTCCCACAGGGTTCAGTGTTAATCAGTGAGACTCCCATAGGGTTCAGTGTTAATCCGTGAGACTCCCACAGGGTTCAGTGTAAATCACTGAGACTCCCATTGGGTTCGGTGTTAATCAGTTAGACTCCCATAGGGTTCAGTGTTAATCAGTGAGACTCCCATAGGGTTCAGTGTTAATCAGTGAGACTCCCATAGGGTTCAGTGTTAATCAGTGAGTCTCCCATAGGGTTCGGTGTTAATCAGTGAGACTCCCTTAGGGTTCAGTGTTAATCAGTGAGACTCCCATAGGGTTCGGTGTTAATCAGTGAAACTCCCAGAGGGTTCAGTGTTAATCAGTGAGACTCTCATAGGGTTCAGTGTTAATCAGTGAGACTCCCATAGGGTCCAGTGTTAATCAATGAGACTCCCATAGGGTTCAGTGTTAATCAGTGAGACTCCAACAGGGTTCAGTGTTAATCAGTGAGACTCCCACAGGGTTCAGTGTTAATCAGTGAGACTCCCACAGGGTTCAGTGTTAATCAGTGAGACTCCCACAGGGTTCAGTGTTAATCAGTGAGACTCCCATAGGGTTCAGTGTTAATCAGTGAGACTCCCACAGGGTTCAGTGTTAAACAGTGAGACTCCCATTGGGTTCGGTGTTAATCAGTGAGACTCCCACAGGGTTCAGTGTTAATCAGTGAGACTCCCACAGGGTTCTGTGTTAATCAGCGAGACTCCCACAGGGTTCAATGTTAATCAGTGAGACTCCCACAGGGTTCTGTGTTAATCAGTGAGACTCCCACAGGGTTCAGTGTTAATCAGTGAGACTCCCATAGGGTTCAGTGTTAATCAGTGAAACTCCCATAGGGTCCGTTGTTAATCAGTGAGACTCCCACACGGTTCAGTGTTCATCAGTGAGACTCCCACAGAGTTCAGTGTTAATCAGTGAGAATCCGACAGGGTTCTGTGTTAATCAGTGAGACTCCCACAGGGTTCAGTGTTAATCCGTGAGACTCCCATAGGGTTCAGTGTTAATCAGTGAGACTCCCATAGGGTTCGGTGTTAATCAGTGAGACTCCCACAGGGTTCAGTGTTAATCAGTGAGACTCCCATAGGGTTCAGTGTTAATCCGTGAGACTCCCACAGGGTTCAGTGTAAATCACTGAGACTCCCATTGGGTTCGGTGTTAATCAGTTAGACTCCCATAGGGTTCAGTGTTAATCAGTGAGACTCCCATAGGGTTCAGTGTTAATCAGTGAGACTCCCATAGGGTTCAGTGTTAATCAGTGAGTCTCCCATAGGGTTCGGTGTTAATCAGTGAGACTCCCTTAGGGTTCAGTGTTAATCAGTGAGACTCCCATAGGGTTCGGTGTTAATCAGTGAAACTCCCAGAGGGTTCAGTGTTAATCAGTGAGACTCTCATAGGGTTCAGTGTTAATCATTGAGACTCCCATAGGGTCCAGTGTTAATCAATGAGACTCCCATAGGGTTCAGTGTTAATCAGTGAGACTCCAACAGGGTTCAGTGTTAATCAGTGAGACTCCCACAGGGTTCAGTGTTAATCAGTGAGACTCCCACAGGGTTCAGTGTTAATCAGTGAGACTCCCACAGGGTTCAGTGTTAATCAGTGAGACTCCCATAGGGTTCAGTGTTAATCAGTGAGACTCCCACAGGGTTCAGTGTTAATCAGTGAGACTCCCATTGGGTTCGGTGTTAATCAGTGAGACTCCCACAGGGTTCAGTGTTAATCAGTGAGACTCCCACAGGGTTCTGTGTTAATCAGCGAGACTCCCACAGGGTTCAATGTTAATCAGTGAGACTCCCACAGGGTTCTGTGTTAATCAGTGAGACTCCCACAGGGTTCAGTGTTAATCAGTGAGACTCCCATAGGGTTCAGTGTTAATCAGTGAAACTCCCATAGGGTTCGTTGTTAATCAGTGAGACTCCCACAGGGTTCAGTGTTCATCAGTGAGACTCCCACAGGGTTCAGTGTTAATCAGTGAGACTCCGACAGGGTTCTGTGTTAATCAGTGAGACTCCCACAGGGTTCAGTGTTAATCCGTGAGACTCCCATAGGGTTCAGTGTTAATCAGTGAGACTCCCATAGGATTCGGTGTTAATCAGTGAGACTCCCACAGGGTTCAGTGTTAATCAGTGAGACTCCCATAGGGTTCAGTGTTAATCCGTGAGACTCCCACAGGGTTCAGTGTAAATCACTGAGACTCCCATTGGGTTCGGTGTTAATCAGTTAGACTCCCATAGGGTTCAGTGTTAATCAGTGAGACTCCCATAGGGTTCAGTGTTAATCAGTGAGACTCCCATAGGGTTCAGTGTTAATCAGTGAAACTCCCATAGGGTCCGTTGTTAATCAGTGAGACTCCCACACGGTTCAGTGTTCATCAGTGAGACTCCCACAGAGTTCAGTGTTAATCAGTGAGAATCCGACAGGGTTCTGTGTTAATCAGTGAGACTCCCACAGGGTTCAGTGTTAATCCGTGAGACTCCCATAGGGTTCAGTGTTAATCAGTGAGACTCCCATAGGGTTCGGTGTTAATCAGTGAGACTCCCACAGGGTTCAGTGTTAATCAGTGAGACTCCCATAGGGTTCAGTGTTAATCCGTGAGACTCCCACAGGGTTCAGTGTAAATAACTGAGACTCCCATTGGGTTCGGTGTTAATCAGTTAGACTCCCATAGGGTTCAGTGTTAATCAGTGAGACTCCCATAGGGTTCAGTGTTAATCAGTGAGACTCCCATAGGGTTCAGTGTTAATCAGTGAGTCTCCCATAGGGTTCGGTGTTAATCAGTGAGACTCCCTTAGGGTTCAGTGTTAATCAGTGAGACTCCCATAGGGTTCGGTGTTAATCAGTGAAACTCCCAGAGGGTTCAGTGTTAATCAGTGAGACTCTCATAGGGTTCAGTGTTAATCAGTGAGACTCCCATAGGGTCCAGTGTTAATCAATGAGACTCCCATAGGGTTCAGTGTTAATCAGTGAGACTCCAACAGGGTTCAGTGTTAATCAGTGAGACTCCCACAGGGTTCAGTGTTAATCAGTGAGACTCCCACAGGGTTCAGTGTTAATCAGTGAGACTCCCACAGGGTTCAGTGTTAATCAGTGAGACTCCCATAGGGTTCAGTGTTAATCAGTGAGACTCCCACAGGGTTCAGTGTTAATCAGTGAGACTCCCATTGGGTTCGGTGTTAATCAGTGAGACTCCCACAGGGTTCAGTGTTAATCAGTGAGACTCCCACAGGGTTCTGTGTTAATCAGCGAGACTCCCACAGGGTTCAATGTTAATCAGTGAGACTCCCACAGGGTTCTGTGTTAATCAGTGAGACTCCCACAGGGTTCAGTGTTAATCAGTGAGACTCCCATAGGGTTCAGTGTTAATCAGTGAAACTCCCATAGGGTTCGTTGTTAATCAGTGAGACTCCCACAGGGTTCAGTGTTCATCAGTGAGACTCCCACAGGGTTCAGTGTTAATCAGTGAGACTCCGACAGGGTTCTGTGTTAATCAGTGAGACTCCCACAGGGTTCAGTGTTAATCCGTGAGACTCCCATAGGGTTCAGTGTTAATCAGTGAGACTCCCATAGGGTTCGGTGTTAATCAGTGAGACTCCCACAGGGTTCAGTGTTAATCAGTGAGACTCCCATAGGGTTCAGTGTTAATCCGTGAGACTCCCACAGGGTTCAGTGTAAATCACTGAGACTCCCATTGGGTTCGGTGTTAATCAGTTGGACTCCCATAGGGTTCAGTGTTAATCAGTGAGACTCCCATAGGGTTCAGTGTTAATCAGTGAGACTCCCATAGGGTTCAGTGTTAATCAGTGAGTCTCCCATAGGGTTCGGTGTTAATCAGTGAGACTCCCTTAGGGTTCAGTGTTAATAAGTGAGACTCCCATAGGGTTCGGTGTTAATCAGTGAAACTCCCAGAGGGTTCAGTGTTAATCAGTGAGACTCTCACAGGGTTCTGTGTTAATCAGTGAGACTCCCACAGGGTTCAATGTTAATTAGTGAGACTCCCATAGGGTTCAGTGTTAATCAATGAGACTCCCATAGGGTTCAGTGTTAATCAGTGAGACTCCCACAGGGTTCAGTGTTAATCAGTGAGACTCCCACAGGGTTTAGTGTTAATCAGTGAGACTCCTAAAGGGTTCAGTGTTAATCAGTGAGACTCCCTCAGGGTTCAGTGTTAATCAATGAGACTCCCATTGGGTTCGGTGTTAATCAGTGAGACTCCCATAGGGGTCAGTGCTAATCAGTGATATTCCCATAGGATTCAGTGCTAATCAGTGAGATTCCCATAGGGTTCAGTGTTAATCAGTGAGACTCCCATAGGGTTCAGTGTTAATCAGTGAGACTCCCATAGGGTTCAATGTTAATCAGTGAGACTCCCACAGGGTTCAGTGTTAATCAGTGAGACTCCCACAGGGTTCAGTGTTAATCAGTGAGACTCCCATAGGGTTCAGTGTTAATTAGTGAGACTCCCATAGGGTTCAGTGTTAATCAGTGAGACTCCCACAGGGTTCAGTGTTAATCAGTGAGACTCCCATAGGGTTCAGTATTAATCAGTGAGACTCCCACCGGGTTCAGTGTTAATCAGCGAGATTCCCATAGGGTTCAGTGTTAATCAGTGAGACTCCCAAAGGGTTCAGTGTTAATCTGTGAGACTCCCATAGGGTTCAGTGTTAATCAGTGAGACTCCAACAGGGTTCAGTGTTAATCAGTGAGACTCCAACAGGGTTCAGTGTTAATCAGTGAGACTCCCACAGGGTTCAGTGTTAATCAGTGAGACTCCCACAGGGTGCAGTGTTAATCAGTGAGACTCCCACAGGGTTCAGTGTTAATCAGTGAGACTCCCATAGGGTTCAGTGTTAATCAGTGAGACTCCCACAGGGTTCAGTGTTAATCAGTGAGACTCCCATTGGGTTCGGTGTTAATCAGTGAGACTCCCACAGGGTTCAGTGTTAATCAGTGAGACTCCCACAGGGTTCTGTGTTAATCAGCGAGACTCCCACAGGGTTCAATGTTAATCAGTGAGACTCCCACAGGGTTCTGTGTTAATCAGTGAGACTCCCACAGGGTTCAGTGTTAATTAGTGAGACTCCCATAGGGTTCAGTGTTAATCAGTGAGACTCCCACAGGGTTCAGTGTTAATCAGTGAGACTCCCATAGGGTTCAGTATTAATCAGTGAGACTCCCACCGGGTTCAGTGTTAATCAGCGAGATTCCCATAGGGTTCAGTGTTAATCAGTGAGACTCCCAAAGGGTTCAGTGTTAATCTGTGAGACTCCCATAGGGTTCAGTGTTAATCAGTGAGACTCCAACAGGGTTCAGTGTTAATCAGTGAGACTCCAACAGGGTTCAGTGTTAATCAGTGAGACTCCCACAGGGTTCAGTGTTAATCAGTGAGACTCCCACAGGGTTCAGTGTTAATCAGTGAGACTCCCACAGGGTTCAGTGTTAATCAGTGAGACTCCCATAGGGTTCAGTGTTAATCAGTGAGACTCCCACAGGGTTCAGTGTTAATCAGTGAGACTCCCATTGGGTTCGGTGTTAATCAGTGAGACTCCCACAGGGTTCAGTGTTAATCAGTGAGACTCCCACAGGGTTCTGTGTTAATCAGCGAGACTCCCACAGGGTTCAATGTTAATCAGTGAGACTCCCACAGGGTTCTGTGTTAATCAGTGAGACTCCCACAGGGTTCAGTGTTAATCAGTGAGACTCCCATAGGGTTCAGTGTTAATCAGTGAAACTCCCATAGGGTTCGTTGTTAATCAGTGAGACTCCCACAGGGTTCAGTGTTCATCAGTGAGACTCCCACAGGGTTCAGTGTTAATCAGTGAGACTCCGACAGGGTTCTGTGTTAATCAGTGAGACTCCCACAGGGTTCAGTGTTAATCCGTGAGACTCCCATAGGGTTCAGTGTTAATCAGTGAGACTCCCATAGGGTTCGGTGTTAATCAGTGAGACTCCCACAGGGTTCAGTGTTAATCAGTGAGACTCCCATAGGGTTCAGTGTTAATTAGTGAGACTCCCATAGGGTTCAGTGTTAATCAGTGAGACTCCCACAGGGTTCAGTGTTAATCAGTGAGACTCCCATAGGGTTCAGTATTAATCAGTGAGACTCCCACCGGGTTCAGTGTTAATCAGCGAGATTCCCATAGGGTTCAGTGTTAATCAGTGAGACTCCCAAAGGGTTCAGTGTTAATCTGTGAGACTCCCATAGGGTTCAGTGTTAATCAGTGAGACTCCAACAGGGTTCAGTGTTAATCAGTGAGACTCCAACAGGGTTCAGTGTTAATCAGTGAGACTCCCACAGGGTTCAGTGTTAATCAGTGAGACTCCCACAGGGTTCAGTGTTAATCAGTGAGACTCCCACAGGGTTCAGTGTTAATCAGTGAGACTCCCATAGGGTTCAGTGTTAATCAGTGAGACTCCCACAGGGTTCAGTGTTAATCAGTGAGACTCCCATTGGGTTCGGTGTTAATCAGTGAGACTCCCACAGGGTTCAGTGTTAATCAGTGAGACTCCCACAGGGTTCTGTGTTAATCAGCGAGACTCCCACAGGGTTCAATGTTAATCAGTGAGACTCCCACAGGGTTCTGTGTTAATCAGTGAGACTCCCACAGGGTTCAGTGTTAATCAGTGAGACTCCCATAGGGTTCAGTGTTAATCAGTGAAACTCCCATAGGGTTCGTTGTTAATCAGTGAGACTCCCACAGGGTTCAGTGTTCATCAGTGAGACTCCCACAGGGTTCAGTGTTAATCAGTGAGACTCCGACAGGGTTCTGTGTTAATCAGTGAGACTCCCACAGGGTTCAGTGTTAATCCGTGAGACTCCCATAGGGTTCAGTGTTAATCAGTGAGACTCCCATAGGGTTCGGTGTTAATCAGTGAGACTCCCACAGGGTTCAGTGTTAATCAGTGAGACTCCCATAGGGTTCAGTGTTAATCCGTGAGACTCCCACAGGGTTCAGTGTAAATCACTGAGACTCCCATTGGGTTCGGTGTTAATCAGTTAGACTCCCATAGGGTTCAGTGTTAATCAGTGAGACTCCCATAGGGTTCAGTGTTAATCAGTGAGACTCCCATAGGGTTCAGTGTTAATCAGTGAGTCTCCCATAGGGTTCGGTGTTAATCAGTGAGACTCCCTTAGGGTTCAGTGTTAATAAGTGAGACTCCCATAGGGTTCGGTGTTAATCAGTGAAACTCCCAGAGGGTTCAGTGTTAATCAGTGAGACTCTCACAGGGTTCTGTGTTAATCAGTGAGACTCCCACAGGGTTCAATGTTAATTAGTGAGACTCCCATAGGGTTCAGTGTTAATCAATGAGACTCCCATAGGGTTCAGTGTTAATCAGTGAGACTCCCACAGGGTTCAGTGTTAATCAGTGAGACTCCCACAGGGTTTAGTGTTAATCAGTGAGACTCCTAAAGGGTTCAGTGTTAATCAGTGAGACTCCCTCAGGGTTCAGTGTTAATCAATGAGACTCCCATTGGGTTCGGTGTTAATCAGTGAGACTCCCATAGGGGTCAGTGCTAATCAGTGATATTCCCATAGGATTCAGTGCTAATCAGTGAGATTCCCATAGGGTTCAGTGTTAATCAGTGAGACTCCCATAGGGTTCAGTGTTAATCAGTGAGACTCCCATAGGGTTCAATGTTAATCAGTGAGACTCCCACAGGGTTCAGTGTTAATCAGTGAGACTCCCACAGGGTTCAGTGTTAATCAGTGAGACTCCCATAGGGTTCAGTGTTAATTAGTGAGACTCCCATAGGGTTCAGTGTTAATCAGTGAGACTCCCACAGGGTTCAGTGTTAATCAGTGAGACTCCCCTAGGGTTCAGTATTAATCAGTGAGACTCCCACCGGGTTCAGTGTTAATCAGCGAGATTCCCATAGGGTTCAGTGTTAATCAGTGAGACTCCCAAAGGGTTCAGTGTTAATCTGTGAGACTCCCATAGGGTTCAGTGTTAATCAGTGAGACTCCCATAGGGTTCAGTGTTAATCAGTGAGACTCCCACAGGGTTCAATTTTAATCAGTGAGACTCCCACAGGGTTCTGTGTTAATCAGTGAGACTCCCACAGGGTTCAGTGTTAATCGGTGAGACTCCCATAGGGTTCAGTGTTAATCAGTGAGACTCCCATAGGGTTCAGTGTTATTCAGTGAGACTCCCATAGTGTTCAGTGTAAATCACTGAGACTCCCATTGGGTTCGGTGTTAATCAGTGAGACTCCCATAGGGTTCGGTGTTAATCAGTGAGACTCCCATAGGGTTCAGTGTTAATCAGTGAGACTCCCATCGGGTTCAGTGTTAATTAGTGAGAATCCCATAGGGTTCGGTGTTAATCAGTGAAACTCACAGAGGGTTCAGTGTTAATCAGTGAGACTCCCACAGGGTTCAGTGTTAATCAGTGAGACTCCCATAGGGTTCAGTGTTAATCAATGAGACTCCCATAGGGTTCAGTGTTAATCAGTGAGACTCCAACAGGGTTCAGTGTTAATCAGTGAGACTCCCACAGGGTTCAGTGTTAATCAGTGAGACTCCCACAGGGTTCAGTGTTAATCAGTGAGACTCCCACAGGGTTCAGTGTTAATCAGTGAGACTCCCATAGGGTTCAGTGTTAATCAGTGAGACTCCCACAGGGTTCAGTGTTAATCAGTGAGACTCCCATTGGGTTCGGTGTTAATCAGTGAGACTCCCACAGGGTTCAGTGTTAATCAGTGAGACTCCCACAGGGTTCTGTGTTAATCAGTGAGACTCCCACAGGGTTCAATGTTAATCAGTGAGACTCCCACAGGGTTCTGTGTTAATCAGTGAGACTCCCACAGGGTTCAGTGTTAATCAGTGAGACTCCCATAGGGTTCAGTGTTAATCAGTGAAACTCCCATAGGGTTCGTTGTTAATCAGTGAGACTCCCACAGGGTTCAGTGTTCATCAGTGAGACTCCCACAGGGTTCAGTGTTAATCAGTGAGGCTCCGACAGGGTTCTGTTTTAATCAGTGAGACTCCCACAGGGTTCAGTGTTAATCCGTGAGACTCCCATAGGGTTCAGTGTTAATCAGTGAGAATCCCATAGGTTCGGTGTTAATCAGTGAGACTCCCACAGGGTTCAGTGTTAATCAGTGAGACTCCCATAGGGTTCAGTGTTAATCCATGAGACTCCCACAGGGTTCAGTGTAAATCACTGAGACTCCCATTGGGTTCGGTGTTAATCAGTTAGACTCCCATAGGGTTCAGTGTTAATCAGTGAGACTCCCATAGGGTTCAGTGTTAATCAGTGAGACTCCCATAGGGTTCAGTGTTAATCAGTGAGTCTCCCATAGGGTTCGGTGTTAATCAGTGAGACTCCCTTAGGGTTCAGTGTTAATCAGTGAGACTCCCATAGGGTTCGGTGTTAATCAGTGAAACTCCCAGAGGGTTCAGTGTTAATCATTGAGACTCTCACAGGGTTCTGTGTTAATCAGTGAGACTCCCACAGGGTTCAATGTTAATTAGTGAGACTCCCATAGGGTTCAGTGTTAATCAATGAGACTCCCATAGGGTTCAGTGTTAATCAGTGAGACTCCCATAGGGTTCAGTATTAATCAGTGAGACTCCCACCGGGTTCAGTGTTAATCAGCAAGATTCCCATAGGGTGCAGTGTTAATCAGTGAGACTCCCACAGGGTTCTGTGTGAATCAGTGAGACTCCCACAGGGTTCAATGTTAATCAGTGAGACTCCCACAGGGTTCTGTGTTAATCAGTGAGACTCCCACAGGGTTCAGTGTTAATCAGCGAGATTCCCATAGGGTTCAGTGTTAATCAGTGAGACTCCCACAGGGTTCAGTGTTAATCGGTGAGACTCCCAAAGGGTTCAGTGTTAATCAGTGAGACTCCCATAGGGTTCAGTGTTAATCAGTTATACTCCCATAGTGTTCAGTGTAAATCACTGAGACTCCCATTGGGTTCGGTGTTAATCAGTGAGACTCCCATAGGGTTCGGTGTTAATCAGTGAGACTCCCAGAGGGTTCAGTGTTAATCAGTGAGACTCCCATAGGGTTCAGTGTTAATCAGTGAGACTCCCATAGGGTTCGGTGTTAATCAGTGAGACTTCCATAGGGTTCAGTGTTAATCAGTGAGACTCCCATAGGGTTCGGTGTTAATCAGTGAAACTCCCAGAGGGTTCAGTGTTAATCAGTGAGACTCCCACAGGGTTCTGTGTTAATCAGTGAGACTCCCACAGGGTTCAGTGTTAATTAGTGAGACTCCCATAGGGTTCAGTGTTAATCAATGAGACTCCCAAAGGGTTAAGTGTTAATCAGTGAGACTCCCACAGAGTTCAGTGTTAATCAGTGATACTCCCACAGGATTCAGTGGTAATCAGTGAGACTCTCATAGGGTTCAGTGTTAATCAGTGAGACTCCCTCAGGGTTCAGTGTTAATCAATGAGACACCCATTGGGTTCGGTGTTAATCAGTGAGACTCCCATAGGGTTCAGTGCTAAACAGTGATATTCCCATAGGGTTCAGTGTTAATCAGTGAGACTCCCATAGGGTTCAGTGTTAATCAGTGAGACTCCCACAGGGTTCAGTGTTAATCAGTGAGACTCCCATAGGGTTCAGTGTTAATTAGTGAGACTCCCATAGGGTTCAGTGTTAATCAGTGAGACTCCCATAGGGTTCAGTGTTAATCAGTGAGACTCCCACAGGGTTCAGTGTTAATCAGTGAGACTCCCATAGGGTTCAGTGTTAATTAGTGAAACTCCCATAGGGTTCAGTGTTAATCAGTGAGACTCCCACAGGGTTCAGTGTTAATCAGTGAGACTCCCATAGGGTTCAGTATTAATCAGTGAGACTCCCACCGGGTTCATTGTTAATCAGCAAGATTCCCATAGGGTGCAGTGTTAATCAGTGAGACTCCCACAGGGTTCAGTGTTAATCAGTGAGACTCCCATAGGGTTCGGTGTTAATCAGTGAAACTCCCAGAGGGTTCAGTGTTAATCAGTGAGACTCCCACAGGGTTCTGTGTTAATCAGTGAGACTCCCACAGGGTTCAGTGTTAATTAGTGAGACTCCCATAGGGTTCAGTGTTAATCAATGAGACTCCCAAAGGGTTAAGTGTTAATCAGTGAGACTCCCACAGAGTTCAGTGTTAATCAGTGATACTCCCACAGGATTCAGTGGTAATCAGTGAGACTCTCATAGGGTTCAGTGTTAATCAGTGAGACTCCCTCAGGGTTCAGGGTTAATCAATGAGACACCCATTGGGTTCGGTGTTAATCAGTGAGACTCACATAGGGTTCAGTGCTAATCAGTGAGACTCCCATAGGGTTCAGTGTTAATCAGTGAGACTCCCACCGGGTTCAGTGTTAATCAGCAAGATTCCCATAGGGTGCAGTGTTAATCAGTGAGACTCCCACAGGGTCCGGTGTTAATCAGTGAGACTCCCATAGGGTTCAGTGTTAATCAGTGAGACTCCCATAGGGTTCGGTGTTAATCAGTGAGACTTCCATAGGGTTCAGTGTTAATCAGTGAGACTCCCATAGGGTTCGGTGTTAATCAGTGAAACTCCCAGAGGGTTCAGTGTTAATCAGTGAGACTCCCACAGGGTTCTGTGTTAATCAGTGAGACTCCCACAGGGTTCAGTGTTAATTAGTGAGACTCCCATAGGGTTCAGTGTTAATCAATGAGACTCCCAAAGGGTTAAGTGTTAATCAGTGAGACTCCCACAGAGTTCAGTGTTAATCAGTGATACTCCCACAGGATTCAGTGGTAATCAGTGAGACTCTCATAGGGTTCAGTGTTAATCAGTGAGACTCCCTCAAGGTTCAGTGTTAATCAATGAGACACCCATTGGGTTCGGTGTTAATCAGTGAGACTCCCATAGGGTTCAGTGCTAATCAGTGATATTCCCATAGGGTTCAGTGTTAATCAGTGAGACTCCCATAGGGTTCAGTGTTAATCAGTGAGACTCCCACAGGGTTCAGTGTTAATCAGTGAGACTCCCATAGGGTTCAGTGTTAATTAGTGAGACTCCCATAGGGTTCAGTGTTAATCAGTGAGACTCCCATAGGGTTCAGTGTTAATCAGTGAGACTCCCACAGGGTTCAGTGTTAATCAGTGAGACTCCCATAGGGTTCAGTGTTAATTAGTGAGACTCCCATAGGGTTCAGTGTTAATCAGTGAGACTCCCACAGGGTTCAGTGTTAATCAGTGAGACTCCCATAGGGTTCAGTATTAATCAGTGAGACTCCCACCGGGTTCAGTGTTAATCAGCAAGATTCCCATAGGGTGCAGTGTTAATCAGTGAGACTCCCACAGGGTTCAGTGTTAATCAGTGAGACTCCCATAGGGTTCGGTGTTAATCAGTGAAACTCCCAGAGGGTTCAGTGTTAATCAGTGAGACTCCCACAGGGTTCTGTGTTAATCAGTGAGACTCCCACAGGGTTCAGTGTTAATTAGTGAGACTCCCATAGGGTTCAGTGTTAATCAATGAGACTCGCAAAGGGTTAAGTGTTAATCAGTGAGACTCCCTCAGGGTTCAGTGTTAATCAATGAGACACCCATTGGGTTCGGTGTTAATCAGTGAGACTCACATAGGGTTCAGTGCTAATCATTGAGACTCCCATAGGGTTCAGTGTTAGTCAGTGAGACTCCCACCGTGTTCAGTGTTAATCAGCAAGATTCCCATAGGGTGCAGTGTTAATCAGTGAGACTCCCACAGGGTCCGGTGTTAATCAGTGAGACTCCCATAGGGTTCGGTGTTAATCAGTGAAACTCCCAGAGGGTTCAGTGTTAATCAGTGAGACTCCCACAGGGTTCTGTGTTAATCAGTGAGACTCCCACAGGGTTCAGTGTTAATTAGTGAGACTCCCATAGGGTTCAGTGTTAATCAATGAGACTCCCAAAGGGTTAAGTGTTAATCAGTGAGACTCCCTCAGGGTTCAGTGTTAATCAATGAGACACCCATTGGGTTCGGTGTTAATCAGTGAGACTCCCATAGGGTTCAGTGTTAATTAGTGAGACTCCCATAGGGTTCAGTGTTAATCAGTGAGACTCCCATAGGGTTCAGTGTTAGTCAGTGAGACTCCCACCGTGTTCAGTGTTAATCAGCAAGATTCCCATAGGGTGCAGTGTTAATCAGTGAGACTCCCACAGGGTCCGGTGTTAATCAGTGAGACTCCCATAGGGTTCGGTGTTAATCAGTGAAACTCCCAGAGGGTTCAGTGTTAATCAGTGAGACTCCCACAGGGTTCTGTGTTAATCAGTGAGACTCCCACAGGGTTCAGTGTTAATTAGTGAGACTCCCATAGGGTTCAGTGTTAATCAATGAGACTCCCAAAGGGTTAAGTGTTAATCAGTGAGACTCCCTCAGGGTTCAGTGTTAATCAATGAGACACCCATTGGGTTCGGTGTTAATCAGTGAGACTCCCATAGGGTTCAGTGTTAATTAGTGAGACTCCCATAGGGTTCAGTGTTAATCAGTGAGACTCCCATAGGGTTCAGTGTTAATCAGTGAGACTCCCACAGGGTTCAGTGTTAATCAGTGAGACTCCCATAGGGTTCAGTGTTAATTAGTGAGACTCCCATAGGGTTCAGTGTTAATCAGTGAGACTCCCACAGGGTTCAGTGTTAATCAGTGAGACTCCCATAGGGTTCAGTATTAATCAGTGAGACTCCCACCGGGTTCAGTGTTAATCAGCAAGATTCCCATAGGGTGCAGTGTTAATCAGTGAGACTCCCACAGGGTTCAGTGTTAATCAGTGAGACTCCCATAGGGTTCGGTGTTAATCAGTGAAACTCCCAGAGGGTTCAGTGTTAATCAGTGAGACTCCCACAGGGTTCTGTGTTAATCAGTGAGACTCCCACAGGGTGCAGTGTTAATTAGTGAGACTCCCATAGGGTTCAGTGTTAATCAATGAGACTCCCAAAGGGTTAAGTGTTAATCAGTGAGACTCCCTCAGGGTTCAGTGTTAATCAATGAGACACCCATTGGGTTCGGTGTTAATCAGTGAGACTCACATAGGGTTCAGTGCTAATCATTGAGACTCCCATAGGGTTCAGTGTTAGTCAGTGAGACTCCCACCGTGTTCAGTGTTAATCAGCAAGATTCCCATAGGGTGCAGTGTTAATCAGTGAGACTCCCACAGGGTCCGGTGTTAATCAGTGAGACTCCCATAGGGTTCAGTGTTAATCAGTGAGACTCCCATAGGGTTCAGTGTTAATCAATGAGACTCCCATAGGGTTCAGTGTTAATCAGTGAGACTCCAACAGGGTTCAGTGTTAATCAGTGAGACTCCCACAGGGTTCAGTGTTAATCAGTGAGACTCCCACAGGGTTCAGTGTTAATCAGTGAGACTCCCACGGGGTTCAGTGTTAATCAGTGAGACTCCCATAGGGTTCAGTGTTAATCAGTGAGACTCCCATTGGGTTCGGTGTTAATCAGTGAGACTCCCACAGGGTTCAGTGTTAATCAGTGAGACTCCAACAGGGTTCAGTGTTAATCAGTGAGACTCCCACAGGGTTCAGTGTTAATCAGTGAGACTCCCACAGGTTTCAGTGTTAATCAGTGAGACTCCCACGGGGTTCAGTGTTAATCAGTGAGACTCCCACAGGGTCCGGTGTTAATCAGTGAGACTCCCATAGGGTTCGGTGTTAATCAGTGAAACTCCCAGAGGGTTCAGTGTTAATCAGTGAGACTCCCACAGGGTTCTGTGTTAATCAGTGAGACTCCCACAGGGTTCAGTGTTAATTAGTGAGACTCCCATAGGGTTCAGTGTTAATCAATGAGACTCCCAAAGGGTTAAGTGTTAATCAGTGAGACTCCCTCAGGGTTCAGTGTTAATCAATGAGACACCCATTGGGTTCGGTGTTAATCAGTGAGACTCCCATAGGGTTCAGTGTTAATTAGTGAGACTCCCATAGGGTTCAGTGTTAATCAGTGAGACTCCCATAGGGTTCAGTGTTAGTCAGTGAGACTCCCACCGTGTTCAGTGTTAATCAGCAAGATTCCCATAGGGTGCAGTGTTAATCAGTGAGACTCCCACAGGGTCCGGTGTTAATCAGTGAGACTCCCATAGGGTTCGGTGTTAATCAGTGAAACTCCTAGAGGGTTCAGTGTTAATCAGTGAGACTCCCACAGGGTTCTGTGTTAATCAGTGAGACTCCCACAGGGTTCAGTGTTAATTAGTGAGACTCCCATAGGGTTCAGTGTTAATCAATGAGACTCCCAAAGGGTTAAGTGTTAATCAGTGAGACTCCCTCAGGGTTCAGTGTTAATCAATGAGACACCCATTCTGTTCGGTGTTAATCAGTGAGACTCCCATAGGGTTCAGTGTTAATTAGTGAGACTCCCATAGGGTTCAGTGTTAATCAGTGAGACTCCCATAGGGTTCAGTGTTAATCAGTGAGACTCCCACAGGGTTCAGTGTTAATCAGTGAGACTCCCATAGGGTTCAGTGTTAATTAGTGAGACTCCCATAGGGTTCAGTGTTAATCAGTGAGACTCCCACAGGGTTCAGTGTTAATCAGTGAGACTCCCATAGGGTTCAGTATTAATCAGTGAGACTCCCACCGGGTTCAGTGTTAATCAGCAAGATTCCCATAGGGTGCAGTGTTAATCAGTGAGACTCCCACAGGGTTCAGTGTTAATCAGTGAGACTCCCATAGGGTTCGGTGTTAATCAGTGAAACTCCCAGAGGGTTCAGTGTTAATCAGTGAGACTCCCACAGGGTTCTGTGTTAATCAGTGAGACTCCCACAGGGTGCAGTGTTAATTAGTGAGACTCCCATAGGGTTCAGTGTTAATCAATGAGACTCCCAAAGGGTTAAGTGTTAATCAGTGAGACTCCCTCAGGGTTCAGTGTTAATCAATGAGACACCCATTGGGTTCGGTGTTAATCAGTGAGACTCACATAGGGTTCAGTGCTAATCATTGAGACTCCCATAGGGTTCAGTGTTAGTCAGTGAGACTCCCACCGTGTTCAGTGTTAATCAGCAAGATTCCCATAGGGTGCAGTGTTAATCAGTGAGACTCCCACAGGGTCCGGTGTTAATCAGTGAGACTCCCATAGGGTTCAGTGTTAATCAGTGAGACTCCCATAGGGTTCAGTGTTAATCAATGAGACTCCCATAGGGTTCAGTGTTAATCAGTGAGACTCCAACAGGGTTCAGTGTTAATCAGTGAGACTCCCACAGGGTTCAGTGTTAATCAGTGAGACTCCCACAGGGTTCAGTGTTAATCAGTGAGACTCCCACGGGGTTCAGTGTTAATCAGTGAGACTCCCATAGGGTTCAGTGTTAATCAGTGAGACTCCCATTGGGTTCGGTGTTAATCAGTGAGACTCCCACAGGGTTCAGTGTTAATCAGTGAGACTCCAACAGGGTTCAGTGTTAATCAGTGAGACTCCCACAGGGTTCAGTGTTAATCAGTGAGACTCCCACAGGTTTCAGTGTTAATCAGTGAGACTCCCACGGGGTTCAGTGTTAATCAGTGAGACTCCCATAGGGTTCAGTGTTAATCAGTGAGACTCCCACAGGGTTCAGTGTTAATCAGTGAGACTCCCATTGGGTTCGGTGTTAATCAGTGAGACTCCCACAGGGTTCAGTGTTAATCAGTGAGACTCCCACAGGGTTCTGTGTTAATCAGTGAGACTCCCACAGGGTTCAGTGTTAATCAGTGAGACTCCCCCGGGGTTCAGTGTTAATCAGTGAGACTCCCATAGGGTTCAGTGTTAATCAGTGAGACTCCCACAGGGTTCAGTGTTAATCAGTGAGACTCCCATTGGGTTCGGTGTTAATCAGTGAGACTCCCACAGGGTTCAGTGTTAATCAGTGAGACTCCCACAGGGTTCTGTGTTAATCAGTGAGACTCCCACAGGGTTCAATGTTAATCAGTGAGACTCCCACAGGGTTCTGTGTTAATCAGTGAGACTCCCACAGGGTTCAGTGTTAATCATCGAGATTCCCATAGGGTTCAGTGTTAATCAGTGAGACTCCCACAGGGTTCAGTGTTAATCGGTGAGACTCCCAAAGGGTTCAGTATTAATCAGTGAGACTCCCTTAGGGTTCAGTGTTAATCAGTTATACTCCCATAGTGTTCAGTGTAAATCACTGAGACTCCCAAAGGGTTCAGTGTTAATCAGTGAGACTCCCATAGGGTTCAGTGTTAATCAGTGAGACTACCATAGGGTTCGGTGTTAATCAGTGAGACTTCCATAGGGTTCAGTGTTAATCAGTGAGACTCCCATAGGGTTCGGTGTTAATCAGTGAAACTCCCAGAGGGTTCAGTGTTAATCAGTGAGACTCCCACAGGGTTCTGTGTTAATCAGTGAAACTCCCACAGGGTTCAGTGTTAATCAGTGAGACTCCCTCAGGGTTCAGTGTTAATCAATGAGACACCCATTGGGTTCGGTGTTAATCAGTGAGACTCCCATAGGGTTCAGTGCTAATCAGTGATATTCCCATAGGGTTCAGTGTTAATCAGTGAGACTCCCATAGGGTTCAGTGTTAATCAGTGAGACTCCCACAGGGTTCAGTGTTAATCAGTGAGACTCCCATAGGGTTCAGTGTTAATTAGTGAGACTCCCATAGGGTTCAGTGTTAATCAGTGAGACTCCCACAGGGTTCAGTGTTAATCAGTGAGACTCCCATATGGTTCAGTATTAATCAGTGAGACTCCCACCGGGTTCAGTGTTAATCAGCAAGATTCCCATAGGGTGCAGTGTTAATCAGTGAGACTCCCACAGGGTTCAGTGTTAATCAGTGAGACTCCCATAGGGTTCAGTGTTAATCAGTGAGACTCCCATAGGGTTCAGTGTTAATCAATGAGACTCCCATAGGGTTCAGTGTTAATCAGTGAGACTCCAACAGGGTTCAGTGTTAATCAGTGAGACTCCCACAGGGTTCAGTGTTAATCAGTGAGACTCCCACAGGGTTCAGTGTTAATCAGTGAGACTCCCACAGGGTTCGGTGTTAATCAGTGAGACTCCCATAGGGTTCAGTGTTAATCAGTGAGACTCCCACAGGGTTCAGTGTTAATCAGTGAGACTCCCATTGGGTTCAGTGTTAATCAGTGAGACTCCCACAGGGTTCAGTGTTAATCAGTGAGACTCCCACAGGGTTCTGTGTTAATCAGTGAGACTCCCACAGGGTTCAATGTTAATCAGTGAGACTCCCACAGGGTTCTGTGTTAATCAGTGAGACTCCCACAGGGTTCAGTGTTAATCAGTGAGACTCCCATAGGGTTCAGTGTTAATCAGTGAAACTCCCATAGGGTTCGTTGTTAATCAGTGAGACTCCCACAGGGTTCAGTGTTCATCAGTGAGACTCCCACAGGGTTCAGTGTTAATCTGTGAGACACCGACAGGGTTCTGTGTTAATCAGTGAGACTCCCACAGGGTTCAGTGTTAATCAGTGAGACTCCCATAGGGTTCGGTGTTAATCAGTGAGACTCCCACAGGGTTCAGTGTTAATCAGTGAGATTCCCATAGGGTTCAGTGTTAATCCGTGAGACTCCCACAGGGTTCAGTGTAAATCACTGAGACTCCCATTGGGTTCGGTGTTAATCAGTTAGACTCCCATAGGGTTCAGTGTTAATCAGTGAGACTCCCATAGGGTTCAGTGTTAATCAGTGAGACTCCCATAGGGTTCAGTGTTAATCAGTGAGTCTCCCATAGGGTTCGGTGTTAATCAGTGAGACTCCCTTAGGGTTCAGTGTTAATCAGTGAGACTCCCATAGGGTTCGGTGTTAATCAGTGAAACTCCCAGAGGGTTCAGTGTTAATCAGTGAGACTCTCACAGGGTTCTGTGTTAATCAGTGAGACTCCCACAGGGTTCAATGTTAATTAGTGAGACTCCCATAGGGTTCAGTGTTAATCAATGAGACTCCCATAGGGTTCAGTGTTAATCAGTGAGACTCCCACAGGGTTCAGTGTTAATCAGTGAGACTCCCACAGGGTTTAGTGTTAATCAGTGAGACTCGTAAAGGGTTCAGTGTTAATCAGTGAGACTCCCTCAGGGTTCAGTGTTAATCAATGAGACTCCCATTGGGTTCGGTGTTAATCAGTGAGACTCCCATAGGGGTCAGTGCTAATCAGTGATATTCCCATAGGATTCAGTGCTAATCAGTGAGATTCCCATAGGGTTCAGTGTTAATCAGTGAGACTCCCATAGGGTTCAGTGTTAATCAGTGAGACTCCCATAGGGTTCAATGTTAATCAGTGAGACTCCCACAGGGTTCAGTGTTAATCAGTGAGACTCCCACAGGTTTCAGTGTTAATCAGTGAGACTCCCATAGGGTTCAGTGTTAATCAGTGAGACTCCCACAGGGTTCAGTGTTAATCAGTGAGACTCCCATAGGGTTCAGTATTAATCAGTGAGACTCCCACCGGGTTCAGTGTTAATCAGCGAGATTCCCATAGGGTTCAGTGTTAATCAGTGAGACTCCCACAGGGTTCAGTGTTAATCTGTGAGACTCCCATAGGGTTCAGTGTTAATCAGTGAGACTCCCATAGGGTTCAGTGTTAATCAGTGAGACTCCCACAGGGTTCAATGTCAATCAGTGAGACTCCCACAGGGTTCTGTGTTAATCAGTGAGACTCCCACAGGGTTCAGTGTTAATCAGTGAGACTCCCATAGGGTTCAGTGTTATTCACTGAGACTCCCATAGTGTTCAGTGTAAATCACTGAGACTCCCATTGGGTTCAGTGTTCATCGGTGAGACTCCCATAGGGTTCGGTGTTAATCAGTGAGACTCCCATAGGGTTCAGTGTTAATCAGTGAGACTCCCATAGGGTTCAGTGTTAATCACTGAGACTCCCATAGGGTTCGGTGTTAATCAGTGAGACTCCCATCGGGTTCAGTGTTAATTAGTGAGAATCCCATAGGGTTCGGTGTTAATCAGTGAAACTCCCAGAGGGTTCAGTGTTAATCAGTGAGACTCCCACAGGGTTCAGTGTTAATCAGTGAGACTCCCATAGGGTTCAGTGTTAATCAATGAAACTCCCATAGGGTTCAGTGTTCATCAGTGAGCCTCCCACAGGGTTCAATTTTAATCAGTGAGACTCCCACAGGGTGCTGTGTGAATCAGTGAGACTCCCACAGGGTTCAATGTTAATCAGTGAGACTCCCACAGGGTTCTGTGTTAATCAGTGAGACTCCCACAGGGTTCAGTGTTAATCAGCGAGATTCCCATAGGGTTCAGTGTTAATCAGTGAGACTCCCACTGGATTCAGTGTTAATCGGTGAGACTCCCAAAGGGTTCAGTGTTAATCAGTGAGACTCCCATAGGGTTCAGTGTTAATCAGTTATACTCCCATAGTGTTCAGTGTAAATCACTGAGACTCCCATTGGGTTCGGTGTTAATCAGTGAGACTCCCATAGGGTTCGGTGTTAATCAGTGAGACTCCCATAGGGTTCAGTGTTAATCAGTGAGACTCCCATAGGGTTCAGTGTTAATCAGTGAGACTCCCATAGGGTTCGGTGTTAATCAGTGAGACTTCCATAGGGTTCAGTGTTAATCAGTGAGACTCCCATAGGGTTCGGTGTTAATCAGTGAAACTCCCAGAGGGTTCAGTGTTAATCAGTGAGACTCCCACAGGGTTCTGTGTTAATCAGTGAGACTCCCATAGGGTTCAGTGTTAATTAGTGAGACTCCCATAGGGTTCAGTGTTAATCAATGAGACTCCCAAAGGGTTAAGTGTTAATCAGTGAGACTCCCACAGAGTTCAGTGTTAATCAGTGATACTCCCACAGGATTCAGTGGTAATCAGTGAGACTCTCATAGGGTTCAGTGTTAATCAGTGAGACTCCCTCAGGGTTCAGTGTTAATCAATGAGACACCCATTGGGTTCGGTGTTAATCAGTGAGACTCCCATAGGGTTCAGTGCTAATCAGTGATATTCCCATAGGGTTCAGTGTTAATCAGTGAGACTCCCATAGGGTTCAGTGTTAATCAGTGAGACTCCCACAGGGTTCAGTGTTAATCAGTGAGACTCCCATAGGGTTCAGTGTTAATTAGTGAGACTCCCATAGGGTTCAGTGTTAATCAGTGAGACTCCCACAGGGTTCAGTGTTAATCAGTGAGACTCCCATAGGGTTCAGTATTAATCAGTGAGACGCCAACCGGGTTCAGTGTTAATCAGCAAGATTTCCATAGGGTGCAGTGTTAATCAGTGAGACTCCCACAGGGTTCAGTGTTAATCAGTGAGACTCCCATAGGGTTCAGTGTTAATCAGTGAGACTCCCATAGGGTTCAGTGTTAATCAGTGAGACTCCCATAGGGTTCGGTGTTAATCAGTGAGACTTCCATAGGGTTCAGTGTTAATCAGTGAGACTCCCATAGGGTTCGGTGTTAATCAGTGAAACTCCCAGAGGGTTCAGTGTTAATCAGTGAGACTCCCACAGGGTTCTGTGTTAATCAGTGAGACTCCCACAGGGTTCAGTGTTAATTAGTGAGACTCCCATAGGGTTCAGTGTTAATCAATGAGACTCCCAAAGGGTTAAGTGTTAATCAGTGAGACTCCCACAGAGTTCAGTGTTAATCAGTGATACTCCCACAGGATTCAGTGGTAATCAGTGAGACTCTCATAGGGTTCAGTGTTAATCAGTGAGACTCCCTCAGGGTTCAGTGTTAATCAATGAGACACCCATTGGGTTCGGTGTTAATCAGTGAGTCTCCCATAGGGTTCAGTGCTAATCAGTGATATTCCCATAGGGTTCAGTGTTAATCAGTGAGACTCCCATAGGGTTCAGTGTTAATCAGTGAGACTCCCACAGGGTTCAGTGTTAATCAGTGAGACTCCCATAGGGTTCAGTGTTAATTAGTGAGACTCCCATAGGGTTCAGTGTTAATCAGTGAGACTCCCACAGGGTTCAGTGTTAATCAGTGAGACTCCCACCCAGGTTCAGTGTTAATCAGCAAGATTCCCATAGGGTGCAGTGTTAATCAGTGAGACTCCCACAGGGTTCAGTGTTAATCAGTGAGACTCCCATAGGGTTCAGTGTTAATCAGTGAGACTCCCATAGGGTCCAGTGTTAATCAATGAGACTCCCATAGGGTTCAGTGTTAATCAGTGAGACTCCAACAGGGTTCAGTGTTAATCAGTGAGACTCCCACAGGGTTCAGTGTTAATCAGTGAGACTCCCAAAGGGTTCAGTGTTAATCAGTGAGACTCCCATAGGGTTCAGTGTTAATCAGTGAGACTACCATAGGGTTCGGTGTTAATCAGTGAGACTTCCATAGGGTTCAGTGTTAATCAGTGAGACTCCCATAGGGTTCGGTGTTAATCAGTGAAACTCCCAGAGGGTTCAGTGTTAATCAGTGAGACTCCCACAGGGTTCTGTGTTAATCAGTGAAACTCCCACAGGGTTCAGTGTTAATCAGTGAGACTCCCTCAGGGTTCAGTGTTAATCAATGAGACACCCATTGGGTTCGGTGTTAATCAGTGAGACTCCCATAGGGTTCAGTGCTAATCAGTGATATTCCCATAGGGTTCAGTGTTAATCAGTGAGACTCCCATAGGGTTCAGTGTTAATCAGTGAGACTCCCACAGGGTTCAGTGTTAATCAGTGAGACTCCCATAGGGTTCAGTGTTAATTAGTGAGACTCCCATAGGGTTCAGTGTTAATCAGTGAGACTCCCACAGGGTTCAGTGTTAATCAGTGAGACTCCCATATGGTTCAGTATTAATCAGTGAGACTCCCACCGGGTTCAGTGTTAATCAGCAAGATTCCCATAGGGTGCAGTGTTAATCAGTGAGACTCCCACAGGGTTCAGTGTTAATCAGTGAGACTCCCATAGGGTTCAGTGTTAATCAGTGAGACTCCCATAGGGTTCAGTGTTAATCAATGAGACTCCCATAGGGTTCAGTGTTAATCAGTGAGACTCCAACAGGGTTCAGTGTTAATCAGTGAGACTCCCACAGGGTTCAGTGTTAATGAGTGAGACTCCCACAGGGTTCAGTGTTAATCAGTGAGACTCCCACAGGGTTCAGTGTTAATCAGTGAGACTCCCATAGGGTTCAGTGTTAATCAGTGAGACTCCCACAGGGTTCAGTATTCATCAGTGAGACTCCCATTGGGTTCAGTGTTAATCAGTGAGACTCCCACAGGGTTCAGTGTTAATCAGTGAGACTCCCACAGGGTTCTGTGTTAATCAGTGAGACTCCCACAGGGTTCAATGTTAATCAGTGAGACTCCCACAGGGTTCTGTGTTAATCAGTGAGACTCCCACAGGGTTCAGTGTTAATCAGTGAGACTCCCATAGGGTTCAGTGTTAATCAGTGAAACTCCCATAGGGTTCGTTGTTAATCAGTGAGACTCCCACAGGGTTCAGTGTTCATCAGTGAGACTCCCACAGGGTTCAGTGTTAATCTGTGAGACTCCGACAGGGTTCTGTGTTAATCAGTGAGACTCCCACAGGGTTCAGTGTTAATCAGTGAGACTCCCATAGGGTTCGGTGTTAATCAGTGAGACTCCCACAGGGTTCAGTGTTAATCAGTGAGACTCCCATAGGGTTCAGTGTTAATCCGTGAGACTCCCACAGGGTTCAGTGTAAATCACTGAGACTCCCATTGGGTTCGGTGTTAATCAGTTAGACTCCCATAGGGTTCAGTGTTAATCAGTGAGACTCTCATAGGGTTCAGTGTTAATCAGTGAGACTCCCATAGGGTTCAGTGTTAATCAGTGAGTCTCCCATAGGGTTCGGTGTTAATCAGTGAGACTCCCTTAGGGTTCAGTGTTAATCAGTGAGACTCCCTCAGGGTTCAGTGTTAATCAATGAGACACCCATTGGGTTCGGTGTTAATCAGTGAGTCTCCCATAGGGTTCAGTGCTAATCAGTGATATTCCCATAGGGTTCAGTGTTAATCAGTGAGACTCCCATAGGGTTCAGTGTTAATCAGTGAGACTCCCACAGGGTTCAGTGTTAATCAGTGAGACTCCCATAGGGTTCAGTGTTAATTAGTGAGACTCCCATAGGGTTCAGTGTTAATCAGTGAGACTCCCACAGGGTTCAGTGTTAATCAGTGAGACTCCCACCCAGGTTCAGTGTTAATCAGCAAGATTCCCATAGGGTGCAGTGTTAATCAGTGAGACTCCCACAGGGTTCAGTGTTAATCAGTGAGACTCCCATAGGGTTCAGTGTTAATCAGTGAGACTCCCATAGGGTCCAGTGTTAATCAATGAGACTCCCATAGGGTTCAGTGTTAATCAGTGAGACTCCAACAGGGTTCAGTGTTAATCAGTGAGACTCCCACAGGGTTCAGTGTTAATCAGTGAGACTCCCAAAGGGTTCAGTGTTAATCAGTGAGACTCCCATAGGGTTCAGTGTTAATCAGTGAGACTACCATAGGGTTCGGTGTTAATCAGTGAGACTTCCATAGGGTTCAGTGTTAATCAGTGAGACTCCCATAGGGTTCGGTGTTAATCAGTGAAACTCCCAGAGGGTTCAGTGTTAATCAGTGAGACTCCCACAGGGTTCTGTGTTAATCAGTGAAACTCCCACAGGGTTCAGTGTTAATCAGTGAGACTCCCTCAGGGTTCAGTGTTAATCAATGAGACACCCATTGGGTTCGGTGTTAATCAGTGAGACTCCCATAGGGTCCAGTGCTAATCAGTGATATTCCCATAGGGTTCAGTGTTAATCAGTGAGACTCCCATAGGGTTCAGTGTTAATCAGTGAGACTCCCACAGGGTTCAGTGTTAATCAGTGAGACTCCCATAGGGTTCAGTGTTAATTAGTGAGACTCCCATAGGGTTCAGTGTTAATCAGTGAGACTCCCACAGGGTTCAGTGTTAATCAGTGAGACTCCCATATGGTTCAGTATTAATCAGTGAGACTCCCACCGGGTTCAGTGTTAATCAGCAAGATTCCCATAGGGTGCAGTGTTAATCAGTGAGACTCCCACAGGGTTCAGTGTTAATCAGTGAGACTCCCATAGGGTTCAGTGTTAATCAGTGAGACTCCCATAGGGTTCAGTGTTAATCAATGAGACTCCCATAGGGTTCAGTGTTAATCAGTGAGACTCCAACAGGGTTCAGTGTTAATCAGTGAGACTCCCACAGGGTTCAGTGTTAATGAGTGAGACTCCCACAGGGTTCAGTGTTAATCAGTGAGACTCCCACAGGGTTCAGTGTTAATCAGTGAGACTCCCATAGGGTTCAGTGTTAATCAGTGAGACTCCCACAGGGTTCAGTATTAATCAGTGAGACTCCCATTGGGTTCAGTGTTAATCAGTGAGACTCCCACAGGGTTCAGTGTTAATCAGTGAGACTCCCACAGGGTTCTGTGTTAATCAGTGAGACTCCCACAGGGTTCAATGTTAATCAGTGAGACTCCCACAGGGTTCTGTGTTAATCAGTGAGACTCCCACAGGGTTCAGTGTTAATCAGTGAGACTCCCATAGGGTTCAGTGTTAATCAGTGAAACTCCCATAGGGTTCGTTGTTAATCAGTGAGACTCCCACAGGGTTCAGTGTTCATCAGTGAGACTCCCACAGGGTTCAGTGTTAATCTGTGAGACTCCGACAGGGTTCTGTGTTAATCAGTGAGACTCCCACAGGGTTCAGTGTTAATCAGTGAGACTCCCATAGGGTTCGGTGTTAATCAGTGAGACTCCCACAGGGTTCAGTGTTAATCAGTGAGACTCCCATAGGGTTCAGTGTTAATCCGTGAGACTCCCACAGGGTTCAGTGTAAATCACTGAGACTCCCATTGGGTTCGGTGTTAATCAGTTAGACTCCCATAGGGTTCAGTGTTAATCAGTGAGACTCCCATAGGGTTCAGTGTTAATCAGTGAGACTCCCATAGGGTTCAGTGTTAATCAGTGAGTCTCCCATAGGGTTCGGTGTTAATCAGTGAGACTCCCTTAGGGTTCAGTGTTAATCAGTGAGACTCCCATAGGGTTCGGTGTTAATCAGTGAAACTCCCAGAGGGTTCAGTGTTAATCAGTGAGACTCTCACAGGGTTCTGTGTTAATCAGTGAGACTCCCACAGGGTTCAATGTTAATTAGTGAGACTCCCATAGGGTTCAGTGTTAATCAATGAGACTCCCATAGGGTTCAGTGTTAATCAGTGAGACTCCCACAGGGTTCAGTGTTAATCAGTGAGACTCCCACAGGGTTTAGTGTTAATCAGTGAGACTCCTAAAGGGTTCAGTGTTAATCAGTGAGACTCCCTCAGGGTTCAGTGTTAATCAATGAGACTCCCATTGGGTTCGGTGTTAATCAGTGAGACTCCCATAGGGGTCAGTGCTAATCAGTGATATTCCCATAGGATTCAGTGCTAATCAGTGAGATTCCCATAGGGTTCAGTGTTAATCAGTGAGACTCCCATAGGGTTCAGTGTTAATCAGTGAGACTCCCATAGGGTTCAATGTTAATCAGTGAGACTCCCACAGGGTTCAGTGTTAATCAGTGAGACTCCCACAGGGTTCAGTGTTAATCAGTGAGACTCCCATAGGGTTCAATGTTAATCAGTGAGACTCCCACAGGGTTCAGTGTTAATCAGTGAGACTCCCATAGGGTTCAGTATTAATCAGTGAGACTCCCACCGGGTTCAGTGTTAATCAGCGAGATTCCCATAGGGTTCAGTGTTAATCAGTGAGACTCCCACAGGGTTCAGTGTTAATCTGTGAGACTCCCATAGGGTTCAGTGTTAATTAGTGAGACTCCCATAGGGTTCAGTGTTAATCAGTGAGACTCCCACAGGGTTCAGTGTTAATCAGTGAGACTCCCATATGGTTCAGTATTAATCAGTGAGACTCCCACCGGGTTCAGTGTTAATCAGCAAGATTCCCATAGGGTGCAGTGTTAATCAGTGAGACTCCCACAGGGTTCAGTGTTAATCAGTGAGACTCCCATAGGGTTCAGTGTTAATCAGTGAGACTCCCATAGGGTTCAGTGTTAATCAATGAGACTCCCATAGGGTTCAGTGTTAATCAGTGAGACTCCAACAGGGTTCAGTGTTAATCAGTGAGACTCCCACAGGGTTCAGTGTTAATGAGTGAGACTCCCACAGGGTTCAGTGTTAATCAGTGAGACTCCCACAGGGTTCAGTGTTAATCAGTGAGACTCCCATAGGGTTCAGTGTTAATCAGTGAGACTCCCACAGGGTTCAGTATTAATCAGTGAGACTCCCATTGGGTTCAGTGTTAATCAGTGAGACTCCCACAGGGTTCAGTGTTAATCAGTGAGACTCCCACAGGGTTCTGTGTTAATCAGTGAGACTCCCACAGGGTTCAATGTTAATCAGTGAGACTCCCACAGGGTTCTGTGTTAATCAGTGAGACTCCCACAGGGTTCAGTGTTAATCAGTGAGACTCCCATAGGGTTCAGTGTTAATCAGTGAAACTCCCATAGGGTTCGTTGTTAATCAGTGAGACTCCCACAGGGTTCAGTGTTCATCAGTGAGACTCCCACAGGGTTCAGTGTTAATCTGTGAGACTCCGACAGGGTTCTGTGTTAATCAGTGAGACTCCCACAGGGTTCAGTGTTAATCAGTGAGACTCCCATAGGGTTCGGTGTTAATCAGTGAGACTCCCACAGGGTTCAGTGTTAATCAGTGAGACTCCCATAGGGTTCAGTGTTAATCCGTGAGACTCCCACAGGGTTCAGTGTAAATCACTGAGACTCCCATTGGGTTCGGTGTTAATCAGTTAGACTCCCATAGGGTTCAGTGTTAATCAGTGAGACTCCCATAGGGTTCAGTGTTAATCAGTGAGACTCCCATAGGGTTCAGTGTTAATCAGTGAGTCTCCCATAGGGTTCGGTGTTAATCAGTGAGACTCCCTTAGGGTTCAGTGTTAATCAGTGAGACTCCCATAGGGTTCGGTGTTAATCAGTGAAACTCCCAGAGGGTTCAGTGTTAATCAGTGAGACTCTCACAGGGTTCTGTGTTAATCAGTGAGACTCCCACAGGGTTCAATGTTAATTAGTGAGACTCCCATAGGGTTCAGTGTTAATCAATGAGACTCCCATAGGGTTCAGTGTTAATCAGTGAGACTCCCACAGGGTTCAGTGTTAATCAGTGAGACTCCCACAGGGTTTAGTGTTAATCAGTGAGACTCCTAAAGGGTTCAGTGTTAATCAGTGAGACTCCCTCAGGGTTCAGTGTTAATCAATGAGACTCCCATTGGGTTCGGTGTTAATCAGTGAGACTCCCATAGGGGTCAGTGCTAATCAGTGATATTCCCATAGGATTCAGTGCTAATCAGTGAGATTCCCATAGGGTTCAGTGTTAATCAGTGAGACTCCCATAGGGTTCAGTGTTAATCAGTGAGACTCCCATAGGGTTCAATGTTAATCAGTGAGACTCCCACAGGGTTCAGTGTTAATCAGTGAGACTCCCACAGGGTTCAGTGTTAATCAGTGAGACTCCCATAGGGTTCAATGTTAATCAGTGAGACTCCCACAGGGTTCAGTGTTAATCAGTGAGACTCCCATAGGGTTCAGTATTAATCAGTGAGACTCCCACCGGGTTCAGTGTTAATCAGCGAGATTCCCATAGGGTTCAGTGTTAATCAGTGAGACTCCCACAGGGTTCAGTGTTAATCTGTGAGACTCCCATAGGGTTCAGTGTTAATCAGTGAGACTCCCATAGGGTTCAGTGTTAATCAGTGAGACTCCCACAGGGTTCAATGTTAATCAGTGAGACTCCCACAGGGTTCTGTGTTAATCAGTGAGACTCCCACAGGGTTCAGTGTTAATCAGTGAGACTCACATAGGGTTCAGTGTTATTCACTGAGACTCCCATAGTGTTCAGTGTAAATCACTGAGACTCCCATTGGGTTCAGTGTTCATCAGTGAGACTCCCATAGGGTTCGGTGTTAATCAGTGAGACTCCCATAGGGTTCAGTGTTAATCAGTGAGACTCCCATAGGGTTCAGTGTTAATCACTGAGACTCCCATAGGGTTCGGTGTTAATCAGTGAGACTCCCATCGGGTTCAGTGTTAATTAGTGAGAATCCCATAGGGTTCGGTGTTAATCAGTGAAACTCCCAGAGGGTTCAGTGTTAATCAGTGAGACTCCCACAGGGTTCAGTGTTAATCAGTGAGACTCCCATAGGGTTCAGTGTTAATCAATGAGACTCCCATAGGGTTCAGTGTTCATCAGTGAGCCTCCCACAGGGTTCAATTTTAATCAGTGAGACTCCCACAGGGTTCTGTGTGAATCAGTGAGACTCCCACAGGGTTCAATGTTAATCAGTGAGACTCCCACAGGGTTCTGTGTTAATCAGTGAGACTCCCACAGGGTTCAGTGTTAATCAGCGAGATTCCCATAGGGTTCAGTGTTAATCAGTGAGACTCCCACAGGGTTCAGTGTTAATCGGTGAGACTCCCAAAGGGTTCAGTGTTAATCAGTGAGACTCCCATAGGGTTCAGTGTTAATCAGTTATACTCCCATAGTGTTCAGTGTAAATCACTGAGACTCCCATTGGGTTCGGTGTTAATCAGTGAGACTCCCATAGGGTTCGGTGTTAATCAGTGAGACTCCCATAGGGTTCAGTGTTAATCAGTGAGACTCCCATAGGGTTCAGTGTTAATCAGTGAGACTCCCATAGGGTTCGGTGTTAATCAGTGAGACTTCCATAGGGTTCAGTGTTAATCAGTGAGACTCCCATAGGGTTCGGTGTTAATCAGTGAAACTCCCAGAGGGTTCAGTGTTAATCAGTGAGACTCCCACAGGGTTCTGTGTTAATCAGTGAGACTCCCATAGGGTTCAGTATTAATTAGTGAGACTCCCATAGGGTTCAGTGTTAATCAATGAGACTCCCAAAGGGTTAAGTGTTAATCAGTGAGACTCCCACAGAGTTCAGTGTTAATCAGTGATACTCCCACAGGATTCAGTGGTAATCAGTGAGACTCTCATAGGGTTTAGTGTTAATCAGTGAGACTCCCTCAGGGTTCAGTGTTAATCAATGAGACACCCATTGGGTTCGGTGTTAATCAGTGAGACTCCCATAGGGTTCAGTGCTAATCAGTGATATTCCCATAGGGTTCAGTGTTAATCAGTGAGACTCCCATAGGGTTCAGTGTTAATCAGTGAGACTCCCACAGGGTTCAGTGTTAATCAGTGAGACTCCCATAGGGTTCAGTGTTAATTAGTGAGACTCCCATAGGGTTCAGTGTTAATCAGTGAGACTCCCACAGGGTTCAGTGTTAATCAGTGAGACTCCCATAGGGTTCAGTATTAATCAGTGAGACACCCACCGGGTTCAGTGTTAATCAGCAAGATTTCCATAGGGTGCAGTGTTAATCAGTGAGACTCCCACAGGGTTCAGTGTTAATCAGTGAGACTCCCATAGGGTTCAGTGTTAATCAGTGAGACTCCCATAGGGGTCAGTGCTAATCAGTGATATTCCCATAGGATTCAGTGCTAATCAGTGAGATTCCCATAGGGTTCAGTGTTAATCAGTGAGACTCCCATAGGGTTCAGTGTTAATCAGTGAGACTCCCATAGGGTTCAATGTTAATCAGTGAGACTCCCACAGGGTTCAGTGTTAATCAGTGAGACTCCCACAGGGTTCAGTGTTAATCAGTGAGACTCCCATAGGGTTCAGTGTTAATCAGTGAGACTCCCACAGGGTTCAGTGTTAATCAGTGAGACTCCCATAGGGTTCAGTATTAATCAGTGAGACTCCCACCGGGTTCAGTGTTAATCAGCGAGATTCCCATAGGGTTCAGTGTTAATCAGTGAGACTCCCACAGGGTTCAGTGTTAATCTGTGAGACTCCCATAGGGTTCAGTGTTAATCAGTGAGACTCCCATAGGGTTCAGTGTTAATCAGTGAGACTCCCACAGGGTTCAATGTTAATCAGTGAGACTCCCACAGGGTTCTGTGTTAATCAGTGAGACTCCCACAGGGTTCAGTGTTAATCAGTGAGACTCCCATAGGGTTCAGTGTTATTCACTGAGACTCCCATAGTGTTCAGTGTAAATCACTGAGACTCCCATTGGGTTCAGTGTTCATCAGTGAGACTCCCATAGGGTTCGGTGTTAATCAGTGAGACTCCCATAGGGTTCAGTGTTAATCAGTGAGACTCCCATAGGGTTCAGTGTTAATCACTGAGACTCCCATAGGGTTCGGTGTTAATCAGTGAGACTCCCATCGGGTTCAGTGTTAATTAGTGAGAATCCCATAGGGTTCGGTGTTAATCAGTGAAACTCCCAGAGGGTTCAGTGTTAATCAGTGAGACTCCCACAGGGTTCAGTGTTAATCAGTGAGACTCCCATAGGGTTCAGTGTTAATCAATGAGACTCCCATAGGGTTCAGTGTTCATCAGTGAGCCTCCCACAGGGTTCAATTTTAATCAGTGAGACTCCCACAGGGTTCTGTGTGAATCAGTGAGACTCCCACAGGGTTCAATGTTAATCAGTGAGACTCCCACAGGGTTCTGTGTTAATCAGTGAGACTCCCACAGGGTTCAGTGTTAATCAGCGAGATTCCCATAGGGTTCAGTGTTAATCAGTGAGACTCCCACAGGGTTCAGTGTTAATCGGTGAGACTCCCAAAGGGTTCAGTGTTAATCAGTGAGACTCCCATAGGGTTCAGTGTTAATCAGTTATACTCCCATAGTGTTCAGTGTAAATCACTGAGACTCCCATTGGGTTCGGTGTTAATCAGTGAGACTCCCATAGGGTTCGGTGTTAATCAGTGAGACTCCCATAGGGTTCAGTGTTAATC
The DNA here is from genome assembly GCF_048934315.1 of Petromyzon marinus. Lineage (NCBI taxonomy): Eukaryota > Metazoa > Chordata > Hyperoartia > Petromyzontiformes > Petromyzontidae > Petromyzon > Petromyzon marinus. The sequence goes on from NW_027423612.1 coordinate 2,766,155, forward strand.
AGTGAGACTCCCATAGGGTTCAGTGTTAATCAGTGAGACTCCCATAGGGTTCGGTGTTAATCAGTGAGACTTCCATAGGGTTCAGTGTTAATCAGTGAGACTCCCATAGGGTTCGGTGTTAATCAGTGAAACTCCCAGAGGGTTCAGTGTTAATCAGTGAGACTCCCACAGGGTTCTGTGTTAATCAGTGAGACTCCCATAGGGTTCAGTATTAATTAGTGAGACTCCCATAGGGTTCAGTGTTAATCAATGAGACTCCCAAAGGGTTAAGTGTTAATCAGTGAGACTCCCACAGAGTTCAGTGTTAATCAGTGATACTCCCACAGGATTCAGTGGTAATCAGTGAGACTCTCATAGGGTTCAGTGTTAATCAGTGAGACTCCCTCAGGGTTCAGTGTTAATCAATGAGACACCCATTGGGTTCGGTGTTAATCAGTGAGACCCCCATAGGGTTCAGTGCTAATCAGTGATATTCCCATAGGGTTCAGTGTTAATCAGTGAGACTCCCATAGGGTTCAGTGTTAATCAGTGAGACTCCCACAGAGTTCAGTGTTAATCAGTGAGACTCCCATAGGGTTCAGTGTTAATTAGTGAGACTCCCATAGGGTTCAGTGTTAATCAGTGAGACTCCCACAGGTTTCAGTGTTAATCAGTGAGACTCCCATAGGGTTCAGTATTAATCAGTGAGACGCCCACCGGGTTCAGTGTTAATCAGCAAGATTTCCATAGGGTGCAGTGTTAATCAGTGAGACTTCCACAGGGTTCAGTGTTAATCAGTGAGACTCCCATAGGGTTCAGTGTTAATCAGTGAGACTCCCATAGGGTTCAGTGTTAATCAGTGCGACTCCCATAGGGTTCGGTGTTAATCAGTGAGACTTCCATAGGGTTCAGTGTTAATCAGTGAGACTCCCATAGGGTTCGGTGTTAATCAGTGAAACTCCCAGAGGGTTCAGTGTTAATCAGTGAGACTCCCACAGGGTTCTGTGTTAATCAGTGAGACTCCCACAGGGTTCAGTGTTAATCAGTGAGACTCCCACAGGGTTCAGTGTTAATCAGTGAGACTCCCATAGGGTTCAGTGTTAATCAGTGAGACTCCCATAGGGTTCAGTGTTAATCAGTGAGACTCCCATAGGGTTCGGTGTTAATCAGTGAGACTTCCATATGGTTCAGTGTTAATCAGTGAGACTCCCATAGGGTTCGGTGTTAATCAGTGAAACTCCCAGAGGGTTCAGTGTTAATCAGTGAGACTCCCACAGGGTTCTGTGTTAATCAGTGAGACTCCCACAGGGTTCAGTGTTAATTAGTGAGACTCCCATAGGGTTCAGTGTTAATCAATGAGACTCCCAAAGGGTTAAGTGTTAATCAGTGAGACTCCCACAGAGTTCAGTGTTAATCAGTGATACTCCCACAGGATTCAGTGGTAATCAGTGAGTCTCCCATAGGGTTCAGTGCTAATCAGTGATATTCCCATAGGGTTCAGTGTTAATCAGTGAGACTCCCATAGGGTTCAGTGTTAATCAGTGAGACTCCCACAGGGTTCAGTGTTAATCAGTGAGACTCCCATAGGGTTCAGTGTTAATTAGTGAGACTCCCATAGGGTTCATTGTTAATCAGTGAGACTCCCACAGGGTTCAGTGTTAATCGGTGAGACTCCCATAGGGTTCAGTATTAATCAGTGAGACTCCCACCGGGTTCAGTGTTAATCAGCAAGATTCCCATAGGGTGCAGTGTTAATCAGTGAGACTCCCACAGGGTTCAGTGTTAATCAGTGAGACTCCCATAGGGTTCAGTGTTAATCAGTGAGACTCCCACAGGGTTCAGTGTTAATCAGTGAGACTCCCATAGGGTTCAGTGTTAATCAATGAGACTCCCATAGGGTTCAGTGTTCATCAGTGAGCCTCCCACAGGGTTCAATTTTAATCAGTGAGACTCCCACAGGGTTCTGTGTGAATCAGTGAGACTCCCACAGGGTTCAATGTTAATCAGTGAGACTCCCACAGGGTTCTGTGTTAATCAGTGAGACTCCCACAGGGTTCAGTGTTAATCAGCGAGATTCCCATAGGGTTCAGTGTTAATCAGTGAGACTCCCACAGGGTTCAGTGTTAATCGGTGAGACTCCCAAAGGGTTCAGTGTTAATCAGTGAGACTCCCATAGGGTTCAGTGTTAATCAGTTATACTCCCATAGTGTTCAGTGTAAATCACTGAGACTCCCATTGGGTTCGGTGTTAATCAGTGAGACTCCCATAGGGTTCGGTGTTAATCAGTGAGACTCCCATAGGGTTCAGTGTTAATCAGTGAGACTCCCATAGGGTTCAGTGTTAATCAGTGAGACTCCCATAGGGTTCGGTGTTAATCAGTGAGACTTCCATAGGGTTCAGTGTTAATCAGTGAGACTCCCATAGGGTTCGGTGTTAATCAGTGAAACTCCCAGAGGGTTCAGTGTTAATCAGTGAGACTCCCACAGGGTTCTGTGTTAATCAGTGAGACTCCCATAGGGTTCAGTATTAATTAGTGAGACTCCCATAGGGTTCAGTGTTAATCAATGAGACTCCCAAAGGGTTAAGTGTTAATCAGTGAGACTCCCACAGAGTTCAGTGTTAATCAGTGATACTCCCACAGGATTCAGTGGTAATCAGTGAGACTCTCATAGGGTTCAGTGTTAATCAGTGAGACTCCCTCAGGGTTCAGTGTTAATCAATGAGACACCCATTGGGTTCGGTGTTAATCAGTGAGACTCCCATAGGGTTCAGTGCTAATCAGTGATATTCCCATAGGGTTCAGTGTTAATCAGTGAGACTCCCATAGGGTTCAGTGTTAATCAGTGAGACTCCCACAGAGTTCAGTGTTAATCAGTGAGACTCCCATAGGGTTCAGTGTTAATTAGTGAGACTCCCATAGGGTTCAGTGTTAATCAGTGAGACTCCCACAGGTTTCAGTGTTAATCAGTGAGACTCCCATAGGGTTCAGTATTAATCAGTGAGACGCCCACCGGGTTCAGTGTTAATCAGCAAGATTTCCATAGGGTGCAGTGTTAATCAGTGAGACTTCCACAGGGTTCAGTGTTAATCAGTGAGACTCCCATAGGGTTCAGTGTTAATCAGTGAGACTCCCATAGGGTTCAGTGTTAATCAGTGCGACTCCCATAGGGTTCGGTGTTAATCAGTGAGACTTCCATAGGGTTCAGTGTTAATCAGTGAGACTCCCATAGGGTTCGGTGTTAATCAGTGAAACTCCCAGAGGGTTCAGTGTTAATCAGTGAGACTCCCACAGGGTTCTGTGTTAATCAGTGAGACTCCCACAGGGTTCAGTGTTAATCAGTGAGACTCCCACAGGGTTCAGTGTTAATCAGTGAGACTCCCATAGGGTTCAGTGTTAATCAGTGAGACTCCCATAGGGTTCAGTGTTAATCAGTGAGACTCCCATAGGGTTCGGTGTTAATCAGTGAGACTTCCATATGGTTCAGTGTTAATCAGTGAGACTCCCATAGGGTTCGGTGTTAATCAGTGAAACTCCCAGAGGGTTCAGTGTTAATCAGTGAGACTCCCACAGGGTTCTGTGTTAATCAGTGAGACTCCCACAGGGTTCAGTGTTAATTAGTGAGACTCCCATAGGGTTCAGTGTTAATCAATGAGACTCCCAAAGGGTTAAGTGTTAATCAGTGAGACTCCCACAGAGTTCAGTGTTAATCAGTGATACTCCCACAGGATTCAGTGGTAATCAGTGAGTCTCCCATAGGGTTCAGTGCTAATCAGTGATATTCCCATAGGGTTCAGTGTTAATCAGTGAGACTCCCATAGGGTTCAGTGTTAATCAGCGAGACTCCCACAGGGTTCAGTGTTAATCAGTGAGACTCCCATAGGGTTCAGTGTTAATTAGTGAGACTCCCATAGGGTTCATTGTTAATCAGTGAGACTCCCACAGGGTTCAGTGTTAATCGGTGAGACTCCCATAGGGTTCAGTATTAATCAGTGAGACTCCCACCGGGTTCAGTGTTAATCAGCAAGATTCCCATAGGGTGCAGTGTTAATCAGTGAGACTCCCACAGGGTTCAGTGTTAATCAGTGAGACTCCCATAGGGTTCAGTGTTAATCAGTGAGACTCCCATAGGGTCCAGTGTTAATCAATGAGACTCCCATAGGGTTCAGTGTTAATCAGTGAGACTCCAACAGGGTTCAGTGTTAATCAGTGAGACTCCCACAGGGTTCAGTGTTAATCAGTGAGACTCCCACAGGGTTCAGTGTTAATCAGTGAGACTCCCACAGGGTTCAGTGTTAATCAGTGAGACTCCCATAGGGTTCAGTGTTAATCAGTGAGACTCCCACAGGGTTCAGTGTTAAACAGTGAGACTCCCATTGGGTTCGGTGTTAATCAGTGAGACTCCCACAGGGTTCAGTGTTAATCAGTGAGACTCCCACAGGGTTCTGTGTTAATCAGCGAGACTCCCACAGGGTTCAATGTTAATCAGTGAGACTCCCACAGGGTTCTGTGTTAATCAGTGAGACTCCCACAGGGTTCAGTGTTAATCAGTGAGACTCCCATAGGGTTCAGTGTTAATCAGTGAAACTCCCATAGGGTTCGTTGTTAATCAGTGAGACTCCCACAGGGTTCAGTGTTCATCAGTGAGACTCCCACAGGGTTCAGTGTTAATCAGTGAGAATCCGACAGGGTTCTGTGTTAATCAGTGAGACTCCCACAGGGTTCAGTGTTAATCCGTGAGACTCCCATAGGGTTCAGTGTTAATCAGTGAGACTCCCATAGGGTTCGGTGTTAATCAGTGAGACTCCCACAGGGTTCAGTGTTAATCAGTGAGACTCCCATGGGGTTCAGTGTTAATCAGTGAGACTCCCATAGGCTTCAGTGTTAATCAGTGAGTCCCCCACAAGGTTCAGTGTTAATCAGTGAGACTCCCACAGGGTTCAGTGTTAATCAGTGAGACTCCCACAGGGTTCAGTGTTAATCAGTGAGACTGCCATAGGTTTCAGTGTTAATAAGTGAGACTCCCACAGAGTTCAGTGTTAATCAGTGATACTCCCACAGGATTCAGTGGTAATCAGTGAGACTCTCATAGGGTTCAGTGTTAATTAGTGAGACTCCCACAGGGTTCAGTGTTAATCAGTGAGACTCCCATAGGGTTCAGTATTAATCAGTGAGACGCCCACCGGGTTCAGTGTTAATCAGCAAGATTTCCATAGGGTGCAGTGTTAATCAGTGAGACTCCCACAGGGTTCAGTGTTAATCAGTGAGACTCCCATAGGGTTCAGTGTTAATCAGTGAGACTCCCATAGGGTTCAGTGTTAATCAGTGAGACTCCCATAGGGTTCGGTGTTAATCAGTGAGACTTCCATATGGTTCAGTGTTAATCAGTGAGACTCCCATAGGGTTCGGTGTTAATCAGTGAAACTCCCAGAGGGTTCAGTGTTAATCAGTGAGACTCCCACAGGGTTCTGTGTTAATCAGTGAGACTCCCACAGGGTTCAGTGTTAATTAGTGAGACTCCCATAGGGTTCAGTGTTAATCAATGAGACTCCCAAAGGGTTAAGTGTTAATCAGTGAGACTCCCACAGAGTTCAGTGTTAATCAGTGATACTCCCACAGGATTCAGTGGTAATCAGTGAGACTCTCATAGGGTTCAGTGTTAATTAGTGAGACTCCCACAGGGTTCAGTGTTAATCAGTGAGACTCCCATAGGGTTCAGTATTAATCAGTGAGACGCCCACCGGGTTCAGTGTTAATCAGCAAGATTTCCATAGGGTGCAGTGTTAATCAGTGAGACTCCCACAGGGTTCAGTGTTAATCAGTGAGACTCCCATAGGGTTCAGTGTTAATCAGTGAGACTCCCATAGGGTTCAGTGTTAATCAGTGAGACTCCCATAGGGTTCGGTGTTAATCAGTGAGACTTCCATATGGTTCAGTGTTAATCAGTGAGACTCCCATAGGGTTCGGTGTTAATCAGTGAAACTCCCAGAGGGTTCAGTGTTAATCAGTGAGACTCCCACAGGGTTCTGTGTTAATCAGTGAGACTCCCACAGGGTTCAGTGTTAATTAGTGAGACTCCCATAGGGTTCAGTGTTAATCAATGAGACTCCCAAAGGGTTAAGTGTTAATCAGTGAGACTCCCACAGAGTTCAGTGTTAATCAGTGATACTCCCACAGGATTCAGTGGTAATCAGTGAGTCTCCCATAGGGTTCAGTGCTAATCAGTGATATTCCCATAGGGTTCAGTGTTAATCAGTGAGACTCCCATAGGGTTCAGTGTTAATCAGTGAGACTCCCACAGGGTTCAGTGTTAATCAGTGAGACTCCCATAGGGTTCAGTGTTAATTAGTGAGACTCCCATAGGGTTCAGTGTTAATCAGTGAGACTCCCACAGGGTTCAGTGTTAATCGGTGAGACTCCCATAGGGTTCAGTATTAATCAGTGAGACTCCCACCGGGTTCAGTGTTAATCAGCAAGATTCCCATAGGGTGCAGTGTTAATCAGTGAGACTCCCACAGGGTTCAGTGTTAATCAGTGAGACTCCCATAGGGTTCAGTGTTAATCAGTGAGACTCCCATAGGGTCCAGTGTTAATCAATGAGACTCCCATAGGGTTCAGTGTTAATCAGTGAGACTCCAACAGGGTTCAGTGTTAATCAGTGAGACTCCCACAGGGTTCAGTGTTAATCAGTGAGACTCCCACAGGGTTCAGTGTTAATCAGTGAGACTCCCACAGGGTTCAGTGTTAATCAGTGAGACTCCCATAGGGTTCAGTGTTAATCAGTGAGACTCCCACAGGGTTCAGTGTTAAACAGTGAGACTCCCATTGGGTTCGGTGTTAATCAGTGAGACTCCCACAGGGTTCAGTGTTAATCAGTGAGACTCCCACAGGGTTCTGTGTTAATCAGCGAGACTCCCACAGGGTTCAATGTTAATCAGTGAGACTCCCACAGGGTTCTGTGTTAATCAGTGAGACTCCCACAGGGTTCAGTGTTAATCAGTGAGACTCCCATAGGGTTCAGTGTTAATCAGTGAAACTCCCATAGGGTTCGTTGTTAATCAGTGAGACTCCCACAGGGTTCAGTGTTCATCAGTGAGACTCCCACAGGGTTCAGTGTTAATCAGTGAGAATCCGACAGGGTTCTGTGTTAATCAGTGAGACTCCCACAGGGTTCAGTGTTAATCCGTGAGACTCCCATAGGGTTCAGTGTTAATCAGTGAGACTCCCATAGGGTTCGGTGTTAATCAGTGAGACTCCCACAGGGTTCAGTGTTAATCAGTGAGACTCCCATGGGGTTCAGTGTTAATCAGTGAGACTCCCATAGGCTTCAGTGTTAATCAGTGAGTCCCCCACAAGGTTCAGTGTTAATCAGTGAGACTCCCACAGGGTTCAGTGTTAATCAGTGAGACTCCCACAGGGTTCAGTGTTAATCAGTGAGACTGCCATAGGTTTCAGTGTTAATCAGTGAGACTCCCACAGAGTTCAGTGTTAATCAGTGATACTCCCACAGGATTCAGTGGTAATCAGTGAGACTCTCATAGGGTTCAGTGTTAATTAGTGAGACTCCCACAGGGTTCAGTGTTAATCAGTGAGACTCCCATAGGGTTCAGTATTAATCAGTGAGACGCCCACCGGGTTCAGTGTTAATCAGCAAGATTTCCATAGGGTGCAGTGTTAATCAGTGAGACTCCCACAGGGTTCAGTGTTAATCAGTGAGACTCCCATAGGGTTCAGTGTTAATCAGTGAGACTCCCATAGGGTTCAGTGTTAATCAGTGAGACTCCCATAGGGTTCGGTGTTAATCAGTGAGACTTCCATATGGTTCAGTGTTAATCAGTGAGACTCCCATAGGGTTCGGTGTTAATCAGTGAAACTCCCAGAGGGTTCAGTGTTAATCAGTGAGACTCCCACAGGGTTCTGTGTTAATCAGTGAGACTCCCACAGGGTTCAGTGTTAATTAGTGAGACTCCCATAGGGTTCAGTGTTAATCAATGAGACTCCCAAAGGGTTAAGTGTTAATCAGTGAGACTCCCACAGAGTTCAGTGTTAATCAGTGATACTCCCACAGGATTCAGTGGTAATCAGTGAGTCTCCCATAGGGTTCAGTGCTAATCAGTGATATTCCCATAGGGTTCAGTGTTAATCAGTGAGACTCCCATAGGGTTCAGTGTTAATCAGTGAGACTCCCACAGGGTTCAGTGTTAATCAGTGAGACTCCCATAGGGTTCAGTGTTAATTAGTGAGACTCCCATAGGGTTCAGTGTTAATCAGTGAGACTCCCACAGGGTTCAGTGTTAATCGGTGAGACTCCCATAGGGTTCAGTATTAATCAGTGAGACTCCCACCGGGTTCAGTGTTAATCAGCAAGATTCCCATAGGGTGCAGTGTTAATCAGTGAGACTCCCACAGGGTTCAGTGTTAATCAGTGAGACTCCCATAGGGTTCAGTGTTAATCAGTGAGACTCCCATAGGGTCCAGTGTTAATCAATGAGACTCCCATAGGGTTCAGTGTTAATCAGTGAGACTCCAACAGGGTTCAGTGTTAATCAGTGAGACTCCCACAGGGTTCAGTGTTAATCAGTGAGACTCCCACAGGGTTCAGTGTTAATCAGTGAGACTCCCACAGGGTTCAGTGTTAATCAGTGAGACTCCCATAGGGTTCAGTGTTAATCAGTGAGACTCCCACAGGGTTCAGTGTTAAACAGTGAGACTCCCATTGGGTTCGGTGTTAATCAGTGAGACTCCCACAGGGTTCAGTGTTAATCAGTGAGACTCCCACAGGGTTCTGTGTTAATCAGCGAGACTCCCACAGGGTTCAATGTTAATCAGTGAGACTCCCACAGGGTTCTGTGTTAATCAGTGAGACTCCCACAGGGTTCAGTGTTAATCAGTGAGACTCCCATAGGGTTCAGTGTTAATCAGTGAAACTCCCATAGGGTTCGTTGTTAATCAGTGAGACTCCCACAGGGTTCAGTGTTCATCAGTGAGACTCCCACAGGGTTCAGTGTTAATCAGTGAGAATCCGACAGGGTTCTGTGTTAATCAGTGAGACTCCCACAGGGTTCAGTGTTAATCCGTGAGACTCCCATAGGGTTCAGTGTTAATCAGTGAGACTCCCATAGGGTTCGGTGTTAATCAGTGAGACTCCCACAGGGTTCAGTGTTAATCAGTGAGACTCCCATAGGGTTCAGTGTTAATCCGTGAGACTCCCACAGGGTTCAGTGTAAATCACTGAGACTCCCATTGGGTTCGGTGTTAATCAGTTAGACTCCCATAGGGTTCAGTGTTAATCAGTGAGACTCCCATAGGGTTCAGTGTTAATCAGTGAGACTCCCATAGGGTTCAGTGTTAATCAGTGAGTCTCCCATAGGGTTCGGTGTTAATCAGTGAGACTCCCTTAGGGTTCAGTGTTAATCAGTGAGACTCCCATAGGGTTCGGTGTTAATCAGTGAAACTCCCAGAGGGTTCAGTGTTAATCAGTGAGACTCCCATAGGGTTCAGTGTTAATCAGTGAGACTCCCATAGGGTTCAGTGTTAATCAGTGAGTCTCCCATAGGGTTCGGTGTTAATCAGTGAGACTCCCTTAGGGTTCAGTGTTAATCAGTGAGACTCCCATAGGGTTCGGTGTTAATCAGTGAAACTCCCAGAGGGTTCAGTGTTAATCAGTGAGACTCTCATAGGGTTCAGTGTTAATCAGTGAGACTCCCATAGGGTTCAGTATTAATTAGTGAGACTCCCATAGGGTTCAGTGTTAATCAATGAGACTCCCAAAGGGTTAAGTGTTAATCAGTGAGACTCCCACAGAGTTCAGTGTTAATCAGTGATACTCCCACAGGATTCAGTGGTAATCAGTGAGACTCTCATAGGGTTCAGTGTTAATCAGTGAGACTCCCTCAGGGTTCAGTGTTAATCAATGAGACACCCATTGGGTTCGGTGTTAATCAGTGAGACTCCCATAGGGTTCAGTGCTAATCAGTGATATTCCCATAGGGTTCAGTGTTAATCAGTGAGACTCCCATAGGGTTCAGTGTTAATCAGTGAGACTCCCACAGGGTTCAGTGTTAATCAGTGAGACTCCCATAGGGTTCAGTGTTAATTAGTGAGACTCCCATAGGGTTCAGTGTTAATCAGTGAGACTCCCACAGGGTTCAGTGTTAATCAGTGAGACTCCCATAGGGTTCAGTATTAATCAGTGAGACGCCCACCGGGTTCAGTGTTAATCAGCAAGATTTCCATAGGGTGCAGTGTTAATCAGTGAGACTCCCACAGGGTTCAGTGTTAATCAGTGAGACTCCCATAGGGTTCAGTGTTAATCAGTGAGACTCCCATAGGGTTCAGTGTTAATCAGTGCGACTCCCATAGGGTTCGGTGTTAATCAGTGAGACTTCCATAGGGTTCAGTGTTAATCAGTGAGACTCCCATAGGGTTCGGTGTTAATCAGTGAAACTCCCAGAGGGTTCAGTGTTAATCAGTGAGACTCCCACAGGGTTCTGTGTTAATCAGTGAGACTCCCACAGGGTTCAGTGTTAATTAGTGAGACTCCCATAGGGTTCAGTGTTAATCAATGAGACTCCCAAAGGGTTAAGTGTTAATCAGTGAGACTCCCACAGAGTTCAGTGTTAATCAGTGATACTCCCACAGGATTCAGTGGTAATCAGTGAGACTCTCATAGGGTTCAGTGTTAATTAGTGAGACTCCCACAGGGTTCAGTGTTAATCAGTGAGACTCCCATAGGGTTCAGTATTAATCAGTGAGACGCCCACCGGGTTCAGTGTTAATCAGCAAGATTTCCATAGGGTGCAGTGTTAATCAGTGAGACTCCCACAGGGTTCAGTGTTAATCAGTGAGACTCCCATAGGGTTCAGTGTTAATCAGTGAGACTCCCATAGGGTTCAGTGTTAATCAGTGAGACTCCCATAGGGTTCGGTGTTAATCAGTGAGACTTCCATATGGTTCAGTGTTAATCAGTGAGACTCCCATAGGGTTCGGTGTTAATCAGTGAAACTCCCAGAGGGTTCAGTGTTAATCAGTGAGACTCCCACAGGGTTCTGTGTTAATCAGTGAGACTCCCACAGGGTTCAGTGTTAATTAGTGAGACTCCCATAGGGTTCAGTGTTAATCAATGAGACTCCCAAAGGGTTAAGTGTTAATCAGTGAGACTCCCACAGAGTTCAGTGTTAATCAGTGATACTCCCACAGGATTCAGTGGTAATCAGTGAGTCTCCCATAGGGTTCAGTGCTAATCAGTGATATTCCCATAGGGTTCAGTGTTAATCAGTGAGACTCCCATAGGGTTCAGTGTTAATCAGTGAGACTCCCACAGGGTTCAGTGTTAATCAGTGAGACTCCCATAGGGTTCAGTGTTAATTAGTGAGACTCCCATAGGGTTCAGTGTTAATCAGTGAGACTCCCACAGGGTTCAGTGTTAATCGGTGAGACTCCCATAGGGTTCAGTATTAATCAGTGAGACTCCCACCGGGTTCAGTGTTAATCAGCAAGATTCCCATAGGGTGCAGTGTTAATCAGTGAGACTCCCACAGGGTTCAGTGTTAATCAGTGAGACTCCCATAGGGTTCAGTGTTAATCAGTGAGACTCCCATAGGGTCCAGTGTTAATCAATGAGACTCCCATAGGGTTCAGTGTTAATCAGTGAGACTCCAACAGGGTTCAGTGTTAATCAGTGAGACTCCCACAGGGTTCAGTGTTAATCAGTGAGACTCCCACAGGGTTCAGTGTTAATCAGTGAGACTCCCACAGGGTTCAGTGTTAATCAGTGAGACTCCCATAGGGTTCAGTGTTAATCAGTGAGACTCCCACAGGGTTCAGTGTTAAACAGTGAGACTCCCATTGGGTTCGGTGTTAATCAGTGAGACTCCCACAGGGTTCAGTGTTAATCAGTGAGACTCCCACAGGGTTCTGTGTTAATCAGCGAGACTCCCACAGGGTTCAATGTTAATCAGTGAGACTCCCACAGGGTTCTGTGTTAATCAGTGAGACTCCCACAGGGTTCAGTGTTAATCAGTGAGACTCCCATAGGGTTCAGTGTTAATCAGTGAAACTCCCATAGGGTTCGTTGTTAATCAGTGAGACTCCCACAGGGTTCAGTGTTCATCAGTGAGACTCCCACAGGGTTCAGTGTTAATCAGTGAGAATCCGACAGGGTTCTGTGTTAATCAGTGAGACTCCCACAGGGTTCAGTGTTAATCCGTGAGACTCCCATAGGGTTCAGTGTTAATCAGTGAGACTCCCATAGGGTTCGGTGTTAATCAGTGAGACTCCCACAGGGTTCAGTGTTAATCAGTGAGACTCCCATGGGGTTCAGTGTTAATCAGTGAGACTCCCATAGGCTTCAGTGTTAATCAGTGAGTCCCCCACAAGGTTCAGTGTTAATCAGTGAGACTCCCACAGGGTTCAGTGTTAATCAGTGAGACTCCCACAGGGTTCAGTGTTAATCAGTGAGACTGCCATAGGTTTCAGTGTTAATCAGTGAGACTCCCACAGAGTTCAGTGTTAATCAGTGATACTCCCACAGGATTCAGTGGTAATCAGTGAGACTCTCATAGGGTTCAGTGTTAATTAGTGAGACTCCCACAGGGTTCAGTGTTAATCAGTGAGACTCCCATAGGGTTCAGTATTAATCAGTGAGACGCCCACCGGGTTCAGTGTTAATCAGCAAGATTTCCATAGGGTGCAGTGTTAATCAGTGAGACTCCCACAGGGTTCAGTGTTAATCAGTGAGACTCCCATAGGGTTCAGTGTTAATCAGTGAGACTCCCATAGGGTTCAGTGTTAATCAGTGAGACTCCCATAGGGTTCGGTGTTAATCAGTGAGACTTCCATATGGTTCAGTGTTAATCAGTGAGACTCCCATAGGGTTCGGTGTTAATCAGTGAAACTCCCAGAGGGTTCAGTGTTAATCAGTGAGACTCCCACAGGGTTCTGTGTTAATCAGTGAGACTCCCACAGGGTTCAGTGTTAATTAGTGAGACTCCCATAGGGTTCAGTGTTAATCAATGAGACTCCCAAAGGGTTAAGTGTTAATCAGTGAGACTCCCACAGAGTTCAGTGTTAATCAGTGATACTCCCACAGGATTCAGTGGTAATCAGTGAGTCTCCCATAGGGTTCAGTGCTAATCAGTGATATTCCCATAGGGTTCAGTGTTAATCAGTGAGACTCCCATAGGGTTCAGTGTTAATCAGTGAGACTCCCACAGGGTTCAGTGTTAATCAGTGAGACTCCCATAGGGTTCAGTGTTAATTAGTGAGACTCCCATAGGGTTCAGTGTTAATCAGTGAGACTCCCACAGGGTTCAGTGTTAATCGGTGAGACTCCCATAGGGTTCAGTATTAATCAGTGAGACTCCCACCGGGTTCAGTGTTAATCAGCAAGATTCCCATAGGGTGCAGTGTTAATCAGTGAGACTCCCACAGGGTTCAGTGTTAATCAGTGAGACTCCCATAGGGTTCAGTGTTAATCAGTGAGACTCCCATAGGGTCCAGTGTTAATCAATGAGACTCCCATAGGGTTCAGTGTTAATCAGTGAGACTCCAACAGGGTTCAGTGTTAATCAGTGAGACTCCCACAGGGTTCAGTGTTAATCAGTGAGACTCCCACAGGGTTCAGTGTTAATCAGTGAGACTCCCACAGGGTTCAGTGTTAATCAGTGAGACTCCCATAGGGTTCAGTGTTAATCAGTGAGACTCCCACAGGGTTCAGTGTTAAACAGTGAGACTCCCATTGGGTTCGGTGTTAATCAGTGAGACTCCCACAGGGTTCAGTGTTAATCAGTGAGACTCCCACAGGGTTCTGTGTTAATCAGCGAGACTCCCACAGGGTTCAATGTTAATCAGTGAGACTCCCACAGGGTTCTGTGTTAATCAGTGAGACTCCCACAGGGTTCAGTGTTAATCAGTGAGACTCCCATAGGGTTCAGTGTTAATCAGTGAAACTCCCATAGGGTTCGTTGTTAATCAGTGAGACTCCCACAGGGTTCAGTGTTCATCAGTGAGACTCCCACAGGGTTCAGTGTTAATCAGTGAGAATCCGACAGGGTTCTGTGTTAATCAGTGAGACTCCCACAGGGTTCAGTGTTAATCCGTGAGACTCCCATAGGGTTCAGTGTTAATCAGTGAGACTCCCATAGGGTTCGGTGTTAATCAGTGAGACTCCCACAGGGTTCAGTGTTAATCAGTGAGACTCCCATAGGGTTCAGTGTTAATCCGTGAGACTCCCACAGGGTTCAGTGTAAATCACTGAGACTCCCATTGGGTTCGGTGTTAATCAGTTAGACTCCCATAGGGTTCAGTGTTAATCAGTGAGACTCCCATAGGGTTCAGTGTTAATCAGTGAGACTCCCATAGGGTTCAGTGTTAATCAGTGAGTCTCCCATAGGGTTCGGTGTTAATCAGTGAGACTCCCTTAGGGTTCAGTGTTAATCAGTGAGACTCCCATAGGGTTCGGTGTTAATCAGTGAAACTCCCAGAGGGTTCAGTGTTAATCAGTGAGACTCTCATAGGGTTCAGTGTTAATCAGTGAGACTCCCATAGGGTCCAGTGTTAATCAATGAGACTCCCATAGGGTTCAGTGTTAATCAGTGAGACTCCAACAGGGTTCAGTGTTAATCAGTGAGACTCCCACAGGGTTCAGTGTTAATCAGTGAGACTCCCACAGGGTTCAGTGTTAATCAGTGAGACTCCCACAGGGTTCAGTGTTAATCAGTGAGACTCCCATAGGGTTCAGTGTTAATCAGTGAGACTCCCACAGGGTTCAGTGTTAATCAGTGAGACTCCCATTGGGTTCGGTGTTAATCAGTGAGACTCCCACAGGGTTCAGTGTTAATCAGTGAGACTCCCACAGGGTTCTGTGTTAATCAGCGAGACTCCCACAGGGTTCAATGTTAATCAGTGAGACTCCCACAGGGTTCTGTGTTAATCAGTGAGACTCCCACAGGGTTCAGTGTTAATCAGTGAGACTCCCATAGGGTTCAGTGTTAATCAGTGAAACTCCCATAGGGTTCGTTGTTAATCAGTGAGACTCCCACAGGGTTCAGTGTTCATCAGTGAGACTCCCACAGGGTTCAGTGTTAATCAGTGAGACTCCGACAGGGTTCTGTGTTAATCAGTGAGACTCCCACAGGGTTCAGTGTTAATCCGTGAGACTCCCACAGGGTTCAGTGTTAATCAGTGAGACTCCCATAGGGTTCAGTGTTAATCCGTGAGACTCCCACAGGGTTCAGTGTAAATCACTGAGACTCCCATTGGGTTCGGTGTTAATCAGTTAGACTCCCATAGGGTTCAGTGTTAATCAGTGAGACTCCCATAGGGTTCAGTGTTAATCAGTGAGACTCCCATAGGGTTCAGTGTTAATCAGTGAGTCTCCCATAGGGTTCGGTGTTAATCAGTGAGACTCCCTTAGGGTTCAGTGTTAATAAGTGAGACTCCCATAGGGTTCGGTGTTAATCAGTGAGACTCCCACAGGGTTCAGTGTTAATCAGTGAGACTCCCATAGGGTTCAGTGTTAATCCGTGAGACTCCCACAGGGTTCAGTGTAAATCACTGAGACTCCCATTGGGTTCGGTGTTAATCAGTTAGACTCCCATAGGGTTCAGTGTTAATCAGTGAGACTCCCATAGGGTTCAGTGTTAATCAGTGAGACTCCCATAGGGTTCAGTGTTAATCAGTGAGTCTCCCATAGGGTTCGGTGTTAATCAGTGAGACTCCCTTAGGGTTCAGTGTTAATCAGTGAGACTCCCATAGGGTTCGGTGTTAATCAGTGAAACTCCCAGAGGGTTCAGTGTTAATCAGTGAGACTCTCATAGGGTTCAGTGTTAATCAGTGAGACTCCCATAGGGTCCAGTGTTAATCAATGAGACTCCCATAGGGTTCAGTGTTAATCAGTGAGACTCCAACAGGGTTCAGTGTTAATCAGTGAGACTCCCACAGGGTTCAGTGTTAATCAGTGAGACTCCCACAGGGTTCAGTGTTAATCAGTGAGACTCCCACAGGGTTCAGTGTTAATCAGTGAGACTCCCATAGGGTTCAGTGTTAATCAGTGAGACTCCCACAGGGTTCAGTGTTAATCAGTGAGACTCCCATTGGGTTCGGTGTTAATCAGTGAGACTCCCACAGGGTTCAGTGTTAATCAGTGAGACTCCCACAGGGTTCTGTGTTAATCAGCGAGACTCCCACAGGGTTCAATGTTAATCAGTGAGACTCCCACAGGGTTCTGTGTTAATCAGTGAGACTCCCACAGGGTTCAGTGTTAATCAGTGAGACTCCCATAGGGTTCAGTGTTAATCAGTGAAACTCCCATAGGGTTCGTTGTTAATCAGTGAGACTCCCACAGGGTTCAGTGTTCATCAGTGAGACTCCCACAGGGTTCAGTGTTAATCAGTGAGACTCCGACAGGGTTCTGTGTTAATCAGTGAGACTCCCACAGGGTTCAGTGTTAATCCGTGAGACTCCCATAGGGTTCAGTGTTAATCAGTGAGACTCCCATAGGGTTCGGTGTTAATCAGTGAGACTCCCACAGGGTTCAGTGTTAATCAGTGAGACTCCCATAGGGTTCAGTGTTAATCCGTGAGACTCCCACAGGGTTCAGTGTAAATCACTGAGACTCCCATTGGGTTCGGTGTTAATCAGTTAGACTCCCAGAGGGTTCAGTGTTAATCATTGAGACTCTCACAGGGTTCTGTGTTAATCAGTGAGACTCCCACAGGGTTCAATGTTAATTAGTGAGACTCCCATAGGGTTCAGTGTTAATCAATGAGACTCCCATAGGGTTCAGTGTTAATCAGTGAGACTCCCACAGGGTTCAGTGTTAATCAGTGAGACTCCCACAGGGTTTTAGTGTTAATCAGTGAGACTCCTAAAGGGTTCAGTGTTAATCAGTGAGACTCCCTCAGGGTTCAGTGTTAATCAATGAGACTCCCATTGGGTTCGGTGTTAATCAGTGAGACTCCCATAGGGGTCAGTGCTAATCAGTGATATTCCCATAGGATTCAGTGCTAATCAGTGAGATTCCCATAGGGTTCAGTGTTAATCAGTGAGACTCCCATAGGGTTCAGTGTTAATCAGTGAGAATCCCATAGGGTTCAATGTTAATCAGTGAGACTCCCACAGGGTTCAGTGTTAATCAGTGAGACTCCCACAGGGTTCAGTGTTAATCAGTGAGACTCCCATAGGGTTCAGTGTTATTCAGTGAGACTCCCATAGTGTTCAGTGTAAATCACTGAGACTCCCATTGGGTTCGGTGTTAATCAGTGAGACTCCCATAGGGTTCGGTGTTAATCAGTGAGACTCCCATAGGGTTCAGTGTTGATCAGTGAGACTCCCATCGGGTTCAGTGTTAATTAGTGAGAATCCCATAGGGTTTGGTGTTAATCAGTGAAACTCCCAGAGGGTTCAGTGTTAATCAGTGAGACTCCCACAGGGTTCAGTGTTAATCAGTGAGACTCCCATAGGGTTCAGTGTTAATCAATGAGACTCCCATAGGGTTCAGTGTTAATCAGTGAGACTCCAACAGGGTTCAGTGTTAATCAGTGAGACTCCCACAGGGTTCAGTGTTAATCAGTGAGACTCCCACAGGGTTCAGTGTTAATCAGTGAGACTCCCACAGGGTTCAGTGTTAATCAGTGAGACTCCCATAGGGTTCAGTGTTAATCAGTGAGACTCCCACAGGGTTCAGTGTTAATCAGTGAGACTCCCATTGGGTTCGGTGTTAATCAGTGAGACTCCCACAGGGTTCAGTGTTAATCAGTGAGACTCCCACAGGGTTCTGTGTTAATCAGTGAGACTCCCACAGGGTTCAGTGTTAATCAGTGAGACTCCCACAGGGTTCAGTGTTAATCAGTGAGACTCCCACAGGGTTTTAGTGTTAATCAGTGAGACTCCTAAAGGGTTCAGTGTTAATCAGTGAGACTCCCTCAGGGTTCAGTGTTAATCAATGAGACTCCCATTGGGTTCGGTGTTAATCAGTGAGACTCCCATAGGGGTCAGTGCTAATCAGTGATATTCCCATAGGATTCAGTGCTAATCAGTGAGATTCCCATAGGGTTCAGTGTTAATCAGTGAGACTCCCATAGGGTTCAGTGTTAATCAGTGAGAATCCCATAGGGTTCAATGTTAATCAGTGAGACTCCCACAGGGTTCAGTGTTAATCAGTGAGACACCCACAGGGTTCAGTGTTAATCAGTGAGACTCCCATAGGGTTCAGTGTTAATTAGTGAGACTCCCATAGGGTTCAGTGTTAATCAGTGAGACTCCCACAGGGTTCAGTGTTAATCAGTGAGACTCCCATAGGGTTCAGTATTAATCAGTGAGACTCCCACCGGGTTCAGTGTTAATCAGCGAGATTCCCATAGGGTTCAGTGTTAATCAGTGAGACTCCCACAGGGTTCAGTGTTAATCTGTGAGACTCCCATAGGGTTCCGTGTTAATCAGTGAGACTCCCATAGGGTTCAGTGTTAATAAGTGAGACTCCCATAGGGTTCAATGTTAATCAGTGAGACTCCCACAGGGTTCAGTGTTAATCAGTGAGACTCCCATAGGGTTCAGTGTTAATTAGTGAGACTCCCATAGGGTTCAGTGTTAATCAGTGAGACTCCCACAGGGTTCAGTGTTAATCGGTGAGACTCCCATAGGGTTCAGTATTAATCAGTGAGACTCCCACCGGGTTCAGTGTTAATCAGCAAGATTCCCATAGGGTGCAGTGTTAATCAGTGAGACTCCCACAGGGTTCAGTGTTAATCAGTGAGACTCCCATAGGGTTCAGTGTTAATCAGTGAGACTCCCATAGGGTCCAGTGTTAATCAATGAGACTCCCATAGGGTTCAGTGTTAATCAGTGAGACTCCAACAGGGTTCAGTGTTAATCAGTGAGACTCCCACAGGGTTCAGTGTTAATCAGTGAGACTCCCACAGGGTTCAGTGTTAATCAGTGAGACTCCCACAGGGTTCAGTGTTAATCAGTGAGACTCCCATAGGGTTCAGTGTTAATCAGTGAGACTCCCACAGGGTTCAGTGTTAATCAGTGAGACTCCCATTGGGTTCGGTGTTAATCAGTGAGACTCCCACAGGGTTCAGTGTTGATCAGTGAGACTCCCACAGGGTTCTGTGTTAATCAGCGAGACTCCCACAGTGTTCAATGTTAATCAGTGAGACTCCCACAGGGTTCTGTGTTAATCAGTGAGACTCCCACAGGGTTCAGTGTTAATCAGTGAGACTCCCATAGGGTTCAGTGTTAATCAGTGAAACTCCCATAGGGTTCGTTGTTAATCAGTGAGACTCCCACAGGGTTCAGTGTTCATCAGTGAGACTCCCACAGGGTTCAGTGTTAATCAGTGAGACTCCGACAGGGTTCTGTGTTAATCAGTGAGACTCCCACAGGGTTCAGTGTTAATCCGTGAGACTCCCATAGGGTTCAGTGTTAATCAGTGAGACTCCCATAGGGTTCGGTGTTAATCAGTGAGACTCCCACAGGGTTCAGTGTTAATCAGTGAGACTCCCATAGGGTTCAGTGTTAATCCATGAGACTCCCACAGGGTTCAGTGTAAATCACTGAGACTCCCATTGGGTTCGGTGTTAATCAGTTAGACTCCCATAGGGTTCAGTGTTAATCAGTGAGACTCCCATAGGGTTCAGTGTTAATCAGTGAGACTCCCATAGGGTTCAGTGTTAATCAGTGAGTCTCCCATAGGGTTCGGTGTTAATCAGTGAGACTCCCTTAGGGTTCAGTGTTAATCAGTGAGACTCCCATAGGGTTCGGTGTTAATCAGTGAAACTCCCAGAGGGTTCAGTGTTAATCATTGAGACTCTCATAGGGTTCAGTGTTAATTAGTGAGACTCCCATAGGGTTCAGTGTTAATCAGTGAGACTCCCACAGGGTTCAGTGTTAATCGGTGAGACTCCCATAGGGTTCAGTATTAATCAGTGAGACTCCCACCGGGTTCAGTGTTAATCAGCAAGATTCCCATAGGGTGCAGTGTTAATCAGTGAGACTCCCACAGGGTTCAGTGTTAATCAGTGAGACTCCCATAGGGTTCAGTGTTAATCAGTGAGACTCCCATAGGGTCCAGTGTTAATCAATGAGACTCCCATAGGGTTCAGTGTTAATCAGTGAGACTCCAACAGGGTTCAGTGTTAATCAGTGAGACTCCCACAGGGTTCAGTGTTAATCAGTGAGACTCCCACAGGGTTCAGTGTTAATCAGTGAGACTCCCACAGGGTTCAGTGTTAATCAGTGAGACTCCCATAGGGTTCAGTGTTAATCAGTGAGACTCCCACAGGGTTCAGTGTTAATCAGTGAGACTCCCATTGGGTTCGGTGTTAATCAGTGAGACTCCCACAGGGTTCAGTGTTGATCAGTGAGACTCCCACAGGGTTCTGTGTTAATCAGCGAGACTCCCACAGGGTTCAATGTTAATCAGTGAGACTCCCACAGGGTTCTGTGTTAATCAGTGAGACTCCCACAGGGTTCAGTGTTAATCAGTGAGACTCCCATAGGGTTCAGTGTTAATCAGTGAAACTCCCATAGGGTTCGTTGTTAATCAGTGAGACTCCCACAGGGTTCAGTGTTCATCAGTGAGACTCCCACAGGGTTCAGTGTTAATCAGTGAGACTCCGACAGGGTTCTGTGTTAATCAGTGAGACTCCCACAGGGTTCAGTGTTAATCCGTGAGACTCCCATAGGGTTCAGTGTTAATCAGTGAGACTCCCATAGGGTTCGGTGTTAATCAGTGAGACTCCCACAGGGTTCATGTTAATCAGTGAGACTCCCATAGGGTTCAGTGTTAATCCATGAGACTCCCACAGGGTTCAGTGTAAATCACTGAGACTCCCATTGGGTTCGGTGTTAATCAGTTAGACTCCCATAGGGTTCAGTGTTAATCAGTGAGACTCCCATAGGGTTCAGTGTTAATCAGTGAGACTCCCATAGGGTTCAGTGTTAATCAGTGAGTCTCCCATAGGGTTCGGTGTTAATCAGTGAGACTCTTTTAGGGTTCAGTGTTAATCAGTGAGACTCCCATAGGGTTCGGTGTTAATCAGTGAAACTCCCAGAGGGTTCAGTGTTAATCATTGAGACTCTCACAGGGTTCTGTGTTAATCAGTGAGACTCCCACAGGGTTCAATGTTAATTAGTGAGACTCCCATAGGGTTCGTGTGTTAATCAATGAGACTCCCATAGGGTTCAGTGTTAATCAGTGAGACTCCCACAGGGTTCAGTGTTAATCAGTGAGACTCCCACAGGGTTTTAGTGTTAATCAGTGAGACTCCTAAAGGGTTCAGTGTTAATCAGTGAGACTCCCTCAGGGTTCAGTGTTAATCAATGAGACTCCCATTGGGTTCGGTGTTAATCAGTGAGACTCCCATAGGGGTCAGTGCTAATCAGTGATATTCCCATAGGATTCAGTGCTAATCAGTGAGATTCCCATAGGGTTCAGTGTTAATCAGTGAGACTCCCATAGGGTTCAGTGTTAATCAGTGAGAATCCCATAGGGTTCAATGTTAATCAGTGAGACTCCCACAGGGTTCAGTGTTAATCAGTGAGACTCCCACAGGGTTCAGTGTTAATCAGTGAGACTCCCATAGGGTTCAGTGTTAATTATTGAGACTCCCATAGGGTTCAGTGTTAATCAGTGAGACTCCCACAGGGTTCAGTGTTAATCAGTGAGACTCCCATAGGGTTCAGTATTAATCAGTGAGACTCCCACCGGGTTCAGTGTTAATCAGCGAGATTCCCATAGGGTTCAGTGTTAATCAGTGAGACTCCCACAGGGTTCAGTGTTAATCTGTGAGACTCCCATAAGGTTCAGTGTTAATCAGTGAGACTCCCATAGGGTTCAGTGTTAATCAGTGAGACTCCCATAGGGTTCAATGTTAATCAGTGAGACTCCCACAGGGTTCAGTGTTAATCAGTGAGACTCCCATAGGGTTCAGTGTTAATTAGTGAGACTCCCATAGGGTTCAGTGTTAATCAGTGAGACTCCCACAGGGTTCAGTGTTAATCGGTGAGACTCCCATAGGGTTCAGTATTAACCAGTGAGACTCCCACCGGGTTCAGTGTTAATCAGCAAGATTCCCATAGGGTGCAGTGTTAATCAGTGAGACTCCCACAGGGTTCAGTGTTAATCAGTGAGACTCCCATAGGGTTCAGTGTTAATCAGTGAGACTCCCATAGGGTCCAGTGTTAATCAATGAGACTCCCATAGGGTTCAGTGTTAATCAGTGAGACTCCAACAGGGTTCAGTGTTAATCAGTGAGACTCCCACAGGGTTCAGTGTTAATCAGTGAGACTCCCACAGGGTTCAGTGTTAATCAGTGAGACTCCCACAGGGTTCAGTGTTAATCAGTGAGACTCCCATAGGGTTCAGTGTTAATCAGTGAGACTCCCATTGGGTTCGGTGTTAATCAGTGAGACTCCCACAGGGTTCAGTGTTGATCAGTGAGACTCCAACAGGGTTCTGTGTTAATCAGCGAGACTCCCACAGGGTTCAATGTTAATCAGTGAGACTCCCACAGGGTTCAGTGTTCATCAGTGAGACTCCCACAGGGTTCAGTGTTAATCAGTGAGACTCCGACAGGATTCTGTGTTAATCAGTGAGACTCCCACAGGGTTCAGTGTTAATCCGTGAGACTCCCATAGGGTTCAGTGTTAATCAGTGAGACTCCCATAGGGTTCGGTGTTAATCAGTGAGACTCCCACAGGGTTCAGTGTTAATCAGTGAGACTCCCATAGGGTTCAGTGTTAATCCGTGAGACTCCCACAGGGTTCAGTGTAAATCACTGAGACTCCCATTGGGTTCGGTGTTAATCAGTTAGACTCCCATAGGGTTCAGTGTTAATCAGTGAGACTCCCATAGGGTTCAGTGTTAATCAGTGAGACTCCCATAGGGTTCAGTGTTAATCAGTGAGTCTCCCATAGGGTTCGGTGTTAATCAGTGAGACTCCCTTAGGGTTCGTTGTTAATCAGTGAGACTCCCACAGGGTTCAGTGTTCATCAGTGAGACTCCCACAGGGTTCAGTGTTAATCTGTGAGACTCCGACAGGGTTCTGTGTTAATCAGTGAGACTCCCACAGGGTTCAGTGTTAATCAGTGAGACTCCCATAGGGTTCGGTGTTTATCAGTGAGACTCCCACAGGGTTCAGTGTTAATCAGTGAGACTCCCATAGGGTTCAGTGTTAATCCGTGAGTCTCCCACAGGGTTCAGTGTAAATCACTGAGACTCCCATTGGGTTCGGTGTTAATCAGTTAGACTCCCATAGGGTTCAGTGTTAATCAGTGAGACTCCCATAGGGTTCAGTGTTAATCAGTGAGACTCCCATAGGGTTCAGTGTTAATCAGTGAGTCTCCCATAGGGTTCGGTGTTAATCAGTGAGACTCCCTTAGGGTTCAGTGTTAATCAGTGAGACTCCCATAGGGTTCGGTGTTAATCAGTGAAACTCCCAGAGGGTTCAGTGTTAATCAGTGAGACTCTCACAGGGTTCTGTGTTAATCAGTGAGACTCCCACAGGGTTCAATGTTAATTAGTGAGACTCCCATAGGGTTCAGTGTTAATCAATGAGACTCCCATAGGGTTCAGTGTTAATCAGTGAGACTCCCACAGGGTTCAGTGTTAATCAGTGAGACTCCCACAGGGTTTAGTGTTAATCAGTGAGACTCCTAAAGGGTTCAGTGTTAATCAGTGAGACTCCCTCAGGGTTCAGTGTTAATCAATGAGACTCCCATTGGGTTCGGTGTTAATCAGTGAGACTCCCATAGGGGTCAGTGCTAATCAGTGATATTCCCATAGGATTCAGTGCTAATCAGTGAGATTCCCATAGGGTTCAGTGTTAATCAGTGAGACTCCCATAGGGTTCAGTGTTAATCATTGAGACTCCCATAGGGTTCAATGTTAATCAGTGAGACTCCCACAGGGTTCAGTGTTAATCAGTGAGACTCCCACAGGGTTCAGTGTTAATCAGTGAGACTCCCATAGGGTTCAGTGTTAATCAGTGAGACTCCCACAGGGTTCAGTGTTAATCAGTGAGACTCCCATAGGGTTCAGTATTAATCAGTGAGACTCCCACCGGGTTCAGTGTTAATCAGCGAGATTCCCATAGGGTTCAGTGTTAATCAGTGAGACTCCCACAGGGTTCAGTGTTAATCTGTGAGACTCCCATAGGGTTCAGTGTTAATCAGTGAGACTCCCATAGGGTTCAGTGTTAATCAGTGAGACTCCCACAGGGTTCAATGTTAATCAGTGAGACTCCCACAGGGTTCTGTGTTAATCAGTGAGACTCCCACAGGGTTCAGTGTTAATCAGTGAGACTCCCATAGGGTTCAGTGTTATTCACTGAGACTCCCATAGTGTTCAGTGTAAATCACTGAGACTCCCATTGGGTTCAGTGTTCATCAGTGAGACTCCCATAGGGTTCGGTGTTAATCAGTGAGACTCCCATAGGGTTCAGTGTTAATCAGTGAGACTCCCATAGGGTTCAGTGTTAATCACTGAGACTCCCATAGGGTTCGGTGTTAATCAGTGAGACTCCCATCGGGTTCAGTGTTAATTAGTGAGAATCCCATAGGGTTCGGTGTTAATCAGTGAAACTCCCAGAGGGTTCAGTGTTAATCAGTGAGACTCCCACAGGGTTCAGTGTTAATCAGTGAGACTCACATAGGGTTCAGTGTTAATCAATGAGACTCCCATAGGGTTCAGTGTTCATCAGTGAGCCTCCCACAGGGTTCAATTTTAATCAGTGAGACTCCCACAGGGTTCTGTGTGAATCAGTGAGACTCCCACAGGGTTCAATGTTAATCAGTGAGACTCCCACAGGGTTCTGTGTTAATCAGTGAGACTCCCACAGGGTTCAGTGTTAATCAGCGAGATTCCCATAGGGTTCAGTGTTAATCAGTGAGACTCCCACAGGGTTCAGTGTTAATCGGTGAGACTCCCAAAGGGTTCAGTTTTAATCAGTGAGACTCCCATAGGGTTCAGTGTTAATCAGTTATACTCCCATAGTGTTCAGTGTAAATCACTGAGACTCCCATTGGGTTCGGTGTTAATCAGTGAGACTCCCATAGGGTTCGGTGTTAATCAGTGAGACTCCCATAGGGTTCAGTGTTAATCAGTGAGACTCCCATAGGGTTCAGTGTTAATCAGTGAGACTCCCATAGGGTTCGGTGTTAATCAGTGAGACTTCCATAGGGTTCAGTGTTAATCAGTGAGACTCCCATAGGGTTCGGTGTTAATCAGTGAAACTCCCAGAGGGTTCAGTGTTAATCAGTGAGACTCCCACAGGGTTCTGTGTTAATCAGTGAGACTCCCATAGGGTTCAGTGTTAATTAGTGAGACTCCCATAGGGTTCAGTGTTAATCAATGAGACTCCCAAAGGGTTAAGTGTTAATCAGTGAGACTCCCACAGAGTTCAGTGTTAATCAGTGATACTCCCACAGGATTCAGTGGTAATCAGTGAGACTCTCATAGGGTTCAGTGTTAATCAGTGAGACTCCCTCAGGGTTCAGTGTTAATCAATGAGACACCCATTGGGTTCAGTGTTAATCAGTGAGACTCCCATAGGGTTCAGTGCTAATCAGTGATATTCCCATAGGTTTCAGTGTTAATCAGTGAGACGCCCATAGGGTTCAGTGTTAATCAGTGAGACTCCCACAGGGTTCAGTGTTAATCAGTGAGACTCCCATAGGGTTCAGTGTTAATTAGTGAGACTCCCATAGGGTTCAGTGTTAATCAGTGAGACTCCCACAGGGTTCAGTGTTAATCAGTGAGACTCCCATAGGGTTCAGTATTAATCAGTGAGACGCCCACCGGGTTCAGTGTTAATCAGCAAGATTTCCATAGGGTGCAGTGTTAATCAGTGAGACTCCCACAGGGTTCAGTGTTAATCAGTGAGACTCCCATAGGGTTCAGTGTTAATCAGTGAGACTCCCATAGGGTTCAGTGTTAATCAGTGAGACTCCCATAGGGTTCGGTGTTAATCAGTGAGACTTCCATAGGGTTCAGTGTTAATCAGTGAGACTCCCATAGGGTTCGGTGTTAATCAGTGAAACTCCCAGAGGGTTCAGTGTTAATCAGTGAGACTCCCACAGGGTTCTGTGTTAATCAGTGAGACTCCCACAGGGTTCAGTGTTAATTAGTGAGACTCCCATAGGGTTCAGTGTTAATCAATGAGACTCCCAAAGGGTTAAGTGTTAATCAGTGAGACTCCCACAGAGTTCAGTGTTAATCAGTGATACTCCCACAGGATTCAGTGGTAATCAGTGAGACTCTCATAGGGTTCAGTGTTAATCAGTGAGACTCCCTCAGGGTTCAGTGTTAATCAATGAGACACCCATTGGGTTCGGTGTTAATCAGTGAGTCTCCCATAGGGTTCAGTGCTAATCAGTGATATTCCCATAGGGTTCAGTGTTAATCAGTGAGACTCCCATAGGGTTCAGTGTTAATCAGTGAGACTCCCACAGGGTTCAGTGTTAATCAGTGAGACTCCCATAGGGTTCAGTGTTAATTAGTGAGACTCCCATAGGGTTCGGTGTTAATCAGTGAGACTCCCATAGGGGTCAGTGCTAATCAGTGATATTCCCATAGGATTCAGTGCTAATCAGTGAGATTCCCATAGGGTTCAGTGTTAATCAGTGAGACTCCCATAGGGTTCAGTGTTAATCAGTGAGACTCCCATAGGGTTCAATGTTAATCAGTGAGACTCCCACAGGGTTCAGTGTTAATCAGTGAGACTCCCACAGGGTTCAGTGTTAATCAGTGAGACTCCCATAGGGTTCAGTGTTAATCAGTGAGACTCCCACAGGGTTCAGTGTTAATCAGTGAGACTCCCACAGGGTTCAGTGTTCATCAGTGAGACTCCCACAGGGTTCAGTGTTAATCTGTGAGACTCCGACAGGGTTCTGTGTTAATCAGTGAGACTCCCACAGGGTTCAGTGTTAATCAGTGAGACTCCCATAGGGTTCGGTGTTAATCAGTG
The DNA here is from genome assembly GCF_048934315.1 of Petromyzon marinus. Taxonomy (NCBI): domain Eukaryota; kingdom Metazoa; phylum Chordata; class Hyperoartia; order Petromyzontiformes; family Petromyzontidae; genus Petromyzon; species Petromyzon marinus. The sequence continues at coordinate 2,793,101 of NW_027423612.1, forward strand.
AGACTCCCACAGGGTTCAGTGTTAATCAGTGAGACTCCCATAGGGTTCAGTGTTAATCCGTGAGTCTCCCACAGGGTTCAGTGTAAATCACTGAGACTCCCATTGGGTTCGGTGTTAATCAGTTAGACTCCCATAGGGTTCAGTGTTAATCAGTGAGACTCCCATAGGGTTCAGTGTTAATCAGTGAGACTCCCATAGGGTTCAGTGTTAATCAGTGAGTCTCCCATAGGGTTCGGTGTTAATCAGTGAGACTCCCTTAGGGTTCAGTGTTATCAGTGAGACTCCCATAGGGTTCGGTGTTAATCAGTGAAACTCCCAGAGGGTTCAGTGTTAATCAGTGAGACTCTCACAGGGTTCTGTGTTAATCAGTGAGACTCCCACAGGGTTCAATGTTAATTAGTGAGACTCCCATAGGGTTCAATGTTAATCAATGAGACTCCCATAGGGTTCAGTGTTAATCAGTGAGACTCCCACAGGGTTCAGTGTTAATCAGTGAGACTCCCACAGGGTTTAGTGTTAATCAGTGAGACTCCTAAAGGGTTCAGTGTTAATCAGTGAGACTCCCTCAGGGTTCAGTGTTAATCAATGAGACTCCCATTGGGTTCGGTGTTAATCAGTGAGACTCCCATAGGGGTCAGTGCTAATCAGTGATATTCCCATAGGATTCAGTGCTAATCAGTGAGATTCCCATAGGGTTCAGTGTTAATCAGTGAGACTCCCATAGGGTTCAGTGTTAATCATTGAGACTCCCATAGGGTTCAATGTTAATCAGTGAGACTCCCACAGGGTTCAGTGTTAATCAGTGAGACTCCCACAGGGTTCAGTGTTAATCAGTGAGACTCCCATAGGGTTCAGTGTTAATCAGTGAGACTCCCACAGGGTTCAGTGTTAATCAGTGAGACTCCCATAGGGTTCAGTATTAATCAGTGAGACTCCCACCGGGTTCAGTGTTAATCAGCGAGATTCCCATAGGGTTCAGTGTTAATCAGTGAGACTCCCACAGGGTTCAGTGTTAATCTGTGAGACTCCCATAGGGTTCAGTGTTAATCAGTGAGACTCCCATAGGGTTCAGTGTTAATCAGTGAGACTCCCACAGGGTTCAATGTTAATCAGTGAGACTCCCACAGGGTTCTGTGTTAATCAGTGAGACTCCCACAGGGTTCAGTGTTAATCAGTGAGACTCCCATAGGGTTCAGTGTTATTCACTGAGACTCCCATAGTGTTCAGTGTAAATCACTGAGACTCCCATTGGGTTCAGTGTTCATCAGTGAGACTCCCATAGGGTTCGGTGTTAATCAGTGAGACTCCCATAGGGTTCAGTGTTAATCAGTGAGACTCCCATAGGGTTCAGTGTTAATCACTGAGACTCCCATAGGGTTCGGTGTTAATCAGTGAGACTCCCATCGGGTTCAGTGTTAATTAGTGAGAATCCCATAGGGTTCGGTGTTAATCAGTGAAACTCCCAGAGGGTTCAGTGTTAATCAGTGAGACTCCCACAGGGTTCAGTGTTAATCAGTGAGACTCACATAGGGTTCAGTGTTAATCAATGAGACTCCCATAGGGTTCAGTGTTCATCAGTGAGCCTCCCACAGGGTTCAATTTTAATCAGTGAGACTCCCACAGGGTTCTGTGTGAATCAGTGAGACTCCCACAGGGTTCAATGTTAATCAGTGAGACTCCCACAGGGTTCTGTGTTAATCAGTGAGACTCCCACAGGGTTCAGTGTTAATCAGCGAGATTCCCATAGGGTTCAGTGTTAATCAGTGAGACTCCCACAGGGTTCAGTGTTAATCGGTGAGACTCCCAAAGGGTTCAGTTTTAATCAGTGAGACTCCCATAGGGTTCAGTGTTAATCAGTTATACTCCCATAGTGTTCAGTGTAAATCACTGAGACTCCCATTGGGTTCGGTGTTAATCAGTGAGACTCCCATAGGGTTCGGTGTTAATCAGTGAGACTCCCATAGGGTTCAGTGTTAATCAGTGAGACTCCCATAGGGTTCAGTGTTAATCAGTGAGACTCCCATAGGGTTCGGTGTTAATCAGTGAGACTTCCATAGGGTTCAGTGTTAATCAGTGAGACTCCCATAGGGTTCGGTGTTAATCAGTGAAACTCCCAGAGGGTTCAGTGTTAATCAGTGAGACTCCCACAGGGTTCTGTGTTAATCAGTGAGACTCCCATAGGGTTCAGTGTTAATTAGTGAGACTCCCATAGGGTTCAGTGTTAATCAATGAGACTCCCAAAGGGTTAAGTGTTAATCAGTGAGACTCCCACAGAGTTCAGTGTTAATCAGTGATACTCCCACAGGATTCAGTGGTAATCAGTGAGACTCTCATAGGGTTCAGTGTTAATCAGTGAGACTCCCTCAGGGTTCAGTGTTAATCAATGAGACACCCATTGGGTTCGGTGTTAATCAGTGAGACTCCCATAGGGTTCAGTGCTAATCAGTGATATTCCCATAGGGTTCAGTGTTAATCAGTGAGACGCCCATAGGGTTCAGTGTTAATCAGTGAGACTCCCACAGGGTTCAGTGTTAATCAGTGAGACTCCCATAGGGTTCAGTGTTAATTAGTGAGACTCCCATAGGGTTCAGTGTTAATCAGTGAGACTCCCACAGGGTTCAGTGTTAATCAGTGAGACTCCCATAGGGTTCAGTATTAATCAGTGAGACGCCCACCGGGTTCAGTGTTAATCAGCAAGATTTCCATAGGGTGCAGTGTTAATCAGTGAGACTCCCACAGGGTTCAGTGTTAATCAGTGAGACTCCCATAGGGTTCAGTGTTAATCAGTGAGACTCCCATAGGGTTCAGTGTTAATCAGTGAGACTCCCATAGGGTTCGGTGTTAATCAGTGAGACTTCCATAGGGTTCAGTGTTAATCAGTGAGACTCCCATAGGGTTCGGTGTTAATCAGTGAAACTCCCAGAGGGTTCAGTGTTAATCAGTGAGACTCCCACAGGGTTCTGTGTTAATCAGTGAGACTCCCACAGGGTTCAGTGTTAATTAGTGAGACTCCCATAGGGTTCAGTGTTAATCAATGAGACTCCCAAAGGGTTAAGTGTTAATCAGTGAGACTCCCACAGAGTTCAGTGTTAATCAGTGATACTCCCACAGGATTCAGTGGTAATCAGTGAGACTCTCATAGGGTTCAGTGTTAATCAGTGAGACTCCCTCAGGGTTCAGTGTTAATCAATGAGACACCCATTGGGTTCGGTGTTAATCAGTGAGTCTCCCATAGGGTTCAGTGCTAATCAGTGATATTCCCATAGGGTTCAGTGTTAATCAGTGAGACTCCCATAGGGTTCAGTGTTAATCAGTGAGACTCCCACAGGGTTCAGTGTTAATCAGTGAGACTCCCATAGGGTTCAGTGTTAATTAGTGAGACTCCCATAGGGTTCGGTGTTAATCAGTGAGACTCCCATAGGGGTCAGTGCTAATCAGTGATATTCCCATAGGATTCAGTGCTAATCAGTGAGATTCCCATAGGGTTCAGTGTTAATCAGTGAGACTCCCATAGGGTTCAGTGTTAATCAGTGAGACTCCCATAGGGTTCAATGTTAATCAGTGAGACTCCCACAGGGTTCAGTGTTAATCAGTGAGACTCCCACAGGGTTCAGTGTTAATCAGTGAGACTCCCATAGGGTTCAGTGTTAATCAGTGAGACTCCCACAGGGTTCAGTGTTAATCAGTGAGACTCCCATAGGGTTCAGTATTAATCAGTGAGACTCCCACCGGGTTCAGTGTTAATCAGCGAGATTCCCATAGGGTTCAGTGTTAATCAGTGAGACTCCCACAGGGTTCAGTGTTAATCTGTGAGACTCCCATAGGGTTCAGTGTTAATCAGTGAGACTCCCATAGGGTTCAGTGTTAATCAGTGAGACTCCCACAGGGTTCAATGTTAATCAGTGAGACTCCCACAGGGTTCTGTGTTAATCAGTGAGACTCCCACAGGGTTCAGTGTTAATCAGTGAGACTCCCATAGGGTTCAGTGTTATTCACTGAGACTCCCATAGTGTTCAGTGTAAATCACTGAGACTCCCATTGGGTTCAGTGTTCATCAGTGAGACTCCCATAGGGTTCGGTGTTAATCAGTGAGACTCCCATAGGGTTCAGTGTTAATCAGTGAGACTCCCATAGGGTTCAGTGTTAATCACTGAGACTCCCATAGGGTTCGGTGTTAATCAGTGAGACTCCCATCGGGTTCAGTGTTAATTAGTGAGAATCCCATAGGGTTCGGTGTTAATCAGTGAAACTCCCAGAGGGTTCAGTGTTAATCAGTGAGACTCCCACAGGGTTCAGTGTTAATCAGTGAGACTCCCATAGGGTTCAGTGTTAATCAATGAGACTCCCATAGGGTTCAGTGTTCATCAGTGAGCCTCCCACAGGGTTCAATTTTAATCAGTGAGACTCCCACAGGGTTCTGTGTGAATCAGTGAGACTCCCACAGGGTTCAATGTTAATCAGTGAGACTCCCACAGGGTTCTGTGTTAATCAGTGAGACTCCCACAGGGTTCAGTGTTAATCGGTGAGACTCCCAAAGGGTTCAGTGTTAATCAGTGAGACTCCCATAGGGTTCAGTGTTAATCAGTTATACTCCCATAGTGTTCAGTGTAAATCACTGAGACTCCCATTGGGTTCGGTGTTAATCAGTGAGACTCCCATAGGGTTCGGTGTTAATCAGTGAGACTCCCATAGGGTTCAGTGTTAATCAGTGAGACTCCCATAGGGTTCAGTGTTAATCAGTGAGACTCCCATAGGGTTCGGTGTTAATCAGTGAGACTTCCATAGGGTTCAGTGTTAATCAGTGAGACTCCCATAGGGTTCGGTGTTAATCAGTGAAACTCCCAGAGGGTTCAGTGTTAATCAGTGAGACTCCCACAGGGTTCTGTGTTAATCAGTGAGACTCCCATAGGGTTCAGTGTTAATTAGTGAGACTCCCATAGGGTTCAGTGTTAATCAATGAGACTCCCAAAGGGTTAAGTGTTAATCAGTGAGACTCCCACAGAGTTCAGTGTTAATCAGTGATACTCCCACAGGATTCAGTGGTAATCAGTGAGACTCTCATAGGGTTCAGTGTTAATCAGTGAGACTCCCTCAGGGTTCAGTGTTAATCAATGAGACACCCATTGGGTTCGGTGTTAATCAGTGAGACTCCCATAGGGTTCAGTGCTAATCAGTGATATTCCCATAGGGTTCAGTGTTAATCAGTGAGACTCCCATAGGGTTCAGTGTTAATCAGTGAGACTCCCACAGGGTTCAGTGTTAATCAGTGAGACTCCCATAGGGTTCAGTGTTAATTAGTGAGACTCCCATAGGGTTCAGTGTTAATCAGTGAGACTCCCACAGGGTTCAGTGTTAATCAGTGAGACTCCCATAGGGTTCAGTATTAATCAGTGAGACGCCCACCGGGTTCAGTGTTAATCAGCAAGATTTCCATAGGGTGCAGTGTTAATCAGTGAGACTCCCACAGGGTTCAGTGTTAATCAGTGAGACTCCCATAGGGTTCTGTGTTAATCAGTGAGACTCCCATAGGGTTCAGTGTTAATCAGTGAGACTCCCATAGGGTTCGGTGTTAATCAGTGAGACTTCCATAGGGTTCAGTGTTAATCAGTGAGACTCCCATAGGGTTCGGTGTTAATCAGTGAAACTCCCAGAGGGTTCAGTGTTAATCAGTGAGACTCCCACAGGGTTCTGTGTTAATCAGTGAGACTCCCACAGGGTTCAGTGTTAATTAGTGAGACTCCCATAGGGTTCAGTGTTAATCAATGAGACTCCCAAAGGGTTAAGTGTTAATCAGTGAGACTCCCACAGAGTTCAGTGTTAATTAGTGAGACTCCCATAGGGTTCAGTGTTAATCAGTGAGACTCCCACAGGGTTCAGTGTTAATCAGTGAGACTCCCATAGGGTTCAGTATTAATCAGTGAGACGCCCACCAGGTTCAGTGTTAATCAGCAAGATTTCCATAGGGTGCAGTGTTAATCAGTGAGACTCCCACAGGGTTCAGTGTTAATCAATGAGACACCCATTGGGTTCGGTGTTAATCAGTGAGTCTCCCATAGGGTTCAGTGCTAATCAGTGATATTCCCATAGGGTTCAGTGTTAATCAGTGAGACTCCCATAGGGTTCAGTGTTAATCAGTGAGACTCCCACAGGGTTCAGTGTTAATCAGTGAGACTCCCATAGGGTTCAGTGTTAATTAGTGAGACTCCCATAGGGTTCAGTGTTAATCAGTGAGACTCCCACAGGGTTCAGTGTTAATCGGTGAGACTCCCATAGGGTTCAGTATTAATCAGTGAGACTCCCACCGGGTTCAGTGTTAATCAGCAAGATTCCCATAGGGTGCAGTGTTAATCAGTGAGACTCCCACAGGGTTCAGTGTTAATCAGTGAGACTCCCATAGGGTTCAGTGTTAATCAGTGAGACTCCCATAGGGTCCAGTGTTAATCAATGAGACTCCCATAGGGTTCAGTGTTAATCAGTGAGACTCCAACAGGGTTCAGTGTTAATCAGTGAGACTCCCACAGGGTTCAGTGTTAATCAGTGAGACTCCCACAGGGTTCAGTGTTAATCAGTGAGACTCCCACAGGGTTCAGTGTTAATCAGTGAGACTCCCATAGGGTTCAGTGTTAATCAGTGAGACTCCCACAGGGTTAAGTGTTAAACAGTGAGACTCCCATTGGGTTCGGTGTTAATCAGTGAGACTCCCACAAGGTTCAGTGTTAATCAGTGAGACTCCCACAGGGTTCTGTGTTAATCAGCGAGACTCCCACAGGGTTCAATGTTAATCAGTGAGACTCCCACAGGGTTCTGTGTTAATCAGTGAGACTCCCACAGGGTTCAGTGTTAATCAGTGAGACTCCCATAGGGTTCAGTGTTAATCAGTGAAACTCCCATAGGGTTCGTTGTTAATCAGTGAGACTCCCACAGGGTTCAGTGTTCATCAGTGAGACTCCCACAGGGTTCAGTGTTAATCAGTGAGAATCCGACAGGGTTCTGTGTTAATCAGTGAGACTCCCACAGGGTTCAGTGTTAATCCGTGAGACTCCCATAGGGTTCAGTGTTAATCAGTGAGACTCCCATAGGGTTCGGTGTTAATCAGTGAGACTCCCACAGGGTTCAGTGTTAATCAGTGAGACTCCCATAGGGTTCAGTGTTAATCCGTGAGACTCCCACAGGGTTCAGTGTAAATCACTGAGACTCCCATTGGGTTCGGTGTTAATCAGTTAGACTCCCATAGGGTTCAGTGTTAATCAGTGAGACTCCCATAGGGTTCAGTGTTAATCAGTGAGACTCCCATAGGGTTCAGTGTTAATCAGTGAGTCTCCCATAGGGTTCGGTGTTAATCAGTGAGACTCCCTTAGGGTTCAGTGTTAATCAGTGAGACTCCCATAGGGTTTGGTGTTAATCAGTGAAACTCCCAGAGGGTTCAGTGTTAATCAGTGAGACTCTCATATGGTTCAGTGTTAATCAGTGAGACTCCCATAGGGTCCAGTGTTAATCAATGAGACTCCCATAGGGTTCAGTGTTAATCAGTGAGACTCCAACAGGGTTCAGTGTTAATCAGTGAGACTCCCACAGGGTTCAGTGTTAATCAGTGAGACTCCCACAGGGTTCAGTGTTAATCAGTGAGACTCCCACAGGGTTCAGTGTTAATCAGTGAGACTCCCATAGGGTTCAGTGTTAATCAGTGAGACTCCCACAGGGTTCAGTGTTAATCAGTGAGACTCCCATTGGGTTCGGTGTTAATCAGTGAGACTCCCACAGGGTTCAGTGTTAATCAGTGAGACTCCCACAGGGTTCTGTGTTAATCAGCGAGACTCCCACAGGGTTCAATGTTAATCAGTGAGACTCCCACAGGGTTCTGTGTTAATCAGTGAGACTCCCACAGGGTTCAGTGTTAATCAGTGAGACTCCCATAGGGTTCAGTGTTAATCAGTGAAACTCCCATAGGGTTCGTTGTTAATCAGTGAGACTCCCACAGGGTTCAGTGTTCATCAGTGAGACTCCCACAGGGTTCAGTGTTAATCAGTGAGACTCCGACAGGGTTCTGTGTTAATCAGTGAGACTCCCACAGGGTTCAGTGTTAATCCGTGAGACTCCCATAGGGTTCAGTGTTAATCAGTGAGACTCCCATAGGGTTCGGTGTTAATCAGTGAGACTCCCACAGGGTTCAGTGTTAATCAGTGAGACTCCCATAGGGTTCAGTGTTAATCCGTGAGACTCCCACAGGGTTCAGTGTAAATCACTGAGACTCCCATTGGGTTCGGTGTTAATCAGTTAGACTCCCATAGGGTTCAGTGTCAATCAGTGAGACTCCCATAGGGTTCAGTGTTAATCAGTGAGACTCCCATAGGGTTCAGTGTTAATCAGTGAGTCTCCCATAGGGTTCGGTGTTAATCAGTGAGACTCCTTTAGGGTTCAGTGTTAATAAGTGAGACTCCCATAGGGTTCGGTGTTAATCAGTGAAACTTCCAGAGGGTTCAGTGTTAATCAGTGAGACTCTCACAGCGTTCTGTGTTAATCAGTGAGACTCCCACAGGGTTCAATGTTAATTAGTGAGACTCCCATAGGGTTCAGTGTTAATCAATGAGACTCCCACAGGGTTCAGTGTTAATCAGTGAGACTCCCACAGGGTTTAGTGTTAATCAGTGATACTCCTAAAGGGTTCAGTGTTAATCAGTGAGACTCCCTCAGGGTTCAGTGTTAATCAATGAGACTCCCATTGGGTTCGGTGTTAATCAGTGAGACTCCCATAGGGGTCAGTGCTAATCAGTGATATTCCCATAGGATTCAGTGCTAATCAGTGAGATTCCCATAGGGTTCAGTGTTAATCAGTGAGACTCCCATAGGGTTCAGTGTTAATCAGTGAGACTCCCATAGGGTTCAATGTTAATCAGTGAGACTCCCACAGGGTTCAGTGTTAATCAGTGAGACTCCCACAGGGTTCAGTGTTAATCAGTGAGACTCCCATAGGGTTCAGTGTTAATTAGTGAGACTCCCATAGGGTTCAGTGTTAATCAGTGAGACTCCCACAGGGTTCAGTGTTAATCAGTGAGACTCCCATAGGGTTCAGTATTAATCAGTGAGACTCCCACCGGGTTCAGTGTTAATCAGCGAGATTCCCATAGGGTTCAGTGTTAATCAGTGAGACTCCCAAAGGGTTCAGTGTTAATCTGTGAGACTCCCATAGGGTTCAGTGTTAATCAGTGAGACTCCCATAGGGTTCAGTGTTAATCAGTGAGACTCCCACAGGGTTCAATTTTAATCAGTGAGACTCCCACAGGGTTCTGTGTTAATCAGTGAGACTCCCACAGGGTTCAGTGTTAATCGGTGAGACTCCCATAGGGTTCAGTGTTAATCAGTGAGACTCCCATAGGGTTCAGTGTTATTCAGTGAGACTCCCATAGTGTTCAGTGTAAATCACTGAGACTCCCATTGGGTTCGGTGTTAATCAGTGAGACTCCCATAGGGTTCGGTGTTAATCAGTGAGACTCCCATAGGGTTCAGTGTTAATCAGTGAGACTCCCATCGGGTTCAGTGTTAATTAGTGAGAATCCCATAGGGTTCGGTGTTAATCAGTGAAACTCCCAGAGGGTTCAGTGTTAATCAGTGAGACTCCCACAGGGGTCAGTGTTAATCAGTGAGACTCCCATAGGGTTCAGTGTTAATCAATGAGACTCCAACAGGGTTCAGTGTTAATCAGTGAGACTCCCACAGGGTTCAGTGTTAATCAGTGAGACTCCCACAGGGTTCTGTTTTAATCAGTGAGACTCCCACATGGTTCAGTGTTAATCAGTGAGACTCCCATAGGGTTCAGTGTTAATCAGTGAGACTCCCACAGGGTTCAGTGTTAATCAGTGAGACTCCCATTGGGTTCGGTGTTAATCAGTGAGACTCCCACAGGGTTCAGTGTTAATCAGTGAGACTCCCACAGGGTTCTGTGTTAATCAGTGAGACTCCCACAGGGTTCAATGTTAATCAGTGAGACTCCCACAGGGTTCTGTGTTAATCAGTGAGACTCCCACAGGGTTCAGTGTTAATCAGTGAGACTCCCATAGGGTTCAGTGTTAATCAGTGAAACTCCCATAGGGTTCGTTGTTAATCAGTGAGACTCCCACAGGGTTCAGTGTTCATCAGTGAGACTCCCACAGGGTTCAGTGTTAATCAGTGAGGCTCCGACAGGGTTCTGTGTTAATCAGTGAGACTCCCATAGGGTTCAGTGTTAATCAGTGAGAATCCCATAGGTTCGGTGTTAATCAGTGAGACTCCCACAGGGTTCAGTGTTAATCAGTGAGACTCCCATAGGGTTCAGTGTTAATCCATGAGACTCCCACAGGGTTCAGTGTAAATCACTGAGACTCCCATTGGGTTCGGTGTTAATCAGTTAGACTCCCATAGGGTTCAGTGTTAATCAGTGAGACTCCCATAGGGTTCAGTGTTAATCAGTGAGACTCCCATAGGGTTCAGTGTTAATCAGTGAGTCTCCCATAGGGTTCGGTGTTAATCAGTGAGACTCCCTTAGGGTTCAGTGTTAATCAGTGAGACTCCCATAGGGTTCGGTGTTAATCAGTGAAACTCCCAGAGGGTTCAGTGTTAATCATTGAGACTCTCACAGGGTTCTGTGTTAATCAGTGAGACTCCCACAGGGTTCAATGTTAATTAGTGAGACTCCCATAGGGTTCAGTGTTAATCAATGAGACTCCCATAGGGTTCAGTGTTAATCAGTGAGACTCCCACAGGGTTCAGTGTTAATCAGTGAGACTCCCACAGGGTTTTAGTGTTAATCAGTGAGACTCCTAAAGGGTTCAGTGTTAATCAGTGAGACTCCCTCAGGGTTCAGTGTTAATCAATGAGACTCCCATTGGGTTCGGTGTTAATCAGTGAGACTCCCATAGGGGTCAGTGCTAATCAGTGATATTCCCATAGGATTCAGTGCTAATCAGTGAGATTCCCATAGGGTTCAGTGTTAATCAGTGAGACTCCCATAGGGTTCAGTGTTAATCAGTGAGAATCCCATAGGGTTCAATGTTAATCAGTGAGACTCCCACAGGGTTCAGTGTTAATCAGTGAGACTCCCACAGGGTTCAGTGTTAATCAGTGAGACTCCCATAGGGTTCAGTGTTATTCAGTGAGACTCCCATAGTGTTCAGTGTAAATCACTGAGACTCCCATTGGGTTCGGTGTTAATCAGTGAGACTCCCATAGGGTTCGGTGTTAATCAGTGAGACTCCCATAGGGTTCAGTGTTGATCAGTGAGACTCCCATCGGGTTCAGTGTTAATTAGTGAGAATCCCATAGGGTTTGGTGTTAATCAGTGAAACTCCCAGAGGATTCAGTGTTAATCAGTGAGACTCCCACAGGGTTCAGTGTTAATCAGTGAGACTCCCATAGGGTTCAGTGTTAATCAATGAGACTCCCATAGGGTTCAGTGTTAATCAGTGAGACTCCAACAGGGTTCAGTGTTAATCAGTGAGACTCCCACAGGGTTCAGTGTTAATCAGTGAGACTCCCACAGGGTTCAGTGTTAATCAGTGAGACTCCCACAGGGTTCAGTGTTAATCAGTGAGACTCCCATAGGGTTCAGTGTTAATCAGTGAGACTCCCACAGGGTTCAGTGTTAATCAGTGAGACTCCCATTGGGTTCGGTGTTAATCAGTGAGACTCCCACAGGGTTCAGTGTTAATCAGTGAGACTCCCACAGGGTTCTGTGTTAATCAGTGAGACTCCCACAGGGTTCAATGTTAATCAGTGAGACTCCCACAGGGTTCTGTGTTAATCAGTGAGACTCCCACAGGGTTCAGTGTTAATCAGTGAGACTCCCATAGGGTTCAGTGTTAATCAGTGAAACTCCCATAGGGTTCGTTGTTAATCAGTGAGACTCCCACAGGGTTCAGTGTTCATCAGTGAGACTCCCACAGGGTTCAGTGTTAATCAGTGAGACTCCGACAGGGTTCTGTGTTAATCAGTGAGACTCCCACAGGGTTCAGTGTTAATCCGTGAGACTCCCATAGGGTTCAGTGTTAATCAGTGAGACTCCCATAGGGTTCAGTGTTAATCAGTGAGTCTCCCATAGGGTTCGGTGTTAATCAGTGAGACTCCCTTAGGGTTCAGTGTTAATAAGTGAGACTCCCATAGGGTTCGGTGTTAATCAGTGAAACTCCCAGAGGGTTCAGTGTTAATCAGTGAGACTCTCACAGGGTTCTGTGTTAATCAGTGAGACTCCCACAGGGTTCAATGTTAATTAGTGAGACTCCCATAGGGTTCAGTGTTAATCAATGAGACTCCCATAGGGTTCAGTGTTAATCAGTGAGACTCCCACAGGGTTCAGTGTTAATCAGTGAGACTCCCACAGGGTTTAGTGTTAATCAGTGAGACTCCTAAAGGGTTCAGTGTTAATCAGTGAGACTCCCTCAGGGTTCAGTGTTAATCAATGAGACTCCCATTGGGTTCGGTGTTAATCAGTGAGACTCCCATAGGGGTCAGTGCTAATCAGTGATATTCCCATAGGATTCAGTGCTAATCAGTGAGATTCCCATAGGGTTCAGTGTTAATCAGTGAGACTCCCATAGGGTTCAGTGTTAATCAGTGAGACTCCCATAGGGTTCAATGTTAATCAGTGAGACTCCCACAGGGTTCAGTGTTAATCAGTGAGACTCCCACAGGGTTCAGTGTTAATCAGTGAGACTCCCATAGGGTTCAGTGTTAATTAGTGAGACTCCCATAGGGTTCAGTGTTAATCAGTGAGACTCCCACAGGGTTCAGTGTTAATCAGTGAGACTCCCATAGGGTTCAGTATTAATCAGTGAGACTCCCACCGGGTTCAGTGTTAATCAGCGAGATTCCCATAGGGTTCAGTGTTAATCAGTGAGACTCCCAAAGGGTTCAGTGTTAATCTGTGAGACTCCCATAGGGTTCAGTGTTAATCAGTGAAACTCCCATAGGGTTCAGTGTTAATCAGTGAGACTCCCACAGGGTTCAATTTTAATCAGTGAGACTCCCACAGGGTTCTGTGTTAATCAGTGAGACTCCCACAGGGTTCAGTGTTAATCGGTGAGACTCCCATAGGGTTCAGTGTTAATCAGTGAGACTCCCATAGGGTTCAGTGTTATTCAGTGAGACTCCCATAGTGTTCAGTGTAAATCACTGAGACTCCCATTGGGTTCGGTGTTAATCAGTGAGACTCCCATAGGGTTCGGTGTTAATCAGTGAGACTCCCATAGGGTTCAGTGTTAATCAGTGAGACTCCCATCGGGTACAGTGTTAATTAGTGAGAATCCCATAGGGTTCGGTGTTAATCAGTGAAACTCCCAGAGGGTTCAGTGTTAATCAGTGAGACTCCCACAGGGCTCAGTGTTAATCAGTGAGACTCCCATAGGGTTCAGTGTTAATCAATGAGACTCCCATAGGGTTCAGTGTTAATCAGTGAGACTCCAACAGGGTTCAGTGTTAATCAGTGAGACTCCCACAGGGTTCAGTGTTAATCAGTGAGACTCCCACAGGGTTCAGTGTTAATCAGTGAGACTCCCACAGGGTTCAGTGTTAATCAGTGAGACTCCCATAGGGTTCAGTGTTAATCAGTGAGACTCCCACAGGGTTCAGTGTTAATCAGTGAGACTCCCATTGGGTTCGGTGTTAATCAGTGAGACTCCCACAGGGTTCAGTGTTAATCAGTGAGACTCCCACAGGGTTCTGTGTTAATCAGTGAGACTCCCACAGGGTTCAATGTTAATCAGTGAGACTCCCACAGGGTTCTGTGTTAATCAGTGAGACTCCCACAGGGTTCTGTGTTAATCAGTGAGACTCCCACAGGGTTCAATGTTAATCAGTGAGACTCCCACAGGGTTCAGTGTTCATCAGTGAGACTCCCACAGGGTTCAGTGTTAATCAGTGTGGCTCCGACAGGGTTCTGTGTTAATCAGTGAGACTCCCACAGGGTTCAGTGTTAATCCGTGAGACTCCCATAGGGTTCAGTGTTAATCAGTGAGAATCCCATAGGTTTGGTGTTAATCAGTGAGACTCCCACAGGGTTCAGTGTTAATCAGTGAGACTCCCATAGGGTTCAGTGTTAATCCATGATACTCCCACAGGGTTCAGTGTAAATCACTGAGACTCCCATTGGGTTCGGTGTTAATCAGTTAGACTCCCATAGGGTTCAGTGTTAATCAGTGAGACTCCCATAGGGTTCAGTGTTAATCAGTGAGACTCCCATAGGGTTCAGTGTTAATCAGTGAGTCTCCCATAGGGTTCGGTGTTAATCAGTGAGACTCCCTTAGGGTTCAGTGTTAATCAGTGAGACTCCCATAGGGTTCGGTGTTAATCAGTGAAACTCCCAGAGGGTTCAGTGTTAATCATTGAGACTCTCACAGGGTTCTGTGTTAATCAGTGAGACTCCCACAGGGTTCAATGTTAATTAGTGAGACTCCCATAGGGTTCAGTGTTAATCAATGAGACTCCCATAGGGTTCAGTGTTAATCAGTGAGACTCCCACAGGGTTCAGTGTTAATCAGTGAGACTCCCACAGGGTTTTAGTGTTAATCAGTGAGACTCCTAAAGGGTTCAGTGTTAATCAGTGAGACTCCCTCAGGGTTCAGTGTTAATCAATGAGACTCCCATTGGGTTCGGTGTTAATCAGTGAGACTCCCATAGGGGTCAGTGCTAATCAGTGATATTCCCATAGGATTCAGTGCTAATCAGTGAGATTCCCATAGGGTTCAGTGTTAATCAGTGAGACTCCCATAGGGTTCAGTGTTAATCAGTGAGAATCCCATAGGGTTCAATGTTAATCAGTGAGACTCCCACAGGGTTCAGTGTTAATCAGTGAGACTCCCACAGGGTTCAGTGTTAATCAGTGAGACTCCCATAGGGTTCAGTGTTATTCAGTGAGACTCCCATAGTGTTCAGTGTAAATCACTGAGACTCCCATTGGGTTCGGTGTTAATCAGTGAGACTCCCATAGGGTTCGGTGTTAATCAGTGAGACTCCCATAGGGTTCAGTGTTGATCAGTGAGACTCCCATCGGGTTCAGTGTTAATTATTGAGAATCCCATAGGGTTTGGTGTTAATCAGTGAAACTCCCAGAGGATTCAGTGTTAATCAGTGAGACTCCCACAGGGTTCAGTGTTAATCAGTGAGACTCCCATAGGGTTCAGTGTTAATCAATGAGACTCCCATAGGGTTCAGTGTTAATCAGTGAGACTCCAACAGGGTTCAGTGTTAATCAGTGAGACTCCCACAGGGTTCAGTGTTAATCAGTGAGACTCCCACAGGGTTCAGTGTTAATCAGTGAGACTCCCACAGGGTTCAGTGTTAATCAGTGAGACTCCCATAGGGTTCAGTGTTAATCAGTGAGACTCCCACAGGGTTCAGTGTTAATCAGTGAGACTCCCATTGGGTTCGGTGTTAATCAGTGAGACTCCCACAGGGTTCAGTGTTAATCAGTGAGACTCCCTCAGGGTTCTGTGTTAATCAGTGAGACTCCCACAGGGTTCAATGTTAATCAGTGAGACTCCCACAGGGTTCTGTGTTAATCAGTGAGACTCCCACAGGGTTCAGTGTTAATCAGTGAGACTCCCATAGGGTTCAGTGTTAATCAGTGAAACTCCCATAGGGTTCGTTGTTAATCAGTGAGACTCCCACAGGGTTCAGTGTTCATCAGTGAGACTCCCACAGGGTTCAGTGTTAATCAGTGAGACTCCGACAGGGTTCTGTGTTAATCAGTGAGACTCCCACAGGGTTCAGTGTTAATCCGTGAGACTCCCATAGGGTTCAGTGTTAATCAGTGAGACTCCCATAGGGTTCGGTGTTAATCAGTGAGACTCCCACAGGGTTCAGTGTTAATCAGTGAGACTCCCATAGAGTTCAGTGTTAATCCATGAGACTCCCACAGGGTTCAGTGTAAATCACTGAGACTCCCATTGGGTTCGGTGTTAATCAGTTAGACTCCCATAGGGTTCAGTGTTAATCAGTGAGACTCCCATAGGGTTCAGTGTTAATCAGTGAGACTCCCATAGGGTTCAGTGTTAATCAGTGAGTCTCCCATAGGGTTCGGTGTTAATCAGTGAGACTCCCTTAGGGTTCAGTGTTAATCAGTGAGACTCCCATAGGGTTCGGTGTTAATCAGTGAAACTCCCAGAGGGTTCAGTGTTAATCATTGAGACTCTCACAGGGTTCTGTGTTAATCAGTGAGACTCCCACAGGGTTCAATGTTAATTAGTGAGACTCCCATAGGGTTCAGTGTTAATCAATGAGACTCCCATAGGGTTCAGTGTTAATCAGTGAGACTCCCACAGGGTTCAGTGTTAATCAGTGAGACTCCCACAGGGTTTTCGTGTTAATCAGTGAGACTCCTAAAGGGTTCAGTGTTAATCAGTGAGACTCCCTCAGGGTTCAGTGTTAATCAATGAGACTCCCATTGGGTTCGGTGTTAATCAGTGAGACTCCCATAGGGGTCAGTGCTAATCAGTGATATTCCCATAGGATTCAGTGCTAATCAGTGAGATTCCCATAGGGTTCAGTGTTAATCAGTGAGACTCCCATAGGGTTCAGTGTTAATCAGTGAGAATCCCATAGGGTTCAATGTTAATCAGCGAGACTCCCACAGGGTTCAGTGTTAATCAGTGAGACTCCCACAGGGTTCAGTGTTAATCAGTGAGACTCCCATAGGGTTCAGTGTTAATTAGTGAGACTCCCATAGGGTTCAGTGTTAATCAGTGAGACTCCCACAGGGTTCAGTGTTAATCAGTGAGACTCCCATAGGGTTCAGTATTAATCAGTGAGACTCCCACCGGGTTCAGTGTTAATCAGCGAGATTCCCATAGGGTTCAGTGTTAATCAGTGAGACTCCCACAGGGTTCAGTGTTAATCTGTGAGACTCCCATAGGGTTCAGTGTTAATCAGTGAGACTCCCATAGGGTTCAGTGTTAATCAGTGAGACTCCCATAGGGTTCAATGTTAATCAGTGAGACTCCCACAGGGTTCAGTGTTAATCAGTGAGACTCCCATAGGGTTCAGTGTTAATTAGTGAGACTCCCATAGGGTTCAGTGTTAATCAGTGAGACTCCCACAGGGTTCAGTGTTAATCGGTGAGACTCCCATAGGGTTCAGTATTAATCAGTGAGACTCCCACCGGGTTCAGTGTTAATCAGCAAGATTCCCATAGGGTGCAGTGTTAATCAGTGAGACTCCCACAGGGTTCAGTGTTAATCAGTGAGACTCCCATAGGGTTCAGTGTTAATCAGTGAGACTCCCATAGGGTCCAGTGTTAATCAATGAGACTTCCATAGGGTTCAGTGTTAATCAGTGAGACTCCAACAGGGTTCAGTGTTAATCAGTGAGACTCCCACAGGGTTCAGTGTTAATCAGTGAGACTCCCACAGGGTTCAGTGTTAATCAGTGAGACTCCCACAGGGTTCAGTGTTAATCAGTGAGACTCCCATAGGGTTCAGTGTTAATCAGTGAGACTCCCACAGGGTTCAGTGTTAATCAGTGAGACTCCCATTGGGTTCGGTGTTAATCAGTGAGACTCCCACAGGGTTCAGTGTTGATCAGTGAGACTCCCACAGGGTTCTGTGTTAATCAGCGAGACTCCCACAGGGTTCAATGTTAATCAGTGAGACTCCCACAGGGTTCTGTGTTAATCAGTGAGACTCCCACAGGGTTCAGTGTTAATCAGTGAGACTCCCATAGGGTTCAGTGTTAATCAGTGAAACTCCCATAGGGTTCGTTGTTAATCAGTGAAACTCCCATAGGGTTCGTTGTTAATCAGTGAGACTCCCACAGGGTTCAGTGTTCATCAGTGAGACTCCCACAGGGTTCAGTGTTAATCAGTGAGACTCCGACAGGGTTCTGTGTTAATCAGTGAGACTCCCACAGGGTTCAGTGTTAATCCGTGAGACTCCCATAGGGTTCAGTGTTAATCAGTGAGACTCCCATAGGGTTCGGTGTTAATCAGTGAGACTCCCACAGGGTTCAGTGTTAATCAGTGAGACTCCCATAGGGTTCAGTGTTAATCCATGAGACTCCCACAGGGTTCAGTGTAAATCACTGAGACTCCCATTGGGTTCGGTGTTAATCAGTTAGACTCCCATAGGGTTCAGTGTTAATCAGTGAGACTCCCATAGGGTTCAGTGTTAATCAGTGAGACTCCCATAGGGTTCAGCGTTAATCAGTGAGTCTCCCATAGGGTTCGGTGTTAATCAGTGAGACTCCCTTAGGGTTCAGTGTTAATCAGTGAGACTCCCATAGAGTTCGGTGTTAATCAGTGAAACTCCCAGAGGGTTCAGTGTTAATCATTGAGACTCTCACAGGGTTCTGTGTTAATCAGTGAGACTCCCACAGGGTTCAATGTTAATTAGTGAGACTCCCATAGGGTTCGTGTGTTAATCAATGAGACTCCCATAGGGTTCAGTGTTAATCAGTGAGACTCCCACAGGGTTCAGTGTTAATCAGTGAGACTCCCACAGGGTTTTAGTGTTAATCAGTGAGACTCCTAAAGGGTTCAGTGTTAATCAGTGAGACTCCCTCAGGGTTCAGTGTTAATCAATGAGACTCCCATTGGGTTCGGTGTTAATCAGTGAGACTCCCATAGGGGTCAGTGCTAATCAGTGATATTCCCATAGGATTCAGTGCTAATCAGTGAGATTCCCATAGGGTTCAGTGTTAATCAGTGAGACTCCCATAGGGTTCAGTGTTAATCAGTGAGAATCCCATAGGGTTCAATGTTAATCAGTGAGACTCCCACAGGGTTCAGTGTTAATCAGTGAGACTCCCACAGGGTTCAGTGTTAATCAGTGAGACTCCCATAGGGTTCAGTGTTAATTAGTGAGACTCCCATAGGGTTCAGTGTTAATCAGTGAGACTCCCACAGGGTTCAGTGTTAATCAGTGAGACTCCCATAGGGTTCAGTATTAATCAGTGAGACTCCCACCGGGTTCAGTGTTAATCAGCGAGATTCCCATAGGGTTCAGTGTTAATCAGTGAGACTCCCACAGGGTTCAGTGTTAATCTGTGAGACTCCCATAGGGTTCAGTGTTAATCAGTGAGACTCCCATAGGGTTCAGTGTTAATCAGTGAGACTCCCATAGGGTTCAATGTTAATCAGTGAGACTCCCACAGGGTTCAGTGTTAATCAGTGAGACTCCCATAGGGTTCAGTGTTAATTAGTGAGACTCCCATAGGGTTCAGTGTTAATCAGTGAGACTCCCACAGGGTTCAGTGTTAATCGGTGAGACTCCCATAGGGTTCAGTATTAATCAATGAGACTCCCACCGGGTTCAGTGTTAATCAGCAAGATTCCCATAGGGTGCAGTGTTAATCAGTGAGACTCCCACAGGGTTCAGTGTTAATCAGTGAGACTCCCATAGGGTTCAGTGTTAATCAGTGAGACTCCCATAGGGTCCAGTGTTAATCAATGAGACTCCCATAGGGTTCAGTGTTAATCAGTGAGACTCCAACAGGGTTCAGTGTTAATCAGTGAGACTCCCACAGGGTTCAGTGTTAATCAGTGAGACTCCCACAGGGTTCAGTGTTAATCAGTGAGACTCCCACAGGGTTCAGTGTTAATCAGTGAGACTCCCATAGGGTTCAGTGTTAATCAGTGAGACTCCCACAGGGTTCAGTGTTAATCAGTGAGACTCCCATTGGGTTCGGTGTTAATCAGTGAGACTCCCACAGGGTTCAGTGTTGATCAGTGAGACTCCAACAGGGTTCTGTGTTAATCAGCGAGACTCCCACAGGGTTCAATGTTAATCAGTGAGACTCCCACAGGGTTCTGTGTTAATCAGTGAGACTCCCACAGGGTTCAGTGTTAATCAGTGAGACTCCCATAGGGTTCAGTGTTAATCAGTGAAACTCCCATAGGGTTCGTTGTTAATCAGTGAGACTCCCACAGGGTTCAGTGTTCATCAGTGAGACTCCCACAGGGTTCAGTGTTAATCAGTGAGACTCCGACAGGGTTCTGTGTTAATCAGTGAGACTCCCACAGGGTTCAGTGTTAATCCGTGAGACTCCCATAGGGTTCAGTGTTAATCAGTGAGACTCCCATAGGGTTCGGTGTTAATCAGTGAGACTCCCACAGGGTTCAGTGTTAATCAGTGAGACTCCCATAGGGTTCAGTGTTAATCCGTGAGACTCCCACAGGGTTCAGTGTAAATCACTGAGACTCCCATTGGGTTCGGTGTTAATCAGTTAGACTCCCATAGGGTTCAGTGTTAATCAGTGAGACTCCCATAGGGTTCAGTGTTAATCAGTGAGACTCCCATAGGGTTCCGTGTTAATCAGTGAGTCTCCCATAGGGTTCGGTGTTAATCAGTGAGACTCCCTTAGGGTTCAGTGTTAATCAGTGAGACTCCCATAGGGTTCGGTGTTAATCAGTGAAACTCCCAGAGGGTTCAGTGTTAATCAGTGAGACTCTCATAGGGTTCAGTGTTAATCAGTGAGACTCCCATAGGGTCCAGTGTTAATCAATGAGACTCCCATAGGGTTCAGTGTTAATCAGTGAGACTCCAACAGGGTTCAGTGTTAATCAGTGAGACTCCCACAGGGTTCAGTGTTAATCAGTGAGACTCCCACAGGGTTCAGTGTTAATCAGTGAGACTCCCACAGGGTTCAGTGTTAATCAGTGAGACTCCCATAGGTTTCAGTGTTAATCAGTGAGACTCCCACAGGGTTCAGTGTTAATCACTGAGACTCCCATTGGGTTCGGTGTTAATCAGTGAGACTCCCACAGGGTTCAGTGTTAATCAGTGAGACTCCCACAGGGTTCTGTCTTAATCAGCGAGACTCCCACAGGGTTCAATGTTAATCAGTGAGACTCCCACAGGGTTCTGTGTTAATCAGTGAGACTCCCACAGGGTTCAGTGTTAATCAGTGAGACTCCCATAGGGTTCAGTGTTAATCAGTGAAACTCCCATAGGGTTCGTTGTTAATCAGTGAGACTCCCACAGGGTTCAGTGTTCATCAGTGAGACTCCCACAGGGTTCAGTGTTAATCAGTCAGACTCCGACAGGGTTCGGTGTTAATCAGTGAGACTCCCACAGGGTTCAGTGTTAATCAGTGAGACTCCCATAGGGTTCAGTGTTAATCCGTGAGACTCCCACAGGGTTCAGTGTAAATCACTGAGACTCCCATTGGGTTCGGTGTTAATCAGTTAGACTCCCATAGGGTTCAGTGTTAATCAGTGAGACTCCCATAGGGTTCAGTGTTAATCAGTGAGACTCCCATAGGGTTCAGTGTTAATCAGTGAGTCTCCCATAGGGTTCGGTGTTAATCAGTGAGACTCCCTTAGGGTTCAGTGTTAATCAGTGAGACTCCCATAGGGTTCGGTGTTAATCAGTGAAACTCCCAGAGGGTTCAGTGTTAATCAGTGAGACTCTCACAGGGTTCTGTGTTAATCAGTGAGACTCCCACAGGGTTCAATGTTAATTAGTGAGACTCCCATAGGGTTCAGTGTTAATCAATGAGACTCCCATAGGGTTCAGTGTTAATCAGTGAGACTCCCACAGGGTTCAGTGTTAATCAGTGAGACTCCCACAGGGTTTTAGTGTTAATCAGTGAGACTCCTAAAGGGTTCAGTGTTAATCAGTGAGACTCCCTCAGGGTTCAGTGTTAATCAATGAGACTCCCATTGGGTTCGGTGTTAATCAGTGAGACTCCCATAGGGTTCGGTGTTAATCAGTGAGACTCCCACAGGGTTCAGTGTTAATCAGTGAGACTCCCATAGGGTTCAGTGTTAATCCATGAGACTCCCACAGGGTTCAGTGTAAATCACTGAGACTCCCATTGGGTTCGGTGTTAATCAGTTAGACTCCCATAGGGTTCAGTGTTAATCAGTGAGACTCCCATAGGGTTCAGTGTTAATCAGTGAGACTCCCATAGGGTTCAGCGTTAATCAGTGAGTCTCCCATAGGGTTCGGTGTTAATCAGTGAGACTCCCATAGGGTTCAGCGTTAATCAGTGAGTCTCCCATAGGGTTCGGTGTTAATCAGTGAGACTCCCTTAGGGTTCAGTGTTAATCAGTGAGACTCCCATAGAGTTCGGTGTTAATCAGTGAAACTCCCAGAGGGTTCAGTGTTAATCATTGAGACTCTCACAGGGTTCTGTGTTAATCAGTGAGACTCCCACAGGGTTCAATGTTAATTAGTGAGACTCCCATAGGGTTCGTGTGTTAATCAATGAGACTCCCATAGGGTTCACTGTTAATCAGTGAGACTCCCACAGGGTTCAGTGTTAATCAGTGAGACTCCCACAGGGTTTTAGTGTTAATCAGTGAGACTCCTAAAGGGTTCAGTGTTAATCAGTGAGACTCCCTCAGGGTTCAGTGTTAATCAATGAGACTCCCATTGGGTTCGGTGTTAATCAGTGAGACTCCCATAGGGGTCAGTGCTAATCAGTGATATTCCCATAGGATTCAGTGCTAATCAGTGAGATTCCCATAGGGTTCAGTGTTAATCAGTGAGACTCCCATAGGGTTCAGTGTTAATCAGTGAGAATCCCATAGGGTTCAATGTTAATCAGTGAGACTCCCACAGGGTTCAGTGTTAATCAGTGAGACTCCCACAGGGTTCAGTGTTAATCAGTGAGACTCCCATAGGGTTCAGTGTTAATTAGTGAGACTCCCATAGGGTTCAGTGTTAATCAGTGAGACTCCCACAGGGTTCAGTGTTAATCAGTGAGACTCCCATAGGGTTCAGTATTAATCAGTGAGACTCCCACCGGGTTCAGTGTTAATCAGCGAGATTCCCATAGGGTTCAGTGTTAATCAGTGAGACTCCCACAGGGTTCAGTGTTAATCTGTGAGACTCCCATAGGGTTCAGTGTTAATCAGTGAGACTCCCATAGGGTTCAGTGTTAATCAGTGAGACTCCCATAGGGTTCAATGTTAATCAGTGAGACTCCCACAGGGTTCAGTGTTAATCAGTGAGACTCCCATAGGGTTCAGTGTTAATTAGTGAGACTCCCATAGGGTTCAGTGTTAATCAGTGAGACTCCCACAGGGTTCAGTGTTAATCGGTGAGACTCCCATAGGGTTCAGTATTAATCAATGAGACTCCCACCGGGTTCAGTGTTAATCAGCAAGATTCCCATAGGGTGCAGTGTTAATCAGTGAGACTCCCACAGGGTTCAGTGTTAATCAGTGAGACTCCCATAGGGTTCAGTGTTAATCAGTGAGACTCCCATAGGGTCCAGTGTTAATCAATGAGACTCCCATAGGGTTCAGTGTTAATCAGTGAGACTCCAACAGGGTTCAGTGTTAATCAGTGAGACTCCCACAGGGTTCAGTGTTAATCAGTGAGACTCCCACAGGGTTCAGTGTTAATCAGTGAGACTCCCACAGGGTTCAGTGTTAATCAGTGAGACTCCCATAGGGTTCAGTGTTAATCAGTGAGACTCCCACAGGGTTCAGTGTTAATCAGTGAGACTCCCATTGGGTTCGGTGTTAATCAGTGAGACTCCCACAGGGTTCAGTGTTGATCAGTGAGACTCCAACAGGGTTCTGTGTTAATCAGCGAGACTCCCACAGGGTTCAATGTTAATCAGTGAGACTCCCACAGGGTTCTGTGTTAATCAGTGAGACTCCCACAGGGTTCAGTGTTAATCAGTGAGACTCCCATAGGGTTCAGTGTTAATCAGTGAAACTCCCATAGGGTTCGTTGTTAATCAGTGAGACTCCCACAGGGTTCAGTGTTCATCAGTGAGACTCCCACAGGGTTCAGTGTTAATCAGTGAGACTCCGACAGGGTTCTGTGTTAATCAGTGAGACTCCCACAGGGTTCAGTGTTAATCCGTGAGACTCCCATAGGGTTCAGTGTTAATCAGTGAGACTCCCATAGGGTTCGGTGTTAATCAGTGAGACTCCCACAGGGTTCAGTGTTAATCAGTGAGACTCCCATAGGGTTCAGTGTTAATCCGTGAGACTCCCACAGGGTTCAGTGTAAATCACTGAGACTCCCATTGGGTTCGGTGTTAATCAGTTAGACTCCCATAGGGTTCAGTGTTAATCAGTGAGACTCCCATAGGGTTCAGTGTTAATCAGTGAGACTCCCATAGGGTTCCGTGTTAATCAGTGAGTCTCCCATAGGGTTCGGTGTTAATCAGTGAGACTCCCTTAGGGTTCAGTGTTAATCAGTGAGACTCCCATAGGGTTCGGTGTTAATCAGTGAAACTCCCAGAGGGTTCAGTGTTAATCAGTGAGACTCTCATAGGGTTCAGTGTTAATCAGTGAGACTCCCATAGGGTCCAGTGTTAATCAATGAGACTCCCATAGGGTTCAGTGTTAATCAGTGAGACTCCAACAGGGTTCAGTGTTAATCAGTGAGACTCCCACAGGGTTCAGTGTTAATCAGTGAGACTCCCACAGGGTTCAGTGTTAATCAGTGAGACTCCCACAGGGTTCAGTGTTAATCAGTGAGACTCCCATAGGTTTCAGTGTTAATCAGTGAGACTCCCACAGGGTTCAGTGTTAATCACTGAGACTCCCATTGGGTTCGGTGTTAATCAGTGAGACTCCCACAGGGTTCAGTGTTAATCAGTGAGACTCCCACAGGGTTCTGTCTTAATCAGCGAGACTCCCACAGGGTTCAATGTTAATCAGTGAGACTCCCACAGGGTTCTGTGTTAATCAGTGAGACTCCCACAGGGTTCAGTGTTAATCAGTGAGACTCCCATAGGGTTCAGTGTTAATCAGTGAAACTCCCATAGGGTTCGTTGTTAATCAGTGAGACTCCCACAGGGTTCAGTGTTCATCAGTGAGACTCCCACAGGGTTCAGTGTTAATCAGTCAGACTCCGACAGGGTTCGGTGTTAATCAGTGAGACTCCCACAGGGTTCAGTGTTAATCAGTGAGACTCCCATAGGGTTCAGTGTTAATCCGTGAGACTCCCACAGGGTTCAGTGTAAATCACTGAGACTCCCATTGGGTTCGGTGTTAATCAGTTAGACTCCCATAGGGTTCAGTGTTAATCAGTGAGACTCCCATAGGGTTCAGTGTTAATCAGTGAGACTCCCATAGGGTTCAGTGTTAATCAGTGAGTCTCCCATAGGGTTCGGTGTTAATCAGTGAGACTCCCTTAGGGTTCAGTGTTAATCAGTGAGACTCCCATAGGGTTCGGTGTTAATCAGTGAAACTCCCAGAGGGTTCAGTGTTAATCAGTGAGACTCTCACAGGGTTCTGTGTTAATCAGTGAGACTCCCACAGGGTTCAATGTTAATTAGTGAGACTCCCATAGGGTTCAGTGTTAATCAATGAGACTCCCATAGGGTTCAGTGTTAATCAGTGAGACTCCCACAGGGTTCAGTGTTAATCAGTGAGACTCCCACAGGGTTTTAGTGTTAATCAGTGAGACTCCTAAAGGGTTCAGTGTTAATCAGTGAGACTCCCTCAGGGTTCAGTGTTAATCAATGAGACTCCCATTGGGTTCGGTGTTAATCAGTGAGACTCCCATAGGGGTCAGTGCTAATCAGTGATATTCCCATAGGATTCAGTGCTAATCAGTGAGATTCCCATAGGGTTCAGTGTTAACCAGTGAGACTCCCATAGGGTTCAGTGTTAATCAGTGAGACTCCCATAGGGTTCAATGTTAATCAGTGAGACTCCCACAGGGTTCAGTGTTAATCAGTGAGACTCCCACAGGGTTCAGTGTTAATCAGTGAGACTCCCATAGGGTTCAGTGTTAATTAGTGAGGCTCCCATAGGGTTCAGTGTTAATCAGTGAGACTCCCACAGGGTTCAGTGTTAATCAGTGAGACTCCCATAGGGTTCAGTATTAATCAGTGAGACTCCCACCGGGTTCAGTGTTAATCAGCGAGATTCCCATAGGGTTCAGTGTTAATCAGTGAGACTCCCACAGGGTTCAGTGTTAATCTGTGAGACTCCCATAGGGTTCAGTGTTAATCAGTGAGACTCCCATAGGGTTCAGTGTTAATCAGTGAGACTCCCACAGGGTTCAATTTTAATCAGTGAGACTCCCACAGGGTTCTGTGTTAATCAGTGAGACTCCCACAGGGTTCAGTGTTAATCGGTGAGACTCCCATAGGGTTCAGTGTTAATCAGTGAGACTCCCATAGGGTTCAGTGTTATTCAGTGAGACTCCCATAGTGTTCAGTGTAAATCACTGAGACTCCCATTGGGTTCGGTGTTAATCAGTGAGACTCCCATAGGGTTCGGTGTTAATCAGTGAGACTCCCATAGGGTTCAGTGTTAATCAGTGAGACTCCCATCGGGTTCAGTGTTAATTAGTGAGAATCCCATAGGGTTCGGTGTTAATCAGTGAAACTCCCAGAGGGTTCAGTGTTAATCAGTGAGACTCCCACAGGGTTCAGTGTTAATCAGTGAGACTCCCATAGGGTTCAGTGTTAATCAATGAGACTCCCATAGGGTTCAGTGTTAATCAGTGAGACTCCAACAGGGTTCAGTGTTAATCAGTGAGACTCCCACAGGGTTCGGTGTTAATCAGTGGGACTCCCACAGGGTTCAGTGTTAATCAGTGAGACTCCCACAGGGTTCAGTGTTAATCAGTGAGACTCCCATAGGGTTCAGTGTTAATCAGTGAGACTCCCACAGGGTTCAGTGTTAATCAGTGAGACTCCCATTGGGTTCGGTGTTAATCAGTGAGACTCCCACAGGGTTCAGTGTTAATCAGTGAGACTCCCACAGGGTTCGGTGTTAATCAGTGAGACTCCCACAGGGTTCAATGTTAATCAGTGAGACTCCCACAGGGTTCTGTGTTAATCAGTGAGACTCCCACAGGGTTCAGTGTTAATCAGTGAGACTCCCATAGGGTTCAGTGTTAATCAGTGAAACTCCCATAGGGTTCGTTGTTAATCAGTGAGACTCCCACAGGGTTCAGTGTTCATCAGTGAGACTCCCACAGGGTTCAGTGTTAATCAGCGAGACTCCGACAGTGTTCTGTGTTAATCAGTGAGACTCCCACAGGGTTCAGTGTTAATCCGTGAGACTCCCATAGGGTTCAGTGTTAATCAGTGAGACTCCCATAGGGTTCGGTGTTAATCAGTGAGACTCCCACAGGGTTCAGTGTTAATCAGTGAGACTCCCATAGGGTTCACTGTTAATCAGTGAGACTCCCACAGGGTTCAGTGTTAATCAGTGAGACTCCCATAGGGTTCAGTGTTAATCAGTGAGTCTCCCATAGGGTTCGGTGTTAATCAGTGAGACTCCCTTAGGGTTCAGTGTTAATCAGTGAGACTCCCATAGTGTTCGGTGTTAATCAGTGAAACTCCCAGAGGGTTCAGTGTTAATCATTTTGACTCTCACAGGGTTCTGTGTTAATCAGTGAGACTCCCACAGGGTTCAATGTTAATTAGTGAGACTCCCATAGGGTTCAGTGTTAATCAATGAGACTCCCATAGGGTTCAGTGTTAATCAGTGAGACTCCCACAGGGTTCAGTGTTAATCAGTGAGACTCCCACAGGGTTTTAGTGTTAATCAGTGAGACTCCTAAAGGGTTCAGTGTTAATCAGTGAGACTCCCTCAGGGTTCAGTGTTAATCAATGAGACTCCCATTGGGTTCGGTGTTAATCAGTGAGACTCCCATAGGGGTCAGTGCTAATCAGTGATATTCCCATAGGATTCAGTGCTAATCAGTGAGATTCCCATAGGGTTCAGTGTTAATCAGTGAGACTCCCATAGGGTTCAGTGTTAATCAGTGAGAATCCCATATGGTTCAATGTTAATCAGTGAGACTCCCACAGGGTTCAGTGTTAATCAGTGAGACTCCCACAGGGTTCAGTGTTAATCAGTGAGACTCCCATTGGGTTCAGTGTTAATTAGTGAGACTCCCATAGGGTTCAGTGTTAATCAGTGAGACTCCCATAGGGTTCAGTGTTAATCAGTGAGACTCCCACAGGGTTCAGTGTTAATCAGTGAGACTCCCATTGGGTTCGGTGTTAATCAGTGAGACTCCCACAGGGTTCAGTGTTAATCAGTGAGACTCCCACAGGGTTCTGTGTTAATCAGTGAGACTCCCACAGGGTTCAATGTTAATCAGTGAGCCTCCCACAGGGTTCTGTGTTAATCAGTGAGACTCCCACAGGGTTCAGTGTTAATCAGTGAGACTCCCATAGGGTTCAGTGTTAATCAGTGAAACTCCCATAGAGTTCGTTTTTAATCAGTGAGACTCCCACAGCGTTCAGTGTTCATCAGTGAGACTCCCACAGGGTTCAGTGTTAATCAGTGAGACTCCGACAGGGTTCTGTGTTAATCAGTGAGACTCCCACAGGGTTCAGTGTTAATCCGTGAGACTCCCATAGGGTTCAGTGTTAATCAGTGAGACTCCCATAGGGTTCGGTGTTAATCAGTGAGACTCCCACAGGGTTCAGTGTTAATCAGTGAGACTCCCATAGGGTTCAGTGTTAATCCGTGAGACTCCCACAGGGTTCAGTGTAAATCACTGAGACTCCCATTGGGTTCGGTGTTAATCAGTTAGACTCCCATAGGGTTCAGTGTTAATCAGTGAGACTCCCATAGGGTTCAGTATTAATCAGTGAGACTCCCATAGGGTTCAGTGTTAATCAGTGAGTCTCCCATAGGGTTCGGTGTTAATCAGTGAGACTCCCTTAGGGTTCAGTGTTAATCAGTGAGACTCCCATAGGGTTCGGTGTTAATCAGTGAAACTCCCAGAGGGTTCAGTGTTAATCATTGAGACTCTCACAGGGTTCTGTGTTAATCAGTGAGACTCCCACAGGGTTCAATGTTAATTAGTGAGACTCCCATAGGGTTCAGTGTTAATCAATGAGACTCCCATAGGGTTCAGTGTTAATCAGTGAGACTCCCACAGGGTTCAGTGTTAATCAGTGAGACTCCCACAGGGTTTTAGTGTTAATCAGTGAGACTCCTAAAGGGTTCAGTGTTAATCAGTGAGACTCCCTCAGGGTTCAGTGTTAATCAATGAGACTCCCATTGGGTTCGGTGTTAATCAGTGAGACTCCCATAGGGGTCAGTGCTAATCAGTGATATTCCCATAGGATTCAGTGCTAATCAGTGAGATTCCCATAGGGTTCAGTGTTAATCAGTGAGACTCCCATAGGGTTCAGTGTTAATCAGTGAGAATCCCATAGGGTTCAATGTTAATCAGTGAGACTCCCACAGGGTTCAGTGTTAATCAGTGAGACTCCCACAGGGTTCAGTGTTAATCAGTGAGACTCCCATAGGGTTCAGTGTTAATTAGTGAGACTCCCGTAGGGTTCAGTGTTAATCAGTGAGACTCCCACAGGGTTCAGTGTTAATCAGTGAGACTCCCATAGGGTTCAGTATTAATCAGTGAGACTCCCACCGGGTTCAGTGTTAATCAGCGAGATTCCCATAGGGTTCAGTGTTAATCAGTGAGACTCCCACAGGGTTCAGTGTTAATCTGTGAGACTCCCATAGGGTTCAGTGTTAATCAGTGAGACTCCCATAGGGTTCAGTGTTAATCAGTGAGACTCCCACAGGGTTCAATGTTAATCAGTGAGACTCCCACAGGGTTCTGTGTTAATCAGTGAGACTCCCACAGGGTTCAGTGTTAATCGGTGAGACTCCCATAGGGTTCAGTATTAATCAGTGAGACTCCCATAGGGTTCAGTGTTATTCAGTGAGACTCCCATAGTGTTCAGTGTAAATCACTTAGACTCCCATTGGGTTCGGTGTTAATCAGTGAGACTCCCATAGGGTTCGGTGTTAATCAGTGAGACTCCCATAGGGTTCAGTGTTAATCAGTGAGACTCCCATAGGGTTCAGTGTTAATCACTGAGACTCCCATAGGGTTCGGTGTTAATCAGTGAGACTCCCATCGGGTTCAGTGTTAGTTAGTGAGAATCCCATAGGGTTCGGTGTTAATCAGTGAAACTCCCAGAGGGTTCAGTGTTAATCAGTGAGACTCCCATAGGGTTCAGTGTTAATCAATGAGACTCCCATAGGGTTCAGTGTTCATCAGTGAGCCTCCCACAGGGTTCAATGTTAATAAGTGAGACTCCCACAGGGTTCAGTGTTAATCAGCGAGATTCCCATAGGGTTCAGTGTTAATCAGTGAGACTCCCACAGGGTTCAGTGTTAATCAGTGAGACTTCCACAGGGTTCAGTGTTAATCAATGAGACTCCCATAGGGTTCGTTGTTAATCAGTGAGACTCCCACAGGATTCAGTGTTAATCAGTGAGACTCCCACAGGGTTCCAGTGTTAATCGGTGGGACTCCCACAGGGCTCAGTGTTAATCAATGAGACTCCCATAGGGTTCAGTGTTAATCAGTGAGACTCCCATAGGGTTCAGTGTTGATCAGTGAGACTCCCACAGGGTTCGGTGTTAATCAGTGAGACTCCCATAGGGTTCAGTGTTAATCAGTGAGACGCCCATCGGGTTCAGTGTTAATTAGTGAGAATCCCATAGGGTTCGGTGTTAATCAGTGAAACTCCCAGAGGGTTCAGTGTTAATCAGTGAGACTCCCACAGGGTTCAGTGTTAATCAGTGAGACTCCCATAGGGTTCAGTGTTAATCAATGAGACTCCCATAGGGTTCAGTGTTAATCAGTGAGACTCCAACAGGGTTCAGTGTTAATCAGTGAGACTCCCACAGGGTTCGGTGTTAATCAGTGGGACTCCCACAGGGTTCAGTGTTAATCAGTGAGACTCCCACAGGGTTCAGTGTTAATCAGTGAGACTCCCATAGGGTTCAGTGTTAATCAGTGAGACTCCCACAGGGTTCAGTGTTAATCAGTGAGACTCCCATTGGGTTCGGTGTTAATCAGTGAGACTCCCACAGGGTTCAGTGTTAATCAGTGAGACTCCCACAGGGTTCGGTGTTAATCAGTGAGACTCCCACAGGGTTCAATGTTAATCAGTGAGACTCCCACAGGGTTCTGTGTTAATCAGTGAGACTCCCACAGGGTTCAGTGTTAATCAGTGAGACTCCCATAGGGTTCAGTGTTAATCAGTGAAACTCCCATAGGGTTCGTTGTTAATCAGTGAGACTCCCACAGGGTTCAGTGTTCATCAGTGAGACTCCCACAGGGTTCAGTGTTAATCAGTGAGACTCCGACAGGGTTCTGTGTTAATCAGTGAGACTCCCACAGGGTTCAGTGTTAATCCGTGAGACTCCCATAGGGTTCAGTGTTAATCAGTGAGACTCCCATAGGGTTCGGTGTTAATCAGTGAGACTCCCACAGGGTTCAGTGTTAATCAGTGAGACTCCCATAGGGTTCACTGTTAATCAGTGAGACTCCCACAGGGTTCAGTGTTAATCAGTGAGACTCCCATAGGGTTCAGTGTTAATCAGTGAGTCTCCCATAGGGTTCGGTGTTAATCAGTGAGACTCCCTTAGGGTTCAGTGTTAATCAGTGAGACTCCCATAGTGTTCGGTGTTAATCAGTGAAACTCCCAGAGGGTTCAGTGTTAATCATTTTGACTCTCACAGGGTTCTGTGTTAATCAGTGAGACTCCCACAGGGTTCAATGTTAATTAGTGAGACTCCCATAGGGTTCAGTGTTAATCAATGAGACTCCCATAGGGTTCAGTGTTAATCAGTGAGACTCCCACAGGGTTCAGTGTTAATCAGTGAGACTCCCACAGGGTTTTAGTGTTAATCAGTGAGACTCCTAAAGGGTTCAGTGTTAATCAGTGAGACTCCCTCAGGGTTCAGTGTTAATCAATGAGACTCCCATTGGGTTCGGTGTTAATCAGTGAGACTCCCATAGGGGTCAGTGCTAATCAGTGATATTCCCATAGGATTCAGTGCTAATCAGTGAGATTCCCATAGGGTTCAGTGTTAATCAGTGAGACTCCCATAGGGTTCAGTGTTAATCAGTGAGAATCCCATATGGTTCAATGTTAATCAGTGAGACTCCCACAGGGTTCAGTGTTAATCAGTGAGACTCCCACAGGGTTCAGTGTTAATCAGTGAGACTCCCATAGGGTTCAGTGTTAATTAGTGAGACTCCCATAGGGTTCAGTGTTAATCAGTGAGACTCCCATAGGGTTCAGTGTTAATCAGTGAGACTCCCACAGGGTTCAGTGTTAATCAGTGAGACTCCCATTGGGTTCGGTGTTAATCAGTGAGACTCCCACAGGGTTCAGTGTTAATCAGTGAGACTCCCACAGGGTTCTGTGTTAATCAGTGAGACTCCCACAGGGTTCAATGTTAATCAGTGAGCCTCCCACAGGGTTCTGTGTTAATCAGTGAGACTCCCACAGGGTTCAGTGTTAATCAGTGAGACTCCCATAGGGTTCAGTGTTAATCAGTGAAACTCCCATAGAGTTCGTTTTTAATCAGTGAGACTCCCACAGCGTTCAGTGTTCATCAGTGAGACTCCCACAGGGTTCAGTGTTAATCAGTGAGACTCCGACAGGGTTCTGTGTTAATCAGTGAGACTCCCACAGGATTCAGTGTTAATCCGTGAGACTCCCATAGGGTTCAGTGTTAATCAGTGAGACTCCCATAGGGTTCGGTGTTAATCAGTGAGACTCCCACAGGGTTCAGTGTTAATCAGTGAGACTCCCATAGGGTTCAGTGTTAATCCGTGAGACTCCCACAGGGTTCAGTGTAAATCACTGAGACTCCCATTGGGTTCGGTGTTAATCAGTTAGACTCCCATAGGGTTCAGTGTTAATCAGTGAGACTCCCATAGGGTTCAGTATTAATCAGTGAGACTCCCATAGGGTTCAGTGTTAATCAGTGAGTCTCCCATAGGGTTCGGTGTTAATCAGTGAGACTCCCTTAGGGTTCAGTGTTAATCAGTGAGACTCCCATAGGGTTCGGTGTTAATCAGTGAAACTCCCAGAGGGTTCAGTGTTAATCATTGAGACTCTCACAGGGTTCTGTGTTAATCAGTGAGACTTCCACAGGGTTCAATGTTAATTAGTGAGACTCCCATAGGGTTCAGTGTTAATCAATGAGACTCCCATAGGGTTCAGTGTTAATCAGTGAGACTCCCACAGGGTTCAGTGTTAATCAGTGAGACTCCCACAGGGTTTTAGTGTTAATCAGTGAGACTCCTAAAGGGTTCAGTGTTAATCAGTGAGACTCCCTCAGGGTTCAGTGTTAATCAATGAGACTCCCATTGGGTTCGGTGTTAATCAGTGAGACTCCCATAGGGGTCAGTGCTAATCAGTGATATTCCCATAGGATTCAGTGCTAATCAGTGAGATTCCCATAGGGTTCAGTGTTAATCAGTGAGACTCCCATAGGGTTCAGTGTTAATCAGTGAGAATCCCATAGGGTTCAATGTTAATCAGTGAGACTCCCACAGGGTTCAGTGTTAATCAGTGAGACTCCCACAGGGTTCAGTGTTAATCAGTGAGACTCCCATAGGGTTCAGTGTTAATTAGTGAGACTCCCATAGGGTTCAGTGTTAATCAGTGAGACTCCCACAGGGTTCAGTGTTAATCAGTGAGACTCCCATAGGGTTCAGTATTAATCAGTGAGACTCCCACCGGGTTCAGTGTTAATCAGCGAGATTCCCATAGGGTTCAGTGTTAATCAGTGAGACTCCCACAGGGTTCAGTGTTAATCTGTGAGACTCCCATAGGGTTCAGTGTTAATCAGTGAGACTCCCATAGGGTTCAGTGTTAATCAGTGAGACTCCCACAGGGTTCAATGTTAATCAGTGAGACTCCCACAGGGTTCTGTGTTAATCAGTGAGACTCCCACAGGGTTCAGTGTTAATCGGTGAGACTCCCATAGGGTTCAGTATTAATCAGTGAGACTCCCATAGGGTTCAGTGTTATTCAGTGAGACTCCCATAGTGTTCAGTGTAAATCACTTAGACTCCCATTGGGTTCGGTGTTAATCAGTGAGACTCCCATAGGGTTCGGTGTTAATCAGTGAGACTCCCATAGGGTTCAGTGTTAATCAGTGAGACTCCCATAGGTTTCAGTGTTAATCACTGAGACTCCCATAGGGTTCGGTGTTAATCAGTGAGACTCCCATCGGGTTCAGTGTTAATTAGTGAGAATCCCATAGGGTTCGGTGTTAATCAGTGAAACTCCCAGAGGGTTCAGTGTTAATCAGTGAGACTCCCATAGGGTTCAGTGTTAATCAATGAGACTCCCATAGGGTTCAGTGTTCATCAGTGAGCCTCCCACAGGGTTCAATGTTAATAAGTGAGACTCCCACAGGGTTCAGTGTTAATCAGCGAGATTCCCATAGGGTTCAGTGTTAATCAGTGAGACTCCCACAGGGTTCAGTGTTAATCAGTGAGACTTCCACAGGGTTCAGTGTTAATCAATGAGACTCCCATAGGGTTCGTTGTTAATCAGTGAGACTCCCACAGGGTTCAGTGTTAATCAGTGAGACTCCCACAGGGTTCCAGTGTTAATCGGTGGGACTCCCACAGGGCTCAGTGTTAATCAATGAGACTCCCATAGGGTTCAGTGTTAATCAGTGAGACTCCCATAGGGTTCAGTGTTGATCAGTGAGACTCCCACAGGGTTCAGTGTTAATCAGTGAGACTCCCATAGGGTTCAGTGTTAATCAGTGAGATTCCCATAGGGTTCAGTGTTAATCAGTGAGCCTCCCATATGGTTCAGTGTTAATCAGTGAGACTCCCATCGTGTTCAGTTTTAATCAGTGAGACTCCCATAGGGTTCAGTGTTAATCAGAAGGGCTCCCACAGGGTTCAGTGTTAATCAATGAGACTCCCATAGGGTTCAGTGTTAATCAATGAGACTCCCATAGGGTTCGGTGTTAATCAGTGAGACTCCCTCAGGGTTCAGTGTTAATCAGTGAGACTCCCACAGGGTTCAGTGTTAATCGGTGAGACTCCCACAGGGTTCAGTGTTAATCAATGAGACTCCCA
The DNA here is from genome assembly GCF_048934315.1 of Petromyzon marinus. Classification (NCBI taxonomy): domain Eukaryota; kingdom Metazoa; phylum Chordata; class Hyperoartia; order Petromyzontiformes; family Petromyzontidae; genus Petromyzon; species Petromyzon marinus. Next base: position 2,827,873 of record NW_027423612.1, read on the forward strand.
TAGGGTTCAGTGTTAATCAGTGAGACTCCCATAGGGTTCAGTGTTAATCAGTGAGACTCCCACAGGGTTCAGTGTTAATCAGTGAGACTCCCACAGGGTTCAGTGTTAATCAGTGAGACTCCCACAGGGTTCAGTGTTAATCAGTGGGGCTCCCACAGGGTTCGGTGTTAATCAGTGAGACTCCCACAGGGTTCAGTGTTAATCAGTGAGACTCCCATAGGGTTCAGTATTAATCAGTGAAACTCCCACCGGTTTCAGTGTTAATCAGCGAGATTCCCATAGGATTCAGTGTTAATCAGTGAGACTCCCACAGGGTTCAGTGTTAATCAGGGAGACTTCCACAGGGTTCAGTGTTAATCAGTGGGGCTCCCACAGGGTTCGGTGTTAATCAGTGAGACTCCCACAGGGTTCAGTGTTAATCAGTGAGACTCCCACAGGGTTCAGTGTTAATCAGTGAGACTCCCACAGGGTTCAGTGTTAATCGGTGAGACTCCCACAGGGTTCAGTGTTAATCAATGAGACTCCCATAGGGTTCAGTGTTAATCAGTGAGACTCCCATAGGGTTCAGTGTTAATCAGTGAGACTCCCACAGGGTTCAGTGTTAATCAGTGAGACTCCCATAGGGTTCAGTGTTAATCAGTGAGATTCCCATAGGGTTCAGTGTTAATTAGTGAGACTCCCATATGGTTCAGTGTTAATCAGTGAGACTCCCATCGTGTTCAGTTTTAATCAGTGAGACTCCCATAGGGTTCAGTGTTAATCAGTAGGGCTCCCACAGGGTTCAGTGTTAATCAATGAGACTCCCATAGGGTTCAGTGTTAATCAGTGAGACTCCCATAGGGTTCAGTGTTAATCAGTGAGACTCCCATAGGGGTCAGTGTTAATCAATGAGACTCCCATAGGGTTCGGTGTTAATCAGTGAGACTCCCACAGGGTTCAGTGTTAATCAATGAGACTCCCACAGGGTTCAGTGTTAATCAGTAAGACTCCCATAGGGTTCAGTGTTAATCAGTGAGACTCCCACAGGGTTCTGTGTTAATCAGTGAGACTCCCATCGTGTTCAGTGTTAATCAGTGAGACTCCCATAGAGTTCAGTGTTAATCAGTGAGACTCCCATAGGCTGCAGTATTAATCAGTGAGACTCCCACAGGGTTCAGTGTTAATCAATGAGACTCCCATAGGGTTCAGTGTTAATCAGTGAGACTCCCACAGGGTTCAGTGTTAATCAGTGAGACTCCCATTGGGTTCGGTGTTAATCAGTGAGACTCCCACGGGGTTCAGTGTTAATCAGTGAGACTCCCACAGGGTTCTGTGTTAATCAGTGAGTCTCCCACAGGGTTCAATGTAAATCAGTGAGACTCCCACAGGGTTCTGTGTTAATCAGTGAGACTCCCACAGGGTTCAGTGTTAATGAGTGAGACTCCCATAGGGTTTGGTGTTAATCAGTGAAACTCCCATAGGGTTCGTTGTTAATCAGTGAGACTCCCACAGGGTTCAGTGTTCATCAGTGAGACTCCCACAGGGTTCAGTGTTAATCAATGAGACTCCCATACGGTTCAGTGTTAATCAGTGAGACTCCCATAGGGTTCGTTGTTAATCAGTGAGACTCCCACAGGGTTCAGTGTTAATCAGTGAGACTCCCACAGGGTTCAGTGTTAATCGGTGAGACTCCCACAGGGTTCAGTTTTATTCAATGAGACTCCCATAGGTTTCAGTGTTAATCAGTGAGACTCCCATAGGGTTCAGTGTTAATCAGTGAGACTCCCACAGGGTTCAGTGTTAATCAGTGAGACTCCCATAGGGTTCAGTGTTAATCAGTGAGATTCCCATAGGGTTCAGTGTTAATCAGTGAGACTCCCATATGGTTCAGTGTTAATCAGTAAGACTCCCATCGTGTTCAGTTTTAATCAGTGAGACTCCCATAGGGTTCAGTGTTAATCACTAGGGATCCCACAGGGTTCAGTGTTAATCAATGAGACTCCCATTGGGTTCGGTGTTAATCAGTGAGACTCCCTAAGTGTTCAGTGTTAATCAGTGAGACTCCCACAGGGTTCAGTGTTAATCAGTGGGGCTCCCACAGGGTTCGGTGTTAATCAGTGAGACTCCCACAGGGTTCAGTGTTAATCAGTGAGACTCCCATAGGGTTCAGTGTTAATCAGTGAGACTCCCATAGGGTTCAGTGTTAATCAATGAGAATCCCATAGGGTTCGTTGTTAATCAGTGAGACTCCCACAGGGTCCAGTGTTAATCAGTGAGACTCCCACAGGGTTCAGTGTTAATCCGTGAGACTCCCATAGGGTTCAGTGTTAATCAGTGAGACTCCCATAGGGTTCAGTGTTAATCAGTGAGACTCCCACAGGGTTCAGTGTTAATCAGTGAGACTCCCACAGGGTTCAGTGTTAATCAGTGAGACTCCCACAGGGTTCAGTGTTAATCAGTGGGGCTCCCACAGGGTTCGGTGTTAATCAGTGAGACTCCCACAGGGTTCAGTGTTAATCAGTGAGACTCTCATAGGGTTCAGTGTTAATCAGTGAGACTCCCATCGTGTTCAGTTTTAATCAGTGAGACTCCCATATTGTTCAGTGTTAATCAGTGGGGCTCCCACAGGGTTCGGTGTTAATCAGTGAGACTCCCACAGGGTTCAGTGTTAATCAGTGAGACTCCCATAGGGTTCAGTTTTAATCAGTGAGATTTCCATAGGGTTCAGTGTTAATCAGTGAGACTCCCATATGGTTCAGTGTTAATCAGTGAGACTCCCATCGTGTTCAGTTTTAATCAGTGAGACTCCCATAGGGTTCAGTGTTAATCAGTGAGACTCCCACAGGGTTCAGTGTTAATCAGTGAGACTCCCATCGTGTTCAGTGTTAATCAGTGAGACTCCCATAGGGTTCAGTGTTAATCAGTGGGGCTCCCACAGGGTTCGGTGTTAATCAGTGAGACTCCCACAGAGTTTAGTGTTAATCAGTGAGACTCCCATAGGGTTCAGTGTTAATCAGTGAGACTCCCACAGGGTTTAGTGTTAATCACTGAGACTCCCATAGGGTTCAGTGTTAATCAGTGAGACTAGCACAGGGTTCAGTGTTAATCAGCGAGATTCCCATAGGGTTCAGTGTTAATCAATGAGACTCCCACAGGGTTCAGTGTTAATCGGTGAGGCTCCACTAGGGTTCAGTGTTAATCAGTGAGACTCCCATAGGGTTCAGTATTAATCAGTGAGACTCCCACAGGGTTCAGTGTTAATCAGTGAGACTCCCACAGGGTTCAGTGTTAATCAGTGAGACTCCCACAGGGTTCAGTGTTAATCAGTGAGACTCCCACAGGGCTCAGTGTTAATCAGTGAGACTCCCATAGGGTTCAGTATTAATCAGTGAGACTCCCATAGGGTTCAGTGTTAATCACTGAGACTCCCATAGGGTTCGGTGTTAATCAGTGAGACTCCCATAGGGTTCAGTGTTAATCAGTGAGACTCCCATAGGGTTCAGTGTTAATCAGTGAGACTCCCATAGTGTTCAGTGTAAATCACTGAGACCCCCATTGGGTTCAGTGTTAATCAATGAGACTCCCATCGTGTTCAGTGTTAATCAGTGAGACTCCCATAGAGTTCAGTGTTAATCAGTGAGACTCCCATAGGCTTCAGTATTAATCAGTGAGACTCCCATAGGGTTCAGTGTTAATCAATGAGACTCCCATAGGGTTCGGTGTTAATCAGTGAGAATCCCTCAGTGTTCAGTGTTAATCAGTGTAGACTCCCACAGGGTTCAGTGTTAATCGGTGAGACTCCCACAGGGTTCAGTGTTAATCAATGAGACTCCCATAGGGTTCAGTGTTAATCAGTGAGACTCCCATAGGGTTCAGTGTTAATCAGTGAGACTCCCACAGGGTTCAGTGTTAATCAGTGAGACTCCCACAGGGTTCAGTGTTAATCAGTGAGACTCCCACAGGGTTCTTTGTTAATCAGTGGGGCTCCCACAGGGTTCGGTGTTAATCAGTGAGACTCCCACAGGGTTCAGTGTTAATCAGTGAGACTCCCATAGGGTTCAGTATTAATCAGTGAGACTCCCACCGGGTTCAGTGTTAATCAGCGAGATTCCCATAGGGTTCAGTGTTAATCAGTGAGACTCCCACAGGGTTCAGTGTTAATCAGTGAGACTTCCACAGGGTTCAGTGTTAATCAGTGGGGCTCCCACAGGGTTCGGTCTTAATCAGTGAGACTCCCACAGGGTTCAGTGTTAATCAGTGAGACTACCATAGGCTTCAGTATGAATCAGTGAGACTCCCATAGGGTTCAGTGTTAATCAATGAGACTCCCATAGGGTTCGTTGTTAATCAGTGATACTCCCACAGGGTTCAGTGTTAATCAGTGAGACTCCCATAGGGTTCAGTGTTAATCCGTGAGACTCCCACAGGGTTCAGTGTTAATCAATGAGCCTCCCATAGGGTTCAGTGTTAATCAGTGAGACTCCCATAGGGTTCAGTGTTAATCAGTGAGACTCCCACAGGGTTCAGTGTTAATCAGTGAGACTCCCACAGGGTTCAGTGTTAATCAGTGAGACTCCCACAGGGTTCTGTGTTAATCAGTGAGACTCCCACAGGGTTCAGTGTTAATCAGTGAGACTCCCATAGGGTTTGGTGTTAATCAGTGAAACTCCCATAGGGTTCGTTGTTAATCAGTGAGACTCCTACAGGGTTCAGTGTTCATCAGTGAGACTCCCACAGGGTTCAGTGTTAATCAATGAGACTCCCATAGGGTTCAGTGTTAATCAGTGAGACTCCCATAGGGTTCGTTGTTAATCAGTGAGACTCCCACAGGGTTCAGTGTTAATCAGTGAGACTCCCACAGGGTTCAGTGTTAATCGGTGAAACTCCCACAGGGTTCAGTTTTATTCAATGAGACTCCCATAGGTTTCAGTGTTAATCAGTGAGACTCCCATAGGGTTCAGTGTTAATCAGTGAGACTCCCACAGGGTTCAGTGTTAATCAGTGAGACTCCCATAGGGTTCAGTGTTAATCAGTGAGATTCCCATAGGGTTCAGTGTTAATCAGTGAGACTCCCATATGGTTCAGTGTTAATCAGTAAGACTCCCATCGTGTTCAGTTTTAATCAGTTAGACTCCCATAGGGTTCAGTGTTAATCACTAGGGCTCCCACAGGGTTCAGTGTTAATCAATGAGACTCCCATTGGGTTCGGTGTTAATCAGTGAGACTCCCACAGGGTTCAGTGTTAATCAGTGAGACTACCATAGGCTTCAGTATTAATCAGTGAGACTCCCATAGGGTTCAGTGTTAATCAATGAGACTCCCATAGGGTTCGTTGTTAATCAGTGAGACGCCCACAGGGTTCAGTGTTAATCAGTGAGACTCCCACAGGGTTCAGTGTTAATCGGTGAGACTCCCACAGGGTTCAGTGTTAATCAATGAGACTCCCATAGGGTTCAGTGTTAATCAGTGAGACTCCCATAGGGTTCAGTGTTAATCAATGAGACTCCCATAGGGTTCGTTGTTAATCAGTGAGACTCCCACAGGGTCCAGTGTTAATCAGTGAGACTCCCACAGGGTTCAGTGTTAATCCGTGAGACTCCCACAGGGTTCAGTGTTAATCAATGAGACTCCCATAGGGTTCAGTGTTAATCAGTGAGACTCCCATAGGGTTCAGTGTTAATCAGTGAGACTCCCACAGGGTTCAGTGTTAATCAGTGAGACTCCCACAGGGTTCAGTGTTAATCAGTGAGACTCCCACAGGGTTCAGTGTTAATCAGTGGGGCTCCCACAGGGTTCGGTGTTAATCAGTGAGACTCCCACAGGGTTCAGTGTTAATCAGTGAGACTCTCATAGGGTTCAGTGTTAATCAGTGAGACTCCCATCGTGTTCAGTTTTAATCAGTGAGACTCCCATATTGTTCAGTGTTAATCAGTGGGGCTCCCACAGGGTTCGGTGTTAATCAGTGAGACTCCCACAGGGTTCAGTGTTAATCAGTGAGACTCCCATACGGTTCAGTTTTAATCAGTGAGATTTCCATAGGGTTCAGTGTTAATCAGTGAGACTCCCATATGGTTCAGTGTTAATCAGTGAGACTCCCATCGTGTTCAGTTTTAATCAGTGAGACTCCCATAGGGTTCAGTGTTAATCAGTGAGACTCCCACAGGGTTCAGTGTTAATCAGTGAGACTCCCATCGTGTTCAGTGTTAATCAGTGAGACTCCCATAGGGTTCAGTGTTAATCAGTGGGGCTCCCACAGGGTTCGGTGTTAATCAGTGAGACTCCCACAGAGTTTAGTGTTAATCAGTGAGACTCCCATAGGGTTCAGTGTTAATCAGTGAGACTCCCACAGGGTTTAGTGTTAATCACTGAGACTCCCATAGGGTTCAGTGTTAATCAGTGAGACTCCCACAGGGTTCAGTGTTAATCAGTGAGACTCCCATCGTGTTCAGTTTTAATCAGTGAGACTCCCATATTGTTCAGTGTTAATCAGTGGGGCTCCCACAGGGTTCGGTGTTAATCAGTGAGACTCCCACAGGGTTCAGTGTTAATCAGTGAGACTCCCATACGGTTCAGTTTTAATCAGTGAGATTTCCATAGGGTTCAGTGTTAATCAGTGAGACTCCCATATGGTTCAGTGTTAATCAGTGAGACTCCCATCGTGTTCAGTTTTAATCAGTGAGACTCCCATAGGGTTCAGTGTTAATCAGTGAGACTCCCACAGGGTTCAGTGTTAATCAGTGAGACTCCCATCGTGTTCAGTGTTAATCAGTGAGACTCCCATAGGGTTCAGTGTTAATCAGTGGGGCTCCCACAGGGTTCGGTGTTAATCAGTGAGACTCCCACAGAGTTTAGTGTTAATCAGTGAGACTCCCATAGGGTTCAGTGTTAATCAGTGAGACTCCCACAGGGTTTAGTGTTAATCACTGAGACTCCCATAGGGTTCAGTGTTAATCAGTGAGACTCCCACAGGGTTCAGTGTTAATCAGCGAGATTCCCATAGGGTTCAGTGTTAATCAATGAGACTCCCACAGGGTTCAGTGTTAATCGGTGAGGCTCCCCTAGGGTTCAGTGTTAATCAGTGAGACTCCCATAGGGTTCAGTATTAATCAGTGAGACTCCCACAGGGTTCAGTGTTAATCAGTGAGACTCCCACAGGGTTCAGTGTTAATCAGTGAGACTCCCACAGGGTTCAGTGTTAATCAGTGAGACTCCCACAGGGCTCAGTGTTAATCAGTGAGACTCCCATAGGGTTCAGTATTAATCAGTGAGACTCCCATAGGGTTCAGTGTTAATCACTGAGACTCCCATAGGGTTCGGTGTTAATCAGTGAGACTCCCATAGGGTTCAGTGTTAATCAGTGAGACTCCCATAGGGTTCCGTGTTAATCAGTGAGACTCCCATAGTGTTCAGTGTAAATCACTGAGACCCCCATTGGGTTCAGTGTTAATCAATGAGACTCCCATCGTGTTCAGTGTTAATCAGTGAGACTCCCATAGAGTTCAGTGTTAATCAGTGAGACTCCCATAGGCTTCAGTATTAATCAGTGAGACTCCCATAGGGTTCAGTGTTAATCAATGAGACTCCCATAGGGTTCGGTGTTAATCAGTGAGACTCCCTCAGGGTTCAGTGTTAATCAGTGAGGCTCCCACAGGGTTCAGTGTTAATCGGTGAGACTCCCACAGGGTTCAGTGTTAATCAATGAGACTCCCATAGGGTTCAGTGTTAATCAGTGAGACTCCCACAGGGTTCAGTGTTAATCAGTGAGACTCCCATCGTGTTCAGTGTTAATCAGTGAGACTCCCATAGGGTTCAGTGTTAATCAGTGGGGCTCCCACAGGGTTCGGTGTTAATCAGTGAGACTCCCACAGAGTTTAGTGTTAATCAGTGAGACTCCCATAGGGTTCAGTGTTAATCAGTGAGACTCCCACAGGGTTTAGTGTTAATCACTGAGACTCCCATAGGGTTCAGTGTTAATCAGTGAGACTCCCACAGGGTTCAGTGTTAATCAGCGAGATTCCCATAGGGTTCAGTGTTAATCAATGAGACTCCCACAGGGTTCAGTGTTAATCGGTGAGGCTCCCCTAGGGTTCAGTGTTAATCAGTGAGACTCCCATAGGGTTCAGTATTAATCAGTGAGACTCCCACAGGGTTCAGTGTTAATCAGTGAGACTCCCACAGGGTTCAGTGTTAATCAGTGAGACTCCCACAGGGTTCAGTGTTAATCAGTGAGACTCCCACAGGGCTCAGTGTTAATCAGTGAGACTCCCATAGGGTTCAGTATTAATCAGTGAGACTCCCATAGGGTTCAGTGTTAATCACTGAGACTCCCATAGGGTTCGGTGTTAATCAGTGAGACTCCCATAGAGTTCAGTGTTAATCAGTGAGACTCCCATAGGGTTCCGTGTTAATCAGTGAGACTCCCATAGTGTTCAGTGTAAATCACTGAGACCCCCATTGGGTTCAGTGTTAATCAATGAGACTCCCATCGTGTTCAGTGTTAATCAGTGAGACTCCCATAGAGTTCAGTGTTAATCAGTGAGACTCCCATAGGCTTCAGTATTAATCAGTGAGACTCCCATAGGGTTCAGTGTTAATCAATGAGACTCCCATAGGGTTCGGTGTTAATCAGTGAGACTCCCTCAGGGTTCAGTGTTAATCAGTGAGACTCCCACAGGGTTCAGTGTTAATCGGTGAGACTCCCACAGGGTTCAGTGTTAATCAATGAGACTCCCATAGGGTTCAGTGTTAATCAATGAGACTCCCATAGGGTTCAGTGTTAATCAGTGAGACTCCCACAGGGTTCAGTGTTAATCAGTGAGACTCCCACAGGGTTCAGTGTTAATCAGTGAGACTCCCACAGGGTTCTTTGTTAATCAGTGGGGCTCCCACAGGGTTCGGTGTTAATCAGTGAGACTCCCACAGGGTTCAGTGTTAATCAGTGAGACTCCCATAGGGTTCAGTATTAATCAGTGAGACTCCCACCGGGTTCAGTGTTAATCAGCGAGATTCCCATAGGGTTCAGTGTTAATCAGTGAGACTCCCACAGGGTTCAATGTTAATCAGTGAGACTTCCACAGGGTTCAGTGTTAATCAGTGGGGCTCCCACAGGGTTCGGTGTTAATCAGTGAGACTCCCACAGGGTTCAGTGTTAATCAGTGAGACTACCATAGGCTTCAGTATGAATCAGTGAGACTCCCATAGGGTTCAGTGTTAATCAATGAGACTCCCATAGGGTTCGTTGTTAATCAGTGATACTCCCACAGGGTTCAGTGTTAATCAGTGAGACTCCCATAGGGTTCAGTGTTAATCCGTGAGACTCCCACAGGGTTCAGTGTTAATCAATGAGCCTCCCATAGGGTTCAGTGTTAATCAGTGAGACTCCCATAGGGTTCAGTGTTAATCAGTGAGACTCCCACAGGGTTCAGTGTTAATCAGTGATACTCCCACAGGGTGCAGTGTTAATCAGTGAGACTCCCACAGGGTTCAGTGTTAATCAGTGGGGCTCCCACAGGGTTCGGTGTTCATCAGTGAGACTCCCACAGGGTTCAGTGTTAATCAGTGAGACTCTCATAGGGTTCAGTGTTAATTAGTGAGACTCCCATAGGGTTCGGTGTTAATCAGTGAGACTCCCATAGGGTTCAGTGTTAATCAGTGAGACTCCCATAGGGTTCAGTGTTAATCAGTGAGACTCCCATAGTGTTCAGTGTAAATCACTGAGACTCCCATAGGGTTCAGTGTTAATCAGTGAGACTCCCATAGAGTTCAGTGTTAATCAGTGGGGCTCCCACAGGGTTCGGTGTTAATCAGTGAGACTCCCACAGGGTTCAGTGTTAATCGGTGAGACTCCCATAGGGTTCAGTGTTAATCAGTGAGACTCCCATAGGGTTCAGTGTTAATTAGTGAGACTCCCATATGGTTCAGTGTTAATCAGTGAGACTCCCACAGGGTTCATTGTTAATCAGTGATACTCCCATAGTGTTCAGTGTTAATCAGCTAGACTCCCACAGGGTTCAGTGTTAATCAGTGAGACTCCCATAGGGTTCAGTGTTAATCAGTGAGACTCCCACAGGGTTCAGTGTTAATCAGTGAGACTCCCACAGGGTTCAGTGTTAATCAGTGAGACTCCCATAGGGTTCAGTGTTAATCATTGAGACTCCCATATGGTTCAGTGTTAATCAGTGAGACTCCCATCGTGTTCAGTTTTAATCAGTGAGACTCCCATAGGGTTCAGTGTTAATCAGTGAGACTCCCATATGGTTCAGTGTTAATCAGTGAGACTCCCATCGTGTTCAGTTTTAATCAGTGAGACTCCCATAGGGTTCAGTGTTAATCAGTGAGACTCCCACAGGGTGCAGTGTTAATCAGTGAGACTCCCACAGGGTTCAGTTTTAATCAGTGGGGCTCCCACAGGGTTCGGTGTTCATCAGTGAGACTCCCACAGGGTTCAGTGTTAATCAGTGAGACTCTCATAGGGTTCAGTGTTAATTAGTGAGACTCCCATAGGGTTCGTTGTTAATCAGTGAGACTCCCATAGGGTTCAGTGTTAATCAGTGAGACTCCCATAGGGTTCAGTGTTAATCAGTGAGACTCCCATAGTGTTCAGTGTAAATCACTGAGACTCCCATAGGGTTCAGTGTTAATCAGTGAGACTCCCATAGAGTTCAGTGTTAATCAGTGGGGCTCCCACAGGGTTCGGTGTTAATCAGTGAGACTCCCACAGGGTTCAGTGTTAATCGGTGAGACTCCCATAGGGTTCAGTGTTAATCAGTGAGACTCCCATAGGGTTCAGTGTTAATTAGTGAGACTCCCATATGGTTCAGTGTTAATCAGTGAGACTCCCACAGGGTTCATTGTTAATCAGTGATACTCCCATAGTGTTCAGTGTTAATCAGCGAGACTCCCACAGGGTTCAGTGTTAATCAGTGAGACTCCCATAGGGTTCAGTGTTAATCAGTGAGACTCCCACAGGGTTCAGTGTTAATCAGTGAGACTCCCACAGGGTTCAGTGTTAATCAGTGAGACTCCCATAGGGTTCAGTGTTAATCATTGAGACTCCCATATGGTTCAGTGTTAATCAGTGAGACTCCCATCGTGTTCAGTTTTAATCAGTGAGACTCCCATAGGGTTCAGTGTTAATCAGTGGGGCTCCCACAGGGTTCGGTGTTAATCAGTGAGACTCCCACAGGGTTCAGGGTTAATCAGTGAGACTCCCACAGGGTTCAGTGTTAATCAGTGAGACTCCCATAGGGTTCAGTGTTAATCAGTGAGACTCCCATATGGTTCAGTGTTAATCAGTGAGACTCCCATCGTGTTCAGTTTTAATCAGTGAGACTCCCATAGGGTTCAGTGTTAATCAGTGGGGCGCCCACAGGGTTCGGTGTTAATCAGTGAGACTCCCACAGGGTTCAGTGTTAATCAGTGAGACTCCCATAGGGTTCAGTGTTAATCAGTGAGATTCCCATAGGGTTCAGTGTTAATCAGTGAGACTCCCATATGGTTCAGTGTTACTCAGTGAGACTCCCATCGTGTTCAGTTTTAATCAGTGAGACTCCCATAGGGTTCAGTGTTAATCAGTGGGGCACCCACAGGGTTCAGTGTTAATCAATGAGACTCCCATAGGGTTCAGTATTAATCAGTGAGACTCCCATAGGGGTCAGTGTTAATCAATGAGACTCCCATAGGGTTCGGTGTTAATCAGTGAGACTCCCACAGGGTTCAGTGTTAATCAGTGAGACTCCCACAGGGTTCAGTGTTATTCAGTGAGACTCCCATAGGGTTCAGTGTTAATCAGTGAGACTCCCACAGGGTTCAGTGTTAATCAGTGAGACTCCCATCGTGTTCAGTGTTAATCAGTGAGACTCCCATAGGGTTCAGTCTTAATCAGTGGGGCTCCCACAGGGTTCGGTGTTAATCAGTGAGACTCCCACAGGGTTTAGTGTTAATCAGTGAGACTCCCATAGGGTTCAGTGTTAATCAGTGAGACTCCCACAGGGTTCAGTGTTAATCAGGGAGACTTCCACAGGGTTCAGTGTTAATCAGTGGGGCTCCCACAGGGTTCGGTGTTAATCAGTGAGACTCCCACAGGGTTCAGTGTTAATCAGTGAGACTACCATAGGCTTCAGTATTAATCAGTGAGACTCCCATAGGGTTCAGTGTTAATCAATGAGACTCCCATAGGGTTCGTTGTTAATCAGTGAGACGCCCACAGGGTTCAGTGTTAATCAGTGAGACTCCCACAGGGTTCAGTGTTAATCGGTGAGACTCCCACAGGGTTCAGTGTTAATCAATGAGACTCCCATAGGGTTCAGTGTTAATCAGTGAGACTCCCATAGGGTTCAGTGTTAATCAATGAGACTCCCATAGGGTTCGTTGTTAATCAGTGAGACTCCCACAGGGTCCAGTGTTAATCAGTGAGACTCCCACAGGGTTCAGTGTTAATCCGTGAGACTCCCACAGGGTTCAGTGTTAATCAATGAGACTCCCATAGGGTTCAGTGTTAATCAGTGAGACTCCCATAGGGTTCAGTGTTAATCAGTGAGACTCCCACAGGGTTCAATGTTAATCAGTGAGACTCCCACAGGGTTCAGTGTTAATCAGTGAGACTCCCACAGGGTTCAGTGTTAATCAGTGAGACTCTCATAGGGTTCAGTGTTAATCAGTGAGACTCCCATCGTGTTCAATTTTAATCAGTGAGACTCCCATATTGTTCAGTGTTAATCAGTGGGGCTCCCACAGGGTTCGGTGTTAATCAGTGAGACTCCCACAGGGTTCAGTGTTAATCAGTGAGACTCCCATAGGGTTCAGTTTTAATCAGTGAGATTCCCATAGGGTTCAGTGTTAATCAGTGAGACTCCCATATGGTTCAGTGTTAATCAGTGAGACTCCCATCGTGTTCAGTTTTAATCAGTGAGACTCCCATAGGGTTCAGTGTTAATCAGTGAGACTCCCACAGGGTTCAGTGTTAATCAGTGAGACTCCCATCGTGTTCAGTGTTAATCAGTGAGACTCCCATAGGGTTCAGTGTTAATCAGTGGGGCTCCCACAGGGTTCGGTGTTAATCAGTGAGACTCCCACAGAGTTTAGTGTTAATCAGTGAGACTCCCATAGGGTTCAGTGTTAATCAGTGAGACTCCCACAGGGTTTAGTGTTAATCACTGAGACTCCCATAGGGTTCAGTGTTAATCAGTGAGACTCCCACAGGGTTCAGTGTTAATCAGCGAGATTCCCATAGGGTTCAGTGTTAATCAATGAGACTCCCACAGGGTTCAGTGTTAATCGGTGAGGCTCCCCTAGGGTTCAGTGTTAATCAGTGAGACTCCCATAGGGTTCAGTATTAATCAGTGAGACTCCCACGGGTTCAGTGTTAATCAGTGAGACTCCCACAGGGTTCAGTGTTAATCAATGAGACTCCCACAGGGTTCAGTGTTAATCAGTGAGACTCCCACAGGGCTCAGTGTTAATCAGTGAGACTCCTATAGGGTTCAGTATTAATCAGTGAGACTCCCATAGGGTTCAGTGTTAATCACTGAGACTCCCATATGGTTCGGTGTTAATCAGTGAGACTCCCATAGGGTTCAGTGTTAATCAGTGAGACTCCCATAGGGTTCAGTGTTAATCAGTGAGACTCCCATAGTGTTCAGTGTAAATCACTGAGACCCCCATTGGGTTCAGTGTTAATCAATGAGACTCCCATCGTGTTCAGTGTTAATCAGTGAGACTCCCATAGAGTTCAGTGTTAATCAGTGAGACTCCCATAGGCTTCAGTATTAATCAGTGAGACTCCCATAGGGTTCACTGTTAATCAATGAGACTCCCATAGGGTTCGGTGTTAATCAGTGAGACTCCCTCAGGGTTCAGTGTTAATCAGTGAGACTCCCACAGGGTTCAGTGTTAATCGGTGAGACTCCCACAGGGTTCAGTGTTAATCAATGAGACTCCCATAGGGTTCAGTGTTAATCAGTGAGACTCCCATAGGGTTCAGTGTTAATCAGTGAGACTCCCACAGGGTTCAGTGTTAATCAGTGAGACTCCCACAGGGTTCAGTGTTAATCAGTGAGACTCCCACAGGGTTCTTTGTTAATCAGTGGGGCTCCCACAGGGTCCGGTGTTAATCAGTGAGACTCCCACAGGGTTCAGTGTTAATCAGTGAGACTCCCATAGCGTTCAGTATTAATCAGTGAGACTCCCACCGGGTTCAGTGTTAATCAGCGAGATTCCCATAGCGTTCAGTGTTTATCAGTGAGACTCCCACAGGGTTCAGTGTTAATCAGTGAGACTTCCACAGGGTTCAGTGTTAATCAGTGGGGCTCCCACAGGGTTCGGTGTTAATCAGTGAAACTCCCACAGGGTTCAGTGTTAATCAGTGAGACTACCATAGGCTTCAGTATGAATCAGTGAGACTCCCATAGGGTTCAGTGTTAATCAATGAGACTCCCATAGGGTTCGTTGTTAATCAGTGATACTCCCACAGGGTTCAGTGTTAATCAGTGAGACTCCCATAGGGTTCAGTGTTAATCCGTGAGACTCCCACAGGGTTCAGTGTTAATCAATGAGCCTCCCATAGGGTTCAGTGTTAATCAGTGAGACTCCCATAGGGTTCAGTGTTAATCAGTGAGACTCCCACAGGGTTCAGTGTTAATCAGTGAGACTCCCACAGGGTTCAGTGTTAATCAGTGAGACTCCCACAGGGTTCAGTGTTAATCAGTGGGGCTCCCACAGGGTTCGGTGTTAATCAGTGAGACTCCCACAGGGTTCAGTGTTAATCAGTGAGACTCTCATAGGGTTCAGTGTTAATTAGTGAGACTCCCATAGGGTTCGGTGTTAATCAGTGAGACTCCCATAGGGTTCAGTGTTAATCAGTGAGACTCCCATAGGGTTCAGTGTTAATCAGTGGGGCTCCCACAGGGTTCGGTGTTAATCAGTGAGACTCCCACAGGGTTCAGTGTTAATCGGTGAGACTCCCATAGGGTTCAGTGTTAATCAGTGAGACTCCCATAGGGTTCAGTGTTAATTAGTGAGACTCCCATATGGTTCAGTGTTAATCAGTGAGACTCCCACAGGGTTCATTGTTAATCAGTGATACTCCCATAGTGTTCAGTGTTAATCAGCGAGACTCCCACAGGGTTCAGTGTTAATCAGTGAGACTCCCATAGGGTTCAGTGTTAATCAGTGAGACTCCCACAGGGTGCAGTGTTAATCAGTGAGACTCCCACAGGGTTCAGTGTTAATCAGTGAGACTCCCATAGGGTTCAGTGTTAATCATTGAGACTCCCATATGGTTCAGTGTTAATCAGTGAGACTCCCATCGTGTTCAGTTTTAATCAGTGAGACTCCCATAGGGTTCAGTGTTAATCAGTGGGGCTCCCACAGGGTTCGGTGTTAATCAGTGAGACTCCCACAGGGTTCAGGGTTAATCAGTGAGACTCCCACAGGGTTCAGTGTTAATCAGTGAGACTCCCATAGGGTTCAGTGTTAATCAGTGAGACTCCCATCGTGTTCAATTTTAATCAGTGAGAATCCCATATTGTTCAGTGTTAATCAGTGGGGCTCCCACAGGGTTCGGTGTTAATCAGTGAGACTCCCACAGGGTTCAGTGTTAATCAGTGAGACTCCCATAGGGTTCAGTTTTAATCAGTGAGATTCCCATAGGGTTCAGTGTTAATCAGTGAGACTCCCATATGGTTCAGTGTTAATCAGTGAGACTCCCATCGTGTTCAGTTTTAATCAGTGAGACTCCCATAGGGTTCAGTGTTAATCAGTGAGACTCCCACAGGGTTCAGTGTTAATCAGTGAGACTCCCATCGTGTTCAGTGTTAATCAGTGAGACTCCCATAGGGTTCAGTGTTAATCAGTGGGGCTCCCACAGGGTTCGGTGTTAATCTGTGAGACTCCCACAGAGTTTAGTGTTAATCAGTGAGACTCCCATAGGGTTCAGTGTTAATCAGTGAGACTCCCACAGGGTTTAGTGTTAATCACTGAGACTCCCATAGGGTTCAGTGTTAATCAGTGAGACTCCCACAGGGTTCAGTGTTAATCAGCGAGATTCCCATAGGGTTCAGTGTTAATCAATGAGACTCCCATAGTGTTCAGTGTAAATCACTGAGACCCCCATTGGGTTCAGTGTTAATCAATGAGACTCCCATCGTGTTCAGTGTTAATCAGTGAGACTCCCATAGAGTTCAGTGTTAATCAGTGAGACTCCCATAGAGTTCAGTGTTAATCAGTGAGACTCCCATAGGCTTCAGTATTAATCAGTGAGACTCCCATAGGGTTCACTGTTAATCAATGAGACTCCCATAGGGTTCGGTGTTAATCAGTGAGACTCCCTCAGGGTTCAGTGTTATTCAGTGAGACTCCCACAGGGTTCAGTGTTAATCGGTGAGACTCCCACAGGGTTCAGTGTTAATCAATGAGACTCCCATAGGGTTCAGTGTTAATCAGTGAGACTCCCATAGGGTTCAGTGTTAATCAGTGAGACTCCCACAGGGTTCAGTGTTAATCAGTGAGACTCCCACAGGGTTCAGTGTTAATCAGTGAGACTCCCACAGGGTTCTTTGTTAATCAGTGGGGCTCCCACAGGGTTCGGTGTTAATCAGTGAGACTCCCACAGGGTTCAGTGTTAATCAGTGAGACTCCCATAGGGTTCAGTATTAATCAGTGAGACTCCCACCGGGTTCAGTGTTAATCAGCGAGATTCCCATAGCGTTCAGTGTTAATCAGTGAGACTCCCACAGGGTTCAGTGTTAATCAGTGAGACTTCCACAGGGTTCAGTGTTAATCAGTGGGGCTCCCACAGGGTTCGGTGTTAATCAGTGAGACTCCCACAGGGTTCAGTGTTAATCAGTGAGACTACCATAGGCTTCAGTATGAATCAGTGAGACTCCCATAGGGTTCAGTGTTAATCAATGAGACTCCCATAGGGTTCGTTGTTAATCAGTGATACTCCCACAGGGTTCAGTGTTAATCAGTGAGACTCCCATAGGGTTCAGTGTTAATCCGTGAGACTCCCACAGGGTTCAGTGTTAATCAATGAGCCTCCCATAGGGTTCAGTGTTAATCAGTGAGACTCCCATAGGGTTCAGTGTTAATCAGTGAGACTCCCACAGGATTCAGTGTTAATCAGTGAGACTCCCACAGGGTTCAGTGTTAATCAGTGAGACTCCCACAGGGTTCAGTGTTAATCAGTGGGGCTCCCACAGGGTTAGGTGTTAATCAGTGAGACTCCCACAGGGTTCAGTGTTAATCAGTGAGACTCTCATAGGGTTCAGTGTTAATTAGTGAGACTCCCATAGGGTTCGGTGTTAATCAGTGAGACTCCCATAGGGTTCAGTGTTAATTAGTGAGACTCCCATATGGTTCAGTGTTAATCAGTGAGACTCCCATAGGGTTCAGTGTTAATCAATGGGGCTCCCACAGGGTTCGGTGTTAATCAGTGAGACTCCCACAGGGTTCAGTGTTAATCGGTGAGACTCCCATAGGGTTCAGTGTTAATCAGTGAGACTCCCATAGGGTTCAGTGTTAATTAGTGAGACTCCCATATGGTTCAGTGTTAATCAGTGAGACTCGCACAGGGTTCATTGTTAATCAGTGATACTCCCATAGTGTTCAGTGTTAATCAGCGAGACTCCCACAGGGTTCAGTGTTAATCAGTGAGACTCCCATAGGGTTCAGTGTTAATCAGTGAGACTCCCACAGGGTTCAGTGTTAATCAGTGAGACTCCCACAGGGTTCAGTGTTAATCAGTGAGACTCCCATAGGGTTCAGTGTTAATCATTGAGACTCCCATATGGTTCAGTGTTAATCAGTGAGACTCCCATCGTGTTCAGTTTTAATCAGTGAGACTCCCATAGGGTTCAGTGTTAATCAGTGGAGCTCCCACAGGGTTCGGTGTTAATCAGTGAGACTCCCACAGGGTTCAGGGTTAATCAGTGAGACTCCCACAGGGTTCAGTGTTATTCAGTGAGACTCCCATAGGGTTCAGTGTTAATCAGTGAGACTCCCATATGGTTCAGTGTTAATCAGTGAGACTCCCATCGTGTTCAGTTTTAATCAGTGAGACTCCCATAGGGTTCAGTGTTAATCAGTGGGGCGCCCACAGGGTTCGGTGTTAATCAGTGAGACTCCCACAGGGTTCAGTGTTAATCAGTGAGACTCCCATAGGGTTCAGTGTTAATCAGTGAGATTCCCATAGGGTTCAGTGTTAATCAGTGAGACTCCCATATGGTTCAGTGTTACTCAGTGAGACTCCCATCGTGTTCAGTTTTAATCAGTGAGACTCCCATAGGGTTCAGTGTTAATCAGTGGGGCTCCCACAGGGTTCAGTGTTAATCAATGAGACTCCCATAGGGTTCAGTGTTAATCAGTGAGACTCCCATAGGGTTCAGTGTTAATCAGTGAGACTCCCATAGGGGTCAGTGTTAATCAATGAGACTCCCATAGGGTTTGGTGTTAATCAGTGAGACTCCCACAGGGTTCAGTGTTAATCAGTGAGACTCCCACAGGGTTCAGTGTTAATCAGTGAGACTTCCACAGGGTTCAGTGTTAATCAGTGGGGCTCCCACAGGGTTCGGTGTTAATCAGTGAGACTCCCACAGGGTTCAGTGTTAATCAGTGAGACTACCATAGGCTTCAGTATGAATCAGTGAGACTCCCATAGGGTTCAGTGTTAATCAATGAGACTCCCATAGGGTTCGTTGTTAATCAGTGATACTCCCACAGGGTTCAGTGTTAATCAGTGAGACTCCCATAGGGTTCAGTGTTAATCCGTGAGACTCCCACAGGGTTCAGTGTTAATCAATGAGCCTCCCATAGGGTTCAGTGTTAATCAGTGAGACTCCCATAGGGTTCAGTGTTAATCAGTGAGACTCCCACAGGGTTCAGTGTTAATCAGTGAGACTCCCACAGGGTTCAGTGTTAATCAGTGAGACTCCCACAGGGTTCAGTGTTAATCAGTGGGGCTCCCACAGGGTTCGGTGTTAATCAGTGAGACTCCCACAGGGTTCAGTGTTAATCAGTGAGACTCTCATAGGGTTCAGTGTTAATTAGTGAGACTCCCATAGGGTTCGGTGTTAATCAGTGAGACTCCCATAGGGTTCAGTGTTAATTAGTGAGACTCCCATATGGTTCAGTGTTAATCAGTGAGACTCCCATAGGGTTCAGTGTTAATCAATGGGGCTCCCACAGGGTTCGGTGTTAATCAGTGAGACTCCCACAGGGTTCAGTGTTAATCGGTGAGACTCCCATAGGGTTCAGTGTTAATCAGTGAGACTCCCATAGGGTTCAGTGTTAATTAGTGAGACTCCCATATGGTTCAGTGTTAATCAGTGAGACTCCCACAGGGTTCATTGTTAATCAGTGATACTCCCATAGTGTTCAGTGTTAATCAGCGAGACTCCCACAGGGTTCAGTGTTAATCAGTGAGACTCCCATAGGGTTCAGTGTTAATCAGTGAGACTCCCACAGGGTTCAGTGTTAATCAGTGAGACTCCCACAGGGTTCAGTGTTAATCAGTGAGACTCCCATAGGGTTCAGTGTTAATCATTGAGACTCCCATATGGTTCAGTGTTAATCAGTGAGACTCCCATCGTGTTCAGTTTTAATCAGTGAGACTCCCATAGGGTTCAGTGTTAATCAGTGGAGCTCCCACAGGGTTCGGTGTTAATCAGTGAGACTCCCACAGGGTTCAGGGTTAATCAGTGAGACTCCCACAGGGTTCAGTGTTAATCAGTGAGACTCCCATAGGGTTCAGTGTTAATCAGTGAGACTCCCATATGGTTCAGTGTTAATCAGTGAGACTCCCATCGTGTTCAGTTTTAATCAGTGAGACTCCCATAGGGTTCAGTGTTAATCAGTGGGGCGCCCACAGGGTTCGGTGTTAATCAGTGAGACTCCCACAGGGTTCAGTGTTAATCAGTGAGACTCCCATAGGGTTCAGTGTTAATCAGTGAGATTCCCATAGGGTTCAGTGTTAATCAGTGAGACTCCCATATGGTTCAGTGTTACTCAGTGAGACTCCCATCGTGTTCAGTTTTAATCAGTGAGACTCCCATAGGGTTCAGTGTTAATCAGTGGGGCTCCCACAGGGTTTAGTGTTAATCAATGAGACTCCCATAGGGTTCAGTGTTAATCAGTGAGACTCCCATAGGGTTCAGTGTTAATCAGTGAGACTCCCATAGGGGTCAGTGTTAATCAATGAGACTCCCATAGGGTTTGGTGTTAATCAGTGAGACTCCCACAGGGTTCAGTGTTAATCAGTGAGACTCCCACAGGGTTCAGTGTTATTCAGTGAGACTCCCATAGGGTTCAGTGTTAATCAGTGAGACTCCCACAGGGTTCAGTGTTAATCAGTGAGACTCCCATCGTGTGCAGTGTTAATCAGTGAGACTCCCATAGGGTTCAGTGTTAATCCGTGAGACTCCCACAGGGTTCAGTGTTAATCAATGAGCCTCCCATAGGGTTCAGTGTTAATCAGTGAGACTCCCTTAGGGTTCAGTGTTAATCAGTGAGACTCCCACAGGGTTCAGTGTTAATCAGTGAGACTCCCACAGGGTTCAGTGTTAATCAGTGAGACTCCCACAGGGTTCAGTGTTAATCAGTGGGGCTCCCACAGGGTTCGGTGTTAATCAGTGAGACTCCCACAGGGTTCAGTGTTAATCAGTGAGACTCTCATAGGGTTCAGTGTTAATTAGTGAGACTCCCATAGGGTTCGGTGTTAATCAGTGAGACTCCCATAGGGTTCAGTGTTAATCAGTGAGACTCCCATAGGGTTCAGTGTTAATCAGTGGGGCTCCCACAGGGTTCGGTGTTAATCAGTGAGACTCCCACAGGGTTCAGTGTTAATCGGTGAGACTCCCATAGGGTTCAGTGTTAATCAGTGAGACTCCCATAGGGTTCAGTGTTAATTAGTGAGACTCCCATATGGTTCAGTGTTAATCAGTGAGAGTCCCACAGGGTTCATTGTTAATCAGTGATACTCCCATAGTGTTCAGTGTTAATCAGCGAGACTCCCACAGGGTTCAGTGTTAATCAGTGAGACTCCCATAGGGTTCAGTGTTAATCAGTGAGACTCCCACAGGGTTCAGTGTTAATCAGTGAGACTCCCACAGGGTTCAGTGTTAATCAGTGAGACTCCCATAGGGTTCAGTGTTAATCATTGAGACTCCCATATGGTTCAGTGTTAATCAGTGAGACTCCCATCGTGTTCAGTTTTAATCAGTGAGACTCCCATAGGGTTCAGTGTTAATCAGTGGAGCTCCCACAGGGTTCGGTGTTAATCAGTGAGACTCCTACAGGGTTCAGGGTTAATCAGTGAGACTCCCACAGGGTTCAGTGTTAATCAGTGAGACTCCCATTGGGTTCAGTGTTAATCAGTGAGACTCCCATATGGTTCAGTGTTAATCAGTGAGACTCCCATCGTGTTCAGTTTTAATCAGTGAGACTCCCATAGGGTTCAGTGTTAATCAGTGGGGCGCCCACAGGGTTCGGTGTTAATCAGTGAGACTCCCACAGGGTTCAGTGTTAATCAGTGAGACTCCCATAGGGTTCAGTGTTAATCAGTGAGACTCCCACAGGGTTTAGTGTTAATCACTGAGACTCCCATAGGGTTCAGTGTTAATCAGTGAGACTCCCACAGGGTTCAGTGTTAATCAGCGAGATTCCCATAGGGTTCAGTGTTAATCAATGAGACTCCCACAGGGTTCAGTGTTAATCGGTGAGGCTCCCCTAGGGTTCAGTGTTAATCAGTGAGACTCCCATAGGGTTCAGTATTAATCAGTGAGACTCCCACAGGGTTCAGTGTTAATCAGTGAGACTCCCACAGGGTTCAGTGTTAATCAATGAGACTCCCACAGGGTTCAGTGTTAATCAGTGAGACTCCCACAGGGCTCAGTGTTAATCAGTGAGACTCCCATAGGGTTCAGTATTAATCAGTGAGACTCCCATAGGGTTCAGTGTTAATCACTGAGACTCCCATAGGGTTCGGTGTTAATCAGTGAGACTCCCATAGGGTTCAGTGTTAATCAGTGAGACTCCCATAGGGTTCAGTGTTAATCAGTGAGACTCCCATAGTGTTCAGTGTAAATCACTGAGACCCCCATTGGGTTCAGTGTTGATCAATGAGACTCCCATAGGGTTCGGTGTTAATCAGTGAGACTCCCATAGGGTTCAGTGTTAATCAGTGAGACTCCCATAGGGTTCAGTGTTAATCAGTGAGACTCCCATAGTGTTCAGTGTAAATCACTGAGACCCCCATTGGGTTCAGTGTTAATCAATGAGACTCCCATCGTGTTCAGTGTTAATCAGTGAGACTCCCATAGTGTTCAGTGTAAATCACTGAGACCCCCATTGGGTTCAGTGTTAATCAATGAGACTCCCATCGTGTTCAGTGTTAATCAGTGAGACTCCCATAGGGTTCAGTGTTAATCAGTGAGACTCCCATAGTGTTCAGTGTAAATCACTGAGACCCCCATTGGGTTCAGTGTTAATCAATGAGACTCCCATCGTGTTCAGTGTTAATCAGTGAGACTCCCATAGAGTTCAGTGTTAATCAGTGAGACTCCCATAGGCTTCAGTATTAATCAGTGAGACTCCCATAGGGTTCACTGTTAATCAATGAGACTCCCATAGGGTTCGGTGTTAATCAGTGAGACTCCCTCAGGGTTCAGTGTTATTCAGTGAGACTCCCACAGGGTTCAGTGTTAATCGGTGAGACTCCCACAGGGTTCAGTGTTAATCAATGAGACTCCCATAGGGTTCAGTGTTAATCAGTGAGACTCCCATAGGGTTCAGTGTTAATCAGTGAGACTCCCACAGGGTTCAGTGTTAATCAGTGAGACTCCCACAGGGTTCAGTGTTAATCAGTGAGACTCCCACAGGGTTCTTTGTTAATCAGTGGGGCTCCCACAGGGTTCGGTGTTAATCAGTGAGACTCCCACAGGGTTCAGTGTTAATCAGTGAGACTCCCATAGGGTTCAGTATTAATCAGTGAGACTCCCACCGGGTTCAGTGTTAATCAGCGAGATTCCCATAGCGTTCAGTGTTAATCAGTGAGACTCCCACAGGGTTCAGTGTTAATCAGTGAGACTTCCACAGGGTTCAGTGTTAATCAGTGGGGCTCCCACAGGGTTCGGTGTTAATCAGTGAGACTCCCACAGGGTTCAGTGTTAATCAGTGAGACTACCATAGGCTTCAGTATGAATCAGTGAGACTCCCATAGGGTTCAGTGTTAATCAATGAGACTCCCATAGGGTTCGTTGTTAATCAGTGATACTCCCACAGGGTTCAGTGTTAATCAGTGAGACTCCCATAGGGTTCAGTGTTAATCCGTGAGACTCCCACAGGGTTCAGTGTTAATCAATGAGCCTCCAATAGGGTTCAGTGTTAATCAGTGAGACTCCCATAGGGTTCAGTGTTAATCAGTGAGACTCCCACAGGGTTCAGTGTTAATCAGTGAGACTCCCACAGGGTTCAGTGTTAATCAGTGAGACTCCCACAGGGTTCAGTGTTAATCAGTGGGGCTCCCACAGGGTTCGGTGTTAATCAGTGAGACTCCCACAGGGTTCAGTGTTAATCAGTGAGACTCTCATAGGGTTCAGTGTTAATTAGTGAGACTCCCATAGGGTTCGGTGTTAATCAGTGAGACTCCCATAGGGTTCAGTGTTAATTAGTGAGACTCCCATATGGTTCAGTGTTAATCAGTGAGACTCCCATAGGGTTCAGTGTTAATCAATGGGGCTCCCACAGGGTTCGGTGTTAATCAGTGAGACTCCCACAGGGTTCAGTGTTAATCGGTGAGAATCCCATAGGGTTCAGTGTTAATCAGTGAGACTCCCATAGGGTTCAGTGTTAATTAGTGAGACTCCCATATGGTTCAGTGTTAATCAGTGAGACTCCCACAGGGTTCATTGTTAATCAGTGATACTCCCATAGTGTTCAGTGTTAATCAGCGAGACTCCCACAGGGTTCAGTGTTAATCAGTGAGACTCCCATAGGGTTCAGTGTTAATCAGTGAGACTCCCACAGGGTTCAGTGTTAATCAGTGAGACTCCCACAGGGTTCAGTGTTAATCAGTGAGACTCCCATAGGGTTCAGTGTTAATCATTGAGACTCCCATATGGTTCAGTGTTAATCAGTGAGACTCCCATCGTGTTCAGTTTTAATCAGTGAGACTCCCATAGGGTTCAGTGTTAATCAGTGGAGCTCCCACAGGGTTCGGTGTTAATCAGTGAGACTCCCACAGGGTTCAGGGTTAATCAGTGAGACTCCCACAGGGTTCAGTGTTAATCAGTGAGACTCCCATAGGGTTCAGTGTTAATCAGTGAGACTCCCATATGGTTCAGTGTTAATCAGTGAGACTCCCATCGTGTTCAGTTTTAATCAGTGAGACTCCCATAGGGTTCAGTGTTAATCAGTGGGGCGCCCACAGGGTTCGGTGTTAATCAGTGAGACTCCCACAGGGTTCAGTGTTAATCAGTGAGACTCCCATAGGGCTCAGTGTTAATCAGTGAGATTCCCATAGGGTTCAGTGTTAATCAGTGAGACTCCCATATGGTTCAGTGTTACTCAGTGAGACTCCCATCGTGTTCAGTTTTAATCAGTGAGACTCCCATAGGGTTCAGTGTTAATCAGTGGGGCTCCCACAGGGTTCAGTGTTAATCAATGAGACTCCCATAGGGTTCAGTGTTAATCAGTGAGACTCCCATAGGGTTCAGTGTTAATCAGTGAGACTCCCATAGGGGTCAGTGTTAATCAATGAGACTCCCATAGGGTTCGGTGTTAATCAGTGAGACTCCCATAGGCTTCAGTATTAATCAGTGAGACTCCCATAGGGTTCACTGTTAATCAATGAGACTCCCATAGGGTTCGGTGTTAATCAGTGAGACTCCCTCAGGGTTCAGTGTTATTCAGTGAGACTCCCACAGGGTTCAGTGTTAATCGGTGAGACTCCCACAGGGTTCAGTGTTAATCAATGAGACTCCCATAGGGTTCAGTGTTAATCAGTGAGACTCCCATAGGGTTCAGTGTTAATCAGTGAGACTCCCACAGGGTTCAGTGTTAATCAGTGAGACTCCCACAGGGTTCAGTGTTAATCAGTGAGACTCCCACAGGGTTCTTTGTTAATCAGTGGGGCTCCCACAGGGTTCGGTGTTAATCAGTGAGACTCCCACAGGGTTCAGTGTTAATCAGTGAGACTCCCATAGGGTTCAGTATTAATCAGTGAGACTCCCACCGGGTTCAGTGTTAATCAGCGAGATTCCCATAGCGTTCAGTGTTAATCAGTGAGACTCCCACAGGGTTCAGTGTTAATCAGTGAGACTTCCACAGGGTTCAGTGTTAATCAGTGGGGCTCCCACAGGGTTCGGTGTTAATCAGTGAGACTCCCACAGGGTTCAGTGTTAATCAGTGAGACTACCATAGGCTTCAGTATGAATCAGTGAGACTCCCATAGGGTTCAGTGTTAATCAATGAGACTCCCATAGGGTTCGTTGTTAATCAGTGATACTCCCACAGGGTTCAGTGTTAATCAGTGAGACTCCCATAGGGTTCAGTGTTAATCCGTGAGACTCCCACAGGGTTCAGTGTTAATCAATGAGCCTCCCATAGGGTTCAGTGTTAATCAGTGAGACTCCCATAGGGTTCAGTGTTAATCAGTGAGACTCCCACAGGGTTCAGTGTTAATCAGTGAGACTCCCACAGGGTTCAGTGTTAATCAGTGAGACTCCCACAGGGTTCAGTGTTAATCAGCGGGGCTCCCACAGGGTTCGGTGTTAATCAGTGAGACTCCCACAGGGTTCAGTGTTAATCAGTGAGACTCTCATAGGGTTCAGTGTTAATTAGTGAGACTCCCATAGGGTTCGGTGTTAATCAGTGAGACTCCCATAGGGTTCAGTGTTAATTAGTGAGACTCCCATATGGTTCAGTGTTAATCAGTGAGACTCCCATAGGGTTCAGTGTTAATCAATGGGGCTCCCACAGGGTTCGGTGTTAATCAGTGAGACTCCCACAGGGTTCAGTGTTAATCGGTGAGAATCCCATAGGGTTCAGTGTTAATCAGTGAGACTCCCATAGGGTTCAGTGTTAATTAGTGAGACTCCCATATGGTTCAGTGTTAATCAGTGAGACTCCCACAGGGTTCATTGTTAATCAGTGATACTCCCATAGTGTTCAGTGTTAATCAGCGAGACTCCCACAGGGTTCAGTGTTAATCAGTGAGACTCCCATAGGGTTCAGTGTTAATCAGTGAGACTCCCACAGGGTTCAGTGTTAGTCAGTGAGACTCCCACAGGGTTCAGTGTTAATCAGTGAGACTCCCATAGGGTTCAGTGTTAATCATTGAGACTCCCATATGGTTCAGTGTTAATCAGTGAGACTCCCATCGTGTTCAGTTTTAATCAGTGAGACTCCCATAGGGTTCAGTGTTAATCAGTGGAGCTCCCACAGGGTTCGGTGTTAATCAGTGAGACTCCCACAGGGTTCAGGGTTAATCAGTGAGACTCCCACAGGGTTCAGTGTTAATCAGTGAGACTCCCATAGGGTTCAGTGTTAATCAGTGAGACTCCCATATGGTTCAGTGTTAATCAGTGAGACTCCCATCGTGTTCAGTTTTAATCAGTGAGACTCCCATAGGGTTCAGTGTTAATCAGTGGGGCGCCCACAGGGTTCGGTGTTAATCAGTGAGACTCCCACAGGGTTCAGTGTTAATCAGTGAGACTCCCATAGGGCTCAGTGTTAATCAGTGAGATTCCCATAGGGTTCAGTGTTAATCAGTGAGACTCCCATATGGTTCAGTGTTACTCAGTGAGACTCCCATCGTGTTCAGTTTTAATCAGTGAGACTCCCATAGGGTTCAGTGTTAATCAGTGGGGCTCCCACAGGGTTCAGTGTTAATCAATGAGACTCCCATAGGGTTCAGTGTTAATCAGTGAGACTCCCATAGGGTTCAGTGTTAATCAGTGAGACTCCCATAGGGGTCAGTGTTAATCAATGAGACTCCCATAGGGTTCGGTGTTAATCAGTGAGACTCCCACAGGGTTCAGTGTTAATCAGTGAGACTCCCACAGGGTTCAGTGTTATTCAGTGAGACTCCCATAGGGTTCAGTGTTAATCAGTGAGACTCCCACAGGGTTCAGTGTTAATCAGTGAGACTCCCATCGTGTGCAGTGTTAATCAGTGAGACTCCCATAGGGTTCAGTGTTAATCCGTGAGACTCCCACAGGGTTCAGTGTTAATCACTGAGCCTCCCATAGGGTTCAGTGTTAATCAGTGAGACTCCCATAGGGTTCAGTGTTAATCAGTGAGACTCCCACAGGGTTCAGTGTTAATCAGTGAGACTCCCACAGGGTTCAGTGTTAATCAGTGAGACTCCCACAGGGTTCAGTGTTAATCAGTGGGGCTCCCACAGGGTTCGGTGTTAATCAGTGAGACTCCCACAGGGTTCAGTGTTAATCAGTGAGACTCTCATAGGGTTCAGTGTTAATTAGTGAGACTCCCATAGGGTTCGGTGTTAATCAGTGAGACTCCCATAGGGTTCAGTGTTAATCAGTGAGACTCCCATAGGGTTCAGTGTTAATCACTGGGGCTCCCACAGGGTTCGGTGTTAATCAGTGAGACTCCCACAGGGTTCAGTGTTAATCGGTGAGACTCCCATAGGGTTCAGTGTTAATCAGTGAGACTCCCATAGGGTTCAGTGTTAATTAGTGAGACTCCCATATGGTTCAGTGTTAATCAGTGAGAGTCCCACAGGGTTCATTGTTAATCAGTGATACTCCCATAGTGTTCAGTGTTAATCAGCGAGACTCCCACAGGGTTCAGTGTTAATCAGTGAGACTCCCATAGGGTTCAGTGTTAATCAGTGAGACTCCCACAGGGTTCAGTGTTAATCAGTGAGACTCCCACAGGGTTCAGTGTTAATCAGTGAGACTCCCATAGGGTTCAGTGTTAATCATTGAGACTCCCATATGGTTCAGTGTTAATCAGTGAGACTCCCATCGTGTTCAGTTTTAATCAGTGAGACTCCCATAGGGTTCAGTGTTAATCAGTGGAGCTCCCACAGGGTTCGGTGTTAATCAGTGAGACTCCCACAGGGTTCAGGGTTAATCAGTGAGACTCCCACAGGGTTCAGTGTTAATCAGTGAGACTCCCATAGGGTTCAGTGTTAATCAGTGAGACTCCCATATGGTTCAGTGTTAATCAGTGAGACTCCCATCGTGTTCAGTTTTAATCAGTGACACTCCCATAGGGTTCAGTGTTAATCAGTGGGGCGCCCACAGGGTTCGGTGTTAATCAGTGAGACTCCCACAGGGTTCAGTGTTAATCAGTGAGACTCCCATAGGGTTCAGTGTTAATCAGTGAGATTCCCATAGGGTTCAGTGTTAATCAGTGAGACTCCCATATGGTTCAGTGTTACTCAGTGAGACTCCCATCGTGTTCAGTTTTAATCAGTGAGACTCCCATAGGGTTCAGTGTTAATCAGTGGGGCTCCCACAGGGTTCAGTGTTAATCAATGAGACTCCCATAGGGTTCAGTGTTAATCAGTGAGACTCCCATAGGGTTCAGTGTTAATCAGTGAGACTCCCATAGGGGTCAGTGTTAATCAATGAGACTCCCATAGGGTTCGGTGTTAATCAGTGAGACTCCCACAGGGTTCAGTGTTAATCAGTGAGACTCCCACAGGGTTCAGTGTTATTCAGTGAGACTCCCATAGGGTTCAGTGTTAATCAGTGAGACTCCCACAGGGTTCAGTGTTAATCAGTGAGACTCCCATCGTGTTCAGTGTTAATCAGTGAGACTCCCATAGGGTTCAGTGTTAATCAGTGGGGCTCCCACAGGGTTCGGTGTTAATCAGTGAGACTCCCACAGGGTTTAGTGTTAATCAGTGAGACTCCCATAGGGTTCAGTGTTAATCAGTGAGACTCCCACAGGGTTTATTGTTAATCACTGAGACTCCCATAGGGTTCAGTGTTAATCAGTGAGACTCCCACAGGGTCCAGTGTTAATCAGCGAGATTCCAATAGGGTTCAGTGTTAATCAGTGAGACTCCCACAGGGTTCAGTGTTAATCGGTGAGGCTCCCATAGGGTTCAGTGTTAATCAGTGAGACTCCCATAGGGTTCAGTGTTAATCAGTGAGACTCCCACAGGGTTCAGTGTTAATCAGTGAGACTCCCACAGGGTTCAGTGTTAATCAGTGAGACTCCCACAGGGTTCAGTGTTAATCAGTGAGACTCCCACAGGGCTCAGTGTTAATCAGTGAGACTCCCATAGGGTTCAGTGTTAATCAGTGAGACTCCCACAGGGTTTATTGTTAATCACTGAGACTCCCATAGGGTTCAGTGTTAATCAGTGAGACTCCCACAGGGTCCAGTGTTAATCAGCGAGATTCCAATAGGGTTCAGTGTTAATCAGTGAGACTCCCACAGGGTTCAGTGTTAATCGGTGAGGCTCCCATAGGGTTCAGTGTTAATCAGTGAGACTCCCATAGGGTTCAGTGTTAATCAGTGAGACTCCCACAGGGTTCAGTGTTAATCAGTGAGACTCCCACAGGGTTCAGTGTTAATCAGTGAGACTCCCACAGGGTTCAGTGTTAATCAGTGAGACTCCCACAGGGCTCAGTGTTAATCAGTGAGACTCCCATAGGGTTCAGTATTAATCAGTGAGACTCCCATAGGGTTCAGTGTTAATCAATGAGACTCCCATAGGGTTCGGTGTTAATCAGTGAGACTCCCATAGGGTTCAGTGTTAATCAGTGAGACTCCCATAGGGTTCAGTGTTAATCAGTGAGACTCCCATAGTGTTCAGTGTAAATCACTGAGACTCCCATTGGGTTCAGTGTTAATCAATGAGACTCCCATCGTGTTCAGTGTTAATCAGTGAGACTCCCATAGAGTTCAGTGTTAATCAGTGAGACTCCCATAGGTTTCAGTATTAATCAGTGAGACTCCCATAGGGTTCAGTGTTAATCAATGAGACTCCCATAGGGTTCGATGTTAATCAGTGAGACTCCCTCAGGCTTCAGTGTTAATCAGTGAGACTCCCACAGGGTTCAGTGTTAATTGGTGAGACTCCCATAGGGGTCAGTGTTAATCAGTGAGAATCCCACAGGGTTCAATGTTAATCAGTGAGATTCCCACAGGGTTTTGTGTTAATCAGTGAGACTCCCACAGGGTTCAGTGTTAATTAGTGAGACTCCAATAGGGTTCAGTGTTAATCAGTGAGACTCCCACAGGGTTCACTGTTAATCAGTGAGACTCCCATAGGGTTCAGTGTTAATCCGTGATACTCCCACAGGGTTCAGTGTTAATCAGTGAGACTCCCACAGGGTTCAGTGTTAATCACTGAGACTCCCATAGGGTTCAGTGTTAATCAGTGAGACTCCCACAGGGTTCAGTGTTAATCAGTGAGACTCCCATAGGGTTCATTGTTAATCAGTGAGACTCCCACAGGGTTCAGTGTTAATCAGTGAGACTCCCACAGGGTTCAGTGTTAATCAGTGAGACTCCCATAGGGTTCAGTGTTAATCAGTGAGACTCCCACAGGGTTCAGTCTTAATCAGTGAGACTCCCATAGGGTTCAGTGTTAATCAGTGAGACTCCCACAGGGTTCAGTGTTAATCAGTGAGACTCCCACAGCGTTCAGTGTTAATCAGTGAGACTCCCACAGGGTTCAGTGTTAATCAGTGAGACTCCCACAGGGTTCAGTGTTAATCAGTGAGACTCCCATAGGGTTCATTGTTAATCAGTGAGACTCCCACAGGGTTCAGTGTTCATCAGTGAGACTCCCACAGGGTTCAGTGTTAATCAGTGAGACTCCCATAGGGTTCAGTGTTAATCAGTGAGACT
Source organism: Petromyzon marinus (assembly GCF_048934315.1). Lineage (NCBI taxonomy): Eukaryota > Metazoa > Chordata > Hyperoartia > Petromyzontiformes > Petromyzontidae > Petromyzon > Petromyzon marinus. Next base: position 2,858,683 of record NW_027423612.1, read on the forward strand.
CCCACAGGGTTCATTGTTAATCAGTGAGACTCCCACAGGGTTCAGTGTTAATCAGTGAGAATCCCATTGGGTTCAGTGTTAATCAGTGAGACTCCCACAGGGTTCAGTTTTAATCAGTGAGACTCCCATTGGGTTCAGTGTTAATCAGTGAGACTCCCACAGGGTTCAGTTTTAATCAGTGAGACTCCCATAGGGTTCGGGGTTAATCATTGAGACTCCCACAGGGTTCAGTGTTAATCAGTGAGACTCCCATAGGGTTCAGTGTTAATCCGTGAGACTCCCACAGGGTTCAGTGTTAATCAGTGAGACTCCCACAGGGTTCAGTGTTAATCAGTGAGACTCCCATAGGGTTCAGTGTTAATCAGTGAGACTCCCACAGGGTTCAGTGTTAATCAGTGAGACTCCCATAGGGTTCAGTGTTAATCAGTGAGACTCCCACAGGGTTCAGTGTTAATCAGTGAGACTCCCACAGGGTTCAGTGTTCATCAGTGAGACTCCCATAGGGTTCAGTGTTAATCAATGAGACTCCCATAGGGTTCGGTGTTAATCAGTGAGACTCCCACAGGGTTCAGTGTTCATCAGTGAGACTCCCACAGGGTTCAGTGTTAATCAGTGAGACTCCCATAGGGTTCAGTGTTAATCAGTGAGACTCCCACAGGGTTCATTGTTAATCAGTGAGACTCCCACAGGGTTCAGTGTTAATCAGTGAGAATCCCATTGGGTTCAGTGTTAATCAGTGAGACTCCCACAGGGTTCAGTTTTAATCAGTGAGACTCCCATTGGGTTCAGTGTTAATCAGTGAGACTCCCACAGGGTTCAGTTTTAATCAGTGAGACTCCCATAGGGTTCGGGGTTAATCATTGAGACTCCCACAGGGTTCAGTGTTAATCAGTGAGACTCCCATAGGGTTCAGTGTTAATCCGTGAGACTCCCACAGGGTTCAGTGTTAATCAGTGAGACTCCCACAGGGTTCAGTGTTAATCAGTGAGACTCCCATAGGGTTCAGTGTTAATCAGTGAGACTCCCACAGGGTTCAGTGTTAATCAGTGAGACTCCCATAGGGTTCAGTGTTAATCAGTGAGACTCCCACAGGGTTCAGTGTTAATCAGTGAGACTCCCACAGGGTTCAGTGTTCATCAGTGAGACTCCCATAGGGTTCAGTGTTAATCAATGAGACTCCCATAGGGTTCGGTGTTAATCAGTGAGACTCCCACAGGGTTCAGTGTTAATCAGTGAGACTCCCATAGGGTTCAGTGTTAATCAGTGAGACTCCCACAGGGTTCAGTGTTAATCAGTGAGACTCCCACAGGGTTCAGTGTTCATCAGTGAGACTCCCATAGGGTTCAGTGTTAATCAGTGAGACTCCCATAGAGTTCAGTGTTAATCAGTGAGACTCCCATAGGTTTCAGTATTAATCAGTGAGACTCCCATAGGGTTCAGTGTTAATCAATGAGACTCCCATAGGGTTCGGTGTTAATCAGTGAGACTCCCTCAGGCTTCAGTGTTAATCAGTGAGACTCCCACAGGGTTCAGTGTTAATTGGTGAGACTCCCATAGGGGTCAGTGTTAATCAGTGAGACTCCCACAGGGTTCAATGTTAATCAGTGAGATTCCCACAGGGTTTTGTGTTAATCAGTGAGACTCCCACAGGGTTCAGTGTTAATTAGTGAGACTCCAATAGGGTTCAGTGTTAATCAGTGAGACTCCCACAGGGTTCACTGTTAATCAGTGAGACTCCCATAGGGTTCAGTGTTAATCCGTGATACTCCCACAGGGTTCAGTGTTAATCAGTGAGACTCCCACAGGGTTCAGTGTTAATCACTGAGACTCCCATAGGGTTCAGTGTTAATCAGTGAGACTCCCACAGGGTTCAGTGTTAATTAGTGAGACTCCAATAGGGTTCAGTGTTAATCAGTGAGACTCCCACAGGGTTCACTGTTAATCAGTGAGACTCCCATAGGGTTCAGTGTTAATCCGTGATACTCCCATAGGGTTCAGTGTTAATCAGTGAGACTCCCATATGGTTCAGTGTTAATCAGTGAGACTCCCATCGTGTTCAGTTTTAATCAGTGAGACTCCCATAGGGTTCAGTGTTAATCAGTGGGGCGCCCACAGGGTTCGGTGTTAATCAGTGAGACTCCCACAGGGTTCAGTGTTAATCAGTGAGACTCCCATAGGGTTCATTGTTAATCAGTGAGACTCCCACAGGGTTCAGTGTTCATCAGTGAGTATCCCACAGGGTTCAGTGTTAATCAGTGAGACTCCCATAGGGTTCAGTGTTAATCAGTGAGACTCCCACAGGGTTCATTGTTAATCAGTGAGACTCCCACAGGGTTCAGTGTTAATCAGTGAGAATCCCATTGGGTTCAGTGTTAATCAGTGAGACTCCCACAGGGTTCAGTTTTAATCAGTGAGACTCCCATTGGGTTCAGTGTTAATCAGTGAGACTCCCACAGGGTTCAGTTTTAATCAGTGAGACTCCCATAGGGTTCGGGGTTAATCATTGAGACTCCCACAGGGTTCAGTGTTAATCAGTGAGACTCCCATAGGGTTCAGTGTTAATCCGTGAGACTCCCACAGGGTTCAGTGTTAATCAGTGAGACTCCCACAGGGTTCAGTGTTAATCAGTGAGACTCCCATAGGGTTCAGTGTTAATCAGTGAGACTCCCACAGGGTTCAGTGTTAATCAGTGAGACTCCCATAGGGTTCAGTGTTAATCAGTGAGACTCCCACAGGGTTCAGTGTTAATCAGTGAGACTCCCACAGGGTTCAGTGTTCATCAGTGAGACTCCCATAGGGTTCAGTGTTAATCAATGAGACTCCCATAGGGTTCGGTGTTAATCAGTGAGACTCCCACAGGGTTCAGTGTTAATCAGTGAGGCTCCCATAGGGTTCAGTGTTAATCAGTGAGACTCCCACAGGGTTCAGTGTTAATCAGTGAGACTCCCACAGGGTTCAGTGTTCATCAGTGAGACTCCCATAGGGTTCAGTGTTAATCAATGAGACTCCCATAGGGTTCGGTGTTAATCAGTGAGACTCCCATAGGGTTCAGTGTTAATCAGTGAGACTCCCATAGGGTTCAGTGTTAATCAGTGAGACTCCCATAGTGTTCAGTGTAAATCACTGAGACTCCCATTGGGTTCAGTGTTAATCAATGAGACTCCCATCGTGTTCAGTGTTAATCAGTGAGACTCCCATAGAGTTCAGTGTTAATCAGTGAGACTCCCATAGGTTTCAGTATTAATCAGTGAGACTCCCATAGGGTTCAGTGTTAATCAATGAGACTCCCATAGGGTTCGGTGTTAATCAGTGAGACTCCCTCAGGCTTCAGTGTTAATCAGTGAGACTCCCACAGGGTTCAGTGTTAATTGGTGAGACTCCCATAGGGGTCAGTGTTAATCAGTGAGACTCCCACAGGGTTCAATGTTAATCAGTGAGATTCCCACAGGGTTTTGTGTTAATCAGTGAGACTCCCACAGGGTTCAGTGTTAATTAGTGAGACTCCAATAGGGTTCAGTGTTAATCAGTGAGACTCCCACTGGGTCCACTGTTAATCAGTGAGACTCCCATAGGGTTCAGTGTTAATCCGTGATACTCCCACAGGGTTCAGTGTTAATCAGTGAGACTCCCACAGGGTTCAGTGTTAATCACTGAGACTCCCATAGGGTTCAGTGTTAATCAGTGAGACTCCCACAGGGTTCAGTGTTAATTAGTGAGACCCAATAGGGTTCAGTGTTAATCAGTGAGACTCCCACAGGGTTCACTGTTAATCAGTGAGACTCCCATAGGGTTCAGTGTTAATCCGTGATACTCCCATAGGGTTCAGTGTTAATCAGTGAGACTCCCATATGGTTCAGTGTTAATCAGTGAGACTCCCATCGTGTTCAGTTTTAATCAGTGAGACTCCCATAGGGTTCAGTGTTAATCAGTGGGGTGCCCACAGGGTTCGGTGTTAATCAGTGAGACTCCCACAGGGTTCAGTGTTAATCAGTGAGACTCCCATAGGGTTCAGTGTTAATCAGTGAGATTCCCATAGGGTTCAGTGTTAATCAGTGAGACTCCCATATGGTTCAGTGTTACTCAGTGAGACTCCCATCGTGTTCAGTTTTAATCAGTGAGACTCCCATAGGGTTCAGTGTTAATCAGTGGGGCTCCCACAGGGTTCAGTGTTAATCAATGAGACTCCCATAGGGTTCAGTGTTAATCAGTGAGACTCCCATAGGGTTCAGTGTTAATCAGTGAGACTCCCATAGGGGTCAGTGTTAATCAATGAGACTCCCATAGGGTTCGGTGTTAATCAGTGAGACTCCCACAGGGTTCAGTGTTAATCAGTGAGACTCCCACAGGGTTCAGTGTTATTCAGTGAGACTCCCATAGGGTTCATTGTTAATCAGTGAGACTCCCACAGGGTTCAGTGTTAATCAGTGAGACTCCCATCGTGTTCAGTGTTAATCAGTGAGACTCCCATAGGGTTCAGTGTTAATCAGTGGGGCTCCCACAGGGTTCGGTGTTAATCAGTGAGACTCCCACAGGGTTTAGTGTTAATCAGTGAGACTCCCATAGGGTTCAGTGTTAATCAGTGAGACTCCCACAGGGTTTATTGTTAATCACTGAGACTCCCATAGGGTTCAGTGTTAATCAGTGAGACTCCCACAGGGTTCAGTGTTAATCAGCAAGATTCCAATAGGGTTCAGTGTTAATCAGTGAGACTCCCACAGGGTTCAGTGTTAATCGGTGAGGCTCCCATAGGGTTCAGTGTTAATCAGTGAGACTCCCATAGGGTTCAGTGTTAATCAGTGAGACTCCCACAGGGTTCAGTGTTAATCAGTGAGACTCCCACAGGGTTCAGTGTTAATCAGTGAGACTCCCACAGGGTTCAGTGTTAATCAGTGAGACTCCCACAGGGCTCAGTGTTAATCAGTGAGACTCCCATAGGGTTCAGTATTAATCAGTGAGACTCCCATAGGGTTCAGTGTTAATCAATGAGACTCCCATAGGGTTCGGTGTTAATCAGTGAGACTCCCATAGGGTTCAGTGTTAATCAGTGAGACTCCCATAGGGTTCAGTGTTAATCAGTGAGACTCCCATAGTGTTCAGTGTAAATCACTGAGAGTCCCATTGGGTTCAGTGTTAATCAATGAGACTCCCATCGTGTTCAGTGTTAATCAGTGAGACTCCCATAGAGTTCAGTGTTAATCAGTGAGACTCCCATAGGTTTCAGTATTAATCAGTGAGACTCCCATAGGGTTCAGTGTTAATCAATGAGACTCCCATAGGGTTCGGTGTTAATCAGTGAGACTCCCTCAGGCTTCAGTGTTAATCAGTGAGACTCCCACAGGGTTCAGTGTTAATTGGTGAGACTCCCATAGGGGTCAGTGTTAATCAGTGAGACTCCCACAGGGTTCAATGTTAATCAGTGAGATTCCCACAGGGTTTTGTGTTAATCAGTGAGACTCCCACAGGGTTCAGTGTTAATTAGTGAGACTCCAATAGGGTTCAGTGTTAATCAGTGAGACTCCCACAGGGTTCACTGTTAATCAGTGAGACTCCCATAGGGTTCAGTGTTAATCCGTGATACTCCCACAGGGTTCAGTGTTAATCAGTGAGACTCCCACAGGGTTCAGTGTTAATCACTGAGACTCCCATAGGGTTCATTGTTAATCAGTGAGACTCCCACAGGGTTCAGTGTTAATCAGTGAGACTCCCACAGGGTTCAGTGTTAATCAGTGAGACTCCCATAGGGTTCAGTGTTAATCAGTGAGACTCCCACAGGGTTCAGTCTTAATCAGTGAGACTCCCATAGGGTTCAGTGTTAATCAGTGAGACTCCCACAGGGTTCAGTGTTAATCAGTGAGACTCCCACAGCGTTCAGTGTTAATCAGTGAGACTCCCACAGGGTTCAGTGTTAATCAATGAGACTCCCACAGGGTTCAGTTTTAATCAGTGAGACTCCCACAGGGTTCATTGTTAATCAGTGAGACTCCCACAGGGTTCAGTGTTAATCAGTGAGACTCCCATCGTGTTCAGTGTTAATCAGTGAGACTCCCATAGGGTTCAGTGTTAATCAGTGGGGCTCCCACAGGGTTCGGTGTTAATCAGTGAGACTCCCACAGGGTTTAGTGTTAATCAGTGAGACTCCCATAGGGTTCAGTGTTAATCAGTGAGACTCCCACAGGGTTTATTGTTAATCACTGAGACTCCCATAGGGTTCAGTGTTAATCAGTGAGACTCCCACAGGGTTCAGTGTTAATCAGCGAGATTCCAATAGGGTTCAGTGTTAATCAGTGAGACTCCCACAGGGTTCAGTGTTAATCGGTGAGGCTCCCATAGGGTTCAGTGTTAATCAGTGAGACTCCCATAGGGTTCAGTGTTAATCAGTGAGACTCCCACAGGGTTCAGTGTTAATCAGTGAGACTCCCACAGGGTTCAGTGTTAATCAGTGAGACTCCCACAGGGTTCAGTGTTAATCAGTGAGACTCCCACAGGGCTCAGTGTTAATCAGTGAGACTCCCATAGGGTTCAGTATTAATCAGTGAGACTCCCATAGGGTTCAGTGTTAATCAATGAGACTCCCATAGGGTTCGGTGTTAATCAGTGAGACTCCCATAGGGTTCAGTGTTAATCAGTGAGACTCCCATAGGGTTCAGTGTTAATCAGTGAGACTCCCATAGTGTTCAGTGTAAATCACTGAGAGTCCCATTGGGTTCAGTGTTAATCAATGAGACTCCCATCGTGTTCAGTGTTAATCAGTGAGACTCCCATAGAGTTCAGTGTTAATCAGTGAGACTCCCATAGGTTTCAGTATTAATCAGTGAGACTCCCATAGGGTTCAGTGTTAATCAATGAGACTCCCATAGGGTTCGGTGTTAATCAGTGAGACTCCCTCAGGCTTCAGTGTTAATCAGTGAGACTCCCACAGGGTTCAGTGTTAATTGGTGAGACTCCCATAGGGGTCAGTGTTAATCAGTGAGACTCCCACAGGGTTCAATGTTAATCAGTGAGATTCCCACAGGGTTTTGTGTTAATCAGTGAGACTCCCACAGGGTTCAGTGTTAATTAGTGAGACTCCAATAGGGTTCAGTGTTAATCAGTGAGACTCCCACAGGGTTCACTGTTAATCAGTGAGACTCCCATAGGGTTCAGTGTTAATCCGTGATACTCCCACAGGGTTCAGTGTTAATCAGTGAGACTCCCACAGGGTTCAGTGTTAATCACTGAGACTCCCATAGGGTTCATTGTTAATCAGTGAGACTCCCACAGGGTTCAGTGTTAATCAGTGAGACTCCCACAGGGTTCAGTGTTAATCAGTGAGACTCCCATAGGGTTCAGTGTTAATCAGTGAGACTCCCACAGGGTTCAGTCTTAATCAGTGAGACTCCCATAGGGTTCAGTGTTAATCAGTGAGACTCCCACAGGGTTCAGTGTTAATCAGTGAGACTCCCACAGCGTTCAGTGTTAATCAGTGAGACTCCCACAGGGTTCAGTGTTAATCAGTGAGACTCCCACAGGGTTCAGTTTTAATCAGTGAGACTCCCACAGGGTTCATTGTTAATCAGTGAGACTCCCACAGGGTTCAGTGTTAATCAGTGAGAATCCCATTGGGTTCAGTGTTAATCAGTGAGACTCCCACAGGGTTCAGTTTTAATCAGTGAGACTCCCATAGGGTTCGGGGTTAATCATTGAGACTCCCACAGGGTTCAGTGTTAATCAGTGAGACTCCCATAGGGTTCAGTGTTAATCCGTGAGACTCCCACAGGGTTCAGTGTTAATCAGTGAGACTCCCACAGGGTTCAGTGTTAATCAGTGAGACTCCCATAGGGTTCAGTGTTAATCAGTGAGACTCCCACAGGGTTCAGTGTTAATCAGTGAGACTCCCATAGGGTTCAGTGTTAATCAGTGAGACTCCCACAGGGTTCAGTGTTAATCAGTGAGACTCCCACAGGGTTCAGTGTTCATCAGTGAGACTCCCATAGGGTTCAGTGTTAATCAATGAGACTCCCATAGGGTTCGGTGTTAATCAGTGAGACTCCCACAGGGTTCAGTGTTAATCAGTGAGACTCCCATAGGGTTCAGTGTTAATCAGTGAGACTCCCACAGGGTTCAGTGTTAATCAGTGAGACTCCCACAGGGTTCAGTGTTCATCAGTGAGACTCCCATAGGGTTCAGTGTTAATCAATGAGACTCCCATAGGGTTCGGTGTTAATCAGTGAGACTCCCATAGGGTTCAGTGTTAATCAGTGAGACTCCCATAGGGTTCAGTGTTAATCAGTGAGACTCCCATAGTGTTCAGTGTAAATCACTGAGACTCCCATTGGGTTCAGTGTTAATCAATGAGACTCCCATCGTGTTCAGTGTTAATCAGTGAGACTCCCATAGAGTTCAGTGTTAATCAGTGAGACTCCCATAGGTTTCAGTATTAATCAGTGAGACTCCCATAGGGTTCAGTGTTAATCAATGAGACTCCCATAGGGTTCGGTGTTAATCAGTGAGACTCCCTCAGGCTTCAGTGTTAATCAGTGAGACTCCCACAGGGTTCAGTGTTAATTGGTGAGACTCCCATAGGGGTCAGTGTTAATCAGTGAGACTCCCACAGGGTTCAATGTTAATCAGTGAGATTCCCACAGGGTTTTGTGTTAATCAGTGAGACTCCCACAGGGTTCAGTGTTAATTAGTGAGACTCCAATAGGGTTCAGTGTTAATCAGTGAGACTCCCACAGGGTTCACTGTTAATCAGTGAGACTCCCATAGGGTTCAGTGTTAATCCGTGATACTCCCACAGGGTTCAGTGTTAATCAGTGAGACTCCCACAGGGTTCAGTGTTAATCACTGAGACTCCCATAGGGTTCAGTGTTAATCAGTGAGACTCCCACAGGGTTCAGTGTTAATCAGTGAGACTCCCATAGGGTTCATTGTTAATCAGTGAGACTCCCACAGGGTTCAGTGTTAATCAGTGAGACTCCCACAGGGTTCAGTGTTAATCAGTGAGACTCCCATAGGGTTCAGTGTTAATCAGTGAGACTCCCACAGGGTTCAGTCTTAATCAGTGAGACTCCCATAGGGTTCAGTGTTAATCAGTGAGACTCCCACAGGGTTCAGTGTTAATCAGTGAGACTCCCACAGCGTTCAGTGTTAATCAGTGAGACTCCCACAGGGTTCAGTGTTAATCAGTGAGACTCCCACAGGGTTCAGTGTTAATCAGTGAGACTCCCATAGGGTTCAGTGTTAATCAGTGAGACTCCCACAGGGTTCATTGTTAATCAGTGAGACTCCCACAGGGTTCAGTGTTAATCAGTGAGAATCCCATTGGGTTCAGTGTTAATCAGTGAGACTCCCACAGGGTTCAGTTTTAATCAGTGAGACTCCCATTGGGTTCAGTGTTAATCAGTGAGACTCCCACAGGGTTCAGTTTTAATCAGTGAGACTCCCATAGGGTTCGGGGTTAATCATTGAGACTCCCACAGGGTTCAGTGTTAATCAGTGAGACTCCCATAGGGTTCAGTGTTAATCCGTGAGACTCCCACAGGGTTCAGTGTTAATCAGTGAGACTCCCACAGGGTTCAGTGTTAATCAGTGAGACTCCCATAGGGTTCAGTGTTAATCAGTGAGACTCCCACAGGGTTCAGTGTTAATCAGTGAGACTCCCATAGGGTTCAGTGTTAATCAGTGAGACTCCCACAGGGTTCAGTGTTAATCAGTGAGACTCCCACAGGGTTCAGTGTTCATCAGTGAGACTCCCTCAGGGTTCAGTGTTAATCAGTGAGACTCCCATAGGGTTCAGTGTTAATCAGTGAGACTCCCACAGGGTTCATTGTTAATCAGTGAGACTCCCATAGGGTTCAGTGTTAATCAGTGAGACTCCCACAGGGTTCAGTGTTAATCAGTGAGACTCCCATAGTGTTCAGTGTTAATCCGTGAGTCTCCCACAGGGTTCAGTGTTAATCAGTGAGACTCCTACAGGGTTCAGTGTTAATCACTGAGGCTCCCATAGGGTTCAGTGTTAATCAGTGAGACTCCCACAGGGTTCAGTGTTAATCAGTGAGACTCCCATAGGGTTCAGTGTTAATCAGTGAGACTCCCACAGGGTTCATTGTTAATCAGTGAGACTCCCACAGGGTTCAGTGTTAATCAGTGAGTCTCCAATAGGGTTCATTGTTAATCAGTGAGACTCCCACATGGTTCAGTGTTAATCACTGAGACTCCCACAGGGTTCAGTGTTATTCAGTGAGACTCCCATAGGGTTCAGTGTTAATCAGTGAGACTCCCACAGGGTTCAGTGTTAATCGGTGAGGCTCCCATAGGGTTCAGTGTTAATCAGTGAGACTCCCATAGGGTTCAGTGTTAATCAGTGAGACTCCCACAGGGTTCAGTGTTAATCAGTGAGACTCCCACAGGGTTCAGTGTTAATCAGTGAAACTCCCACAGCGTTCAGTGTTAATCAGTGAGACTCCCACAGGGCTCAGTGTTAATCAGTGAGACTCCCATAGGGTTCAGTATTAATCAGTGAGACTCCCATAGGGTTCAGTGTTAATCAATGAGACTCCTATAGGGTTCGGTGTTAATCAGTGAGACTCCCATAGGGTTCAGTGTTAATCAGTGAGACTCCCATAGGGTTCAGTGTTAATCAGTGAGACTCCCACATGGTTCAGTGTTAATCACTGAGACTCCCACAGGGTTCAGTGTTATTCAGTGAGACTCCCATAGGGTTCAGTGTTAATCAGTGAGACTCCCACAGGGTTCAGTGTTAATCAGTGAGACTCCCATCGTGTTCAGTGTTAATCAGTGAGACTCCCATAGGGTTCAGTGTTAATCAGTGGGGCTCCCACAGGGTTCGGTGTTAATCAGTGAGACTCCCACAGGGTTTAGTGTTAATCAGTGAGACTCCCATAGGGTTCAGTGTTAATCAGTGAGACTCCCACAGGGTTTAGTGTTAATCACTGAGACTCCCATAGGGTTCAGTGTTAATCAGTGAGACTCCCACAGGGTTCTGTGTTAATCAGCGAGATTCCCATAGGGTGCAGTGCTAATCAGTGAGACTCCCACAGGGTTCAGTGTTAATCGGTGAGGCTCCCAAAGGGTTCAGTGTTAATCAGTGAGACTCCCACAGGGTTCAGTGTTAATCGGTGAGGCTCCCATAGGGTTCAGTGTTAATCAGTGAGACTCCCATAGGGTTCAGTGTTAATCAGTGAGACTCCCACAGGGTTCAGTGTTAATCAGTGAGACTCCCACAGGGTTCAGTGTTAATCAGTGAGACTCCCACAGGGTTCAGTGTTAATCAGTGAGACTCCCACAGGGCTCAGTGTTAATCAGTGAGACTCCCATAGGGTTCAGTATTAATCAGTGAGACTCCCATAGGGTTCAGTGTTAATCAATGAGACTCCTATAGGGTTCGGTGTTAATCAGTGAGACTCCCATAGGGTTCAGTGTTAATCAGTGAGACTCCCACATGGTTCAGTGTTAATCACTGAGACTCCCACAGGGTTCAGTGTTATTCAGTGAGACTCCCATAGGGTTCAGTGTTAATCAGTGAGACTCCCACAGGGTTCAGTGTTAATCAGTGAGACTCCCATCGTGTTCAGTGTTAATCAGTGAGACTCCCATAGGGTTCAGTGTTAATCAGTGGGGCTCCCACAGGGTTCGGTGTCAATCAGTGAGACTCCCACAGGGTTTAGTGTTAATCAGTGAGACTCCCATAGGGTTCAGTGTTAATCAGTGAGACTCCCACAGGGTTTAGTGTTAATCACTGAGACTCCCATAGGGTTCAGTGTTAATCAGTGAGACTCCCACAGGGTTCAGTGTTAATCAGCGAGATTCCCATAGGGTGCAGTGCTAATCAGTGAGACTCCCACAGGGTTCAGTGTTAATCGGTGAGGCTCCCAAAGGGTTCAGTGTTAATCAGTGAGACTCCCATAGGGTTCAGTGTTAATCAGTGAGACTCCCACAGGGTTCAGTGTTAATCGGTGAGGCTCCCAAAGGGTTCAGTGTTAATCAGTGAGACTCCCATAGGGTTCAGTGTTAATCATTGAGACTCCCACAGGGTTCAGTGTTAATCAGTGAGACTCCCACAGGGCTCAGTGTTAATCAGTGAGACTCCCATAGGGTTCAGTATTAATCAGTGAGACTCCCATAGGGTTCAGTGTTAATCAATGAGACTCCCATAGGGTTCGGTGTTAATCAGTGAGACTCCCATAGGGTTCAGTGTTAATCAGTGAGACTCCCATAGGGTTCAGTGTTAATCAGTGAGACTCCCATAGTGTTCAGTGTAAATCACTGAGACTCCCATTGGGTTCAGTGTTAATCAATGAGACTCCCATCGTGTTCAGTGTTAATCAGTGAGACTCCCATAGAGTTCAGTGTTAATCAGTGAGACTCCCATAGGTTTCAGTATTAATCAGTGAGACTCCCATAGGGTTCAGTGTTAATCAATGAGACTCCCATAGGGTTCGGTGTTAATCAGTGAGACTCCCTCAGGCTTCAGTGTTAATCAGTGAGACTCCCATAGGGTTCATTGTTAATCAGTGAGACTCCCACAGGGTTCAGTGTTAATCAGTGAGACTCCCACAGGGTTCAGTGTTAATCAGTGAGACTCCCATAGGGTTCAGTGTTAATCAGTGAGACTCCCACAGGGTTCAGTGTTAATCAGTGAGACTCCCATAGGGTTCAGTGTTAATCAGTGAGACTCCCACAGGGTTCAGTCTTAATCAGTGAGACTCCCATAGGGTTCAGTGTTAATCAGTGAGACTCCCACAGGGTTCAGTGTTAATCAGTGAGACTCCCACAGCGTTCAGTGTTAATCAGTGAGACTCCCACAGGGTTCAGTGTTAATCAGTGAGACTCCCACAGGGTTCAGTGTTAATCAGTGAGACTCCCACAGGGTTCATTGTTAATCAGTGAGACTCCCACAGGGTTCAGTGTTAATCAGTGAGAATCCCATTGGGTTCAGTGTTAATCAGTGAGACTCCCACAGGGTTCAGTTTTAATCAGTGAGACTCCCATTGGGTTCAGTGTTAATCAGTGAGACTCCCACAGGGTTCAGTTTTAATCAGTGAGACTCCCATAGGGTTCGGGGTTAATCATTGAGACTCCCACAGGGTTCAGTGTTAATCAGTGAGACTCCCATAGGGTTCAGTGTTAATCCGTGAGACTCCCACAGGGTTCAGTGTTAATCAGTGAGACTCCCACAGGGTTCAGTGTTAATCAGTGAGACTCCCATAGGGTTCAGTGTTAATCAGTGAGACTCCCACAGGGTTCAGTGTTAATCAGTGAGACTCCCATAGGGTTCAGTGTTAATCAGTGAGACTCCCACAGGGTTCAGTGTTAATCAGTGAGACTCCCACAGGGTTCAGTGTTCATCAGTGAGACTCCCATAGGGTTCAGTGTTAATCAATGAGACTCCCATAGGGTTCGGTGTTAATCAGTGAGACTCCCACAGGGTTCAGTGTTAATCAGTGAGACTCCCATAGGGTTCAGTGTTAATCAGTGAGACTCCCACAGGGTTCAGTGTTAATCAGTGAGACTCCCACAGGGTTCAGTGTTCATCAGTGAGACTCCCATAGGGTTCAGTGTTAATCAATGAGACTCCCATAGGGTTCTGCGTTAATCAGTGAGACTCCCATAGGGTTCAGTGTTAATCAGTGAGACTCCCATAGGGTTCAGTGTTAATCAGTGAGACTCCCATAGTGTTCAGTGTAAATCACTGAGACTCCCATTGGGTTCAGTGTTAATCAATGAGACTCCCATCGTGTTCAGTGTTAATCAGTGAGACTCCCATAGAGTTCAGTGTTAATCAGTGAGACTCCCATAGGTTTCAGTATTAATCAGTGAGACTCCCATAGGGTTCAGTGTTAATCAATGAGACTCCCATAGGGTTCGGTGTTAATCAGTGAGACTCCCTCAGGCTTCAGTGTTAATCAGTGAGACTCCCACAGGGTTCAGTGTTAATTGGTGAGACTCCCATAGGGGTCAGTGTTAATCAGTGAGACTCCCACAGGGTTCAATGTTAATCAGTGAGATTCCCACAGGGTTTTGTGTTAATCAGTGAGACTCCCACAGGGTTCAGTGTTAATTAGTGAGACTCCAATAGGGTTCAGTGTTAATCAGTGAGACTCCCACAGGGTTCACTGTTAATCAGTGAGACTCCCATAGGGTTCAGTGTTAATCTGTGATACTCCCACAGGGTTCAGTGTTAATCAGTGAGACTCCCACAGGGTTCAGTGTTAATCACTGAGACTCCCATAGGGTTCAGTGTTAATCAGTGAGACTCCCACAGGGTTCAGTGTTAATCAGTGAGACTCCCATAGGGTTCATTGTTAATCAGTGAGACTCCCACAGGGTTCAGTGTTAATCAGTGAGACTCCCACAGGGTTCAGTGTTAATCAGTGAGACTCCCATAGGGTTCAGTGTTAATCAGTGAGACTCCCACAGGGTTCAGTCTTAATCAGTGAGACTCCCATAGGGTTCAGTGTTAATCAGTGAGACTCCCACAGGGTTCAGTGTTAATCAGTGAGACTCCCACAGCGTTCAGTGTTAATCAGTGAGACTCCCACAGGGTTCAGTGTTAATCAGTGAGACTCCCACAGGGTTCAGTGTTAATCAGTGAGACTCCCATAGGGTTCATTGTTAATCAGTGAGACTCCCACAGGGTTCAGTGTTCATCAGTGAGACTCCCACAGGGTTCAGTGTTAATCAGTGAGACTCCCATAGGGTTCAGTGTTAATCAGTGAGACTCCCACAGGGTTCATTGTTAATCAGTGAGACTCCCACAGGGTTCAGTGTTAATCAGTGAGAATCCCATTGGGTTCAGTGTTAATCAGTGAGACTCCCACAGGGTTCAGTTTTAATCAGTGAGACTCCCATTGGGTTCAGTGTTAATCAGTGAGACTCCCACAGGGTTCAGTTTTAATCAGTGAGACTCCCATAGGGTTCGGGGTTAATCATTGAGACTCCCACAGGGTTCAGTGTTAATCAGTGAGACTCCCATAGGGTTCAGTGTTAATCCGTGAGACTCCCACAGGGTTCAGTGTTAATCAGTGAGACTCCCACAGGGTTCAGTGTTAATCAGTGAGACTCCCATAGGGTTCAGTGTTAATCAGTGAGACTCCCACAGGGTTCAGTGTTAATCAGTGAGACTCCCATAGGGTTCAGTGTTAATCAGTGAGACTCCCACAGGGTTCAGTGTTAATCAGTGAGACTCCCACAGGGTTCAGTGTTCATCAGTGAGACTCCCTCAGGGTTCAGTGTTAATCAGTGAGACTCCCATAGGGTTCAGTGTTAATCAGTGAGACTCCCACAGGGTTCATTGTTAATCAGTGAGACTCCCATAGGGTTCAGTGTTAATCAGTGAGACTCCCACAGGGTTCAGTGTTAATCAGTGAGACTCCCATAGTGTTCAGTGTTAATCCGTGAGTCTCCCACAGGGTTCAGTGTTAATCAGTGAGACTCCCACAGGGTTCAGTGTTAATCACTGAGGCTCCCATAGGGTTCAGTGTTAATCAGTGAGACTCCCACAGGGTTCAGTGTTAATCAGTGAGACTCCCATAGGGTTCAGTGTTAATCAGTGAGACTCCCACAGGGTTCATTGTTAATCAGTGAGACTCCCACAGGGTTCAGTGTTAATCAGTGAGTCTCCAATAGGGTTCATTGTTAATCAGTGAGACTCCCACATGGTTCAGTGTTAATCACTGAGACTCCCACAGGGTTCAGTGTTATTCAGTGAGACTCCCATAGGGTTCAGTGTTAATCAGTGAGACTCCCACAGGGTTCAGTGTTAATCGGTGAGGCTCCCATAGGGTTCAGTGTTAATCAGTGAGACTCCCATAGGGTTCAGTGTTAATCAGTGAGACTCCCACAGGGTTCAGTGTTAATCAGTGAGACTCCCACAGGGTTCAGTGTTAATCAGTGAGACTCCCACAGGGTTCAGTGTTAATCAGTGAGACTCCCACAGGGCTCAGTGTTAATCAGTGAGACTCCCATAGGGTTCAGTATTAATCAGTGAGACTCCCATAGGGTTCAGTGTTAATCAATGAGACTCCTATAGGGTTCGGTGTTAATCAGTGAGACTCCCATAGGGTTCAGTGTTAATCAGTGAGACTCCCATAGGGTTCAGTGTTAATCAGTGAGACTCCCACATGGTTCAGTGTTAATCACTGAGACTCCCACAGGGTTCAGTGTTATTCAGTGAGACTCCCATAGGGTTCAGTGTTAATCAGTGAGACTCCCACAGGGTTCAGTGTTAATCAGTGAGACTCCCATCGTGTTCAGTGTTAATCAGTGAGACTCCCATAGGGTTCAGTGTTAATCAGTGGGGCTCCCACAGGGTTCGGTGTTAATCAGTGAGACTCCCACAGGGTTTAGTGTTAATCAGTGAGACTCCCATAGGGTTCAGTGTTAATCAGTGAGACTCCCACAGGGTTTAGTGTTAATCACTGAGACTCCCATAGGGTTCAGTGTTAATCAGTGAGACTCCCACAGGGTTCTGTGTTAATCAGCGAGATTCCCATAGGGTGCAGTGCTAATCAGTGAGACTCCCACAGGGTTCAGTGTTAATCGGTGAGGCTCCCAAAGGGTTCAGTGTTAATCAGTGAGACTCCCACAGGGTTCAGTGTTAATCGGTGAGGCTCCCATAGGGTTCAGTGTTAATCAGTGAGACTCCCATAGGGTTCAGTGTTAATCAGTGAGACTCCCACAGGGTTCAGTGTTAATCAGTGAGACTCCCACAGGGTTCAGTGTTAATCAGTGAGACTCCCACAGGGTTCAGTGTTAATCAGTGAGACTCCCACAGGGCTCAGTGTTAATCAGTGAGACTCCCATAGGGTTCAGTATTAATCAGTGAGACTCCCATAGGGTTCAGTGTTAATCAATGAGACTCCTATAGGGTTCGGTGTTAATCAGTGAGACTCCCATAGGGTTCTGTGTTAATCAGTGAGACTCCCATAGGGTTCAGTGTTAATCAGTGAGACTCCCACATGGTTCAGTGTTAATCACTGAGACTCCCACAGGGTTCAGTGTTATTCAGTGAGACTCCCATAGGGTTCAGTGTTAATCAGTGAGACTCCCACAGGGTTCAGTTTTAATCAGTGAGACTCCCATCGTGGTCAGTGTTAATCAGTGAGACTCCCATAGGGTTCAGTGTTAATCAGTGGGGCTCCCACAGGGTTCGGTGTTAATCAGTGAGACTCCCACAGGGTTTAGTGTTAATCAGTGAGACTCCCATAGGGTTCAGTGTTAATCAGTGAGACTCCCATAGGGTTCAGTGTTAATCAGTGAGACTCCCACATGGTTCAGTGTTAATCACTGAGACTCCCACAGGGTTCAGTGTTATTCAGTGAGACTCCCATAGGGTTCAGTGTTAATCAGTGAGACTCCCACAGGGTTCAGTGTTAATCAGTGAGACTCCCATCGTGTTCAGTGTTAATCAGTGAGACTCCCATAGGGTTCAGTGTTAATCAGTGGGGCTCCCACAGGGTTCGGTGTTAATCAGTGAGACTCCCACAGGGTTTAGTGTTAATCAGTGAGACTCCCATAGGGTTCAGTGTTAATCAGTGAGAATCCCACAGGGTTTAGTGTTAATCACTGAGACTCCCATAGGGTTCAGTGTTAATCAGTGAGACTCCCACAGGGTTCAGTGTTAATCGGTGAGGCTCCCATAGGGTTCAGTGTTAATCAGTGAGACTCCCATAGGGTTCAGTGTTAATCAGTGAGACTCCCACAGGGTTCAGTGTTAATCAGTGAGACTCCCACAGGGTTCAGTGTTAATCAGTGAGACTCCCACAGGGTTCAGTGTTAATCAGTGAGACTCCCACAGGGCTCAGTGTTAATCAGTGAGACTCCCATAGGGTTCAGTATTAATCAGTGAGACTCCCATAGGGTTCAGTGTTAATCAATGAGACTCCTATAGGGTTCGGTGTTAATCAGTGAGACTCCCATAGGGTTCAGTGTTAATCAGTGAGACTCCCATAGGGTTCAGTGTTAATCAGTGAGACTCCCACATGGTTCAGTGTTAATCACTGAGACTCCCACAGGGTTCAGTGTTATTCAGTGAGACTCCCATAGGGTTCAGTGTTAATCAGTGAGACTCCCACAGGGTTCAGTGTTAATCAGTGAGACTCCCATCGTGGTCAGTGTTAATCAGTGAGACTCCCATAGGGTTCAGTGTTAATCAGTGGGGCTCCCACAGGGTTCGGTGTTAATCAGTGAGACTCCCACAGGGTTTAGTGTTAATCAGTGAGACTCCCATAGGGTTCAGTGTTAATCAGTGAGACTCCCACAGGGTTTAGTGTTAATCACTGAGACTCCCATAGGGTTCAGTGTTAATCAGTGAGACTCCCACAGGGTTCAGTGTTAATCAGCGAGATTCCCATAGGGTGCAGTGCTAATCAGTGAGACTCCCACAGGGTTCAGTGTTAATCGGTGAGGCTCCCAAAGGGTTCAGTGTTAATCAGTGAGACTCCCATAGGGTTCAGTGTTAATCAGTGAGACTCCCACAGGGTTCAGTGTTAATCAGTGAGACTCCCACAGGGTTCAGTGTTAATCAGTGAGACTCCCACAGGGTTCAGTGTTAATCAGTGAGACTCCCACAGGGCTCAGTGTTAATCAATGAGACTCCCATAGGGTTCAGTATTAATCAGTGAGACTCCCATAGGGTTCAGTGTTAATCAATGAGACTCCCATAGGGTTCGGTGTTAATCAGTGAGACTCCCATAGGGTTCAGTGTTAATCAGTGAGACTCCCATAGGGTTCAGTGTTAATCAGTGAGACTCCCATAGTGTTCAGTGTAAATCACTGAGACTCCCATTGGGTTCAGTGTTAATCAATGAGACTCCCATCGTGTTCAGTGTTAATCAGTGAGACTCCCATAGAGGTCAGTGTTAATCAGTGAGACTCCCATAGGCTTCAGTATTAATCAGTGAGACTCCCATAGGGTTCAGTGTTAATCAATGAGACTCCCATAGGGTTCGGTGTTAATCAGTGAGACTCCCTCAGGGTTCAGTGTTAATCAGTGAGACTCCCACAGGGTTCAGTGTTAATCAGTGAGACTCCCACAGGGTTCAGTGTTAATCAGTGAGACTCCCATAGGGTTCATTGTTAATCAGTGAGACTCCCACAGGGTTCAGTGTTCATCAGTGAGAATCCCATTGGGTTCAGTGTTAATCAGTGAGACTCCCACAGGGTTCAGTTTTAATCAGTGAGACTCCCATAGGGTTCAGTGTTAATCCGTGAGACTCCCACAGGGTTCAGTGTTAATCAGTGAGACTCCCACAGGGTTCAGTGTTAATCAGTGAGACTCCCATAGGGTTCAGTGTTAATCAGTGAGACTCCCACAGGGTTCAGTGTTAATCAGTGAGACTCCCACAGGGTTCATTGTTAATCAGTGAGACTCCCACAGGGTTCAGTGTTAATCAGTGAGAATCCCATTGGGTTCAGTGTTAATCAGTGAGACTCCCACAGGGTTCAGTTTTAATCAGTGAGACTCCCATAGGGTTCGGGGTTAATCATTGAGACTCCCACAGGGTTCAGTGTTAATCAGTGAGACTCCCATAGGGTTCAGTGTTAATCCGTGAGACTCCCACAGGGTTCAGTGTTAATCAGTGAGACTCCCACAGGGTTCAGTGTTAATCAGTGAGACTCCCATAGGGTTCAGTGTTAATCAGTGAGACTCCCACAGGGTTCAGTGTTAATCAGTGAGACTCCCATAGGGTTCATTGTTAATCAGTGAGACTCCCACAGGGTTCAGTGTTCATCAGTGAGAATCCCATTGGGTTCAGTGTTAATCAGTGAGACTCCCACACGGTTCAGTTTTAATCAGTGAGACTCCCATAGGGTTCGGGATTAATCATTGAGACTCCCACAGGGTTCAGTGTTAATCAGTGAGACTCCCATAGGGTTCAGTGTTAATCCGTGAGACTCCCACAGGGTTCAGTGTTAATCAGTGAGACTCCCACAGGGTTCAGTGTTAATCAGTGAGACTCCCATAGGGTTCAGTGTTAATCAGTGAGACTCCCACAGGGTTCAGTGTTAATCAGTGAGACTCCCACAGGGTTCATTGTTAATCAGTGAGACTCCCACAGGGTTCAGTGTTAATCAGTGAGAATCCCATTGGGTTCAGTGTTAATCAGTGAGACTCCCACAGGGTTCAGTTTTAATCAGTGAGACTCCCATAGGGTTTGGGGTTAATCATTGAGACTCCCACAGGGTTCAGTGTTAATCAGTGAGACTCCCATAGGGTTCAGTGTTAATCCGTGAGACTCCCACAGGGTTCAGTGTTAATCAGTGAGACTCCCACAGGGTTCAGTGTTAATCAGTGAGACTCCCATAGGGTTCAGTGTTAATCAGTGAGACTCCCACAGGGTTCAGTGTTAATCAGTGAGACTCCCATAGGGTTCAGTGTTAATCAGTGAGACTCCCACAGTGTTCAGTGTTAATCAGTGAGACTCCCACAGGGTTCAGTGTTAATCAGTGAGTCTCCAGTAGGGTTCATTGTTAATCAGTGAGACTCCCATAGGGTTCAAGTGTTAATCAGTGAGACTCCCACAGGGTTCAGTGTTAATCAGTGAGACTCCCACAGGGTTCAGTGTTCATCAGTGAGACTCCCACAGGGTTCAGTGTTAATCAGTGAGACTCCCATAGGGTTCAGTGTTAATCAGTGAGACTCCCACAGGGTTCATTGTTAATCAGTGAGACTCCCATAGGGTTCACTGTTAATCATTGAGACTCCCACAGGGTTCAGTGTTAATCAGTGAGACTCCCATAATGTTCAGTGTTAATCCGTGAGACTCCCACAGGGTTCAGTGTTAATCAGTGAGACTCCCACAGGGTTCAGTGTTAATCACTGAGACTCCCATAGGGTTCAGTGTTAATCAGTGAGACTCCCACAGGGTTCATTGTTAATCAGTGAGACTCCCATAGGGTTCAGTGTTAATCAGTGAGACTCCCACAGGGTTCATTGTTAATCAGTGAGACTCCCACAGGGTTCAGTGTTAATCAGTGAGTCTCCAATAGGGTTCATTGTTAATCAGTGAGACTCCCACATGGTTCAGTGTTAATCACTGAGACTCCCATAGGGTTCAGTGTTAATCAGTGAGACTCCCACAGGGTTCAGTGTTAATCAGTGAGACTCCCATAGGGTTCAGTGTTAATCAGTGAGACTCCCACAGGGTTCATTGTTAATCAGTGAGACTCCCACAGGGTTCAGTGTTAATCAGTGAGTCTCCAATAGGGTTCATTGTTAATCAGTGAGACTCCCATAGGGTGCAGTGTTAATCAGTGAGACTCCCACAGGGTTCAGGGTTCATCAGTGAGACTCCCACAGGGTTCAGGGTTCATCAGTGAGACTCCCACAGGGTTGAGTGTTAATCAGTGAGACTTCCACAGGGTTCAGTGTTAATCAGTGAGACTCCCATAGGGTTCAGTGTTAATCAGTGAGACTCCCACAGGGTTCAGTGTTAATCAGTGCGACTCCCACAGGGTTCAGTGTTAATCAGTGAGACTCCCACAGGGTTCAGTATTAATCACTGAGACTCCCATAGGGTACAGTGCTAATCAGTGAGACTCCCATAGGGTTCAGTGTTAATCACTGAGAGTCCCATAGGGTTCATTGTTAATCAGTGAGACTCCCACAGGGTTCAGTGTTAATCAGTGCGACTCCCACAGGGTTCAGTGTTAATCAGTGAGACTCCCACAGGGTTGAGTGTTAATCAGTGAGACTTCCACAGGGTTCAGTGTTAATCAGTGAGACTCCCATAGGGTTCAGTGTTAATCAGTGAGACTCCCACAGGGTTCAGTGTTAATCAGTGCGACTCCCACAGGGTTCAGTGTTAATCAGTGAGACTCCCACAGGGTTCAGTGTTAATCAGTGAGACTCCCACAGGGTTCAGTTTTAATCAGTGAGACTCTCATAGGGTTCGGGGTTAATCATTGAGACTCCCACAGGGTTCAGTGTTAATCAGTGAGACTCCCATAGGGTTCAGTGTTAATCCGTGAGACTCTCACAGGGTTCAGTGTTAATCAGTGAGACTCCCACAGGGTTCAGTGTTAATCAGTGAGACTCCCAAAGGGTTGTGTTAATCAGTGAGACTCCCACAGGGTTCAGTGTTAATCAGTGAGACTCCCACAGGGTTCAGTGTTAATCAGTGAGACTCCCATAGGGTTCAGTGTTAATCAGTGAGACTCCCACAGGGTTCAGTGTTAATCAGTGAGACTCCTACAGGGTTCAGTGTTAATCAGTGAGACTCCCATAGGGTTCAGTGTTAATCAGTGAGACTCCCACAGGGTTCATTGTTAATCAGTGCGACTCCCACAGGGTTCAGTGTTAATCAGCGAGACTCCCATAGGGTTCATTGTTAATCAGTGAGACTCCCACAGGGTTCAGTGTTAATCAGTGAGACTCCCACAGGGTTCAGTGTTAATCAGTGAGAGTCCCATAGGGTTCAGTGTTAATCAGTGGGGCTCCCACAGGGTTCGGTGTTAATCAGTGAGACTCCCACAGGGTTTAGTGTTAATCAGTGAGACTCCCATAGGGTTCAGTGTTAATCAGTGAAACTCCCACAGGGTTTAGTGTTAATCACTGAGACTCCCATAGGGTTCAGTGTTAATCAGTGAGACTCCCACAGGGTTCAGTGTTAATCAGCGAGATTCCCATAGGGTTCAGTGCTAATCAGTGAGACTCCCACAGGGTTCAGTGTTAATCGGTGAGGCTCCCATAGGGTTCAGTGTTAATCAGTGAGACTCCCATAGGGTTCAGTGTTAATCAGTGAGACTCCCACAGGGTTCAGTGTTAATCAGTGAGACTCCCACAGGGTTCAGTGTTAATCAGTGAGACTCCCAGAGGGTTCAGTGTTAATCAGTGAGACTCCCATAGGGTTCAGTATTAATCAGTGAGACTCCCATAGAGTTCAGTGT
This sequence comes from Petromyzon marinus, assembly GCF_048934315.1. NCBI lineage: Eukaryota > Metazoa > Chordata > Hyperoartia > Petromyzontiformes > Petromyzontidae > Petromyzon > Petromyzon marinus. Next base: position 2,881,576 of record NW_027423612.1, read on the forward strand.
TAATCAATGAGACTCCCATAGGGTTCGGTGTTAATCAGTGAGACTCCCATAGGGTTCAGTGTTAATCAGTGCGACTCTCACAGGGTTCAGTGTTAATCAGTGAGACTCCCATAGGGTTCATTGTTAATGAGTGAGACTCCCACAGCGTTCAGTGTTAATCAGTGAGACTCCCACAGGGTTCAGTGTTAATCAGTGAGACTCCCATAGGGTTCAGTGTTAATCAGTGAGACTCCCACAGGGTTCAGTGTTAATCAGTGAGACTCCCACAGGGTTCAGTGTTAATCAGTGAGACTCCCATAGGGTTCAGTGTTAATCAGTGAGACTCCCACAGGGTTCAGTGTTAATCAGTGAGACTCCCACAGGGTTCAGTGTTAATCACTGAGACTCCCATAGGGTACATTGTTAATCAGTGAGACTCCCATAGGGTTCAGTGTTAATCACTGAGAGTCCCATAGGGTTCATTGTTAATCAGTGCGACTCCCACAGGGTTCAGTGTTAATCAGCGAGACTCCCATAGGGTTCTTTGTAAATCAGTGAGACTCCCACAGGGTTCAGTGTTAATCAGTGAGACACCCACAGGGTTCAGTGTTAATCAGTGAGACTCCCACAGGGTTCAGTGTTAATCAGTGAGACTCCCACAGGGTTCAGTGTTAATCAGTGAGACTCCCACAGGGTTCAGTGTTAATCACTGAGAGTCCCATAGGGTTCAGTGTTAATCAGTGGGGCTCCCACAGGGTTCGGTGTTAATCAGTGAGACTCCCACAGGGTTTAGTGTTAATCAGTGAGACTCCCATAGGGTTCAGTGTTAATCAGTGAGACTCTCACAGGGTTTAGTGTTAATCACTGAGACTCCCATAGGGTTCAGTGTTAATCAGTGAGACTCCCACAGGGTTCAGTGTTAATCAGCGAGATTCCCATAGGGTTCAGTGCTAATCAGTGAGACTCCCACAGGGTTCAGTGTTAATCGGTGAGGCTCCCATAGGGTTCAGTGTTAATCAGTGAGACTCCCATAGGGTTCAGTGTTAATCAGTGAGACTCCCACAGGGTTCAGTGTTAATCAGTGAGACTCCCACAGGGTTCAGTGTTAATCAGTGAGACTCCCACAGGGTTCAGTGTTAATCAGTGAGACTCCCACAGGGCTCAGTGTTAATCAGTGAGACTCCCATAGGGTTCATTGTTAATCAGTGCGACTCCCACAGGGTTCAGTGTTAATCAGCGAGACTCCCATAGGGTTCATTGTTAATCAGTGAGACTCCCACAGGGTTCAGTGTTAATCAGTGAGACTCCCACAGGGTTCAGTGTTAATCAGTGAGAGTCCCATAGGGTTCAGTGTTAATCAGTGGGGCTCCCACAGGGTTCGGTGTTAATCAGTGAGACTCCCACAGGGTTTAGTGTTAATCAGTGAGACTCCCATAGGGTTCAGTGTTAATCAGTGAAACTCCCACAGGGTTTAGTGTTAATCACTGAGACTCCCATAGGGTTCAGTGTTAATCAGTGAGACTCCCACAGGGTTCAGTGTTAATCAGCGAGATTCCCATAGGGTTCAGTGCTAATCAGTGAGACTCCCACAGGGTTCAGTGTTAATCGGTGAGGCTCCCATAGGGTTCAGTGTTAATCAGTGAGACTCCCATAGGGTTCAGTGTTAATCAGTGAGACTCCCACAGGGTTCAGTGTTAATCAGTGAGACTCCCACAGGGTTCAGTGTTAATCAGTGAGACTCCCACAGGGTTCAGTGTTAATCAGTGAGACTCCCATAGGGTTCAGTATTAATCAGTGAGACTCCCATAGAGTTCAGTGTTAATCAATGAGACTCCCATAGGGTTCGGTGTTAATCAGTGAGACTCCCATAGGGTTCAGTGTTAATCAGTGCGACTCCCACAGGGTTCAGTGTTAATCAGTGAGACTCCCATAGGGTTCATTGTTAATGAGTGAGACTCCCACAGCGTTCAGTGTTAATCAGTGAGACTCCCACAGGGTTCAGTGTTAATCAGTGAGACTCCCATAGGGTTCAGTGTTAATCAGTGAGACTCCCACAGGGTTCAGTGTTAATCAGTGAGACTCCCACAGGGTTCAGTGTTAATCAGTGAGACTCCCATAGGGTTCAGTGTTAATCAGTGAGACTCCCACAGGGTTCAGTGTTAATCAGTGAGACTCCCACAGGGTTCAGTGTTAATCACTGAGACTCCCATAGGGTACAGTGTTAATCAGTGAGACTCCCATAGGGTTCAGTGTTAATCACTGAGAGTCCCATAGGGTTCATTGTTAATCAGTGCGACTCCCACAGGGTTCAGTGTTAATCAGCGAGACTCCCATAGGGTTCATTGTTAATCAGTGAGACTCCCACAGGGTTCAGTGTTAATCAGTGAGACACCCACAGGGTTCAGTGTTAATCAGTGAGACTCCCACAGGGTTCAGTGTTAATCAGTGAGACTCCCACAGGGTTCAGTGTTAATCAGTGAGACTCCCACAGGGTTCAGTGTTAATCACTGAGAGTCCCATAGGGTTCAGTGTTAATCAGTGGGGCTCCCACAGGGTTCGGTGTTAATCAGTGAGACTCCCACAGGGTTTAGTGTTAATCAGTGAGACTCCCATAGGGTTCAGTGTTAATCAGTGAGACTCCCACAGGGTTTAGTGTTAATCACTGAGACTCCCATAGGGTTCAGTGTTAATCAGTGAGACTCCCACAGGGTTCAGTGTTAATCAGCGAGATTCCCATAGGGTTCAGTGCTAATCAGTGCGACTCCCACAGGGTTCAGTGTTAATCAGCGAGACTCCCATAGGGTTCATTGTTAATCAGTGAGACTCCCACAGGGTTCAGTGTTAATCAGTGAGACACCCACAGGGTTCAGTGTTAATCAGTGAGACTCCCACAGGGTTCAGTGTTAATCAGTGAGACTCCCACAGGGTTCAGTGTTAATCAGTGAGACTCCCACAGGGTTCAGTGTTAATCACTGAGAGTCCCATAGGGTTCAGTGTTAATCAGTGGGGCTCCCACAGGGTTCGGTGTTAATCAGTGAGACTCCCACAGGGTTTAGTGTTAATCAGTGAGACTCCCATAGGGTTCAGTGTTAATCAGTGAGACTCCCACAGGGTTTAGTGTTAATCACTGAGACTCCCATAGGGTTCAGTGTTAATCAGTGAGACTCCCACAGGGTTCAGTGTTAATCAGCGAGATTCCCATAGGGTTCAGTGCTAATCAGTGAGACTCCCACAGGGTTCAGTGTTAATCGGTGAGGCTCCCATAGGGTTCAGTGTTAATCAGTGAGACTCCCATAGGGTTCAGTGTTAATCAGTGAGACTCCCACAGGGTTCAGTGTTAATCAGTGAGACTCCCACAGGGTTCAGTGTTAATCAGTGAGACTCCCACAGGGTTCAGTGTTAATCAGTGAGACTCCCACAGGGCTCAGTGTTAATCAGTGAGACTCCCATAGGGTTCAGTATTAATCAGTGAGACTCCCATAGGGTTCAGTGTTAATCAATGAGACTCCCATAGGGTTCGGTGTTAATCAGTGAGACTCCCATAGGGTTCAGTGTTAATCAGTGAGACTCCCATAGGGTTCAGTGTTAATCAGTGAGACTCCCATAGTGTTCAGTGTAAATCACTGAGACTCCCATTGGATTCAGTGTTAATCAATGAGACTCCCATCGTGTTCAGTGTTAATCAGTGAGACTCCCATAGAGTTCAGTGTTAATCAGTGAGACTCCCATAGGCTTCAGTATTAATCAGTGAGACTCCCATAGGGTTCAGTGTTAATCAATGAGACTCCCATAGGGTTCGGTGTTAATCAGTGAGACTCCCTCAGGGTTCAGTGTTAATCAGTGAGACTCCCACAGGGTTCAGTGTTAATCAGTGAGACTCCCACAGGGTTCAGTGTTAATCAGTGAGACTCCCATAGGGTTCATTGTTAATCAGTGAGACTCCCACAGGGTTCAGTGTTCATCAGTGAGACTCCCACAGGGTTCAGTGTTAATCAGTGAGACTCCCACAGGGTTCAGTGTTAATCAGTGAGACTCCCACAGGGTTCATTGTTAATCAGTGAGACTCCCACAGGGTTCAGTGTTAATCAGTGAGAATCCCATTGGGTTCAGTGTTAATCAGTGAGACTCCCACAGGGTTCAGTTTTAATCAGTGAGACTCCCATAGGGTTCGGGATTAATCATTGAGACTCCCACAGGGTTCAGTGTTAATCAGTGAGACTCCCATAGGGTTCAGTGTTAATCCGTGAGACTCCCACAGGGTTCAGTGTTAATCAGTGAGACTCCCACAGGGTTCAGTGTTAATCAGTGAGACTCCCATAGGGTTCAGTGTTAATCAGTGAGACTCCCACAGGGTTCAGTGTTAATCAGTGAGACTCCCACAGGGTTCATTGTTAATCAGTGAGACTCCCACAGGGTTCAGTGTTAATCAGTGAGAATCCCATTGGGTTCAGTGTTAATCAGTGAGACTCCCACAGGGTTCAGTGTTAATCAGTGAGACCCCCATAGGGTTCAGTGTTAATCAGTGAGACTCCCTTAGGGTTTCAGTGTTAATCAGTACGACTCCAATAGGGTTAAGTGTTAATCAGTGAGACTCCCACAGGGTTCAGTGTTAATCAGTGAGACTCCCTTAGGGTTCAGTGTTAATCAGTGAGACTCCCTCAGGGTTCAGTGTTAATCAGTGAGACTCCCATGGGGTTCAGTGTTAATCAGTGAGACTCCCATAGGCTTCAGTGTTAATCAGTGAGACTCCCACAGGGTTCAGTGTTAATCAGCGAGACTCCCACAGGGTTCAGTGTTAATCAGTGAGACTCCCACAGGGTTCAGTGTTAATCAGTGAGACTCCCACAGGGTTCAGTGTTAATCACTGAGACTCCCATAGGGTTCAGTGTTAATCAGTGAGACTCCCACAGGGTTCAGTGTTAATCAGTGAGACACCCACAGGGTTCAGTGTTAATCAGTGAGACTCCCATAGGGTTCAGTGTTAATCAGTGAGACTCCCACAGGGTTCATTGTTAATCAGTGAGACTCCCACAGGGTTCAGTGTTAATCAGTGAGTCTCCAATAGGGTTCATTGTTAATCAGTGAGACTCCCACAGGGTTCAGTGTTAATCAGTGAGACTCCCATAGGGTTCAGTGTTAATCAGTGAGACTCCCATAGGATTCAGTGTTAATCAGTGAGACTCCCACAGGTTTCAGTGTTAATCAGTGAGACTCCAATAGGGTTAAGTGTTAATCAGTGAGACTCCCATAGGGTTCAGTGTTAATCAGTGAGACTCCCTTAGGGTTTCAGTGTTAATCAGTGAGATTCCAATAGGGTTAAGTGTTAATCAGTGAGACTCCCACAGGGTTCAGTGTTAATCAGTGAGACTCCCATAGGGTTCAGTGTTAATCAGTGAGACTCCCACAGGTTTCAGTGTTAATCAGTGAGACTCCAATAGGGTTAAGTGTTAATCAGTGAGACTCCCACAGGGTTCAGTGTTAATCAGTGAGACTCCCTTAGGGTTCAGTGTTAATTAGTGAGACTCCCTCAGGGTTCAGTGTTAATCAGTGAGACTCCCATAGGTTTAAGTGTTAATCAGTGAGACTCCCATGGGGTTCAGTGTTCATCAGTGAGACTCCCATAGGCTTCAGTGTTAATCAGTGAGACTCCCACAGGGTTCAGTGTTAATCAGTGAGACTCCCACAGGGTTCAGTGTTAATCAGTAAGACTCCCATAGGATTCAGTGTTAATCAGTGAGACTCCCATAGGGTTCGTGTTAATCAGTGAGACTCCCACAGGGTTCAGTGTTAATCAAGTGACACTCCCACAGTGTTCAGTGTTAATCAGTGAGACTCCCACAGGGTTCAGTGTTAATGAGTGAGACTCCCATAGGGTTCATTGTTAATCAGTGAGACTCCCACAGGGTTCAGTGTTAATCAGTGAGTCTCCAATAGGGTTCATTGTTAATCAGTGAGACTCCCACAGGGTTCAGTGTTAATCAGTGAGACTCCCATAGGGTTCAGTGTTAATCAGTGAGACTCCCATAGGATTCAGTGTTAATCAGTGAGACTCCCACAGGTTTCAGTGTTAATCAGTGAGACTCCAATAGGGTTAAGTGTTAATCAGTGAGACTCCCATAGGGTTCAGTGTTAATCAGTGAGACTCCCTTAGGGTTTCAGTGTTAATCAGTGAGATTCCAATAGGGTTAAGTGTTAATCAGTGAGACTCCCACAGGGTTCAGTGTTAATCAGTGAGACTCCCATAGGGTTCAGTGTTAATCAGTGAGACTCCCACAGGTTTCAGTGTTAATCAGTGAGACTCCAATAGGGTTAAGTGTTAATCAGTGAGACTCCCACAGGGTTCAGTGTTAATCAGTGAGACTCCCTTAGGGTTCAGTGTTAATTAGTGAGACTCCCTCAGGGTTCAGTGTTAATCAGTGAGACTCCCATAGGTTTAAGTGTTAATCAGTGAGACTCCCATGGGGTTCAGTGTTCATCAGTGAGACTCCCATAGGCTTCAGTGTTAATCAGTGAGACTCCCACAGGGTTCAGTGTTAATCAGTGAGACTCCCACAGGGTTCAGTGTTAATCAGTAAGACTCCCATAGGATTCAGTGTTAATCAGTGAGACTCCCATAGGGTTCAGTGTTAATCAGTGAGACTCCCACAGGGTTCAGTGTTAATCAAGTGACACTCCCACAGTGTTCAGTGTTAATCAGTGAGACTCCCACAGGGTTCAGTGTTAATGAGTGAGACTCCCATAGGGTTAAGTGTTAATCAGTGAGACTCCCATAGGGTTCAGTGTTAATCAGTGAGACTCCCACAGTGTTCATGTGTTAATCAGTGAGACTCCCATAGGGTTCAGTGTTAATCAATGAGACTCCCATAGGGTTCAGTGTTAATCAGTGAGACTCCCACAGGTTTCAGTGTTAATCAGTGAGACTCCCACAGGGTTCAGTGTTAATCAGTGAGACTCCCTCAGGGTTCATGTGTTAATCAGTGAGACTCCCATAGGGTTCATTGTTAATCAGTGAGACTCCCACAGGATTCAGTGTTAATCATTGAGACTCCCACAGTGTTCGGTGTTAATCAGTGAGACTCCCACACTGTTCAGTGGTAATCAGTGAGACTCCCTCAGGGTTCAGTGTTAATCACTGAGACTCCCACAGGGTTCAGTGTTAATCAGTGAGACTCCCATAGGGTTCAGTGTTGATCAGTGAGAATACCATAGAGTTCAGTGTTAATCAGTGAGACTCCCACAGGGTTCAGTGTTAATCAGTGACACTCCCATAGGGTTCAGTGTTAATCAGTGAGACTCCCACAGGGTTCAGTGTTAATCAGTGAGACCCCCATAGGGTTCAGTGTTAATCAGTGAGACTCCCTTAGGGTTTCAGTGTTAATCAGTACGACTCCCATAGGGTTCAGTGTTAATCAATGAGACTCCCATAGGGTTCAGTGTTAATCAGTGAGACTCCCACAGGTTTCAGTGTTAATCAGTGAGACTCCCACAGGGTTCAGTGTTAATCAGTGAGACTCCCTCAGGGTTCATGTGTTAATCAGTGAGACTCCCATAGGGTTCATTGTTAATCAGTGAGACTCCCACAGGATTCAGTGTTAATCATTGAGACTCCCACAGTGTTCGGTGTTAATCAGTGAGACTCCCACACTGTTCAGTGGTAATCAGTGAGACTCCCTCAGGGTTCAGTGTTAATCACTGAGACTCCCACAGGGTTCAGTGTTAATCAGTGAGACTCCCACAGGGTTCAGTGTTAATCAGTAAGACTCCCATAGGATTCAGTGTTAATCAGTGAGACTCCCATAGGGTTCAGTGTTAATCAGTGAGACTCCCACAGGGTTCAGTGTTAATCAAGTGACACTCCCACAGTGTTCAGTGTTAATCAGTGAGACTCCCACAGGGTTCAGTGTTAATGAGTGAGACTCCCATAGGGTTAAGTGTTAATCAGTGAGACTCCCATAGGGTTCAGTGTTAATCAGTGAGACTCCCACAGTGTTCATGTGTTAATCAGTGAGACTCCCATAGGGTTCAGTGTTAATCAATGAGACTCCCATAGGGTTCAGTGTTAATCAGTGAGACTCCCACAGGTTTCAGTGTTAATCAGTGAGACTCCCACAGGGTTCAGTGTTAATCAGTGAGACTCCCTCAGGGTTCATGTGTTAATCAGTGAGACTCCCATAGGGTTCATTGTTAATCAGTGAGACTCCCACAGGATTCAGTGTTAATCATTGAGACTCCCACAGTGTTCGGTGTTAATCAGTGAGACTCCCACACTGTTCAGTGGTAATCAGTGAGACTCCCTCAGGGTTCAGTGTTAATCACTGAGACTCCCACAGGGTTCAGTGTTAATCAGTGAGACTCCCATAGGGTTCAGTGTTGATCAGTGAGAATACCATAGAGTTCAGTGTTAATCAGTGAGACTCCCACAGGGTTCAGTGTTAATCAGTGACACTCCCATAGGGTTCAGTGTTAATCAGTGAGACTCCCACAGGGTTCAGTGTTAATCAGTGAGACCCCCATAGGGTTCAGTGTTAATCAGTGAGACTCCCTTAGGGTTTCAGTGTTAATCAGTACGACTCCCATAGGGTTCAGTGTTAATCAATGAGACTCCCATAGGGTTCAGTGTTAATCAGTGAGACTCCCACAGGTTTCAGTGTTAATCAGTGAGACTCCCACAGGGTTCAGTGTTAATCAGTGAGACTCCCTCAGGGTTCATGTGTTAATCAGTGAGACTCCCATAGGGTTCATTGTTAATCAGTGAGACTCCCACAGGATTCAGTGTTAATCATTGAGACTCCCACAGTGTTCGGTGTTAATCAGTGAGACTCCCACACTGTTCAGTGGTAATCAGTGAGACTCCCTCAGGGTTCAGTGTTAATCACTGAGACTCCCACAGGGTTCAGTGTTAATCAGTGAGACTCCCATAGGGTTCAGTGTTGATCAGTGAGAATACCATAGAGTTCAGTGTTAATCAGTGAGACTCCCACAGGGTTCAGTGTTAATCAGTGACACTCCCATAGGGTTCAGTGTTAATCAGTGAGACTCCCACAGGGTTCAGTGTTAATCAGTGAGACCCCCATAGGGTTCAGTGTTAATCAGTGAGACTCCCTTAGGGTTTCAGTGTTAATCAGTACGACTCCAATAGGGTTAAGTGTTAATCAGTGAGACTCCCACAGGGTTCAGTGTTAATCAGTGAGACTCCCTTAGGGTTCAGTGTTAATCAGTGAGACTCCCTCAGGGTTCAGTGTTAATCAGTGAGACTCCCATGGGGTTCAGTGTTAATCAGTGAGACTCCCATTGGCTTCAGTGTTAATCAGTGAGACTCCCACAGGGTTCAGTGTTAATCAGTCAGACTCCCACAGGGTTCAGTGTTAAACAGTGAGACTCCCACAGGGTTCACTGTTAATCAGTGAGACTCCCATAGGGTTCAGTGTTAATCAGTGAGACTCCCACAGGGTTCAGTGTTTATCAGTGAGACTCCCATAGGGTTCAGTGTTAATCAGTGAGTCCCCCACAAGGTTCAGTGTTAATCAGTGAGACTCCCACAGGGTTCAGTGTTAATCAGTGAGACTCCCACAGGGTTCAGTGTTAATCAGTGAGACTGCCATAGGTTTCAGTGTTAATCAGTGAGAATCCCATAGGGTTCAGTGTTAATCAGTGAGACTCCCACAGGGTTCAGTGTTAATCAGTGAGACTCCCATAGCGTTCAGTGTTAATCACTGAGACTCCAACAGGTTTCAGTGTTAATCAGTGAGACTCCAATAGGGTTAAGTGTTAATCAATGATACTCCCACAGGGTTCAGTGTTAATCAGTGAGACTACCTTAGGGTTCAGTGTTAATCAATGAGACTCCCTCAGGGTTCAGTGTTAATCAGTGAGACTCCCATAGGGTTAAGTGTTAATCAGTGAGACTCCCATGGGGTTCTGTGTTTATCAGTGAGACTCCCATAGGGTTCAGTGTTAATCAGTGAGTCCCCCACAAGGTTCAGTGTTAATCAGTGAGCCTCCCACAGGGTTCAGTGTTAATCAGTGAGACTCCCACAGGGTTCAGTGTTAATCAGTGAGACTGCCATAGGTTTCAGTGTTAATCAGTGAGAATCCCATAGGGTTCAGTGTTAATCAGTGAGACTCCCACAGGGTTCAGTGTTAATCAGTGAGAATCCCATAGGGTTCAGTGTTAATCAGTGAGACTCCCACAGGGTTCAGTGTTAATCAGTGAGACTCCCACAGGGTTCAGTGTTAATCAGTCAGACTCCCACAGGGTTCAGTGTTAAACAGTGAGACTCCCACAGGGTTCACTGTTAATCAGTGAGACTCCCATAGGGTTCAGTGTTAATCAGTGAGACTCCCACAGGGTTCAGTGTTTATCAGTGAGACTCCCATAGGGTTCAGTGTTAATCAGTGAGTCCCCCACAAGGTTCAGTGTTAATCAGTGAGACTCCCACAGGGTTCAGTGTTAATCAGTGAGACTCCCACAGGGTTCAGTGTTAATCAGTGAGACTGCCATAGGTTTCAGTGTTAATCAGTGAGAATCCCATAGGGTTCAGTGTTAATCAGTGAGACTCCCACAGGGTTCAGTGTTAATCAGTGAGACTCCCATAGCGTTCAGTGTTAATCACTGAGACTCCAACAGGTTTCAGTGTTAATCAGTGAGACTCCAATAGGGTTAAGTGTTAATCAATGATACTCCCACAGGGTTCAGTGTTAATCAGTGAGACTCCCTTAGGGTTCAGTGTTAATCAATGAGACTCCCTCAGGGTTCAGTGTTAATCAGTGAGACTCCCATAGGGTTAAGTGTTAATCAGTGAGACTCCCATGGGGTTCTGTGTTTATCAGTGAGACTCCCATAGGGTTCAGTGTTAATCAGTGAGTCCCCCACAAGGTTCAGTGTTAATCAGTGAGACTCCCACAGGGTTCAGTGTTAATCAGTGAGACTCCCACAGGGTTCAGTGTTAATCAGTGAGACTGCCATAGGTTTCAGTGTTAATCAGTGAGAATCCCATAGGGTTCAGTGTTAATCAGTGAGACTCCCACAGGGTTCAGTGTTAATCAGTGAGAATCCCATAGGGTTCAGTGTTAATCAGTGAGACTCCCACAGGGTTCAGTGTTAATCAGTGAGACTCCCATAGGGTTCAGTGTTAATCACTGAGACTCCAACAGGTTTCAGTGTTAATCAGTGAGACTCCAATAGGGTTAAGTGTTAATCAGTGAGACTCCCACAGGGTTCAGTGTTAATCAGTGAGACTCCCTTAGGGTTCCGTGTTAATCAGTGAGACTCCCTCAGGGTTCAGTGTTAATCAGTGAGACTCCCATAGGGTTAAGTGTTAATCAGTGAGACTCCCATGGGGTGCAGTGTTAATCAGTGAGACTCCCATAGGGTTAAGTGTTAATCAGTGAGACTCCCATGGGGTTCAGTGTTAATCAGTGAGACTCCCATAGGCTTCAGTGGTAATCAGTGAGACTCCCACAGGGTTCAGTGTTAATCAGTGAGACTACCACAGGGTTCAGGGTTAATCAGTGAGACTCCCACAGGGTTCAATGTTAATCAGTAAGACTCCCATAGGGTTCAGTGTTAATCAGTGAGACTCCCTCAGGGTTCAGTGTTAATCAGTGAGACTCCCATAGGGTTAAGTGTTAATCAGTGAGACTCCCATGGGGTTTAGTGTTAATCAGTGAGACTCCAGCGCTGTCCTACCAGACAGTCTCGCCCCCTTCACCTGATGAAGGCCGCTTGTGTTGTGGCCGAAACGTCGTGAGAATATTATTGTGTTATTTTATTTTATCAATTTATTATTTTATTATCATTCTACGTGACTTTACCGAAAGAACCAAAGAAGATGAATCATTGCAGTCACGAAAGCTTTAAATCGAAATTCAGTGAGACTCCCATTGGCTTCAGTGTTAATCAATGAGACTCCCACAAGGTTCAGTATTAATCAGGGAGACTCCCACAGGGTTCAGTGTTAATCAGTGAGACTCCCACAGGGTTCAGTGTTAATCAGTAAGACTCCCATAGGGTTCAGTGTTAATCAGTGAGAATCCCATAGGGTTCAGTGTTAATCAGTGAGACTCCCACAGGGTTCAGTGTTAATCAAGTGACACTCCCACAGTGTTCAGTGTTAATCAATGAGACTCCCACAGGGTTCAGTGTTAATGAGTGAGACTCCCATAGGGTTCAGTGTTAATCAGTGAGACTCCCATAGGGTTCAGTGTTAATCAGTGAGACTCCCATAGGGTTCAGTGTAAATCAGTGAGACTCCCTCAGGGTTCAGTGTTAATCAGTGAGACTCCCTCAGGGTTCATGTGTTAATCAGTGAGACTCCCATAGGGTTCATTGTTAATCAGTGAGACTCCCACAGGATTCAGTGTTAATCATTGAGACTCCCACAGTGTTCGGTGTTAATCAGTGAGACTCCCACACTGTTCAGTGTTAATCAGTGAGACTCCCTCAGGGTTCAGTGTTAATCACTGAGACTCCCACAGGGTTCAGTGTTAATCAGTGAGACTCCCATAAGGTTCAGTGTTAATGAGTGAGAATCCCATAGAGTTCAGTGATAATCAGTGAGACTCCCAGAGGGTTCAGTGTTAATCAGTGAGACTCCCATAGGGTTCAGTGTTAATCAGTGAGACTCCCACAGGTTTCAGTGTTAATCAGTGAGACTCCAATAGGGTTAAGTGTTAATCAGTGAGACTCCCATAGGGTTCAGTGTTAATCAGTGAGACTCCCTTAGGGTTTCAGTGTTAATCAGTGAGGCTCCAATAGGGTTAAGTGTTAATCAGTGAGACTCCCACAGGGTTCAGTGTTAATCAGTGAGACTCCCATAGGGTTCAGTGTTAATCAGTGAGACTCCCACAGGTTTCAGTGTTAATCAATGAGACTCCCACAGGTTTCAGTGTTAATCAATGAGACTGCCACAGGGTTCAGTTTTAATCAGTAACACTCCCATAGGGTTCAGTGTTAATCAGTGAGACTCCCACAGGGTTCAGTGTTAATCAAGTGACACCCCCACAGTGTTCAGTGTTAATCAATGAGACTCCCACAGGGTTCAGTGTTAATGAGTGAGACTCCCATAGGGTTCATTGTTAATCAGTGAGACTCCCATAGGGTTCAGTGTTAATCAGTGAGACTCCCTTAGGGTTCCGTGTTAATCAGTGAGACTCCCTCAGGGTTCAGTGTTAATCAGTGAGACTCCCATAGGGTTAAGTGTTAATCAGTGAGACTCCCATGGGGTTCAGTGTTAATCAGTGAGACTCCCATAGGGTTAAGTGTTAATCAGTGAGACTCCCATGGGGTTCAGTGTTAATCAGTGAGACTCCCATAGGCTTCAGTGGTAATCAGTGAGACTCCCACAGGGTTCAGTGTTAATCAGTCAGACTCCCACAGGGTTCAGTGTTAAACAGTGAGACTCCCACAGGGTTCACTGTTAATCAGTGAGACTCCCATAGGGTTCAGTGTTAATCAGTGAGACTCCCACAGGGTTCAGTGTTTATCAGTGAGACTCCCATAGGGTTCAGTGTTAATCAGTGAGTCCCCCACAAGGTTCAGTGTTAATCAGTGAGACTCCCACAGGGTTCAGTGTTAATCAGTGAGACTCCCACAGGGTTCAGTGTTAATCAGTGAGACTGCCATAGGTTTCAGTGTTAATCAGTGAGAATCCCATAGGGTTCAGTGTTAATCAGTGAGACTCCCACAGGGTTCAGTGTTAATCAGTGAGACTCCCATAGCGTTCAGTGTTAATCACTGAGACTCCAACAGGTTTCAATGTTAATCAGTGAGACTCCAATAGGGTTAAGTGTTAATCAATGATACTCCCACAGGGTTCAGTGTTAATCAGTGAGACTCCCTTAGGGTTCAGTGTTAATCAATGAGACTCCCTCAGGGTTCAGTGTTAATCAGTGAGACTCCCATAGGGTTAAGTGTTAATCAGTGAGACTCCCATGGGGTTCTGTGTTTATCAGTGAGACTCCCATAGGGTTCAGTGTTAATCAGTGAGTCCCCCACAAGGTTCAGTGTTAATCAGTGAGACTCCCACAGGGTTCAGTGTTAATCAGTGAGACTGCCATAGGTTTCAGTGTTAATCAGTGAGAATCCCATAGGGTTCAGTGTTAATCAGTGAGACTCCCACAGGGTTCAGTGTTAATCAATGAGACTCCCTCAGGGTTCAGTGTTAATCAGTGAGACTCCCATAGGGTTAAGTGTTAATCAGTGAGACTCCCATGGGGTTCTGTGTTTATCAGTGAGACTCCCATAGGGTTCAGTGTTAATCAGTGAGTCCCCCACAGGGTTCAGTGTTAATCAGTGAGACTCCCACAGGGTTCAGTGTTAATCAGTGAGACTGCCATAGGTTTCAGTGTTAATCAGTGAGAATCCCATAGGGTTCAGTGTTAATCAGTGAGACTCCCACAGGGTTCAGTGTTAATCAGTGAGAATCCCATAGGGTTCAGTGTTAATCAGTGAGACTCCCATAGGGTTCAGTGTTAATCAGTGAGACTCCCATGGGGTTCAGTGTTAATCAGTGAGACTCCCATAGGGTTAAGTGTTAATCAGTGAGACTCCCATGGCGTTCAGTGTTAATCAGTGAGACTCCCATAGGCTTCAGTGGTAATCAGTGAGACTCCTACAGGGTTCAGTGTTAATCAGTGAGACTCCCACAGGGTTCAGTGTTAATCAGTCAGACTCCCACAGGGTTCAGTGTTAAACAGTGAGACTCCCACAGGGTTCACTGTTAATCAGTGAGACTCCCATAGGGTTCAGTGTTAATCAGTGAGACTCCCACAGGGTTCAGTGTTTATCAGTGAGACTCCCATAGGGTTCAGTGTTAATCAGTGAGTCCCCCACAAGGTTCAGTGTTAATCAGTGAGACTCCCACAGGGTTCAGTGTTAATCAGTGAGACTCCCACAGGGTTCAGTGTTAATCAGTGAGACTGCCATAGGTTTCAGTGTTAATCAGTGAGAATCCCATAGGGTTCAGTGTTAATCAGTGAGACTCCCACAGGGTTCAGTGTTAATCAGTGAGACTCCCATAGCGTTCAGTGTTAATCACTGAGACTCCAACAGGTTTCAGTGTTAATCAGTGAGACTCCAATAGGGTTAAGTGTTAATCAATGATACTCCCACAGGGTTCAGTGTTAATCAGTGAGACTCCCTTAGGGTTCAGTGTTAATCAATGAGACTCCCTCAGGGTTCAGTGTTAATCAGTGAGACTCCCATAGGGTTAAGTGTTAATCAGTGAGACTCCCATGGGGTTCAGTGTTAATCAGTGAGACTCCAGCGCTGTCCTACCAGACAGTCTCGCCCCCTTCACCTGATGAAGGCCGCTTGTGTTGTGGCCGAAACGTCGTGAGAATATTATTGTGTTATTTTATTTTATCAATTTATTATTTTATTATCATTCTACGTGACTTTACCGAAAGAACCAAAGAAGATGAATCATTGCAGTCACGAAAGCTTTAAATCGAAATTCAGTGAGACTCCCATAGGCTTCAGTGTTAATCAATGAGACTCCCACAAGGTTCAGTATTAATCAGGGAGACTCCCACAGGGTTCAGTGTTAATCAGTGAGACTCCCACAGGGTTCAGTGTTAATCAGTAAGACTCCCATAGGGTTCAGTGTTAATCAGTGAGAATCCCATAGGGTTCAGTGTTAATCAGTGAGACTCCCACAGGGTTCAGTGTTAATCAAGTGACACTCCCACAGTGTTCAGTGTTAATCAATGAGACTCCCACAGGGTTCAGTGTTAATGAGTGAGACTCCCATAGGGTTCAGTGTTAATCAGTGAGACTCCCATAGGGTTCAGTGTTAATCAGTGAGACTCCCATAGGGTTCAGTGTAAATCAGTGAGACTCCCTCAGGGTTCAGTGTTAATCAGTGAGACTCCCTCAGGGTTCATGTGTTAATCAGTGAGACTCCCATAGGGTTCATTGTTAATCAGTGAGACTCCCACAGGATTCAGTGTTAATCATTGAGACTCCCACAGTGTTCGGTGTTAATCAGTGAGACTCCCACACTGTTCAGTGTTAATCAGTGAGACTCCCTCAGGGTTCAGTGTTAATCACTGAGACTCCTACAGGGTTCAGTGTTAATCAGTGAGACTCCCATAAGGTTCAGTGTTAATGAGTGAGAATCCCATAGAGTTCAGTGATAATCAGTGAGACTCCCAGAGGGTTCAGTGTTAATCAGTGAGACTCCCATAGGGTTCAGTGTTAATCAGTAAGACTCCCACAGGTTTCAGTGTTAATCAGTGAGACTACAATAGGGTTAAGTGTTAATCAGTGAGACTCCCATAGGGTTCAGTGTTAATCAGTGAGACTCCCTTAGGGTTTCAGTGTTAATCAGTGAGGCTCCAATAGGGTTAAGTGTTAATCAGTGAGACTCCCACAGGGTTCAGTGTTAATCAGTGAGACTCCCATAGGGTTCAGTGTTAATCAGTGAGACTCCCACAGGTTTCAGTGTTAATCAATGAGACTCCCACAGGTTTCAGTGTTAATCAATGAGACTGCCACAGGGTTCAGTTTTAATCAGTAACACTCCCATAGGGTTCAGTGTTAATCAGTGAGACTCCCACAGGGTTCAGTGTTAATCAAGTGACACCCCCACAGTGTTCAGTGTTAATCAATGAGACTCCCACAGGGTTCAGTGTTAATGAGTGAGACTCCCATAGGGTTCATTGTTAATCAGTGAGACTCCCATAGGGTTCAGTGTTAATCAGTGAGACTCCCTTAGGGTTCCGTGTTAATCAGTGAGACTCCCTCAGGGTTCAGTGTTAATCAGTGAGACTCCCATAGGGTTAAGTGTTAATCAGTGAGACTCCCATGGGGTTCAGTGTTAATCAGTGAGACTCCCATAGGGTTAAGTGTTAATCAGTGAGACTCCCATGGGGTTCAGTGTTAATCAGTGAGACTCCCATAGGCTTCAGTGGTAATCAGTGAGACTCCCACAGGGTTCAGTGTTAATCAGTGAGACTACCACAGGGTTCAGGGTTAATCAGTGAGACTCCCACAGGGTTCAGTGTTAATCAGTAAGACTCCCATAGGGTTCAGTGTTAATCAGTGAGACTCCCTCAGGGTTCAGTGTTAATCAGTGAGACTCCCATAGGGTTAAGTGTTAATCAGTGAGACTCCCATGGGGTTCAGTGTTAATCAGTGAGACTCCAGCGCTGTCCTACCAGACAGTCTCGCCCCCTTCACCTGATGAAGGCCGCTTGTGTTGTGGCCGAAACGTCGTGAGAATATTATTGTGTTATTTTATTTTATCAATTTATTATTTTATTATCATTCTACGTGACTTTACCGAAAGAACCAAAGAAGATGAATCATTGCAGTCACGAAAGCTTTAAATCGAAATTCAGTGAGACTCCCATAGGCTTCAGTGTTAATCAATGAGACTCCCACAAGGTTCAGTATTAATCAGGGAGACTCCCACAGGGTTCAGTGTTAATCAGTGAGACTCCCAGAGGGTTCAGTGTTAATCAGTAAGACTCCCATAGGGTTCAGTGTTAATCAGTGAGAATCCCATAGGGTTCAGTGTTAATCAGTGAGACTCCCACAGGGTTCAGTGTTAATCAAGTGACACTCCCACAGTGTTCAGTGTTAATCAATGAGACTCCCACAGGGTTCAGTGTTAATGAGTGAGACTCCCATAGGGTTCAGTGTTAATCAGTGAGACTCCCATAGGGTTCAGTGTTAATCAGTGAGACTCCCATAGGGTTCATTGTAAATCAGTGAGACTCCCTCAGGGTTCAGTGTTAATCAGTGAGACTCCCTCAGGGTTCATGTGTTAATCAGTGAGACTCCCATAGGGTTCATTGTTAATCAGTGAGACTCCCACAGGATTCAGTGTTAATCATTGAGACTCCCACAGTGTTCGGTGTTAATCAGTGAGACTCCCACACTGTTCAGTGTTAATCAGTGAGACTCCCTCAGGGTTCAGTGTTAATCACTGAGACTCCCACAGGGTTCAGTGTTAATCAGTGAGACTCCCATAAGGTTCAGTGTTAATGAGTGAGAATCCCATAGAGTTCAGTGATAATCAGTGAGACTCCCAGAGGGTTCAGTGTTAATCAGTGAGACTCCCATAGGGTTCAGTGTTAATCAGTGAGACTCCCACAGGTTTCAGTGTTAATCAGTGAGACTCCAATAGGGTTAAGTGTTAATCAGTGAGACTCCCATAGGGTTCAGTGTTAATCAGTGAGACTCCCATAGGGTTCAGTGTTAATCAGTGAGACTCCCACAGGTTTCAGTGTTAATCAATGAGACTCCCACAGGTTTCAGTGTTAATCAATGAGACTGCCACAGGGTTCAGTTTTAATCAGTAACACTCCCATAGGGTTCAGTGTTAATCAGTGAGACTCCCACAGGGTTCAGTGTTAATCAAGTGACACCCCCACAGTGTTCAGTGTTAATCAATGAGACTCCCACAGGGTTCAGTGTTAATGAGTGAGACTCCCATAGGGTTCATTGTTAATCAGTGAGACTCCCATAGGGTTCAGTGTTAATCAGTGAGACTCCCTTAGGGTTCCGTGTTAATCAGTGAGACTCCCTCAGGGTTCAGTGTTAATCAGTGAGACTCCCATAGGGTTAAGTGTTAATCAGTGAGACTCCCATGGGGTTCAGTGTTAATCAGTGAGACTCCCATAGGGTTAAGTGTTAATCAGTGAGACTCCCATGGGGTTCAGTGTTAATCAGTGAGACTCCCATAGGCTTCAGTGGTAATCAGTGAGACTCCCACAGGGTTCAGTGTTAATCAGTGAGACTACCACAGGGTTCAGGGTTAATCAGTGAGACTCCCACAGGGTTCAGTGTTAATCAGTAAGACTCCCATAGGGTTCAGTGTTAATCAGTGAGACTCCCTCAGGGTTCAGTGTTAATCAGTGAGACTCCCATAGGGTTAAGTGTTAATCAGTGAGACTCCCATGGGGTTCAGTGTTAATCAGTGAGACTCCAGCGCTGTCCTACCAGACAGTCTCGCCCCCTTCACCTGATGAAGGCCGCTTGTGTTGTGGCCGAAACGTCGTGAGAATATTATTGTGTTATTTTATTTTATCAATTTATTATTTTATTATCATTCTACGTGACTTTACCGAAAGAACCAAAGAAGATGAATCATTGCAGTCACGAAAGCTTTAAATCGAAATTCAGTGAGACTCCCATAGGCTTCAGTGTTAATCAATGAGACTCCCACAAGGTTCAGTATTAATCAGGGAGACTCCCACAGGGTTCAGTGTTAATCAGTGAGACTCCCACAGGGTTCAGTGTTAATCAGTAAGACTCCCATAGGGTTCAGTGTTAATCAGTGAGAATCCCATAGGGTTCAGTGTTAATCAGTGAGACTCCCACAGGGTTCAGTGTTAATCAAGTGACACTCCCACAGTGTTCAGTGTTAATCAATGAGACTCCCACAGGGTTCAGTGTTAATGAGTGAGACTCCCATAGGGTTCAGTGTTAATCAGTGAGACTCCCATAGGGTTCAGTGTTAATCAGTGAGACTCCCATAGGGTTCATTGTAAATCAGTGAGACTCCCTCAGGGTTCAGTGTTAATCAGTGAGACTCCCTCAGGGTTCATGTGTTAATCAGTGAGACTCCCATAGGGTTCATTGTTAATCAGTGAGACTCCCACAGGATTCAGTGTTAATCATTGAGACTCCCACAGTGTTCGGTGTTAATCAGTGAGACTCCCACACTGTTCAGTGTTAATCAGTGAGATTCCCTCAGGGTTCAGTGTTAATCACTGAGACTCCCACAGGGTTCAGTGTTAATCAGTGAGACTCCCATAAGGTTCAGTGTTAATGAGTGAGAATCCCATAGAGTTCAGTGATAATCAGTGAGACTCCCAGAGGGTTCAGTGTTAATCAGTGAGACTCCCATAGGGTTCAGTGTTAATCAGTGAGACTCCCACAGGTTTCAGTGTTAATCAGTGAGACTCCAATAGGGTTAAGTGTTAATCAGTGAGACTCCCATAGGGTTCAGTGTTAATCAGTGAGACTCCCATAGGGTTCAGTGTTAATCAGTGAGACTCCCTTAGGGTTTCAGTGTTAATCAGTGAGGCTCCAATAGGGTTAAGTGTTAATCAGTGAGACTCCCACAGGGTTCAGTGTAAATCAGTGAGACTCCCATAGGGTTCAGTGTTAATCAGTGAGACTCCCACAGGTTTCAGTGTTAATCAATGAGACTCCCACAGGTTTCAGTGTTAATCAATGAGACTGCCACAGGGTTCAGTTTTAATCAGTAACACTCCCATAGGGTTCAGTGTTAATCAGTGAGACTCCCACAGGGTTCAGTGTTAATCAAGTGACACCCCCACAGTGTTCAGTGTTAATCAATGAGACCCCCACAGGGTTCAGTGTTAATGAGTGAGACTCCCATAGGGTTCATTGTTAATCAGTGAGACTCCCATAGGGTTCAGTGTTAATCAGTGAGACTCCCATAGGGTTCAGTGTTAATCAAGTGACACTCCCACAGTGTTCAGTGTTAATCAATGAGACTCCCACAGGGTTCAGTGTTAATGAGTGAGACTCCCATAGGGTTCAGTGTTAATCAGTGAGACTCCCATAGGGTTCAGTGTTAATCAGTGAGACTCCCATAGGGTTCAGTGTAAATCAGTGAGACTCCCACAGGGTTCATGTGTTAATCAGTGAGACTCCCATAGGGTTCAGTGTTAATCAATGAGACTCCCATAGGGTTCAGTGTTAATCAGTGAGACTCCCACAGGTTTCAGTGTTAATCAGTGAGACTCCCTCAGGGTTCAGTGTTAATCAGTGAGACTCCCTCAGGGTTCATGTGTTAATCAGTGAGACTCCCATAGGGTTCATTGTTAATCAGTGAGACTCCCACAGGATTCAGTGTTAATCAGTAAGACTCCCATAGGGTTCAGTGTTAATCAGTGAGACTCCCATAGGGTTCAGTGTTAATCAGTGAGACTCCCACAGGGTTCAGTGTTAATCAAGTGACACTCCCACAGTGTTCAGTGTTAATCAATGAGACTCCCACAGGGTTCAGTGTTAATGAGTGAGACTCCCATAGGGTTCAGTGTTAATCAGTGAGACTCCCATAGGGTTCAGTGTTAATCAGTGAGACTCCCATAGGGTTCAGTGTAAATCAGTGAGACTCCCACAGGGTTCATGTGTTAATCAGTGAGACTCCCATAGGGTTCAGTGTTAATCAATGAGACTCCCATAGGGTTCAGTGTTAATCAGTGAGACTCCCACAGGATTCAGTGTTAATCATTGAGACTCCCACAGTGTTCGGTGTTAATCAGTGAGACTCCCACACTGTTCAGTGTTAATCAGTGAGACTCCCTCAGGGTTCAGTGTTAATCACAGAGACTCCCACAGGGTTCAGTGTTAATCAGTGAGACTCCCATAGAGTTCAGTGTTAATCAGTGAGACTCCCACAGGGTTCAGTGTTAATCAGTGAGACTCCCATAGGGTTCAGTGTTAATCAGTGAGACTCCCACAGGTTTCAGTGTTAATCAGTGAGACTCCAATAGGGTTAAGTGTTAATCAGTGAGACCCCCATAGGGTTCAGTGTTAATCAGTGAGACTCCCTTAGGGTTTCAGTGTTAATCAGTACGACTCCAATAGGGTTAAGTGTTAATCAGTGAGACTCCCACAAGGTTCAGTGTTAATCACTGAGACTCCCACAGGGTTCAGTGGTAATCAGTGAGACTCCCACAGGGTTCAGTGTTAATCAGTGAGACTACCACAGGGTTCAGGGTTAATCAGTGAGACTCCCACAGGGTTCAGTGTTAATCAGTAAGACTCCCATAGGGTTCAGTGTTAATCAGTGAGACTCCCTCAGGGTTCAGTGTTAATCAGTGAGACTCCCATAGGGTTAAGTGTTAATCAGTGAGACTCCCATGGGGTTCAGTGTTAATCAGTGAGACTCCAGCGCTGTCCTACCAGACAGTCTCGCCCCCTTCACCTGATGAAGGCCGCTTGTGTTGTGGCCGAAACGTCGTGAGAATATTATTGTGTTATTTTATTTTATCAATTTATTATTTTATTATCATTCTACGTGACTTTACCGAAAGAACCAAAGAAGATGAATCATTGCAGTCACGAAAGCTTTAAATCGAAATTCAGTGAGACTCCCATAGGCTTCAGTGTTAATCAATGAGACTCCCACAAAGTTCAGTGTTAATCAGGGAGACTCCCACAGGGTTCAGTGTTAATCAGTCAGACTCCCACAGGGTTCAGTGTTAATCAGTAAGACTCCCATAGGGTTCAGTGTTAATCAGTGAGACTCCCATAGGGTTCAGTGTTAATCAGTGAGACTCCCACAGGGTTCAGTGTTAATCAAGTGACACTCCCACAGTGTTCAGTGTTAATCAATGAGACTCCCACAGGGTTCAGTGTTAATGAGTGAGACTCCCATAGGGTTCAGTGTTAATCAGTGAGACTCCCATAGGGTTCAGTGTTAATCAGTGAGACTCCCATAGGGTTCAGTGTAAATCAGTGAGACTCCCTCAGGGTTCAGCGTTAATCAGTGAGACTCCCTCAGGGTTCATGTGTTAATCAGTGAGACTCCCATAGGGTTCATTGTTAATCAGTGAGACTCCCACAGGATTCAGTGTTAATCATTGAGACTCCCACAGTGTTCGGTGTTAATCAGTGAGACTCTCACAGGGTTCAGGGGTAATCAGTGAGACTCCTACAGGGTTCAGTGTTAATCAGTGAGACTCCCACAGGGTTCAGTGTTAATCAAGTGACACCCCCACAGTGTTCAGTGTTAATCAATGAGACTCCCACAGGGTTCAGTGTTAATGAGTGAGACTCCCATAGGGTTCATTGTTAATCAGTGAGACTCCCATAGGGTTCAGTGTTAATCAGTGAGACTCCCATAGGGTTCAGTGTTAATCAAGTGACACTCCCACAGTGTTCAGTGTTAATCAATGAGACTCCCACAGGGTTCAGTGTTAATGAGTGAGACTCCCATAGGGTTCAGTGTTAATCAGTGAGACTCCCATAGGGTTCAGTGTTAATCAGTGAGACTCCCATAGGGTTCAGTGTAAATCAGTGAGACTCCCACAGGGTTCATGTGTTAATCAGTGAGACTCCCATAGGGTTCAGTGTTAATCAATGAGACTCCCATAGGGTTCAGTGTTAATCAGTGAGACTCCCACAGGTTTCAGTGTTAATCAGTGAGACTCCCTCAGGGTTCAGTGTTAATCAGTGAGACTCCCTCAGGGTTCATGTGTTAATCAGTGAGACTCCCATAGGGTTCATTGTTAATCAGTGAGACTCCCACAGGATTCAGTGTTAATCAGTAAGACTCCCATAGGGTTCAGTGTTAATCAGTGAGACTCCCATAGGGTTCAGTGTTAATCAGTGAGACTCCCACAGGGTTCAGTGTTAATCAAGTGACACTCCCACAGTGTTCAGTGTTAATCAATGAGACTCCCACAGGGTTCAGTGTTAATGAGTGAGACTCCCATAGGGTTCAGTCTTAATCAGTGAGACTCCCATAGGGTTCAGTGTTAATCAGTGAGACTCCCATAGGGTTCAGTGTAAATCAGTGAGACTCCCACAGGGTTCATGTGTTAATCAGTGAGACTCCCATAGGGTTCAGTGTTAATCAATGAGACTCCCATAGGGTTCAGTGTTAATCAGTGAGACTCCCACAGGATTCAGTGTTAATCATTGAGACTCCCACAGTGTTCGGTGTTAATCAGTGAGTCTCCCACACTGTTCAGTGTTAATCAGTGAGACTCCCTCAGGGTTCAGTGTTAATCACTGAGACTCCCACAGGGTTCAGTGTTAATCAGTGAGACACCCATAGAGTTCTGTGTTAATCAGTGAGACTCCCACAGGGTTCAGTGTTAATCAGTGAGACTCCCATAGGGTTCAGTGTTAATCAGTGAGACTCCCACAGGTTTCAGTGTTAATCAGTGAGACTCCAATAGGGTTAAGTGTTACTCAGTGAGACCCCCATAGGGTTCAGTGTTAATCAGTGAGACTCCCTTAGGGTTTCAGTGTTAATCAGTACGACTCCAATAGGGTTCAGTGGTAATCAGTGAGACTCCCACAGGGTTCAGTGTTAATCAGTGAGACTACCACAGGGTTCAGGGTTAATCAGTGAGACTCCCACAGGGTTCAGTGTTAATCAGTAAGACTCCCATAGGGTTCAGTGTTAATCAGTGAGACTCCCTCAGGGTTCAGTGTTAATCAGTGAGACTCCCATAGGGTTAAGTGTTAATCAGTGAGACTCCCATGGGGTTCAGTGTTAATCAGTGAGACTCCAGCGCTGTCCTACCAGACAGTCTCGCCCCCTTCACCTGATGAAGGCCGCTTGTGTTGTGGCCGAAACGTCGTGAGAATATTATTGTGTTATTTTATTTTATCAATTTATTATTTTATTATCATTCTACGTGACTTTACCGAAAGAACCAAAGAAGATGAATCATTGCAGTCACGAAAGCTTTAAATCGAAATTCAGTGAGACTCCCATAGGCTTCAGTGTTAATCAATGAGACTCCCACAAGGTTCAGGGTTAATCAGGGAGACTCCCACAGGGTTCAGTGTTAATCAGTCAGACTCCCACAGGGTTCAGTGTTAATCAGTAAGACTCCCATAGGGTTCAGTGTTAATCAGTGAGACTCCCATAGGGTTCAGTGTTAATCAGTGAGACTCCCACAGGGTTCAGTGTTAATCAAGTGACACTCCCACAGTGTTCAGTGTTAATCAATGAGACTCCCACAGGGTTCAGTGTTAATGAGTGAGACTCCCATAGGGTTCAGTGTTAATCAGTGAGACTCCCATAGGGTTCAGTGTTAATCAGTGAGACTCCCATAGGGTTCAGTGTAAATCAGTGAGACTCCCTCAGGGTTCAGTGTTAATCAGTGAGACTCCCTCAGGGTTCATGTGTTAATCAGTGAGACTCCCATAGGGTTCATTGTTAATCAGTGAGACTCCCACAGGATTCAGTGTTAATCATTGAGACTCCCACAGTGTTCGGTGTTAATCAGTGAGACTCCCACACTGTTCAGTGTTAATCAGTGAGACTCCCTCAGGGTTCAGTGTTAATCACTGAGACTCCCACAGGGTTCAGTGTTAATCAGTGAGACTCCCATAGGGTTCAGTGTTAATGAGTGAGAATCCCATAGAGTTCAGTGATAATCAGTGAGACTCCCACAGGGTTCAGTGTTAATCAGTGAGACTCCCATAGGGTTCAGTGTTAATCAGTGAGACTCCCACAGGTTTCAGTGTTAATCAGTGAGACTCCAATAGGGTTAAGTGTTAATCAGTGAGACTCCCATAGGGTTCAGTGTTAATCAGTGAGACTCCCTTAGGGTTTCAGTGTTAATCAGTGAGGCTCCAATAGGGTTAAGTGTTAATCAGTGAGACTCCCACAGGGTTCAGTGTTAATCAGTGAGACTCCCATAGGGTTCAGTGTTAATCAGTGAGACTCCCACAGGTTTCAGTGTTAATCAATGAGACTCCCACAGGTTTCAGTGTTAATCAATGAGACTGCCACAGGGTTCAGTTTTAATCAGTAAGACTCCCATAGGGTTCAGTGTTAATCAGTGAGACTCCCACAGGGTTCAGTGTTAATCAAGTGACACTCCCACAGTGTTCAGTGTTAATCAATGAGACTCCCACAGGGTTCAGTGTTAATGAGTGAGACTCCCTTAGGGTTCAGTGTTAATCGGTGAGACTCCCATAGGGTTCAGTGTTAATCAGTGAGACTCCCATAGGGTTCAGTGTTAATCAAGTGACACTCCCACAGTGTTCAGTGTTAATCAATGAGACTCCCACAGGGTTCAGTGTTAATGAGTGAGACTCCCATAGGGTTCAGTGTTAATCAGTGAGACTCCCATAGGGTTCAGTGTTAATCAGTGAGACTCCCATAGGGTTCAGTGTAAATCAGTGAGACTCCCACAGGGTTCATGTGTTAATCAGTGAGACTCCCATAGGGTTCAGTGTTAATCAATGAGACTCCCATAGGGTTCAGTGTTAATCAGTGAGACTCCCACAGGTTTCAGTGTTAATCAGTGAGACTCCCTCAGGGTTCAGTGTTAATCAGTGAGACTCCCTCAGGGTTCATGTGTTAATCAGTGAGACTCCCATAGGGTTCATTGTTAATCAGTGAGACTCCCACAGGATTCAGTGTTAATCAGTAAGACTCCCATAGGGTTCAGTGTTAATCAGTGAGACTCCCATAGGGTTCAGTGTTAATCAGTGAGACTCCCACAGGGTTCAGTGTTAATCAAGTGACACTCCCACAGTGTTCAGTGTTAATCAATGAGACTCCCACAGGGTTCAGTGTTAATGAGTGAGACTCCCATAGGGTTCAATGTTAATCAGTGAGACTCCCATAGGGTTCAGTGTTAATCAGTAAGACTCCCATAGGGTTCAGTGTTAATCAGTGAGACTCCCATAGGGTTCAGTGTTAATCAGTGAGACTCCCACAGGGTTCAGTGTTAATCAAGTGAGACTCCCACAGGGTTCAGTGTTAATCAGTGAGACTGCCATAGGGTTCAGTGTTAATCAGTGAGAATCCCATAGGGTTCAGTGTTAATCAGTGAGACTCCCACAGGGTTCAGTGTTAATCAGTGAGACTCCCATAGGGTTCAGTGTAAATCAGTGAGACTTCCACAGGGTTCATGTGTTAATCAGTGAGACTCCCATAGGGTTCAGTGTTAATCAATGAGACTCCCATAGGGTTCAGTGTTAATCAGTGAGACTCCCTTAGGGTTCAGTGTTAATCATTGAGACTCCCACAGTGTTCGGTGTTAATCAGTGAGACTCCAACACTGTTCAGTGTTAATCAGTGAGACTCCCTCAGGGTTCAGTGTTAATCACTGAGACTCCCACAGGGTTCAGTGTTAATCAGTGAGACTCCCATAGGGTTCAGTGTTAATCAGTGAGAATCCCATAGAGTTCAGTGTTAATCAGTGAGACTCCCACAGGGTTCAGTGTTAATCAGTGAGACTCCCATAGGGTTCAGTGTTAATCAGTGAGACTCCCACAGGTTTCAGTGTTAATCAGTGAGACTCCAATAGGGTTAAGAGTTAATCAGTGAGACCCCCATAGGGTTCAGTGTAAATCAGTGAGACTCCCTTAGGGTTTCAGTGTTAATCAGTACGACTCCAATAGGGTTAAGTGTTAATCAGTGAGACTCCCACAGGGTTCAGTGTTAATCAGTGAGACTCCCTTAGGGTTCAGTGTTAATCAGTGAGACTCCCTCAGGGTTCAGTGTTAATCAGTGAGACTCCCATGGGGTTCAGTGTTAATCAGTGATACTCCCATAGGCTTCAGTGTTAATCAGTGAGACTCCCACAGGGTTCAGTGTTAATCAGTCAGACTCCCACAGGGTTCAGTGTTAAACAGTGAGACTCCCACAGGGTTCACTGTTAATCAGTGAGACTCCCATAGGGTTCAGTGTTAATCAGTGAGACTCCCACAGGGTTCAGTGTTTATCAGTGAGACTCCCATAGGGTTCAGTGTTAATCAGTGAGTCCCCCACAAGGTTCAGTGTTAATCAGTGAGACTCCCACAGGGTTCAGTGTTAATCAGTGAGACTCCCACAGGGTTCAGTGTTAATCAGTGAGACTGCCATAGGTTTCAGTGTTAATCAGTGAGAATCCCATAGGGTTCAGTGTTAATCAGTGAGACTCCCACAGGGTTCAGTGTTAATCAGTGAGACTCCCATAGGGTTCAGTGTTAATCACTGAGACTCCAACAGGTTTCAGTGTTAATCAGTGAGACTCCAATAGGGTTAAGTGTTAATCAGTGAGACTCCCATAGGCTTCAGTGGTAATCAGTGAGACTTCCACAGGGTTCAGTGTTAATCAGTGAGACTCCCTTAGGGTTCAGTGTTAATCAGTGAGACTCCCTCAGGGTTCAGTGTTAATCAGTGAGACTCCCATAGGGTTAAGTGTTAATCAGTGAGACTCCCATGGGGTTCAGTGTTAATCAGTGAGACTCCCATAGGGTTAAGTGTTAATCAGTGAGACTCCCATGGGGTTCAGTGTTAATCAGTGAGACTCCCATAGGCTTCAGTGGTAATCAGTGAGACTTCCACAGGGTTCAGTATTAACCAGTGAGACTACCACAGGGTTCAGGGTTAATCAGTGAGACTCCCACAGGGTTTAGTGTTAATCAGTAAGACTCCCATAGGGTTCAGTGTTAATCAGTGAGACTCCCTCAGGGTTCAGTGTTAATCAGTGAGACTCCCATAGGGTTCAGTGTTAATCAATGAGACTCCCATAGGGTTCAGTGTTAATCAGTGAGACTCCCACAGGTTTCAGTGTTAATCAACGAGACTCCCTCAGGGTTCAGTGTTAATCAGTGAGACTCCCTCATGGTTCATGTGTTAATCAGTGAGACTCCCATAGGGTTCATTGTTAATCAGTGAGACTCCCACAGGATTCAGTGTTAATCATTGAGACTCCCACAGTGTTCGGTGTTAATCAGTGAGACTCCCACACTGTTCAGTGTTAATCAGTGAGACCCCTCAGGGTTCAGTGTTAATCACTGAGACTCCCACAGGGTTCAGTGTTAATCAGTGAGACTCCCATAGGGTTCAGTGTTAATGAGTGAGAATCCCATAGAGTTCAGTGTTAATCAGTGAGACTCCCACAGGGTTCAGTGTTAATCAGTGAGACTCCCATAGGGTTAAGTGTTAATCAGTGAGACTCCCACAGGGTTCAGTGTTAATCAGGGAGACTCCCATAGGGTTCAGTGTTAATCAGTGAAACTCCCACAGGTTTCAGTGTTAATCAATGAGACTCCCACAGGGTTCAGTTTTAATCAGTAAGACTCCCATAGGGTTCAGTGTTAATCAGTGAGACTCCCACAGGGTTCAGTGTTAATCAAGTGACACTCCCACAGTGTTCAGTGTTAATCAATGAGACTCCCACAGGGTTCAGTGTTAATGAGTGAGACTCCCATAGGGTTCAGTGTTAATCAGTGAGACTCCCATAGGGTTCAGTGTTAATCAGTGAGACTCCCATAGGGTTCAGTGTTAATCAAGTGACACTCCCACAGTGTTCAGTGTTAATCAATGAGACTCCCACAGGGTTCAGTGTTAATGAGTGAGACTCCCATAGGGTTCAGTGTTAATCAGTGAGACTCCCATAGGGTTCAGTGTTAATCAGTGAGACTCCCATAGGGTTCAGTGTTAATCAATGAGACTCCCATAGGGTTCAGTGTTAATCAGTGAGACTCCCACAGGTTTCAGTGTTAATCAGTGAGACTCCCTCAGGGTTCAGTGTTAATCAGTGAGACTCCCTCATGGTTCATGTGTTAATCAGTGAGACTCCCATAGGGTTCATTGTTAATCAGTGAGACTCCCACAGGATTCAGTGTTAATCAGTAAGACTCCCATAGGGTTCAGTGTTAATCAGTGAGACTCCCATAGGGTTCAGTGTTAATCAGTGAGACTCCCACAGGGTTCAGTGTTAATCAAGTGACACTCCCACAGTGTTCAGTGTTAATCAATGAGACTCCGACAGGGTTCAGTGTTAATGAGTGAGACTCCCACAGGGTTCAATGTTAATCAGTGAGACTCCCATAGGGTTCAGTGTTAATCAGTAAGACTCCCATAGGGTTCAGTGTTAATCAGTGAGACTCCCATAGGGTTCAGTGTTAATCAGTGAGACTCCCACAGGGTTCAGTGTTAATCAAGTGACACTCCCACAGTGTTCAGTGTTAATCAATGAGACTCCCACAGGGTTCAGTGTTAATGAGTGAGACTCCCATAGGGTTCAGTGTTAATCAGTGAGACTCCCATAGGGTTCAGTGTTAATCAGTGAGACTCCCATAGGGTTCAGTGTAAATCAGTGAGACTTCCACAGGGTTCATGTGTTAATCAGTGAGACTCCCATAGGGTTCAGTGTTAATCAATGAGACTCCCATAGGGTTCAGTGTTAATCAGTGAGACTCCCACAGGATTCAGTGTTAATCATTGAGACTCCCACAGTGTTCGGTGTTAATCAGTGAGACTCCCACACTGTTCAGTGTTAATCAGTGAGACTCCCTCAGGGTTCAGTGTTAATCACTGAGACTCCCACAGGGTTCAGTGTTAATCAGTGAGACTCCCATAGGGTTCAGTGTTAATCAGTGAGAATCCCATAGAGTTCAGTGTTAATCAGTGAGACTCCCACAGGGTTCAGTGTTAATCAGTGAGACTCCCATAGGGTTCAGTGTTAATCAGTGAGACTCCCACAGGTTTCAGTGTTAATCAGTGAGACTCCAATAGGGTTAAGAGTTAATCAGTGAGACCCCCATAGGGTTCAGTGTTAATCAGTGAGACTCCCTTAGGGTTTCAGTGTTAATCAGTACGACTCCAATAGGGTTAAGTGTTAATCAGTGAGACTCCCACAGGGTTCGGTGTTAATCAGTGAGACTCCCTTAGGGTTCAGTGTTAATCAGTGAGACTCCCTCAGGGTTCAGTGTTAATCAGTGAGACTCCCATGGGGTTCAGTGTTAATCAGTGATACTCCCATAGGCTTCAGTGTTAATCAGTGAGACTCCCACAGGGTTCAGTGTTAATCAGTCAGACTCCCACAGGGTTCAGTGTTAAACAGTGAGACTCCCACAGGGTTCACTGTTAATCAGTGAGACTCCCATAGGGTTCAGTGTTAATCAGTGAGACTCCCACAGGGTTCAGTGTTTATCAGTGAGACTCCCATAGGGTTCAGTGTTAATCAGTGAGTCCCCCACAAGGTTCAGTGTTAATCAGTGAGACTCCCACAGGGTTCAGTGTTAATCAGTGAGACTCCCACAGGGTTCAGTGTTAATCAGTGAGACTGCCATAGGTTTCAGTGTTAATCAGTGAGAATCCCATAGGGTTCAGTGTTAATCAGTGAGACTCCCACAGGGTTCAGTGTTAATCAGTGAGACTCCCATAGGGTTCAGTGTTAATCACTGAGACTCCAACAGGTTTCAGTGTTAATCAGTGAGACTCCAATAGGGTTAAGTGTTAATCAGTGAGACTCCCATAGGCTTCAGTGGTAATCAGTGAGACTTCCACAGGGTTCAGTGTTAATCAGTGAGACTCCCTTAGGGTTCAGTGTTAATCAGTGAGACTCCCTCAGGGTTCAGTGTTAATCAGTGAGACTCCCATAGGGTTAAGTGTTAATCAGTGAGACTCCCATGGGGTTCAGTGTTAATCAGTGAGACTCCCATAGGGTTAAGTGTTAATCAGTGAGACTCCCATGGGGTTCAGTGTTAATCAGTGAGACTCCCATAGGCTTCAGTGGTAATCAGTGAGACTTCCACAGGGTTCAGTATTAACCAGTGAGACTACCACAGGGTTCAGGGTTAATCAGTGAGACTCCCACAGGGTTTAGTGTTAATCAGTAAGACTCCCATAGGGTTCAGTGTTAATCAGTGAGACTCCCTCAGGGTTCAGTGTTAATCAGTGAGACTCCCATAGGGTTCAGTGTTAATCAATGAGACTCCCATAGGGTTCAGTGTTAATCAGTGAGACTCCCACAGGTTTCAGTGTTAATCAACGAGACTCCCTCAGGGTTCAGTGTTAATCAGTGAGACTCCCTCATGGTTCATGTGTTAATCAGTGAGACTCCCATAGGGTTCATTGTTAATCAGTGAGACTCCCACAGGATTCAGTGTTAATCATTGAGACTCCCACAGTGTTCGGTGTTAATCAGTGAGACTCCCACACTGTTCAGTGTTAATCAGTGAGACCCCTCAGGGTTCAGTGTTAATCACTGAGACTCCCACAGGGTTCAGTGTTAATCAGTGAGACTCCCATAGGGTTCAGTGTTAATGAGTGAGAATCCCATAGAGTTCAGTGTTAATCAGTGAGACTCCCACAGGGTTCAGTGTTAATCAGTGAGACTCCCATAGGGTTAAGTGTTAATCAGTGAGACTCCCACAGGGTTCAGTGTTAATCAGGGAGACTCCCATAGGGTTCAGTGTTAATCAGTGAAACTCCCACAGGTTTCAGTGTTAATCAATGAGACTCCCACAGGGTTCAGTTTTAATCAGTAAGACTCCCATAGGGTTCAGTGTTAATCAGTGAGACTCCCACAGGGTTCAGTGTTAATCAAGTGACACTCCCACAGTGTTCAGTGTTAATCAATGAGACTCCCACAGGGTTCAGTGTTAATGAGTGAGACTCCCATAGGGTTCAGTGTTAATCAGTGAGACTCCCATAGGGTTCAGTGTTAATCAGTGAGACTCCCATAGGGTTCAGTGTTAATCAAGTGACACTCCCACAGTGTTCAGTGTTAATCAATGAGACTCCCACAGGGTTCAGTGTTAATGAGTGAGACTCCCATAGGGTTCAGTGTTAATCAGTGAGACTCCCATAGGGTTCAGTGTTAATCAGTGAGACTCCCATAGGGTTCAGTGTTAATCAATGAGACTCCCATAGGGTTCAGTGTTAATCAGTGAGACTCCCACAGGTTTCAGTGTTAATCAGTGAGACTCCCTCAGGGTTCAGTGTTAATCAGTGAGACTCCCTCATGGTTCATGTGTTAATCAGTGAGACTCCCATAGGGTTCATTGTTAATCAGTGAGACTCCCACAGGATTCAGTGTTAATCAGTAAGACTCCCATAGGGTTCAGTGTTAATCAGTGAGACTCCCATAGGGTTCAGTGTTAATCAGTGAGACTCCCACAGGGTTCAGTGTTAATCAAGTGACACTCCCACAGTGTTCAGTAATCAATGAGACTCCGACAGGGTTCAGTGTTAATGAGTGAGACTCCCACAGGGTTCAATGTTAATCAGTGAGACTCCCATAGGGTTCAGTGTTAATCAGTAAGACTCCCATAGGGTTCAGTGTTAATCAGTGAGACTCCCATAGGGTTCAGTGTTAATCAGTGAGACTCCCACAGGGTTCAGTGTTAATCAAGTGACACTCCCACAGTGTTCAGTGTTAATCAATGAGACTCCCACAGGGTTCAGTGTTAATGAGTGAGACTCCCATAGGGTTCAGTGTTAATCAGTGAGACTCCCATAGGGTTCAGTGTTAATCAGTGAGACTCCCATAGGGTTCAGTGTAAATCAGTGAGACTTCCACAGGGTTCATGTGTTAATCAGTGAGACTCCCATAGGGTTCAGTGTTAATCAATGAGACTCCCATAGGGTTCAGTGTTAATCAGTGAGACTCCCACAGGATTCAGTGTTAATCATTGAGACTCCCACAGTGTTCGGTGTTAATCAGTGAGACTCCCACACTGTTCAGTGTTAATCAGTGAGACTCCCTCAGGGTTCAGTGTTAATCACTGAGACTCCCACAGGGTTCAGTGTTAATCAGTGAGACTCCCATAGGGTTCAGTGTTAATCAGTGAGAATCCCATAGAGTTCAGTGTTAATCAGTGAGACTCCCACAGGGTTCAGTGTTAATCAGTGAGACTCCCATAGGGTTCAGTGTTAATCAGTGAGACTCCCACAGGTTTCAGTGTTAATCAGTGAGACTCCAATAGGGTTAAGAGTTAATCAGTGAGACCCCCATAGGGTTCAGTGTTAATCAGTGAGACTCCCTTAGGGTTTCAGTGTTAATCAGTACGACTCCAATAGGGTTAAGTGTTAATCAGTGAGACTCCCACAGGGTTCAGTGTTAATCAGTGAGACTCCCTTAGGGTTCAGTGTTAATCAGTGAGACTCCCTCAGGGTTCAGTGTTAATCAGTGAGACTCCCATGGGGTTCAGTGTTAATCAGTGATACTCCCATAGGCTTCAGTGTTAATCAGTGAGACTCCCACAGGGTTCAGTGTTAATCAGTCAGACTCCCACAGGGTTCAGTGTTAAACAGTGAGACTCCCACAGGGTTCACTGTTAATCAGTGAGACTCCCATAGGGTTCAGTGTTAATCAGTGAGACTCCCACAGGGTTCAGTGTTTATCAGTGAGACTCCCATAGGGTTCAGTGTTAATCAGTGAGTCCCCCACAAGGTTCAGTGTTAATCAGTGAGACTCCCACAGGGTTCAGTGTTAATCAGTGAGACTCCCACAGGGTTCAGTGTTAATCAGTGAGACTGCCATAGGTTTCAGTGTTAATCAGTGAGAATCCCATAGGGTTCAGTGTTAATCAGTGAGACTCCCACAGGGTTCAGTGTTAATCAGTGAGACTCCCATAGGGTTCAGTGTTAATCACTGAGACTCCAACAGGTTTCAGTGTTAATCAGTGAGACTCCAATAGGGTTAAGTGTTAATCAGTGAGACTCCCATAGGCTTCAGTGGTAATCAGTGAGACTTCCACAGGGTTCAGTATTAATCAGTGAGACTACCACAGGGTTCAGGGTTAATCAGTGAGACTCCCACAGGGTTCAGTGTTAATCAGTAAGACTCCCATAGGGTTCAGTGTTAATCAGTGAGACTCCCTCAGGGTTCAGTGTTAATCAGTGAGACTCCCATAGGGTTCAGTGTTAATCAATGAGACTCCCATAGGGTTCAGTGTTAATCAGTGAGACTCCCACAGGTTTCAGTGTTAATCAGCGAGACTCCCTCAGGGTTCAGTGTTAATCAGTGAGACTCCCTCAGGGTTCATGTGTTAATCAGTGAGACTCCCATAGGGTTCATTGTTAATCAGTGAGACTCCCACAGGATTCAGTGTTAATCATTGAGACTCCCACAGTGTTCGGTGTTAATCAGTGAGACTCCCACACTGTTCAGTGTTAATCAGTGAGACCCCTCAGGGTTCAGTGTTAATCACTGAGACTCCCACAGGGTTCAGTGTTAATCAGTGAGACTCCCATAGGGTTCAGTGTTAATGAGTGAGAATCCCATAGAGTTCAGTGTTAATCAGTGAGACTCCCACAGGGTTCAGTGTTAATCAGTGAGACTCCCATAGGGTTAAGTGTTAATCAGTGAGACTCCCACAGGGTTCAGTGTTAATTAGTGAGACTCCCATAGGGTTCAGTGTTAATCAGTGAAACTCCCACAGGTTTCAGTGTTAATCAATGAGACTCCCACAGGTTTCAGTGTTAATCAATGAGACTCCCACAGGGTTCAGTTTTAATCAGTAAGACTCCCATAGGGTTCAGTGTTAATCAGTGAGACTCCCACAGGGTTCAGTGTTAATCAAGTGACACTCCCACAGTGTTCAGTGTTAATCAATGAGACTCCCACAGGGTTCAGTGTTAATGAGTGAGACTCCCATAGGGTTCAGTGTTAATCAGTGAGACTCCCATAGGGTTCAGTGTTAATCAGTGAGACTCCCATAGGGTTCAGTGTTAATCAAGTGACACTCCCACAGTGTTCAGTGTTAATCAATGAGACTCCCACAGGGTTCAGTGTTAATGAGTGAGACTCCCATAGGGTTCAGTGTTAATCAGTGAGACTCCCATAGGGTTCAGTGTTAATCAGTGAGACTCCCATAGGGTTCAGTGTTAATCAATGAGACTCCCATAGGGTTCAGTGTTAATCAGTGAGACTCCCTCAGGGTCCAGTGTTAATCAGTGAGACTCCCATGGGGTTCAGTGTTAATCACTGAGACTCCCATAGGCTTCAGTGTTAATCAGTGAGACTCCCACAGGGTTCAGTGTTAATCAGTCAGACTCCCACAGGGTTCAGTGTTAAACAGTGAGACTCCCACAGGGTTCACTGTTAATCAGTGAGACTCCCATAGGGTTCAGTGTTAATCAGTGAGACTCCCACAGGGTTCAGTGTTTATCAGTGAGACTGCCATAGGTTTCAGTGTTAATCAGTGAGAATCCCATAGGGTTCAGTGTTAATCAGTGAGACTCCCACAGGGTTCAGTGTTAATCAGTGAGACTCCCATAGGGTTCAGTGTTAATCACTGAGACTCCAACAGGTTTCAGTGTTAATCAGTGAGACTCCAATAGGGTTAAGTGTTAATCAGTGAGACTCCCACAGGGTTCAGTGTTAATCAGTGAGACTCCCTTAGGGTTCAGTGTTAATCAGTGAGACTCCCTCAGGGTTCAGTGTTAATCAGTGAGACTCCCATAGGGTTAAGTGTTAATCAGTGAGACTCCCATGGGGTTCAGTGTTAATCAGTGAGACTCCCATAGGGTTAAGTGTTAATCAGTGAGACTCCCATGGGGTTCAGTGTTAATCAGTGAGACTCCCATAGGCTTCAGTGGTAATCAGTGAGACTTCCACAGGGTTCAGTATTAATCAGTGAGACTACCACAGGGTTCAGGGTTAATCAGTGAGACTCCCACAGGGTTTAGTGTTAATCAGTAAGACTCCCATAGGGTTCAGTGTTAATCAGTGAGACTCCCTCAGGGTTCAGTGTTAATCAGTGAGACTCCCATAGGGTTCAGTGTTAATCAATGAGACTCCCATAGGGTTCAGTGTTAATCAGTGAGACTCCCACAGGTTTCAGTGTTAATCAGCGAGACTCCCTCAGGGTTCAGTGTTAATCAGTGAGACTCCCTCAGGGTTCATGTGTTAATCAGTGAGACTCCCATAGGGTTCATTGTTAATCAGTGAGACTCCCACAGGATTCAGTGTTAATCATTGAGACTCCCACAGTGTTCGGTGTTAATCAGTGAGACTCCCACACTGTTCAGTGTTAATCAGTGAGACCCCTCAGGGTTCAGTGTTAATCACTCAGACTCCCACAGGGTTCAGTGTTAATCAGTGAGACTCCCATAGGGTTCAGTGTTAATGAGTGAGAATCCCATAGAGTTCAGTGTTAATCAGTGAGACTCCCACAGGGTTCAGTGTTAATCAGTGAGACTCCCATAGGGTTAAGTGTTAATCAGTGAGACTCCCACAGGGTTCAGTGTTAATCAGGGAGACTCCCATAGGGTTCAGTGTTAATCAGTGAAACTCCCACAGGTTTCAGTGTTAATCAATGAGACTCCCACAGGTTTCAGTGTTAATCAATGAGACTCCCACAGGGTTCAGTTTTAATCAGTAAGACTCCCATAGGGTTCAGTGTTAATCAGTGAGACTCCCACAGGGTTCAGTTTTAATCAAGTGACACTCCCACAGTGTTCAGTGTTAATCAATGAGACTCCCACAGGGTTCAGTGTTAATGAGTGAGACTCCCATAGGGTTCAGTGTTAATCAGTGAGACTCCCATAGGGTTCAGTGTTAATCAGTGAGACTCCCATAGGGTTCAGTGTTAATCAAATGACACTCCCACAGTGTTCAGTGTTAATCAATGAGACTCCCACAGGGTTCAGTGTTAATGAGTGAGACTCCCATAGGGTTCAGTGTTAATCAGTGAGACTCCCATAGGGTTCAGTGTTAATCAGTGAGACTCCCATAGGGTTCAGTGTTAATCAATGAGACTCCCATAGGGTTCAGTGTTAATCAGTGAGACTCCCACAGGTTTCAGTGTTAATCAGTGAGACTCCCTCAGGGTTCAGTGTTAATCAGTGAGACTCCCTCAGGGTTCATGTGTTAATCAGTGAGACTCCCATAGGGTTCATTGTTAATCAGTGAGACTCCCACAGGATTCAGTGTTAATCAGTAAGACTCCCATAGGGTTCAGTGTTAATCAGTGAGACTCCCATAGGGTTCAGTGTTAATCAGTGAGACTCCCACAGGGTTCAGTGTTAATCAAGTGACACTCCCACAGTGTTCAGTGTTAATCAATGAGACTCCGACAGGGTTCAGTGTTAATGAGTGAGACTCCCACAGGGTTCAATGTTAATCAGTGAGACTCCCATAGGGTTCAGTGTTAATCAGTGAGACTCCCATAGGGTTCAGTGTAAATCAGTGAGACTCCCACAAGGTTCATGTGTTAATCAGTGAGACTCCCATAGGGTTCAGTGTTAATCAATGAGACTCCCATAGGGTTCAGTGTTAATCAGTGAGACTCCCACAGGATTCAGTGTTAATCATTGAGACTCCCACAGTGTTCGGTATTAATCAGTGAGACTCCCACACTGTTCAGTGTTAATCAGTGAGACTCCCTCAGGGTTCAGTGTTAATCACTGAGACTCCCACAGGGTTCAGTGTTAATCAGTGAGACTCCCATAGGGTTCAGTGTTAATCAGTGAGAATCCCATAGAGTTCAGTGTTAATCATTGAGACTCCCACAGGGTTCAGTGTTAATCAGTGAGACTCCCATAGGGTTCAGTGTTAATCAGTGAGACTCCCACAGGTTTCAGTGTTAATCAGTGAGACTCCAATAGGGTTAAGTGTTAATCAGTGAGACCCCCATAGGGTTCGGTGTTAATCAGTGAGACTCCCTTAGGGTTTCAGTGTTAATCAGTACGACTCCAATAGGGTTAAGTGTTAATCAGTGAGACTCCCACAGGGTTCAGTGTTAATCAGTGAGACTCCCTTAGGGTTCAGTGTTAATCAGTGAGACTCCCTCAGAGTTCAGTGTTAATCAGTGAGACTCCCATGGGGTTCAGTGTTAATCAGTGAGACTCCCATAGGCTTCAGTGTTAATCAGTGAGACTCCCACAGGGTTCAGTGTTAATCAGTCAGACTCCCACAGGGTTCAGTGTTAAACAGTGAGACTCCCACAGGGTTCACTGTTAATCAGTGAGACTCCCATAGGGTTCAGTGTTAATCAGTGAGACTCCCACAGGGTTCAGTGTTTATCAGTGAGACTCCCATAGGGTTCAGTGTTAATCAGTGAGTCCCCCACAAGGTTCAGTGTTAATCAGTGAGACTCCCACAGGGTTCAGTGTTAATCAGTGAGACTCCCACAGGGTTCAGTGTTAATCAGTGAGACTGCCATAGGTTTCAGTGTTAATCAGTGAGAATCCCATAGGGTTCAGTGTTAATCAGTGAGACTCCCACAGGGTTCAGTGTTAATCAGTGAAACTCCCATAGGGTTCAGTGTTAATCACTGAGACTCGAACAGGTTTCAGTGTTAATCAGTGAGACTCCAATAGGGTTAAGTGTTAATCAGTGAGACTCCCACAGGGTTCAGTGTTAATCAGTGAGACTCCCTTAGGGTTCAGTGTTAATCAGTGAGACTCCCTCAGAGTTCAGTGTTAATCAGTGAGACTCCCATGGGGTTCAGTGTTAATCAGTGAGACTCCCATAGGCTTCAGTGTTAATCAGTGAGACTCCCACAGGGTTCAGTGTTAATCAGTCAGACTCCCACAGGGTTCAGTGTTAAACAGTGAGACTCCCACAGGGTTCACTGTTAATCAGTGAGACTCCCATAGGGTTCAGTGTTAATCAGTGAGACTCCCACAGGGTTCAGTGTTTATCAGTGAGACTCCCATAGGATTCAGTGTTAATCAGTGAGTCCCCCACAAGGTTCAGTGTTAATCAGTGAGACTCCCACAGGGTTCAGTGTTAATCAGTGAGACTCCAACAGGGTTCAGTGTTAATCAGTGAGACTGCCATAGGTTTCAGTGTTAATCAGTGAGAATCCCATAGGGTTCAGTGTTAATCAGTGAGACTCCCACAGGGTTCAGTGTTAATCAGTGAGACTCCCATAGGGTTCAGTGTTAATCACTGAGACTCGAACAGGTTTCAGTGTTAATCAGTGAGACTCCATTAGGGTTAAGTGTTAATCAGTGAGACTCCCACAGGGTTCAGTGTCAATCAGTGAGACTCCCTTAGGGTTCAGTGTTAATCACTGAGACTCCAACAGGTTTCAGTGTTAATCAGTGAGACTCCAATAGGGTTAAGTGTTAATCAGTGAGACTCCCACAGGGTTCAGTGTTAATGAGTGAGTCTCCCATAGGGTTCAGTGTTAATCAGTGAGACTCCCATAGGGTTCAGTGTTAATCAGTGAGACTCCCATAGGGTTCAGTGTAAATCAGTGAGACTCCCACAGGGTTCATGTGTTAATCAGTGAGACTCCCATAGGGTTCAGTGTTAATCAATGAGACTCCCATAGGGTTCAGTGTTAATCAGTGAGACTCCCACAGGATTCAGTGTTAATCATTGAGACTCCCACAGTGTTCGGTGTTAATCAGTGAGACTCCCACACTGTTCAGTGTTAATCAGTGAGACTCCCTCAGGGTTCAGTGTTAATCACTGAGACTCCCACAGGGTTCAGTGTTAATCAGTGGGACTCCCATAGGTTTCAGTGTTAATCAGTGAGAATCCCATAGAGTTCAGTGTTAATCAGTGAGACTCCCACAGGGTTCAGTGTTAATCAGTGAGACTCCCATAGGGTTCAGTGTTAATCAGTGAGACTCCCACAGGTCTCAGTGTTAATCAGTGAGACTCCAATAGGGTTAAGTGTTAATCAGTGAGACCCCCATAGGGTTCAGTGTTAATCAGTGAGACTCCCTTAGGGTTTCAGTGTTAATCAGTACGACTCCAATAGGGTTAAGTGTTAATCAGTGAGACTCCCACAGGGTTCAGTGTTAATCAGTGAGACTCCCTTAGGGTTCAGTGTTAATCAGTGAGACTCCCTCAGGGTTCAGTGTTAATCAGTGAGACTCCCATGGGGTTCAGTGTTAATCAGTGAGACTCCCATAGGCTTCAGTGTTAATCAGTGAGACTCCCACAGTGTTCAGTGTTAATCAGTCAGACTCCCACAGGGTTCAGTGTTAAACAGTGAGACTCCCACAGGGTTAACTGTTAATCAGTGAGACTCCCATAGGGTTCAGTGTTAATCAGTGAGACTCCCACAGGGTTCAGTGTTAATCAGTGAGACTCCCATGGGGTTCAGTGTTAATCAGTGAGACTCCCATAGGCTTCAGTGTTAATCAGTGAGACTCCCACAGGGTTCAGTGTTAATCAGTCAGACTCCCACAGGGTTCAGTGTTAAACAGTGAGACTCCCACAGGGTTCACTGTTAATCAGTGAGACTCCCATAGGGTTCAGTGTTAATCAGTGAGACTCCCACAGGGTTCAGTGTTTATCAGTGAGACTCCCATAGGGTTCAGTGTTAATCAATGAGTCCCCCACAAGGTTCAGTGTTAATCAGTGAGACTCCCACAGGGTTCAGTGTTAATCAGTGAGACTCCCACAGGGTTCAGTGTTAATCAGTGAGACTGCCATAGGTTTCAGTGTTAATCAGTGAGAATCCCATAGGGTTCAGTGTTAATCAGTGAGACTCCCACAGGGTTCAGTGTTAATCAGTGAGACTCCCATAGGGTTCAGTGTTAATCACTGAGACTCCAACAGGTTTCAGTGTTAATCAGTGAGACTCCAATAGGGTTAAGTGTTAATCAGTGAGACTCCCACAGGGTTCAGTGTTAATCAGTGAGACTCCCTTAGGGTTCAGTGTTAATCAGTGACCCTCCCTCAGGGTTCACTGTTAATCAGTGAGACTCCCATAGGGTTAAGTGTTAATCAGTGAGACTCCCATGGGGTTCAGTGTTAATCAGTGAGACTCCCATAGGGTTAAGTGTTAATCAGTGAGACTCCCATGGGGTTCAGTGTTAATCAGTGAGACTCCCATAGGCTTCAGTGGTAATCAGTGAGACTCCCACAGGGTTCAGTGTTAATCAGTGAGACTACCACAGGGTTCAGGGTTAATCAGTGAGACTCCCAAAGGGTTCAGTGTTAATCAGTAAGACTCCCATAGGGTTCAGTGTTAATCAGTGAGACTCCCTCAGGGTTCAGTGTTAATCAGCGAGACTCCCTCAGGGTTCAGTGTTAATCAGTGAGACTCCCTCAGAGTTCATGTGTTAATCAGTGAGACTCCCATAGGGTTCATTGTTAATCAGTGAGACTCCCACAGGATTCAGTGTTAATCATTGAGACTCCCACAGTGTTCGGTGTTAATCAGTGAGACTCCCACACTGTTCAGTGTTAATCAGTGAGACCCCTCAGGGTTCAGTGTTAATCACTGAGACTCCCACAGGGTTCAGTGTTAATCAGTGAGACTCCCATAGGGTTCAGTGTTAATGAGTGAGAATCCCAAAGAGTTCAGTGTTAATCAGTGAGACTCCCACAGGGTTCAGTGTTAATCAGTGAGACTCCCATAGGGTTAAGTGTTAATCAGTGAGACTCCCACAGGGTTCAGTGTTAATCAGTGAGACTCCCATAGGGTTCAGTGTTAATCAGTGAGACTCCCACAGGTTTCAGTGTTAATCAATGAGACTCCCACAGGTTTCAGTGTTAATCAATGAGACTCCCACAGGGTTCAGTTTTAATCAGTAAGACTCCCATAGGGTTCAGTGTTAATCAGTGAGACTCCCACAGGGTTCAGTGTTAATCAAGTGACACTCCCACAGTGTTCAGTGTTAATCAATGAGACTCCCACAGGGTTCAGTGTTAATGAGTGAGACTCCCATAGGGTTCAGTGTTAATCAGTGAGACTCCCATAGGGTTCAGTGTTAATCAGTGAGACTCCCATAGGGTTCAGTGTTAATCAAGTGACACTCCCACAGTGTTCAGTGTTAATCAATGAGACTCCCACAGGGTTCAGTGTTAATGAGTGAGACTCCCATAGGGTTCAGTGTTAATCAGTGAGACTCCCATAGGGTTCAGTGTTAATCAGTGAGACTCCCATAGGGTTCAGTGTTAATCATTGAGACTCCCATAGGGTTCAGTGTTAATCAGTGAGACTCCCACAGGTTTCAGTGTTAATCAGTGAGACTCCCTCAGGGTTCAGTGTTAATCAGTGAGACTCCCTCAGGGTTCTTGTGTTAATCAGTGAGACTCCCATAGGGTTCATTGTTAATCAGTGAGACTCCCACAGGATTCAGTGTTAATCAGTAAGACTCCCATAGGGTTCAGTGTTAATCAGTGAGACTCCCATAGGGTTCAGTGTTAATCAGTGAGACTCCCACAGGTTTCAGTGTTAATCAAGTGACACTCCCACAGTGTTCAGTGTTAATCAATGAGACTCCCACAGGGTTCAGTGTTAATGAGTGAGACTCCCATAGGGTTCAGTGTTAATCAGTGAGACTCCCATAGGGTTCAGTGTTAATCAGTGAGACTCCCATAGGGTTCAGTGTAAATCAGTGAGACTCCCACAAGGTTCATGTGTTAATCAGTGAGACTCCCACAGGGTTCACTGTTAATCAGTGAGACTCCCATAGGGTTCAGTGTTAATCAGTGAGACTCCCACAGGGTTCAGTGTTTATCAGTGAGACTCCCATAGGGTTCAGTGTTAATCAGTGAGTCCCCCACAAGGTTCAGTGTTAATCAGTGAGACTCCCACAGGGTTCAGTGTTAATCAGTGAGACTCCCACAGGGTTCAGTGTTAATCAGTGAGACTGCCATAGGTTTCAGTGTTAATCAGTGAGAATCCCATAGGGTTCAGTGTTAATCAGTGAGACTCCCACAGGGTTCAGTGTTAATCAGTGAGACTCCCATAGGGTTCAGTGTTAATCACTGAGACTCCAACAGGTTTCAGTGTTAATCAGTGAGACTCCAATAGGGTTAAGTGTTAATCAGTGAGACTCCCACAGGGTTCAGTGTTAATCAGTGAGACTCCCTTAGGGTTCAGTGTTAATCAGTGAGACTCCCTCAGGGTTCAGTGTTAATCAGTGAGACTCCCATAGGGTTAAGTGTTAATCAGTGAGACTCCCATGGGGTTCAGTGTTAATCAGTGAGACTCCCATAGGGTTAAGTGTTAATCAGTGAGACTCCCATGGGGTTCAGTGTTAATCAGTGAGACTCCCATAGGCTTCAGTGGTAATCAGTGAGACTCCCACAGGGTTCAGTGTTAATCAGTGAGACTACCACAGGGTTCAGGGTTAATCAGTGAGACTCCCACAGGGTTCAGTGTTAATCAGTAAGACTCCCATAGGGTTCAGTGTTAATCAGTGAGACTCCCTCAGGGTTCAGTGTTAATCAGTGAGACTCCCATAGGGTTCAGTGTTAATCAATGAGACTCCCATAGGGTTCAGTGTTAATCAGTGAGACTCCCTCAGGGTTCATGTGTTAATCAGTGAGACTCCCATAGGGTTCATTGTTAATCAGTGAGACTCCCTCAGGGTTCAGTGTTAATCAGTGAGACTCCCACAGGGTTCAGTGTTAATCAGTGAGACTCCCATAGGGTTAAGTGTTAATCAGTGAGACTCCCACAGGGTTCAGTGTTAATCAGTGAGACTCCCTTAGAGTTCAGTGTTAATCAGTGAGACTCCCACAGGTTTCAGTGTTAATCAATGAGACTCCCACAGGTTTCAGTGTTAATCAATGAGACTCCCACAGGGTTCAGTTTTAATCAGTAAGACTCCCATAGGGTTCAGTGTTAATCAGTGAGACTCCCACAGGGTTCAGTGTTAATCAAGTGACACTCCCA
Organism: Petromyzon marinus; assembly: GCF_048934315.1. Classification (NCBI taxonomy): domain Eukaryota; kingdom Metazoa; phylum Chordata; class Hyperoartia; order Petromyzontiformes; family Petromyzontidae; genus Petromyzon; species Petromyzon marinus. The sequence continues at coordinate 2,925,563 of NW_027423612.1, forward strand.
CAGTGTTCAGTGTTAATCAATGAGACTCCCACAGGGTTCAGTGTTAATGAGTGAGACTCCCATAGGGTTCAGTGTTAATCAGTGAGACTCCCATAGGGTTCAGTGTTAATCAGTGAGGCTCCCATAGGGTTCAGTGTTAATCAAGTGACACTCCCACAGTGTTCAGTGTTAATCAATGAGACTCCCACAGGGTTCAGTGTTAATGAGTAAGACTCCCATAGGGTTCAGTGTTAATCAGTGATACTCCCATAGGGTTCAGTGTTAATCAGTGAGACTCCCATAGGGTTCATTGTTAATCAATGAGACTCCCATAGGGTTCAGTGTTAATCAGTGAGACTCCCACAGGTTTCAGTGTTAATCAGTGAGACTCCCTCAGGGTTCAGTGTTAATCAGTGAGACTCCCTCAGGGTTCATGTGTTAATCAGTGAGACTCCCATAGGGTTCATTGTTAATCAGTGAGACTCCCACAGGATTCAGTGTTAATCAGTAAGACTCCCATAGGGTTCAGTGTTAATCAGTGAGACTCCCATAGGGTTCAGTGTTAATCAGTGAGACTCCCACAGGTTTCAGTGTTAATCAAGTGACACTCCCACAGTGTTCAGTGTTAATCAATGAGACCCCCACAGGGTTCAGTGTTAATCAGTGAGACTCCCATAGGGTTCAGTGTTAATCAGTGAGACTCCCTCAGGGTTCAGTGTTAATCAGTGAGACTCCCATAGGGTTCATTGTTAATCAGTGAGACTCCCACAGGATTCAGTGTTAATCAGTAAGACTCCCATAGGGTTCAGTGTTAATCAGTGAGACTCCCATAGGGTTCAGTGTTAATCAGTGAGACTCCCACAGGTTTCAGTGTTAATCAAGTGACACTCCCACAGTGTTCAGTGTTAATCAATGAGACCCCCACAGGGTTCAGTGTTAATGAGTGAGACTCCCATAGGGTTCAGTGTTAATCAGTGAGACTCCCATAGGGTTCAGTGTTAATCAGTGAGACTCCCATAGGGTTCAGTGTAAATCAGTGAGACTCCCACAAGGTTCATGTGTTAATCAGTGAGACTCCCATAGGGTTCAGTGTTAATCAATGAGACTCCCATAGGGTTCAGTGTTAATCAGTGAGACTCCCACAGGATTCAGTGTTAATCATTGAGACTCCCACAGTGTTCGGTGTTAATCAGTGAGACTCCCACACTGTTCAGTGTTAATCAGTGAGACTCCCTCAGGGTTCAGTGTTAATCACTGAGACTCCCACAGGGTTCAGTGTTAATCAGTGAGACTCCCATAGGGTTCAGTGTTAATCAATTAGACTCCCATAGGGTTCAGTGTTAATCAGTGAGACTCCCACAGGATTCAGTGTTAATCATTGAGACTCCCACAGTGTTCGGTGTTAATCAGTGAGACTCCCACACTGTTCAGTGTTAATCAGTGAGACTCCCTCAGGGTTCAGTGTTAATCACTGAGACTCCCACAGGGTTCAGTGTTAATCAGTGAGACTCCCATAGGGTTCAGTGTTAATCAGTGAGAATCCCATAGAGTTCAGTGTTAATCAGTGAGACTCCCACAGGGTTCAGTGTTAATCAGTGAGACTCCCATAGGGTTCAGTGTTAATCAGTGAGACTCCCACAGGTTTCAGTGTTAATCAGTGAGACTCCAATAGGGTTAAGTGTTAATCAGTGAGCCCCCATAGGGTTCGGTGTTAATCAGTGAGACTCCCTTAGGGTTTCAGTGTTAATCAGTACGACTCCAATAGGGTTAAGTGTTAATCAGTGAGACTCCCACAGGGTTCAGTGTTAATCAGTGAGACTCCCTTAGGGTTCAGTGTTAATCAGTGAGACTCCCTCAGGGTTCAGTGTTAATCAGTGAGACTCCCATGGCGTTCAGTGTTAATCAGTGAGACTCCCATAGGCTTCAGTGTTAATCAGTGAGACTCCCACAGGGTTCAGTGTTAATCAGTCAGACTCCCACAGGGTTCAGTGTTAAACAGTGAGACTCCCACAGGGTTCACTGTTAATCAGTGAGACTCCCATAGGGTTCAGTGTTAATCAGTGAGACTCCCACAGGGTTCAGTGTTTAGCAGTGAGACTCCCATAGGGTTCAGTGTTAATCAGTGAGTCCCCCACAAGGTTCAGTGTTAATCAGTGAGACTCCCACAGGGTTCACTGTTAATCAGTGAGACTCCCACAGGGTTCAGTGTTAATCAGTGAGACTGCCATAGGTTTCAGTGTTAATCAGTGAGAATCCCATAGGGTTCGGTGTTAATCAGTGAGACTCCCACAGGGTTCAGTGTTAATCAGTGAGACTCCCATAGGGTTCAGTGTTAATCACTGAGACTCCAACAGGTTTCAGTGTTAATCAGTGAGACTCCAATAGGGTTAAGTGTTAATCAGTGAGACTCCCACAGGGTTCAGTGTTAATCAGTGAGACTCCCTTAGGGTTCAGTGTTAATCAGTGAGACTCCCTCAGGGTTCAGTGTTAATCAGTGAGACTCCCATAGGGTTCAGTGTTAATCAGTGAGACTCCCATAGGGTTAAGTGTTAATCAGTGAGACTCCCATGGGGTTCAGTGTTAATCAGTGAGACTCCCATAGGCTTCAGTGGTAATCAGTGAGACTCTCACAGGGTTCAGTGCTAATCAGTGAGACTACCACAGGGTTCAGGGTTAATCAGTGAGACTCCCACAGGGTTCAGTGTTAATCAGTAAGACTCCCATAGGGTTCAGTGTTAATCAGTGAGACTCCCTCAGGGTTCAGTGTTAATCAGTGAGACTCCCATAGGGTTCAGTGTTAATCAATGAGACTCCCATAGGGTTCAGTGTTAATCAGTGAGATTCCCACAGGTTTCAGTGTTAATCAGCGAGACTCCCTCAGGGTTCAGTGTTAATCAGTGAGACTCCCTCAGGGTTCATGTGTTAATCAGTGAGACTCCCATAGGGTTCATTGTTAATCAGTGAGACTCCCACAGGATTCAGTGTTAATCATTGAGACTCCCACAGTGTTCGGTGTTAATCAGTGAGACTCCCACACTGTTCAGTGTTAATCAGTGAGACCCCTCAGGGTTCAGTGTTAATCACTGAGACTCCCACAGGGTTCAGTGTTAATCAGTGAGACTCCCATAGGGTTCAGTGTTAATGAGTGAGAATCCCATAGAGTTCAGTGTTAATCAGTGAGACTCCCACAGGGTTCAGTGTTAATCAGTGAGACTCCCATAGGGTTCAGTGTTAATCAGTGAGACTCCCACAGGTTTCAGTGTTAATCAGTGAGACTCCAATAGGGTTAAGTGTTAATCAGTGAGACTCCCATAGGGTTCAGTGTTAATCAGTGAGACTCCCTTAGGGTTTCAGTGTTAATCAGTGAGGCTCCAATAGGGTTAAGTGTTAATCAGTGAGACTCCCACAGGGTTCAGTGTTAATCAGTGAGACTCCCATAGGGTTCAGTGTTAATCAGTGAGACTCCCACAGGTTTCAGTGTTAATCAATGAGACTCCCACAGGTTTCAGTGTTAATCATTGAGACTCCCACAGGGTTCAGTGTTAATCAGTAAGACTCCCATAGGGTTCAGTGTTAATCAGTGAGACTCCCACAGGGTTCAGTGTTAATCAAGTAACACTCCCACAGTGTTCAGTGTTAATCAATGAGACTCCCACAGGGTTCAGTGTTAATGAGTGAGACTCCCATAGGGTTCAGTGTTAATCAGTGAGACTCCCATAGGGTTCAGTGTTAATCAGTGAGACTCCCATAGGGTTCATTGTTAATCAATGAGACTCCCATAGGGTTCAGTGTTAATCAGTGAGACTCCCACAGGTTTCAGTGTTAATCAGTGAGACTCCCTCAGGGTTCAGTGTTAATCAGTGAGACTCCCTCAGGGTTCATGTGTTAATCAGTGAGACTCCCATAGGGTTCATTGTTAATCAGTGAGACTCCCACAGGATTCAGTGTTAATCAGTAAGACTCCCATAGGGTTCAGTGTTAATCAGTGAGACTCCCATAGGGTTCAGTGTTAATCAGTGAGACTCCCACAGGTTTCAGTGTTAATCAAGTGACACTCCCACAGTGTTCAGTGTTAATCAATGAGACCCCCACAGGGTTCAGTGTTAATGAGTGAGACTCCCATAGGGTTCAGTGTTAATCAGTGAGACTCCCATAGGGTTCAGTGTTAATCAGTGAGACTCCCATAGGGTTCAGTGTAAATCAGTGAGACTCCCACAAGGTTCATGTGTTAATCAGTGAGACTCCCATAGGGTTCAGTGTTAATCAATGAGACTCCCATAGGGTTCAGTGTTAATCAGTGAGACTCCCACAGGATTCAGTGTTAATCATTGAGACTCCCACAGTGTTCGGTGTTAATCAGTGAGACTCCCACACTGTTCAGTGTTAATCAGTGAGACTCCCTCAGGGTTCAGTGTTAATCACTGAGACTCCCACAGGGTTCAGTGTTAATCAGTGAGACTCCCATAGGGTTCAGTGTTAATCAATTAGACTCCCATAGGGTTCAGTGTTAATCAGTGAGACTCCCACAGGATTCAGTGTTAATCATTGAGACTCCCACAGTGTTCGGTGTTAATCAGTGAGACTCCCACACTGTTCAGTGTTAATCAGTGAGACTCCCTCAGGGTTCAGTGTTAATCACTGAGACTCCCACAGGGTTCAGTGTTAATCAGTGAGACTCCCATAGGGTTCAGTGTTAATCAGTGAGAATCCCATAGAGTTCAGTGTTAATCAGTGAGACTCCCACAGGGTTCAGTGTTAATCAGTGAGACTCCCATAGGGTTCAGTGTTAATCAGTGAGACTCCCACAGGTTTCAGTGTTAATCAGTGAGACTCCAATAGGGTTAAGTGTTAATCAGTGAGACCCCCATAGGGTTCAGTGTTAATCAGTGAGACTCCCTTAGGGTTCAGTGTTAATCAGTGAGACTCCCTCAGGGTTCAGTGTTAATCAGTGAGACTCCCATGGGGTTCAGTGTTAATCAGTGAGACTCCCATAGGCTTCAGTGTTAATCAGTGAGACTCCCACAGGGTTCAGTGTTAATCAGTCAGACTCCCACAGGGTTCAGTGTTAAACAGTGAGACTCCCACAGGGTTCACTGTTAATCAGTGAGACTCCCATAGGGTTCAGTGTTAATCAGTGAGACTCCCACAGGGTTCAGTGTTTATCAGTGAGACTCCCATAGGGTTCAGTGTTAATCAGTGAGTCCCCCACAAGGTTCAGTGTTAATCAGTGAGACTCCCACAGGGTTCAGTGTTAATCAGTGAGACTCCCACAGGGTTCAGTGTTAATCAGTGAGACTGCCATAGGTTTCAGTGTTAATCAGTGAGAATCCCATAGGGTTCAGTGTTAATCAGTGAGACTCCCACAGGGTTCAGTGTTAATCAGTGAGACTCCCTCAGGGTTCATGTGTTAATCAGTGAGACTCCCATAGGGTTCATTGTTAATCAGTGAGACTCCCACAGGATTCAGTGTTAATCAGTAAGACTCCCATAGGGTTCAGTGTTAATCAGTGAGACTCCCATAGGGTTCAGTGTTAATCAGTGAGACTCCCACAGGTTTCAGTGTTAATCAAGTGACACTCCCACAGTGTTCAGTGTTAATCAATGAGACCCCCACAGGGTTCAGTGTTAATGAGTGAGACTCCCATAGGGTTCAGTGTTAATCAGTGAGACTCCCATAGGGTTCAGTGTTAATCAGTGAGACTCCCATAGGGTTCAGTGTAAATCAGTGAGACTCCCACAAGGTTCATGTGTTAATCAGTGAGACTCCCATAGGGTTCAGTGTTAATCAATGAGACTCCCATAGGGTTCAGTGTTAATCAGTGAGACTCCCACAGGATTCAGTGTTAATCATTGAGACTCCCACAGTGTTCGGTGTTAATCAGTGAGACTCCCACACTGTTCAGTGTTAATCAGTGAGACTCCCTCAGGGTTCAGTGTTAATCACTGAGACTCCCACAGGGTTCAGTGTTAATCAGTGAGACTCCCATAGGGTTCAGTGTTAATCAATTAGACTCCCATAGGGTTCAGTGTTAATCAGTGAGACTCCCACAGGATTCAGTGTTAATCATTGAGACTCCCACAGTGTTCGGTGTTAATCAGTGAGACTCCCACACTGTTCAGTGTTAATCAGTGAGACTCCCTCAGGGTTCAGTGTTAATCACTGAGACTCCCACAGGGTTCAGTGTTAATCAGTGAGACTCCCATAGGGTTCAGTGTTAATCAGTGAGAATCCCATAGAGTTCAGTGTTAATCAGTGAGACTCCCACAGGGTTCAGTGTTAATCAGTGAGACTCCCATAGGGTTCAGTGTTAATCAGTGAGACTCCCACAGGTTTCAGTGTTAATCAGTGAGACTCCAATAGGGTTAAGTGTTAATCAGTGAGACCCCCATAGGGTTCAGTGTTAATCAGTGAGACTCCCTTAGGGTTCAGTGTTAATCAGTGAGACTCCCTCAGGGTTCAGTGTTAATCAGTGAGACTCCCATGGGGTTCAGTGTTAATCAGTGAGACTCCCATAGGCTTCAGTGTTAATCAGTGAGACTCCCACAGGGTTCAGTGTTAATCAGTCAGACTCCCACAGGGTTCAGTGTTAAACAGTGAGACTCCCACAGGGTTCACTGTTAATCAGTGAGACTCCCATAGGGTTCAGTGTTAATCAGTGAGACTCCCACAGGGTTCAGTGTTTATCAGTGAGACTCCCATAGGGTTCAGTGTTAATCAGTGAGTCCCCCACAAGGTTCAGTGTTAATCAGTGAGACTCCCACAGGGTTCAGTGTTAATCAGTGAGACTCCCACAGGGTTCAGTGTTAATCAGTGAGACTGCCATAGGTTTCAGTGTTAATCAGTGAGAATCCCATAGGGTTCAGTGTTAATCAGTGAGACTCCCACAGGGTTCAGTGTTAATCAGTGAGACTCCCATAGGGTTCAGTGTTAATCACTGAGACTCCAACAGGTTTCAGTGTTAATCAGTGAGACTCCAATAGGGTTAAGTGTTAATCAGTGAGACTCCCACAGGGTTCAGTGTTAATCAGTGAGACTCCCTTAGGGTTCAGTGTTAATCAGTGAGACTCCCTCAGGGTTCAGTGTTAATCAGTGAGACTCCCATAGGGTTCAGTGTTAATCAGTGAGACTCCCATAGGGTTAAGTGTTAATCAGTGAGACTCCCATGGGGTTCAGTGTTAATCAGTGAGACTCCCATAGGCTTCAGTGGTAATCAGTGAGACTCTCACAGGGTTCAGTGTTAATCAGTGAGACTACCACAGGGTTCAGGGTTAATCAGTGAGACTCCCACAGGGTTCAGTGTTAATCAGTAAGACTCCCATAGGGTTCAGTGTTAATCAGTGAGACTCCCTCAGGGTTCAGTGTTAATCAGTGAGACTCCCATAGGGTTCAGTGTTAATCAATGAGACTCCCATAGGGTTCAGTGTTAATCAGTGAGATTCCCACAGGTTTCAGTGTTAATCAGCGAGACTCCCTCAGGGTTCACTGTTAATCAGTGAGACTCCCTCAGGGTTCATGTGTTAATCAGTGAGACTCCCATAGGGTTCATTGTTAATCAGTGAGACTCCCACAGGATTCAGTGTTAATCATTGAGACTCCCACAGTGTTCGGTGTTAATCAGTGAGACTCCCACACTGTTCAGTGTTAATCAGTGAGACCCCTCAGGGTTCAGTGTTAATCACTGAGACTCCCACAGGGTTCAGTGTTAATCAGTGAGACTCCCATAGGGTTCAGTGTTAATGAGTGAGAATCCCATAGAGTTCAGTGTTAATCAGTGAGACTCCCACAGGGTTAAGTGTTAATCAGTGAGACTCCCATAGGGTTCAGTGTTAATCAGTGAGACTCCCACAGGTTTCAGTGTTAATCAGTGAGACTCCAATAGGGTTAAGTGTTAATCAGTGAGACTCCCATAGGGTTCAGTGTTAATCAGTGAGACTCCCTTAGGGTTTCAGTGTTAATCAGTGAGGCTCCAATAGGGTTAGGTGTTAATCAGTGAGACTCCCACAGGGTTCAGTGTTAATCAGTGAGACTCCCATAGGGTTCAGTGTTAATCAGTGAGACTCCCACAGGTTTCAGTGTTAATCAATGAGACTCCCACAGGTTTCAGTGTTAATCATTGAGACTCCCACAGGGTTCAGTTTTAATCAGTAAGACTCCCATAGGGTTCAGTGTTAATCAGTGAGACTCCCACAGGGTTCAGTGTTAATCAAGTAACACTCCCACAGTGTTCAGTGTTAATCAATGAGACTCCCACAGGGTTCAGTGTTAATGAGTGAGACTCCCATAGGGTTCAGTGTTAATCAGTGAGACTCCCATAGGGTTCAGTGTTAATCAGTGAGACTCCCATAGGGTTCAATGTTAATCAAGTGACACTCCCACAGTGTTCAGTGTTAATCAATGAGACTCCCATGGGGTTCAGTGTTAATCAGTGAGACTCCCATAGGCTTCAGTGTTAATCAGTGAGACTCCCACAGGGTTCAATGTTAATCAGTCAGACTCCCACATGGTTCAGTGTTAATCAGTGAGACTCCCTTAGGGTTCAGTGTTAATCAGTGAGACTCCCTCAGGGTTCAGTGTTAATCAGTGAGACTCCCATAGGGTTAAGTGTTAATCAGTGAGACTCCCATGGGGTTCAGTGTTAATCAGTGAGACTCCCATAGGGTTAAGTGTTAATCAGTGAGACTCCCATGGGGTTCAGTGTTAATCAGTGAGACTCCCATAGGCTTCAGTGGTAATCAGTGAGACTCCCACAGGGTTCAGTGTTAATCAGTGAGACTACCACAGGGTTCAGGGTTAATCATTGAGACTCCCATAGGGTTCAGTGTTAATCAGTGAGTCTCCCACAGGTTTCAGTGTTAATCAGTGAGACTCCAATAGGGTTAAGTGTTAATCAGTGAGACCCCCATAGGGTTCAGTGTTAATCAGTGAGACTCCCTTAGGGTTCAGTGTTAATCAGTGAGACTCCCTCAGGGTTCAGTGTTAATCAGTGAGACTCCCATGGGGTTCAGTGTTAATCAGTGAGACTCCCATAGGCTTCAGTGTTAATCAGTGAGACTCCCACAGGGTTCAGTGTTAATCAGTCAGACTCCCACAGGGTTCAGTGTTAAACAGTGAGACTCCCACAGGGTTCACTGTTAATCAGTGAGACTCCCATAGGGTTCAGTGTTAATCAGTGAGACTCCCACAGGGTTCAGTGTTTATCAGTGAGACTCCCATAGGGTTCAGTGTTAATCAGTGAGTCCCCCACAAGGTTCAGTGTTAATCAGTGAGACTCCCACAGGGTTCAGTGTTAATCAGTGAGACTCCCACAGGGTTCAGTGTTAATCAGTGAGACTGCCATAGGTTTCAGTGTTAATCAGTGAGAATCCCATAGGGTTCAGTGTTAATCAGTGAGACTCCCACAGGGTTCAGTGTTAATCAGTGAGACTCCCATAGGGTTCAGTGTTAATCACTGAGACTCCAACAGGTTTCAGTGTTAATCAGTGAGACTCCAATAGGGTTAAGTGTTAATCAGTGAGACTCCCACAGGGTTCAGTGTTAATCAGTGAGACTCCCTTAGGGTTCAGTGTTAATCAGTGAGACTCCCTCAGGGTTCAGTGTTAATCAGTGAGACTCCCATAGGGTTCAGTGTTAATCAGTGAGACTCCCATAGGGTTAAGTGTTAATCAGTGAGACTCCCATGGGGTTCAGTGTTAATCAGTGAGACTCCCATAGGCTTCAGTGGTAATCAGTGAGACTCTCACAGGGTTCAGTGTTAATCAGTGAGACTACCACAGGGTTCAGGGTTAATCAGTGAGACTCCCACAGGGTTCAGTGTTAATCAGTAAGACTCCCATAGGGTTCAGTGTTAATCAGTGAGACTCCCTCAGGGTTCAGTGTTAATCAGTGAGACTCCCATAGGGTTCAGTGTTAATCAATGAGACTCCCATAGGGTTCAGTGTTAATCAGTGAGATTCCCACAGGTTTCAGTGTTAATCAGCGAGACTCCCTCAGGGTTCAGTGTTAATCAGTGAGACTCCCTCAGGGTTCATGTGTTAATCAGTGAGACTCCCATAGGGTTCATTGTTAATCAGTGAGACTCCCACAGGATTCAGTGTTAATCATTGAGACTCCCACAGTGTTCGGTGTTAATCAGTGAGACTCCCACACTGTTCAGTGTTAATCAGTGAGACCCCTCAGGGTTCAGTGTTAATCACTGAGACTCCCACAGGGTTCAGTGTTAATCAGTGAGACTCCCATAGGGTTCAGTGTTAATGAGTGAGAATCCCATAGAGTTCAGTGTTAATCAGTGAGACTCCCACAGGGTTAAGTGTTAATCAGTGAGACTCCCATAGGGTTCAGTGTTAATCAGTGAGACTCCCACAGGTTTCAGTGTTAATCAGTGAGACTCCAATAGGGTTAAGTGTTAATCAGTGAGACTCCCATAGGGTTCAGTGTTAATCAGTGAGACTCCCTTAGGGTTTCAGTGTTAATCAGTGAGGCTCCAATAGGGTTAGGTGTTAATCAGTGAGACTCCCACAGGGTTCAGTGTTAATCAGTGAGACTCCCATAGGGTTCAGTGTTAATCAGTGAGACTCCCACAGGTTTCAGTGTTAATCAATGAGACTCCCACAGGTTTCAGTGTTAATCATTGAGACTCCCACAGGGTTCAGTTTTAATCAGTAAGACTCCCATAGGGTTCAGTGTTAATCAGTGAGACTCCCACAGGGTTCAGTGTTAATCAAGTAACACTCCCACAGTGTTCAGTGTTAATCAATGAGACTCCCACAGGGTTCAGTGTTAATGAGTGAGACTCCCATAGGGTTCAGTGTTAATCAGTGAGACTCCCATAGGGTTCAGTGTTAATCAGTGAGACTCCCATAGGGTTCAATGTTAATCAAGTGACACTCCCACAGTGTTCAGTGTTAATCAATGAGACTCCCATGGGGTTCAGTGTTAATCAGTGAGACTCCCATAGGCTTCAGTGTTAATCAGTGAGACTCCCACAGGGTTCAGTGTTAATCAGTCAGACTCCCACATGGTTCAGTGTTAATCAGTGAGACTCCCTTAGGGTTCAGTGTTAATCAGTGAGACTCCCTCAGGGTTCAGTGTTAATCAGTGAGACTCCCATAGGGTTAAGTGTTAATCAGTGAGACTCCCATGGGGTTCAGTGTTAATCAGTGAGACTCCCATAGGGTTAAGTGTTAATCAGTGAGACTCCCATGGGGTTCAGTGTTAATCAGTGAGACTCCCATAGGCTTCAGTGGTAATCAGTGAGACTCCCACAGGGTTCAGTGTTAATCAGTGAGACTACCACAGGGTTCAGGGTTAATCATTGAGACTCCCACAGGGTTCAGTGTTAATCAGTAAGACTCCCATAGGGTTCAGTGTTAATCAGTGAGACTCCCTCAGGGTTCAGTGTTAATCAGTGAGACTCCCATAGGGTTCAGTGTTAATCAATGAGACTCCCATAGGGTTCAGTGTTAATCAGTGAGACTCCCACAGGTTTCAGTGTTAATCAGCGAGACTCCCTCAGGGTTCAGTGTTAATCAGTGAGACTCCCTCAGGGTTCATGTGTTAATCAGTGAGACTCCCATAGGCTTCAGTGGTAATCAGTGAGACTCTCACAGGGTTCAGTGTTAATCAGTGAGACTACCACAGGGTTCAGGGTTAATCAGTGAGACTCCCACAGGGTTCAGTGTTAATCAGTAAGACTCCCATAGGGTTCAGTGTTAATCAGTGAGACTCCCTCAGGGTTCAGTGTTAATCAGTGAGATTCCCATAGGGTTCAGTGTTAATCAATGAGACTCCCATAGGGTTCAGTGTTAATCAGTGAGATTCCCACAGGTTTCAGTGTTAATCAGCGAGACTCCCTCAGGGTTCAGTGTTAATCAGTGGCACTCCCTCAGGGTTCATGTGTTAATCAGTGAGACTCCCATAGGGTTCATTGTTAATCAGTGAGACTCCCACAGGATTCAGTGTTAATCATTGAGACTCCCACAGTGTTCGGTGTTAATCAGTGAGACTCCCACACTGTTCAGTGTTAATCAGTGAGACCCCTCAGGGTTCAGTGTTAATCACTGAGACTCCCACAGGGTTCAGTGTTAATCAGTGAGACTCCCATAGGGTTCAGTGTTAATGAGTGAGAATCCCATAGAGTTCAGTGTTAATCAGTGAGACTCCCACAGGGTTCAGTGTTAATCAGTGAGACTCCCATAGGGTTCAGTGTTAATCAGTGAGACTCCCACAGGTTTCAGTGTTAATCAGTGAGACTCCAATAGGGTTAAGTGTTAATCAGTGAGACTCCCATAGGGTTCAGTGTTAATCAGTGAGACTCCCTTAGGGTTTCAGTGTTAATCAGTGACGCTCCAATAGGGTTAAGTGTTAATCAGTGAGACTCCCACAGGGTTCAGTGTTAATCAGTGAGACTCCCATAGGGTTCAGTGTTAATCAGTGAGACTCCCACAGGTTTCAGTGTTAATCAATGAGACTCCCACAGGTTTCAGTGTTAATCATTGAGACTCCCACAGGGTTCAGTGTTAATCAGTAAGACTCCCATAGGGTTCAGTGTTAATCAGTGAGACTCCCACAGGGTTCAGTGTTAATCAAGTAACACTCCCACAGTGTTCAGTGTTAATCAATGAGACTCCCACAGGGTTCAGTGTTAATGAGTGAGACTCCCATAGGGTTCAGTGTTAATCAGTGAGACTCCCATAGGGTTCAGTGTTAATCAGTGAGACTCCCATAGGGTTCAGTGTTAATCAAGTGACACTCCCACAGTGTTCAGTGTTAATCAATGAGACTCCCATAGGGTTCAGTGTTAATCAGTGAGACTCCCATAGGCTTCAGTGTTAATCAGTGAGACTCCCACAGGGTTCAGTGTTAATCAGTCAGACTCCCACAGGGTTCAGTGTTAATCAGTGAGACTCCCTTAGGGTTCAGTGTTAATCAGTGAGACTCCCTCAGGGTTCAGTGTTAATCAGTGAGACTCCCATAGGGTTAAGTGTTAATCAGTGAGACTCCCATGGGGTTCAGTGTTAATCAGTGAGACTCCCATAGGGTTAAGTGTTAATCAGTGAGACTGCCATGGGGTTCAGTGTTAATCAGTGAGACTCCCATAGGCTTCAGTGGTAATCAGTGAGACTCCCACAGGGTTCAGTGTTAATCAGTGAGACTACCACAGGGTTCAGGGTTAATCATTGAGACTCCCACAGGGTTCAGTGTTAATCAGTAAGACTCCCATAGGGTTCCGTGTTAATCAGTGAGACTCCCTCAGGGTTCAGTGTTAATCAGTGAGACTCCCATAGGGTTCAGTGTTAATCAATGAGACTCCCATAGGGTTCAGTGTTAATCAGTGAGACTCCCACAGGTTTCAGTGTTAATCAGCGAGACTCCCTCAGGGTTCAGTGTTAATCAGTGAGACTCCCTCAGGGTTCATGTGTTAATCAGTGAGACTCCCATAGGGTTCATTGTTAATCAGTGAGACTCCCACAGGATTCAGTGTTAATCATTGAGTCTCCCACAGTGTTCGGTGTTAATCAGTGAGACTCCCACACTGTTGAGTGTTAATCAGTGAGACCCCTCAGGGTTCAGTGTTAATCACTGAGACTCCCACAGGGTTCAGTGTTAATCAGTGAGACTCCCATAGGGTTCAGTGTTAATGAGTGAGAATCCCATAGAGTTCAGTGTTAATCAGTGAGACTCCCACAGGGTTCAGTGTTAATCAGTGAGACTCCCATAGGGTTAAGTGTTAATCAAGTGACACTCCCACAGTGTTCAGTGTTAATCAATGAGACTCCCATGGGGTTCAGTGTTAATCAGTGAGACTCCCATAGGCTTCAGTGTTAATCAGTGAGACTCCCACAGGGTTCAGTGTTAATCAGTCAGACTCCCACAGGGTTCAGTGTTAATCAGTGAGACTCCCTTAGGGTTCAGTGTTAATCAGTGAGACTCCCTCAGGGTTCAGTGTTAATCAGTGAGACTCCCATAGGGTTAAGTGTTAATCAGTGAGACTCCCATGGGGTTCAGTGTTAATCAGTGAGACTCCCATAGGGTTAAGTGTTAATCAGTGAGACTCCCATGGGGTTCAGTGTTAATCAGTGAGACTCCCATAGGCTTCAGTGGTAATCAGTGAGACTCCCACAGGGTTCAGTGTTAATCAGTGAGACTACCACAGGGTTCAGGGTTAATCATTGAGACTCCCACAGGGTTCAGTGTTAATCAGTAAGACTCCCATAGGGTTCAGTGTTAATCAGTGAGACTCCCTCAGGGTTCAGTGTTAATCAGTGAGACTCCCATAGGGTTCAGTGTTAATCAATGAGACTCCCATAGGGTTCAGTGTTAATCAGTGAGACTCCCACAGGTTTCAGTGTTAATCAGCGAGACTCCCTCAGGGTTCAGTGTTAATCAATGAGACTCCCTCAGGGTTCATGTGTTAATCAGTGAGACTCCCATAGGGTTCATTGTTAATCAGTGAGACTCCCACAGGATTCAGTGTTAATCATTGAGTCTCCCACAGTGTTCGGTGTTAATCAGTGAGACTCCCACACTGTTCAGTGTTAATCAGTGAGACCCCTCAGGGTTCAATGTTAATCACTGAGACTCCCACAGGGTTCAGTGTTAATCAGTGAGACTCCCATAGGGTTCAGTGTTAATGAGTGAGAATCCCATAGAGTTCAGTGTTAATCAGTGAGACTCCCACAGGGTTCAGTGTTAATCAGTGAGACTCCCATAGGGTTAAGTGTTAATCAGTGAGACTCCCACAGGGTTCAGTGTTAATCAGTGAGACTCCCATAGGGTTCAGTGTTAATCAGTGAGACTCCCACAGGTTTCAGTGTTAATCAATGAGACTCCCACAGGTTTCAGTGTTAATCATTGAGACTCCCACAGGGTTCAGTGTTAATCAGTAAGACTCCCATAGGGTTCAGTGTTAATCAGTGAGACTCCCACAGGGTTCAGTGTTAATCAAGTAACACTCCCACAGTGTTCAGTGTTAATCAATGAGACTCCCACAGGGTTCAGTGTTAATGAGTGAGACTCCCATAGGGTTCAGTGTTAATCAGTGAGACTCCCATAGGGTTCAGTGTTAATCAGTGAGACTCCCATAGGGTTCAGTGTTAATCAAGTGACACTCCCACAGTGTTCAGTGTTAATCAATGAGACTCCCATGGGGTTCAGTGTTAATCAGTGAGACTCCCATAGGCTTCAGTGTTAATCAGTGAGACTCCCACAGGGTTCAGTGTTAATCAGTCAGACTCCCACAGGGTTCAGTGTTAATCAGTGAGACTCCCTTAGGGTTCAGTGTTAATCAGTGAGACTCCCTCAGGGTTCAGTGTTAATCAGTGAGACTCCCATAGGGTTAAGTGTTAATCAGTGAGACTCCCATGGGGTTCAGTGTTAATCAGTGAGACTCCCATAGGGTTAAGTGTTAATCAGTGAGACTGCCATGGGGTTCAGTGTTAATCAGTGAGACTCCCATAGGCTTCAGTGGTAATCAGTGAGACTCCCACAGGGTTCAGTGTTAATCAGTGAGACTACCACAGGGTTCAGGGTTAATCATTGAGACTCCCACAGGGTTCAGTGTTAATCAGTAAGACTCCCATAGGGTTCCGTGTTAATCAGTGAGACTCCCTCAGGGTTCAGTGTTAATCAGTGAGACTCCCATAGGGTTCAGTGTTAATCAATGAGACTCCCATAGGGTTCAGTGTTAATCAGTGAGACTCCCACAGGTTTCAGTGTTAATCAGCGAGACTCCCTCAGGGTTCAGTGTTAATCAGTGAGACTCCCTCAGGGTTCATGTGTTAATCAGTGAGACTCCCATAGGGTTCATTGTTAATCAGTGAGACTCCCACAGGATTCAGTGTTAATCATTGAGTCTCCCACAGTGTTCGGTGTTAATCAGTGAGACTCCCACACTGTTGAGTGTTAATCAGTGAGACCCCTCAGGGTTCAGTGTTAATCACTGAGACTCCCACAGGGTTCAGTGTTAATCAGTGAGACTCCCATAGGGTTCAGTGTTAATGAGTGAGAATCCCATAGAGTTCAGTGTTAATCAGTGAGACTCCCACAGGGTTCAGTGTTAATCAGTGAGACTCCCATAGGGTTAAGTGTTAATCAAGTGACACTCCCACAGTGTTCAGTGTTAATCAATGAGACTCCCATGGGGTTCAGTGTTAATCAGTGAGACTCCCATAGGCTTCAGTGTTAATCAGTGAGACTCCCACAGGGTTCAGTGTTAATCAGTCAGACTCCCACAGGGTTCAGTGTTAATCAGTGAGACTCCCTTAGGGTTCAGTGTTAATCAGTGAGACTCCCTCAGGGTTCAGTGTTAATCAGTGAGACTCCCATAGGGTTAAGTGTTAATCAGTGAGACTCCCATGGGGTTCAGTGTTAATCAGTGAGACTCCCATAGGGTTAAGTGTTAATCAGTGAGACTCCCATGGGGTTCAGTGTTAATCAGTGAGACTCCCATAGGCTTCAGTGGTAATCAGTGAGACTCCCACAGGGTTCAGTGTTAATCAGTGAGACTACCACAGGGTTCAGGGTTAATCATTGAGACTCCCACAGGGTTCAGTGTTAATCAGTGAGACTCCCACAGGATTCAGTGTTAATCATTGAGTCTCCCACAGTGTTCGGTGTTAATCAGTGAGACTCCCACACTGTTCAGTGTTAATCAGTGAGACCCCTCAGGGTTCAATGTTAATCACTGAGACTCCCACAGGGTTCAGTGTTAATCAGTGAGACTCCCATAGGGTTCAGTGTTAATGAGTGAGAATCCCATAGAGTTCAGTGTTAATCAGTGAGACTCCCACAGGGTTCAGTGTTAATCAGTGAGACTCCCATAGGGTTAAGTGTTATTCAGTGAGACTCCCACAGGGTTCAGTGTTAATCAGTGAGACTCCCATAGGGTTCAGTGTTAATCAGTGAGACTCCCACAGGTTTCAGTGTTAATCAATGAGACTCCCACAGGTTTCAGTGTTAATCAATGAGACTCCCACAGGGTTCAGTTTTAATCAGTAAGACTCCCATAGGGTTCAGTGTTAATCAGTGAGACTCCCACAGGGTTCAGTGTTAATCAAGTGACACTCCCACAGTGTTCAGTGTTAATCAATGAGACTCCCACAGGGTTCAGTGTTAATGAGTGAGACTCCCATAGGGTTCAGTGTTAATCAGTGAGACTCCCATAGGGTTCAGTGTTAATCAGTGAGACTCCCATAGGGTTCAGTGTTAATCAAGTGACACTCCCACAGTGTTCAGTGTTAATCAATGAGACTCCCACAGGGTTCAGTGTTAATGAGTGAGACTCCCATAGGGTTCAGTGTTAATCAGTGAGACTCCCATAGGGTTCAGTGTTAATCAGTGAGACTCCCATAGGGTTCAGTGTTAATCAATGAGACTCCCATAGGGTTCAGTGTTAATCAGTGAGACTCCCACAGGTTTCAGTGTTAATCAGTGAGACTCCCTCAGGGTTCAGTGTTAATCAGTGAGACTCCCTCAGGGTTCATGTGTTAATCAGTGAGACTCCCATAGGGTTCATTGTTAATCAGTGAGACTCCCACAGGATTCAGTGTTAATCAGTAAGACTCCCATAGGGTTCAGTGTTAATCAATGAGACTCCCATAGGGTTCAGTGTTAATCAGTGAGACTCCCACAGGTTTCAGTGTTAATCAAGTGACACTCCCACAGTGTTCAGTGTTAATCAATGAGACTCCCACAGGGTTCAGTGTTAATGAGTGAGACTCCCATAGGGTTCAGTGTTAATCAGTGAGACTCCCATAGGGTTCAGTGTTAATCAGTGAGACTCCCATAGGGTTCAGTGTAAATCAATGAGACTCCCACAAGGTTCATGTGTTAATCAGTGAGACTCCCATAGGGTTCAGTGTTAATCAATGAGACTCCCATAGGGTTCAGTGTTAATCAGTGAGACTCCCACAGGATTCAGTGTTAATCATTGAGACTCCCACAGTGTTCGGTGTTAATCAGTGAGACTCCCACACTGTTCAGTGTTAATCAGTGAGACTCCCTCAGGGTTCAGTGTTAATCAGTGAGACTCCCATAGGGTTCAGTGTTAATCAGTGAGAATCCCATAGAGTTCAGTGTTAATCAGTGAGACTCCCATAGGGTTCAGTGTTAATCAGTGAGACTCCCATAGGGTTCAGTGTTAATCAGTGAGCCTCCCACAGGTTTCAGTGTTAATCAGTGAGACTCCAATAGGGTTAAGTGTTAATCAGTGAGATCACCATAGGGTTCGGTGTTAATCAGTGAGACTCCCTTAGGGTTTCAGTGTTAATCAGTACGACTCCAATAGGGTTAAGTGTTAATCAGTGAGCCTCCCACAGGGTTCAGTGTTAATCAGTGAGACTCCCTTAGGGTTCAGTATTAATCAGTGAGACTCCCTCAGGGTTCAGTGTTAATCAGTGAGACTCCCATGGGGTTCAGTGTTAATCAGTGAGACTCCCATAGGCTTCAGTGTTAATCAGTGAGACTCCCACAGGGTTCAGTGTTAATCAGTCTGACTCCCACAGGGTTCAGTGTTAAACAGTGAGACTCCCACAGGGTTCACTGTTAGTCAGTGAGACTCCCATAGGGTTCAGTGTTAATCAGTGAGACTCCCACAGGGTTCAGTGTTTATCAGTGAGACTCCCATAGGGTTCAGTGTTAATCAGTGAGACTCCCTCAGGGTTCAGTGTTAATCAGTGAGACTCCCATAGGGTTCAGTGTTAATCAGTGAGACTCCCACAGGGTTCAGTGTTAATCAGTCAGACTCCCACAGGGTTCAGTGTTAAACAGTGAGACTCCCACAGGGTTCACTGTTAGTCAGTGAGACTCCCTCAGGGTTCATGTGTTAATCAGTGAGAATCCCATAGGGTTCATTGTTAATCAGTGAGACTCCCACAGGATTCAGTGTTAATCAGTAAGACTCCCATAGGGTTCAGTGTTAATCAATGAGACTCCCATAGGGTTCAGTGTTAATCAGTGAGACTCCCACAGGTTTCAGTGTTAATCAAGTGACACTCCCACAGTGTTCAGTGTTAATCAATGAGACTCCCACAGGGTTCAGTGTTAATGAGTGAGACTCCCATAGGGTTCAGTGTTAATCAGTGAGACTCCCACAGGGTTCAGTGTTAATCAGTGAGACTCCCATAGGGTTCAGTGTTAATCAGTGAGACTCCCACAGGTTTCAGTGTTAATCAATGAGACTCCCACAGGTTTCAGTGTTAATCAATGAGACTCCCACAGGGTTCAGTTTTAATCAGTAAGACTCCCATAGGGTTCAGTGTTAATCAGTGAGACTCCCACAGGGTTCAGTGTTAATCAAGTGACACTCCCACAGTGTTCAGTGTTAATCAATGAGACTCCCACAGGGTTCAGTGTTAATGAGTGAGACTCCCATAGGGTTCAGTGTTAATCAGTGAGACTCCCATAGGGTTCAGTGTTAATCAGTGAGACTCCCATAGGGTTCAGTGTTAATCAAGTGACACTCCCACAGTGTTCAGTGTTAATCAATGAGACTCCCACAGGGTTCAGTGTTAATGAGTGAGACTCCCATAGGGTTCAGTGTTAATCAGTGAGACTCCCATAGGGTTCAGTGTTAATCAGTGAGACTCCCATAGGGTTCAGTGTTAATCAATGAGACTCCCATAGGGTTCAGTGTTAATCAGTGAGACTCCCACAGGTTTCAGTGTTAATCAGTGAGACTCCCTCAGGGTTCAGTGTTAATCAGTGAGACTCCCTCAGGGTTCATGTGTTAATCAGTGAGACTCCCATAGGGTTCATTGTTAATCAGTGAGACTCCCACAGGATTCAGTGTTAATCAGTAAGACTCCCATAGGGTTCAGTGTTAATCAATGAGACTCCCATAGGGTTCAGTGTTAATCAGTGAGACTCCCACAGGTTTCAGTGTTAATCAAGTGACACTCCCACAGTGTTCAGTGTTAATCAATGAGACTCCCACAGGGTTCAGTGTTAATGAGTGAGACTCCCATAGGGTTCAGTGTTAATCAGTGAGACTCCCATAGGGTTCAGTGTTAATCAGTGAGACTCCCATAGGGTTCAGTGTAAATCAATGAGACTCCCACAAGGTTCATGTGTTAATCAGTGAGACTCCCATAGGGTTCAGTGTTAATCAATGAGACTCCCATAGGGTTCAGTGTTAATCAGTGAGACTCCCACAGGATTCAGTGTTAATCATTGAGACTCCCACAGTGTTCGGTGTTAATCAGTGAGACTCCCACACTGTTCAGTGTTAATCAGTGAGACTCCCTCAGGGTTCAGTGTTAATCAGTGAGACTCCCATAGGGTTCAGTGTTAATCAGTGAGAATCCCATAGAGTTCAGTGTTAATCAGTGAGACTCCCATAGGGTTCAGTGTTAATCAGTGAGACTCCCATAGGGTTCAGTGTTAATCAGTGAGCCTCCCACAGGTTTCAGTGTTAATCAGTGAGACTCCAATAGGGTTAAGTGTTAATCAGTGAGATCACCATAGGGTTCGGTGTTAATCAGTGAGACTCCCTTAGGGTTTCAGTGTTAATCAGTACGACTCCAATAGGGTTAAGTGTTAATCAGTGAGCCTCCCACAGGGTTCAGTGTTAATCAGTGAGACTCCCTTAGGGTTCAGTATTAATCAGTGAGACTCCCTCAGGGTTCAGTGTTAATCAGTGAGACTCCCATGGGGTTCAGTGTTAATCAGTGAGACTCCCATAGGCTTCAGTGTTAATCAGTGAGACTCCCACAGGGTTCAGTGTTAATCAGTCTGACTCCCACAGGGTTCAGTGTTAAACAGTGAGACTCCCACAGGGTTCACTGTTAGTCAGTGAGACTCCCATAGGGTTCAGTGTTAATCAGTGAGACTCCCACAGGGTTCAGTGTTTATCAGTGAGACTCCCATAGGGTTCAGTGTTAATCAGTGAGACTCCCTCAGGGTTCAGTGTTAATCAGTGAGACTCCCATAGGGTTCAGTGTTAATCAGTGAGACTCCCACAGGGTTCAGTGTTAATCAGTCAGACTCCCACAGGGTTCAGTGTTAAACAGTGAGACTCCCACAGGGTTCACTGTTAGTCAGTGAGACTCCCTCAGGGTTCATGTGTTAATCAGTGAGAATCCCATAGGGTTCATTGTTAATCAGTGAGACTCCCACAGGATTCAGTGTTAATCAGTAAGACTCCCATAGGGTTCAGTGTTAATCAATGAGACTCCCATAGGGTTCAGTGTTAATCAGTGAGACTCCCACAGGTTTCAGTGTTAATCAAGTGACACTCCCACAGTGTTCAGTGTTAATCAATGAGACTCCCACAGGGTTCAGTGTTAATGAGTGAGACTCCCATAGGGTTCAGTGTTAATCAGTGAGACTCCCATAGGGTTCAGTGTTAATCAGTGAGACTCCCATAGGGTTCAGTGTTAATCAATGAGACTCCCATAGGGTTCAGTGTTAATCAGTGAGACTCCCACAGGTTTCAGTGTTAATCAGTGAGACTCCCTCAGGGTTCAGTGTTAATCAGTGAGACTCCCTCAGGGTTCATGTGTTAATCAGTGAGACTCCCATAGGGTTCATTGTTAATCAGTGAGACTCCCACAGGATTCAGTGTTAATCAGTAAGACTCCCATAGGGTTCAGTGTTAATCAATGAGACTCCCATAGGGTTCAGTGTTAATCAGTGAGACTCCCACAGGTTTCAGTGTTAATCAAGTGACACTCCCACAGTGTTCAGTGTTAATCAATGAGACTCCCACAGGGTTCAGTGTTAATGAGTGAGACTCCCATAGGGTTCAGTGTTAATCAGTGAGACTCCCATAGGGTTCAGTGTTAATCAGTGAGACTCCCATAGGGTTCAGTGTAAATCAATGAGACTCCCACAAGGTTCATGTGTTAATCAGTGAGACTCCCATAGGGTTCAGTGTTAATCAATGAGACTCCCATAGGGTTCAGTGTTAATCAGTGAGACTCCCACAGGATTCAGTGTTAATCATTGAGACTCCCACAGTGTTCGGTGTTAATCAGTGAGACTCCCACACTGTTCAGTGTTAATCAGTGAGACTCCCTCAGGGTTCAGTGTTAATCAGTGAGACTCCCATAGGGTTCAGTGTTAATCAGTGAGAATCCCATAGAGTTCAGTGTTAATCAGTGAGACTCCCATAGGGTTCAGTGTTAATCAGTGAGACTCCCATAGGGTTCAGTGTTAATCAGTGAGCCTCCCACAGGTTTCAGTGTTAATCAGTGAGACTCCAATAGGGTTAAGTGTTAATCAGTGAGACCACCATAGGGTTCTGTGTTAATCAGTGAGACTCCCTTAGGGTTTCAGTGTTAATCAGTACGACTCCAATAGGGTTAAGTGTTAATCAGTGAGACTCCCACAGGGTTCAGTGTTAATCAGTGAGACTCCCTTAGGGTTCAGTGTTAATCAGTGAGACTCCCTCAGGGTTCAGTGTTAATCAGTGAGACTCCCATGGGGTTCAGTGTTAATCAGTGAGACTCCCATAGGCTTCAGTGTTAATCAGTGAGACTCCCACAGGATTCAGTGTTAATCAGTCAGACTCCCACAGGGTTCAGTGTTAAACAGTGAGACTCCCACAGGGTTCACTGTTAGTCAGTGAGACTCCCATAGGGTTCAGTGTTAATCAGTGAGACTCCCACAGGGTTCAGTGTTTATCAGTGAGACTCCCATAGGGTTCAGTGTTAATCAGTGAGACTCCCTCAGGGTTCAGTGTTAATCAGTGAGACTCCCATAGGGTTCAGTGTTAATCAGTGAGACTCCCACAGGGTTCAGTGTTAATCAGTCAGACTCCCACAGGGTTCAGTGTTAAACAGTGAGACCCCCACAGGGTTCACTGTTAGTCAGTGAGACTCCCTCAGGGTTCATGTGTTAATCAGTGAGACTCCCATAGGGTTCATTGTTAATCAGTGAGACTCCCACAGGATTCAGTGTTAATCAGTAAGACTCCCATAGGGTTCAGTGTTAATCAGTGAGACTCCCATAGGGTTCAGTGTTAATCAGTGAGACTCCCACAGGTTTCAGTGTTAATCAAGTGACACTCCCACAGTGTTCAGTGTTAATCAATGAGACTCCCACAGGGTTCAGTGTTAATGAGTGAGACTCCCATAGGGTTCAGTGTTAATCAGTGAGACTCCCATAGGGTTCAGTGTTAATCAGTGAGACTCCCATAGGGTTCAGTGTAAATCAGTGAGACTCCCACAAGGTTCATGTGTTAATCAGTGAGACTCCCATAGGGTTTAGTGTTAATCAATGAGACTCCCATAGGGTTCAGTGTTAATCAGTGAGACTCCCACAGGATTCAGTGTTAATCATTCAGACTCCCACAGTGTTCGGTGTTAATCAGTGAGACTCCCACACTGTTCAGTGTTAATCACTGAGACTCCCACAGGGTTCAGTGTTAATCAGTGAGACTCCCATAGGGTTCAGTGTTAATCAGTGAGAATCCCATAGAGTTCAGTGTTAATCAGTGAGACTCCCATAGGGTTCAGTGTTAATCAGTGAGACTCCCATAGGGTTCAGTGTTAATCAGTGAGCCTCCCACAGGTTTCAGTGTTAATCAGTGAGACTCCAATAGGGTTAAGTGTTAATCAGTGAGACCCCCATAGGGTTCGGTGTTAATCAGTGAGACTCCCTTAGGGTTTCAGTGTTAATCAGTACGACTCCAATAGGGTTAAGTGTTAATCAGTGAGACTCCCACAGGGTTCAGTGTTAATCAGTGAGACTCCCTTAGGGTTCAGTGTTAATCAGTGAGACTCCCTCAGGGTTCAGTGTTAATCAGTGAGACTCCCATGGGGTTCAGTGTTAATCAATGAGACTCCCATAGGCTTCAGTGTTAATCAGTGAGACTCCCACAGGGTTCAGTGTTAATCAGTCAGACTCCCACAGGGTTCAGTGTTAAACAGTGAGACTCCCACAGGGTTCACTGTTAGTCAGTGAGACTCCCATAGGGTTCAGTGTTAATCAGTGAGACTCCCACAGGGTTCAGTGTTTATCAGTGAGACTCCCATAGGGTTCAGTGTTAATCAGTGAGACTCCCTCAGGGTTCAGTGTTAATCAGTGAGACTCCCATAGGGTTCAGTGTTAATCAGTGAGACTCCCACAGGGTTCAGTGTTAATCAGACTCCCACAGGGTTCAGTGTTAAACAGTGAGACTCCCACAGGGTTCACTGTTAGTCAGTGAGACTCCCTCAGGGTTCATGTGTTAATCAGTGAGACTCCCATAGGGTTCATTGTTAATCAGTGAGACTCCCACAGGATTCAGTGTTAATCAGTAAGACTCCCATAGGGTTCAGTGTTAATCAGTGAGACTCCCATAGGGTTCAATGTTAATCAGGGAGACTCCCACAGGTTTCAGTGTTAATCAAGTGACAATCCCACAGTGTTCAGTGTTAATCAATGAGACTCCCACAGGGTTCAGTGTTAATGAGTGAGACTCCCATAGGGTTCAGTGTTAATCAGTGAGACTCCCACAGGATTCAGTGTTAATCATTCAGACTCCCACAGTGTTCGGTGTTAATCAGTGAGACTCCCACACTGTTCAGTGTTAATCAGTGAGACTCCCTCAGGGTTCAGTGTTAATCACTGAGACTCCCACAGGGTTCAGTGTTAATCAGTGAGACTCCCATAGGGTTCAGTGTTAATCAGTGAGAATCCCATAGAGTTCAGTGTTAATCAGTGAGACTCCCACAGGGTTCAGTGTTAATCAGTGAGACTCCCATAGGGTTCAGTGTTAATCAGTGAGACTCCCACAGGTTTCAGTGTTAATCAGTGAGACTCCAATAGGGTTAAGTGTTAATCAGTGAGACCCCCATAGGGTTCGGTGTTAATCAGTGAGACTCCCTTAGGGTTTCAGTGTTAATCAGTATGACTCCAATAGGGTTAAGTGTTAATCAGTGAGACTCCCACAGGGTTCAGTGTTAATCAGTGAGACTCCCTTAGGGTTCAGTGTTAATCAGTGAGACTCCCTCAGGGTTCAGTGTTAATCAGTGAGACTCCCATGGGGTTCAGTGTTAATCAGTGAGACTCCCATAGGCTTCAGTGTTAATCAGTGAGACTCCCACAGGGTTCAGTGTTAATCAGTCAGACTCCCACAGGGTTCAGTTTTAAACAGTGAGACTCCCACAGGGTTCACTGTTAGTCAGTGAGACTATCATAGGGTTCAGTGTTAATCAGTGAGACTCCCACAGGGTTCAGTGTTTATCAGTGAGACTCCCATAGGGTTCAGTGTTAATCAGTGAGACTCCCTCAGGGTTCAGTGTTAATCAGTGAGACTCCCATAGGGTTCAGTGTTAATCAGTGAGACTCCCACAGGGTTCAGTGTTAATCAGTCAGACTCCCACAGGGTTCAGTGTTAAACAGTGAGACTCCCACAGGGTTCACTGTTAGTCAGTGAGACTCCCATAGGGTTCAGTGTTAATCAGTGAGACTCCCACAGGGTTCAGTGTTTATCAGTGAGACTCCCATAGGGTTCAGTGTTAATCAGTGAGATTCCCACAGGTTTCAGTGTTAATCAGCGAGACTCCCTCAGGGTTCAGTGTTAATCAGTGAGACTCCCTCAGGGTTCATGTGTTAATCAGTGAGACTCCCATAGGGTTCATTGTTAATCAATGAGACTCCCACAGGGTTCAGTGTTAATCAGTGAGACCCCTCAGGGTTCAGTGTTAATCACTGAGACTCCCACAGGGTTCAGTGTTAATCAGTGAGACTCCCATAGGGTTCAGTGTTAATGAGTGAGAATCCCATAGAGTTCAGTGTTAATCAGTGAGACTCCCACAGGGTTCAGTGTTAATCAGTGAGACTCCCATAGGGTTCAGTGTTAATCAGTGAGACTCCCACAGGTTTCAGTGTTAATCAGTGAGACTCCAATAGGGTTAAGTGTTAATCAGTGAGACTCCCATAGGGTTCAGTGTTAATCAGTGAGACTCCCTTAGGGTTTCAGTGTTAATCAGTGAGGCTCCAATAGGGTTAAGTGTTAATCAGTGAGACTCCCACAGGGTTCAGTGTTAATCAGTGAGACTCCCATAGGGTTCAGTGTTAATCAGTGAGACTCCCACAGGTTTCAGTGTTAATCAATGAGACTCCCACAGGTTTCAGTGTTAATCATTGAGACTCCCACAGGGTTCAGTTTTAATCAGTAAGACTCCCATAGGGTTCAGTGTTAATCAGTGAGACTCCCACAGGGTTCAGTGTTAATCAAGTAACACTCCCACAGTGTTCAGTGTTAATCAATGAGACTCCCACAGGGTTCAGTGTTAATGAGTGAGACTCCCATAGGGTTCAGTGTTAATCAGTGAGACTCCCATAGGGTTCAGTGTTAATCAGTGAGACTCCCATAGGGTTCAGTGTTAATCAAGTGACACTCCCACAGTGTTCAGTGTTAATCAATGAGACTCCCATGGGGTTCAGTGTTAATCAGTGAGACTCCCATAGGCTTCAGTGTTAATCAGTGAGACTCCCACAGGGTTCAGTGTTAATCAGTGAGACTCCCTTAGGGTTCAGTGTTAATCAGTGAGACTCCCTCAGGGTTCAGTGTTAATCAGTGAGACTCCCATAGGGTTAAGTGTTAATCAGTGAGACTCCCATGGGGTTCAGTGTTAATCAGTGAGACTCCCACAAGGTTCATGTGTTAATCAGTGAGACTCCCATAGGGTTCAGTGTTAATCAATGATACTCCCATAGGGTTCAGTGTTAATCAGTGAGACTCCCACAGGGTTCAGTGTTTATCAGTGAGACTCCCATAGGGTTCAGTGTTAATCAGTGAGACTCCCTCAGGGTTCAGTGTTAATCAGTGAGACTCCCATAGGGTTCAGTGTTAATCAGTGAGATTCCCACAGGGTTCAGTGTTAATCAGTCAGACTCCCACAGGGTTCAGTGTTAAACAGTGAGACTCCCACAGGGTTCACTGTTAGTCAGTGAGACTCCCATAGGGTTCAGTGTTAATCAGTGAGACTCCCACAGGGTTCAGTGTTTATCAGTGAGACTCCCATAGGGTTCAGTGTTAATCAGTGAGATTCCCACAGGTTTCAGTGTTAATCAGCGAGACTCCCTCAGGGTTCAGTGTTAATCAGTGAGACTCCCTCAGGGTTCATGTGTTAATCAGTGAGACTCCCATAGGGTTCATTGTTAATCAATGAGACTCCCACAGGGTTCAGTGTTAATCAGTGAGACCCCTCAGGGTTCAGTGTTAATCACTGAGACTCCCACAGGGTTCAGTGTTAATCAGTGAGACTCCCATAGGGTTCAGTGTTAATGAGTGAGAATCCCATAGAGTTCAGTGTTAATCAGTGAGACTCCCACAGGGTTCAGTGTTAATCAGTGAGACTCCCATAGGGTTCAGTGTTAATCAGTGAGACTCCCACAGGTTTCAGTGTTAATCAGTGAGACTCCAATAGGGTTAAGTGTTAATCAGTGAGACTCCCATAGGGTTCAGTGTTAATCAGTGAGACTCCCTTAGGGTTTCAGTGTTAATCAGTGAGGCTCCAATAGGGTTAAGTGTTAATCAGTGAGACTCCCACAGGGTTCAGTGTTAATCAGTGAGACTCCCATAGGGTTCAGTGTTAATCAGTGAGACTCCCACAGGTTTCAGTTTTAATCAGTAAGACTCCCATAGGGTTCAGTGTTAATCAGTGAGACTCCCACAGGGTTCAGTGTTAATCAAGTAACACTCCCACAGTGTTCAGTGTTAATCAATGAGACTCCCACAGGGTTCAGTGTTAATGAGTGAGACTCCCATAGGGTTCAGTGTTAATCAGTGAGACTCCCATAGGGTTCAGTGTTAATCAGTGAGACTCCCATAGGGTTCAGTGTTAATCAAGTGACACTCCCACAGTGTTCAGTGTTAATCAATGAGACTCCCATGGGGTTCAGTGTTAATCAGTGAGACTCCCATAGGCTTCAGTGTTAATCAGTGAGACTCCCACAGGGTTCAGTGTTAATCAGTCAGACTCCCACAGGGTTCAGTGTTAATCAGTGAGACTTCCTTAGGGTTCAGTGTTAATCAGTGAGACTCCCTCAGGGTTCAGTGTTAATCAGTGAGACTCCCATAGGGTTAAGTGTTAATCAGTGAGACTCCCATGGGGTTCAGTGTTAATCAGTGAGACTCCCATAGGGTTAAGTGTTAATCAGTGAGACTCCCATGGGGTTCAGTGTTAATCAGTGAGACTCCCACAAGGTTCATGTGTTAATCAGTGAGACTCCCATAGGGTTCAGTGTTAATCAATGAGACTCCCATAGGGTTCAGTGTTAATCAGTGAGACTCCCACAGGATTCAGTGTTAATCATTGAGACTCCCACAGTGTTCGGTGTTAATCAGTGAGACTCCCACACTGTTCAGTGTTAATCAGTGAGACTCCCTCAGGGTTCAGTGTTAATCACTGAGACTCCCACAGGGTCACAGTGTTAATCAGTGAGACTCCCATAGGGTTCAGTGTTAATCAGTGAGAATCCCATAGAGTTCAGTGTTAATCAGTGAGACTCCCACAGGGTTCAGTGTTAATCAGTGAGACTCCCTCAGGGTTCAGTGTTAATCAGTGAGACTCCCATAGGGTTCAGTGTTAATCAGTGAGACTCCCATAGGGTTCAGTGTTAATCAGTGAGACTCCCACAGGGTTCAGTGTTAATCAGTCAGACTCCCACAGGGTTCAGTGTTAAACAGTGAGACTCCCACAGGGTTCACTGTTAGTCAGTGAGACTCCCTCAGGGTTCATGTGTTAATCACTGAGACTCCCATAGGGTTCATTGTTAATCAGTGAGACTCCCACAGGATTCAGTGTTAATCAGTAAGACTCCCATAGGGTTCAGTGTTAATCAGTGAGACTCCCATAGGGTTCAGTGTTAATCAGTGAGACTCCCACAGGTTTCAGTGTTAATCAAGTGACACTCCCACAGTGTTCAGTGTTAATCAATGAGACTCCCACAAGGTTCAGTGTTAATGAGTGAGACTCCCATAGGGTTCAGTGTTAATCAGTGAGACTCCCATAGGGTTCAGTGTTAATCAGTGAGACTCCCATAGGGTTCAGTGTAAATCAGTGAGACTCCACAAAGGTTCATGTGTTAATCAGTGAGACTCCCATAGGGTTCAGTGTTAATCAATGAGACTCCCATAGGGTTCAGTGTTAATCAGTGAGACTCCCACAGGATTCAGTGTTAATCATTGAGACTCCCACAGTGTTCGGTGTTAATCAGTGAGACTCCCACACTGTTCAGTGTTAATCAGTGAGACTCCCTCAGGGTTCAGTGTTAATCACTGAGACTCCCACAGGGTTCAGTGTTAATCAGTGAGACTCCCATAGGGTTCAGTGTTAATCAGTGAGAATCCCATAGAGTTCAGTGTTAATCAGTGAGACTCCCACAGGGTTCAGTGTTAATCAGTGAGACTCCCATAGGGTTCAGTGTTAATCAGTGAGACTCCCACAGGTTTCAGTGTTAATCAGTGAGACTCCAATAGGGTTAAGTGTTAATCAGTGAGACCCCCATAGGGTTCGGTGTTAATCAGTGAGACTCCCTTAGGGTTTCAGTGTTAATCAGTACGACTCCAATAGGGTTAAGTGTTAATCAGTGAGACTCCCACAGGGTTCAGTTTTAATCAGTGAGACTCCCTTAGGGTTCAGTGTTAATCAGTGAGACTCCCTCAGGGTTCAGTGTTAATCAGTGAGACTCCCATGGGGTTCAGTGTTAATCAGTGAGACTCCCATAGGCTTCAGTGTTAATCAGTGAGACTCCCACAGGGTTCAGTGTTAATCAGTCAGACTCCCACAGGGTTCAGTGTTAAACAGTGAGACTCCCACAGGGTTCACTGTTAGTCAGTGAGACTCCCATAGGGTTCAGTGTTAATCAGTGAGACTCCCACAGGGTTCAGTGTTTATCAGTGAGACTCCCATAGGGTTCAGTGTTAATCAGTGAGACTCCCTCAGGGTTCAGTGTTAATCAGTGAGACTCCCATAGGGTTCAGTGTTAATCAGTGAGACTCCCACAGGGTTCAGTGTTAATCAGTCAGACTCCCACAGGGTTCAGTGTTAAACAGTGAGACTCCCACAGGGTTCACTGTTAGTCAGTGAGACTCCCATAGGGTTCAGTGTTAATCAGTGAGACTCCCACAGGGTTCAGTGTTTATCAGTGAGACTCCCATAGGGTTCAGTGTTAATCAGTGAGATTCCCACAGGTTTCAGTGTTAATCAGCGAGACTCCCTCAGGGTTCAGTGTTAATCAGTGAGACTCTCTCAGGGTTCATGTGTTAATCAGTGAGATTCCCATAGGGTTCATTGTTAATCAGTGAGACTCCCACACTGTTCAGTGTTAATCAGTGAGACCCCTCAGGGTTCAGTGTTAATCACTGAGACTCCCACAGGGTTCCGTGTTAATCAGTGAGACTCCCATAGGGTTCAGTGTTAATGAGTGAGAATCCCATAGAGTTCAGTGTTAATCAGTGAGACTCCCACAGGGTTCAGTGTTAATCAGTGAGACTCCCATAGGGTTCAGTGTTAATCAGTGAGACTCCCACAGGTTTCAGTGTTAATCAGTGAGACTCCAATAGGGTTAAGTGTTAATCAGTGAGACTCCCATAGGGTTAAGTGTTAATCAGTGAGACTCCCACAGGGTTCAGTGTTAATCAGTGAGACTCCCATAGGGTTCAGTGTTAATCAGTGAGACTCCCACAGGTTTCAGTGTTAATCAATGAGACTCCCACAGTGTTCAGTGTTAATCAATGAGACTCCCACAGGGTTCAGTGTTAATGAGTGAGACTCCCATAGGGTTCAGTGTTAATCAGTGAGAATCCCATAGAGTTCAGTGTTAATCAGTGAGACTCCCAATGGGTTCAGTGTTAATCAGTGAGACTCCCATAGGGTTCAGTGTTAATCAGTGAGACTCCCACAGGTTTCAGTGTTAATCAGTGAGACTCCAATAGGGTTAAGTGTTAATCAGTGAGACCCCCATAGGGTTCGGTGTTAATCAGTGAGACTCCCTTAGGGTTTCAGTGTTAATCAGTACGACTCCAATAGGGTTAAGTGTTAATCAGTGAGACTCCCACAGGGTTCAGTGTTAATCAGTGAGACTCCCTTAGGGTTCAGTGTTAATCAGTGAGACTCCCTCAGGGTTCAGTGTTAATCAGTGAGACTCCCATGGGGTTCAGTGTTAATCAGTGAGACTCCCATAGGCTTCAGTGTTAATCAGTGAGACTCCCACAGGGTTCAGTGTTAATCAGTCAGACTCCCACAGGGTTCAGTGTTAAACAGTGAGACTCCCACAGGGTTCACTGTTAGTCAGTGAGACTCCCATAGGGTTCAGTGTTAATCAGTGAGACTCCCACAGGGTTCAGTGTTTATCAGTGAGACTCCCATAGGGTTCAGTGTTAATCAGTGAGTCCCCCACAAGGTTCAGTGTTAATCAGTGAGACTCCCACAGGGTTCAGTGTTAATCAGTGAGACTCCCACAGGGTTCAGTGTTAATCAGTGAGACTGCCATAGGTTTCAGTGTTAATCAGTGAGAATCCCATAGGGTTCAGTGTTAATCAGTGAGACTCCCACAGGGTTCAGTGTTAATCATTCAGACTCCCACAGTGTTCGGTGTTAATCAGTGAGACTCCCACACTGTTCAGTGTTAATCACTGAGACTCCCACAGGGTTCAGTGTTAATCAGTGAGACTCCCATAGGGTTCAGTGTTAATCAGTGAGAATCCCATAGAGTTCAGTGTTAATCAGTGAGACTCCCAAAGGGTTCAGTTTTAATCAGTGAGACTCCCATAGGGTTCAGTGTTAATCAGTGAGCCTCCCACATGTTTCAGTGTTAATCAGTGAGACTCCCATAGGGTTCAGTGTTAATCAGTGAGACTCCCACAGGTTTCAGTGTTAATCAAGTGACACTCCCACAGTGTTCAGTGTTAATCAATGAGACTCCCACAGGGTTCAGTGTTAATGAGTGAGACTACCATAGGGTTCAGTGTTAATCAGTGAGAGTCCCATAGGGTTCAGTGTTAATCAGTGAGACTCCCATAGGGTTCAGTGTAAATCAGTGAGACTCCCACAAGGTTCATGTGTTAATCAGTGAGACTCCCATAGGGTTCAGTGTTAATCAATGAGACTCCCATAGGGTTCAGTGTTAATCAGTGAGACTCCCACAGGATTCAGTGTTAATCATTCAGACTCCCACAGTGTTCGGTGTTAATCAGTGAGACTCCCACACTGTTCAGTGTTAATCACTGAGACTCCCACAGGGTTCAGTGTTAATCAGTGAGACTCCCATAGGGTTCAGTGTTAATCAGTGAGAATCCCATAGAGTTCAGTGTTAATCAGTGAGACTCCCACAGGGTTCAGTGTTAATCAGTGAGACTCCCATAGGGTTCAGTGTTAATCAGTGAGACTCCCACAGGTTTCAGTGTTAATCAGTGAGACTCCAATAGGGTTAAGTGTTAATCAGTGAGACCCCCATAGGGTTCGGTGTTAATCAGTGAGACTCCCTTAGGGTTTCAGTGTTAATCAGTACGACTCCAATAGGGTTAAGTGTTAATCAGTGAGACTCCCACAGGGTTCAGTGTTAATCAGTGAGACTCCCTTAGGGTTCAGTGTTAATCAGTGAGACTCCCTCAGGGTTCAGTGTTAATCAGTGAGACTCCCATGGGGTTCAGTGTTAATCAGTGAGACTCCCATAGGCTTCAGTGTTAATCAGTGAGACTCCCACAGGGTTCAGTGTTAATCAGTCAGACTCCCACAGGGTTCAGTGTTAAACAGTGAGACTCCCACAGGGTTCACTGTTAGTCAGTGAGACTCCCATAGGGTTCAGTGTTAATCAGTGAGACTCCCACAGGGTTCAGTGTTTATCAGTGAGACTCCCATAGGGTTCAGTGTTAATCAGTGAGTCCCCCACAAGGTTCAGTGTTAATCAGTGAGACTCCCACAGGGTTCAGTGTTAATCAGTGAGACTCCCACAGGGTTCAGTGTTAATCAGTGAGACTGCCATAGGTTTCAGTGTTAATCAGTGAGAATCCCATAGGGTTCAGTGTTAATCAGTGAGACTCCCACAGGGTTCAGTGTTAATCATTCAGACTCCCACAGTGTTCGGTGTTAATCAGTGAGACTCCCACACTGTTCAGTGTTAATCACTGAGACTCCCACAGGGTTCAGTGTTAATCAGTGAGACCCCCATAGGGTTCAGTGTTAATCAGTGAGAATCCCATAGAGTTCAGTGTTAATCAGTGAGACTCCCAAAGGGTTCAGTGTTAATCAGTGAGACTCCCATAGGGTTCAGTGTTAATCAGTGAGCCTCCCACATGTTTCAGTGTTAATCAGTGAGACTCCCATAGGGTTCAGTGTTAATCAGTGAGACTCCCACAGGTTTCAGTGTTAATCAAGTGACACTCCCACAGTGTTCAGTGTTAATCAATGAGACTCCCACAGGGTTCAGTGTTAATGAGTGAGACTACCATAGGGTTCAGTGTTAATCAGTGAGACTCCCATAGGGTTCAGTGTTAATCAGTGAGACTCCCATAGGGTTCAGTGTAAATCAGTGAGACTCCCACAAGGTTCATGTGTTAATCAGTGAGACTCCCATAGGGTTCAGTGTTAATCAATGAGACTCCCATAGGGTTCAGTGTTACTCAGTGAGACTCCCACAGGATTCAGTGTTAATCATTCAGACTCCCACAGTGTTCGGTGTTAATCAGTGAGACTCCCACACTGTTCAGTGTTAATCACTGAGACTCCCACAGGGTTCAGTGTTAATCAGTGAGACTCCCATAGGGTTCAGTGTTAATCAGTGAGAATCCCATAGAGTTCAGTGTTAATCAGTGAGACTCCCATAGGGTTCAGTGTTAATCAGTGAGACTCCCATAGGGTTCAGTGTTAATCAGTGAGCCTCCCACAGGTTTCAGTGTTAATCAGTGAGACTCCAATAGGGTTAAGTGTTAATCAGTGAGACCCCCATAGGGTTCGGTGTTAATCAGTGAGACTCCCTTAGGGTTTCAGTGTTAATCAGTACGACTCCAATAGGGTTAAGTGTTAATCAGTGAGTCTCCCACAGGGTTCAGTGTTAATCAGTGAGACTCCCTTAGGGTTCAGTGTTAATCAGTGAGACTCCCTCAGGGTTCAGTGTTAATCAGTGAGACTCCCATGGGGTTCAGTGTTAATCAGTGAGACTCCCATAGGCTTCAGTGTTAATCAGTGAGACTCCCACAGGGTTCAGTGTTAATCAGTCAGACTCCCACAGGGTTCAGTGTTAAACAGTGAGACTCCCACAGGGTTCACTGTTAGTCAGTGAGACTCCCATAGGGTTCAGTGTTAATCAGTGAGACTCCCACAGGGTTCAGTGTTTATCAGTGAGACTCCCATAGGGTTCAGTGTTAATCAGTGAGACTCCCTCAGGGTTCAGTGTTAATCAGTGAGACTCCCATAGGGTTCAGTGTTAATCAGTGAGACTCCCACAGGGTTCAGTGTTAATCAGTCAGACTCCCACAGGGTTCAGTGTTAAACAGTGAGACTCCCACAGGGTTCACTGTTAGTCAGTGAGACTCCCTCAGGGTTCATGTGTTAATCAGTGAGACTCCCATAGGGTTCATTGTTAATCAGTGAGACTCCCACAGGATTCAGTGTTAATCAGTAAGACTCCCATAGGGTTCAGTGTTAATCAGTGAGACTTCCATAGGGTTCAGTGTTAATCAGTGAGACTCCCACAGGTTTCAGTGTTAATCAAGTGACACTCCCACAGTGTTCAGTGTTAATCAATGAGACTCCCACAGGGTTCAGTGTTAATGAGTGAGACTCCCATAGGGTTCAGTGTTAATCAGTGAGACTCCCATAGGGTTCAGTGTTAATCAGTGAGACTCCCATAGGGTTCAGTGTAAATCAGTGAGACTCCCACAAGGTTCATGTGTTAATCAGTGAGACTCCCATAGGGTTCAGTGTTAATCAATGAGACTCCCATAGGGTTCAGTGTTAATCAGTGAGACTCCCACAGGATTCAGTGTTAATCATTCAGACTCCCACAGTGTTCGGTGTTAATCAGTGAGACTCCCACACTGTTCAGTGTTAATCAGTGAGACTCCCTCAGGGTTCAGTGTTAATCACTGAGACTCCCACAGGGTTCAGTGTTAATCAGTGAGACTCCCATAGGGTTCAGTGTTAATCAGTGAGAATCCCATAGAGTTCAGTGTTAATCAGTGAGACTCCCACAGGGTTCAGTGTTAATCAGTGAGACTCCCATAGGGTTCAGTGTTAATCAGTGAGACTCCCACAGGTTTCAGTGTTAATCAGTGAGACTCCAATAGGGTTAAGTGTTAATCAGTGAGACCCCCATAGGGTTCGGTGTTAATCAGTGAGACTCCCTTAGGGTTTCAGTGTTAATCAGTACGACTCCAATAGGGTTAAGTGTTAATCAGTGAGACTCCCACAGGGTTCAGTGTTAATCAGTGAGACTCCCTTAGGGTTCAGTGTTAATCAGTGAGACTCCCTCAGGGTTCAGTGTTAATCAGTGAGACTCCCATGGGGTTCAGTGTTAATCAGTGAGACTCCCATAGGCTTCAGTGTTAATCAGTGAGACTCCCACAGGGTTCAGTGTTAATCAGTCAGACTCCCACATGGTTCAGTTTTAAACAGTGAGACTCCCACAGGGTTCACTGTTAGTCAGTGAGACTCCCATAGGGTTCAGTGTTAATCAGTGAGACTCCCACAGGGTTCAGTGTTTATCAGTGAGACTCCCATAGGGTTCAGTGTTAATCAGTGAGACTCCCTCAGGGTTCAGTGTTAATCAGTGAGACTCCCATAGGGTTCAGTGTTAATCAGTGAGACTCCCACAGGGTTCAGTGTTAATCAGTCAGACTCCCACAGGGTTCAGTGTTAAACAGTGAGACTCCCACAGGGTTCACTGTTAGTCAGTGAGACTCCCATAGGGTTCAGTGTTAATCAGTGAGACTCCCACAGGGTTCAGTGTTTATCAGTGAGACTCCCATAGGGTTCAGTGTTAATCAGTGAGATTCCCACAGGTTTCAGTGTTATTCAGCGAGACTCCCTCAGGGTTCAGTGTTAATCACTGAGACTCCCACAGGGTTCAGTGTTAATCAGTGAGACTCCCATAGGGTTCAGTGTTAATGAGTGAGAATCCCATAGAGTTCAGTGTTAATCAGTGAGACTCCCACAGGGTTCAGTGTTAATCAGTGAGACTCCCATAGGGTTCAGTGTTAATCAGTGAGACTCCCACAGGTTTCAGTGTTAATCAGTGAGACTCCAATAGGGTTAAGTGTTAATCAGTGAGACTCCCATAGGGTTCAGTGTTAATCAGTGAGACTCCCTTAGGGTTTCAGTGTTAATCAGTGAGGCTCCAATAGGGTTAAGTGTTAATCAGTGAGACTCCCACAGGGTTCAGTGTTAATCAGTGAGACTCCCATAGGGTTCAGTGTTAATCAGTGAGACTCCCACAGGTTTCAGTGTTAATCAATGAGACTCCCACAGGTTTCAGTGTTAATCATTGAGACTCCCACAGGGTTCAGTTTTAATCAGTAAGACTCCCATAGGGTTCAGTGTTAATCAGTGAGACTCCCACAGGGTTCAGTGTTAATCAAGTAACACTCCCACAGTGTTCAGTGTTAATCAATGAGACTCCCACAGGGTTCAGTGTTAATGAGTGAGACTCCCATAGGGTTCAGTGTTAATCAGTGAGACTCCCATAGGGTTCAGTGTTAATCAGTGAGACTCCCATAGGGTTCAGTGTTAATCAAGTGACACTCCCACAGTGTTCAGTGTTAATCAATGAGACTCCCATGGGGTTCAGTGTTAATCAGTGAGACTCCCATAGGCTTCAGTGTTAATCAGTGAGACTCCCACAGGGTTCAGTGTTAATCAGTCAGACTCCCACAGGGTTCAGTGTTAATCAGTGAGACTCCCTTAGGGTTCAGTGTTAATCAGTGAGACTCCCTCAGGGTTCAGTGTTAATCAGTGAGACTCCCATAGGGTTCAGTGTTAATCAATGAGACTCCCATAGGGTTCAGTGTTAATCAGTGAGACTCCCACAGGATTCAGTGTTAATCATTGAGACTCCCACAGTGTTCGGTGTTAATCAGTGAGACTCCCACACTGTTCAGTGTTAATCAGTGAGACTCCCTCAGGGTTCAGTGTTAATCACTGAGACTCCCACAGGGTTCAGTGTTAATCAGTGAGACTCCCATAGGGTTCAGTGTTAATCAGTGAGAATCCCATAGAGTTCAGTGTTAATCAGTGAGACTCCCTCAGGGTTCAGTGTTAATTAGTGAGACTCCCATAGGGTTCAGTGTTAATCAGTGAGACTCCCTCAGGGTTCAGTGTTAATCAGTGAGACTCCCATAGGGTTCAGTGTTAATCAGTGAGACTCCCACAGGGTTCAGTGTTAATCAGTCAGACTCCCACAGGGTTCAGTGTTAAACAGTGAGACTCCCACAGGGTTCACTGTTAGTCAGTGAGACTCCCTCAGGGTTCATGTGTTAATCACTGAGACTCCCATAGGGTTCATTGTTAATCAGTGAGACTCCCACAGGATTCAGTGTTAATCAGTAAGACTCCCATAGGGTTCAGTGTTAATCAGTGAGACTCCCATAGGGTTCAGTGTTAATCAGTGAGACTCCCACAGGTTTCAGTGTTAATCAAGTGACACTCCCACAGTGTTCAGTGTTAATCAATGAGACTCCCACAAGGTTCAGTGTTAATGAGTGAGACTCCCATAGGGTTCAGTGTTAATCAGTGAGACTCCCATAGGGTTCAGTGTTAATCAGTGAGACTCCCATAGGGTTCAGTGTAAATCAGTGAGACTCCCACAAGGTTCATGTGTTAATCAGTGAGACTCCCATAGGGTTCAGTGTTAATCAATGAGACTCCCATAGGGTTCAGTGTTAATCAGTGAGACTCCCACAGGATTCAGTGTTAATCATTGAGACTCCCACAGTGTTCGGTGTTAATCAGTGAGACTCCCACATTGTTCAGTGTTAATCAGTGAGACTCCCTCAGGGTTCAGTGTTAATCACTGAGACTCCCACAGGGTTCAGTGTTAATCAGTGAGACTCCCATAGGGTTCAGTTTTAATCAGTGAGAATCCCATAGAGTTCAGTGTTAATCAGTGAGACTCCCACAGGGTTCAGTGTTAATCAGTGAGACTCCCATAGGGTTCAGTGTTAATCAGTGAGACTCCCACAGGTTTCAGTGTTAATCAGTGAGACTCCAATAGGGTTAAGTGTTAATCAGTGAGACCCCCATAGGGTTCGGTGTTAATCAGTGAGACTCCCTTAGGGTTTCAGTGTTAATCAGTACGACTCCAATAGGGTTAAGTGTTAATCAGTGAGACTCCCACAGGGTTCAGTGTTAATCAGTGAGACTCCCTTAGGGTTCAGT
Organism: Petromyzon marinus; assembly: GCF_048934315.1. NCBI lineage: Eukaryota > Metazoa > Chordata > Hyperoartia > Petromyzontiformes > Petromyzontidae > Petromyzon > Petromyzon marinus. Next base: position 2,963,846 of record NW_027423612.1, read on the forward strand.
GTTAATCAGTGAGACTCCCTCAGGGTTCAGTGTTAATCAGTGAGACTCCCATGGGGTTCAGTGTTAATCAGTGAGACTCCCATAGGCTTCAGTGTTAATCAGTGAGACTCCCACAGGGTTCAGTGTTAATCAGTCAGACTCCCACAGGGTTCAGTGTTAAACAGTGAGACTCCCACAGGGTTCACTGTTAGTCAGTGAGACTCCCATAGGGTTCAGTGTTAATCAGTGAGACTCCCACAGGGTTCAGTGTTTATCAGTGAGACTCCCATAGGGTTCAGTGTTAATCAGTGAGACTCCCTCAGGGTTCAGTGTTAATCAGTGAGACTCCCATAGGGTTCAGTGTTAATCAGTGAGACTCCCACAGGGTTCAGTGTTAATCAGTCAGACTCCCACAGGGTTCAGTGTTAAACAGTGAGACTCCCACAGGGTTCACTGTTAGTCAGTGAGACTCCCATAGGGTTCAGTGTTAATCAGTGAGACTCCCACAGGGTTCAGTGTTTATCAGTGAGACTCCCATAGGGTTCAGTGTTAATCAGTAAGATTCCCACAGGTTTCAGTGTTAATCAGCGAGACTCCCTCAGGGTTCAGTGTTAATCAGTGAGACTCCCTCAGGGTTAATGTGTTAATCAGTGAGACTCCCATAGGGTTCATTGTTAATCAGTGAGACTCCCACACTGTTCAGTGTTAATCAGTGAGACCCCTCAGGGTTCAGTGTTAATCACTGAGACTCCCACAGAGTTCAGTGTTAATCAGTGAGACTCCCATAGGGTTCAGTGTTAATGAGTGAGAATCCCATAGAGTTCAGTGTTAATCAGTGAGACTCCCACAGGGTTCAGTGTTAATCAGTGAGACTCCCATAGGGTTCAGTGTTAATCAGTGAGACTCCCACAGGTTTCAGTGTTAATCAGTGAGACTCCAATAGGGTTAAGTGTTAATCAGTGAGACTCCCATAGGGTTAAGTGTTAATCAGTGAGACTCCCACAGGGTTCAGTGTTAATCAGTGAGACTCCCATAGGGTTCAGTGTTAATCAGTGAGACTCCCACAGGTTTCAGTGTTAATCAATGAGACTCCCACAGGTTTCAGTGTTAATCATTGAGACTCCCACAGGGTTCAGTTTTAATCAGTAAGACTCCCATAGGGTTCAGTGTTAATTAGTGAGACTCCCACAGGGTTCAGTGTTAATCAAGTAACACTCCCACAGTGTTCAGTGTTAATCAATGAGACTCCCACATGGTTCAGTGTTAATGAGTGAGACTCCCATAGGGTTCAGTGTTAATCAGTGAGACTCCCATAGGGTTCAGTGTTAATCAGTGAGACTCCCATAGGGTTCAGTGTTAATCAAGTGACACTCCCACAGTGTTCAGTGTTAATCAATGAGACTCCCATGGGGTTCAGTGTTAATCAGTGAGACTCCCATAGGCTTCAGTGTTAATCAGTGAGACTCCCACAGGGTTCAGTGTTAATCAGTCAGACTCCCACAGGGTTCAGTGTTAATCAGTGAGACTCCCTTAGGGTTCAGTGTTAATCAGTGAGACTCCCTCAGGGTTCAGTGTTAATCAGTGAGACTCCCATAGGGTTAAGTGTTAATCAGTGAGACTCCCATGGGGTTCAGTGTTAATCAGTGAGACTCCCATAGGGTTAAGTGTTAATCAGTGAGACTCCCATGGGGTTCAGTGTTAATCAGTGAGACTCCCATAGGCTTCATTGGTAATCAGTGAGACTCCCACAGGGTTCAGTGTTAATCAGTGAGACTACCACAGGGTTCAGGGTTAATCATTGAGACTCCCACAGGGTTCAGTGTTAATCAGTAAGACTCCCATAGGGTTCAGTGTTAATCAGTGAGACTCCCTCAGGGTTCAGTGTTAATCAGTGAGACTCCCATAGGGTTCAGTGTTAATCAATGAGACTTCCATAGGGTTCAGTGTTAATCAGTGAGACTCCCACAGGTTTCAGTGTTAATCAGCGAGACTCCCTCAGGGTTCAGTGTTAATCAGTGAGACTCCCTCAGGGTTCATGTGTTAATCAGTGAGACTCCCATAGGGTTCATTGTTAATCAGTGAGACTCCCACAGGATTCAGTGTTAATCATTGAGACTCCCACAGTGTTCGGTGTTAATCAGTGAGACTCCCACACTGTTCAGTGTTAATCAGTGAGACCCCTCAGGGTTCAGTGTTAATCACTGAGACTCCCACAGGGTTCAGTGTTAATCAGTGAGACTCCCATAGGGTTCAGTGTTAATGAGTGAGAATCCCATAGAGTTCAGTGTTAATCAGTGAGACTCCCACAGGGTTCAGTGTTAATCAGTGAGACTCCCATAGGGTTAAGTGTTAATCAGTGAGACTCCCACAGGGTTCAGTGTTAATCAGTGAGACTCCCATAGGGTTCAGTGTTAATCAGTGAGACTCCCACAGGTTTCAGTGTTAATCAATGAGACTCCCACAGGTTTCAGTGTTAATCAATGAGACTCCCACAGGGTTCAGTTTTAATCAGTAAGACTCCCATAGGGTTCAGTGTTAATCAGTGAGAATCCCACAGGGTTCAGTGTTAATCAAGTGACACTCCCACAGTGTTCAGTGTTAATCAATGAGACTCCCACAGGGTTCAGTGTTAATGAGTGAGACTCCCATAGGGTTCAGTGTTAATCAGTGAGACTCCCATAGGGTTCAGTGTTAATCAGTGAGACTCCCATAGGGTTCAGTGTTAATCAAGTGACACTCCCACAGTGTTCAGTGTTAATCAATGAGACTCCCACAGGGTTCAGTGTTAATGAGTGAGACTCCCATAGGGTTCAGTGTTAATCAGTGAGACTCCCATAGGGTTCAGTGTTAATCAGTGAGACTCCCATAGGGTTCAGTGTTAATCAATGAGACTCCCATAGGGTTCAGTGTTAATCAGTGAGACTCCCACAGGTTTCAGTGTTAATCAGTGAGACTCCCTCAGGGTTCAGTGTTAATCAGTGAGACTCCCTCAGGGTTCATGTGTTAATCAGTGAGACTCCCATAGGGTTCATTGTTAATCAGTGAGACTCCCACAGGATTCAGTGTTAATCAGTAAGACTCCCATAGGGTTCAGTGTTAATCAGTGCGACTCCCATAGGGTTCAGTGTTAATCAGTGAGACTCCCACAGGTTTCAGTGTTAATCAAGTGACACTCCCACAGTGTTCAGTGTTAATCAATGAGACTCCTACAGGGTTCAGTGTTAATGAGTGAGACTCCCATAGGGTTCAGTGTTAATCAGTGAGACTCCCATAGGGTTCAGTGTTAATCAGTGAGACTCCCATAGGGTTCAGTGTAAATCAGTGAGACTCCCACAAGGTTCATGTGTTAATCAGTGAGACTCCCATAGGGTTCAGTGTTAATCAATGAGACTCCCATAGGGTTCAGTGTTAATCAGTGAGACTCCCACAGGATTCAGTGTTAATCATTGAGACTCCCACAGTGTTCGGTGTTAATCAGTGAGACTCCCACACTGTTCAGTGTTAATCAGTGAGACTCCCTCAGGGTTCAGTGTTAATCACTGAGACTCCCACAGGGTTCAGTGTTAATCAGTGAGACTCCCATAGGGTTCAGTGTTAATCAGTGAGAATCCCATAGAGTTCAGTGTTAATCAGTGAGACTCCCACAGGGTTCAGTGTTAATCAGTGAGACTCCCATAGGGTTCAGTGTTAATCAGTGAGACTCCCACAGGTTTCAGTGTTAATCAGTGAGACTCCAATAGGGTTAAGTGTTAATCAGTGAGACCCCCATAGGGTTCGGTGTTAATCAGTGAGACTCCCTTAGGGTTCAGTGTTAAGCAGTGAGACTCCCTCAGGGTTCAGTGTTAATCAGTGAGACTCCCATCGGGTTCAGTGTTAATCAGTGAGACTCCCATAGGCTTCAGTGTTAATCAGTGAGACTCCCACAGGGTTCAGTGTTAATCAGTCAGACTCCCACAGGGTTCAGTGTTAAACAGTGAGACTCCCACAGGGTTCACTGTTAGTCAGTGAGACTCCCATAGGGTTCAGTGTTAATCAGTGAGACTCCCACAGGGTTCAGTGTTTATCAGTGAGACTCCCATAGGGTTCAGTGTTAATCAGTGAGTCCCCCACAAGGTTCAGTGTTAATCAGTGAGACTTCCACAGGGTTCAGTGTTAATCAGTGAGACTCCCACAGGGTTCAGTGTTAATCAGTGAGACTGCCATAGGTTTCAGTGTTAATCAGTGAGAATCCCATAGGGTTCAGTGTTAATCAGTGAGACTCCCACAGGGTTCAGTGTTAATCAGTGAGACTCCCATAGGGTTCAGTGTTAATCACTGAGACTCCAACAGGTTTCAGTGTTAATCAGTGAGACTCCAATAGGGTTAAGTGTTAATCAGTGAGACTCCCACAGGGTTCAGTGTTAATCAGTGAGAATCCCTTAGGGTTCAGTGTTAATCAGTGAGACTCCCTCAGCGTTCAGTGTTAATCAGTGAGACTCCCATAGGGTTAAGTGTTAATCAGTGAGACTCCCATGGGGTTCAGTGTTAATCAGTGAGACTCCCATAGGGTTAAGTGTTAATCAGTGAGACTCCCATGGGGTTCAGTGTTAATCAGTGAGACTCCCATAGGCTTCAGTGGTAATCAGTGAGACTCTCACAGGGTTCAGTGTTAATCAGTGAGACTACCACAGGGTTCAGGGTTAATCAGTGAGACTCCCACAGGGTTCAGTGTTAATCAGTAAGACTCCCATAGGGTTCAGTGTTAATCAGTGAGACTCCCTCAGGGTTCAGTGTTAATCAGTGAGACTCCTATAGGGTTCAGTGTTAATCAATGAGACTCCCATAGGGTTCAGTGTTAATCAGTGAGATTCCCACAGGTTTCAGTGTTAATCAGCGAGACTCCCTCAGGGTTCAGTGTTAATCAGTGAGACTCCCTCAGGGTTCATGTGTTAATCAGTGAGACTCCCATAGGGTTCATTGTTAATCAGTGAGACTCCCTCAGGGTTAATGTGTTAATCAGTGAGACTCCCATAGAGTTCATTGTTAATCAGTGAGACTCCCACACTGTTCAGTGTTAATCAGTGAGACCCCTCAGGGTTCAGTGTTAATCACTGAGACTCCCACAGGGTTCAGTGTTAATCAGTGAGACTCCCATAGGGTTCAGTGTTAATGAGTGAGAATCCCATAGAGTTCAGTGTTAATCAGTGAGACTCCCACAGGGTTCAGTGTTAATCAGTGAGACTCCCATAGGGTTCAGTGTTAATCAGTGAGACTCCCACAGGTTTCAGTGTTAATCAGTGAGACTCCAATAGGGTTAAGTGTTAATCAGTGAGACTCCCATAGGGTTAAGTGTTAATCAGTGAGACTCCCACAGGGTTCAGTGTTAATCAGTGAGACTCCCATAGGGTTCAGTGTTAATCAGTGAGACTCCCATAGGGTTCAGTGTTAATCAGTGAGACTCCCACAGGTTTCAGTGTTAATCAATGAGACTCCCACAGGTTTCAGTGTTAATCATTGAGACTCCCACAGGGTTCAGTTTTAATCAGTAAGACTCCCATAGGGTTCAGTGTTAATCAGTGAGACTCCCACAGGGTTCAGTGTTAATCAAGTAACACTCCCACAGTGTTCAGTGTTAATCAATGAGACTCCCACATGGTTCAGTGTTAATGAGTGAGACTCCCATAGGGTTCAGTGTTAATCAGTGAGACTCCCATAGGGTTCAGTGTTAATCAGTGAGACTCCCATAGGGTTCAGTGTTAATCAAGTGACACTCCCACAGTGTTCAGTGTTAATCAATGAGACTCCCATGGGGTTCAGTGTTAATCAGTGAGACTCCCATAGGCTTCAGTGTTAATCAGTGAGACTCCCACAGGGTTCAGTGTTAATCAGTCAGACTCCCACAGGGTTCAGTGTTAATCAGTGAGACTCCCTTAGGGTTCAGTGTTAATCAGTGAGACTCCCTCAGGGTTCAGTGTTAATCAGTGAGACTCCCATAGGGTTAAGTGTTAATCAGTGAGACTCCCATGGGGTTCAGTGTTAATCAGTGAGACTCCCATAGGGTTAAGTGTTAATCATTGAGACTCCCATGGGGTTCAGTGTTAATCAGTGAGACTCCCATAGGCTTCAGTGGTAATCAGTGAGACTCCCACAGGGTTCAGTGTTAATCAGTGAGACTACCACAGGGTTCAGGGTTAATCATTGAGACTCCCACAGGGTTCAGTGTTAATCAGTAAGACTCCCATAGGGTTCAGTGTTAATCAGTGAGACTCCCTCAGGGTTCAGTGTTAATCAGTGAGACTCCCATAGGGTTCAGTGTTAATCAATGAGACTTCCATAGGGTTCAGTGTTAATCAGTGAGACTCCCACAGGTTTCAGTGTTAATCAGCGAGACTCCCTCAGGGTTCAGTGTTAATCAGTGAGACTCCCTCAGGGTTCATGTGTTAATCAGTGAGACTCCCATAGGGTTCATTGTTAATCAGTGAGACTCCCACAGGATTCAGTGTTAATCATTGAGACTCCCACAGTGTTCGGTGTTAATCAGTGAGACTCCCACACTGTTCAGTGTTAATCAGTGAGACCCCTCAGGGTTCAGTGTTAATCACTGAGACTCCCACAGGGTTCAGTGTTAATCAGTGAGACTCCCATAGGGTTCAGTGTTAATGAGTGAGAATCCCATAGAGTTCAGTGTTAATCAGTGAGACTCCCACAGGGTTCAGTGTTAATCAGTGAGACTCCCATAGGGTTAAGTGTTAATCAGTGAGACTCCCACAGGGTTCAGTGTTAATCAGTGAGACTCCCATAGGGTTCAGTGTTAATCAGTGAGACTCCCACAGGTTTCAGTGTTAATCAATGAGACTCCCACAGGTTTCAGTGTTAATCAATGAGACTCCCACAGGGTTCAGTTTTAATCAGTAAGACTCCCATAGGGTTCAGTGTTAATCAGTGAGAATCCCACAGGGTTCAGTGTTAATCAAGTGACACTCCCACAGTGTTCAGTGTTAATCAATGAGACTCCCACAGGGTTCAGTGTTAATGAGTGAGACTCCCATAGGGTTCAGTGTTAATCAGTGAGACTCCCATAGGGTTCAGTGTTAATCAGTGAGACTCCCATAGGGTTCAGTGTTAATCAAGTGACACTCCCACAGTGTTCAGTGTTAATCAATGAGACTCCCACAGGGTTCAGTGTTAATGAGTGAGACTCCCATAGGGTTCAGTGTTAATCAGTGAGACTCCCATAGGGTTCAGTGTTAATCAGTGAGACTCCCATAGGGTTCAGTGTTAATCAATGAGACTCCCATAGGGTTCAGTGTTAATCAGTGAGACTCCCACAGGTTTCAGTGTTAATCAGTGAGACTCCCTCAGGGTTCAGTGTTAATCAGTGAGACTCCCTCAGGGTTCATGTGTTAATCAGTGAGACTCCCATAGGGTTCATTGTTAATCAGTGAGACTCCCACAGGATTCAGTGTTAATCAGTAAGACTCCCATAGGGTTCAGTGTTAATCAGTGCGACTCCCATAGGGTTCAGTGTTAATCAGTGAGACTCCCACAGGTTTCAGTGTTAATCAAGTGACACTCCCACAGTGTTCAGTGTTAATCAATGAGACTCCTACAGGGTTCAGTGTTAATGAGTGAGACTCCCATAGGGTTCAGTGTTAATCAGTGAGACTCCCATAGGGTTCAGTGTTAATCAGTGAGACTCCCATAGGGTTCAGTGTAAATCAGTGAGACTCCCACAAGGTTCATGTGTTAATCAGTGAGACTCCCATAGGGTTCAGTGTTAATCAATGAGACTCCCATAGGGTTCAGTGTTAATCAGTGAGACTCCCACAGGATTCAGTGTTAATCATTGAGACTCCCACAGTGTTCGGTGTTAATCAGTGAGACTCCCACACTGTTCAGTGTTAATCAGTGAGACTCCCTCAGGGTTCAGTGTTAATCACTGAGACTCCCACAGGGTTCAGTGTTAATCAGTGAGACTCCCATAGGGTTCAGTGTTAATCAGTGAGAATCCCATAGAGTTCAGTGTTAATCAGTGAGACTCCCACAGGGTTCAGTGTTAATCAGTGAGACTCCCATAGGGTTCAGTGTTAATCAGTGAGACTCCCACAGGTTTCAGTGTTAATCAGTGAGACTCCAATAGGGTTAAGTGTTAATCAGTGAGACCCCCATAGGGTTCGGTGTTAATCAGTGAGACTCCCTTAGGGTTCAGTGTTAAGCAGTGAGACTCCCTCAGGGTTCAGTGTTAATCAGTGAGACTCCCATGGGGTTCAGTGTTAATCAGTGAGACTCCCATAGGCTTCAGTGTTAATCAGTGAGACTCCCACACGGTTCAGTGTTAATCAGTCAGACTCCCACAGGGTTCAGTGTTAAACAGTGAGACTCCCACAGGGTTCACTGTTAGTCAGTGAGACTCCCATAGGGTTCAGTGTTAATCAGTGAGACTCCCACAGGGTTCAGTGTTTATCAGTGAGACTCCCATAGGGTTCAGTGTTAATCAGTGAGTCCCCCACAAGGTTCAGTGTTAATCAGTGAGACTTCCACAGGGTTCAGTGTTAATCAGTGAGACTCCCACAGGGTTCAGTGTTAATCAGTGAGACTGCCATAGGTTTCAGTGTTAATCAGTGAGAATCCCATAGGGTTCAGTGTTAATCAGTGAGACTCCCACAGGGTTCAGTGTTAATCAGTGAGACTCCCATAGGGTTCAGTGTTAATCACTGAGACTCCAACAGGTTTCAGTGTTAATCAGTGAGACTCCAATAGGGTTAAGTGTTAATCAGTGAGACTCCCACAGGGTTCAGTGTTAATCAGTGAGAATCCCTTAGGGTTCAGTGTTAATCAGTGAGACTCCCTCAGCGTTCAGTGTTAATCAGTGAGACTCCCATAGGGTTAAGTGTTAATCAGTGAGACTCCCATGGGGTTCAGTGTTAATCAGTGAGACTCCCATAGGGTTAAGTGTTAATCAGTGAGACTCCCATGGGGTTCAGTGTTAATCAGTGAGACTCCCATAGGCTTCAGTGGTAATCAGTGAGACTCTCACAGGGTTCAGTGTTAATCAGTGAGACTACCACAGGGTTCAGGGTTAATCAGTGAGACTCCCACAGGGTTCAGTGTTAATCAGTAAGACTCCCATAGGGTTCAGTGTTAATCAGTGAGACTCCCTCAGGGTTCAGTGTTAATCAGTGAGACTCCTATAGGGTTCAGTGTTAATCAATGAGACTCCCATAGGGTTCAGTGTTAATCAGTGAGATTCCCACAGGTTTCAGTGTTAATCAGCGAGACTCCCTCAGGGTTCAGTGTTAATCAGTGAGACTCCCTCAGGGTTCATGTGTTAATCAGTGAGACTCCCATAGGGTTCATTGTTAATCAGTGAGACTCCCACAGGATTCAGTGTTAATCATTGAGACTCCCACAGTGTTTGGTGTTAATCAGTGAGACTCCCACACTGTTCAGTGTTAATCAGTGAGACCCCTCAGGGTTCAGTGTTAATCACTGAGACTCCCACAGGGTTCAGTGTTAATCAGTGAGACTCCCATAGGGTTCAGTGTTAATGAGTGAGAATCCCATAGAGTTCAATGTTAATCAGTGAGACTCCCACAGGGTTCAGTGTTAATCAGTGAGACTCCCATAGGGTTCAGTGTTAATCAGTGAGACTCCCACAGGTTTCAGTGTTAATCAGTGAGACTCCAATAGGGTTAAGTGTTAATCAGTGAGACTCCCATAGGGTTCAGGGTTAATCAGTGAGACTCCCTTAGGGTTTCAGTGTTAATCAGTGAGGCTCCAATAGGGTTAAGTGTTAATCAGTGAGACTCCCACAGGGTTCAGTGTTAATCAGTGAGACTCCCACAGGGTTCAGTGTTAATCAAGTAACACTCCCACAGTGTTCAGTGTTAATCAATGAGACTCCCACAGGGTTCAGTGTTAATGAGTGAGACTCCCATAGGGTTCAGTGTTAATCAGTGAGACTCCCATAGGGTTCAGTGTTAATCAGTGAGACTCCCATAGGGTTCAGTGTTAATCAAGTGACACTCCCACAGTGTTCAGTGTTAATCAATGAGACTCCCATGGGGTTCAGTGTTAATCAGTGAGACTCCCATAGGCTTCAGTGTTAATCAGTGAGACTCCCACAGGGTTCAGTGTTAATCAGTCAGACTCCCACAGGGTTCAGTGTTAATCAGTGAGACTCCCTTAGGGTTCAGTGTTAATCAGTGAGACTCCCTCAGGGTTCAGTGTTAATCAGTGAGACTCCCATAGGGTTAAGTGTTAATCAGTGAGACTCCCATGGGGTTCAGTGTTAATCAGTGAGACTCCCATAGGGTTAAGTGTTAATCAGTGAGACTCCCATGGGGTTCAGTGTTAATCAGTGAGACTCCCATAGGCTTCAGTGGTAATCAGTGAGACTCCCACAGGGTTCAGTGTTAATCAGTGAGACTACCACAGGGTTCAGGGTTAATCATTGAGACTCCCACAGGGTTCAGTGTTAATCAGTAAGACTCCCATAGGGTTCAGTGTTAATCAGTGAGACTCCCTCAGGGTTCAGTTTTAATCAGTGAGACTCCCATAGGGTTCAGTGTTAATCAATGAGACTTCCATAGGGTTCAGTGTTAATCAGTCAGACTCCCACAGGTTTCAGTGTTAATCAGCGAGACTCCCTCAGGGTTCAGTGTTAATCAGTGAGGCTCCAATAGGGTTAAGTGTTAATCAGTGAGACTCCCATAGGGTTCAGTGTTAATCAGTGAGACTCCCACAGGGTTCAGTGTTAATCAAGTAACACTCCCACAGTGTTCAGTGTTAATCAATGAGACTCCCACAGGGTTCAGTGTTAATGAGTGAGACTCCCATAGGGTTCAGTGTTAATCAGTGAGACTCCCATAGGGTTCAGTGTTAATCAGTGAGACTCCCATAGGGTTCAGTGTTAATCAAGTGACACTCCCACAGTGTTCAGTGTTAATCAATGAGACTCCCATGGGGTTCAGTGTTAATCAGTGAGACTCCCATAGGCTTCAGTGTTAATCAGTGAGACTCCCACAGGGTTCAGTGTTAATCAGTCAGACTCCCACAGGGTTCAGTGTTAATCAGTGAGACTCCCTTAGGGTTCAGTGTTAATCAGTGAGACTCCCTCAGGGTTCAGTGTTAATCAGTGAGACTCCCATAGGGTTAAGTGTTAATCAGTGAGACTCCCATGGGGTTCAGTGTTAATCAGTGAGACTCCCATAGGGTTAAGTGTTAATCAGTGAGACTCCCATGGGGTTCAGTGTTAATCAGTGAGACTCCCATAGGCTTCAGTGGTAATCAGTGAGACTCCCACAGGGTTCAGTGTTAATCAGTGAGACTACCACAGGGTTCAGGGTTAATCATTGAGACTACCACAGGGTTCAGTGTTAATCAGTAAGACTCCCATAGGGTTCAGTGTTAATCAGTGAGACTCCCTCAGGGTTCAGTGTTAATCAGTGAGACTCCCATAGGGTTCAGTGTTAATCAATGAGACTTCCATAGGGTTCAGTGTTAATCAGTGAGACTCCCACAGGTTTCAGTGTTAATCAGCGAGACTCCCTCAGGGTTCAGTGTTAATCAGTGAGACTCCCTCAGGGTTCATGTGTTAATCAGTGAGACTCCCATAGGGTTCATTGTTAATCAGTGAGACTCCCACAGGATTCAGTGTTAATCATTGAGACTCCCACAGTGTTCGGTGTTAATCAGTGAGACTCCCACACTGTTCAGTGTTAATCAGTGAGACCCCTCAGGGTTCAGTGTTAATCACTGAGACTCCCACAGGGTTCAGTGTTAATCAGTGAGACTCCCATAGGGTTCAGTGTTAATGAGTGAGAATCCCATAGAGTTCAGTGTTAATCAGTGAGACTCCCACAGGGTTCAGTGTTAATCAGTGAGACTCCCATAGGGTTAAGTGTTAATCAGTGAGACTCCCACAGGTTTCAGTGTTAATCAATGAGACTCCTACAGGTTTCAGTGTTAATCAATGAGACTCCCACAGGGTTCAGTTTTAATCAGTAAGACTCCCATAGGGTTCAGTGTTAATCAGTGAGACTCCCACAGGGTTCAGTGTTAATCAAGTGACACTCCCACAGTGTTCAGTGTTAATCAATGAGACTCCCACAGGGTTCAGTGTTAATGAGTGAGACTCCCATAGGGTTCAGTGTTAATCATTGAGACTCCCATAGGGTTCAGTGTTAATCAGTGAGACTCCCATAGGGTTCAGTGTTAATCAAGTGACACTCCCACAGTGTTCAGTGTTAATCAATGAGACTCCCACAGGGTTCAGTGTTAATGAGTGAGACTCCCATAGGGTTCAGTGTTAATCAGTGAGACTCCCATAGGGTTCAGTGTTAATCAGTGAGACTCCCATAGGGTTCAGTGTTAATCAATGAGACTCCCATAGGGTTCAGTGTTAATCAGTGAGACTCCCACAGGTTTCAGTGTTAATCAGTGAGACTCCCTCAGGGTTCAGTGTTAATCAGTGAGACTCCCTCAGGGTTCATGTGTTAATCAGTGAGACTCCCATAGGGTTCATTGTTAATCAGTGAGACTCCCACAGGATTCAGTGTTAATCAGTAAGACTCCCATAGGGTTCAGTGTTAATCAGTGAGACTCCCATAGGGTTCAGTGTTAATCAGTGAGACTCCCACAGGTTTCAGTGTTAATCAAGTGACACTCCCACAGTGTTCAGTGTTAATCAATGAGACTCCCACAGGGTTCAGTGTTAATCAGTGAGACTCCAATAGGGTTAAGTGTTAATCAGTGAGACCCCCATAGGGTTCGGTGTTAATCAGTAAGACTCCCTTAGAGTTTCAGTGTTAATCAGTACGACTCCAATAGGGTTAAGTGTTAATCAGTGAGACTCCCACAGGGTTCAGTGTTAATCAGTGAGACTCCCTTAGGGTTCAGTGTTAATCAGTGAGACTCCCTCAGGGTTCAGTGTTAATCAGTGAGACTCCCATGGGGTTCAGTGTTAATCAGTGAGACTCCCATAGGCTTCAGTGTTAATCAGTGAGACTCCCACAGGGTTCAGTGTTAATCAGTCAGACTCCCACAGGGTTCAGTGTTAAACAGTGAGACTCCCACAGGGTTCACTGTTAGTCAGTGAGACTCCCATAGGGTTCAGTGTTAATCAGTGAGACTCCCACAGGGTTCAGTGTTTATCAGTGAGACTCCCATAGGGTTCAGTGTTAATCAGTGAGTCCCCCACAAGGTTCAGTGTTAATCAGTGAGACTGCCATAGGTTTCAGTGTTAATCAGTGAGAATCCCATAGGGTTCAGTGTTAATCAGTGAGACTCCCACAGGGTTCAGTGTTAATCAGTGAGACTCCCATAGGGTTCAGTGTTAATCACTGAGACTCCAACAGGTTTCCGTGTTAATCAGTGAGACTCCAATAGGGTTAAGTGTTAATCAGTGATACTCCCACAGGGTTCAGTGTTAATCAGTGAGACTCCCTTAGGGTTCAGTGTTAATCAGTGAGACTCCCTCAGCGTTCAGTGTTAATCAGTGAGACTCCCATAGGGTTAAGTGTTAATCAGTGAGACTCCCATGGGGTTCAGTTTTAATCAGTGAGACTCCCATAGGGTTAAGTGTTAATCAGTGAGACTCCCATGGGGTTCAGTGTTAATCAGTGAGACTCCCATAGGCTTCAGTGGTAATCAGTGAGACTCTCACAGGGTTCAGTGTTAATCAGTGAGACTACCACAGGGTTCAGGGTTAATCAGTGAGACTCCCACAGGGTTCAGTGTTAATCAGTAAGACTCCCATAGGGTTCAGTGTTAATCAGTGAGACTCCCTCAGGGTTCAGTGTTAATCAGTGAGACTCCCATAGGGTTCAGTGTTAATCAATGAGACTCCCATAGGGTTCAGTGTTAATCAGTGAGATTCCCACAGGTTTCAGTGTTAATCAGCGAGACTCCCTCAGGGTTCAGTGTTAATCAGTGAGACTCCCTCAGGGTTCATGTGTTAATCAGTGAGAATCCCATAGGGTTCATTGTTAATCAGTGAGACTCCCACAGGATTCAGTGTTAATCATTGAGACTCCCACAGTGTTCGGTGTTAATAAGTGAGACTCCCACACTGTTCAGTGTTAATCAGTGAGACCCCTCAGGGTTCAGTGTTAATCACTGAGACTCCCACAGGGTTCAGTGTTAATCAGTGAGACTCCCATAGGGTTCAGTGTTAATGAGTGAGAATCCCATAGAGTTCAATGTTAATCAGTGAGACTCCCACAGGGTTCAGTGTTAATCAGTGAGACTCCCATAGGGTTCAGTGTTAATCAGTGAGACTCCCACAGGTTTCAGTGTTAATCAGTGAGACTCCAATAGGGTTAAGTGTTAATCAGTGAGACTCCCATAGGGTTCAGTGTTAATCAGTGAGACTCCCTTAGGGTTTCAGTGTTAATCAGTGAGGCTCCAATAGGGTTAAGTGTTAATCAGTGAGACTCCCACAGGGTTCAGTGTTAATGAGTGAGACTCCCATAGGGTTCAGTGTTAATCAGTGAGACTCCCACAGGTTTCAGTGTTAACCAATGAGACTCCCACAGGTTTCAGTGTTAATCAATGAGACTCCCACAGGGTTCAGTTTTAATCAGTAAGACTCCCATAGGGTTCAGTGTTAATCAGTGAGACTCCCACAGGGTTCAGTGTTAATCAAGTAACACTCCCACAGTGTTCAGTGTTAATCAATGAGACTCCCACAGGGTTCAGTGTTAATGAGTGAGACTCCCATAGGGTTCAGTGTTAATCAGTGAGACTCCCATAGGGTTCAGTGTTAATCAGTGAGACTCCCATAGGGTTCAGTGTTAATCAAGTGACACTCCCACAGTGTTCAGTGTTAATCAATGAGACTCCCACAGGGTTCAGTGTTAATGAGTGAGACTCCCATAGGGTTCAGTGTTAATCAGTGAGTCTCCCATAGGGTTCAGTGTTAATCAGTGAGACTCCCATAGGGTTCAGTGTAAATCAGTGAGACTCCCACAGGGTTCATGTGTTAATCAGTGAGACTCCCATAGGGTTCAGTGTTAATCAATGAGACTCCCATAGGTTTCAGTGTTAATCAGTGAGACTCCCACAGGTTTCAGTGTTAATCAGTGAGACTCCCTCAGGGTTCAGTGTTAATCAGTGAGACTCCCTCAGGGTTCATGTGTTAATCAGTGAGACTCCCATAGGGTTCATTGTTAATCAGTGAGACTCCCACAGGATTCGGTGTTAATCAGTAAGACTCCCATAGGGTTCAGTGTTAATCAGTGAGACTCCCATAGGGTTCAGTGTTAATCAGTGAGACTCCCACAGGGTTCAGTGTTAATCAAGTGACACTCCCAGTGTTCAGTGTTAATCAATGAGACTCCCACAGGGTTCAGTGTTAATCAGTGAGACTCCCATAGGGTTCAGTGTTAATCAGTGAGACTCCCATAGGGTTCAGTGTAAATCAGTGAGACTCCCACAGGGTTCATGTGTTAATCAGTGAGACTCCCATAGGGTTCGTGTTAAACAATGAGACTCCCATAGGGTTCAGTGTTAATCAGTGAGACTCCCACAGGATTCAGTGTTAATCATTGAGACTCCCACAGTGTTCGGTGTTAATCAGTGAGACTCCCACACTGTTCAGTGTTAATCAGTGAGACTCCCACAGGTTTCAGTGTTAATCAGTGAGACTCCCATAGGGTTCAGTGTAAATCAGTGAGACTCCCACAGGGTTCATGTGTTAATCAGTGAGACTCCCATAGGGTTCAGTGTTAATCAATGAGACTCCCATAGGGTTCAGTGTTAATCAGTGAGACTCCCACAGGTTTCAGTGTTAATCAGTGAGACTCCCTCAGGGTTCAGTGTTAATCAGTGAGACTCCCTCAGGGTTCATGTGTTAATCAGTGAGACTCCCATAGGGTTCATTGTTAATCAGTGAGACTCCCACAGGATTCAGTGTTAATCAGTAAGACTCCCATAGGGTTCAGTGTTAATCAGTGAGACTCACATAGGGTTCAGTGTTAATCAGCGAGCCTACCACAGGGTTCAGGGTTAATCAGTGAGACTCTAATAGGGTTAAGTGTTAATCAGTGAGACTCCCATAGGGTTCAGTGTTAATCAGTGAGACTCCCATAGGGTTCAGTGTTAATCAGTGAGACTCCCTTAGGGTTTCAGTGTTAATCAGTGACGCTCCAATAGGGTTAAGTGTTAATCAGTGAGACGCCCACAGGGTTCAGTGTTAATCAGTGAGACTCCCATAGGGTTCAGTGTTAATCAGTGAGACTCCCACAGGTTTCAGTGTTAATCAATGAGACTCCCACAGGTTTCAGTGTTAATCAGTGAGACTCCCACAGGGTTCAGTGTTAATGAGTGAGACTCCCATAGGGTTCAGTGTTAATCAGTGAGACTCCATTGGGTTCAGTGTTAATCAGTGAGACTCCCATAGGGTTCAGTGTTAATCAAGTGACACTCCCACAGTGTTCATTGTTAATCAATGAGACTCCCACAGGGTTCAGTGTTAATGAGTGAGACTCCCATAGGGTTCAGTGTTAATCAGTGAGACTCCCATAGGGTTCAGTGTTAATCAGTGAGACTCCCATAGGGTTCAGTGTAAATCAGTGAGACTCCCACAGGGTTCATGTGTTAATCAGTGAGACTCCCATAGGGTTCAGTGTTAATCAATGAGACTCCCATAGGGTTCAGTGTTAATCAGTGAGACTCCCACAGGTTTCAGTGTTAATCAGTGAGACTCCCTCAGGGTTCAGTGTTAATCAGTGAGACTCCCTCAGGGTTCATGTATTAATCAGTGAGACTCCCATAGGGTTCATTGTTAATCAGTGAGACTCCCACAGGATTCAGTGTTAATCAGTAAGACTCCCATAGGGTTCAGTGTTAATCAGTGAGACTCCCATAGGGTTCAGTGTTAATCAGTGAGACTCCCACAGGGTTCAGTGTTAATCAAGTGACACTCCCAGTGTTCAGTGTTAATCAATGAGACTCCCACAGGGTTCAGTGTTAATCAGTGAGACTCCCATAGGGTTCAGTGTTAATCAGTGAGACTCCCATAGGGTTCAGTGTAAATCAGTGAGACTCCCACAGGGTTCATGTGTTAATCAGTGAGACTCCCATAGGGTTCGTGTTAAACAATGAGACTCCCATAGGGTTCAGTGTTAATCAGTGAGACTCCCACAGGATTCAGTGTTAATCATTGAGACTCCCACAGTGTTCGGTGTTAATCAGTGAGACTCCCACACTGTTCAGTGTTAATCAGTGAGACTCCCACAGGTTTCAGTGTTAATCAGTACGACTCCAATAGGGTTAAGTGTTAATCAGTGAGACTCCCACAGGGTTCAGTGTTAATCAGTGAGACTCCCTTAGGGTTCAGTGTTAATCAGTGAGACTCCCTCAGGGTTCAGTGTTAATCAGTGAGACTCCCATGGGGTTCAGTGTTAATCAGTGAGACTCCCATAGGCTTCAGTGTTAATCAGTGAGACTCCCACAGGGTTCAGTGTTAATCAGTCAGACTCCCACAGGGTTCAGTGTTAAACAGTGAGACTCCCACAGGGTTCACTGTTAATCAGTGAGACTCCCATAGGGTTCAGTGTTAATCAGTGAGAATCCCACAGGGTTCAGTGTTTATCAGTGAGACTCCCATAGGGATCAGTGTTAATCAGTGAGACTCCCACAGGGTTCAGTGTTAATCAGTGAGACTCCCACAGGGTTCAGTGTTAATCAGTGAGACTGCCATAGGTTTCAGTGTTAATCAGTGAGAATCCCATAGGGTTCAGTGTTAATCAGTGAGACTCCCACAGGGTTCAGTGTTAATCAGTGAAACTCCCATAGGGTTCAGTGTTAATCACTGAGACTCCAACAGGTTTCAGTGTTAATCAGTGAGACTCCAATAGGGTTAAGTGTTAATCAGTGAGACTCCCACAGGGTTCAGTGTTAATCAGTGAGACTCCCTTAGGGTTCAGTGTTAATCAGTGAGACTCCCTCAGGGTTCAGTGTTAATCAGTGAGACTCCCATAGGGTTAAGTGTTAATCAGTGAGACTCCCATGGGGTTCAGTGTTAATCAGTGAGACTCCCATAGGGTTAAGTGTTAATCAGTGAGACTCCCATGGGGTTCAGTGTTAATCAGTGAGACTCCCATAGGCTTCAGTGGTAATCAGTGAGACTCCCACAGGGTTCAGTGTTAATCAGTGAGACTACCACAGGGTTCAGGGTTAATCAGTGAGACTCCCACAGGGTTCAGTGTTAATTAGTAAGACTCCCATAGGGTTCAGTGTTAATCAGTGAGACTCCCTCAGGGTTCAGTGTTAATCAGTGAGACTCCCATAGGGTTCAATGTTAATCACTGAGACTCCCATAGGGTTCAGTGTTAATCAGTGAGACTCCCACAGGTTTCAGTGTTAATCAGTGAGACTCCCATAGGGTTCAGTGTTAATCAGTGAGAATCCCACAGGGTTCAGTGTTTATCAGTGAGACTCCCATAGGGATCAGTGTTAATCAGTGAGTCCCCCACAAGGTTCAGTGTTAATCAGTGAGACTCCCACAGGGTTCAGTGTTAATCAGTGAGACTCCCACAGGGTTCAGTGTTAATCAGTGAGACTGCCATAGGTTTCAGTGTTAATCAGTGAGAATCCCATAGGGTTCAGTGTTAATCAGTGAGACTCCCACAGGGTTCAGTGTTAATCAGTGAAACTCCCATAGGGTTCAGTGTTAATCACTGAGACTCCAACAGGTTTCAGTGTTAATCAGTGAGACTCCAATAGGGTTAAGTGTTAATCAGTGAGACTCCCACAGGGTTCAGTGTTAATCAGTGAGACTCCCTTAGGGTTCAGTGTTAATCAGTGAGACTCCCTCAGGGTTCAGTGTTAATCAGTGAGACTCCCATAGGGTTAAGTGTTAATCAGTGAGACTCCCATGGGGTTCAGTGTTAATCAGTGAGACTCCCATAGGGTTAAGTGTTAATCAGTGAGACTCCCATGGGGTTCAGTGTTAATCAGTGAGACTCCCATAGGCTTCAGTGGTAATCAGTGAGACTCCCACAGGGTTCAGTGTTAATCAGTGAGACTACCACAGGGTTCAGGGTTAATCAGTGAGACTCCCACAGGGTTCAGTGTTAATTAGTAAGACTCCCATAGGGTTCAGTGTTAATCAGTGAGACTCCCTCAGGGTTCAGTGTTAATCAGTGAGACTCCCATAGGGTTCAATGTTAATCAATGAGACTCCCATAGGGTTCAGTGTTAATCAGTGAGACTCCCACAGGTTTCAGTGTTAATCAGTGAGACTCCCTCAGGGTTCAGTGTTAATCAGTGAGACTCCCTCAGGGTTCATGTGTTAATCAGTGAGACTCCCATAGGGTTCATTGTTAATCAGTGAGACTCCCACAGGATTCAGTGTTAATCATTGAGACTCCCATAGTGTTCGGTGTTAATCAGTGAGACTCCCACACTGTTCAGTGTTAATCATTGAGACCCCTCAGGGTTCAGTGTTAATCACTGAGACTCCCACAGGGTTCAGGGTTAATCAGTGAGACTCCCATAGGGTTCAGTGTTAATCAGTGAGACTCCCACAGGTTTCAGTGTTAATCAGTGAGACTCCAATAGGGTTAAGTGTTAATCAGTGAGACTCCCATAGGGTTCAGTGTTAATCAGTGAGACTCCCACAGGGTCCAGTGTTAATCAGTGAGACTCCCATAGGGTTCAGTGTTAATCAGTGAGACTCCCACAGGTTTCAGTGTTAATCAGTGAGACTCCAATAGGGTTAAGTGTTAATCAGTGAGACTCCCATAGGGTTCAGTGTTAATCAGTGAGACTCCCTTAGGGTTTCAGTGTTAATCAGTGAGGCTCCAATAGGGTTAAGTGTTAATCAGTGAGACTCCCACAGGGTTCAGTGTTAATCAGTGAGACTCCCATAGGGTTCAGTGTTAATCAGTGAGACTCGCACAGGTTTCAGTGTTAATCAATGAGACTCCCACAGGTTTCAGTGTTAATCAATGAGACTCCCACAGGGTTCAGTTTTAATCAGTAAGACTCCCATAGGGTTCAGTGTTAATTAGTGAGACTCCCACAGGGTTCAGTGTTAATCAAGTGACACTCCCACAGTGTTCAGTGTTAATCAATGAGACTCCCACAGGGTTCAGTGTTAATGAGTGAGGCTCCCATAGGGTTCAGTGTTAATCAGTGAGACTCCCATAGGGTTCAGTGTTAATGAGTGAGACTCCCATAGGGTTCAGTGTTAATCAGTGAGACTCCCATAGGGTTCAGTGTTAATCAGTGAGACTCCCATAGGGTTCAGTGTAAATCAGTGAGACTCCCACAAGGTTCATGTGTTAATCAGTGAGACTCCCATAGGGTTCAGTGTTAATCAATGAGACTCCCATAGGGTTCAGTGTTAATCAGTGAGACTCCCACAGGTTTCAGTGTTAATCAGTGAGACTCCCTCAGGGTTCAGTGTTAATCAGTGAGACTCCCTCAGGGTTCATGTGTTAATCAGTGAGACTCCCATAGGGTTCATTGTTAATCAGTGAGACTCCCACAGGATTCAGTGTTAATCAGTAAGACTCCCATAGGGTTCAGTGTTAATCAGTGAGACTCCCATAGGGTTCAGTGTTAATCAGTGAGACTCCCACAGGGTTCAGTGTTAATCAAGTGACACTCCCACAGTGTTCAGTGTTAATCAATGAGACTCCCACAGGGTTCAGTGTTAATGAGTGAGACTCCCATAGGGTTCAGTGTTAATCAGTGAGACTCCCATAGGGTTAAGTGTTAATCAGTGAGACTCCCACAGGGTTCAGTGTTAATCAGTGAGACTCCCTTAGGGTTCAGTGTTAATCAGTGAGACTCCCTCAGGGTTCAGTGTTAATCAGTGAGACTCCCATGGGGTTCAGTGTTAATCAGTGAGACTCCCATAGGGTTCAGTGTTAAACAGTGAGACTCCCACAGGGTTCACTGTTAATCAGTGAGACTCCCACAGGGTTCAGTGTTAATCAGTGAGACTGCCATAGGTTTCAGTGTTAATCAGTGAGAATCCCATAGGGTTCAGTGTTAATCAGTGAGACTCCCACAGGGTTCAGTGTTAATCAGTGAAACTCCCATAGGGTTCAGTGTTAATCACTGAGACTCCAACAGGTTTCAGTGTTAATCAGTGAGACTCCAATAGGGTTAAGTGTTAATCAGTGAGACTCCCACAGGGTTCAGTGTTAATCAGTGAGACTCCCTTAGGGTTCAGTGTTAATCAGTGAGACTCCCTCAGGGTTCAGTGTTAATCAGTGAGACTCCCATAGGGTTAAGTGTTAATCAGTGAGACTCCCATGGGGTTCAGTGTTAATCAGTGAGACTCCCATAGGGTTAAGTGTTAATCAGTGAGACTCCCATTGGGTTCAGTGTTAATCAGTGAGACTCCCATAGGCTTCAGTGGTAATCAGTGAGACTCCCACAGGGTTCAGTGTTAATCAGTGAGACTACCACAGGGTTCAGGGTTAATCAGTGAGACTCCCACAGGGTTCAGTGTTAATTAGTAAGACTCCCATAGGGTTCAGTGTTAATCAGTGAGACTCCCTCAGGGTTCAGTGTTAATCAGTGAGACTCCCATAGGGTTCAGTGTTAATCAATGAGACTCCCATAGGGTTCAGTGTTAATCAGTGAGACTCGCACAGGTTTCAGTGTTAATCAATGAGACTCCCACAGGTTTCAGTGTTAATCAATGAGACTCCCACAGGGTTCAGTTTTAATCAGTAAGACTCCCATAGGGTTCAGTGTTAATTAGTGAGACTCCCACAGGGTTCAGTGTTAATCAAGTGACACTCCCACAGTGTTCAGTGTTAATCAATGAGACTCCCACAGGGTTCAGTGTTAATGAGTGAGGCTCCCATAGGGTTCAGTGTTAATCAGTGAGACTCCCATAGGGTTCAGTGTTAATGAGTGAGACTCCCATAGGGTTCAGTGTTAATCAGTGAGACTCCCATAGGGTTCAGTGTTAATCAGTGAGACTCCCATAGGGTTCAGTGTAAATCAGTGAGACTCCCACAAGGTTCATGTGTTAATCAGTGAGACTCCCATAGGGTTCAGTGTTAATCAATGAGACTCCCATAGGGTTCAGTGTTAATCAGTGAGACTCCCACAGGTTTCAGTGTTAATCAGTGAGACTCCCTCAGGGTTCAGTGTTAATCAGTGAGACTCCCTCAGGGTTCATGTGTTAATCAGTGAGACTCCCATAGGGTTCATTGTTAATCAGTGAGACTCCCACAGGATTCAGTGTTAATCAGTAAGACTCCCATAGGGTTCAGTGTTAATCAGTGAGACTCCCATAGGGTTCAGTGTTAATCAGTGAGACTCCCACAGGGTTCAGTGTTAATCAAGTGACACTCCCACAGTGTTCAGTGTTAATCAATGAGACTCCCACAGGGTTCAGTGTTAATGAGTGAGACTCCCATAGGGTTCAGTGTTAATCAGTGAGACTCCCATAGGGTTAAGTGTTAATCAGTGAGACTCCCACAGGGTTCAGTGTTAATCAGTGAGACTCCCTTAGGGTTCAGTGTTAATCAGTGAGACTCCCTCAGGGTTCAGTGTTAATCAGTGAGACTCCCATGGGGTTCAGTGTTAATCAGTGAGACTCCCATAGGCTTCAGTGTTAATCAGTGAGACTCCCACAGGGTTCAGTGTTAATCAGTCAGACTCCCACAGCGTTCAGTGTTAAACAGTGAGACTCCCACAGGGTTCACTGTTAATCAGTGAGACTCCCATAGGGTTCAGTGTTAATCAGTGAGAATCCCACAGGGTTCAGTGTTTATCAGTGAGACTCCCATAGGGTTCAGTGTTAATCAGTGAGTCCCCCACAAGGTTCAGTGTTAATCAGTGAGACTCCCACAGGGTTCAGTGTTAATCAGTGAGACTCCCACAGGGTTCAGTGTTAATCAGTGAGACTGCCATAGGGTTCAGTGTTAATCAGTGAGAATCCCATAGGGTTCAGTGTTAATCAGTGAGACTCCAATAGGGTTAAGTGTTAATCAGTGAAACTCCCATAGGGTTCAGTGTTAATCACTGAGACTCCAACAGGTTTCAGTGTTAATCAGTGAGACTCCAATAGGGTTAAGTGTTAATCAGTGAGACTCCCACAGGGTTAAGTGTTAATCAGTGAGACTCCCTTAGGGTTCAGTGTTAATCAGTGAGACTCCCTCAGGGTTCAGTGTTAATCAGTGAGACTCCCATAGGGTTAAGTGTTAATCAGTGAGACTCCCATGGGGTTCAGTGTTAATCAGTGAGACTCCCATAGGGTTAAGTGTTAATCAGTGAGACTCCCATTGGGTTCAGTGTTAATCAGTGAGACTCCCATAGGCTTCAGTGGTAATCAGTGAGACTCCCACAGGGTTCAGTGTTAATCAGTGAGACTACCACAGGGTTCAGGGTTAATCAGTGAGACTCCCACAGGGTTCAGTGTTAATTAGTAAGACTCCCATAGGGTTCAGTGTTAATCAGTGAGACTCCCTCAGGGTTCAGTGTTAATCAGTGAGACTCCCATAGGGTTCAGTGTTAATCAATGAGACTCCCATAGGGTTCAGTGTTAATCAGTGAGACTCCCACAGGTTTCAGTGTTAATCAGTGAGACTCCCTCAGGGTTCAGTGTTAATCAGTGAGACTCCCTCAGGGTTCATGTGTTAATCAGTTAGACTCCCATAGGGTTCATTGTAAATCAGTGAGACTCCCACAGGATTCAGTGTTAATCATTGAGACTCCCACAGTGTTCGGTGTTAATCAGTGAGACTCCCACACTGTTCAGTGTTAATCATTGAGACCCCTCAGGGTTTAGTGTTAATCACTGAGACTCCCACAGGGTTCAGTGTTAATCAGTGAGACTCCCATAGGGTTCAGTGTTAATCAGTGAGACTCCCACAGGTTTCAGTGTTAATCAGTGAGACTCCAATAGGGTTAAGTGTTAATCAGTGAGACTCCCATAGGGTTCAGTGTTAATCAGTGAGACTCCCACAGGGTCCAGTGTTAATCAGTGAGACTCCCATAGGGTTCAGTGTTAATCAGTGAGACTCCCACAGGTTTCAGTGTTAATCAGTGAGACTCCAATAGGGTTAAGTGTTAATCAGTGAGACTCCCATAGGGTTCAGTGTTAATCAGTGAGACTCCCTTAGGGTTTCAGTGTTAATCAGTGAGGCTCCAATAGGGTTAAGTGTTAATCAGTGAGACTCCCACAGGGTTCAGTGTTAATCAGTGAGACTCCCATAGGGTTCAGTGTTAATCAGTGAGACTCCCACAGGTTTCAGTGTTAATCAATGAGACTCCCACAGGTTTCAGTGTTAATCAATGAGACTCCCACAGGGTTCAGTTTTAATCAGTAAGACTCCCATAGGGTTCAGTGTTAATTAGTGAGACTCCCACAGGGTTCAGTGTTAATCAAGTGACACTCCCACAGTGTTCAGTGTTAATCAATGAGACTCCCACAGGGTTCAGTGTTAATGAGTGAGGCTCCCATAGGGTTCAGTGTTAATCAGTGAGACTCCCATAGGGTTCAGTGTTAATGAGTGAGACTCCCATAGGGTTCAGTGTTAATCAGTGAGACTCCCATAGGGTTCAGTGTTAATCAGTGAGACTCCCTCAGGGTTCAGTGTTAATCAGTGAGACTCCCTCAGGGTTCATGTGTTAATCAGTGAGACTCCCATAGGGTTCATTGTTAATCAGTGAGACTCCCACAGGATTCAGTGTTAATCAGTGAGTCTCCCACAGGTTTCAGTGTTAATCAGTGAGACTCCCATAGGGTTCAGTGTTAATCAGTGAGACTCCCACAGGGTTCAGTGTTAATCAAGTGACACTCCCACAGTGTTCAGTGTTAATCAGTGAGACTCCCACAGGGTTCAGTGTTAATGAGTGAGACTCCCATAGGGTTCAGTGTTAATCAGTGAGACTCCCATAGGGTTCAGTGTTAATCAGTGAGACTCCCATAGGGTTCAGTGTAAATCAGTGAGACTCCCACAGGGTTGATGTGTTAATCAGTGAGACTCCCATAGGGTTCAGTGTTAATCAATGAGACTCCCATAGGGTCCAGTGTTAATCAGTGAGACTCCCACAGGTTTCAGTGTTAATCAGTGAGACTCCCTCAGGGTTCAGTGTTAATCAGTGAGACTCCCTCAGGGTTCATGTGTTAATCAGTGAGACTCCCATAGGGTTCATTGTTAATCAAGTGAGACTCCCACAGGATTCAGTGTTAATCATTGAGACTCCCACAGTGTTCGGTGTTAATCAGTGAGACTCCCACACTGTTCAGTGTTAATCAGTGAGACTCCCTCAGGGTTCAGTGTTAATCACTGAGACTCCCACAGGGTTCAGTGTTAATCAGTGAGACTCCCATAGGGTTCAGTGTTAATGAGTGAGAATCCCATAGAGTTCAGTGTTAATCAGTGAGACTCCCACAGGGTTCAGTGTTAATCAGTGAGACTCCCTCAGGGTTCAGTGTTAATCAGTGAGACTCCAATAGGGTTAAGTGTTAATCAGTGAGACTCCCATAGGGTTCAGTGTTAATCAGTGAGACTCCCACAGGGTCCAGTGTTAATCAGTGAGACTCCCATAGGGTTCAGTGTTAATCAGTGAGACTCCCACAGGTTTCAGTGTTAATCAGTGAGACTCCAATAGGGTTAAGTGTTAATCAGTGAGACTCCCATAGGGTTCAGTGTTAATCAGTGAGACTCCCTTAGGGTTTCAGTGTTAATCAGTGAGGCTCCAATAGGGTTAAGTGTTAATCAGTGAGACTCCCACAGGGTTCAGTGTTAATCAGTGAGACTCCCATAGGGTTCAGTGTTAATCAGTGAGACTCGCACAGGTTTCAGTGTTAATCAATGAGACTCCCACAGGTTTCAGTGTTAATCAATGAGACTCCCACAGGGTTCAGTTTTAATCAGTAAGACTCCCATAGGGTTCAGTGTTAATTAGTGAGACTCCCACAGGGTTCAGTGTTAATCAAGTGACACTCCCACAGTGTTCAGTGTTAATCAATGAGACTCCCACAGGGTTCAGTGTTAATGAGTGAGGCTCCCATAGGGTTCAGTGTTAATCAGTGAGACTCCCATAGGGTTCAGTGTTAATGAGTGAGACTCCCATAGGGTTCAGTGTTAATCAGTGAGACTCCCATAGGGTTCAGTGTTAATCAGTGAGACTCCCATAGGGTTCAGTGTAAATCAGTGAGACTCCCACAAGGTTCATGTGTTAATCAGTGAGACTCCCATAGGGTTCAGTGTTAATCAATGAGACTCCCATAGGGTTCAGTGTTAATCAGTGAGACTCCCACAGGTTTCAGTGTTAATCAGTGAGACTCCCTCAGGGTTCAGTGTTAATCAGTGAGACTCCCTCAGGGTTCATGTGTTAATCAGTGAGACTCCCATAGGGTTCATTGTTAATCAGTGAGACTCCCACAGGATTCAGTGTTAATCAGTAAGACTCCCATAGGGTTCAGTGTTAATCAGTGAGACTCCCATAGGGTTCAGTGTT
This sequence comes from Petromyzon marinus, assembly GCF_048934315.1. Taxonomy (NCBI): domain Eukaryota; kingdom Metazoa; phylum Chordata; class Hyperoartia; order Petromyzontiformes; family Petromyzontidae; genus Petromyzon; species Petromyzon marinus. Next base: position 2,990,252 of record NW_027423612.1, read on the forward strand.
AATCAGTGAGACTCCCACAGGGTTCAGTGTTAATCAAGTGACACTCCCACAGTGTTCAGTGTTAATCAATGAGACTCCCACAGGGTTCAGTGTTAATGAGTGAGACTCCCATAGGGTTCAGTGTTAATCAGTGAGACTCCCATAGGGTTAAGTGTTAATCAGTGAGACTCCCACAGGGTTCAGTGTTAATCAGTGAGACTCCCTTAGGGTTCAGTGTTAATCAGTGAGACTCCCTCAGGGTTCAGTGTTAATCAGTGAGACTCCCATGGGGTTCAGTGTTAATCAGTGAGACTCCCATAGGGTTCAGTGTTAAACAGTGAGACTCCCACAGGGTTCACTGTTAATCAGTGAGACTCCCACAGGGTTCAGTGTTAATCAGTGAGACTGCCATAGGTTTCAGTGTTAATCAGTGAGAATCCCATAGGGTTCAGTGTTAATCAGTGAGACTCCCACAGGGTTCAGTGTTAATCAGTGAAACTCCCATAGGGTTCAGTGTTAATCACTGAGACTCCAACAGGTTTCAGTGTTAATCAGTGAGACTCCAATAGGGTTAAGTGTTAATCAGTGAGACTCCCACAGGGTTCAGTGTTAATCAGTGAGACTCCCTTAGGGTTCAGTGTTAATCAGTGAGACTCCCTCAGGGTTCAGTGTTAATCAGTGAGACTCCCATAGGGTTAAGTGTTAATCAGTGAGACTCCCATGGGGTTCAGTGTTAATCAGTGAGACTCCCATAGGGTTAAGTGTTAATCAGTGAGACTCCCATTGGGTTCAGTGTTAATCAGTGAGACTCCCATAGGCTTCAGTGGTAATCAGTGAGACTCCCACAGGGTTCAGTGTTAATCAGTGAGACTACCACAGGGTTCAGGGTTAATCAGTGAGACTCCCACAGGGTTCATTGTTAATTAGTAAGACTCCCATAGGGTTCAGTGTTAATCAGTGAGACTCCCTCAGGGTTCAGTGTTAATCAGTGAGACTCCCATAGGGTTCAGTGTTAATCAATGAGACTCCCATAGGGTTCAGTGTTAATCAGTGAGACTCGCACAGGTTTCAGTGTTAATCAATGAGACTCCCACAGGTTTCAGTGTTAATCAATGAGACTCCCACAGGGTTCAGTTTTAATCAGTAAGACTCCCATAGGGTTCAGTGTTAATTAGTGAGACTCCCACAGGGTTCAGTGTTAATCAAGTGACACTCCCACAGTGTTCAGTGTTAATCAATGAGACTCCCACAGGGTTCAGTGTTAATGAGTGAGGCTCCCATAGGGTTCAGTGTTAATCAGTGAGACTCCCATAGGGTTCAGTGTTAATGAGTGAGACTCCCATAGGGTTCAGTGTTAATCAGTGAGACTCCCATAGGGTTCAGTGTTAATCAGTGAGACTCCCATAGGGTTCAGTGTAAATCAGTGAGACTCCCACAAGGTTCATGTGTTAATCAGTGAGACTCCCATAGGGTTCAGTGTTAATCAATGAGACTCCCATAGGGTTCAGTGTTAATCAGTGAGACTCCCACAGGTTTCAGTGTTAATCAGTGAGACTCCCTCAGGGTTCAGTGTTAATCAGTGAGACTCCCTCAGGGTTCATGTGTTAATCAGTGAGACTCCCATAGGGTTCATTGTTAATCAGTGAGACTCCCACAGGATTCAGTGTTAATCAGTAAGACTCCCATAGGGTTCAGTGTTAATCAGTGAGACTCCCATAGGGTTCAGTGTTAATCAGTGAGACTCCCACAGGGTTCAGTGTTAATCAAGTGACACTCCCACAGTGTTCAGTGTTAATCAATGAGACTCCCACAGGGTTCAGTGTTAATGAGTGAGACTCCCATAGGGTTCAGTGTTAATCAGTGAGACTCCCATAGGGTTAAGTGTTAATCAGTGAGACTCCCACAGGGTTCAGTGTTAATCAGTGAGACTCCCTTAGGGTTCAGTGTTAATCAGTGAGACTCCCTCAGGGTTCAGTGTTAATCAGTGAGACTCCCATGGGGTTCAGTGTTAATCAGTGAGACTCCCATAGGCTTCAGTGTTAATCAGTGAGACTCCCACAGGGTTCAGTGTTAATCAGTCAGACTCCCACAGCGTTCAGTGTTAAACAGTGAGACTCCCACAGGGTTCACTGTTAATCAGTGAGACTCCCATAGGGTTCAGTGTTAATCAGTGAGAATCCCACAGGGTTCAGTGTTTATCAGTGAGACTCCCATAGGGTTCAGTGTTAATCAGTGAGTCCCCCACAAGGTTCAGTGTTAATCAGTGAGACTCCCACAGGGTTCAGTGTTAATCAGTGAGACTCCCACAGGGTTCAGTGTTAATCAGTGAGACTGCCATAGGTTTCAGTGTTAATCAGTGAGAATCCCATAGGGTTCAGTGTTAATCAGTGAGACTCCCACAGGGTTCAGTGTTAATCAGTGAAACTCCCATAGGGTTCAGTGTTAATCACTGAGACTCCAACAGGTTTCAGTGTTAATCAGTGAGACTCCAATAGGGTTAAGTGTTAATCAGTGAGACTCCCACAGGGTTCAGTGTTAATCAGTGAGACTCCCTTAGGGTTCAGTGTTAATCAGTGAGACTCCCTCAGGGTTCAGTGTTAATCAGTGAGACTCCCATAGGGTTAAGTGTTAATCAGTGAGACTCCCATGGGGTTCAGTGTTAATCAGTGAGACTCCCATAGGGTTAAGTGTTAATCAGTGAGACTCCCATTGGGTTCAGTGTTAATCAGTGAGACTCCCATAGGCTTCAGTGGTAATCAGTGAGACTCCCACAGGGTTCAGTGTTAATCAGTGAGACTACCACAGGGTTCAGGGTTAATCAGTGAGACTCCCACAGGGTTCAGTGTTAATTAGTAAGACTCCCATAGGGTTCAGTGTTAATCAGTGAGACTCCCTCAGGGTTCAGTGTTAATCAGTGAGACTCCCATAGGGTTCAGTGTTAATCAATGAGACTCCCATAGGGTTCAGTGTTAATCAGTGAGACTCCCACAGGTTTCAGTGTTAATCAGTGAGACTCCCTCAGGGTTCAGTGTTAATCAGTGAGACTCCCTCAGGGTTCATGTGTTAATCAGTTAGACTCCCATAGGGTTCATTGTAAATCAGTGAGACTCCCACAGGATTCAGTGTTAATCATTGAGACTCCCACAGTGTTCGGTGTTAATCAGTGAGACTCCCACACTGTTCAGTGTTAATCATTGAGACCCCTCAGGGTTTAGTGTTAATCACTGAGACTCCCACAGGGTTCAGTGTTAATCAGTGAGACTCCCATAGGGTTCAGTGTTAATCAGTGAGACTCCCACAGGTTTCAGTGTTAATCAGTGAGACTCCAATAGGGTTAAGTGTTAATCAGTGAGACTCCCATAGGGTTCAGTGTTAATCAGTGAGACTCCCACAGGGTCCAGTGTTAATCAGTGAGACTCCCATAGGGTTCAGTGTTAATCAGTGAGACTCCCACAGGTTTCAGTGTTAATCAGTGAGACTCCAATAGGGTTAAGTGTTAATCAGTGAGACTCCCATAGGGTTCAGTGTTAATCAGTGAGACTCCCTTAGGGTTTCAGTGTTAATCAGTGAGGCTCCAATAGGGTTAAGTGTTAATCAGTGAGACTCCCACAGGGTTCAGTGTTAATCAGTGAGACTCCCATAGGGTTCAGTGTTAATCAGTGAGACTCCCACAGGTTTCAGTGTTAATCAATGAGACTCCCACAGGTTTCAGTGTTAATCAATGAGACTCCCACAGGGTTCAGTTTTAATCAGTAAGACTCCCATAGGGTTCAGTGTTAATTAGTGAGACTCCCACAGGGTTCAGTGTTAATCAAGTGACACTCCCACAGTGTTCAGTGTTAATCAATGAGACTCCCACAGGGTTCAGTGTTAATGAGTGAGGCTCCCATAGGGTTCAGTGTTAATCAGTGAGACTCCCATAGGGTTCAGTGTTAATGAGTGAGACTCCCATAGGGTTCAGTGTTAATCAGTGAGACTCCCATAGGGTTCAGTGTTAATCAGTGAGACTCCCATACGGTTCAGTGTAAATCAGTGAGACTCCCACAAGGTTCATGTGTTAATCAGTGAGACTCCCATAGGGTTCAGTGTTAATCAATGAGACTCCCATAGGGTTCAGTGTTAATCAGTGAGTCTCCCACAGGTTTCAGTGTTAATCAGTGAGACTCCCTCAGGGTTCAGTGTTAATCAGTGAGACTCCCTCAGGGTTCATGTGTTAATCAGTGAGACTCCCATAGGGTTCATTGTTAATCAGTGAGACTCCCACAGGATTCAGTGTTAATCAGTAAGACTCCCATAGGGTTCAGTGTTAATCAGTGAGACTCCCATAGGGTTCAGTGTTAATCAGTGAGACTCCCACAGGGTTCAGTGTTAATCAAGTGACACTCCCACAGTGTTCAGTGTTAATCAATGAGACTCCCACAGGGTTCAGTGTTAATGAGTGAGACTCCCATAGGGTTCAGTGTTAATCAGTGAGACTCCCATAGGGTTCAGTGTTAATCAGTGAGACTCCCATAGGGTTCAGTGTAAATCAGTGAGACTCCCACAGGGTTGATGTGTTAATCAGTGAGACTCCCATAGGGTTCAGTGTTAATCAATGAGACTCCCATAGGGTCCAGTGTTAATCAGTGAGACTCCCACAGGTTTCAGTGTTAATCAGTGAGACTCCCTCAGGGTTCAGTGTTAATCAGTGAGACTCCCTCAGGGTTCATGTGTTAATCAGTGAGACTCCCATAGGGTTCATTGTTAATCAAGTGAGACTCCCACAGGATTCAGTGTTAATCATTGAGACTCCCACAGTGTTCGGTGTTAATCAGTGAGACTCCCACACTGTTCAGTGTTAATCAGTGAGACTCCCTCAGGGTTCAGTGTTAATCACTGAGACTCCCACAGGGTTCAGTGTTAATCAGTGAGACTCCCATAGGGTTCAGTGTTAATGAGTGAGAATCCCATAGAGTTCAGTGTTAATCAGTGAGACTCCCACAGGGTTCAGTGTTAATCAGTGAGACTCCCTCAGGGTTCAGTGTTAATCATTGAGACTCCCTCAGGGTTCATGTGTTAATCAGTGAGACTCCCATAGGGTTCATTGTTAATCAGTGAGACTCCCACAGGATTCAGTGTTAATCAGTAAGACTCCCATAGGGTTCAGTGTTAATCAGTGAGACTCCCATAGGGTTCAGTGTTAATCAGTGAGACTCCCACAGGGTTCAGTGTTAATCAAGTGACACTCCCAGTGTTCAGTGTTAATCAATGAGACTCCCACAGGGTTCAGTGTTAATCAGTGAGACTCCCATAGGGTTCAGTGTTAATCAGTGAGACTCCCATAGGGTTCAGTGTAAATCAGTGAGACTCCCACAGGGTTCATGTGTTAATCAGTGAGACTCCCATAGGGTTCGTGTTAAACAATGAGACTCCCATAGGGTTCAGTGTTAATCAGTGAGACTCCCACAGGATTCAGTGTTAATCATTGAGACTCCCACAGTGTTCGGTGTTAATCAGTGAGACTCCCACACTGTTCAGTGTTAATCAGTGAGACTCCCACAGGTTTCAGTGTTAATCAGTGAGACCCCCATAGGGTTCAGTGTTAATCGGTGAGACTCCCTTAGGGTTTCAGTGTTAATCAGTACGACTCCAATAGGGTTAAGTGTTAATCAGTGAGACTCCCACAGGGTTCAGTGTTAATCAGTGAGACTCCCTTAGGGTTCAGTGTTAATCAGTGAGACTCCCTCAGGGTTCAGTGTTAATCAGTGAGACTCCCATGGGGTTCAGTGTTAATCAGTGAGACTCCCATAGGCTTCAGTGTTAATCAGTGAGACTCCCACAGGGTTCAGTGTTAATCAGTCAGACTCCCACAGGGTTCAGTGTTAAACAGTGAGACTCCCACAGGGTTCACTGTTAATCAGTGAGACTCCCATAGGGTTCAGTGTTAATCAGTGAGAATCCCACAGGGTTCAGTGTTTATCAGTGAGACTCCCATAGGGTTCAGTGTTAATCAGTGAGTCCCCCACAAGGTTCAGTGTTAATCAGTGAGACTCCCACAGGGTTCAGTGTTAATCAGTGAGACTCCCACAGGGTTCAGTGTTAATCAGTGAGACTGCCATAGGTTTCAGTGTTAATCAGTGAGAATCCCATAGGGTTCAGTGTTAATCAGTGAGACTCCCACAGGGTTCAGTGTTAATCAGTGAAACTCCCATAGGGTTCAGTGTTAATCACTGAGACTCCAACAGGTTTCAGTGTTAATCAGTGAGACTCCAATAGGGTTCAGTGTTAATCAGTGAGACTCCCTTAGGGTTCAGTGTTAATCAGTGAGACTCCCTCAGGGTTCAGTGTTAATCAGTGAGACTCCCATAGGGTTAAGTGTTAATCAGTGAGACTCCCATGGGGTTCAGTGTTAATCAGTGAGACTCCCATAGGGTTAAGTGTTAATCAGTGAGACTCCCATGGGGTTCAGTGTTAATCAGTGAGACTCCCATAGGCTTCAGTGGTAATCAGTGAGACTCCCACAGGGTTCAGTGTTAATCAGTGAGACTACCACAGGGTTCAGGGTTAATCAGTGAGACTCCCACAGGGTTCAGTGTTAATTAGTAAGACTCCCATAGGGTTCAGTGTTAATCAGTGAGACTCCCTCAGGGTTCAGTGTTAATCAGTGAGACTCCCATAGGGTTCAGTGTTAATCAATGAGACTCCCATAGGGTTCAGTGTTAATCAGTGAGACTCCCACAGGTTTCAGTGTTAATCAGTGAGACTCCCTCAGGGTTCAGTGTTAATCAGTGAGACTCCCTCAGGGTTCATGTGTTAATCAGTGAGACTCCCATAGGGTTCATTGTTAATCAGTGAGACTCCCACAGGATTCAGTGTTAATCATTGAGACTCCCACAGTGTTCGGTGTTAATCAGTGAGACTCCCACACTGTTCAGTGTTAATCATTGAGACCCCTCAGGGTTCAGTGTTAATCACTGAGACTCCCACAGGGTTCAGTGTTAATCAGTGAGACTCCCATAGGGTTCAGTGTTAATCAGTGAGACTCCCACAGGTTTCAGTGTTAATCAGTGAGACTCCAATAGGGTTAAGTGTTAATCAGTGAGACTCCCATAGGGTTCAGTGTTAATCAGTGAGACTCCCACAGGGTCCAGTGTTAATCAGTGAGACTCCCATAGGGTTCAGTGTTAATCAGTGAGACTCCCACAGGTTTCAGTGTTAATCAGTGAGACTCCAATAGGGTTAAGTGTTAATCAGTGAGACTCCCATAGGGTTCAGTGTTAATCAGTGAGACTCCCTTAGGGTTTCAGTGTTAATCAGTGAGGCTCCAATAGGGTTAAGTGTTAATCAGTGAGACTCCCACAGGGTTCAGTGTTAATCAGTGAGACTCCCATAGGGTTCAGTGTTAATCAGTGAGACTCCCACAGGTTTCAGTGTTAATCAATGAGACTCCCACAGGTTTCAGTGTTAATCAATGAGACTCCCACAGGGTTCAGTTTTAATCAGTAAGACTCCCATAGGGTTCAGTGTTAATTAGTGAGACTCCCACAGGGTTCAGTGTTAATCAAGTGACACTCCCACAGTGTTCAGTGTTAATCAATGAGACTCCCACAGGGTTCAGTGTTAATGAGTGAGGCTCCCATAGGGTTCAGTGTTAATCAGTGAGACTCCCATAGGGTTCAGTGTTAATGAGTGAGACTCCCATAGGGTTCAGTGTTAATCAGTGAGACTCCCATAGGGTTCAGTGTTAATCAGTGAGACTCCCATAGGGTTCAGTGTAAATCAGTGAGACTCCCACAAGGTTCATGTGTTAATCAGTGAGACTCCCATAAGGTTCAGTGTTAATCAATGAGACTCCCATAGGGTTCAGTGTTAATCAGTGAGACTCCCACAGGTTTCAGTGTTAATCAGTGAGACTCCCTCAGGGTTCAGTGTTAATCAGTGAGACTCCCTCAGGGTTCATGTGTTAATCAGTGAGACTCCCATAGGGTTCATTGTTAATCAGTGAGACTCCCACAGGATTCAGTGTTAATCAGTAAGACTCCCATAGGGTTCAGTGTTAATCAGTGAGACTCCCATAGGGTTCAGTGTTAATCAGTGAGACTCCCACAGGGTTCAGTGTTAATCAAGTGACACTCCCACAGTGTTCAGTGTTAATCAATGAGACTCCCACAGGGTTCAGTGTTAATGAGTGAGACTCCCATAGGGTTCAGTGTTAATCAGTGAGACTCCCATAGGGTTCAGTGTTAATCAGTGAGACTCCCATAGGGTTCAGTGTAAATCAGTGAGACTCCCACAGGGTTCATGTGTTAATCAGTGAGACTCCCATAGGGTTCAGTGTTAATCAATGAGACTCCCATAGGGTTCAGTGTTAATCAGTGAGACTCCCACAGGTTTCAGTGTTAATCAGTGAGACTCCCTCAGGGTTCCGTGTTAATCAGTGAGACTCCCTCAGGGTTCATGTGTTAATCAGTGAGACTCCCATAGGGTTCATTGTTAATCAAGTGAGACTCCCACAGGATTCAGTGTTAATCATTGAGACTCCCACAGTGTTCGGTGTTAATCAGTGAGACTCCCACACTGTTCAGTGTTAATCAGTGAGACTCCCTCAGGGTTCAGTGTTAATCACTGAGACTCCCACAGGGTTCAGTGTTAATCAGTGAGACTCCCATAGGGTTCAGTGTTAATCAGTGAGACTCCCATAGAGTTCAGTGTTAATCAGTGAGACTCCCACAGGATTCAGTGTTAATCAGTGAGACTCCCATAGGGTTCAGTGTTAATCAGTGAGACTCCCATAGGGTTCAGTGTTAATCAGTGAGACTCCCACAGGGTTCAGTGTTAATCAAGTGACACTGCCACAGTGTTCAGTGTTAATCAGTGAGACTCCCACAGGGTTCAGTGTTAATGAGTGAGACTCCTATAGGGTTAAGTGTTAATCAGTGAGACTCCCATAGGGTTCAGTGTTAATCAGTGAGTCTCCCATAGGTTTCAGTGTTAATCAGTGAGACTCCCATAGGGTTCAGTGTAAATCAGTGAGACTCCCACAGTGTTCATGTGTTAATCAGTGAGACTCCCATAGGGTACAGTGTTAATCAATGAGACTCCCATAGGGTTCAGTGTTAATCAGTGAGACTCCCACAGGTTTCAGTGTTAATCAGTGAGACTCCCACAGGGTTCAGTGTTAATCAGTGAGACTCCCTCAGGGTTCATGTGTTAATCAGTGAGACTCCCATAGGGTTCATTGTTAATCAGTGAGACTCCCACAGGATTCAGTGTTAATCATTGAGACTCCCACAGTGTTCGGTGTTAATCAGTGAGACTCCCACACTGTTCAGTGTTAATCAGTGAGACTCCCTCAGGGTTCAGTGTTAATCACTGAGACTCCCACAGGGTTCAGTGTTAATCAGTGAGACTCCCATAGGGTTCAGTGTTAATCAGTGAGAATCCCATAGAGTTCAGTGTTAATCAGTGAGACTCCCACAGGGTTCAGTGTTAATCAGTGAGACTCCCATAGGGTTCAGTGTTAATCAGTGAGACTCCCACCGGTTTCAGTGTTAATCAGTGAGACTCCAATAGGGTTAAGTGTTAATCAGTGAGACCCCCATAGGGTTCAGTGTTAATCAGTGAGACTCCCTTAGGGTTTCAGTGTTAATCAGTACGACTCCAATAGGGTTAAGTGTTAATCAGTGAGACTCCCACAGGGTTCAGTGTTAATCAGTGAGACTCCCTTAGGGTTCAGTTTTAATCAGTTAGACTCCCTCAGGGTTCAGTGTTAATCAGTGAGACTCCCATGGGGTTCAGTGTTAATCAGTGAGACTCCCATAGGCTTCAGTGTTAATCAGTGAGACTCCCACAGGGTTCAGTGTTAATCAGTCAGACTCCCACAGGGTTCAGTGTTAAACAGTGAGACTCCCACAGGGTTCACTGTTAATCAGTGAGACTCCCATAGGGTTCAGTGTTAATCAGTGAGAATCCCACAGGGTTCAGTGTTTATCAGTGAGACTCCCATAGGGTTCAGTGTTAATCAGTGAGTCCCCCACAAGGTTCAGTGTTAATCAGTGAGACTCCCACAGGGTTCAGTGTTAATCAGTGAGACTCCCACAGGGTTCAGTGTTAATCAGTGAGACTGCCATAGGTTTCAGTGTTAATCAGTGAGAATCCCATAGGGTTCAGTGTTAATCAGTGAGACTCCCACAGGGTTCAGTGTTAATCAGTGAGACTCCCATAGGGTTCAGTGTTAATCACTGAGACTCCAACAGGTTTAAGTGTTAATCAGTGAGACTCCCACAGGGTTCAGTGTTAATCAGTGAGACTCCCTTAGGGTTCAGTGTTAATCAGTGAGACTCCCTCAGGGTTCAGTGTTAATCAGTGAGACTCCCATAGGGTTAAGTGTTAATCAGTGAGACTCCCATGGGGTTCAGTGTTAATCAGTGAGACTCCCATAGGGTTAAGTGTTAATCAGTGAGACTCCCATGTGGTTCAGTGTTAATCAGTGAGACTCCCATAGGCTTCAGTGGTAATCAGTGAGACTCCCACAGGGTTCAGTGTTAATCAGTGAGACTACCACAGGGTTCAGGGTTAATCAGTGAGACTCACACAGGGTTCAGTGTTAATCAATAAGACTCCCATAGGGTGCAGTGTTAATCAGTGAGACTCCCTCAGGGTTCAGTGTTAATCAGTGAGACTCCCATAGGGTTAAGTGTTAATCAGTGAGACTCCCATGGGGTTCAGTGTTAATCAGTGAGACTCCCATAGGCTTCAGTGTTAATCAGTGCGACTCCCACAAGGTTCAGTGTTAATCAGGGAGACTCCCACAGGGTTCAGTGTTAATCAATGAGACTCCCATAGGGTTCAGTGTTAATCAGTGAGACTCCCTCAGGGTTCATGTGTTAATCAGTGAGACTCCCATAGGGTTCATTGTTAATCAAGTGAGACTCCCACAGGATTCAGTGTTAATCAGTGAGACTCCCTCAGGGTTCAGTGTTAATCACTGAGACTCCCACAGGGTTCAGTGTTAATCAGTGAGACTCCCATAGGGTTCAGTGTTAATCAGTGAGACTCCCACAGGGTTCAGTGTTAATCAGTGAGACTCCCATAGGGTTCAGTGTTAATCAGTGAGACTCCCACAGGTTTCAGTGTTAATCAGTGAGACTCCCATAGGGTTCAGTGTTAATCAGTGAGACTCCCACAGGTTTCAGTGTTAATCAGTGAGACTCCAATAGGGTTAAGTGTTAATCAGTGAGACTCCCATAGGGTTCAGTGTTAATCAGTGAGACTCCCTTAGGGTTTCAGTGTTAATCAGTGAGGCTCCAATAGGGTTAAGTGTTAATCAGTGAGACTCCCACAGGGTTCAGTGTTAATCAGTGAGACTCCCATAGGGTTCAGTGTTAATCAGTGAGACTCCCACAGGTTTCAGTGTTAATCAATGAGACTCCCACAGGTTTCAGTGTTAATCAATGAGACTCCCACAGGGTTCAGTTTTAATCAGTAAGACTCCCATAGGGTTCAGTGTTAATTAGTGAGACTCCCACAGGGTTCAGTGTTAATCAAGTGACACTCCCACAGTGTTCAGTGTTAATCAATGAGACTCCCACAGGGTTCAGTGTTAATGAGTGAGACTCCCATAGGGTTCAGTGTTAATCAGTGAGACTCCCATAGGGTTCAGTGTTAATCAGTGAGACTCTCATAGGGTTCAGTGTTAATCAAGTGACACTCCCACAGTGTTCAGTGTTAATCAATGAGACTCCCACAGGGTTCAGTGTTAATGATTGAGACTCCCATAGGGTTCAGTGTTAATCAGTGAGACTCCCATAGGGTTCAGTATTAATCAGTGAGACTCCCATAGGGTTCAGTGTAAATCAGTGAGACTCCCACAGGGTGCATGTGTTAATCAGTGAGACTCCCATAGGGTTCAGTGTTAATCAATGAGACTCCCATAGGGTTCAGTGTTAATCAGTGAGACTCCCACAGGTTTCAGTGTTAATCAGTGAGACTCCCTCAGGGTTCAGTGTTAATCAGTGAGACTCCCTCAGGGTTCATGTGTTAATCAGTGAGACTCCCATAGGGTTCATTGTTAATCAGTGAGACTCCCACAGGATTCAGTGTTAATCAGTAAGACTCCCATAGGGTTCAGTGTTAATCAGTGAGACTCCCATAGGGTTCAGTGTTAATCAGTGAGACTCCCACAGGGTTCAGTGTTAATCAAGTGACACTCCCACAGTGTTCAGTGTTAATCAATGAGACTCCTACAGGGTTCAGTGTTAATGAGTGAGACTCCCATAGGGTTCAGTGTTAATCAGTGAGACTCCCATAGGGTTCAGTGTTAATCAGTGAGACTCCCATAGGGATCAGTGTAAATCAGTGAGACTCCCACAGGGTTCATGTGTTAATCAGTGAGACTCCCATAGGGTTCAGTGTTAATCAATGAGACTCCTATAGGGTTCAGTGTTAATCAGTGAGGCTCCCACAGGTTTCAGTGTTAATCAGTGAGACTCCCTCAGGGTTCAGTGTTAATCAGTGAGACTCCCTCAGGGTTCATGTGTTAATCAGTGAGACTCCCATAGGGTTCATTGTTAATCAAGTGAGACTCCCACAGGATTCAGTGTTAATCATTGAGACTCCCACAGTGTTCGGTGTTAATCAGTGAGACTCCCACACTGTTCAGTGTTAATCAGTGAGACTCCCTCAGGGTTCAGTGTTAATCACTGAGACTCCCACAGGGTTCAGTGTTAATCAGTGAGACTCCCATAGGGTTCAGTGTTAATGAGTGAGAATCCCATAGAGTTCAGTGTTAATCAGTGAGACTCCCACAGGGTTCAGTGTTAATCAGTGAGACTCCCATAGGGTTCAGTGTTAATCAGTGAGACTCCCATAGGGTTCAGTGTTAATCAGTGAGACTCCCACAGGGTTCAGTGTTAATCAAGTGACACTCCCACAGTGTTCAGTGTTAATCAGTGAGACTCCCACAGGGTTCAGTGTTAATGAGTGAGACTCCCATAGGGTTAAGTGTTAATCAGTGAGACTCCCATAGGGTTCAGTGTTAATCAGTGAGACTCCCATAGGTTTCAGTGTTAATCAGTGAGACTCCCATAGGTTTCAGTGTAAATCAGTGAGACTCTTACAGTGTTCATGTGTTAATCAGTGAGACTCCCATAGGGTTCAGTGTTAATCAATGAGACTCCCATAGGGTTCAGTGTTAATCAGTGAGACTCCCACAGGTTTCAGTGTTAATCAGTGAGACTCCCACAGGGTTCAGTGTTAATCAGTGAGACTCCCTCAGGGTTCATGTGTTAATCAGTGAGACTCCCATAGGGTTCATTGTTAATCAGTGAGACTCCCACAGGATTCAGTGTTAATCATTGAGACTCCCACAGTGTTCGGTGTTAATCAGTGAGACTCCCACACTGTTCAGTGTTAATCAGTGAGACTCCCTCAGGGTTCAGTGTTAATCACTGAGACTCCCACAGGGTTCAGTGTTAATCAGTGAGACTCCCATAGGGTTCAGTGTTAATCAGTGAGAATCCCATAGAGTTCAGTTTAATCAGTGAGACTCCCACAGGGTTCAGTGTTAATCAGTGAGACTCCCATAGGGTTCAGTGTTAATCAGTGAGACTCCCACCGGTTTCAGTGTTAATCAGTGAGACTCCAATAGGGTTAAGTGTTAATCAGTGAGACCCCCATAGGGTTCAGTGTTAATCAGTGAGACTCCCTTAGGGTTTCAGTGTTAATCAGTACGACTCCCTCAGGGTTCATGTGTTAATCAGTGAGACTCCCATAGGGTTCATTGTTAATCAAGTGAGACTCCCACAGGATTCAGTGTTAATCATTGAGACTCCCACAGTGTTCGGTGTTAATCAGTGAGACTCCCACACTGTTCAGTGTTAATCAGTGAGACTCCCTCAGGGTTCAGTGTTAATCACTGAGACTCCCACAGGGTTCAGTGTTAATCAGTGAGACTCCCATAGGGTTCAGTGTTAATGAGTGAGAATCCCATAGAGTTCAGTGTTAATCAGTGAGACTCCCACAGGGTTCAGTGTTAATCAGTGAGACTCCCATAGGGTTCAGTGTTAATCAGTGAGACTCCCATAGGGTTCAGTGTTAATCAGTGAGACTCCCACAGGGTTCAGTGTTAATGAGTGAGACTCCCATAGGGTTAAGTGTTAATCAGTGAGACTCCCATAGGGTTCAGTGTTAATCAGTGAGACTCCCATAGGTTTCAGTGTTAATCAGTGAGACTCCCATAGGGTTCAGTGTAAATCAGTGAGACTCCCACAGTGTTCATGTGTTAATCAGTGAGACTCCCATAGGGTTCAGTGTTAATCAATGAGACTCCCATAGGGTTCAGTGTTAATCAGTGAGACTCCCACAGGTTTCAGTGTTAATCAGTGAGACTCCCACAGGGTTCAGTGTTAATCAGTGAGACTCCCTCAGGGTTCATGTGTTAATCAGTGAGACTCCCATAGGGTTCATTGTTAATCAGTGAGACTCCCACAGGATTCAGTGTTAATCATTGAGACTCCCACAGTGTTCGGTGTTAATCAGTGAGACTCCCACACTGTTCAGTGTTAATCAGTGAGACTCCCTCAGGGTTCAGTGTTAATCACTGAGACTCCCACAGGGTTCAGTGTTAATCAGTGAGACTCCCATAGGGTTCAGTGTTAATCAGTGAGAATCCCATAGAGTTCAGTTTAATCAGTGAGACTCCCACAGGGTTCAGTGTTAATCAGTGAGACTCCCATAGGGTTCAGTGTTAATCAGTGAGACTCCCACCGGTTTCAGTGTTAATCAGTGAGACTCCAATAGGGTTAAGTGTTAATCAGTGAGACCCCCATAGGGTTCAGTGTTAATCAGTGAGACTCCCTTAGGGTTTCAGTGTTAATCAGTACGACTCCAATAGGGTTAAGTGTTAATCAGTGAGACTCCCACAGGGTTCAGTGTTAATCAGTGAGACTCCCTCAGGGTTCAGTGTTAATCAGTGAAACTCCCATAGGGTTAAGTGTTAATCAGTGAGACTCCCATGGGGTTCGGTGTTAATCAGTGAGACTCCCATAGGCTTCAGTGTTAATCAGTGAGACTCCCACAAGGTTCAGTGTTAATCAGGGAGACTCCCACAGGGTTCAGTGTTAATCAATGAGACTCCCATAGGGTTCAGTGTTAATCAGTGAGGCTCCCACAGGTTTCAGTGTTAATCAGTGAGACTCCCTCAGGGTTCAGTGTTAATCAGTGAGACTCCCTCAGGGTTCATGTGTTAATCAGTGAGACTCCCATAGGGTTCATTGTTAATCAAGTGAGACTCCCACAGGATTCAGTGTTAATCATTGAGACTCCCACAGTGTTCGGTGTTAATCAGTGAGACTCCCACACTGTTCAGTGTTAATCAGTGAGAATCCCTCAGGGTTCAGTGTTAATCACTGAGACTCCCACAGGGTTCAGTGTTAATCAGTGAGACTCCCATAGGGTTCAGTGTTAATGAGTGAGAATCCCATAGAGTTCAGTGTTAATCAGTGAGACTCCCACAGGGTTCAGTGTTAATCAGTGAGACTCCCATAGGGTTCAGTGTTAATCAGTGAGACTCCCATAGGGTTCAGTGTTAATCAGTGAGACTCCCACAGGGTTCAGTGTTAATCAAGTGACACTCCCACAGTGTTCAGTGTTAATCAGTGAGACTCCCACAGGGATCAGTGTTAATGAGTGAGACTCCCATAGGGTTAAGTGTTAATCAGTGAGACTCCCATAGGGTTCAGTGTTAATCAGTGAGACTCCCATAGGTTTCAGTGTTAATCAGTGAGACTCCCATAGGGTTCAGTGTTAATCAGTGAGACTCCCATGTGGTTCAGTGTTAATCAGTGAGACTCCCATAGGCTTCAGTGGTAATCATTGAGACTCCCACAGGGTTCAGTGTTAATCAGTGAGACTACCACAGGGTTCAGGGTTAATCAGTGAGACTCACACAGGGTTGAGTGTTAATCAGTAAGACTCCCATAGGGTTCAGTGTTAATCAGTGAGACTCCCTCAGGGTTCAGTGTTAATCAGTGAGACTCCCATAGGGTTAAGTGTTAATCAGTGAGACTCCCATGGGGTTCAGTGTTAATCAGTGAGACTCCCATAGGCTTCAGTGTTAATCAGTGAGACTCCCACAAGGTTCAGTGTTAATCAGGGAGACTCCCACAGGGTTCAGTGTTAATCACTGAGACTCCCACAGGGTTCAGTGTTAATCAGTAAGACTCCCATAGGGTTCAGTGTTAATCAGTGAGACTCCCATAGGGTTCAGTGTTAATCAGTGAGACTCCCACAGGGTTCAGTGTTAATCAAGTGACACTCCCACAGTGTTCAGTGTTAATCAATGAGACTCCCACAGGGTTCAGTGTTAATGAGTGAGACTCCCATAGGGTTCAGTGTTAATCATTGAGACTCCCATAGGGTTCAGTGTTAATCAGTGAGACTCCCATAGGGTTCAGTGTAAATCAGTGAGACTCCCACAGGGTTCATGTGTTAATCAGTGAGACTCCCATAGGGTTCAGTGTTAATCAATGAGACTCCCATAGGGTTCAGTGTTAATCAGTGAGACTCCCACAGGTTTCAGTGTTAATCAGTGAGACTCCCTCAGGGTTCAGTGTTAATCAGTGAGACTCCCTCAGGGTTCATGTGTTAATCAGTGAGACTCCCACAGGATTCAGTGTTAATCATTGAGACTCCCACAGTGTTCGGTGTTAATCAGTGAGACTCCCACACTGTTCAGTGTTAATCAGTGAGACTCCCTCAGGGTTCAGTGTTAATCACAGAGACTCCCACAGGGTTCAGTGTTAATCAGTGAGACTCCCATAGGGTTCAGTGTTAATGAGTGAGAATCCCATAGAGTTCAGTGTTAATCAGTGAGACTCCCACAGGATTCAGTGTTAATCACTGAGACTCCCATAGGGTTCAGTGTTAATCAGTGAGACTCCCACAGGTTTCAGTGTTAATCAGTGAGACTCCAATAGGGTTAAGTGTTAATCAGTGAGACTCCCATAGGGTTCAGTGTTAATCAGTGAGACTCCCTTAGGGTTTCAGTGTTAATCAGTGAGGCTCCAATAGGGTTAAGTGTTAATCAGTGAGACTCCCACAGGGTTCAGTGTTAATCAGTGAGACGCCCATAGGGTTCAGTGTTAATCAGTGAGACTCCCACAGGTTTCAGTGTTAATCAATGAGACTCCCACAGGTTTCAGTGTTAATCAATGAGACTCCCACTGGGTTCAGTTTTAATCAGTAAGACTCCCATAGGGTTCAGTGTTAATCAGTGAGACTCCCACAGGGTTCAGTGTTAATCAAGTGACACTCCCACAGTGTTCAGTGTTAATCAATGAGACTCCCACAGGGTTCAGTGTTAATGAGTGAGACTCCCATAGGGTTCAGTGTTAATCAGTGAGACTCCCATAGGGTTCAGTGTTAATCAGTGAGACTCCCATAGGGTTCAGTGTTAATCAAGTGACACTCCCACAGTGTTCAGTGTTAATCAATGAGACTCCCACAGGGTTCAGTGTTAATGAGTGAGACTCCCATAGGGTTCAGTGTTAATCAGTGAGACTCCCATAGGGTTCAGTGTTAATCAGTGAGACTCCCATAGGGTTCAGTGTAAATCAGTGAGACTCCCACAGGGTTCATGTGTTAATCAGTGAGACTCCCATAGGGTTCAGTGTTAATCAATGAGACTCCCATAGGGTTCAGTGTTAATCAGTGAGACTCCCATAGGGTTCAGTGTTAATCAGTGAGACTCCCATAGGGTTCAGTGTTAATCAAGTGACACTCCCACAGTGTGCAGTGTTAATCAATGAGACTCCCACAGGGTTCAGTGTTAATGAGTGAGACTCCCATAGGGTTCAGTGTTAATCAGTGAGACTCCCATAGGGTTCAGTGTTAATCAGTGAGACTCCCATAGGGTTCAGTGTAAATCAGTGAGACTCCCACAGGGTTCATGTGTTAATCAGTGAGACTCCCATAGGGTTCAGTGTTAATCAATGAGACTCCCATAGGGTTCAGTGTTAATCAGTGAGACTCCCATAGGGTTCATTGTTAATCAGTGAGACTCTCACAGGATTCAGTGTTAATCAGTAAGACTCCCATAGGGTTCAGTGTTAATCAGTGAGACTCCCACAGGGTTCAGTGTTAATGAATGAGACTCCCATAGGGTTCAGTGTTAATCAGTGAGACTCCCATAGGGTTCAGTGTTAATCAGTGAGACTCCCATAGGGTTCAGTGTTAATCAAGTGACACTCCCACAGTGTTCAGTGTTAATCAATGAGGCTCCCACAGGGTTCAGTGTTAATGAGTGAGACTCCCATAGGGTTCAGTGTTAATCAGTGAGACTCCCATAGGGTTCAGTGTTAATCAGTGAGACTCCCATAGGGTTCAGTGTAAATCAGTGAGACTCCCACAGGGTTCATGTGTTAATCAGTGAGACTCCCATAGGGTTCAGTGTTAATCAATGAGACTCCCATAGGGTTCAGTGTTAATCAGTGAGACTCCCACAGGTTTCAGTGTTAATCAGTGAGACTCCCTCAGGTTTCAGTGTTAATCAGTGAGACTCCCTCAGGGTTCATGTGTTAATCAGTGAGATTCCCATAGGGTTCATTGTTAATCAGTGAGACTCCCACAGGATTCAGTGTTAATCAGTAAGACTCCCATAGGGTTCAGTGTTAATCAGTGAGACTCCCATAGGGTTCAGTGTTAATCAGTGAGACTCCCACAGGGTTCAGTGTTAATCAAGTGACACTCCCACAGTGTTCAGTGTTAATCAATTATACTCCCACAGGGTTCAGTGTTAATCAGTGAGACTCCCATAGGGTTCAGTGTTAATCAGTGAGACTCCCATAGGGTTCAGTGTTAATCAGTGAGACTCCCATAGGGTTCAGTGTTAATCAGTGAGACTCCCACAGGGTTCATGTGTTAATCAGTGAGACTCCCATAGGGTTCAGTGTTAATCAATGAGACTCCCATAGGGTTCAGTGTTAATCAGTGAGACTCCCATAGGGTTCATTGTTAATCAGTGAGACTCCCACAGGATTCAGTGTTAATCAGTAAGACTCCCATAGGGTTCAGTGTTAATCAGTGAGACTCCCACAGGGTTCAGTGTTAATGAATGAGACTCCCATAGGGTTCAGTGTTAATCAGTGAGACTCCCTCAGGGTTCATGTGTTAATCAGTGAGACTCCCATAGGGTTCATTGTTAATCAGTGAGACTCCCACAGGATTCAGTGTTAATCATTGAGACTCCCACAGTGTTCGGTGTTAATCAGTGAGACTCCCACACTGTTCAGTGTTAATCAGTGAGACTCCCATAGGGTTCAGTGTTAATCAGTGAGACTCCCATAGGCTTCAGTGTAAATCAGTGAGACTCCCACAGGGTTCATGTGTTAATCAGTGAGACTCCCATAGGGTTCAGTGTTAATCAATGAGACTCCCATAGGGTTCAGTGTTAATCAGTGAGTCTCCCACAGGTTTCAGTGTTAATCAGTGAGGCTCCCTCAGGTTTCAGTGTTAATCAGTGAGACTCCCTCAGGGTTCATGTGTTAATCAGTGAGATTCCCATAGGGTTCATTGTTAATCAGTGAGACTCCCACAGGATTCAGTGTTAATCAGTGAGACTCCCTTAGGGTTCAGTGTTAATCAGTGAGACTCCCTCAGGGTTCAGTGTTAATCAGTGAGACTCCCATAGGGTTAAGTGTTAATCAGTGAGACTCCCATGGGGTTCAGTGTTAATCAGTGAGACTCCCATAGGGTTAAGTGTTAATCAGTGAGACTCCCATGTGGTTCAGTGTTAATCAGTGAGACTCCCATAGGCTTCAGTGGTAATCATTGAGACTCCCACAGGGTTCAGTGTTAATCAGTGAGACTACCACAGGGTTCAGGGTTAATCAGTGAGACTCACACAGGGTTCAGTGTTAATCAGTAAGACTCCCATAGGGTTCAGTGTTAATCAGTGAGACTCCCTCAGGGTTCAGTGTTAATCAGTGAGACTCCCATAGGGTTAAGTGTTAATCAGTGAGACTCCCATGGGGTTCAGTGTTAATCAGTGAGACTCCCATAGGCTTCAGTGTTAATCAGTGAGACTCCCACAAGGTTCAGTGTTAATCAGGGAGACTCCCACAGGGTTCAGTGTTAATCACTGAGACTCCCACAGGGTTCAGTGTTAATCAGTAAGACTCCCATAGGGTTCAGTGTTAATTAGTGAGACTCCCATAGGGTTCAGTGTTAATCAGTGAGACTCCCACAGGGTTCAGTGTTAATCAAGTGACACTCCCACAGTGTTCAGTGTTAATCAATGAGACTCCCACAGGGTTCAGTGTTAATTAGTGAGACTCCCATAGGGTTCAGTGTTAATCATTGAGACTCCCATAGGGTTCAGTGTTAATCAGTGAGACTCCCATAGGGTTCAGTGTAAATCAGTGAGACTCCCACAGGGTTCATGTGTTAATCAGTGAGACTCCCATAGGGTTCAGTGTTAATCAATGAGACTCCCATAGGGTTCAGTGTTAATCAGTGAGACTCCCACAGGTTTCAGTGTTAATCAGTGAGACTCCCTCAGGGTTCAGTGTTAATCAGTGAGACTCCCTCAGGGTTCATGTGTTAATCAGTGAGACTCCCACAGGATTCAGTGTTAATCATTGAGACTCCCACAGTGTTCGGTGTTAATCAGTGAGACTCCCACACTGTTCAGTGTTAATCAGTGAGACTCCCTCAGGGTTCAGTGTTAATCACAGAGACTCCCACAGGGTTCAGTGTTAATCAGTGAGACTCCCATAGGGTTCAGTGTTAATGAGTGAGAATCCCATAGAGTTCAGTGTTAATCAGTGAGACTCCCACAGGATTCAGTGTTAATCACTGAGACTCCCATAGGGTTCAGTGTTAATCAGTGAGACTCCCACAGGTTTCAGTGTTAATCAGTGAGACTCCAATAGGGTTAAGTGTTAATCAGTGAGACTCCCATAGGGTTCAGTGTTAATCAGTGAGACTCCCTTAGGGTTTCAGTGTTAATCAGTGAGGCTCCAATAGGGTTAAGTGTTAATCAGTGAGACTCCCACAGGGTTCAGTGTTAATCAGTGAGACTCCCATAGGGTTCAGTGTTAATCAGTGAGACTCCCACAGGTTTCAGTGTTAATCAATGAGACTCCCACAGGTTTCAGTGTTAATCAATGAGACTCCCACTGGGTTCAGATTTAATCAGTAAGACTCCCATAGGGTTCAGTGTTAATCAGTGAGACTCCCACAGGGTTCAGTGTTAATCAAGTGACACTCCCACAGTGTTCAGTGTTAATCAATGAGACTCCCACAGGGTTCAGTGTTAATGAGTGAGACTCCCATAGGGTTCAGTGTTAATCAGTGAGACTCCCATAGGGTTCAGTGTTAATCAGTGAGACTCCCATAGGGTTCAGTGTTAATCAAGTGACACTCCCACAGTGTTCAGTGTTAATCAATGAGACTCCCACAGGGTTCAGTGTTAACGAGTGAGACTCCCATAGGGTTCAGTGTTAATCAGTGAGACTCCCATAGGGTTCAGTGTTAATCAGTGAGACTCCCATAGGGTTCAGTGTAAATCAGTGAGACTCCCACAGGGTTCATGTGTTAATCAGTGAGACTCCCATAGGGTTCAGTGTTAATCAATGAGACTCCCATAGGGTTCAGTGTTAATCAGTGAGACTCCCATAGGGTTCAGTGTTAATCAGTGAGACTCCCATAGGGTTCAGTGTTAATCAAGTGACACTCCCACAGTGTTCAGTGTTAATCAATGAGACTCCCACAGGGTTCAGTGTTAATGAGTGAGACTCCCATAGGGTTCAGTGTTAATCAGTGAGACTCCCATAGGGTTCAGTGTTAATCAGTGAGACTCCCATAGGGTTCAGTGTAAATCAGTGAGACTCCCACAGGGTTCATGTGTTAATCAGTGAGACTCCCATAGGGTTCAGTGTTAATCAATGAGACTCCCATAGGGTTCAGTGTTAATCAGTGAGACTCCCATAGGGTTCATTGTTAATCAGTGAGACTCCCACAGGATTCAGTGTTAATCAGTAAGACTCCCATAGGGTTCAGTGTTAATCAGTGAGACTCCCACAGGGTTCAGTGTTAATGAATGAGACTCCCATAGGGTTCAGTGTTAATCAGTGAGACTCCCATAGGGTTCAGTGTTAATCAGTGAGACTCCCATAGGGTTCAGTGTTAATCAAGTGACACTCCCACAGTGTTCAGTGTTAATCAATGAGACTCCCACAGGGTTCAGTGTTAATGAGTGACACTCCCATATGGTTCAGTGTTAATCAGTGAGACTCCCATAGGGTTCAGTGTTAATCAGTGAGACTCCCATAGGGTTCAGTGTAAATCAGTGAGACTCCCACAGGGTTCATGTGTTAATCAGTGAGACTCCCATAGGGTTCAGTGTTAATCAATGAGACTCCCATAGGGTTCAGTGTTAATCAGTGAGACTCCCACAGGTTTCAGTGTTAATCAGTGAGACTCCCTCAGGTTTCAGTGTTAATCAGTGAGACTCCCTCAGGGTTCATGTGTTAATCAGTGAGATTCCCATAGGGTTCATTGTTAATCAGTGAGACTCCCACAGGATTCAGTGTTAATCAGTAAGACTCCCATAGGGTTCAGTGTTAATCAGTGAGACTCCCATAGGGTTCAGTGTTAATCAGTGAGACTCCCACAGGGTTCAGTGTTAATCAAGTGACACTCCCACAGTGTTCAGTGTTAATCAATTATACTCCCACAGGGTTCAGTGTTAATGAGTGAGACTTCCATAGGGTTCAGTGTTAATCAGTGAGACTCCCATAGGGTTCAGTGTTAATCAGTGAGACTCCCATAGGGTTCAGTGTAAATCAGTGAGACTCCCACAGGTTTCAGTGTTAATCAGTGAGACTCCCTCAGGGTTCAGTGTTAATCAGTGAGACTCCCTCAGGGTTCATGTGTTAATCAGTGAGACTCCCATAGGGTTCATTGTTAATCAGTGAGACTCCCACAGGATTCAGTGTTAATCATTGAGACTCCCACAGTGTTCGGTGTTAATCAGTGAGACTCCCACACTGTTCAGTGTTAATCAGTGAGACTCCCTCAGGGTTCATTGTTAATCACAGAGACTCCCACAGGGTTCAGTGTTAATCAGTGAGACTCCCATAGGGTTCAGTGTTAATGAGTGAGAATCCCATAGAGTTCAGTGTTAATCAGTGAGACTCCCACAGGTTTCAGTGTTAATCAATGAGACTCCCACAGGTTTCAGTGTTAATCAATGAAACTCCCACAGGGTTCAGTTTTAATCAGTAAGACTCCCATAGGGTTCAGTGTTAATCAGTGAGACTCCCACAGGGTTCAGTGTTAATCAAGTGACACTCCCACAGTGTTCAGTGTTAATCAATGAGACTCCCACAGGGTTCAGTGTTAATGAGTGAGACTCCCATAGGGTTCAGTGTTAATCAGTGAGACTCCCATAGGGTTCAGTGTTAATCAGTGAGACTCCCATAGGGTTCAGTGTTAATCAAGTGACACTCCCACAGTGTTCAGTGTTAATCAATGAGACTCCCACAGGGTTCAGTGTTAATGAGTGAGACTCCCATAGGGTTCAGTGTTAATCAGTGAGACTCCCATAGGGTTCAGTGTTAATCAGTGAGACTCCCATAGGGTTCAGTGTAAATCAGTGAGACTCCCACAGGGTTCATGTGTTAATCAGTAAGACTCCCATAGCGTTCAGTGTTAATCAATGAGACTCCCATAGGGTTCAGTGTTAATCAGTGAGACTCCCATAGGGTTCAGTGTTAATCAGTGAGACTCCCATAGGGTTCAGTGTTAATCAAGTGACACTCCCACAGTGTTCAGTGTTAATCAATGAGACTCCCACAGGGTTCAGTGTTAATGAGTGAGACTCCCATAGGGTTCAGTGTTAATCAGTGAGACTCCCATAGGGTTCAGTGTTAATCAGTGAGACTCCCATAGGGTTCAGTGTAAATCAGTGAGACTCCCACAGGGTTCATGTGTTAATCAGTGAGACTCCCATAGGGTTCAGTGTTAATCAATGAGACTCCCATAGGGTTCAGTGTTAATCAGTGAGACTCCCATAGGGTTCATTGTTAATCAGTGAGACTCCCACAGGATTCAGTGTTAATCAGTAAGACTCCCATAGGGTTCAGTGTTAATCAGTGAGACTCCCACAGGGTTCAGTGTTAATGAATGAGACTCCCATAGGGTTCAGTGTTAATCAGTGAGACTCCCATAGGGTTCAGTGTTAATCAGTGAGACTCCCATAGGGTTCAGTGTTAATCAAGTGACACTCCCACAGTGTTCAGTGTTAATCAATGAGACTCCCACAGGGTTCAGTGTTAATGAGTGAGACTCCCATAGGGTTCAGTGTTAATCAGTGAGACTCCCATAGGGTTCAGTGTTAATCAGTGAGACTCCCATAGGGTTCAGTGTAAATCAGTGAGACTCCCACAGGGTTCATGTGTTAATCAGTGAGACTCCCATAGGGTTCAGTGTTAATCAATGAGACTCCCATAGGGTTCAGTGTTAATCAGTGAGACTCCCACAGGTTTCAGTGTTAATCAGTGAGACTCCCTCAGGTTTCAGTGTTAATCAGTGAGACTCCCTCAGGGTTCATGTGTTTAATCAGTGAGATTCCCATAGGGTTCATTGTTAATCAGTGAGACTCCCATAGGGTTCAGTGTTAATCAATGAGACTCCCATAGGGTTCAGTGTTAATCAGTGAGACTCCCACAGGTTTCAGTGTTAATCAGTGAGACTCCCTCAGGTTTCAGTGTTAATCAGTGAGACTCCCTCAGGGTTCATGTGTTAATCAGTGAGATTCCCATAGGGTTCATTGTTAATCAGTGAGACTCCCACAGGATTCAGTGTTAATCAGTAAGACTCCCATAGGGTTCAGTGTTAATCAGTGAGACTCCCATAGGGTTCAGTGTTAATCAGTGAGACTCCCACAGGGTTCAGTGTTAATCAAGTGACACTCCCACAGTGTTCAGTGTTAATCAATTATACTCCCACAGGGTTCAGTGTTAATGAGTGAGACTTCCATAGGGTTCAGTGTTAATCAGTGAGACTCCCATAGGGTTCAGTGTTAATCAGTGAGACTCCCATAGGGTTCAGTGTAAATCAGTGAGACTCCCACAGGTTTCAGTGTTAATCAGTGAGACTCCCTCAGGGTTCAGTGTTAATCAGTGAGACTCCCTCAGGTTTCATGTGTTAATCAGTGAGACTCCCATAGGGTTCATTGTTAATCAGTGAGACTCCCACAGGATTCAGTGTTAATCATTGAGACTCCCACAGTGTTCGGTGTTAATCAGTGAGACTCCCACACTGTTCAGTGTTAATCAGTGAGACTCCCTCAGGGTTCAGTGTTAATCACAGAGACTCCCATAGGGTTCAGTGTTAATCAGTGAGACTCCCATAGGGTTCAGTGTAAATCAGTGAGACTCCCACAGGTTTCAGTGTTAATCAGTGAGACTCCCTCAGGGTTCAGTGTTAATCAGTGAGACTCCCTCAGGGTTCATGTGTTAATCAGTGAGACTCCCATAGGGTTCATTGTTAATCAGTGAGACTCCCACAGGATTCAGTGTTAATCATTGAGACTCCCACAGTGTTCGGTGTTAATCAGTGAGACTCCCACACTGTTCAGTGTTAATCAGTGAGACTCCCTCAGGGTTCAGTGTTAATCACAGAGACTCCCACAGGGTTCAGTGTTAATCAGTGAGACTCCCATAGGGTTCAGTGTTAATGAGTGAGACTCCCATAGGGTTCAGTGTTAATCAGTGAGACTCCCATAGGGTTCAGTGTTAATCAGTGAGACTCCCATAGGGTTCAGTGTAAATCAGTGAGACTCCCACAGGGTTCATGTGTTAATCAGTGAGACTCCCATAGGTTTCAGTGTTAATCAATGAGACTCCCACAGGTTTCAGTGTTAATCAATGAGACTCCCACAGGGTTCAGTTTTAATCAGTAAGACTCCCATAGGGTTCAGTGTTAATCAGTGAGACTCCCACAGGGTTCAGTGTTAATCAAGTGACACTCCCACAGTGTTCAGTGTTAATCAATGAAACTCCCACAGGGTTCAGTGTTAATGAGTGAGACTCCCATAGGGTTCAGTGTTAATCAGTGAGACTCCCATAGGGTTCAGTGTTAATCAGTGAGACTCCCATACGGTTCAGTGTTAATCAAGTGACACTCCCACAGTGTTCAGTGTTAATCAATCAGACTCCCACAGGGTTCAGTGTTAATGAGTGAGACTCCCATAGGGTTCAGTGTTGATCAGTGAGACTCCCATAGGGTTCAGTGTTAATCAGTGAGACTCCCATAGGGTTCAGTGTAAATCAGTGAGACTCCCACAGGGTTCAGTGTTAATCAAGTGACACTCCCACAGTGTTCAGTGTTAATCAATGAGACTCCCACAGGGTTCAGTGTTAATGAGTGAGACTCCCATAGGGTTCAGTGTTAATTAGTGAGACTCCCATAGGGTTCAGTGTTAATCAGTGAGACTCCCATACGGTTCAGTGTTAATCAAGTGACACTCCCACAGTGTTCAGTGTTAATCAATGAGACTCCCACAGGGTTCAGTGTTAATGAGTGAGACTCCCATAGGGTTCAGTGTTAATCAGTGAGACTCCCATAGGGTTCAGTGTTAATCAGTGAGACTCCCATAGGGTTCAGTGTAAATCAGTGAGACTCCCACAGGGTTCATGTGTTAATCAGTGAGACTCCCATAGGGTTCAGTGTTAATCAATGAGACTCCCATAGGGTTCAGTGTTAATCAGTGAGACTCCCATAGGGTTCAGTGTTAATCAGTGAGACTCCCATAGGGTTCAGTGTTAATCAAGTGACACTCGCACAGTGTTCAGTGTTAATCAATGAGACTCCCACAGGGTTCAGTGTTAATGAGTGAGACTCCCATAGGGTTCAGTGTTAATCAGTGAGACTCCCATAGGGTTCAGTGTTAATCAGTGAGATTCCCATATGGTTCAGTGTAAATCAGTGAGACTCCCACAGGGTTCATGTGTTAATCAGTGAGACTCCCATAGGGTTCAGTGTTAATCAATGAGACTCCCATAGGGTTCAGTGTTAATCAGTGAGACTCCCATAGGGTTCATTGTTAATCAGTGAGACTCCCACAGGATTCAGTGTTAATCAGTAAGACTCCCATAGGGTTCAGTGTTAATCAGTGAGACTCCCACAGGGTTCAGTGTTAATGAATGAGACTCCCATAGGGTTCAGTGTTAATCAGTGAGACTCCCATAGGGTTCAGTGTTAATCAGTGAGACTCCCATAGGGTTCAGTGTTAAACAAGTGACACTCCCACAGTGTTCAGTGTTAATCAATGAGACTCCCACAGGGTTCAGTGTTAATGAGTGAGACTCCCATAGGGTTCAGTGTTAATCAGTGAGACTCCCATAGTGTTCAGTGTTAATCAGTGAGACTCCCATAGGGTTCAGTGTAAATCAGTGAGACTCCCACAGGGTTCATGTGTTAATCAGTGAGACTCCCATAGGTTTCAGTGTTAATCAATGAGACTCCCACAGGTTTCAGTGTTAATCAATGAGACTCCCACAGGGTTCAGTTTTAATCAGTAAGACTCCCATAGGGTTCAGTGTTAATCAGTGAGACTCCCACAGGGTTCAGTGTTAATCAAGTGACACTCCCACAGTGTTCAGTGTTAATCAATGAAACTCCCACAGGGTTCAGTGTTAATGAGTGAGACTCCCATAGGGTTCAGTGTTAATCAGTGAGACTCCCATAGGGTTCAGTGTTAATCAGTGAGACTCCCATACGGTTCAGTGTTAATCAAGTGACACTCCCACAGTGTTCAGTGTTAATCAATCAGACTCCCACAGGGTTCAGTGTTAATGAGTGAGACTCCCATAGGGTTCAGTGTTAATCAGTGAGACTCCCATAGGGTTCAG
Source organism: Petromyzon marinus (assembly GCF_048934315.1). Lineage (NCBI taxonomy): Eukaryota > Metazoa > Chordata > Hyperoartia > Petromyzontiformes > Petromyzontidae > Petromyzon > Petromyzon marinus. The sequence continues at coordinate 3,018,127 of NW_027423612.1, forward strand.
TGTTAATCAGTGAGACTCCCATAGGGTTCAGTGTAAATCAGTGAGACTCCCACAGGGTTCATGTGTTAATCAGTGAGACTCCCATAGGGTTCAGTGTTAATCAATGAGACTCCCATAGGGTTCAGTGTTAATCAGTGAGACTCCCACAGGTTTCAGTGTTAATCAGTGAGACTCCCATAGGGTTCAGTGTTAATCAAGTGACACTCCCACAGTGTTCAGTGTTAATCAATGAGATTCCCATAGGGTTCATTGTTAATCAGTGAGACTCCCATAGGGTTCAGTGTTAATCAGTGAGACTCCCATAGGGTTCAGTGTTAATCAGTGAGACTCCCATAGGGTTCAGTGTTAATCAGTGAGACTCCCACAGGGTTCATGTGTTAATCAGTGAGACTCCCATAGGGTTCAGTGTTAATCAATGAGACTCCCATAGGGTTCAGTGTTAATCAGTGAGACTCCCATAGGGTCCATTGTTAATCAGTGAGACTCCCACAGGATTCAGTGTTAATCAGTAAGACTCCCATAGGGTTCAGTGTTAATCAGTGAGACTCCCACAGGGTTCAGTGTTAATGAATGAGACTCCCATAGGGTTCAGTGTTAATCAGTGAGACTCCCTCAGGGTTCATGTGTTAATCAGTGAGACTCCCATAGGGTTCATTGTTAATCAGTGAGACTCCCACAGGATTCAGTGTTAATCATTGAGACTCCCACAGTGTTCGGTGTTAATCAGTGAGACTCCCACACTGTTCAGTGTTAATCAGTGAGACTCCCATAGGGTTCAGTGTTAATCAGTGAGACTCCCATAGGGTTCAGTGTAAATCAGTGAGACTCCCACAGGGTTCATGTGTTAATCAGTGAGACTCCCATAGGGTTCAGTGTTAATCAATGAGACTCCCATAGGGTTCAGTGTTAATCAGTGAGTCTCCCACAGGTTTCAGTGTTAATCAGTGAGGCTCCCTCAGGTTTCAGTGTTAATCAGTGAGACTCCCTCAGGGTTCATGTGTTAATCAGTGAGATTCCCATAGGGTTCATTGTTAATCAGTGAGACTCCCACAGGATTCAGTGTTAATCAGTGAGACTCCCTTAGGGTTCAGTGTTAATCAGTGAGACTCCCTCAGGGTTCAGTGTTAATCAGTGAGACTCCCATAGGGTTAAGTGTTAATCAGTGAGACTCCCATGGGGTTCAGTGTTAATCAGTGAGACTCCCATAGGGTTAAGTGTTAATCAGTGAGACTCCCATGTGGTTCAGTGTTAATCAGTGAGACTCCCATAGGCTTCAGTGGTAATCATTGAGACTCCCACAGGGTTCAGTGTTAATCAGTGAGACTACCACAGGGTTCAGGGTTAATCAGTGAGACTCACACAGGGTTCAGTGTTAATCAGTAAGACTCCCATAGGGTTCAGTGTTAATCAGTGAGACTCCCTCAGGGTTCAGTGTTAATCAGTGAGACTCCCATAGGGTTAAGTGTTAATCAGTGAGACTCCCATGGGGTTCAGTGTTAATCAGTGAGACTCCCATAGGCTTCAGTGTTAATCAGTGAGACTCCCACAAGGTTCAGTGTTAATCAGGGAGACTCCCACAGGGTTCAGTGTTAATCACTGAGACTCCCACAGGGTTCAGTGTTAATCAGTAAGACTCCCATAGGGTTCAGTGTTAATCAGTGAGACTCCCATAGGGTTCAGTGTTAATCAGTGAGACTCCCACAGGGTTCAGTGTTAATCAAGTGACACTCCCACAGTGTTCAGTGTTAATCAATGAGACTCCCACAGGGTTCAGTGTTAATGAGTGAGACTCCCATAGGGTTCAGTGTTAATCATTGAGACTCCCATAGGGTTCAGTGTTAATCAGTGAGACTCCCATAGGGTTCAGTGTAAATCAGTGAGACTCCCACAGGGTTCATGTGTTAATCAGTGAGACTCCCATAGTGTTCAGTGTTAATCAATGAGACTCCCATAGGGTTCAGTGTTAATCAGTGAGACTCCCACAGGTTTCAGTGTTAATCAGTGAGACTCCCTCAGGGTTCAGTGTTAATCAGTGAGACTCCCTCAGGGTTCATGTGTTAATCAGTGAGACTCCCACAGGATTCAGTGTTAATCATTGAGACTCCCACAGTGTTCATGTGTTAATCAGTGAGACTCCCATAGGGTTCATTGTTAATGAATGAGACTCCCATAGGGTTCAGTGTTAATCAGTGAGACTCCCTCAGGGTTCATGTGTTAATCAGTGAGACTCCCATAGGGTTCATTGTTAATCAGTGAGACTCCCACAGGATTCAGTGTTAATCATTGAGACTCCCACAGTGTTTGGTGTTAATCAGTGAGACTCCCACACTGTTCAGTGTTAATCAGTGAGACTCCCATAGGGTTCAGTGTTAATCAGTGAGACTCCCATAGGGTTCAGTGTAAATCAGTGAGACTCCCACAGGGTTCATGTGTTAATCAGTGAGACTCCCATAGGGTTCAGTGTTAATCAATGAGACTCCCATAGGGTTCAGTGTTAATCAGTGAGTCTCCCACAGGTTTCAGTGTTAATCAGTGAGGCTCCCTCAGGTTTCAGTGTTAATCAGTGAGACTCCCTCAGGGTTCATGTGTTAATCAGTGAGATTCCCATAGGGTTCATTGTTAATCAGTGAGACTCCCACAGGATTCAGTGTTAATCAGTGAGACTCCCTTAGGGTTCAGTGTTAATCAGTGAGACTCCCTCAGGGTTCAGTGTTAATCAGTGAGACTCCCATAGGGTTAAGTGTTAATCAGTGAGACTCCCATGGGGTTCAGTGTTAATCAGTGAGACTCCCATAGGGTTAAGTGTTAATCAGTGAGACTCCCATGTGGTTCAGTGTTAATCAGTGAGACTCCCATAGGCTTCAGTGGTAATCATTGAGACTCCCACAGGGTTCAGTGTTAATCAGTGAGACTACCACAGGGTTCAGGGTTAATCAGTGAGACTCACACAGGGTTCAGTGTTAATCAGTAAGACTCCCATAGGGTTCAGTGTTAATCAGTGAGACTCCCTCAGGGTTCAGTGTTAATCAGTGAGACTCCCATAGGGTTAAGTGTTAATCAGTGAGACTCCCATGGGGTTCAGTGTTAATCAGTGAGACTCCCATAGGCTTCAGTGTTAATCAGTGAGACTCCCACAAGGTTCAGTGTTAATCAGGGAGACTCCCACAGGGTTCAGTGTTAATCACTGAGACTCCCACAGGGTTCAGTGTTTATCAGTAAGACTCCCATAGGGTTCAGTGTTAATCAGTGAGACTCCCATAGGGTTCAGTGTTAACCAGTGAGACTCCCACAGGGTTCAGTGTTAATCAAGTGACACTCCCACAGTGTTCAGTGTTAATCAATGAGACTCCCACAGGGTTCAGTGTTAATGAGTGAGACTCCCATAGGGTTCAGTGTTAATCATTGAGACTCCCATAGGGTTCAGTGTTAATCAGTGAGACTCCCATAGGGTTCAGTGTAAATCAGTGAGACTCCCACAGGGTTCATGTGTTAATCAGTGAGACTCCCATAGGGTTCAGTGTTAATCAATGAGACTCCCATAGGGTTCAGTGTTAATCAGTGAGACTCCCACAGGTTTCAGTGTTAATCAGTGAGACTCCCTCAGGGTTCAGTGTTAATCAGTGAGACTCCCTCAGGGTTCATGTGTTAATCAGTGAGACTCCCACAGGATTCAGGGTTAATCATTGAGACTCCCACAGTGTTCGGTGTTAATCAGTGAGACTCCCACACTGTTCAGTGTTAATCAGTGAGACTCCCTCAGGGTTCAGTGTTAATCACAGAGACTCCCACAGGGTTCAGTGTTAATCAGTGAGACTCCCATAGGGTTCAGTGTTAATGAGTGAGAATCCCATAGAGTTCAGTGTTAATCAGTGAGACTCCCACTGGGTTCAGTGTTAATCAGTAAGACTCCCATAGGGTTCAGTGTTAATCAGTGAGACTACCATAGGGTTCAGTGTTAACCAGTGAGACTCCCACAGGGTTCAGTGTTAATCAAGTGACACTCCCACAGTGTTCAGTGTTAATCAATGAGACTCCCACAGGGTTCAGTGTTAATGAGTGAGACTCCCATAGGGTTCAGTGTTAATCATTGAGACTCCCATAGGGTTCAGTGTTAATCAGTGAGACTCCCATAGGGTTCAGTGTAAATCAGTGAGACTCCCACAGGGTTCATGTGTTAATCAGTGAGACTCCCATAGGGTTCAGTGTTAATCAATGAGACTCCCATAGGGTTCAGTGTTAATCAGTGAGACTCCCACAGGTTTCAGTGTTAATCAGTGAGACTCCCTCAGGGTTCAGTGTTAATCAGTGAGACTCCCTCAGGGTTCATGTGTTAATCAGTGAGACTCCCACAGGATTCAGTGTTAATCATTGAGACTCCCACAGTGTTCGGTGTTAATCAGTGAGACTCCCACACTGTTCAGTGTTAATCAGTGAGACTCCCTCAGGGTTCAGTGTTAATCACAGAGACTCCCACAGGGTTCAGTGTTAATCAGTGAGACTCCCATAGGGTTCAGTGTTAATGAGTGAGAATCCCATAGAGTTCAGTGTTAATCAGTGAGACTCCCACAGGATTCAGTGTTAATCACTGAGACTCCCATAGGGTTCAGTGTTAATCAGTGAGACTCCCACAGGTTTAAGTGTTAATCAGTGAGACTCCAATAGGGTTAAGTGTTAATCAGTGAGACTCCCATAGGGTTCAGTGTTAATCAGTGAGACTCCCTTAGGGTTTCAGTGTTAATCAGTGAGGCTCCAATAGGGTTAAGTGTTAATCAGTGAGACTCCCACAGGGTTCAGTGTTAATCAGTGAGACTCCCATAGGGTTCAGTGTTAATCAGTGAGACTCCCACAGGTTTCAGTGTTAATCAATGAGACTCCCACAGGTTTCAGTGTTAATCAATGAGACTCCCACAGGGTTCAGTTTTAATCAGTAAGACTCCCATAGGGTTCAGTGTTAATCAGTGAGACTCCCACAGGGTTCAGTGTTAATCAAGTGACACTCCCACAGTGTTCAGTGTTAATCAATGAGACTCCCACAGGGTTCAGTGTTAATGAGTGAGACTCCCATAGGGTTCAGTGTTAATCAGTGAGACTCCCATAGGGTTCAGTGTTAATCAGTGAGACTCCCATAGGGTTCAGTGTTAATCAAGTGACACTCCCACAGTGTTCAGTGTTAATCAATGAGACTCCCACAGGGTTCAGTGTTAATGAGTGAGACTCCCATAGGGTTCAGTGTTAATCAGTGAGACTCCCATAGGGTTCAGTGTTAATCAGTGAGACTCCCATAGGGTTCAGTGTAAATCAGTGAGACTCCCACAGGGTTCATGTGTTAATCAGTGAGACTCCCATAGGGTTCAGTGTTAATCAATGAGACTCCCATAGGGTTCAGTGTTAATCAGTGAGACTCCCATAGGGTTCAGTGTTAATCAGTGAGACTCCCATAGGGTTCAGTGTTAATCAAGTGACACTCCCACAGTGTTCAGTGTTAATCAATGAGACTCCCACAGGGTTCAGTGTTAATGAGTGAGACTCCCATAGGGTTCAGTGTTAATCAGTGAGACTCCCATAGGGTTCAGTGTTAATCAGTGAGACTCCCATAGGGTTCAGTGTAAATCAGTGAGACTCCCACAGGGTTCAGTGTTAATGAGTGAGACTCCCATAGGGTTCAGTGTTAATCATTGAGACTCCCATAGGGTTCAGTGTTAATCAAGTGACACTCCCACAGTGTTCAGTGTTAATCAATGAGACTCCCACAGGGTTCAGTGTTAATGAGTGAGACTCCCATAGGGTTCAGTGTTAATCATTGAGACTCCCATAGGGTTCAGTGTTAATCAGTGAGACTCCCATAGGGTTCAGTGTAAATCAGTGAGACTCCCACAGGGTTCATGTGTTAATCAGTGAGACTCCCATAGGGTTCAGTGTTAATCAATGAGACTCCCATAGGGTTCAGTGTTAATCAGTGAGACTCCCACAGGTTTCAGTGTTAATCAGTGAGACTCCCTCAGGGTTCAGTGTTAATCAGTGAGACTCCCTCAGGGTTCATGTGTTAATCAGTGAGACTCCCACAGGATTCAGTGTTAATCATTGAGACTCCCACAGTGTTCGGTGTTAATCAGTGAGACTCCCACACTGTTCAGTGTTAATCAGTGAGACTCCCTCAGGGTTCAGTGTTAATCACAGAGACTCCCACAGGGTTCAGTGTTAATCAGTGAGACTCCCATAGGGTTCAGTGTTAATGAGTGAGAATCCCATAGAGTTCAGTGTTAATCAGTGAGACTCCCACAGGATTCAGTGTTAATCACTGAGACTCCCATAGGGTTCAGTGTTAATCAGTGAGACTCCCACAGGTTTCAGTGTTAATCAGTGAGACTCCAATAGGGTTAAGTGTTAATCAGTGAGACTCCCATAGGGTTCAGTGTTAATCAGTGAGACTCCCTTAGGGTTTCAGTGTTAATCAGTGAGGCTCCAATAGGGTTAAGTGTTAATCAGTGAGACTCCCACAGGGTTCAGTGTTAATCAGTGAGACTCCCATAGGGTTCAGTGTTAATCAGTGAGACTCCCACAGGTTTCAGTGTTAATCAATGAGACTCCCACAGGTTTCAGTGTTAATCAATGAGACTCCCACAGGGTTCAGTTTTAATCAGTAAGACTCCCATAGGGTTCAGTGTTAATCAGTGAGACTCCCACAGGGTTCAGTGTTAATCAAGTGACACTCCCACAGTGTTCAGTGTTAATCAATGAGACTCCCACAGGGTTCAGTGTTAATGAGTGAGACTCCCATAGGGTTCAGTGTTAATCAGTGAGACTCCCATAGGGTTCAGTGTTAATCAGTGAGACTCCCATAGGGTTCAGTGTTAATCAAGTGACACTCCCACAGTGTTCAGTGTTAATCAATGAGACTCCCACAGGGTTCAGTGTTAATGAGTGAGACTCCCATAGGGTTCAGTGTTAATCAGTGAGACTCCCATAGGGTTCAGTGTTAATCAGTGAGACTCCCATAGGGTTCAGTGTAAATCAGTGAGACTCCCACAGGGTTCATGTGTTAATCAGTGAGACTCCCATAGGGTTCAGTGTTAATCAATGAGACTCCCATAGGGTTCAGTGTTAATCAGTGAGACTCCCATAGGGTTCAGTGTTAATCAGTGAGACTCCCATAGGGTTCAGTGTTAATCAAGTGACACTCCCACAGTGTTCAGTGTTAATCAATGAGACTCCCACAGGGTTCAGTGTTAATGAGTGAGACTCCCATAGGGTTCAGTGTTAATCAGTGAGACTCCCATAGGGTTCAGTGTTAATCAGTGAGACTCCCATAGGGTTCAGTGTAAATCAGTGAGACTCCCACAGGGTTCATGTGTTAATCAGTGAGACTCCCATAGGGTTCAGTGTTAATCAATGAGACTCCCATAGGGTTCAGTGTTAATCAGTGAGACTCCCATAGGGTTCATTGTTAATCAGTGAGACTCCCACAGGATTCAGTGTTAATCAGTAAGACTCCCATAGGGTTCAGTGTTAATCAGTGAGACTCCCACAGGGTTCAGTGTTAATGAATGAGACTCCCATAGGGTTCAGTGTTAATCAGTGAGACTCCCATAGGGTTCAGTGTTAATCAGTGAGACTCCCATAGGGTTCAGTGTTAATCAAGTGACACTCCCACAGTGTTCAGTGTTAATCAATGAGACTCCCACAGGGTTCAGTGTTAATGAGTGAGACTCCCATAGGGTTCAGTGTTAATCAGTGAGACTCCCATAGGGTTCAGTGTTAATCAGTGAGACTCCCATAGGGTTCAGTGTAAATCAGTGAGACTCCCACAGGGTTCATGTGTTAATCAGTGAGACTCCCATAGGGTTCAGTGTTAATCAATGAGACTCCCATAGGGTTCAGTGTTAATCAGTGAGACTCCCACAGGTTTCAGTGTTAATCAGTGAGACTCCCTCAGGTTTCAGTGTTAATCAGTGAGACTCCCTCAGGGTTCATGTGTTAATCAGTGAGATTCCCATAGGGTTCATTGTTAATCAGTGAGACTCCCACAGGATTCAGTGTTAATCAGTAAGACTCCCATAGGGTTCAGTGTTAATCAGTGAGACTCCCATAGGGTTCAGTGTTAATCAGTGAGACTCCCACAGGGTTCAGTGTTAATCAAGTGACACTCCCACAGTGTTCAGTGTTAATCAATTATACTCCCACAGGGTTCAGTGTTAATGAGTGAGACTTCCATAGGGTTCAGTGTTAATCAGTGAGACTCCCATAGGGTTCAGTGTTAATCAGTGAGACTCCCATAGGGTTCAGTGTAAATCAGTGAGACTCCCACAGGTTTCAGTGTTAATCAGTGAGACTCCCTCAGGGTTCAGTGTTAATCAGTGAGACTCCCTCAGGGTTCATGTGTTAATCAGTGAGACTCCCATAGGGTTCATTGTTAATCAGTGAGACTCCCACAGGATTCAGTGTTAATCATTGAGACTCCCACAGTGTTCGGTGTTAATCAGTGAGACTCCCACACTGTTCAGTGTTAATCAGTGAGACTCCCTCAGGGTTCAGTGTTAATCACAGAGACTCCCACAGGGTTCAGTGTTAATCAGTGAGACTCCCATAGGGTTCAGTGTTAATGAGTGAGAATCCCATAGAGTTCAGTGTTAATCAGTGAGACTCCCACAGGTTTCAGTGTTAATCAATGAGACTCCCACAGGTTTCAGTGTTAATCAATGAGACTCCCACAGGGTTCAGTTTTAATCAGTAAGACTCCCATAGGGTTCAGTGTTAATCAGTGAGACTCCCACAGGGTTCAGTGTTAATCAAGTGACACTCCCACAGTGTTCAGTGTTAATCAATGAGACTCCCACAGGGTTCAGTGTTAATGAGTGAGACTCCCATAGGGTTCAGTGTTAATCAGTGAGACTCCCATAGGGTTCAGTGTTAATCAGTGAGACTCCCATAGGGTTCAGTGTTAATCAAGTGACACTCCCACAGTGTTCAGTGTTAATCAATGAGACTCCCACAGGGTTCAGCGTTAATGAGTGAGACTCCCATAGGGTTCAGTGTTAATCAGTGAGACTCCCATAGGGTTCAGTGTTAATCAGTGAGACTCCCATAGGGTTCAGTGTAAATCAGTGAGACTCCCACAGGGTTCATGTGTTAATCAGTGAGACTCCCATAGGGTTCAGTGTTAATCAATGAGACTCCCATAGGGTTCAGTGTTAATCAGTGAGACTCCCATAGGGTTCAGTGTTAATCAGTGAGACTCCCATAGGGTTCAGTGTTAATCAAGTGACACTCCCACAGTGTTCAGTGTTAATCAATGAGACTCCCACAGGGTTCAGTGTTAATGAGTGAGACTCCCATAGGGTTCAGTGTTAATCAGTGAGACTCCCATAGGGTTCAGTGTTAATCAGTGAGACTCCCATAGGGTTCAGTGTTAATCAAGTGACACTCCCACAGTGTTCAGTGTTAATCAATGAGACTCCCACAGGGTTCAGTGTTAATGAGTGAGACTCCCATAGGGTTCAGTGTTAATCAGTGAGACTCCCATAGGGTGCAGTGTTAATCAGTGAGACTCCCATAGGGTTCAGTGTAAATCAGTGAGACTCCCACAGGGTTCATGTGTTAATCAGTGAGACTCCCATAGGGTTCAGTGTTAATCAATGAGACTCCCATAGGGTTCAGTGTTAATCAGTGAGACTCCCATAGGGTTCAGTGTTAATCAGTGAGACTCCCATAGGGTTCAGTGTTAATCAAGTGACACTCCCACAGTGTTCAGTGTTAATCAATGAGACTCCCACAGGGTTCAGTGTTAATGAGTGAGACTCCCATAGGGTTCAGTGTTAATCAGTGAGACTCCCATAGGGTTCAGTGTTAATCAGTGAGACTCCCATAGGGTTCAGTGTAAATCAGTGAGACTCCCACAGGGTTCATGTGTTAATCAGTGAGACTCCCATAGGGTTCAGTGTTAATCAATGAGACTCCCATAGGGTTCAGTGTTAATCAGTGAGACTCCCATAGGGTTCATTGTTAATCAGTGAGACTCCCACAGGATTCAGTGTTAATCAGTAAGACTCCCATTGGGTTCAGTGTTAATCAGTGAGACTCCCACAGGGTTCAGTGTTAATGAATGAGACTCCCATAGGGTTCAGTGTTAATCAGTGAGACTCCCATAGGGTTCAGTGTTAATCAGTGAGACTCCCATAGGGTTCAGTGTTAATCAAGTGACACTCCCACAGTGTTCAGTGTTAATCAATGAGACTCCCACAGGGTTCAGTGTTAATGAGTGAGACTCCCATAGGGTTCAGTGTTAATCAGTGAGACTCCCATAGGGTTCAGTGTTAATCAGTGAGACTCCCATAGGGTTCAGTGTAAATCAGTGAGACTCCCACAGGGTTCATGTGTTAATCAGTGAGACTCCCATAGGGTTCAGTGTTAATCAATGAGACTCCCATAGGGTTCAGTGTTAATCAGTGAGACTCCCACAGGTTTCAGTGTTAATCAGTGAGACTCCCTCAGGTTTCAGTGTTAATCAGTGAGACTCCCTCAGGGTTCATGTGTTAATCAGTGAGATTCCCATAGGGTTCATTGTTAATCAGTGAGACTCCCACAGGATTCAGTGTTAATCAGTAAGACTCCCATAGGGTTCAGTGTTAATCAGTGAGACTCCCATAGGGTTCAGTGTTAATCAGTGAGACTCCCACAGGGTTCAGTGTTAATCAAGTGACACTCCCACAGTGTTCAGTGTTAATCAATTATACTCCCACAGGGTTCAGTGTTAATGAGTGAGACTTCCATAGGGTTCAGTGTTAATCAGTGAGACTCCCATAGGGTTCAGTGTTAATCAGTGAGACTCCCATAGGGTTCAGTGTAAATCAGTGAGACTCCCACAGGTTTCAGTGTTAATCAGTGAGACTCCCTCAGGGTTCAGTGTTAATCAGTGAGACTCCCTCAGGGTTCATGTGTTAATCAGTGAGACTCCCATAGGGTTCATTGTTAATCAGTGAGACTCCCACAGGATTCAGTGTTAATCATTGAGACTCCCACAGTGTTCGGTGTTAATCAGTGAGACTCCCACACTGTTCAGTGTTAATCAGTGAGACTCCCTCAGGGTTCAGTGTTAATCACAGAGACTCCCACAGGGTTCAGTGTTAATCAGTGAGACTCCCATAGGGTTCAGTGTTAATGAGTGAGAATCCCATAGAGTTCAGTGTTAATCAGTGAGACTCCCACAGGATTCAGTGTTAATCACTGAGACTCCCATAGGGTTCAGTGTTAATCAGTGAGACTCCCACAGGTTTCAGTGTTAATCAGTGAGACTCCAATAGGGTTAAGTGTTAATCAGTGAGACTCCCATAGGGTTCAGTGTTAATCAGTGAGACTCCCTTAGGGTTTCAGTGTTAATCAGTGAGGCTCCAATAGGGTTAAGTGTTAATCAGTGAGACTCCCACAGGGTTCAGTGTTAATCAGTGAGACTCCCATAGGGTTCAGTGTTAATCAGTGACTCCCACAGGTTTCAGTGTTAATCAATGAGACTCCCACAGGTTTCAGTGTTAATCAATGAGACTCCCACAGGGTTCAGTTTTAATCAGTAAGACTCCCATAGGGTTCAGTGTTAATCAGTGAGACTCCCACAGGGTTCAGTATTAATCAAGTGACACTCCCACAGTGTTCAGTGTTAATCAATGAGACTCCCACAGGGTTCAGTGTTAATGAGTGAGACTCCCATAGGGTTCAGTGTTAATTAGTGAGACTCCCATAGGGTTCAGTGTTAATCAGTGAGACTCCCATAGGGTTCAGTGTTAATCAAGTGACACTCCCACAGTGTTCAGTGTTAATCAATGAGACTCCCACAGGGTTCAGTGTTAATGAGTGAGACTCCCATAGGGTTCAGTGTTAATCAGTGAGACTCCCATAGGGTTCAGTGTTAATCAGTGAGACTCCCATAGGGTTCAGTGTAAATCAGTGAGACTCCCACAGGGTTCATGTGTTAATCAGTGAGACTCCCATAGGGTTCAGTGTTAATCAATGAGACTCCCATAGGGTTCAGTGTTAATCAGTGAGACTCCCATAGGGTTCAGTGTTAATCAGTGAGACTCCCGTAGGGTTCAGTGTTAATCAAGTGACACTCCCACAGTGTTCAGTGTTAATCAATGAGACTCTCACAGGGTTCAGTGTTAATGAGTGAGACTCCCATAGGGTTCAGTGTTAATCAGTGAGACTCCCATATGGTTCAGTGTTAATCAGTGAGACTCCCATAGGGTTCAGTGTAAATCAGTGAGACTCCCACAGGGTTCATGTGTTAATCAGTGAGACTCCCATAGGGTTCAGTGTTAATCAATGAGACTCCCATAGGGTTCAGTGTTAATCAGTGAGACTCCCATAGGGTTCATTGTTAATCAGTGAGACTCCCACAGGATTCAGTGTTAATCAGTAAGACTCCCATAGGGTTCAGTGTTAATCAGTGAGACTCCCACAGGGTTCAGTGTTAATGAATGAGACTCCCATAGGGTTCAGTGTTAATCAGTGAGACTCCCATAGGGTTCAGTGTTAATCAGTGAGACTCCCATAGGGTTCAGTGTTAATCAAGTGACACTCCCACAGTGTTCAGTGTTAATCAATGAGACTCCCACAGGGTTCAGTGTTAATGAGTGAGACTCCCATAGGGTTCAGTGTTAATCAGTGAGACTCCCATAGGGTTCAGTGTTAATCAGTGAGACTCCCATAGGGTTCAGTGTAAATCAGTGAGACTCCCACAGGGTTCATGTGTTAATCAGTGAGACTCCCATAGGGTTCAGTGTTAATCAATGAGACTCCCATAGGGTTCAGTGTTAATCAGTGAGACTCCCACAGGTTTCAGTGTTAATCAGTGAGACTCCCTCAGGTTTCAGTGTTAATCAGTGAGACTCCCTCAGGGTTCATGTGTTAATCAGTGAGATTCCCATAGGGTTCATTGTTAATCAGTGAGACTCCCACAGGATTCAGTGTTAATCAGTAAGACTCCCATAGGGTTCAGTGTTAATCAGTGAGACTCCCATAGGGTTCAGTGTTAATCAGTGAGACTCCTACAGGGTTCAGTGTTAATCAAGTGACACTCCCACAGTGTTCAGTGTTAATCAATGATACTCCCACAGGGTTCAGTGTTAATGAGTGAGACTTCCATAGGGTTCAGTGTTAATCAGTGAGACTCCCGTAGGGTTCAGTGTTAATCAGTGAGACTCCCATAGGGTTCATTGTAAATCAGTGAGACTCCCACAGGGTTCATGTGTTAATCAGTGAGACTCCCATAGGGTTCAATGTTAATCAATGAGACTCCCATAGGGTTCAGTGTTAATCAGTGAGACTCCCACATGTTTCAGTGTTAATCAGTGAGACTCCCTCAGGGTTCAGTGTTAATCAGTGAGACTCCCTCAGGGTTCATGTGTTAATCAGTGAGACTCCCATAGGGTTCATTGTTAATCAGTGAGACTTCCACAGGATTCACTGTTAATCATTGAGACTCCCACAGTGTTCGGTGTTAATCAGTGAGACTCCCACACTGTTCAGTGTTAATCAGTGAGACTCCCTCAGGGTTCAGTGTTAATCACTGAGACTCCCACAGGGTTCAGTGTTAATCAGTGAGACTCCCATAGGGTTCATTGTTAATGAGTGAGAATCCCATAGAGTTCAGTGTTAATCAGTGAGACTCCCACAGGGTTCAGTGTTAATCAGTGAGACTCCCATAGGGTTCAGTGTTAATCAGTGAGACTCCCACAGGTTTCAGTGTTAATCAGTGAGCCTCCAATAGGGTTAAGTGTTAATCAGTGAGACTCCCATAGGGTTCAGTGTTAATCAGTGAGACTCCCTTAGGGTTTCAGTGTTAATCAGTGAGGCTCCAATAGGGTTAAGTGTTAATCAGTGAGACTCCCACAGGGTTCAGTGTTAATCAGTGAGACTCCCATAGGGTTCAGTGTTAATCAGTGAGACTCCCACAGGTTTCAGTGTTAATCAATGAGACTCCCACAGGTTTCAGTGTTAATCAATGAGACGCCCACAGGGTTTAGTTTTAATCAGTAAGACTCCCATAGGGTTCAGTGTTAATCAGTGAGACTCCCACAGGGTTCAGTGTTAATCAAGTGACACTCCCACAGTGTTCATTGTTAATAAATGAGACTCCCACAGGGTTCAGTGTTAATCAGTGAGACTCCCACAAGGTTGAGTGTTAATCAGGGAGACTCCCACAGGGTTCAGTGTTAATCACTGAGACTCCCACAGGGTTCAGTGTTAATCAGTAAGACTCCCATAGGGTTCAGTGTTAATCAGTGAGACTCCCATAGGGTTCAGTGTTAATCAGTGAGACTCCCACAGGGTTCAGTGTTAATCAAGTGACACTCCCACAGTGTTCAGTGTTAATCAATGAGACTCCCACAGGGTTCAGTGTTAATGAGTGAGACTCCCATAGGGTTCAGTGTTAATCATTGAGACTCCCTCAGGGTTCATGTGTTAATCAGTGAGACTCCCATAGGGTTCATTGTTAATCAGTGAGACTCCCACAGGATTCAGTGTTAATCATTGAGACTCCCACAGTGTTCGGTGTTAATCAGTGAGACTCCCACACTGTTCAGTGTTAATCAGTGAGACTCCCTCAGGGTTCAGTGTTAATCACAGAGACTCCCACAGGGTTCAGTGTTAATCAGTGAGACTCCCATAGGGTTCAGTGTTAATGAGTGAGAATCCCATAGAGTTCAGTGTTAATCAGTGAGACTCCCACAGGATTCAGTGTTAATCACTGAGACTCCCATAGGGTTCAGTGTTAATCAGTGAGACTCCCACAGGTTTCAGTGTTAATCAGTGAGACTCCAATAGGGTTAAGTGTTAATCAGTGAGACTCCCATAGGGTTCAGTGTTAATCAGTGAGACTCCCTTAGGGTTTCAGTGTTAATCAGTGAGGCTCCAATAGGGTTAAGTGTTAATCAGTGAGACTCCCACAGGGTTCAGTGTTAATCAGTGAGACTCCCATAGGGTTCAGTGTTAATCAGTGAGACTCCCACAGGTTTCAGTGTTAATCAATGAGACTCCCACAGGTTTCAGTGTTAATCAATGAGACTCCCACAGGGTTCAGTTTTAATCAGTAAGACTCCCATAGGGTTCAGTGTTAATCAGTGAGACTCCCACAGGGTTCAGTGTTAATCAAGTGACACTCCCACAGTGTTCAGTGTTAATCAATGAGACTCCCACAGGGTTCAGTGTTAATGAGTGAGACTCCCATAGGGTTCAGTGTTAATCAGTGAGACTCCCATAGGGTTCAGTGTTAATCAGTGAGACTCCCATAGGGTTCAGTGTTAATCAAGTGACACTCCCACAGTGTTCAGTGTTAATCAATGAGACTCCTACAGGGTTCAGTGTTAATGAGTGAGACTCCCATAGGGTTCAGTGTTAATCAGTGAGACTCCCATAGGGTTCAGTGTTAATCAGTGAGACTCCCATAGGGTTCAGTGTAAATCAGTGAGACTCCCACAGGGTTCATGTGTTAATCAGTGAGACTCCCATAGGGTTCAGTGTTAATCAATGAGACTCCCATAGGGTTCAGTGTTAATCAGTGAGACTCCCATAGGGTTCAGTGTTAATCAGTGAGACTCCCATAGGGTTCAGTGTTAATCAAGTGACACTCCCACAGTGTTCAGTGTTAATCAATGAGACTCCCACAGGGTTCAGTGTTAATGAGTGAGACTCCCATAGGGTTCAGTGTTAATCAGTGAGACTCCCATAGGGTTCAGTGTTAATCAGTGAGACTCCCATAGGGTTCAGTGTAAATCAGTGAGACTCCCACAGGGTTCATGTGTTAATCAGTGAGACTCCCATAGGGTTCAGTGTTAATCAATGAGACTCCCATAGGGTTCAGTGTTAATCAGTGAGACTCCCACAGGTTTCAGTGTTAATCAGTGAGACTCCCTCAGGTTTCAGTGTTAATCAGTGAGACTCCCTCAGGGTTCATGTGTTAATCAGTGAGATTCCCATAGGGTTCATTGTTAATCAGTGAGACTCCCACAGGATTCAGTGTTAATCAGTAAGACTCCCATAGGGTTCAGTGTTAATCAGTGAGACTCCCATAGGGTTCAGTGTTAATCAGTGAGACTCCCACAGGGTTCAGTGTTAATCAAGTGACACTCCCACAGTGTTCAGTGTTAATCAATGATACTCCCACAGGGTTCAGTGTTAATGAGTGAGACTTCCATAGGGTTCAGTGTTAATCAGTGAGACTCCCATAGGGTTCAGTGTTAATCAGTGAGACTCCCATAGGGTTCAGTGTAAATCAGTGAGACTCCCACATGGTTCATGTGTTAATCAGTGAGACTCCCATAGGGTTCAATGTTAATCAATGAGACTCCCATAGGGTTCAGTGTTAATCAGTGAGACTCCCACATGTTTCAGTGTTAATCAGTGAGACTCCCTCAGGGTTCAGTGTTAATCAGTGAGACTCCCTCAGGGTTCATGTGTTAATCAGTGAGACTCCCATAGGGTTCATTGTTAATCAGTGAGACTTCCACAGGATTCACTGTTAATCATTGAGACTCCCACAGTGTTCGGTGTTAATCAGTGAGACTCCCACACTGTTCAGTGTTAATCAGTGAGACTCCCTCAGGGTTCAGTGTTAATCACTGAGACTCCCACAGGGTTCAGTGTTAATCAGTGAGACTCCCATAGGGTTCAGTGTTAATGAGTGAGAATCCCATAGAGTTCAGTGTTAATCAGTGAGACTCCCACAGGGTTCAGTGTTAATCAGTGAGACTCCCATAGGGTTCAGTGTTAATCAGTGAGACTCCCACAGGTTTCAGTGTTAATCAGTGAGACTCCAATAGGGTTAAGTGTTAATCAGTGAGACTCCCATAGGGTTCAGTGTTAATCAGTGAGACTCCCTTAGGGTTTCAGTGTTAATCAGTGAGGCTCCAATAGGGTTAAGTGTTAATCAGTGAGACTCCCACAGGGTTCAGTGTTAATCAGTGAGACTCCCATAGGGTTCAGTGTTAATCAGTGAGACTCCCACAGGTTTCAGTGTTAATCAATGAGACTCCCACAGGTTTCAGTGTTAATCAATGAGACGCCCACAGGGTTTAGTTTTAATCAGTAAGACTCCCATAGGGTTCAGTGTTAATCAGTGAGACTCCCACAGGGTTCAGTGTTAATCAAGTGACACTCCCACAGTGTTCATTGTTAATCAATGAGACTCCCACAGGGTTCAGTGTTAATCAGTGAGACTCCCACAAGGTTCAGTGTTAATCAGGGAGACTCCCACAGGGTTCAGTGTTAATCACTGAGACTCCCACAGGGTTCAGTGTTAATCAGTAAGACTCCCATAGGGTTCAGTGTTAATCAGTGAGACTCCCATAGGGTTCAGTGTTAATCAGTGAGACTCCCACAGGGTTCAGTGTTAATCAAGTGACACTCCCACAGTGTTCAGTGTTAATCAATGAGACTCCCACAGGGTTCAGTGTTAATGAGTGAGACTCCCATAGGGTTCAGTGTTAATCATTGAGACTCCCATAGGGTTCAGTGTTAATCAGTGAGACTCCCATAGGGTTCAGTGTAAATCAGTGAGACTCCCACAGGGTTCATGTGTTAATCAGTGAGACTCCCATAGGGTTCAGTGTTAATCATTGAGACTCCCATAGGGTTCAGTGTTAATCAGTGAGACTCCCACAGGTTTCAGTGTTAATCAGTGAGACTCCCTCAGGGTTCAGTGTTAATCAGTGAGACTCCCTCAGGGTTCATGTGTTAATCAGTGAGACTCCCATAGGGTTCATTGTTAATCAGTGAGACTCCCACAGGATTCAGTGTTAATCATTGAGACTCCCACAGTGTTCGGTGTTAATCAGTGAGACTCCCACACTGTTCAGTGTTAATCAGTGAGACTCCCTCAGGGTTCAGTGTTAATCACAGAGACTCCCACAGGGTTCAGTGTTAATCAGTGAGACTCCCATAGGGTTCAGTGTTAATGAGTGAGAATCCCATAGAGTTCAGTGTTAATCAGTGAGACTCCCACAGGATTCAGTGTTAATCACTGAGACTCCCATAGGGTTCAGTGTTAATCAGTGAGACTCCCACAGGTTTCAGTGTTAATCAGTGAGACTCCAATAGGGTTAAGTGTTAATCAGTGAGACTCCCATAGGGTTCAGTGTTAATCAGTGAGACTCCCTTAGGGTTTCAGTGTTAATCAGTGAGACTCCCACAAGGTTCAGTGTTAATCAGGGAGACTCCCACAGGGTTCAGTGTTAATCACTGAGACTCCCACAGGGTTCAGTGTTAATCAGTAAGACTCCCATAGGGTTCAGTGTTAATCAGTGAGACTCCCATAGGGTTCAGTGTTAATCAGTGAGACTCCCACAGGGTTCAGTGTTAATCAAGTGACACTCCCACAGTGTTCAGTGTTAATCAATGAGACTCCCACAGGGTTCAGTGTTAATGAGTGAGACTCCCATAGGGTTCAGTGTTAATCATTGAGACTCCCATAGGGTTCAGTGTTAATCAGTGAGACTCCCATAGGGTTCAGTGTAAATCAGTGAGACTCCCACAGGGTTCATGTGTTAATCAGTGAGACTCCCATAGGGTTCAGTGTTAATCATTGAGACTCCCATAGGGTTCAGTGTTAATCAGTGAGACTCCCACAGGTTTCAGTGTTAATCAGTGAGACTCCCTCAGGGTTCAGTGTTAATCAGTGAGACTCCCTCAGGGTTCATGTGTTAATCAGTGAGACTCCCATAGGGTTCATTGTTAATCAGTGAGACTCCCACAGGATTCAGTGTTAATCATTGAGACTCCCACAGTGTTCGGTGTTAATCAGTGAGACTCCCACACTGTTCAGTGTTAATCAGTGAGACTCCCTCAGGGTTCAGTGTTAATCACAGAGACTCCCACAGGGTTCAGTGTTAATCAGTGAGACTCCCATAGGGTTCAGTGTTAATGAGTGAGAATCCCATAGAGTTCAGTGTTAATCAGTGAGACTCCCACAGGATTCAGTGTTAATCACTGAGACTCCCATAGGGTTCAGTGTTAATCAGTGAGACTCCCACAGGTTTCAGTGTTAATCAGTGAGACTCCAATAGGGTTAAGTGTTAATCAGTGAGACTCCCATAGGGTTCAGTGTTAATCAGTGAGACTCCCTTAGGGTTTCAGTGTTAATCAGTGAGGCTCCAATAGGGTTAAGTGTTAATCAGTGAGACTCCCACAGGGTTCAGTGTTAATCAGTGAGACTCCCATAGGGTTCAGTGTTAATCAGTGAGACTCCCACAGGTTTCAGTGTTAATCAATGAGACTCCCACAGGTTTCAGTGTTAATCAATGAGACTCCCACAGGGTTCAGTTTTAATCAGTAAGACTCCCATAGGGTTCAGTGTTAATCAGTGAGACTCCCACAGGGTTCAGTGTTAATCAAGTGACACTCCCACAGTGTTCAGTGTTAATCAATGAGACTCCCACAGGGTTCAGTGTTAATGAGTGAGACTCCCATAGGGTTCAGTGTTAATCAGTGAGACTCCCATAGGGTTCAGTGTTAATCAGTGAGACTCCCATAGGGTTCAGTGTAAATCAGTGAGACTCCCACAGGGTTCATGTGTTAATCAGTGAGACTCCCATAGGGTTCAGTGTTAATCAATGAGACTCCCATAGGGTTCAGTGTTAATCAGTGAGACTCCCATAGGGTTCAGTGTTAATCAGTGAGACTCCCATAGGGTTCAGTGTTAATCAAGTGACACTCCCACAGTGTTCAGTGTTAATCAATGAGACTCCCACAGGGTTCAGTGTTAATGAGTGAGACTCCCATAGGGTTCAGTGTTAATCAGTGAGACTCCCATAGGGTTCAGTGTTAATCAGTGAGACTCCCATAGGGTTCAGTGTAAATCAGTGAGACTCCCACAGGGTTCATGTGTTAATCAGTGAGACTCCCATAGGGTTCAGTGTTAATCAATGAGACTCCCATAGGGTTCAGTGTTAATCAGTGAGACTCCCATAGGGTTCATTGTTAATCAGTGAGACTCCCACAGGATTCAGTGTTAATCAGTAAGACTCCCAAAGGGTTCAGTGTTAATCAGTGAGACTCCCACAGGGTTCAGTGTTAATGAATGAGACTCCCATAGGGTTCAGTGTTAATCAGTGAGACTCCCATAGGGTTCAGTGTTAATCAGTGAGACTCCCATAGGGTTCAGTGTTAATCAAGTGACACTCCCACAGTGTTCAGTGTTAATCAATGAGACTCCCACAGGGTTCAGTGTTAATGAGTGAGACTCCCATAGGGTTCAGTGTTAATCAGTGAGACTCCCATAGGGTTCAGTGTTAATCAAGTGACACTCCCACAGTGTTCAGTGTTAATCAATGAGACTCCCACAGGGTTCAGTGTTAATGAGTGAGACTCCCATAGGGTTCAGTGTTAATCAGTGAGACTCCCATAGGGTTCAGTGTTAATCAGTGAGACTCCCATAGGGTTCACTGTAAATCAGTGAGACTCCCACAGGGTTCATGTGTTAATCAGTGAGACTCCCATAGGGTTCAGTGTTAATCAATGAGACTCCCATAGGGTTCAGTGTTAATCAGTGAGACTCCCACAGGTTTCAGTGTTAATCAGTGAGACTCCCTCAGGTTTCAGTGTTAATCAGTGAGACTCCCTCAGGGTTCATGTGTTAATCAGTGAGATTCCCATAGGGTTCATTGTTAATCAGTGAGACTCCCACAGGATTCAGTGTTAATCAGTAAGACTCCCATAGGGTTCAGTGTTAATCAGTGAGACTCCCATAGGGTTCAGTGTTAATCAGTGAGACTCCCACAGGGTTCAGTGTTAATCAAGTGACACTCCCACAGTGTTCAGTGTTAATCAATTATACTCCCACAGGGTTCAGTGTTAATGAGTGAGACTTCCATAGGGTTCAGTGTTAATCAGTGAGACTCCCATAGGGTTCAGTGTTAATCAGTGAGACTCCCATAGGGTTCAGTGTAAATCAGTGAGACTCCCACAGGTTTCAGTGTTAATCAGTGAGACTCCCTCAGGGTTCAGTGTTAATCAGTGAGACTCCCTCAGGGTTCATGTGTTAATCAGTGAGACTCCCATAGGGTTCATTGTTAATCAGTGAGACTCCCACAGGATTCAGTGTTAATCATTGAGACTCCCACAGTGTTCGGTGTTAATCAGTGAGACTCCCACACTGTTCAGTGTTAATCAGTGAGACTCCCTCAGGGTTCAGTGTTAATCACAGAGACTCCCACAGGGTTCAGTGTTAATCAGTGAGACTCCCATAGGGTTCAGTGTTAATGAGTGAGAATCCCATAAAGTTCAGTGTTAATCAGTGAGACTCCCACAGGATTCAGTGTTAATCACTGAGACTCCCATAGGGTTCAGTGTTAATCAGTGAGACTCCCACAGGATTCAGTGTTAATCAGTAAGACTCCCAAAGGGTTCAGTGTTAATCAGTGAGACTCCCACAGGGTTCAGTGTTAATGAATGAGACTCCCATAGGGTTCAGTGTTAATCAGTGAGACTCCCATAGGGTTCAGTGTTAATCAGTGAGACTCCCATATGGTTCAGTGTTAATCAATTGACACTCCCACAGTGTTCAGTGTTAATCAATGAGACTCCCACAGGGTTCAGTGTTAATGAGTGAGACTCCCATAGGGTTCAGTGTTAATCAGTGAGACTCCCATAGGGTTCAGTGTTAATCAGTGAGACTCCCATAGGGTTCACTGTAAATCAGTGAGACTCCCACAGGGTTCATGTGTTAATCAGTGAGACTCCCATAGGGTTCAGTGTTAATCAATGAGACTCCCATAGGGTTCAGTGTTAATCAGTGAGACTCCCACAGGTTTCAGTGTTAATCAGTGAGACTCCCTCAGGTTTCAGTGTTAATCAGTGAGACTCCCTCAGGGTTCATGTGTTAATCAGTGAGATTCCCATAGGGTTCATTGTTAATCAGTGAGACTCCCACAGGATTCAGTGTTAATCAGTAAGACTCCCATAGGGTTCAGTGTTAATCAGTGAGACTCCCATAGGGTTCAGTGTTAATCAGTGAGACTCCCACAGGGTTCAGTGTTAATCAAGTGACACTCCCACAGTGTTCAGTGTTAATCAATTATACTCCCACAGGGTTCAGTGTTAATGAGTGAGACTTCCATAGGGTTCAGTGTTAATCAGTGAGACTCCCATAGGGTTCAGTGTTAATCAGTGAGACTCCCATAGGGTTCAGTGTAAATCAGTGAGACTCCCACAGGTTTCAGTGTTAATCAGTGAGACTCCCTCAGGGTTCAGTGTTAATCAGTAAGACTCCCTCAGGGTTCATGTGTTAATCAGTGAGACTCCCATAGGGTTCATTGTTAATCAGTGAGACTCCCACAGGATTCAGTGTTAATCATTGAGACTCCCACAGTGTTCGGTGTTAATCAGTGAGACTCCCACACTGTTCAGTGTTAATCAGTGAGACTCCCTCAGGGTTCAGTGTTAATCACAGAGACTCCCACAGGGTTCAGTGTTAATCAGTGAGACTCCCATAGGGTTCAGTGTTAATGAGTGAGAATCCCATAAAGTTCAGTGTTAATCAGTGAGACTCCCACAGGATTCAGTGTTAATCACTGAGACTCCCATAGGGTTCAGTGTTAATCAGTGAGACTCCCACAGGTTTCAGTGTTAATCAGTGAGACTCCCATAGGGTTCAGTGTTAATGAGTGAGAATCCCATAGAGTTCAGTGTTAATCAGTGAGACTCCCACAGGGTTCAGTGTTAATCAGTGAGACTCCCATAGGGTTCAGTGTTAATCAGTGAGACTCCCACAGGTTTCAGTGTTAATCAGTGAGACTCCAATAGGGTTAAGTGTTAATCAGTGAGACTCCCATAGGGTTCAGTGTTAATCAGTGAGACTCCCTTAGGGTTTCAGTGTTAATCAGTGAGGCTCCAATAGGGTTAAGTGTTAATCAGTGAGACTCCCACAGGGTTCAGTGTTAATCAGTGAGACTCCCATAGGGTTCAGTGTTAATCAGTGAGACTCCCACAGGTTTCAGTGTTAATCAATGAGACTCCCACAGGTTTCAGTGTTAATCAATGAGACGCCCACAGGGTTTAGTTTTAATCAGTAAGACTCCCATAGGGTTCAGTGTTAATCAGTGAGACTCCCACAGGGTTCAGTGTTAATCAAGTGACACTCCCACAGTGTTCATTGTTAATCAATGAGACTCCCACAGGGTTCAGTGTTAATCAGTGAGACTCCCACAAGGTTCAGTGTTAATCAGGGAGACTCCCACAGGGTTCAGTGTTAATCACTGAGACTCCCACAGGGTTCAGTGTTAATCAGTAAGACTCCCATAGGGTTCAGTGTTAATCAGTGAGACTCCCATAGGGTTCAGTGTTAATCAGTGAGACTCCCACAGGGTTCAGTGTTAATCAAGTGACACTCCCACAGTGTTCAGTGTTAATCAATGAGACTCCCACAGGGTTCAGTGTTAATGAGTGAGACTCCCATAGGGTTCAGTGTTAATCATTGAGACTCCCATAGGGTTCAGTGTTAATCAGTGAGACTCCCATAGGGTTCAGTGTAAATCAGTGAGACTCCCACAGGGTTCATGTGTTAATCAGTGAGACTCCCATAGGGTTCAGTGTTAATCATTGAGACTCCCATAGGGTTCAGTGTTAATCAGTGAGACTCCCACAGGTTTCAGTGTTAATCAGTGAGACTCCCTCAGGGTTCAGTGTTAATCAGTGAGACTCCCTCAGGGTTCATGTGTTAATCAGTGAGACTCCCATAGGGTTCATTGTTAATCAGTGAGACTCCCACAGGATTCAGTGTTAATCATTGAGACTCCCACAGTGTTCGGTGTTAATCAGTGAGACTCCCACACTGTTCAGTGTTAATCAGTGAGACTCCCTCAGGGTTCAGTGTTAATCACAGAGACTCCCACAGGGTTCAGTGTTAATCAGTGAGACTCCCATAGGGTTCAGTGTTAATGAGTGAGAATCCCATAGAGTTCAGTGTTAATCAGTGAGACTCCCATAGGGTTCAGTGTTAATCAAGTGACACTCCCACAGTGTTCAGTGTTAATCAATGAGACTCCCACAGGGTTCAGTGTTAATGAGTGAGACTCCCATAGGGTTCAGTGTTAATCAGTGAGACTCCCATAGGGTTCAGTGTTAATCAGTGAGACTCCCATAGGGTTCAGTGTAAATCAGTGAGACTCCCACAGGGTTCATGTGTTAATCAGTGAGACTCCCATAGGGTTCAGTGTTAATCAATGAGACTCCCATAGGGTTCAGTGTTAATCAGTGAGACTCCCACAGGGTTCATGTGTTAATCAGTGAGACTCCCATAGGGTTCAGTGTTAATCAATGAGACTCCCATAGGGTTCAGTGTTAATCAGTGAGACTCCCATAGGGTTCATTGTTAATCAGTGAGACTCCCATAGGGTTCAGTGTTAATCAGTGAGACTCCCATAGGGTTCAGTGTAAATCAGTGAGACTCCCACAGGGTTCATGTGTTAATCAGTGAGACTCCCATAGGGTTCAGTGTTAATCAATGAGACTCCCATAGGGTTCAGTGTTAATCAGTGAGACTCCCATAGGGTTCATTGTTAATCAGTGACACTCCCACAGGATTCAGTGTTAATCAGTAAGACTCCCAAAGGGTTCAGTGTTAATCAGTGAGACTCCCACAGGGTTCAGTGTTAATGAATGAGACTCCCATAGGGTTCAGTGTTAATCAGTGAGACTCCCATAGGGTTCAGTGTTAATCAGTGAGACTCCCATAGGGTTCAGTGTTAATCAAGTGACACTCCCACAGTGTTCAGTGTTAATCAATGAGACTCCCACAGGGTTCAGTGTTAATGAGTGAGACTCCCATAGGGTTCAGTGTTAATCAGTGAGACTCCCATAGGGTTCAGTGTTAATCAGTGAGACTCCCATAGGGTTCACTGTAAATCAGTGAGACTCCCACAGGGTTCATGTGTTAATCAGTGAGACTCCCATAGGGTTCAGTGTTAATCAATGAGACTCCCATAGGGTTCAGTGTTAATCAGTGAGACTCCCACAGGTTTCAGTGTTAATCAGTGAGACTCCCTCAGGTTTCAGTGTTAATCAGTGAGACTCCCTCAGGGTTCATGTGTTAATCAGTGAGATTCCCATAGGGTTCATTGTTAATCAGTGAGACTCCCACAGGATTCAGTGTTAATCAGTAAGACTCCCATAGGGTTCAGTGTTAATCAGTGAGACTCCCATAGGGTTCAGTGTTAATCAGTGAGACTCCCACAGGGTTCAGTGTTAATCAAGTGACACTCCCACAGTGTTCAGTGTTAATCAATTATACTCCCACAGGGTTCAGTGTTAATGAGTGAGACTTCCATAGGGTTCAGTGTTAATCAGTGAGACTCCCATAGGGTTCAGTGTTAATCAGTGAGACTCCCATAGGGTTCAGTGTAAATCAGTGAGACTCCCACAGGTTTCAGTGTTAATCAGTGAGACTCCCTCAGGGTTCAGTGTTAATCAGTGAGACTCCCTCAGGGTTCATGTGTTAATCAGTGAGACTCCCATAGGGTTCATTGTTAATCAGTGAGACTCCCACAGGATTCAGTGTTAATCATTGAGACTCCCACAGTGTTCGGTGTTAATCAGTGAGACTCCCACACTGTTCAGTGTTAATCAGTGAGACTCCCTCAGGGTTCAGTGTTAATCACAGAGACTCCCACAGGGTTCAGTGTTAATCAGTGAGACTCCCATAGGGTTCAGTGTTAATGAGTGAGAATCCCATAAAGTTCAGTGTTAATCAGTGAGACTCCCACAGGATTCAGTGTTAATCACTGAGACTCCCATAGGGTTCAGTGTTAATCAGTGAGACTCCCACAGGATTCAGTGTTAATCAGTAAGACTCCCAAAGGGTTCAGTGTTAATCAGTGAGACTCCCACAGGGTTCAGTGTTAATGAATGAGACTCCCATAGGGTTCAGTGTTAATCAGTGAGACTCCCATAGGGTTCAGTGTTAATCAGTGAGACTCCCATATGGTTCAGTGTTAATCAATTGACACTCCCACAGTGTTCAGTGTTAATCAATGAGACTCCCACAGGGTTCAGTGTTAATGAGTGAGACTCCCATGGGTTCAGTGTTAATCAGTGAGACTCCCATAGGGTTCAGTGTTAATCAGTGAGACTCCCATAGGGTTCACTGTAAATCAGTGAGACTCCCACAGGGTTCATGTGTTAATCAGTGAGACTCCCATAGGGTTCAGGGTTAATCAATGAGACTCCCATAGGGTTCAGTGTTAATCAGTGAGACTCCCACAGGTTTCAGTGTTAATCAGTGAGACTCCCTCAGGTTTCAGTGTTAATCAGTGAGACTCCCTCAGGGTTCATGTGTTAATCAGTGAGATTCCCATAGGGTTCATTGTTAATCAGTGAGACTCCCACAGGATTCAGTGTTAATCAGTAAGACTCCCATAGGGTTCAGTGTTAATCAGTGAGACTCCCATAGGGTTCAGTGTTAATCAGTGAGACTCCCACAGGGTTCAGTGTTAATCAAGTGACACTCCCACAGTGTTCAGTGTTAATCAATTATACTCCCACAGGGTTCAGTGTTAATGAGTGAGACTTCCATAGGGTTCAGTGTTAATCAGTGAGACTCCCATAGGGTTCAGTGTTAATCAGTGAGACTCCCATAGGGTTCAGTGTAAATCAGTGAGACTCCCACAGGTTTCAGTGTTAATCAGTGAGACTCCCTCAGGGTTCAGTGTTAATCAGTAAGACTCCCTCAGGGTTCATGTGTTAATCAGTGAGACTCCCATAGGGTTCATTGTTAATCAGTGAGACTCCCACAGGATTCAGTGTTAATCATTGAGACTCCCACAGTGTTCGGTGTTAATCAGTGAGACTCCCACACTGTTCAGTGTTAATCAGTGAGACTCCCTCAGGGTTCAGTGTTAATCACAGAGACTCCCACAGGGTTCAGTGTTAATCAGTGAGACTCCCATAGGGTTCAGTGTTAATGAGTGAGAATCCCATAAAGTTCAGTGTTAATCAGTGAGACTCCCACAGGATTCAGTGTTAATCACTGAGACTCCCATAGGGTTCAGTGTTAATCAGTGAGACTCCCACAGGTTTCAGTGTTAATCAGTGAGACTCCAATAGGGTTAAGTGTTAATCAGTGAGACTCCCATAGGGTTCAGTGTTAATCAGTGAGACTCCCTTAGGGTTTCAGTGTTAATCAGTGAGACTCCCATAGGGTTCAGTGTTAATCAGTGAGACTCCCACAGGTTTCAGTGTTAATCAGTGAGACTCCAATAGGGTTAAGTGTTAATCAGTGAGACTCCCTCAGGTTTCAGTGTTAATCAGTGAGACTCCCTCAGGGTTCATGTGTTAATCAGTGAGATTCCCATAGGGTTCATTGTTAATCATTGAGACTCCTACAGGATTCAGTGTTAATCAGTAAGACTCCCATAGGGTTCAGTGTTAATCAGTGAGACTCCCATAGGGTTCAGTGTTAATCAGTGAGACTCCCACAGGGTTCAGTGTTAATCAAGTGACACTCCCACAGTGTTCAGTGTTAATCAATTATACTCCCACAGGGTTCAGTGTTAATGAGTGAGACTTCCATAGGGTTCAGTGTTAATCAGTGAGACTCCCATAGGGTTCAGTGTTAATCAGTGAGACTCCCATAGGGTTCAGTGTAAATCAGTGAGACTCCCACAGGTTTCAGTGTTAATCAGTGAGACTCCCTCAGGGTTCAGTGTTAATTAGTGAGACTCCCTCAGGGTTCATGTGTTAATCAGTGAGACTCCCATAGGGTTCATTGTTAATCAGTGAGACTCCCACAGGATTCAGTGTTAATCATTGAGACTCCCACAGTGTTCGGTGTTAATCAGTGAGACTCCCACACTGTTCAGTGTTAATCAGTGAGACTCCCTCAGGGTTCAGTGTTAATCACAGAGACTCCCACAGGGTTCAGTGTTAATCAGTGAGACTCCCATAGGGTTCAGTGTTAATGAGTGAGAATCCCATAGAGTTCAGTGTTAATCAGTGAGACTCCCACAGGATTCAGTGTTAATCACTGAGACTCCCATAGGGTTCAGTGTTAATCAGTGAGACTCCCACAGGTTTCAGTGTTAATCAGTGAGACTCCAATAGGGTTAAGTGTTAATCAGTGAGACTCCCATAGGGTTCAGTGTTAATCAGTGAGACTCCCTTAGGGTTTCAGTGTTAATCAGTGAGGCTCCAATAGGGTTAAGTGTTAATCAGTGAGACTCCCACAGGGTTCAGTGTTAATCAGTGAGACTCCCATAGGGTTCAGTGTTAATCAGTGAGACTCCCACAGGTTTCAGTGTTAATCAATGAGACTCCCACAGGTTTCAGTGTTAATCAATGAGACTCCCACAGGGTTCAGTTTTAATCAGTAAGACTCCCATAGGGTTCAGTGTTAATCAGTGAGACTCCCACAGGGTTCAGTGTTAATCAAGTGACACTCCCACAGTGTTCAGTGTTAATCAATGAGACTCCCACAGGGTTCAGTGTTAATGAGTGAGACTCCCATAGGGTTCAGTTTTAATCAGTGAGACTCCCATAGGGTTCAGTGTTAATCAGTAAGACTCCCATAGGGTTCAGTGTTAATCAAGTGACACTCCCACAGTGTTCAGTGTTAATCAATGAGACTCCCACAGGGTTCAGTGTTAATGAGTGAGACTCCCATAGGGTTCAGTGTTAATCAGTGAGACTCCCATAGGGTTCAGTGTTAATCAGTGAGACTCCCATAGGGTTCAGTGTAAATCAGTGAGACTCCCACAGGGTTCATGTGTTAATCAGTGAGACTCCCATAGGGTTCAGTGTTAATCAATGAGACTCCCATAGGGTTCAGTGTTAATCAGTGAGACTCCCATAGGGTTCAGTGTTAATCAGTGAGACTCCCATAGGGTTCAGTGTTAATCAAGTGACACTCCCACAGTGTTCAGTGTTAATCAATGAGACTCCCACAGGGTTCAGTGTTAATGAGTGAGACTCCCATAGGGTTCAGTGTTAATCAGTGAGACTCCCATAGGGTTCAGTGTTAATCAGTGAGACTCCCATAGGGTTCAGTGTAAATCAGTGAGACTCCCACAGGGTTCATGTGTTAATCAGTGAGACTCCCATAGGGTTCAGTGTTAATCAATGAGACTCCCATAGGGTTCAGTGTTAATCAGTGAGACTCCCATAGGGTTCATTGTTAATCAGTGAGACTCCCACAGGATTCAGTGTTAATCAGTAAGACTCCCATAGGGTTCAGTGTTAATCAGTGAGACTCCCACAGGGTTCAGTGTTAATGAATGAGACTCCCATAGGGTTCAGTGTTAATCAGTGAGACTCCCATAGGGTTCAGTGTTAATCAGTGAGACTCCCATAGGGTTCAGTGTTAATCAAGTGACACTCCCACAGTGTTCAGTGTTAATCAATGAGACTCCCACAGGGTTCAGTGTTAATGAGTGAGACTCCCATAGGGTTCAGTGTTAATCAGTGAGACTCCCATAGGGTTCAGTGTTAATCAGTGAGACTCCCATAGGGTTCAGTGTAAATCAGTGAGACTCCCACAGGGTTCATGTGTTAATCAGTGAGACTCCCATAGGGTTCAGTGTTAATCAATGAGACTCCCATAGGGTTCAGTGTTAATCAGTGAGACTCCCACAGGTTTCAGTGTTAATCAGTGAGACTCCCTCAGGTTTCAGTGTTAATCAGTGAGACTCCCATAGGGTTCAGTGTTAATCAGTGAGACTCCCACAGGTTTCAGTGTTAATCAGTGAGACTCCAATAGGGTTAAGTGTTAATCAGTGAGACTCCCATAGGGTTCAGTGTTAATCAGTGAGACTCCCTTAGGGTTTCAGTGTTAATCAGTGAGGCTCCAATAGGGTTAAGTGTTAATCAGTGAGACTCCCACAGGGTTCAGTGTTAATCAGTGAGACTCCCATAGGGTTCAGTGTTAATCAGTGAGACTCCCACAGGTTTCAGTGTTAATCAATGAGACTCCCACAGGTTTCAGTGTTAATCAATGAGACGCCCACAGGGTTTAGTTTTAATCAGTAAGACTCCCATAGGGTTCAGTGTTAATCAGTGAGACTCCCACAGGGTTCAGTGTTAATCAAGTGACACTCCCACAGTGTTCATTGTTAATCAATGAGACTCCCACAGGGTTCAGTGTTAATCAGTGAGACTCCCACAAGGTTCAGTGTTAATCAGGGAGACTCCCACAGGGTTCAGTGTTAATCACTGAGACTCCCACAGGGTTCAGTGTTAATCAGTAAGACTCCCATAGGGTTCAGTGTTAATCAGTGAGACTCCCATAGGGTTCAGTGTTAATCAGTGAGACTCCCACAGGGTTCAGTGTTAATCAAGTGACACTCCCACAGTGTTCAGTGTTAATCAATGAGACTCCCACAGGGTTCAGTGTTAATGAGTGAGACTCCCATAGGGTTCAGTGTTAATCATTGAGACTCCCATAGGGTTCAGTGTTAATCAGTGAGACTCCCATAGGGTTCAGTGTAAATCAGTGAGACTCCCACAGGGTTCATGTGTTAATCAGTGAGACTCCCATAGGGTTCAGTGTTAATCATTGAGACTCCCATAGGGTTCAGTGTTAATCAGTGAGACTCCCACAGGTTTCAGTGTTAATCAGTGAGACTCCCTCAGGGTTCAGTGTTAATCAGTGAGACTCCCTCAGGGTTCATGTGTTAATCAGTGAGACTCCCATAGGGTTCATTGTTAATCAGTGAGACTCCCACAGGGTTCAGTGTTAATCAGTGAGACTCCCATAGGGTTCAGTGTTAATGAGTGAGAATCCCATAGAGTTCAGTGTTAATCAGTGAGACTCCCATAGGGTTCAGTGTTAATCAAGTGACACTCCCACAGTGTTCAGTGTTAATCAATGAGACTCCCACAGGGTTCAGTGTTAATGAGTGAGACTCCCATAGGGTTCAGTGTTAATCAGTGAGACTCCCATAGGGTTCAGTGTTAATCAGTGAGACTCCCATAGGGTTCAGTGTAAATCAGTGAGACTCCCACAGGGTTCATGTGTTAATCAGTGAGACTCCCATAGGGTTCAGTGTTAATCAATGAGACTCCCATAGGGTTCAGTGTTAATCAGTGAGACTCCCATAGGGTTCATTGTTAATCAGTGACACTCCCACAGGATTCAGTGTTAATCAGTAAGACTCCCAAAGGGTTCAGTGTTAATCAGTGAGACTCCCACAGGGTTCAGTGTTAATGAATGAGACTCCCATAGGGTTCAGTGTTAATCAGTGAGACTCCCATAGGGTTCAGTGTTAATCAGTGAGACTCCCATAGGGTTCAGTGTTAATCAAGTGACACTCCCACAGTGTTCAGTGTTAATCAATGAGACTCCCACAGGGTTCAGTGTTAATGAGTGAGACTCCCATAGGGTTCAGTGTTAATCAGTGAGACTCCCATAGGGTTCAGTGTTAATCAGTGAGACTCCCATAGGGTTCACTGTAAATCAGTGAGACTCCCACAGGGTTCATGTGTTAATCAGTGAGACTCCCATAGGGTTCAGTGTTAATCAATGAGACTCCCATAGGGTTCAGTGTTAATCAGTGAGACTCCCACAGGTTTCAGTGTTAATCAGTGAGACTCCCTCAGGTTTCAGTGTTAATCAGTGAGACTCCCTCAGGGTTCATGTGTTAATCAGTGAGATTCCCATAGGGTTCATTGTTAATCAGTGAGACTCCCACAGGATTCAGTGTTAATCAGTAAGACTCCCATAGGGTTCAGTGTTAATCAGTGAGACTCCCATAGGGTTCAGTGTTAATCAGTGAGACTCCCACAGGGTTCAGTGTTAATCAAGTGACACTCCCACAGTGTTCAGTGTTAATCAATTATACTCCCACAGGGTTCAGTGTTAATGAGTGAGACTTCCATAGGGTTCAGTGTTAATCAGTGAGACTCCCATAGGGTTCAGTGTTAATCAGTGAGACTCCCATAGGGTTCAGTGTAAATCAGTGAGACTCCCACAGGTTTCAGTGTTAATCAGTGAGACTCCCTCAGGGTTCAGTGTTAATCAGTGAGACTCCCTCAGGGTTCATGTGTTAATCAGTGAGACTCCCATAGGGTTCATTGTTAATCAGTGAGACTCCCACAGGATTCAGTGTTAATCATTGAGACTCCCACAGTGTTCGGTGTTAATCAGTGAGACTCCCACACTGTTCAGTGTTAATCAGTGAGACTCCCTCAGGGTTCAGTGTTAATCACAGAGACTCCCACAGGGTTCAGTGTTAATCAGTGAGACTCCCATAGGGTTCAGTGTTAATGAGTGAGAATCCCATAAAGTTCAGTGTTAATCAGTGAGACTCCCACAGGATTCAGTGTTAATCACTGAGACTCCCATAGGGTTCAGTGTTAATCAGTGAGACTCCCACAGGATTCAGTGTTAATCAGTAAGACTCCCAAAGGGTTCAGTGTTAATCAGTGAGACTCCCACAGGGTTCAGTGTTAATGAATGAGACTCCCATAGGGTTCAGTGTTAATCAGTGAGACTCCCATAGGGTTCAGTGTTAATCAGTGAGACTCCCATATGGTTCAGTGTTAATCAATTGACACTCCCACAGTGTTCAGTGTTAATCAATGAGACACCCACAGGGTTCAGTGTTAATGAGTGAGACTCCCA
Source organism: Petromyzon marinus (assembly GCF_048934315.1). Taxonomy (NCBI): domain Eukaryota; kingdom Metazoa; phylum Chordata; class Hyperoartia; order Petromyzontiformes; family Petromyzontidae; genus Petromyzon; species Petromyzon marinus. The sequence goes on from NW_027423612.1 coordinate 3,050,717, forward strand.
TAGGGTTCAGTGTTAATCAGTGAGACTCCCATAGGGTTCAGTGTTAATCAGTGAGACTCCCATAGGGTTCACTGTAAATCAGTGAGACTCCCACAGGGTTCATGTGTTAATCAGTGAGACTCCCATAGGGTTCAGGGTTAATCAATGAGACTCCCATAGGGTTCAGTGTTAATCAGTGAGACTCCCACAGGTTTCAGTGTTAATCAGTGAGACTCCCTCAGGTTTCAGTGTTAATCAGTGAGACTCCCTCAGGGTTCATGTGTTAATCAGTGAGATTCCCATAGGGTTCATTGTTAATCAGTGAGACTCCCACAGGATTCAGTGTTAATCAGTAAGACTCCCATAGGGTTCAGTGTTAATCAGTGAGACTCCCATAGGGTTCAGTGTTAATCAGTGAGACTCCCACAGGGTTCAGTGTTAATCAAGTGACACTCCCACAGTGTTCAGTGTTAATCAATTATACTCCCACAGGGTTCAGTGTTAATGAGTGAGACTTCCATAGGGTTCAGTGTTAATCAGTGAGACTCCCATAGGGTTCAGTGTTAATCAGTGAGACTCCCATAGGGTTCAGTGTAAATCAGTGAGACTCCCACAGGTTTCAGTGTTAATCAGTGAGACTCCCTCAGGGTTCAGTGTTAATCAGTAAGACTCCCTCAGGGTTCATGTGTTAATCAGTGAGACTCCCATAGGGTTCATTGTTAATCAGTGAGACTCCCACAGGATTCAGTGTTAATCATTGAGACTCCCACAGTGTTCGGTGTTAATCAGTGAGACTCCCACACTGTTCAGTGTTAATCAGTGAGACTCCCTCAGGGTTCAGTGTTAATCACAGAGACTCCCACAGGGTTCAGTGTTAATCAGTGAGACTCCCATAGGGTTCAGTGTTAATGAGTGAGAATCCCATAAAGTTCAGTGTTAATCAGTGAGACTCCCACAGGATTCAGTGTTAATCACTGAGACTCCCATAGGGTTCAGTGTTAATCAGTGAGACTCCCACAGGTTTCAGTGTTAATCAGTGAGACTCCAATAGGGTTAAGTGTTAATCAGTGAGACTCCCATAGGGTTCAGTGTTAATCAGTGAGACTCCCTTAGGGTTTCAGTGTTAATCAGTGAGGCTCCAATAGGGTTAAGTGTTAATCAGTGAGACTCCCACAGGGTTCAGTGTTAATCAGTAAGACTCCCATAGGGTTCAGTGTTAATCAGTGAGACTCCCATAGGGTTCAGTGTTAATCAGTGAGACTCCCACAGGTTTCAGTGTTAATCAGTGAGACTCCAATAGGGTTAAGTGTTAATCAGTGAGACTCCCTCAGGTTTCAGTGTTAATCAGTGAGACTCCCTCAGGGTTCATGTGTTAATCAGTGAGATTCCCATAGGGTTCATTGTTAATCAGTGAGACTCCCACAGGATTCAGTGTTAATCAGTAAGACTCCCATAGGGTTCAGTGTTAATCAGTGAGACTCCCATAGGGTTCAGTGTTAATCAGTGAGACTCCCACAGGGTTCAGTGTTAATCAAGTGACACTCCCACAGTGTTCAGTGTTAATCAATTATACTCCCACAGGGTTCAGTGTTAATGAGTGAGACTTCCATAGGGTTCAGTGTTAATCAGTGAGACTCCCATAGGGTTCAGTGTTAATCAGTGAGACTCCCATAGGGTTCAGTGTAAATCAGTGAGACTCCCACAGGTTTCAGTGTTAATCAGTGAGACTCCCTCAGGGTTCAGTGTTAATTAGTGAGACTCCCTCAGGGTTCATGTGTTAATCAGTGAGACTCCCATAGGGTTCATTGTTAATCAGTGAGACTCCCACAGGATTCAGTGTTAATCATTGAGACTCCCACAGTGTTCGGTGTTAATCAGTGAGACTCCCACACTGTTCAGTGTTAATCAGTGAGACTCCCTCAGGGTTCAGTGTTAATCACAGAGACTCCCACAGGGTTCAGTGTTAATCAGTGAGACTCCCATAGGGTTCAGTGTTAATGAGTGAGAATCCCATAGAGTTCAGTGTTAATCAGTGAGACTCCCACAGGATTCAGTGTTAATCACTGAGACTCCCATAGGGTTCAGTGTTAATCAGTGAGACTCCCACAGGTTTCAGTGTTAATCAGTGAGACTCCAATAGGGTTAAGTGTTAATCAGTGAGACTCCCATAGGGTTCAGTGTTAATCAGTGAGACTCCCTTAGGGTTTCAGTGTTAATCAGTGAGGCTCCAATAGGGTTAAGTGTTAATCAGTGAGACTCCCACAGGGTTCAGTGTTAATCAGTGAGACTCCCATAGGGTTCAGTGTTAATCAGTGAGACTCCCACAGGTTTCAGTGTTAATCAATGAGACTCCCACAGGTTTCAGTGTTAATCAATGAGACTCCCACAGGGTTCAGTTTTAATCAGTAAGACTCCCATAGGGTTCAGTGTTAATCAGTGAGACTCCCACAGGGTTCAGTGTTAATCAAGTGACACTCCCACAGTGTTCAGTGTTAATCAATGAGACTCCCACAGGGTTCAGTGTTAATGAGTGAGACTCCCATAGGGTTCAGTTTTAATCAGTGAGACTCCCATAGGGTTCAGTGTTAATCAGTAAGACTCCCATAGGGTTCAGTGTTAATCAAGTGACACTCCCACAGTGTTCAGTGTTAATCAATGAGACTCCCACAGGGTTCAGTGTTAATGAGTGAGACTCCCATAGGGTTCAGTGTTAATCAGTGAGACTCCCATAGGGTTCAGTGTTAATCAGTGAGACTCCCATAGGGTTCAGTGTAAATCAGTGAGACTCCCACAGGGTTCATGTGTTAATCAGTGAGACTCCCATAGGGTTCAGTGTTAATCAATGAGACTCCCATAGGGTTCAGTGTTAATCAGTGAGACTCCCATAGGGTTCAGTGTTAATCAGTGAGACTCCCATAGGGTTCAGTGTTAATCAAGTGACACTCCCACAGTGTTCAGTGTTAATCAATGAGACTCCCACAGGGTTCAGTGTTAATGAGTGAGACTCCCATAGGGTTCAGTGTTAATCAGTGAGACTCCCATAGGGTTCAGTGTTAATCAGTGAGACTCCCATAGGGTTCAGTGTAAATCAGTGAGACTCCCACAGGGTTCATGTGTTAATCAGTGAGACTCCCATAGGGTTCAGTGTTAATCAATGAGACTCCCATAGGGTTCAGTGTTAATCAGTGAGACTCCCATAGGGTTCATTGTTAATCAGTGAGACTCCCACAGGATTCAGTGTTAATCAGTAAGACTCCCATAGGGTTCAGTGTTAATCAGTGAGACTCCCACAGGGTTCAGTGTTAATGAATGAGACTCCCATAGGGTTCAGTGTTAATCAGTGAGACTCCCATAGGGTTCAGTGTTAATCAGTGAGACTCCCATAGGGTTCAGTGTTAATCAAGTGACACTCCCACAGTGTTCAGTGTTAATCAATGAGACTCCCACAGGGTTCAGTGTTAATGAGTGAGACTCCCATAGGGTTCAGTGTTAATCAGTGAGACTCCCATAGGGTTCAGTGTTAATCAGTGAGACTCCCATAGGGTTCAGTGTAAATCAGTGAGACTCCCACAGGGTTCATGTGTTAATCAGTGAGACTCCCATAGGGTTCAGTGTTAATCAATGAGACTCCCATAGGGTTCAGTGTTAATCAGTGAGACTCCCACAGGTTTCAGTGTTAATCAGTGAGACTCCCTCAGGTTTCAGTGTTAATCAGTGAGACTCCCTCAGGGTTCATGTGTTAATCAGTGAGATTCCCATAGGGTTCATTGTTAATCAGTGAGACTCCCACAGGATTCAGTGTTAATCAGTAAGACTTCCATAGGGTTCAGTGTTAATCAGTGAGACTCCCATAGGGTTCAGTGTTAATCAGTGAGACTCCCACAGGGTTCAGTGTTAATCAAGTGACACTCCCACAGTGTTCAGTGTTAATCAATGATACTCCCACAGGGTTCAGTGTTAATGAGTGAGACTTCCATAGGGTTCAGTGTTAATCAGTGAGACTCCCATAGGGTTCAGTGTTAATCAGTGAGACTCCCATAGGGTTCAGTGTAAATCAGTGAGACTCCCACAGGGTTCATGTGTTAATCAGTGAGACTCCCATAGGGTTCAATGTTAATCAATGAGACTCCCATAGGGTTCAGTGTTAATCAGTGAGACTCCCACATGTTTCAGTGTTAATCAGTGAGACTCCCTCAGGGTTCAGTGTTAATCAGTGAGACTCCCATAGGGTTCAGTGTAAATCAGTGAGACTCCCACAGGGTTCATGTGTTAATCAGTGAGACTCCCATAGGGTTCAGTGTTAATCAATGAGACTCCCATAGGGTTCAGTGTTAATCAGTGAGACTCCCATAGGGTTCATTGTTAATCAGTGAGACTCCCACAGGATTCAGTGTTAATCAGTAAGACTCCCAAAGGGTTCAGTGTTAATCAGTGAGACTCCCACAGGGTTCAGTGTTAATGAATGAGACTCCCATAGGGTTCAGTGTTAATCAGTGAGACTCCCATAGGGTTCAGTGTTAATCAGTGAGACTCCCATAGGGTTCAGTGTTAATCAAGTGACACTCCCACAGTGTTCAGTGTTAATCAATGAGACTCCCATAGGGTTCAGTGTTAATCAGTGAGACTCCCATAGGGTTCAGTGTTAATCAAGTGACACTCCCACAGTGTTCAGTGTTAATCAATGAGACTCCCACAGGGTTCAGTGTTAATCAGTGAGACTCCCATAGGGTTCAGTGTTAATCAGTGAGACTCCCACAGGTTTCAGTGTTAATCAGTGAGACTCCAATAGGGTTAAGTGTTAATCAGTGAGACTCCCTCAGGTTTCAGTGTTAATCAGTGAGACTCCCTCAGGGTTCATGTGTTAATCAGTGAGATTCCCATAGGGTTCATTGTTAATCAGTGAGACTCCCACAGGATTCAGTGTTAATCAGTAAGACTCCCATAGGGTTCAGTGTTAATCAGTGAGACTCCCATAGGGTTCAGTGTTAATCAGTGAGACTCCCACAGGGTTCAGTGTTAATCAAGTGACACTCCCACAGTGTTCAGTGTTAATCAATTATACTCCCACAGGGTTCAGTGTTAATGAGTGAGACTTCCATAGGGTTCAGTGTTAATCAGTGAGACTCTCATAGGGTTCAGTGTTAATCAGTGAGACTCCCATAGGGTTCAGTGTAAATCAGTGAGACTCCCACAGGTTTCAGTGTTAATCAGTGAGACTCCCTCAGGGTTCAGTGTTAATCAGTGAGACTCCCTCAGGGTTCATGTGTTAATCAGTGAGACTCCCATAGGGTTCATTGTTAATCAGTGAGACTCCCACAGGATTCAGTGTTAATCATTGAGACTCCCACAGTGTTCGGTGTTAATCAGTGAGACTCCCACACTGTTCAGTGTTAATCAGTGAGACTCCCTCAGGGTTCAGTGTTAATCACAGAGACTCCCACAGGGTTCAGTGTTAATCAGTGAGACTCCCATAGGGTTCAGTGTTAATGAGTGAGAATCCCATAGAGTTCAGTGTTAATCAGTGAGACTCCCACAGGATTCAGTGTTAATCACTGAGACTCCCATAGGGTTCAGTGTTAATCAGTGAGACTCCAATAGGGTTAAGTGTTAATCAGTGAGACTCCCATAGGGTTCAGTGTTAATCAGTGAGACTCCCTTAGGGTTTCAGTGTTAATCAGTGAGGCTCCAATAGGGTTAAGTGTTAATCAGTGAGACTCCCACAGGGTTCAGTGTTAATCAGTGAGACTCCCATAGGGTTCAGTGTTAATCAGTGAGACTCCCACAGGTTTCAATGTTAATCAATGAGACTCCCACAGGTTTCAGTGTTAATCAATGAGACTCCCACAGGGTTCAGTTTTAATCAGTAAGACTCCCATAGGGTTCAGTGTTAATCAGTGAGACTCCCACAGGGTTCAGTGTTAATCAAGTGACACTCCCACAGTGTTCAGTGTTAATCAATGAGACTCCCACAGGGTTCAGTGTTAATGAGTGAGACTCCCATAGGGTTCAGTTTTAATCAGTGAGACTCCCATAGGGTTCAGTGTTAATCAGTGAGACTCCCATAGGGTTCAGTGTTAATCAAGTGACACTCCCACAGTGTTCAGTGTTAATCAATGAGACTCCCACAGGGTTCAGTGTTAATGAGTGAGACTCCCATAGGGTTCAGTGTTAATCAGTGAGACTCCCATAGGGTTCAGTGTTAATCAGTGAGACTCCCATAGGGTTCAGTGTAAATCAGTGAGACTCCCACAGGGTTCATGTGTTAATCAGTGAGACTCCCATAGGGTTCAGTGTTAATCAATGAGACTCCCATAGGGTTCAGTGTTAATCAGTGAGACTCCCATAGGGTTCAGTGTTAATCAGTGAGACTCCCATAGGGTTCAGTGTTAATCAAGTGACACTCCCACAGTGTTCAGTGTTAATCAATGAGACTCCCACAGGGTTCAGTGTTAATGAGTGAGACTCCCATAGGGTTCAGTGTTAATCAGTGAGACTCCCATAGGGTTCAGTGTTAATCAGTGAGACTCCCATAGGGTTCAGTGTAAATCAGTGAGACTCCCACAGGGTTCATGTGTTAATCAGTGAGACTCCCATAGGGTTCAGTGTTAATCAATGAGACTCCCATAGGGTTCAGTGTTAATCAGTGAGACTCCCACAGGTTTCAGTGTTAATCAGTGAGACTCCCTCAGGTTTCAGTGTTAATCAGTGAGACTCCCTCAGGGTTCATGTGTTAATCAGTGAGATTCCCATAGGGTTCATTGTTAATCAGTGAGACTCCCACAGGATTCAGTGTTAATCAGTAAGACTTCCATAGGGTTCAGTGTTAATCAGTGAGACTCCCATAGGGTTCAGTGTTAATCAGTGAGACTCCCACAGGGTTCAGTGTTAATCAAGTGACACTCCCACAGTGTTCAGTGTTAATCAATGATACTCCCACAGGGTTCAGTGTTAATGAGTGAGACTTCCATAGGGTTCAGTGTTAATCAGTGAGACTCCCATAGGGCTCAGTGTTAATCAGTGAGACTCCCATAAGGTTCAGTGTAAATCAGTGAGACTCCCACAGGGTTCATGTGTTAATCAGTGAGACTCCCATAGGGTTCAATGTTAATCAATGAGACTCCCATAGGGTTCAGTGTTAATCAGTGAGACTCCCTCAGGGTTCAGTGTTAATCAGTGAGACTCCCATAGGGTTCAGTGTAAATCAGTGAGACTCCCACAGGGTTCATGTGTTAATCAGTGAGACTCCCATAGGGTTCAGTGTTAATCAATGAGACTCCCATAGGGTTCAGTGTTAATCAGTGAGACTCCCATAGGGTTCATTGTTAATCAGTGAGACTCCCACAGGATTCAGTGTTAATCAGTAAGACTCCCAAAGGGTTCAGTGTTAATCAGTGAGACTCCCTCAGGGTTCAGTGTTAATGAATGAGACTCCCATAGGGTTCAGTGTTAATCAGTGAGACTCCCATAGGGTTCAGTGTTAATCAGTGAGACTCCCATAGGGTTCAGTGTTAATCAAGTGACACTCCCACAGTGTTCAGTGTTAATCAATGAGACTCCCACAGGGTTCAGTGTTAATGAGTGAGACTCCCATAGGGTTCAGTGTTAATCAGTGAGACTCCCATAGGGTTCAGTGTTAATCAGTGAGACTCCCATAGGGTTCACTGTAAATCAGTGAGACTCCCACAGGGTTCATGTGTTAATCAGTGAGACTCCCATAGGGTTCAGTGTTAATCAATGAGACTCCCATAGGGTTCAGTGTTAATCAGTGAGACTCCCACAGGTTTCAGTGTTAATCAGTGAGACTCCCTCAGGTTTCAGTGTTAATCAGTGAGACTCCCTCAGGGTTCATGTGTTAATCAGTGAGATTCCCATAGGGTTCATTGTTAATCAGTGAGACTCCCACAGGATTCAGTGATAATCAGTAAGACTCCCATAGGGTTCAGTGTTAATCAGTGAGACTCCCATAGGGTTCAGTGTTAATCAGTGAGACTCCCACAGGGTTCAGTGTTAATCAAGTGACACTCCCACAGTGTTCAGTGTTAATCAATTATACTCCCACAGGGTTCAGTGTTAATGAGTGAGACTTCCATAGGGTTCAGTGTTAATCAGTGAGACTCTCATAGGGTTCAGTGTTAATCAGTGAGACTCCCATAGGGTTCAGTGTAAATCAGTGAGACTCCCACAGGTTTCAGTGTTAATCAGTGAGACTCCCTCAGGGTTCAGTGTTAATCAGTGAGACTCCCTCAGGGTTCATGTGTTAATCAGTGAGACTCCCATAGGGTTCATTGTTAATCAGTGAGACTCCCACAGGATTCAGTGTTAATCATTGAGACTCCCACAGTGTTCGGTGTTAATCAGTGAGACTCCCACACTGTTCAGTGTTAATCAGTGAGACTCCCTCAGGGTTCAGTGTTAATCACAGAGACTCCCACAGGGTTCAGTGTTAATCAGTGAGACTCCCATAGGGTTCAGTGTTAATGAGTGAGAATCCCATAGAGTTCAGTGTTAATCAGTGAGACTCCCACAGGATTCAGTGTTAATCACTGAGACTCCCATAGGGTTCAGTGTTAATCAGTGAGACTCCAATAGGGTTAAGTGTTAATCAGTGAGACTCCCATAGGGTTCAGTGTTAATCAGTGAGACTCCCTTAGGGTTTCAGTGTTAATCAGTGAGGCTCTAATAGGGTTAAGTGTTAATCAGTGAGACTCCCACAGGGTTCAGTGTTAATCATTGAGACTCCCATAGGGTTCAGTGTTAATCAGTGAGACTCCCACAGGTTTCAGTGTTAATCAATGAGACTCCCACAGGTTTCAGTGTTAATCAATGAGACTCCCACAGGGTTCAGTTTTAATCAGTAAGACTCCCATAGGGTTCAGTGTTAATCAGTGAGACTCCCACAGGGTTCAGTGTTAATCAAGTGACACTCCCACAGTGTTCAGTGTTAATCAATGAGACTCCCACAGGGTTCAGTGTTAATGAGTGAGACTCCCATAGGGTTCAGTTTTAATCAGTGAGACTCCCATAGGGTTCAGTGTTAATCAGTGAGACTCCCATAGGGTTCAGTGTTAATCAAGTAACACTCCCACAGTGTTCAGTGTTAATCAATGAGACTCCCACAGGGTTCAGTGTTAATGAGTGAGACTCCCATAGGGTTCAGTGTTAATCAGTGAGACTCCCATAGGGTTCAGTGTTAATCAGTGAGACTCCCATAGGGTTCAGTGTAAATCAGTGAGACTCCCACAGGGTTCATGTGTTAATCAGTGAGACTCCCATAGGGTTCAGTGTTAATCAATGAGACTCCCATAGGGTTCAGTGTTAATCAGTGAGACTCCCATAGGGTTCAGTGTTAATCAGTGAGACTCCCATAGGGTTCAGTGTTAATCAAGTGACACTCCCACAGTGTTCAGTGTTAATCAATGAGACTCCCACAGGGTTCAGTGTTAATGAGTGAGACTCCCATAGGGTTCAGTGTTAATCAGTGAGACTCCCATAGGGTTCAGTGTTAATCAGTGAGACTCCCATAGGGTTCAGTGTAAATCAGTGAGACTCCCACAGGGTTCATGTGTTAATCAGTGAGACTCCCATAGGGTTCAGTGTTAATCAATGAGACTCCCATAGGGTTCAGTGTTAATCAGTGAGACTCCCACAGGTTTCAGTGTTAATCAGTGAGACTCCCTCAGGTTTCAGTGTTAATCAGTGAGACTCCCTCAGGGTTCATGTGTTAATCAGTGAGATTCCCATAGGGTTCATTGTTAATCAGTGAGACTCCCACAGGATTCAGTGTTAATCAGTAAGACTTCCATAGGGTTCAGTGTTAATCAGTGAGACTCCCATAGGGTTTCAGTGTTAATCAGTGAGACTCCCACAGGGTTCAGTGTTAATCAAGTGACACTCCCACAGTGTTCAGTGTTAATCAATTATACTCCCACAGGGTTCAGTGTTAATGAGTGAGACTTCCATAGGGTTCAGTGTTAATCAGTGAGACTCCCATAGGGTTCAGTGTTAATCAGTGAGACTCCCATAGGGTTCAGTGTAAATCAGTGAGACTCCCACAGGGTTCATGTGTTAATCAGTGAGACTCCCATAGGGTTCAATGTTAATCAATGAGACTCCCATAGGGTTCAGTGTTAATCAGTGAGACTCCCTCAGGGTTCAGTGTTAATCAGTGAGACTCCCATAGGGTTCAGTGTAAATCAGTGAGACTCCCACAGGGTTCATGTGTTAATCAGTGAGACTCCCATAGGGTTCAGTGTTAATCAATGAGACTCCCATAGGGTTCAGTGTTAATCAGTGAGTCTCCCATAGGGTTCATTGTTAATCAGTGAGACTCCCACAGGATTCAGTGTTAATCAGTAAGACTCCCAAAGGGTTCAGTGTTAATCAGTGAGACTCCCTCAGGGTTCAGTGTTAATGAATGAGACTCCCATAGGGTTCAGTGTTAATCAGTGAGACTCCCATAGGGTTCAGTGTTAATCAGTGAGACTCCCATAGGGTTCAGTGTTAATCAAGTGACACTCCCACAGTGTTCAGTGTTAATCAATGAGACTCCCACAGGGTTCAGTGTTAATGAGTGAGACTCCCATAGGGTTCAGTGTTAATCAGTGAGACTCCCATAGGGTTCAGTGTTAATCAGTGAGACTCCCATAGGGTTCACTGTAAATCAGTGAGACTCCCACAGGGTTCATGTGTTAATCAGTGAGACTCCCATAGGGTTCAGTGTTAATCAATGAGACTCCCATAGGGTTCAGTGTTAATCAGTGAGACTCCCACAGGTTTCAGTGTTAATCAGTGAGACTCCCTCAGGTTTCAGTGTTAATCAGTGAGACTCCCTCAGGGTTCATGTGTTAATCAGTGAGATTCCCATAGGGTTCATTGTTAATCAGTGAGACTCCCACAGGATTCAGTGTTAATCAGTAAGACTCCCATAGGGTTCAGTGTTAATCAGTGAGACTCCCATAGGGTTCAGTGTTAATCAGTGAGACTCCCACAGGGTTCAGTGTTAATCAAGTGACACTCCCACAGTGTTCAGTGTTAATCAATTATACTCCCACAGGGTTCAGTGTTAATGAGTGAGACTTCCATAGGGTTCAGTGTTAATCAGTGAGACTCTCATAGGGTTCAGTGTTAATCAGTGAGACTCCCATAGGGTTCAGTGTAAATCAGTGAGACTCCCACAGGTTTCAGTGTTAATCAGTGAGACTCCCTCAGGGTTCAGTGTTAATCAGTGAGACTCCCTCAGGGTTCATGTGTTAATCAGTGAGACTCCCATAGGGTTCATTGTTAATCAGTGAGACTCCCACAGGATTCAGTGTTAATCATTGAGACTCCCACAGTGTTCGGTGTTAATCAGTGAGACTCCCACACTGTTCAGTGTTAATCAGTAAACTCCCTCAGGGTTCAGTGTTAATCACAGAGACTCCCACAGGGTTCAGTGTTAATCAGTGAGACTCCCATAGGGTTCAGTGTTAATGAGTGAGAATCCCATAGAGTTCAGTGTTAATCAGTGAGACTCCCACAGGATTCAGTGTTAATCACTGAGACTCCCATAGGGTTCAGTGTTAATCAGTGAGACTCCAATAGGGTTAAGTGTTAATCAGTGAGACTCCCATAGGGTTCAGTGTTAATCAGTGAGACTCCCTTAGGGTTTCAGTGTTAATCAGTGAGGCTCCAATAGGGTTAAGTGTTAATCAGTGAGACTCCCACAGGGTTCAGTGTTAATCATTGAGACTCCCATAGGGTTCAGTGTTAATCAGTGAGACTCCCACAGGTTTCAGTGTTAATCAATGAGACTCCCACAGGTTTCAGTGTTAATCAATGAGACTCCCACAGGGTTCAGTTTTAATCAGTAAGACTCCCATAGGGTTCAGTGTTAATCAGTGAGACTCCCACAGGGTTCAGTGTTAATCAAGTGACACTCCCACAGTGTTCAGTGTTAATCAATGAGACTCCCACAGGGTTCAGTGTTAATGAGTGAGACTCCCATAGGGTTCAGTTTTAATCAGTGAGACTCCCATAGGGTTCAGTGTTAATCAGTGAGACTCCCATAGGGTTCAGTGTTAATCAAGTAACACTCCCACAGTGTTCAGTGTTAATCAATGAGACTCCCACAGGGTTCAGTGTTAATGAGTGAGACTCCCATAGGGTTCAGTGTTAATCAGTGAGACTCCCATAGGGTTCAGTGTTAATCAGTGAGACTCCCATAGGGTTCAGTGTAAATCAGTGAGACTCCCACAGGGTTCATGTGTTAATCAGTGAGACTCCCATAGGGTTCAGTGTTAATCAATGAGACTCCCATAGGGTTCAGTGTTAATCAGTGAGACTCCCATAGGGTTCAGTGTTAATCAGTGAGACTCCCATAGGGTTCAGTGTTAATCAAGTGACACTCCCACAGTGTTCAGTGTTAATCAATGAGACTCCCACAGGGTTCAGTGTTAATGAGTGAGACTCCCATAGGGTTCAGTGTTAATCAGTGAGACTCCCATAGGGTTCAGTGTTAATCAGTGAGACTCCCATAGGGTTCAGTGTAAATCAGTGAGACTCCCACAGGGTTCATGTGTTAATCAGTGAGACTCCCATAGGGTTCAGTGTTAATCAATGAGACTCCCATAGGGTTCAGTGTTAATCAGTGAGACTCCCACAGGTTTCAGTGTTAATCAGTGAGACTCCCTCAGGTTTCAGTGTTAATCAGTGAGACTCCCTCAGGGTTCATGTGTTAATCAGTGAGATTCCCATAGGGTTCATTGTTAATCAGTGAGACTCCCACAGGATTCAGTGTTAATCAGTAAGACTTCCATAGGGTTCAGTGTTAATCAGTGAGACTCCCATAGGGTTTCAGTGTTAATCAGTGAGACTCCCACAGGGTTCAGTGTTAATCAAGTGACACTCCCACAGTGTTCAGTGTTAATCAATGATACTCCCACAGGGTTCAGTGTTAATGAGTGAGACTTCCATAGGGTTCAGTGTTAATCAGTGAGACTCCCATAGGGTTCAGTGTTAATCAGTGAGACTCCCATAGGGTTCAGTGTAAATCAGTGAGACTCCCACAGGGTTCATGTGTTAATCAGTGAGACTCCCATAGGGTTCAATGTTAATCAATGAGACTCCCATAGGGTTCAGTGTTAATCAGTGAGACTCCCTCAGGGTTCAGTGTTAATCAGTGAGACTCCCATAGGGTTCAGTGTAAATCAGTGAGACTCCCACAGGGTTCATGTGTTAATCAGTGAGACTCCCATAGGGTTCAGTGTTAATCAATGAGACTCCCATAGGGTTCAGTGTTAATCAGTGAGACTCCCATAGGGTTCATTGTTAATCAGTGAGACTCCCACAGGATTCAGTGTTAATCAGTAAGACTCCCAAAGGGTTCAGTGTTAATCAGTGAGACTCCCTCAGGGTTCAGTGTTAATGAATGAGACTCCCATAGGGTTCAGTGTTAATCAGTGAGACTCCCATAGGGTTCAGTGTTAATCAGTGAGACTCCCATAGGGTTCAGTGTTAATCAAGTGACACTCCCACAGTGTTCAGTGTTAATCAATGAGACTCCCACAGGGTTCAGTGTTAATGAGTGAGACTCCCATAGGGTTCAGTGTTAATCAGTGAGACTCCCATAGGGTTCAGTGTTAATCAGTGAGACTCCCATAGGGTTCACTGTAAATCAGTGAGACTCCCACAGGGTTCATGTGTTAATCAGTGAGACTCCCATAGGGTTCAGTGTTAATCAATGAGACTCCCATAGGGTTCAGTGTTAATCAGTGAGACTCCCACAGGTTTCAGTGTTAATCAGTGAGACTCCCTCAGGTTTCAGTGTTAATCAGTGAGACTCCCTCAGGGTTCATGTGTTAATCAGTGAGATTCCCATAGGGTTCATTGTTAATCAGTGAGACTCCCACAGGATTCAGTGTTAATCAGTAAGACTCCCATAGGGTTCAGTGTTAATCAGTGAGACTCCCATAGGGTTCAGTGTTAATCAGTGAGACTCCCACAGGGTTCAGTGTTAATCAAGTGACACTCCCACAGTGTTCAGTGTTAATCAATTATACTCCCACAGGGTTCAGTGTTAATGAGTGAGACTTCCATAGGGTTCAGTGTTAATCAGTGAGACTCCCATAGGGTTCAGTGTTAATCAGTGAGACTCCCACAGGATTCAGTGTTAATCAGTAAGACTCCCATAGGGTTCAGTGTTAATCAGTGAGACTCCCATAGGGTTCAGTGTTAATCAGTGAGACTCCCACAGGGTTCGGTGTTAATCAGTGAGACTCCCACACTGTTCAGTGTTAATCAGTGAGACTCCCTCAGGGTTCAGTGTTAATCACAGAGACTCCCACAGGGTTCAGTGTTAATCAGTGAGACTCCCATAGGGTTCAGTGTTAATGAGTGAGAATCCCATAAAGTTCAGTGTTAATCAGTGAGACTCCCACAGGTTTCAGTGTTAATCAGTGAGACTCCCACAGGATTCAGTGTTAATCAGTAAGACTCCCAAAGGGTTCAGTGTTAATCAGTGAGACTCCCTCAGGGTTCATGTGTTAATCAGTGAGACTCCCACAGGATTCAGTGTTAATCATTGAGACTCCCACAGGTTTCAGTGTTAATCAGTGAGACTCCAATAGGGTTAAGTGTTAATCAGTGAGACTCCCATAGGGTTCAGTGTTAATCAGTGAGACTCCCATAGGGTTCAGTGTTAATCAATGAGACTCCCATAGGGTTCAGTGTTAATCAGTGAGACTCCCATAGGGTTCATTGTTAATCAGTGAGACTCCCACAGGATTCAGTGTTAATCAGTAAGACTCCCAAAGGGTTCAGTGTTAATCAGTGAGACTCCCTCAGGGTTCAGTGTTAATGAATGAGACTCCCATAGGGTTCAGTGTTAATCAGTGAGACTCCCATAGGGTTCAGTGTTAATCAGTGAGACTCCCATAAGGTTCAGTGTTAATCAAGTGACACTCCCACAGTGTTCAGTGTTAATCAATGAGACTCCCACAGGGTTCAGTGTTAATGAGTGAGACTCCCATAGGGTTCAGTGTTAATCAGTGAGACTCCCATAGGGTTCAGTGTTAATCAGTGAGACTCCCATAGGGTTCACTGTAAATCAGTGAGACTCCCACAGGGTTCATGTGTCAATCAGTGAGACTCCCATAGGGTTCAGTGTTAATCAATGAGACTCCCATAGGGTTCAGTGTTAATCAGTGAGACTCCCACAGGTTTCAGTTTTTAATCAGTGAGACTCCCTCAGGTTTCAGTGTTAATCAGTGAGACTCCCTCAGGGTTCATGTGTTAATCAGTGAGATTCCCATAGGGTTCATTGTTAATCAGTGAGACTCCCACAGGATTCAGTGTTAATCAGTAAGACTCCCATAGGGTTCAGTGTTAATCAGTGAGACTCCCATAGGGTTCAGTGTTAATCAGTGAGACTCCCACAGGGTTCAGTGTTAATCAAGTGACACTCCCACAGTGTTCAGTGTTAATCAATTATACTCCCACAGGGTTCAGTGTTAATGAGTGAGACTTCCATAGGGTTCAGTGTTAATCAGTGAGACTCCCATAGGGTTCAGTGTTAATCAGTGAGACTCCCACAGGATTCAGTGTTAATCAGTAAGACTCCCATAGGGTTCAGTGTTAATCAGTGAGACTCCCATAGGGTTCAGTGTTAATCAGTGAGACTCCCACAGGGTTCGGTGTTAATCAGTGAGACTCCCACACTGTTCAGTGTTAATCAGTGAGACTCCCTCAGGGTTCAGTGTTAATCACAGAGACTCCCACAGGGTTCAGTGTTAATCAGTGAGACTCCCATAGGGTTCAGTGTTAATGAGTGAGAATCCCATAAAGTTCAGTGTTAATCAGTGAGACTCCCACAGGATTCAGTGTTAATCACTGAGACTCCCATAGGGTTCAGTGTTAATCAGTGAGACTCCCACAGGTTTCAGTGTTAATCAGTGAGACTACAATAGGGTTAAGTGTTAATCAGTGAGACTCCCATAGGGTTCAGTGTTAATCAGTGAGACTCCCTTAGGGTTTCAGTGTTAATCAGTGAGGCTCCAATAGGGTTAAGTGTTAATCAGTGAGACTCCCACAGGGTTCAGTGTTAATCAGTAAGACTCCCATAGGGTTCAGTGTTAATCAGTGAGACTCCCATAGGGTTCAGTGTTAATCAGTGAGACTCCCACAGGTTTCAGTGTTAATCAGTGAGACTCCAATAGGGTTAAGTGTTAATCAGTGAGACTCCCTCAGGTTTCAGTGTTAATCAGTGAGACTCCCTCAGGGTTCATGTGTTAATCAGTGAGATTCCCATAGGGTTCATTGTTAATCAGTGAGACTCCCACAGGATTCAGTGTTAATCAGTAAGACTCCCATAGGGTTCAGTGTTAATCAGTGAGACTCCCATAGGGTTCAGTGTTAATCAGTGAGACTCCCACAGGGTTCAGTGTTAATCAAGTGACACTCCCACAGTGTTCAGTGTTAATCAATTATACTCCCACAGGGTTCAGTGTTAATGAGTGAGACTTCCATAGGGTTCAGTGTTAATCAGTGAGACTCCCATAGGGTTCAGTGTTAATCAGTGAGACTCCCATAGGGTTCAGTGTAAATCAGTGAGACTCCCACAGGTTTCAGTGTTAATCAGTGAGACTCCCTCAGGGTTCAGTGTTAATCAGTGAGACTCCCTCAGGGTTCATGTGTTAATCAGTGAGACTCCCATAGGGTTCATTGTTAATCAGTGAGACTCCCACAGGAATCAGTGTTAATCATTGAGACTCCCACAGTGTTCGGTGTTAATCAGTGAGACTCCCACACTGTTCAGTGTTAATCAGTGAGACTCCCTCAGGGTTCAGTGTTAATCACAGAGACTCCCACAGGGTTCAGTGTTAATCAGTGAGACTCCCATAGGGTTCAGTGTTAATGAGTGAGAATCCCATAGAGTTCAGTGTTAATCAGTGAGACTCCCACAGGATTCAGTGTTAATCACTGAGACTCCCATAGGGTTCAGTGTTAATCAGTGAGACTCCCACAGGTTTCAGTGTTAATCAGTGAGACTCCAATAGGGTTAAGTGTTAATCAGTGAGACTCCCATAGGGTTCAGTGTTAATCAGTGAGACTCCCTTAGGGTTTCAGTGTTAATCAGTGAGGCTCCAATAGGGTTAAGTGTTAATCAGTGAGACTCCCACAGGGTTCAGTGTTAATCAGTGAGACTCCCATAGGGTTCAGTGTTAATCAGTGAGACTCCCACAGGTTTCAGTGTTAATCAATGAGACTCCCACAGGTTTCAGTGTTAATCAATGAGACTCCCACAGGGTTCAGTTTTAATCAGTAAGACTCCCATAGGGTTCAGTGTTAATCAGTGAGACTCCCACAGGGTTCAGTGTTAATCAAGTGACACTCCCACAGTGTTCAGTGTTAATCAATGAGACTCCCACAGGGTTCAGTGTTAATGAGTGAGACTCCCATAGGGTTCAGTTTTAATCAGTGAGACTCCCATAGGGTTCAGTGTTAATCAGTGAGACTCCCATAGGGTTCAGTGTTAATCAAGTGACACTCCCACAGTGTTCAGTGTTAATCAATGAGACTCCCACAGGGTTCAGTGTTAATGAGTGAGACTCCCATAGGGTTCAGTGTTAATCAGTGAGACTCCCATAGGGTTCAGTGTTAATCAGTGAGACTCCCATAGGGTTCAGTGTAAATCAGTGAGACTCCCACAGGGTTCATGTGTTAATCAGTGAGACTCCCATAGGGTTCAGTGTTAATCAATGAGACTCCCATAGGGTTCAGTGTTAATCAGTGAGACTCCCATAGGGTTCAGTGTTAATCAGTGAGACTCCCATAGGGTTCAGTGTTAATCAAGTGACACTCCCACAGTGTTCAGTGTTAATCAATGAGACTCCCACAGGGTTCAGTGTTAATGAGTGAGACTCCCATAGGGTTCAGTGTTAATCAGTGAGACTCCCATAGGGTTCAGTGTTAATCAGTGAGACTCCCATAGGGTTCAGTGTAAATCAGTGAGACTCCCACAGGGTTCATGTGTTAATCAGTGAGACTCCCATAGGGTTCAGTGTTAATCAATGAGACTCCCATAGGGTTCAGTGTTAATCAGTGAGACTCCCATAGGGTTCATTGTTAATCAGTGAGACTCCCACAGGATTCAGTGTTAATCAGTAAGACTCCCATAGGGTTCAGTGTTAATCAGTGAGACTCCCACAGGGTTCAGTGTTAATGAATGAGACTCCCATAGGGTTCAGTGTTAATCAGTGAGACTCCCATAGGGTTCAGTGTTAATCAGTGAGACTCCCATAGGGTTCAGTGTTAATCAAGTGACACTCCCACAGTGTTCAGTGTTAATCAATGAGACTCCCACAGGGTTCAGTGTTAATGAGTGAGACTCCCATAGGGTTCAGTGTTAATCAGTGAGACTCCCATAGGGTTCAGTGTTAATCAGTGAGACTCCCATAGGGTTCAGTGTAAATCAGTGAGACTCCCACAGGGTTCATGTGTTAATCAGTGAGACTCCCATAGGGTTCAGTGTTAATCAATGAGACTCCCATAGGGTTCAGTGTTAATCAGTGAGACTCCCACAGGTTTCAGTGTTAATCAGTGAGACTCCCTCAGGTTTCAGCGTTAATCAGTGAGACTCCCTCAGGGTTCATGTGTTAATCAGTGAGATTCCCATAGGGTTCATTGTTAATCAGTGAGACTCCCACAGGATTCAGTGTTAATCAGTGAGACTCCCATAGGGTTCAGTGTTAATCAGTGAGACTCCCACAGGGTTCAGTGTTAATCAAGTGACACTCCCACAGTGTTCAGTGTTAATCAATGATACTCCCACAGGGTTCAGTGTTAATGAGTGAGACTTCCATAGGGTTCAGTGTTAATCAGTGAGACTCCCATAGGGTTCAGTGTTAATCAGTGAGACTCCCATAGGGTTCAGTGTAAATCAGTGAGACTCCCACAGGGTTCATGTGTTAATCAGTGAGACTCCCATAGGGTTCAATGTTAATCAATGAGACTCCCATAGGGTTCAGTGTTAATCAGTGAGACTCCCACATGTATCAGTGTTAATCAGTGAGACTCCCTCAGGGTTCAGTGTTAATCAGTGAGACTCCCATAGGGTTCAGTGTAAATCAGTGAGACTCCCACAGGGTTCATGTGTTAATCAGTGAGACTCCCATAGGGTTCAGTGTTAATCAATGAGACTCCCATAGGGTTCAGTGTTAATCAGTGAGACTCCCATAGGGTTCATTGTTAATCAGTGAGACTCCCACAGGATTCAGTGTTAATCAGTAAGACTCCCAAAGGGTTCAGTGTTAATCAGTGAGACTCCCACAGGGTTCAGTGTTAATGAATGAGACTCCCATAGGGTTCAGTGTTAATCAGTGAGACTCCCATAGGGTTCAGTGTTAATCAGTGAGACTCCCATAGGGTTCAGTGTTAATCAAGTGACACTCCCACAGTGTTCAGTGTTAATCATTGAGACTCCCACAGGGTTCAGTGTTAATGAGTGAGACTCCCATAGGGTTCAGTGTTAATCAGTGAGACTCCCATAGGGTTCAGTGTTAATCAGTGAGACTCCCATAGGGTTCACTGTAAATCAGTGAGACTCCCACAGGGTTCATGTGTTAATCAGTGAGACTCCCATAGGGTTCAGTGTTAATCAATGAGACTCCCATAGGGTTCAGTGTTAATCAGTGAGACTCCCACAGGTTTCAGTGTTAATCAGTGAGACTCCCTCAGGTTTCAGTGTTAATCAGTGAGACTCCCTCAGGGTTCATGTGTTAATCAGTGAGATTCCCATAGGGTTCATTGTTAATCAGTGAGACTCCCACAGGATTCAGTGTTAATCAGTAAGACTCCCATAGGGTTCAGTGTTAATCAGTGAGACTCCCATAGGGTTCAGTGTTAATCAGTGAGACTCCCACAGGGTTCAGTGTTAATCAAGTGACACTCCCACAGTGTTCAGTGTTAATCAATTATACTCCCACAGGGTTCAGTGTTAATGAGTGAGACTTCCATAGGGTTCAGTGTTAATCAGTGAGACTCCCATAGGGTTCAGTGTTAATCAGTGAGACTCCCATAGGGTTCAGTGTAAATCAGTGAGACTCCCACAGGTTTCAGTGTTAATCAGTGAGACTCCCTCAGGGTTCAGTGTTAATCAGTGAGACTCCCTCAGGGTTCATGTGTTAATCAGTGAGACTCCCATAGGGTTCATTGTTAATCAGTGAGACTCCCACAGGATTCAGTGTTAATCATTGAGACTCCCACAGTGTTCGGTGTTAATCAGTGAGACTCCCACACTGTTCAGTGTTAATCAGTGAGACTCCCTCAGGGTTCAGTGTTAATCACAGAGACTCCCACAGGGTTCAGTGTTAATCAGTGAGACTCCCATAGGGTTCAGTGTTAATGAGTGAGAATCCCATAGAGTTCAGTGTTAATCAGTGAGACTCCCACAGGATTCAGTGTTAATCACTGAGACTCCCATAGGGTTCAGTGTTAATCAGTGAGACTCCCACAGGTTTCAGTGTTAATCAGTGAGACTCCAATAGGGTTAAGTGTTAATCAGTGAGACTCCCATAGGGTTCAGTGTTAATCAGTGAGACTCCCTTATGGTTTCAGTGTTAATCAGTGAGGCTCCAATAGGGTTAAGTGTTAATCAGTGAGACTCCCACAGGGTTCAGTGTTAATCAGTAAGACTCCCATAGGGTTCAGTGTTAATCAGTGAGACTCCCATAGGGTTCAGTGTTAATCAGTGAGACTCCCACAGGTTTCAGTGTTAATCAGTGAGACTCCAATAGGGTTAAGTGTTAATCAGTGAGACTCCCTCAGGTTTCAGTGTTAATCAGTGAGACTCCCTCAGGGTTCATGTGTTAATCAGTGAGATTCCCATAGGGTTCATTGTTAATCAGTGAGACTCCCACAGGATTCAGTGTTAATCAGTAAGACTCCCATAGGGTTCAGTGTTAATCAGTGAGACTCCCATAGGGTTCAGTGTTAATCAGTGAGACTCCCACAGGGTTCAGTGTTAATCAAGTGACACTCCCACAGTGTTCAGTGTTAATCAATTATACTCCCACAGGGTTCAGTGTTAATGAGTGAGACTTCCATAGGGTTCAGTGTTAATCAGTGAGACTCCCATAGGGTTCAGTGTTAATCAGTGAGACTCCCATAGGGTTCAGTGTAAATCAGTGAGACTCCCACAGGTTTCAGTGTTAATCAGTGAGACTCCCTCAGGGTTCAGTGTTAATCAGTGAGACTCCCTCAGGGTTCATGTGTTAATCAGTGAGACTCCCATAGGGTTCATTGTTAATCAGTGAGACTCCCACAGGATTCAGTGTTAATCATTGAGACTCCCACAGTGTTCGGTGTTAATCAGTGAGACTCCCACACTGTTCAGTGTTAATCAGTGAGACTCCCTCGGTTCAGTGTTAATCACAGAGACTCCCACAGGGTTCAGTGTTAATCAGTGAGACTCCCATAGGGTTCAGTGTTAATGAGTGAGAATCCCATAGAGTTCAGTGTTAATCAGTGAGACTCCCACAGGATTCAGTGTTAATCACTGAGACTCCCATAGGGTTCAGTGTTAATCAGTGAGACTCCCACAGGTTTCAGTGTTAATCAGTGAGACACCAATAGGGTTAAGTGTTTATCAGTGAGACTCCCATAGGGTTCAGTGTTAATCAGTGAGACTCCCTTAGGGTTTCAGTGTTAATCAGTGAGGCTCCAATAGGGTTAAGTGTTAATCAGTGAGACTCCCACAGGGTTCAGTGTTAATCAGTGAGACTCCCATAGGGTTCAGTGTTAATCAGTGAGACTCCCACAGGTTTCAGTGTTAATCAATGAGACTCCCACAGGTTTCAGTGTTAATCAATGAGACTCCCACAGGGTTCAGTTTTAATCAGTAAGACTCCCATAGGGTTCAGTGTTAATCAGTGAGACTCCCACAGGGTTCAGTGTTAATCAAGTGACACTCCCACAGTGTTCAGTGTTAATCAATGAGACTCCCACAGGGTTCAGTGTTAATGAGTGAGACTCCCATAGGGTTCAGTTTTAATCAGTGAGACTCCCATAGGGTTCAGTGTTAATCAGTGAGACTCCCATAGGGTTCAGTGTTAATCAAGTGACACTCCCACAGTGTTCAGTGTTAATCAATGAGACTCCCACAGGGTTCAGTGTTAATGAGTGAGACTCCCATAGGGTTCAGTGTTAATCAGTGAGACTCCCATAGGGTTCAGTGTTAATCAGTGAGACTCCCATAGGGTTCAGTGTAAATCAGTGAGACTCCCACAGGGTTCATGTGTTAATCAGTGAGACTCCCATAGGGTTCAGTGTTAATCAATGAGACTCCCATAGGGTTCAGTGTTAATCAGTGAGACTCCAATAGGGTTCAGTGTTAATCAGTGAGACTCCCATAGGGTTCAGTGTTAATCAAGTGACACTCCCACAGTGTTCAGTGTTAATCAATGAGACTCCCACAGGGTTCAGTGTTAATGAGTGAGACTCCCATAGGGTTCAGTGTTAATCAGTGAGACTCCCATAGGGTTCAGTGTTAATCAGTGAGACTCCCATAGGGTTCAGTGTAAATCAGTGAGACTCCCACAGGGTTCATGTGTTAATCAGTGAGACTCCCATAGGGTTCAGTGTAAATCAGTGAGACTCCCACAGGGTTCATGTGTTAATCAGTGAGACTCCCATAGGATTCAGTGTTAATCAATGAGACTCCCATAGGGTTCAGTGTTAATCAGTGAGACTCCCATAGGGTTCATTGTTAATCAGTGAGACTCCCACAGGATTCAGTGTTAATCAGTAAGACTCCCATAGGGTTCAGTGTTAATCAGTGAGACTCCCACAGGGTTCAGTGTTAATGAATGAGACTCCCATAGGGTTCAGTGTTAATCAGTGAGACTCCCATAGGGTTCAGTGTTAATCAGTGAGACTCCGATAGGGTTCAGTGTTAATCAAGTGACACTCCCACAGTGTTCAGTGTTAATCAATGAGACTCCCACAGGGTTCAGTGTTAATGAGTGAGACTCCCATAGGGTTCAGTGTTAATCAGTGAGACTCCCATAGGGTTCAGTGTTAATCAGTGAGACTCCCATAGGGTTCAGTGTAAATCAGTGAGACTCCCACAGGGTTCATGTTTTAATCAGTGAGACTCCCATAGGGTTCAGTGTTAATCAATGAGACTCCCATAGGGTTCAGTGTTAATCAGTGAGACTCCCACAGGTTTCAGTGTTAATCAGTGAGACTCCCTCAGGTTTCAGTGTTAATCAGTGAGACTCCCTCAGGGTTCATGTGTTAATCAGTGAGATTCCCATAGGGTTCATTGTTAATCAGTGAGACTCCCACAGGATTCAGTGTTAATCAGTTAGACTTCCATAGGGTTCAGTGTTAATCAGTGAGACTCCCATAGGGTTCAGTGTTAATCAGTGAGACTCCCACAGGGTTCAGTGTTAATCAAGTGACACTCCCACAGTGTTCAGTGTTAATCAATGATACTCCCACAGGGTTCAGTGTTAATGAGTGAGACTTCCATAGGGTTCAGTGTTAATCAGTGAGACTCCCATAGGGTTCAGTGTTAATCAGTGAGACTCCCATAGGGTTCAGTGTAAATCAGTGAGACTCCCACAGGGTTCATGTGTTAATCAGTGAGACTCCCATAGGGTTCAATGTTAATCAATGAGACTCCCATAGGGTTCAGTGTTAATCAGTGAGACTCCCACATGTTTCAGTGTTAATCAGTGAGACTCCCTCAGGGTTCAGTGTTATTCAGTGAGACTCCCTCAGGGTTCATGTGTTAATCAGTGAGACTCCCATAGGGTTCATTGTTAATCAGTGAGACTTCCACAGGATTCACTGTTAATCATTGAGACTCCCACAGTGTTCGGTGTTAATCAGTGAGACTCCCACACTGTTCAGTGTTAATCAGTGAGACTCCCTCAGGGTTCAGTGTTAATCACTGAGACTCCCACAGGGTTCAGTGTTAATCAGTGAGACTCCCATAGGGTTCAGTGTTAATGAGTGAGAATACCATAGAGTTCAGTGTTAATCAGTGAGACTCCCACAGGGTTCAGTGTTAATCAGTGAGACTCCCATAGGGTTCAGTGTTAATCAGTGAGACTCCCACAGGTTTCAGTGTTAATCAGTGAGACTCCAATAGGGTTAAGTGTTAATCAGTGAGACTCCCATAGGGTTCAGTGTTAATCAGTGAGACTCCCTTAGGGTTTCAGTGTTAATCAGTGAGGCTCCAATAGGGTTAAGTGTTAATCAGTGAGACTCCCACAGGGTTCAGTGTTAATCAGTGAGACTCCCATAGGGTTCAGTGTTAATCAGTGAGACTCCCACAGGTTTCAGTGTTAATCAATGAGACTCCCACAGGTTTCAGTGTTAATCAATGAGACGCCCACAGGGTTTAGTTTTAATGAGTAAGACTCCCATAGGGTTCAGTGTTAATCAGTGAGACTCCCACAGGGTTCAGTGTTAATCAAGTGACACTCCCACAGTGTTCATTGTTAATCAATGAGAATCCCACAGGGTTCAGTGTTAATCAGTGAGACTCCCATAGGGTTCTGTGTTAATCAGTGAGACTCCTATAGGGTTCAGTGTTAATCAGTGAGACTCCCATAGGGTTCAGTGTAAATCAGTGAGACTCCCACAGGGTTCATGTGTTAATCAGTGAGACTCCCATAGGGTTCAATGTTAATCAATGAGACTCCCATAGGGTTCAGTGTTAATCAGTGAGACTCCCACAGGTTTCAGTGTTAATCAGTGAGACTCCCTCAGGGTTCAGTGTTAATCAGTGAGACTCCCTCAGGGTTCATGTGTTAATCAG
This sequence comes from Petromyzon marinus, assembly GCF_048934315.1. Classification (NCBI taxonomy): domain Eukaryota; kingdom Metazoa; phylum Chordata; class Hyperoartia; order Petromyzontiformes; family Petromyzontidae; genus Petromyzon; species Petromyzon marinus. Next base: position 3,075,498 of record NW_027423612.1, read on the forward strand.
TGAGACTCCCATAGGGTTCATTGTTAATCAGTGAGACTCCCACAGGATTCAGTGTTAATCATTGAGACTCCCATAGGGTTCAGTGTTAATCAGTGAGACTCCCACAGGGTTCAGTGTTTATCAGTGAGACTCCCACAGGGTTCAGTGTTAATCAAGTGACACTCACACAGTGTTCATTGTTAATCAATGAGACTCCCACAGGGTTCAGTGTTAATCAGTGAGACTCCCATAGGGTTCAGTGTTAATCAGTGAGACTCCCATAGGGTTCAGTGTTAATCAGTGAGACTCCCATAGGGTTCAGTGTTAATCAAGTGACACTCCCACAGTGTTCAGTGTTAATCAATGAGACTCCCACAGGGTTCAGTGTTAATGAGTGAGACTCCCATAGGGTTCAGTGTTAATCAATGAGACTCCCATAGGGTTCAGTGTTAATCAATGAGACTCCCATAGGGTTCAGTGTTAATCAGTGAGACTCCCACAGGTTTCAGTGTTAATCAGTGAGACTCCCTCAGGTTTCAGTGTTAATCAGTGAGACTCCCTCAGGGTTCATGTGTTAATCAGTGAGATTCCCATAGGGTTCATTGTTAATCAGTGAGACTCCCACAGGATTCAGTGTTAATCAGTAAGACTCCCATAGGGTTCAGTGTTAATCAGTGAGACTCCCATAGGGTTCAGTGTTAATCAGTGAGACTCCCACAGGGTTCAGTGTTAATCAAGTGACACTCCCACAGTGTTCAGTGTTAATCAATGATACTCCCACAGGGTTCAGTGTTAATGAGTGAGACTTCCATAGGGTTCAGTGTTAATCAGTGAGACTCCCATAGGGTTCAGTGTTAATCAATGAGACTCCCATAGGGTTCAGTGTAAATCAGTGAGACTCCCACAGGGTTCATGTGTTAATCAGTGAGACTCCCATAGGGTTCAATGTTAATCAATGAGACTCCCATAGGGTTCAGTGTTAATCAGTGAGACTCCCACATGTTTCAGTGTTAATCAGTGAGACTCCCTCAGGGTTCAGTGTTAATCAGTGAGACTCCCTCAGGGTTCATGTGTTAATCAGTGAGACTCCCATAGGGTTCATTGTTAATCAGTGAGACTTCCACAGGATTCACTGTTAATCATTGAGACTCCCACAGTGTTCGGTGTTAATCAGTGAGACTCCCACACTGTTCAGTGTTAATTAGTGAGACTCCCTCAGGGTTCAGTGTTAATCATTGAGACTCCCACAGAGTTCAGTGTTAATCAGTGAGACTCCCATAGGGTTCAGTGTTAATGAGTGAGAATCCCATAGAGTTCAGTGTTAATCAGTGAGACTCCCACAGGGTTCAGTGTTAATCAGTGAGACTCCCATAGGGTTCAGTGTTAATCAGTGAGACTCCCACAGGTTTCAGTGTTAATCAGTGAGACTCCAATAGGGTTCAGTGTTAATCAGTGAGACTCCCATAGGGTTCAGTGTTAATCAGTGAGACTCCCTTAGGGTTTCAGTGTTAATCAGTGAGGCTCCAATAGGGTTAAGTGTTAATCAGTGAGACTCCCACAGGGTTCAGTGTTAATCAGTGAGACTCCCATAGGGTTCAGTGTTAATCAGTGAGACTCCCACAGGTTTCAGTGTTAATCAATGAGACTCCCACAGGTTTCAGTGTTAATCAATGAGACGCCCACAGGGTTTAGTTTTAATCAGTAAGACTCCCATAAGGTTCAGTGTTAATCAGTGAGACTCCCACAGGGTTCAGTGTTAATCAAGTGACACTCCCACAGTGTTCATTGTTAATCAATGAGACTCCCACAGGGTTCAGTGTTAATCAGTGAGACTCCCATAGGGTTCAGTGTTAATCAGCGAGACTCCCATAGGGTTCAGTGTTAATCAGTGAGACTCCCATAGGGTTCAGTGTAAATCAGTGAGACTCCCACAGGGTTCATGTATTAATCAGTGAGACTCCCATAGGGTTCAGTGTTAATCAATGAGACTCCCATAGGGTTCAGTGTTAATCAGTGAGACTCCCACAGGTTTCAGTGTTAATCAGTGAGACTCCCTCAGGGTTCAGTGTTAATCAGTGAGACTCCCTCAGGGTTCATGTGTTAATCAGTGAGACTCCCATAGGGTTCATTGTTAATCAGTGAGACTCCCACAGGATTCAGTGTTAATCATTGAGACTCCCATAGGGTTCAGTGTTAATCAGTGAGACTCCCACAGGGTTCAGTGTTTATCAGTGAGACTCCCACAGGGTTCAGTGTTAATCAAGTGACACTCACACAGTGTTCATTGTTAATCAATGAGACTCCCACAGGGTTCAGTGTTAATCAGTGAGACTCCCATAGGGTTCAGTGTTAATCAGTGAGACTCCCATAGGGTTCAGTGTTAATCAGTGAGACTCCCATAGGGTTCAGTGTTAATCAAGTGACACTCCCACAGTGTTCAGTGTTAATCAATGAGACTCCCACAGGGTTCAGTGTTAATGAGTGAGACTCCCATAGGGTTCAGTGTTAATCAGTGAGACTCCCATAGGGTTCAGTGTTAATCAGTGAGACTCCCATAGGGTTCAGTGTAAATCAGTGAGACTCCCACAGGTTTCAGTGTTAATCAGTGAGACTCCCTCAGGGTTCAGTGTTAATCAGTGAGACTCCCTCAGGGTTCATGTGTTAATCAGTGAGACTCCCATAGGGTTCATTGTTAATCAGTGAGACTCCCACAGGATTCAGTGTTAATCATTGAGACTCCCACAGTGTTCGGTGTTAATCAGTGAGACTCCCACACTGTTCAGTGTTAATCAGTGAGACTCCCTCAGGGTTCAGTGTTAATCACTGAGACTCCCACAGGGTTCAGTGTTAATCAGTGAGACTCCCATAGGGTTCAGTGTTAATGAGTGAGAATCCCATAGAGTTCAGTGTTAATCAGTGAGACTCCCACAGGGTTCAGTGTTAATCAGTGAGACTCCCATAGGGTTCAGTGTTAATCAGTGAGACTCCCACAGGTTTCAGTGTTAATCAGTGAGACTCCCATAGGGTTCAGTGTTAATCAGTGAGACTCCGTTAGGGTTTCAGTGTTAATCAGTGAGGCTCCAATAGGGTTAAGTGTTAATCAGTGAGACTCCCACAGGGTTCAGTGTTAATCAGTGAGACTCCCATAGGGTTCAGTGTTAATCAGTGAGACTCCCACAGGTTTCAGTGTTAATCAATGAGACTCCAATAGGGTTAAGTGTTAATCAGTGAGACTCCCACAGGGTTCAGTGTTAATCAGTGAGACTCCCTTAGGGTTCAGTGTTAATTAGTGAGACTCCCTCAGGGTTCAGTGTTAATCAGTGAGACTCCCATAGGGTTAAGTGTTAATCAGTGAGACTCCCATGGGGTTCAGTGTTAATCAGTGAGACTCCCATAGGCTTCAGTGTTAATCAGTGAGACTCCCACAGGGTTCAGTGTTAATCAGTGAGACTCCCACAGGGTTCAGTGTTAATCAATGAGACTCCCACAGGTTTCAGTGTTAATCAATGAGACGCCCACAGGGTTTAGTTTTAATCAGTAAGACTCCCATAGGGTTCAGTGTTAATCAGTGAGACTCCCACAGGGTTCAGTGTTAATCAAGTGACACTCCCACAGTGTTCATTGTTAATCAATGAGACTCCCACAGGGTTCAGTGTTAATCAGTGAGACTCCCATAGGGTTCAGTGTTAATCAGCGAGACTCCCATAGGGTTCAGTGTTAATCAGTGAGACTCCCATAGGGTTCAGTGTAAATCAGTGAGACTCCCACAGGGTTCATGTATTAATCAGTGAGACTCCCATAGGGTTCAGTGTTAATCAATGAGACTCCCATAGGGTTCAGTGTTAATCAGTGAGACTCCCACAGGTTTCAGTGTTAATCAGTGAGACTCCCTCAGGGTTCAGTGTTAATCAGTGAGACTCCCTCAGGGTTCATGTGTTAATCAGTGAGACTCCCATAGGGTTCATTGTTAATCAGTGAGACTCCCACAGGATTCAGTGTTAATCATTGAGACTCCCATAGGGTTCAGTGTTAATCAGTGAGACTCCCACAGGGTTCAGTGTTTATCAGTGAGACTCCCACAGGGTTCAGTGTTAATCAAGTGACACTCACACAGTGTTCATTGTTAATCAATGAGACTCCCACAGGGTTCAGTGTTAATCAGTGAGACTCCCATAGGGTTCAGTGTTAATCAGTGAGACTCCCATAGGGTTCAGTGTTAATCAGTGAGACTCCCATAGGGTTCAGTGTTAATCAAGTGACACTCCCACAGTGTTCAGTGTTAATCAATGAGACTCCCACAGGGTTCAGTGTTAATGAGTGAGACTCCCATAGGGTTCAGTGTTAATCAGTGAGACTCCCATAGGGTTCAGTGTTAATCAGTGAGACTCCCATAGGGTTCAGTGTAAATCAGTGAGACTCCCACAGGTTTCAGTGTTAATCAGTGAGACTCCCTCAGGGTTCAGTGTTAATCAGTGAGACTCCCTCAGGGTTCATGTGTTAATCAGTGAGACTCCCATAGGGTTCATTGTTAATCAGTGAGACTCCCACAGGATTCAGTGTTAATCATTGAGACTCCCACAGTGTTCGGTGTTAATCAGTGAGACTCCCACACTGTTCAGTGTTAATCAGTGAGACTCCCTCAGGGTTCAGTGTTAATCACTGAGACTCCCACAGGGTTCAGTGTTAATCAGTGAGACTCCCATAGGGTTCAGTGTTAATGAGTGAGAATCCCATAGAGTTCAGTGTTAATCAGTGAGACTCCCACAGGGTTCAGTGTTAATCAGTGAGACTCCCATAGGGTTCAGTGTTAATCAGTGAGACTCCCACAGGTTTCAGTGTTAATCAGTGAGACTCCCATAGGGTTCAGTGTTAATCAGTGAGACTCCCTTAGGGTTTCAGTGTTAATCAGTGAGGCTCCAATAGGGTTAAGTGTTAATCAGTGAGACTCCCACAGGGTTCAGTGTTAATCAGTGAGACTCCCATAGGGTTCAGTGTTAATCAGTGAGACTCCCACAGGTTTCAGTGTTAATCAATGAGACTCCAATAGGGTTAAGTGTTAATCAGTGAGACTCCCACAGGGTTCAGTGTTAATCAGTGAGACTCCCTTAGGGTTCAGTGTTAATTAGTGAGACTCCCTCAGGGTTCAGTGTTAATCAGTGAGACTCCCATAGGGTTAAGTGTTAATCAGTGAGACTCCCATGGGGTTCAGTGTTAATCAGTGAGACTCCCATAGGCTTCAGTGTTAATCATTGAGACTCCCACAGGGTTCAGTGTTAATCAGTGAGACTCCCACAGGGTTCAGTGTTAATCAGTGAGACTCCCACAGGGTTCAGTGTTAATCAGTAAGACTCCCATAGGGTTCAGTGTTAATCAGTGAGACTCCCATGGGGTTCAGTGTTAATCAGTGAGACTCCCACAGGGTTCAGTGTTAATCAAGTGACACTCCCACAGTGTTCAGTGTTAATCAGTGAGACTCCCACAGGGTTCAGTGTTAATGAGTGAGACTCCCATAGGGTTAAGTGTTAATCAGTGAGACTCCCATAGGGTTCAGTGTTAATCAGTGAGACTCCCATAGGGTTCAGTGTTAATCAGTGAGACTCCCATAGGGTTCAGTGTAAATCAGTGAGACTCCCACAGGGTTCATGTGTTAATCAGTGAGACTCCCATAGGGTTCAGTGTTAATCAATGAGACTCCCATAGGGTTCAGTGTCAATCAGTGAGACTCCCACAGGTTTCAGTGTTAATCAGTGAGACTCCCACAGGGTTCAGTGTTAATCAGTGAGACTCCCTCAGGGTTCATGTGTTAATCAGTGAGACTCCCATAGGGTTCATTGTTAATCAGTGAGACTCCCACAGGATTCAGTGTTAATCATTGAGACTCCCACAGTGTTCGGTGTTAATCAGTGAGACTCCCACACTGTTCAGTGTTAATCAGTGAGACTCCCTCAGGGTTCAGTGTTAATCACTGAGACTCCCACAGGGTTCAGTGTTAATCAGTGAGACTCCCATAGGGTTCAGTGTTAATCAGTGAGAATCCCATAGAGTTCAGTGTTAATCAGTGAGACTCCCACAGGGTTCAGTGTTAATCAGTGAGACTCCCATAGGGTTCAGTGTTAATCACTGAGACTCCAACAGGTTTCAGTGTTAATCAGTGAGACTCCAATAGGGTTAAGTGTTAATCAGTGAGACTCCCACATGGTTCAGTGTTAATCAGTGAGACTCCCTTAGGGTTCAGTGTTAATCAGTGAGACTCCCTCAGGGTTCAGTGTTAATCAGTGAGACTCCCATAGGGTTAAGTTTTAATCAGTGAGACTCCCATAGGGTTCAGTGTTAATCAGTGAGACTCCCTCAGGGTTCATGTGTTAATCAGTGAGACTCCCATAGGGTTCATTGTTAATCAGTGAGACTCCCACAGGAGTCAGTGTTAATCATTGAGACTCCCATAGGGTTCAGTGTTAATCAGTGAGACTCCCACAGGGTTCAGTGTTTATCAGTGAGACTCCCACAGGGTTCAGTGTTAATCAAGTGACACTCACACAGTGTTCATTGTTAATCAATGAGACTCCCACAGGGTTCAGTGTTAATCAGTGAGACTCCCATAGGGTTCAGTGTTAATCAGTGAGACTCCCATAGGGTTCAGTGTTAATCAGTGAGACTCCCATAGGGTTCAGTGTTAATCAAGTGACACTCCCACAGTGTTCAGTGTTAATCAATGAGACTCCCACAGGGTTCAGTGTTAATGAGTGAGACTCCCATAGGGTTCAGTGTTAATCAGTGAGACTCCCATAGGGTTCAGTGTTAATCAGTGAGACTCCCATAGGGTTCAGTGTAAATCAGTGAGACTCCCACAGGTTTCAGTGTTAATCAGTGAGACTCCCTCAGGGTTCAGTGTTAATCAGTGAGACTCCCTCAGGGTTCATGTGTTAATCAGTGAGACTCCCATAGGGTTCATTGTTAATCAGTGAGACTCCCACAGGATTCAGTGTTAATCATTGAGACTCCCACAGTGTTCGGTGTTAATCAGTGAGACTCCCACACTGTTCAGTGTTAATCAGTGAGACTCCCTCAGGGTTCAGTGTTAATCACTGAGACTCCCACAGGGTTCAGTGTTAATCAGTGAGACTCCCATAGGGTTCAGTGTTAATGAGTGAGAATCCCATAGAGTTCAGTGTTAATCAGTGAGACTCCCACAGGGTTCAGTGTTAATCAGTGAGACTCCCATAGGGTTCAGTGTTAATCAGTGAGACTCCCACAGGTTTCAGTGTTAATCAGTGAGACTCCCATAGGGTTCAGTGTTAATCAGTGAGACTCCCTTAGGGTTTCAGTGTTAATCAGTGAGGCTCCAATAGGGTTAAGTGTTAATCAGTGAGACTCCCACAGGGTTCAGTGTTAATCAGTGAGACTCCCATAGGGTTCAGTGTTAATCAGTGAGACTCCCACAGGTTTCAGTGTTAATCAATGAGACTCCAATAGGGTTAAGTGTTAATCAGTGAGACTCCCACAGGGTTCAGTGTTAATCAGTGAGACTCCCTTAGGGTTCAGTGTTAATTAGTGAGACTCCCTCAGGGTTCAGTGTTAATCAGTGAGACTCCCATAGGGTTAAGTGTTAATCAGTGAGACTCCCATGGGGTTCAGTGTTAATCAGTGAGACTCCCATAGGCTTCAGTGTTAATCAGTGAGACTCCCACAGGGTTCAGTGTTAATCAGTGAGACTCCCACAGGGTTCAGTGTTAATCAGTGAGACTCCCACAGGGTTCAGTGTTAATCAGTAAGACTCCCATAGGGTTCAGTGTTAATCAGTGAGACTCCCATGGGGTTCAGTGTTAATCAGTGAGACTCCCACAGGGTTCAGTGTTAATCAAGTGACACTCCCACAGTGTTCAGTGTTAATCAGTGAGACTCCCACAGGGTTCAGTGTTAATGAGTGAGACTCCCATAGGGTTAAGTGTTAATCAGTGAGACTCCCATAGGGTTCAGTGTTAATCAGTGAGACTCCCATAGGGTTCAGTGTTAATCAGTGAGACTCCCATAGGGTTCAGTGTAAATCAGTGAGACTCCCACAGGGTTCATGTGTTAATCAGTGAGACTCCCATAGGGTTCAGTGTTAATCAATGAGACTCCCATAGGGTTCAGTGTTAATCAGTGAGACTCCCACAGGTTTCAGTGTTAATCAGTGAGACTCCCACAGGGTTCAGTGTTAATCAGTGAGACTCCCTCAGGGTTCATGTGTTAATCAGTGAGACTCCCATAGGGTTCATTGTTAATCAGTGAGACTCCCACAGGATTCAGTGTTAATCATTGAGACTCCCACAGTGTTCGGTGTTAATCAGTGAGACTCCCACACTGTTCAGTGTTAATCAGTGAGACTCCCTCAGGGTTCAGTGTTAATCACTGAGACTCCCACAGGGTTCAGTGTTAATCAGTGAGACTCCCATAGGGTTCAGTGTTAATCAGTGAGAATCCCATAGAGTTCAGTGTTAATCAGTGAGACTCCCACAGGGTTCAGTGTTAATCAGTGAGACTCCCATAGGGTTCAGTGTTAATCACTGAGACTCCAACAGGTTTCAGTGTTAATCAGTGAGACTCCAATAGGGTTAAGTGTTAATCAGTGAGACTCCCACATGGTTCAGTGTTAATCAGTGAGACTCCCTTAGGGTTCAGTGTTAATCAGTGAGACTCCCTCAGGGTTCAGTGTTAATCAGTGAGACTCCCATAGGGTTAAGTTTTAATCAGTGAGACTCCCATAGGGTTCAGTGTTAATCAGTGGGACTCCCATAGGGTTAAGTGTTAATCAGTGAGACTCCCATGGGGTTCAGTGTTAATCAGTGAGACTCCCATAGGCTTCAGTGGTAATCAGTGAGACTCCCACAGGGTTCAGTGTTAATCAGTGAGACTCCCATAGGGTTCAGTGTTAATCAGTGAGACTCCCACAGGTTTCAGTGTTAATCAATGAGACTCCAATAGGGTTAAGTGTTAATCAGTGAGACTCCCACAGGGTTCAGTGTTAATCAGTGAGACTCCCTTAGGGTTCAGTGTTAATTAGTGAGACTCCCTCAGGGTTCAGTGTTAATCAGTGAGACTCCCATAGGGTTAAGTGTTAATCAGTGAGACTCCCATGGGGTTCAGTGTTAATCAGTGAGACTCCCATAGGCTTCAGTGTTAATCAGTGAGACTCCCACAGGGTTCAGTGTTAATCAGTGAGACTCCCACAGGGTTCAGTGTTAATCAGTGAGACTCCCACAGGGTTCAGTGTTAATCAGTAAGACTCCCATAGGGTTCAGTGTTAATCAGTGAGACTCCCATGGGGTTCAGTGTTAATCAGTGAGACTCCCACAGGGTTCAGTGTTAATCAAGTGACACTCCCACAGTGTTCAGTGTTAATCAGTGAGACTCCCACAGGGTTCAGTGTTAATGAGTGAGACTCCCATAGGGTTAAGTGTTAATCAGTGAGACTCCCATAGGGTTCAGTGTTAATCAGTGAGACTCCCATAGGGTTCAGTGTTAATCAGTGAGACTCCCATAGAGTTCAGTGTAAATCAGTGAGACTCCCACAGGGTTCATGTGTTAATCAGTGAGACTCCCATAGGGTTCAGTGTTAATCAATGAGACTCCCATAGGGTTCAGTGTTAATCAGTGAGACTCCCACAGGTTTCAGTGTTAATCAGTGAGACTCCCACAGGGTTCAGTGTTAATCAGTGAGACTCCCTCAGGGTTCATGTGTTAATCAGTGAGACTCCCATAGGGTTCATTGTTAATCAGTGAGACTCCCACAGGATTCAGTGTTAATCATTGAGACTCCCACAGTGTTCGGTGTTAATCAGTGAGACTCCCACACTGTTCAGTGTTAATCAGTGAGACTCCCTCAGGGTTCAGTGTTAATCACTGAGACTCCCACAGGGTTCAGTGTTAATCAGTGAGACTCCCATAGGGTTCAGTGTTAATCAGTGAGAATCCCATAGAGTTCAGTGTTAATCAGTGAGACTCCCACAGGGTTCAGTGTTAATCAGTGAGACTCCCATAGGGTTCAGTGTTAATCACTGAGACTCCAACAGGTTTCAGTGTTAATCAGTGAGACTCCAATAGGGTTAAGTGTTAATCAGTGAGACTCCCACATGGTTCAGTGTTAATCAGTGAGACTCCCTTAGGGTTCAGTGTTAATCAGTGAGACTCCCTCAGGGTTCAGTGTTAATCAGTGAGACTCCCATAGGGTTAAGTTTTAATCAGTGAGACTCCCATAGGGTTCAGTGTTAATCAGTGAGACTCCCATAGGGTTAAGTGTTAATCAGTGAGACTCCCATGGGGTTCAGTGTTAATCAGTGAGACTCCCATAGGCTTCAGTGGTAATCAGTGAGACTCCCACAGGGTTCAGTGTTAATCAGTGAGACTCCCACAGGGTTCAGGGTTAATCAGTGAGACTCCCTCAGGGTTCAGTGTTAATCAGTGAGACTCCCATAGGGTTAAGTGTTAATCAGTGAGACTCCCATAGGGTTCAGTGTTAATCAGTGAGACTCCCATAGGGTTAAGTGTTAATCAGTGAGACTCCCATAGGGTTCAGTGTTAATCAGTGAGACTCCCATAGGGTTCAGTGTTAATCAAGTGACACTCCCACAGTGTTCAGTGTTAATCAATGAGACTCCCACAGGGTTCAGTGTTAATGAGTGAGACTCCCATAGGGTTCAGTGTTAATCAGTGAGACTCCCATAGGGTTCAGTGTAAATCAGTGAGACTCCCATAGGGTTCAGTGTTAATCAATGAGACTCCCATAGGGTTCAGTGTTAATCAGTGAGACTCCCACAGGTTTCAGTGTTAATCAGTGAGACTCCCTCAGGGTTCAGTGTTAATCAGTGAGACTCCCTCAGGGTTCATGTGTTAATCAGTGAGACTCCCATAGGGTTCATTGTTAATCAGTGAGACTCCCACAGGATTCAGTGTTAATCATTGAGACTCCCACAGTGTTCGGTGTTAATCAGTGAGACTCCCACACTGTTCAGTGTTAATCAGTGAGACTCCCTCAGGGTTCAGTGTTAATCACTGAGACTCCCACAGGGTTCAGTGTTAATCAGTGAGACTCCCATAGGCTTCAGTGGTAATCAGTGAGACTCCTACAGGGTTCAGTGTTAATCAGTGAGACTCCCATAGGGTTCAGTGTAAATCAGTGAGACTCCCACAGGGTTCATGTGTTAATCAGTGAGACTCCCATAGGGTTCAGTGTTAATCAATGAGACTCCCATAGGGTTCAGTGTTAATCAGTGAGACTCCCACAGGTTTCAGTGTTAATCAGTGAGACTCCCACAGGGTTCAGTGTTAATCAGTGAGACTCCCTCAGGGTTCATGTGTTAATCAGTGAGACTCCCATAGGGTTCATTGTTAATCAGTGAGACTCCCACAGGATTCAGTGTTAATCATTGAGACTCCCACAGTGTTCGGTGTTAATCAGTGAGACTCCCACACTGTGCAGTGTTAATCAGTGAGACTCCCTCAGGGTTCAGTGTTAATCACTGAGACTCCCACAGGGTTCAGTGTTAATCAGTGAGACTCCCATAGGGTTCAGTGTTAATCAGTGAGAATCCCATAGAGTTCAGTGTTAATCAGTGAGACTCCCACAGGGTTCAGTGTTAATCAGTGAGACTCCCATAGGGTTCAGTGTTAATCACTGAGACTCCAACAGGTTTCAGTGTTAATCAGTGAGACTCCAATAGGGTTAAGTGTTAATCAGTGAGACTCCCACATGGTTCAGTGTTAATCAGTGAGACTCCCTTAGGGTTCAGTGTTAATCAGTGAGACTCCCTCAGGGTTCAGTGTTAATCAGTGAGACTCCCATAGGGTTAAGTTTTAATCAGTGAGACTCCCATAGGGTTCAGTGTTAATCAGTGAGACTCCCATAGGGTTAAGTGTTAATCAGTGAGACTCCCATGGGGTTCAGTGTTAATCAGTGAGACTCCCATAGGCTTCAGTGGTAATCAGTGAGACTCCCACAGGGTTCAGTGTTAATCAGTGAGACTCCCACAGGGTTCAGGGTTAATCAGTGAGACTCCCTCAGGGTTCAGTGTTAATCAGTGAGACTCCCATAGGGTTAAGTGTTAATCAGTGAGACTCCCATAGGGTTCAGTGTTAATCAGTGAGACTCCCATAGGGTTAAGTGTTAATCAGTGAGACTCCCATAGGGTTCAGTGTTAATCAGTGAGACTCCCATAGGGTTCAGTGTTAATCAAGTGACACTCCCACAGTGTTCAGTGTTAATCAATGAGACTCCCACAGGGTTCAGTGTTAATGAGTGAGACTCCCATAGGGTTCAGTGTTAATCAGTGAGACTCCCATAGGGTTCAGTGTAAATCAGTGAGACTCCCATAGGGTTCAGTGTTAATCAATGAGACTCCCATAGGGTTCAGTGTTAATCAGTGAGACTCCCACAGGTTTCAGTGTTAATCAGTGAGACTCCCTCAGGGTTCAGTGTTAATCACTGAGACTCCCACAGGGTTCAGTGTTAATCAGTGAGACTCCCATAGGGTTCAGTGTTAATGAGTGAGAATCCCATAGAGTTCAGTGTTAATCAGTGAGACTCCCACAGGGTTCAGTGTTAATCAGTGAGACTCCCATAGGGTTCAGTGTTAATCAGTGAGACTCCCACAGGTTTCAGTGTTAATCAGTGAGACTCCCATAGGGTTCAGTGTTAATCAGTGAGACTCCCTTAGGGTTTCAGTGTTAATCAGTGAGGCTCCAATAGGGTTAAGTGTTAATCAGTGAGACTCCCACAGGGTTCAGTGTTAATCAGTGAGACTCCCATAGGGTTCAGTGTTAATCAGTGAGACTCCCACAGGTTTCAGTGTTAATCAATGAGACTCCAATAGGGTTGTGTTAATCAGTGAGACTCCCACAGGGTTCAGTGTTAATCAGTGAGACTCCCTTATGGTTCTGTGTTAATTAGTGAGACTCCCTCAGGGTTCAGTGTTAATCAGTGAGACTCCCATAGGGTTATGTGTTAATCAGTGAGACTCCCATGGGGTTCAGTGTTAATCAGTGAGACTCCCATAGGCTTCAGTGTTAATCAGTGAGACTCCCACAGGGTTCAGTGTTAATCAGTGAGACTCCCACAGGGTTCAGTGTTAATCAGTGAGACTCCCACAAGGTTCACTGTTAATCAGTGAGACTCCCACAGGGTTCAGTGTTAATCAGTGAGACTCCCACACGTTTCAGTGTTAATCAGTGAGACTCCCATAGGGTTCGGTATTAATCAGTGAGACTCCCACAGGTTTCAGTGATAATCAGTGAGACTCCCATAGGGTTCAGTGTTAATCAGTGAGACTCCCATAGGGTTCAGTGTTAATCAGTGAGACTCCCATAGGGTTCAGTGTTAATCAAGTGACACTCCCACAGTGTTCAGTGTTAATCAATGAGACTCCCACAGGGTTCAGTGTTAATGAGTGAGACTCCCATAGGGTTCAGTGTTAATCAGTGAGACTCCCATAGGGTTCAGTGTTAATCAGTGAGACTCCCATAGGGTTCAGTGTAAATCAGTGAGACTCCCATAGGGTTCAGTGTTAATCAATGAGACTCCCATAGGGTTCAGTGTTAATCAGTGAGACTCCCACAGGTTTCAGTGTTAATCAGTGAGACTCCCTCAGGTTTCAGTGTTAATCAGTGAGACTCCCTCAGGGTTCATGTGTTAATCAGTGAGACTCCCATAGGGTTCATTGTTAATCAGTGAGACTCCCACAGAATTCAGTGTTAATCATTGAGACTCCCATAGTGTTCGGTGTTAATCAGTGAGACTCCCACACTGTTCAGTGTTAATCAGTGAGACTCCCTCAGGGTTCAGTGTTAATCACTGAGACTCCCACAGGGTTCAGTGTTAATCAGTGAGACTCCCATAGGGTTCAGTGTTAATCAGTGAGAATCCCATAGAGTTCAGTGTTAATCAGTGAGACTCCCACAGGGTTCAGTGTTAATCAGTGAGACTCCCATAGGGTTCAGTGTTAATCAGTGAGACTCCCACAGGTTCCAGTGTTAATCAGTGAGACTCCCATAGGGTTCAGTGTTAATCAGTGAGACTCCCTTAGGGTTTCAGTGTTAATCAGTGAGGCTCCAATAGGGTTAATTGTTAATCAGTGAGACTCCCACAGGGTTCAGTGTTAATCAGTGAGACTCCCATAGGGTTCAGTGTTAATCAGTGAGACTCCCACAGGTTTCAGTGTTAATCAATGAGACTCCAATAGGGTTAAGTGTTAATCAGTGAGACTCCCACAGGGTTCAGTGTTAATCAGTGAGACTCCCTTAGGGTTCAGTGTTAATTAGTGAGACTCCCTCAGGGTTCAGTGTTAATCAGTGAGACTCCCATAGGGTTAAGTGTTAATCAGTGAGACTCCCATGGGGTTCAGTGTTAATCAGTGAGACTCCCATAGGCTTCAGTGTTAATCAGTGAGACTCCCACAGGGTTCAGTGTTAATCAGTGAGACTCCCACAGGGTTCAGTGTTAATCAGTGAGACTCCCACAGGGTTCAGTGTTAATCAGTAAGACTCCCATAGGGTTCAGTGTTAATCAGTGAGACTCCCATGGGGTTCAGTGTTAATCAGTGAGACTCCCACAGGGTTCAGTGTTAATCAAGTGACACTCCCACAGTGTTCAGTGTTAATCAGTGAGACTCCCACAGGGTTCAGTGTTAATGAGTGAGACTCCCATAGGGTTAAGTGTTAATCAGTGAGACTCCCATAGGGTTCAGTGTTAATCAGTGAGACTCCCATAGGGTTCAGTGTTAATCAGTGAGACTCCCATAGGGTTCAGTGTAAATCAGTGAGACTCCCACAGGGTTCATGTGTTAATCAGTGAGACTCCCATAGGGTTCAGTGTTAATCAATGAGACTCCCATAGGGTTCAGTGTTAATCAGTGAGACCCCCACAGGTTTCAGTGTTAATCAGTGAGACTCCCACAGGGTTCAGTGTTAATCAGTGAGACTCCCTCAGGGTTCATGTGTTAATCAGTGAGACTCCCATAGGGTTCATTGTTAATCAGTGAGACTCCCACAGGATTCAGTGTTAATCATTGAGACTCCCACAGTGTTCGGTGTTAATCAGTGAGACTCCCACACTGTTCAGTGTTAATCAGTGAGACTCCCTCAGGGTTCAGTGTTAATCACTGAGACTCCCACAGGGTTCAGTGTTAATCAGTGAGACTCCCATAGGGTTCAGTGTTAATCAGTGAGAATCCCATAGTGTTCAGTGTTAATCAGTGAGACTCCCACAGGGTTCAGTGTTAATCAGTGGGACTCCCATAGGGTTCAGTGTTAATCACTGAGACTCCAACAGGTTTCAGTGTTAATCAGTGAGACTGCAATAGGGTTAAGTGTTAATCAGTGAGACTCCCACATGGTTCAGTGTTAATCAGTGAGACTCCCTTAGGGTTCAGTGTTAATCAGTGAGACTCCCTCAGGGTTCAGTGTTGATCAGTGAGACTCCCATAGGGTTAAGTGTTAATCAGTGAGACTCCCATAGGGTTCAGTGTTAATCAGTGAGACTCCCATAGGGTTAAGTGTTAATCAGTGAGACTCCCATGAAGTTCAGTGTTAATCAGTGAGACTCCCATAGGCTTCAGTGGTAATCAGTGAGACTCCCACAGGGTTCAGTGTTAATCAGTGAGACTCCCACAGGGTTCAGGGTTAATCAGTGAGACTCCCTCAGGGTTCAGTGTTAATCAGTGAGACTCCCATAGGGTTAAGTGTTAATCAGTGAGACTCCCACAGGTTTCAGTGTTAATCAGTGAGACTCCCTCAGGTTTCAGTGTTAATCAGTGAGACTCCCTCAGGGTTCATGTGTTAATCAGTGAGACTCCCATAGGGTTCATTGTTAATCAGTGAGACTCCCACAGAATTCAGTGTTAATCATTGAGACTCCCATAGTGTTCGGTGTTAATCAGTGAGACTCCCACACTGTTCAGTGTTAATCAGTGAGACTCCCTCAGGGTTCAGTGTTAATCACTGAGACTCCCACAGGGTTCAGTGTTAATCAGTGAGACTCCCATAGGGTTCAGTGTTAATCAGTGAGAATCCCATAGAGTTCAGTGTTAATCAGTGAGACTCCCACAGGGTTCAGTGTTAATCAGTGAGACTCCCATAGGGTTCAGTGTTAATCAGTGAGACTCCCACAGGTTCCAGTGTTAATCAGTGAGACTCCCATAGGGTTCAGTGTTAATCAGTGAGACTCCCTTAGGGTTTCAGTGTTAATCAGTGAGGCTCCAATAGGGTTAAGTGTTAATCAGTGAGACTCCCACAGGGTTCAGTGTTAATCAGTGAGACTCCCATAGGGTTCAGTGTTAATCAGTGAGACTCCCACAGGTTTCAGTGTTAATCAATGAGACTCCAATAGGGTTAAGTGTTAATCAGTGAGACTCCCACAGGGTTCAGTGTTAATCAGTGAGACTCCCTTAGGGTTCAGTGTTAATTAGTGAGACTCCCTCAGGGTTCAGTGTTAATCAGTGAGACTCCCATAGGGTTAAGTGTTAATCAGTGAGACTCCCATGGGGTTCAGTGTTAATCAGTGAGACTCCCATAGGCTTCAGTGTTAATCAGTGAGACTCCCACAGGGTTCAGTGTTAATCAGTGAGACTCCCACAGGGTTCAGTGTTAATCAGTGAGACTCCCACAGGGTTCAGTGTTAATCAGTAAGACTCCCATAGGGTTCAGTGTTAATCAGTGAGACTCCCATGGGGTTCAGTGTTAATCAGTGAGACTCCCACAGGGTTCAGTGTTAATCAAGTGACACTCCCACAGTGTTCAGTGTTAATCAGTGAGACTCCCACAGGGTTCAGTGTTAATGAGTGAGACTCCCATAGGGTTAAGTGTTAATCAGTGAGACTCCCATAGGGTTCAGTGTTAATCAGTGAGACTCCCATAGGGTTCAGTGTTAATCAGTGAGACTCCCATAGGGTTCAGTGTAAATCAGTGATACTCCCACAGGGTTCATGTGTTAATCAGTGAGACTCCCATAGGGTTCAGTGTTAATCAATGAGACTCCCATAGGGTTCAGTGTTAATCAGTGAGACCCCCACAGGTTTCAGTGTTAATCAGTGAGAGTCCCACAGGGTTCAGTGTTAATCAGTGAGACTCCCTCAGGGTTCATGTGTTAATCAGTGAGACTCCCATAGGGTTCATTGTTAATCAGTGAGACTCCCACAGGATTCAGTGTTAATCATTGAGACTCCCACAGTGTTCGGTGTTAATCAGTGAGACTCCCACACTGTTCAGTGTTAATCAGTGAGACTCCCACAGGATTCAGTGTTAATCAGTGAGAATCCCATAGAGTTCAGTGTTAATCAGTGAGACTCCCACAGGGTTCAGTGTTAATCAGTGGGACTCCCATAGGGTTCAGTGTTAATCACTGAGACTCCAACAGGTTTCAGTGTTAATCAGTGAGACTGCAATAGGGTTAAGTGTTAATCAGTGAGACTCCCACATGGTTCAGTGTTAATCAGTGAGACTCCCTTAGGGTTCAGTGTTAATCAGTGAGACTCCCTCAGGGTTCAGTGTTAATCAGTGAGACTCCCATAGGGTTAAGTGTTAATCAGTGAGACTCCCATAGGGTTCAGTGTTAATCAGTGAGACTCCCATAGGGTTAAGTGTTAATCAGTGAGACTCCCATGGGGTTCAGTGTTAATCAGTGAGACTCCCATAGGCTTCAGTGGTAATCAGTGAGACTCCCACAGGGTTCAGTGTTAATCAGTGAGACTCCCACAGGGTTCAGGGTTAATCAGTGAGACTCCCTCAGGGTTCAGTGTTAATCAGTGAGACTCCCATAGGGTTAAGTGTTAATCAGTGAGACTCCCATAGGGTTCAGTGTTAATCAGTGAGACTCCCATAGGGTTAAGTGTTAATCAGTGAGACTCCCATAGGGTTCAGTGTTAATCAGTGAGACTCCCATAGGGTTCAGTGTTAATCAAGTGACACTCCCACAGTGTTCAGTGTTAATCAATGAGACTCCCACAGGGTTCAGTGTTAATGAGTGAGACTCCCATAGGGTTCAGTGTTAATCAGTGAGACTCCCATAGGGTTCAGTGTTAATCAGTGAGACTCCCATAGGGTTCAGTGTAAATCAGTGAGACTCCCATAGGGTTCAGTGTTAATCAATGAGACTCCCATAGGGTTCAGTGTTAATCAGTGAGACTCCCACAGGTTTCAGTGTTAATCAGTGAGACTCCCTCAGGGTTCATGTGTTAATCAGTGAGACTCCCATAGGGTTCATTGTTAATCAGTGAGACTCCCACAGGATTCAGTGTTAATCATTGAGACTCCCACAGTGTTCGGTGTTAATCAGTGAGACTCCCACACTGTTCAGTGTTAATCAGTGAGACTCCCTCAGGGTTCAGTGTTAATCACTGAGACTCCCACAGGGTTCAGTGTTAATCAGTGAGACTCCCATAGGGTTCAGTGTTAATGAGTGAGAATCCCATAGAGTTCAGTGTTAATCAGTGAGACTCCCACAGGGTTCAGTGTTAATCAGTGAGACTCCCATAGGGTTCAGTGTTAATCAGTGAGACTCCCACAGGTTTCAGTGTTAATCAGTGAGACTCCCATAGGGTTCAGTGTTAATCAGTGAGACTCCCTCAGGGTTCATGTGTTAATCAGTGAGACTCCCATAGGGTTCATTGTTAATCAGTGAGACTCCCACAGGGTTCAGTGTTAATCAGTGAGACTCCCATAGGGTTCAGTGTTAATCAGTGAGACTCCCACAGGTTTCAGTGTTAATCAATGAGACTCCAATAGGGTTAAGTGTTAATCAGTGAGACTCCCACAGGGTTCAGTGTTAATCAGTGAGACTCCCTTAGGGTTCAGTGTTAATTAGTGAGACTCCCTCAGGGTTCAGTGTTAATCAGTGAGACTCCCATAGGGTTCAGTGTTAATCAGTGAGACTCCCACAGGGTTCAGTGTTAATCAGTGAGACTCCCACAGGGTTCAGTGTTAATCAGTGAGACTCCCACAGGGTTCAGTGTTAATCAGTAAGACTCCCATAGGGTTCAGTGTTAATCAGTGAGACTCCCATGGGGTTCAGTGTTAATCAGTGAGACTCCCACAGGGTTCAGTGTTAATCAAGTGACACTCCCACAGTGTTCAGTGTTAATCAGTGAGACTCCCACAGGGTTCAGTGTTAATGAGTGAGACTCCCATAGGGTTAAGTGTTAATCAGTGAGACTCCCATAGGGTTCAGTGTTAATCAGTGAGACTCCCATAGGGTTCAGTGTTAATCAGTGAGACTCCCATAGGGTTCAGTGTAAATCAGTGAGACTCCCACAGGGTTCATGTGTTAATCAGTGAGACTCCCATAGGGTTCAGTGTTAATCAATGAGACTCCCATAGGGTTCAGTGTTAATCAGTGAGACTCCCACAGGTTTCAGTGTTAATCAGTGAGACTCCCACAGGGTTCAGTGTTAATCAGTGAGACTCCCTCAGGGTTCATGTGTTAATCAGTGAGACTCCCATAGGGTTCATTGTTAATCAGTGAGACTCCCACAGGATTCAGTGTTAATCATTGAGACTCCCACAGTGTTCGGTGTTATTCAGTGAGACTCCCACACTGTTCAGTGTTAATCAGTGAGACTCCCTCAGGGTTCAGTGTTAATCACTGAGACTCCCACAGGGTTCAGTGTTAATCAGTGAGACTCCCATAGGGTTCAGTGTTAATCAGTGAGAATCCCATAGAGTTCAGTGTTAATCAGTGAGACTCCCACAGGGTTCAGTGTTAATCAGTGAGACTCCCATAGGGTTCAGTGTTAATCACTGAGACTCCAACAGGTTTCAGTGTTAATCAGTGAGACTCCAATAGGGTTAAGTGTTAATCAGTGAGACTCCCACATGGTTCAGTGTTAATCAGTGAGACTCCCTTAGGGTTCAGTGTTAATCAGTGAGACTCCCTCAGGGTTCAGTGTTAATCAGTGAGACTCCCATAGGGTTAAGTGTTAATCAGTGAGACTCCCATAGGGTTCAGTGTTAATCAGTGAGACTCCCATAGGGTTAAGTGTTAATCAGTGAGACTCCCATGGGGTTCAGTGTTAATCAGTGAGACTCCCATAGGCTTCAGTGGTAATCAGTGAGACTCCCACAGGGTTCAGTGTTAATCAGTGAGACTCCCACAGGGTTCAGGGTTAATCAGTGAGACTCCCACAGGGTTCAGTGTTAATCAGTAAGACTCCCATAGGGTTCAGTGTTAATCAGTGAGACTCCCTCAGGGTTCAGTGTTAATCAGTGAGACTCCCATAGGGTTCAAGTGTTAATCATTGAGACTCCCACGGGGTTCAGTGTTAATCAGTGAGACTCCCATAGGCTTCAGTGTTAATCAGTGAGACTCCCACAAGGTTCAGTGTTAATCAGTGAGACTCCCATGGGGTTCAGTGTTAATCAGTGAGACTCCCACAGGGTTCAGTGTTAATCAGTGAGACTCCCTTAGGGTTCAGTGTTAATCAGTGAGACTCCCTCAGGGTTCAGTGTTAATCAGTGAGACTCCCATAGGGTTAAGTGTTAATCAGTGAGACTCCCATGGGGTTCAGTGTTAATCAGTGAGACTCCCATAGGCTTCAGTGGTAATCAGTGAGACTCCCACAGGGTTCAGTGTTAATCAGTGAGACTCCCACAGGGTTCAGGGTTAATCAGTGAGACTCCCACAGGGTTCAGTGTTAATCAGTAAGACTCCCATAGGGTTCAGTGTTAATCAGTGAGACTCCCTCAGGGTTCAGTGTTAATCAGTGAGACTCCCATAGGGTTAAGTGTTAATCATTGAGACTCCCACGGGGTTCAGTGTTAATCAGTGAGACTCCCATAGGCTTCAGTGTTAATCAGTGAGACTCCCACAAGGTTCAGTGTTAATCAGTGAGACTCCCACAGGGTTCAGTGTTAATCAGTGAGACTCCCACAGGGTTCAGTGTTAATCAGTAAGACTCCCATAGGGTTCAGTGTTAATCAGTGAGACTCCCATAGGGTTCAATGTTAATCAATGAGACTCCCACAGGGTTCAGTGTTAATGAGTGAGACTCCCATAGGGTTCAGTGTTAATCAGTGAGACTCCCATAGGGTTCAGTGTAAATCAGTGAGACTCCCACAGGGTTCATGTGTTAATCAGTGAGACTCCCATAGGGTTCAGTGTTAATCAATGAGACTCCCATAGGGTTCAGTGTTAATCAGTAAGACTCCCACAGGTTTCAGTGTCAATCAGTGAGACTCCCTCAGGGTTCAGTGTTAATCAGTGAGACTCCCTCAGGGTTCATGTGTTAATCAGTGAGACTCCCATAGGGTTCATTGTTAATCAGTGAGACTCCCACAGGATTCAGTGTTAATCAGTGAGACCCCCATAGGGTTCAGTGTTAATGAGTGAGAATCCCACAGAGTTCAGTGTTAATCAGTGAGACTCCCACAGGGTTCAGTGTTAATCAGTGAGACGCCCATAGGGTTCAGTGTTAATCAGTGAGACTCCCACAGGTTTCAGTGTTAATCAGTGAGACTCCAATAGGGTTAAGTGTTAATCAGTGAGACTCCCATAGGGTTCAGTGTTAATCAGTGAGACTCCCTTGGGGTTTCAGTGTTAATCAGTGAGGCTCCAATAGGGTTAAGTGTTAATCAGTGAGACTCCCACAGGGTTCAGTGTTAATCAGTGAGACTCCCATAGGGTTCAGTGTTAATCAGTGAGACTCCCACAGGTTTCAGTGTTAATCAATGAGACTCCCACAGGTTTCAGTGTTAATCAATGAGACTCCCACAGGGTTCAGTTTTAATCAGTAAGACTCCCATAGGGTTCAGTGTTAATCAGTGAGACTCCCTCAGGGTTCAGTGTTAATCAGTGAGACTCCCATAGGGTTAAGTGTTAATCAGTGAGACTCCCATGGGGTTCAGTGTCAGTGAGACTCCCACAGGGTTCAGTGTTAATCAGTGAGACTCCCATGGGGTTCAGTGTTAATCAGTGAGGCTCCAATAGGGTTAAGTGTTAATCAGTGAGACTCCCACAGGGTTCAGTGTTAATCAGTGAGACTCCCATGGGGTTCAGTGTTAATCAGTGAGGCTCCAATAGGGTTAAGTGTTAATCAGTGAGACTCCCACAGGGTTCAGTGTTAATCAGTGAGACTCCCATAGGGTTCAGTGTTAATCAGTGAGACTCCCACAGGTTTCAGTGTTAATCAATGAGACTCCCACAGGTTTCAGTGTTAATCAATGAGACTCCCACAGGGTTCAGTTTTAATCAGTAAGACTCCCATAGGGTTCAGTGTTAATCAGTGAGACTCCCTCAGGGCTCAGTGTTAATAACTGAGACTCCCACAGGGTTCAGTGTTAATCAGTGAGACTCCCACAGGGTTCAGTGTTAATCAGTGAGACTCCCATAGGGTTCATTGTTAATCAGTGAGACTCCCACACTGTTCAGTGTTAATCAGTGAGACTCCCTCAGGGTTCAGTGTTAATCACTGAGACTCCCACAGGGTTCAGTGTTAATCAATGAGACTCCCATAGGGTTCAGTGTTAATGAGTGAGAATCCCATAGAGTTCAGTGTTAATCAGTGAGACTCCCACAGGGTTCAGTGTTAATCAGTGAGACTCCCATAGGGTTCAGTGTTAATCAGTGAGACTCCCACAGGTTTCAGTGTTAATCAGTGAGACTCCAATAGGGTTAAGTGTTAATCAGTGAGACTCCCATAGGGTTCAGTGTTAATCAGTGAGACTCCCTCAGGGTTCAGTGTTAATAACTGAGACTCCCACAGGGTTCAGTGTTAATCAGTGAGACTCCCACAGGGTTCAGTGTTAATCAGTGAGACTCCCACAGGGTTCAGTGTTCATCAGTGAGACTCCCACAGTGTTAAGTGTTAATCAGTGAGACTCCCACAGTGTTCAGTGTTAATCAGTGAGACTCCCTCAGGGTTCAGTGTTAATCAGTGAGACTCCCACAGGGTTCAGTGTTAATCAGTGAGACTCCCACAGGGTTCAGTGTTAATCAGTGAGACTCCCATAGGGTTAAGTGTTAATCAGTGAAACTCCCATAGGGTTCAGTGTTAATCAGTGAGACTCCCTCAGGGTTCATGTGTTAATCAGTGAGACTCCCATAGGGTTCATTGTTAATCAGTGAGACTCCCACACTGTTCAGTGTTAATCAGTGAGACTCCCTCAGGGTTCAGTGTTAATCACTGAGACTCCCACAGGGTTCAGTGTTAATCAATGAGACTCCCATAGGGTTCAGTGTTAATGAGTGAGAATCCCATAGAGTTCAGTGTTAATCAGTGAGACTCCCACAGGGTTCAGTGTTAATCAGTGAGACTCCCATAGGGTTCAGTGTTAATCAGTGAGACTCCCACAGGTTTCAGTGTTAATCAGTGAGACTCCAATAGGGTTAAGTGTAAATCAGTGAGACTCCCATAGGGTTCAGTGTTAATCAGTGAGACTCCCTTAGGGTTTCAGTGTTAATCAGTGAGGCTCCAATAGGGTTAAGTGTTAATCAGTGAGACTCCCACAGGGTTCAGTGTTAATCAGTGAGACTCCCATAGGGTTCAGTGTTAATCAGTGAGACTCCCATAGGGTTCAGTGTTAATCAGTGAGACTCCCACAGGTTTCAGTGTTAATCAGTGAGACTCCAATAGGGTTAAGTGTTAATCAGTGAGACTCCCATGGGGTTCAGTGTTAATCAGTGAGACTCCCATAGGCTTCAGTGGTAATCAGTGAGACTCCCACAGGGTTCAGTGTTAATCAGTGAGACTCCCACAGGGTTCAGGGTTAATCAGTGAGACTCCCACA
This sequence comes from Petromyzon marinus, assembly GCF_048934315.1. NCBI lineage: Eukaryota > Metazoa > Chordata > Hyperoartia > Petromyzontiformes > Petromyzontidae > Petromyzon > Petromyzon marinus. The sequence continues at coordinate 3,099,222 of NW_027423612.1, forward strand.
GGGTTCAGTGTTAATCAGTAAGACTCCCATAGGGTTCAGTGTTAATCAGTGAGACTCCCTCAGGGTTCAGTGTTAATCAGTGAGACTCCCATAGGGTTCAAGTGTTAATCATTGAGACTCCCACGGGGTTCAGTGTTAATCAGTGAGACTCCCATAGGCTTCAGTGTTAATCAGTGAGACTCCCACAAGGTTCAGTGTTAATCAGTGAGACTCCCATGGGGTTCAGTGTTAATCAGTGAGACTCCCACAGGGTTCAGTGTTAATCAGTGAGACTCCCTTAGGGTTCAGTGTTAATCAGTGAGACTCCCTCAGGGTTCAGTGTTAATCAGTGAGACTCCCATAGGGTTAAGTGTTAATCAGTGAGACTCCCATGGGGTTCAGTGTTAATCAGTGAGACTCCCATAGGCTTCAGTGGTAATCAGTGAGACTCCCACAGGGTTCAGTGTTAATCAGTGAGACTCCCACAGGGTTCAGGGTTAATCAGTGAGACTCCCACAGGGTTCAGTGTTAATCAGTAAGACTCCCATAGGGTTCAGTGTTAATCAGTGAGACTCCCTCAGGGTTCAGTGTTAATCAGTGAGACTCCCATAGGGTTAAGTGTTAATCATTGAGACTCCCACGGGGTTCAGTGTTAATCAGTGAGACTCCCATAGGCTTCAGTGTTAATCAGTGAGACTCCCACAAGGTTCAGTGTTAATCAGTGAGACTCCCACAGGGTTCAGTGTTAATCAGTGAGACTCCCACAGGGTTCAGTGTTAATCAGTAAGACTCCCATAGGGTTCAGTGTTAATCAGTGAGACTCCCATAGGGTTCAGTGTTAATCAATGAGACTCCCACAGGGTTCAGTGTTAATGAGTGAGACTCCCATAGGGTTCAGTGTTAATCAGTGAGACTCCCATAGGGTTCAGTGTAAATCAGTGAGACTCCCACAGGGTTCATGTGTTAATCAGTGAGACTCCCATAGGGTTCAGTGTTAATCAATGAGACTCCCATAGGGTTCAGTGTTAATCAGTAAGACTCCCACAGGTTTCAGTGTCAATCAGTGAGACTCCCTCAGGGTTCAGTGTTAATCAGTGAGACTCCCTCAGGGTTCATGTGTTAATCAGTGAGACTCCCATAGGGTTCATTGTTAATCAGTGAGACTCCCACAGGATTCAGTGTTAATCAGTGAGACCCCCATAGGGTTCAGTGTTAATGAGTGAGAATCCCACAGAGTTCAGTGTTAATCAGTGAGACTCCCACAGGGTTCAGTGTTAATCAGTGAGACGCCCATAGGGTTCAGTGTTAATCAGTGAGACTCCCACAGGTTTCAGTGTTAATCAGTGAGACTCCAATAGGGTTAAGTGTTAATCAGTGAGACTCCCATAGGGTTCAGTGTTAATCAGTGAGACTCCCTTGGGGTTTCAGTGTTAATCAGTGAGGCTCCAATAGGGTTAAGTGTTAATCAGTGAGACTCCCACAGGGTTCAGTGTTAATCAGTGAGACTCCCATAGGGTTCAGTGTTAATCAGTGAGACTCCCACAGGTTTCAGTGTTAATCAATGAGACTCCCACAGGTTTCAGTGTTAATCAATGAGACTCCCACAGGGTTCAGTTTTAATCAGTAAGACTCCCATAGGGTTCAGTGTTAATCAGTGAGACTCCCTCAGGGTTCAGTGTTAATCAGTGAGACTCCCATAGGGTTAAGTGTTAATCAGTGAGACTCCCATGGGGTTCAGTGTCAGTGAGACTCCCACAGGGTTCAGTGTTAATCAGTGAGACTCCCATGGGGTTCAGTGTTAATCAGTGAGGCTCCAATAGGGTTAAGTGTTAATCAGTGAGACTCCCACAGGGTTCAGTGTTAATCAGTGAGACTCCCATGGGGTTCAGTGTTAATCAGTGAGGCTCCAATAGGGTTAAGTGTTAATCAGTGAGACTCCCACAGGGTTCAGTGTTAATCAGTGAGACTCCCATAGGGTTCAGTGTTAATCAGTGAGACTCCCACAGGTTTCAGTGTTAATCAATGAGACTCCCACAGGTTTCAGTGTTAATCAATGAGACTCCCACAGGGTTCAGTTTTAATCAGTAAGACTCCCATAGGGTTCAGTGTTAATCAGTGAGACTCCCTCAGGGCTCAGTGTTAATAACTGAGACTCCCACAGGGTTCAGTGTTAATCAGTGAGACTCCCACAGGGTTCAGTGTTAATCAGTGAGACTCCCATAGGGTTCATTGTTAATCAGTGAGACTCCCACACTGTTCAGTGTTAATCAGTGAGACTCCCTCAGGGTTCAGTGTTAATCACTGAGACTCCCACAGGGTTCAGTGTTAATCAATGAGACTCCCATAGGGTTCAGTGTTAATGAGTGAGAATCCCATAGAGTTCAGTGTTAATCAGTGAGACTCCCACAGGGTTCAGTGTTAATCAGTGAGACTCCCATAGGGTTCAGTGTTAATCAGTGAGACTCCCACAGGTTTCAGTGTTAATCAGTGAGACTCCAATAGGGTTAAGTGTTAATCAGTGAGACTCCCATAGGGTTCAGTGTTAATCAGTGAGACTCCCTCAGGGTTCAGTGTTAATAACTGAGACTCCCACAGGGTTCAGTGTTAATCAGTGAGACTCCCACAGGGTTCAGTGTTAATCAGTGAGACTCCCACAGGGTTCAGTGTTAATCAGTGAGACTCCCACAGGGTTCAGTGTTCATCAGTGAGACTCCCACAGTGTTAAGTGTTAATCAGTGAGACTCCCACAGTGTTCAGTGTTAATCAGTGAGACTCCCTCAGGGTTCAGTGTTAATCAGTGAGACTCCCACAGGGTTCAGTGTTAATCAGTGAGACTCCCACAGGGTTCAGTGTTAATCAGTGAGACTCCCATAGGGTTCATGTGTTAATCAGTGAGACTCCCATAGGGTTCATTGTTAATCAGTGAGACTCCCACACTGTTCAGTGTTAATCAGTGAGACTCCCTCAGGGTTCAGTGTTAATCACTGAGACTCCCACAGGGTTCAGTGTTAATCAATGAGACTCCCATAGGGTTCAGTGTTAATGAGTGAGAATCCCATAGAGTTCAGTGTTAATCAGTGAGACTCCCACAGGGTTCAGTGTTAATCAGTGAGACTCCCATAGGGTTCAGTGTTAATCAGTGAGACTCCCACAGGTTTCAGTGTTAATCAGTGAGACTCCAATAGGGTTAAGTGTAAATCAGTGAGACTCCCATAGGGTTCAGTGTTAATCAGTGAGACTCCCTTAGGGTTTCAGTGTTAATCAGTGAGGCTCCAATAGGGTTAAGTGTTAATCAGTGAGACTCCCACAGGGTTCAGTGTTAATCAGTGAGACTCCCATAGGGTTCAGTGTTAATCAGTGAGACTCCCATAGGGTTCAGTGTTAATCAGTGAGACTCCCACAGGTTTCAGTGTTAATCAGTGAGACTCCAATAGGGTTAAGTGTTAATCAGTGAGACTCCCATAGGGTTCAGTGTTATTCAGTGAGACTCCCTTAGGGTTTCAGTGTTAATCAGTGAGGTTCCAATAGGGTTAAGTGTTAATCAGTGAGACTCCCACAGGGTTCAGTGTTAATCAGTGAGACTCCCATAGGGTTCAGTGTTAATCAGTGAGACTCCCACAGGTTTCAGTGTTAATCAATGAGACTCCCACAGGTTTCAGTTTTAATCAGTAAGACTCCCATAGGGTTCAGTGTTAATCAGTGAGACTCCCATAGGGTTCAGTGTTAATCAGTGAGACTCCCACAGGGTTCAGTGTTAATCAGTGAGACTCCCACAGGTTTCAGTGTTAATCAACGAGACTCCCACAGGGTTCAGTTTTAATCAGTAAGACTCCCATAGGGTTCAGTGTTAATCATTGAGACTCCCTCAGGGTTCAGTGTTAATCAGTGAGACTCCCATAGGGTTAAGTGTTAATCAGTGAGACTCCCATGGGGTTCAGTGTTAATCAGTGAGACTCCCATAGGGTTAAGTGTTAATCAGTGAGACTCCCATGGGATTCAGTGTTAATCAGTGAGACTCCCATAGGCTTCAGTGGTAATCAGTGAGACTCCTACAGGGTTCAGTGTTAATCAGTGAGACTCCCACAAGGTTCAGGGTTAATCAGTGAGACTCCCATAGGGTTCAGTGTTAATCAGTGAGACTCCCTCAGGGTTCAGTGTTAATCAGTGAGACTCCCATAGGGTTAAGTGTTAATCAGTGAGACTCCCATGGGGTTCAGTGTCAGTGAGACTCCCACAGGGTTCAGTGTTAATCAGTGAGACTCCCATGGGGTTCAGTGTTAATCAGTGAGGCTCCAATAGGGTTAAGTGTTAATCAGTGAGACTCCCACAGGGTTCAGTGTTAATCAGTGAGACTCCCATGGGGTTCAGTGTTAATCAGTGAGGCTCCAATAGGGTTAAGTGTTAATCAGTGAGACTCCCACAGGGTTCAATGTTAATCAGTGAGACTCCCATAGGGTTCAGTGTTAATCAGTGAGACTCCCACAGGTTTCAGTGTTAATCAATGAGACTCCCACAGGTTTCAGTGTTAATCAATGAGACTCCCACAGGGTTCAGTTTTAATCAGTAAGACTCCCATAGGGTTCAGTGTTAATCAGTGAGACTCCCTCAGGGTTCAGTGTTAATAACTGAGACTCCCACAGGGTTCAGTGTTAATCAGTGAGACTCCCACAGGGTTCAGTGTTAATCAGTGAGACTCCCACAGGGTTCAGTGTTCATCAGTGAGACTCCCACAGTGTTAAGTGTTAATCAGTGAGACTCCCACAGTGTTCAGTGTTAATCAGTGAGACTCCCTCAGGGTTCAGTCTTAATCAGTGAGACTCCCACAGGGTTCAGTGTTAATCAGTGAGACTCCCACAGGGTTCAGTGTTAATCAGTGAGACTCCCATAGGGTTAAGTGTTAATCAGTGAAACTCCCATAGGGTTCAGTGTTAATCAGTGAGACTCCCTCAGGGTTCATGTGTTAATCAGTGAGACTCCCATAGGGTTCATTGTTAATCAGTGAGACTCCCACACTGTTCAGTGTTAATCAGTGAGACTCCCTCAGGGTTCAGTGTTAATCACTAAGACTCCCACAGGGTTCAGTGTTAATCAATGAGACTCCCATAGGGTTCAGTGTTAATGAGTGAGAATCCCATAGAGTTCAGTGTTAATCAGTGAGACTCCCACAGGGTTCAGTGTTAATCAGTGAGACTCCCATAGGGTTCAGTGTTAATCAGTGAGACTCCAACAGGTTTCAGTGTTAATCAGTGAGACTCCAATAGGGTTAAGTGTTAATCAGTGAGACTCCCATAGGGTTCAGTGTTAATCAGTGAGACTCCCTTAGGGTTTCAGTGTTAATCAGTGAGGCTACAATAGGGTTAAGTGTTAATCAGTGAGACTCCCACAGGGTTCAGTGTTAATCAGTGAGACTCCCATAGGGTTCAGTGTTAATCAGTGAGACTCCCATAGGGTTCAGTGTTAATCAGTGAGACTCCCACAGGTTTCAGTGTTAATCAGTGAGACTCCAATAGGGTTAAGTGTTAATCAGTGAGACTCCCATAGGGTTCAGTGTTAATCAGTGAGACTCCCTTAGGGTTTCAGTGTTAATCAGTGAGGTTCCAATAGGGTTAAGTGTTAATCAGTGAGACTCCCACAGGGTTCAGTGTTAATCAGTGAGACTCCCATAGGGTTCAGTGTTAATCAGTGAGACTCCCACAGGTTTCAGTGTTAATCAATGAGACTCCCACAGGTTTCAGTTTTAATCAGTAAGACTCCCATAGGGTTCAGTGTTAATCAGTGAGACTCCCATAGGGTTCAGTGTTAATCAGTGAGACTCCCACAGGGTTCAGTGTTAATCAGTGAGACTCCCATAGGGTTCAGTGTTAATCAGTGAGACTCCCACAGGTTTCAGTGTTAATCAATGAGACTCCCACAGGTTTCAGTGTTAATCAATGAGACTCCCACAGGGTTCAGTTTTAATCAGTAAGACTCCCATAGGGTTCAGTGTTAATCATTGAGACTCCCTCAGGGTTCAGTGTTAATCAGTGAGACTCCCATAGGGTTAAGTGTTAATCAGTGAGACTCCCATGGGGTTCAGTGTTAATCAGTGAGACTCCCATAGGGTTAAGTGTTAATCAGTGAGACTCCCATGGGGTTCAGTGTTAATCAGTGAGACTCCCATAGGCTTCAGTGGTAATCAGTGAGACTCCTACAGGGTTCAGTGTTAATCAGTGAGACTCCCACAAGGTTCAGGGTTAATCAGTGAGACTCCCACAGGGTTCAGTGTTAATCAGTAAGACTCCCATAGGGTTCAGTGTTAATCAGTGAGACTCCTTCAGGGTTCAGTGTTAATCAGTGAGACTCCCATAGGGTTAAGTGTTAATCAGTGAGACTCCCATGGGGTTCAGTGTTAATCAGTGAGACTCCCATAGGCTTCAGTGTTAATCAGTGAGACTCCCACAAGGTTCAGTGTTAATCAGTGAGACTCCCACAGGGTTAAGTGTTAATCAGTGAGACTCCCACAGGGTTCAGTGTTAATCAGTGAGACTCCCATAGGGTTAAGTGTTAATCAGTGAGACTCCCATGGGGTTCAGTGTTAATCAGTGAGACTCCCATAGGCTTCAGTGGTAATCAGTGAGACTCCTACAGGGTTCAGTGTTAATCAGTGAGACTCCCACAAGGTTCAGGGTTAATCAGTGAGACTCCCACAGGGTTCAGTGTTAATCAGTAAGACTCCCATAGGGTTCAGTGTTAATCAGTGAGACTCCTTCAGGGTTCAGTGTTAATCAGTGAGACTCCCATAGGGTTAAGTGTTAATCAGTGAGACTCCCATGGGGTTCAGTGTTAATCAGTGAGACTCCCATAGGCTTCAGTGTTAATCAGTGAGACTCCCACAAGGTTCAGTGTTAATCAGTGAGACTCCCACAGGGTTAAGTGTTAATCAGTGAGACTCCCACAGGGTTCGGTGTTAATCAGTGAGACTCCCATAGGGTTCAGTGTTAATCAGTGAAACTCCCACAGGTTTCAGTGTTAATCAATGAGACTCCCACAGGTTTCAGTGTTAATCAATGAGACTCCCACAGGATTCAGTTTTAATCAGTAAGACTCCCATAGGGTTCAGTGTTAATCAGTGAGACTCCCTCAGGGTTCAGTGTTAATAACTGAGACTCCCACAGGGTTCAGTGTTAATCAGTGAGATTCCCACAGGGTTCAGTGTTAATCAGTGAGACTCCCACAGGGTCCAGTGTTCATCAGTGAGACTCCCACAGTGTTAAGTGTTAATCAGTGAGACTCCCACAGTGTTCAGTGTTAATCAGTGAGACTCCCTCAGGGTTCAGTGTTAATCAGTGAGACTCCCACAGGGTTCAGTGTTAATCAGTGAGACTCCCACAGGGTTCAGTGTTAATCAGTGAGACTCCCATAGGGTTAAGTGTTAATCAGTGAAACTCCCATAGGGTTCAGTCTTAATCAGTGAGACTCCCTCAGGGTTCATGTGTTAATCAGTGAGACTCCCATAGGGTTCATTGTTAATCAGTGAGACTCCCACAGGATTCAGTGTTAATCATTGAGACTCCCACAGTGTTCGGTGTTAATCAGTGAGACTCCCATAGGGTTCAGTGTTAATGAGTGAGAATCCCATAGAGTTCAGTGTTAATCAGTGAGACTCCCACAGGGTTCAGTGTTAATCAGTGAGACTCCCATAGGGTTCAGTGTTAATCAGTGAGACTCCCACAGGTTTCAGTGTTAATCAGTGAGACTCCAATAGGGTTAAGTGTTAATCAGTGAGACTCCCATAGGGTTCAGTGTTAATCAGTGAGACTCCCTTAGGGTTTCAGTGTTAATCAGTGAGGCTCCAATAGGGTTAAGTGTTAATCAGTGAGACTCCCACAGGGTTCAGTGTTAATCAGTGAGACTCCCATAGGGTTCAGTGTTAATCAGTGAGACGCCCATAGGGTTCAATGTTAATCAGTGAGACTCCCACAGGTTTCAGTGTTAATCAGTGAGACTCCAATAGGGTTAAGTGTTAATCAGTGAGACTCCCATAGGGTTCAGTGTTAATCACTGAGACTCCCTTAGGGTTTCAGTGTTAATCAGTGAGGCTCCAATAGGGTTAAGTGTTAATCAGTGAGACTCCCACAGGGTTCAGTGTTAATCAGTGAGACTCCCATAGGGTTCAGTGTTAATCAGTGAGACTCCCACAGGTTTCAGTGTTAATCAATGAGACTCCCACAGGTTTCAGTTTTAATCAGTAAGACTCCCATAGGGTTCAGTGTTAATCAGTGAGACTCCCTCAGGGTTCAGTGTTAATCAGTGAGACTCCCATAGGGTTAAGTGTTAATCAGTGAGAGTCCCATGGGGTTCAGTGTTAATCAGTGAGACTCCCACAGAGTTCAGTGTTAATCAGTGAGACTCCCTTAGGGTTCTGTGTTAATCAGTGAGACTCCCTCAGGGTTCAGTGTTAATCAGTGAGACTCCCATAGGGTTAAGTGTTAATCAGTGAGACTCCCATGGGGTTCAGTGTTAATCAGTGAGGCTCCAATAGGGTTAAGTGTTAATCAGTGAGACTCCCACAGGGTTCAGTGTTAATCAGTGAGACTCCCATAGGGTTCAGTGTTAATCAGTGAGACTCCCACAGGTTTCAGTGTTAATCAATGAGACTCCCACAGGTTTCAGTGTTAATCAATGAAACTCCCACAGGGTTCAGTTTTAATCAGTAAGACTCCCATAGGGTTCAGTGTTAATCAGTGATACTCCCTCAGGGTTCAGTGCTAATCAGTGAGACTCCCATAGGGTTAAGTGTTAATCAGTGAGACTCCCATGGGGTTCAGTGTTAATCAGTGAGACTCCCATAGGGTTAAGTGTTAATCAGTGAGACTCCCATGGGGTTCAGTGTTAATCAGTGAGACTCCCATAGGCTTCAGTGGTAATCAGTGAGACTCCTACAGGGTTCAGTGTTAATCAGTGAGACTCCCACAAGGTTCAGGGTTAATCAGTGAGACTCCCACAGGGTTCAGTGTTAATCAGTGAGACTCCCATAGGGTTCAGTGTTAATCAGTGAGACTCCCTCAGGGTTCAGTGTTAATCAGTGAGACTCCCATAGGGTTAAGTGTTAATCAGTGAGACTCCCATGGGGTTCAGTGTTAATCAGTGAGACTCCCATAGGCTTCAGTGGTAATCAGTGAGACTCCTACAGGGTTCAGTGTTAATCAGTGAGACTCCCACAAGGTTCAGGGTTAATCAGTGAGACTCCCACAGGGTTCAGTGTTAATCAGTAAGACTCCCATAGGGTTCAGTTTTAATCAGTGAGACTCCCATAGGGTTCAGTGTTAATCAGTGAGACTCCCACAGGGTTCATGTGTTAATCAGTGAGACTCCCACAGGGTTCAGTGTTAATCAGTGAGACTCCCATAGGGTTAAGTGTTAATCAGTGAAACTCCCATAGGGTTCAGTGTTAATCAGTGAGACTCCCTCAGGGTTCATGTGTTAATCAGTGAGACTCCCTTAGGGTTCTGTGTTAATCAGTGAGACTCCCTCAGGGTTCAGTGTTAATCAGTGAGACTCCCATAGGGTTAAGTGTTAATCAGTGAGACTCCCATGGGGTTCAGTGTTAATCAGTGAGGCTCCAATAGGGTTAAGTGTTAATCAGTGAGACTCCCACAGGGTTCAGTGTTAATCAGTGAGACTCCCATAGGGTTCAGTGTTAATCAGTGAGACTCCCACAGGTTTCAGTGTTAATCAATGAGACTCCCACAGGTTTCAGTGTTAATCAATGAGACTCCCACAGGGTTCAGTTTTAATCAGTAAGACTCCCATAGGGTTCAGTGTTAATCAGTGAGACTCCCTCAGGGTTCAGTGTTAATCAGTGAGACTCCCATAGGGTTAAGTGTTAATCAGTGAGACTCCCATGGGGTTCAGTGTTAATCAGTGAGACTCCCATAGGGTTAAGTGTTAATCAGTGAGACTCCCATGGGGTTCAGTGTTAATCAGTGAGACTCCCATAGGCTTCAGTGGTAATCAGTGAGACTCCTACAGGGTTCAGTGTTAATCAGTGAGACTCCCACAAGGTTCAGGGTTAATCAGTGAGACTCCCACAGGGTTCAGTGTTAATCAGTAAGACTCCCATAGGGTTCAGTGTTAATCAGTGAGACTCCTTCAGGGTTCAGTGTTAATCAGTGAGACTCCCATAGGCTTCAGTGTTAATCAGTGAGACTCCCACAAGGTTCAGTGTTAATCAGTGAGACTCCCACAGGGTTCAGTGTTAATCAGTAAGACTCCCACAGGGTTCAGTGTTAATCAGTAAGACTCCCTTAGGGTTCAGTGTTAATCAGTGAGACTCCCATAGGGTTAAGTGTTAATCAGTGAGACTCCCACAGGGTTCAGTGTTAATCAGTGAGACTCCCATAGGGTCCAGTGTTCATCAGTGAGACTCCCACAGTGTTAAGTGTTAATCAGTGAGACTCCCACAGTGTTCAGTGTTAATCAGTGAGACTCCCTCAGGGTTCAGTGTTAATCAGTGAGACTCCCACAGGGTTCAGTGTTAATCAGTGAGACTCCCACAGGGTTCAGTGTTAATCAGTGAGACTCCCATAGGGTTAAGTGTTAATCAGTGAAACTCCCATAGGGTTCAGTGTTAATCAGTGAGACTCCCTCAGGGTTCATGTGTTAATCAGTGAGACTCCCATAGGGTTCATTGTTAATCAGTGAGACTCCCACAGGATTCAGTGTTAATCATTGAGACTCCCACAGTGTTCGGTGTTAATCAGTGAGACTCCCACACTGTTCAGTGTTAATCAGTGAGACTCCCTCAGGGTTCAGTGTTAATCACTGAGACTCCCACAGGGTTCAGTGTTAATCAGTGAGACTCCCATAGGGTTCAGTGTTAATGAGTGAGAATCCCATAGAGTTCAGTGTTAATCAGTGAGACTCCCACAGGGTTCAGTGTTAATCAGTGAGACTCCCATAGGGTTCAGTGTTAATCAGTGAGACTCCCACAGGTTTCAGTGTTAATCAGTGAGACTCCAATAGGGTTAAGTGTTAATCAGTGAGACTCCCATAGGGTTCAGTGTTAATCAGTGAGACTCCCTTAGGGTTTCAGTGTTAATCAGTGAGGCTCCAATAGGGTTAAGTGTTAATCAGTGAGACTCCCACAGGGTTCAGTGTTAATCAGTGAGACTCCCATAGGGTTCAGTGTTAATTAGTGAGACTCCCATAGGGTTCAATGTTAATCAGTGAGACTCCCACAGGTTTCAGTGTTAATCAGTGAGACTCCAATAGGGTTAAGTGTTAATCAGTGAGACTCCCATAGGGTTCAGTGTTAATCACTGAGACTCCCTTAGGGTTTCAGTGTTAATCAGTGAGGCTCCAATAGGGTTAAGTGTTAATCAGTGAGACTCCCACAGGGTTCAGTGTTAATCAGTGAGACTCCCATAGGGTTCAGTGTTAATCAGTGAGACTCCCACAGGTTTCAGTGTTAATCAATGAGACTCCCACAGGTTTCAGTTTTAATCAGTAAGACTCCCATAGGGTTCAGTGTTAATCAGTGAGACTCCCTCAGGGTTCAGTGTTAATCAGTGAGACTCCCATAGGGTTAAGTGTTAATCAGTGAGACTCCCATGGGGTTCAGTGTTAATCAGTGAGACTCCCACAGGTTTCAGTGTTAATCAATGAGACTCCCACAGGTTTCAGTGTTAATCAATGAGACTCCCACAGGGTTCAGTTTTAATCAGTAAGACTCCCATAGGGTTCAGTGTTAATCAGTGAGACTCCCTCAGGGTTCAGTGTTAATCAGTGAGACTCCCATAGGGTTAAGTGTTAATCAGTGAGACTCCCATGGGGTTCAGTGTTAATCAGTGAGACTCCCATAGGCTTCAGTGGTAATCAGTGAGACTCCTACAGGGTTCAGTGTTAATCAGTGAGACTCCCACAAGGTTCAGGGTTAATCAGTGAGACTCCCACAGGGTTCAGTGTTAATCAGTAAGACTCCCATAGGGTTCAGTGTTAATCAGTGAGACTCCCATAGGGTTCAGTGTTAATTAGTGAGACTCCCATAGGGTTCAATGTTAATCAGTGAGACTCCCACAGGTTTCAGTGTTAATCAGTGAGACTCCAATAGGGTTAAGTGTTAATCAGTGAGACTCCCATAGGGTTCAGTGTTAATCACTGAGACTCCCTTAGGGTTTCAGTGTTAATCAGTGAGGCTCCAATAGGGTTAAGTGTTAATCAGTGAGACTCCCACAGGGTTCAGTGTTAATCAGTGAGACTCCCATAGGGTTCAGTGTTAATCAGTGAGACTCCCACAGGTTTCAGTGTTAATCAATGAGACTCCCACAGGTTTCAGTTTTAATCAGTAAGACTCCCATAGGGTTCAGTGTTAATCAGTGAGACTCCCTCAGGGTTCAGTGTTAATCAGTGAGACTCCCATAGGGTTAAGTGTTAATCAGTGAGACTCCCATGGGGTTCAGTGTTAATCAGTGAGACTCCCACAGGGTTCAGTGTTAATCAGTGAGACTCCCTTAGGGTTCTGTGTTAATCAGTGAGACTCCCTCAGGGTTCAGTGTTAATCAGTGAGACTCCCATAGGGTTAAGTGTTAATCAGTGAGACTCCCATGGGGTTCAGTGTTAATCAGTGAGGCTCCAATAGGGTTAAGTGTTCATCAGTGAGACTCCCACAGGGTTCAGTGTTAATCAGTGAGACTCCCATAGGGTTCAGTGTTAATCAGTGAGACTCCCACAGGTTTCAGTGTTAATCAATGAGACTCCCACAGGTTTCAGTGTTAATCAATGAGACTCCCACAGGGTTCAGTTTTAATCAGTAAGACTCCCATAGGGTTCAGTGTTAATCAGTGAGACTCCCTCAGGGTTCAGTGTTAATCAGTGAGACTCCCATAGGGTTAAGTGTTAATCAGTGAGACTCCCATGGGGTTCAGTGTTAATCAGTGAGACTCCCATAGGCTTCAGTGGTAATCAGTGAGACTCCTACAGGGTTCAGTGTTAATCAGTGAGACTCCCACAAGGTTCAGGGTTAATCAGTGAGACTCCCACAGGGTTCAGTGTTAATCAGTAAGACTCCCATAGGGTTCAGTGTTAATCAGTGAGACTCCCATAGGGTTCAGTGTTAATCAGTGAAACTCCCACAGGGTTCATGTGTTAATCAGTGAGACCCCCACAGGGTTCAGTGTTAATCAGTGAGACTCCCATAGGGTTAAGTGTTAATCAGTGAAACTCCCATAGGGTTCAGTGTTAATCAGTGAGACTCCAATAGGGTTAAGTGTTAATCAGTGAGACTCCCATAGGGTTCAGTGTTAATCACTGAGACTCCCTTAGGGTTTCAGTGTTAATCAGTGAGGCTCCAATAGGGTTAAGTGTTAATCAGTGAGACTCCCACAGGGTTCAGTGTTAATCAGTGAGACTCCCATAGGGTTCAGTGTTAATCAGTGAGACTCCCACAGGTTTCAGTGTTAATCAATGAGACTCCCACAGGTTTCAGTTTTAATCAGTAAGACTCCCATAGGGTTCAGTGTTAATCAGTGAGACTCCCTCAGGGTTCAGTGTTAATCAGTGAGATTCCCATAGGGTTAAGTGTTAATCAGTGAGAGTCCCATGGGGTTCAGTGTTAATCAGTGAGACTCCCACAGGGTTCAGTGTTAATCAGTGAGACTCCCTTAGGGTTCTGTGTTAATCAGTGAGACTCCCTCAGGGTTCAGTGTTAATCAGTGAGACTCCCATAGGGTTAAGTGTTAATCAGTGAGACTCCCATGGGGTTCAGTGTTAATCAGTGAGGCTCCAATAGGGTTAAGTGTTAATCAGTGAGACTCCCACAGGGTTCAGTGTTAATCAGTGAGACTCCCATAGGGTTCAGTGTTAATCAGTGAGACTCCCACAGGTTTCAGTGTTAATCAATGAGACTCCCACAGGTTTCAGTGTTAATCAATGAGACTCCCACAGGGTTCAGTTTTAATCAGTAAGACTCCCATAGGGTTCAGTGTTAATCAGTGATACTCCCTCAGGGTTCAGTGCTAATCAGTGAGACTCCCATAGGGTTAAGTGTTAATCAGTGAGACTCCCATGGGGTTCAGTGTTAATCAGTGAGACTCCCATAGGGTTAAGTGTTAATCAGTGAGACTCCCATGGGGTTCAGTGTTAATCAGTGAGACTCCCATAGGCTTCAGTGGTAATCAGTGAGACTCCTACAGGGTTCAGTGTTAATCAGTGAGACTCCCACAAGGTTCAGGGTTAATCAGTGAGACTCCCACAGGGTTCAGTGTTAATCAGTAAGACTCCCATAGGGTTCAGTGTTAATAAGTGAGACTCCCTCAGGGTTCAGTGTTAATCAGTGAGACTCCCATAGGGTTAAGTGTTAATCAGTGAGACTCCCATGGGGTTCAGTGTTAATCAGTGAGACTCCCATAGGCTTCAGTGGTAATCAGTGAGACTCCTACAGGGTTCAGTGTTAATCAGAGAGACTCCCACAAGGTTCAGGGTTAATCAGTGAGACTCCCACAGGGTTCAGTGTTAATCAGTAAGACTCCCATAGGGTTCAGTGTTAATCAGTGAGACTCCCATAGGGTTCAGTGTTAATCAGTGAGACTCCCACAGGGTTCATGTGTTAATCAGTGAGACTCCCACAGGGTTCAGTGTTAATCAGTGAGACTCCCTCAGGGTTCAGTGTTAATCAGTGAGACTCCCATAGGGTTAAGTGTTAATCAGTGAGACTCCCATGGGGTTCAGTGTTAATCAGTGAGGCTCCAATAGGGTTAAGTGTTAATCAGTGAGACTCCCACAGGGTTCAGTGTTAATCAGTGAGACTCCCATAGGGTTCAGTGTTAATCAGTGAGACTCCCACAGGTTTCAGTGTTAATCAATGAGACTCCCACAGGTTTCAGTGTTAATCAATGAGACTCCCACAGGGTTCAGTTTTAATCAGTAAGACTCCCATAGGGTTCAGTGTTAATCAGTGAGACTCCCTCAGGGTTCAGTGTTAATCAGTGAGACTCCCATAGGGTTAAGTGTTAATCAGTGAGACTCCCATGGGGTTCAGTGTTAATCAGTGAGACTCCCATAGGGTTAAGTGTTAATCAGTGAGACTCCCATGGGGTTCAGTGTTAATCAGTGAGACTCCCATAGGCTTCAGTGGTACTCAGTGAGACTCCTACAGGGTTCAGTGTTAATCAGTGAGACTCCCACAAGGTTCAGGGTTAATCAGTGAGACTCCCACAGGGTTCAGTGTTAATCAGTAAGACTCCCATAGGGTTCAGTGTTAATCAGTGAGACTCCTTCAGGGTTCAGTGTTAATCAGTGAGACTCCCATAGGCTTCAGTGTTAATCAGTGAGACTCCCACAAGGTTCAGTGTTAATCAGTGAGACTCCCACAGGGTTCAGTGTTAATCAGTGAGACTCCCACAGGGTTCAGTGTTAATCAGTAAGACTCCCTTAGGGTTCAGTGTTAATCAGTGAGACTCCCATAGGGTTAAGTGTTAATCAGTGAGACTCCCACAGGGTTCAGTGTTAATCAGTGAGACTCCCATAGGGTTCAGTGTTAATCAGTGAGACTCCCACAGGTTTCAGTGTTAATCAATGAGACTCCCACAGGTTTCAGTGTTAATCAATGAGACTCCCACAGGGTTCAGTTTTAATCAGTAAGACTCCCATAGGGTTCAGTGTTAATCAGTGAGACTCCCTCATGGTTCAGTGTTAATAACTGAGACTCCCACAGGGTTCAGTGTTAATCAGTGAGACTCCCACAGGGTTCAGTGTTAATCAGTGAGACTCCCACAGGGTCCAGTGTTCATCAGTGAGACTCCCACAGTGTTAAGTGTTAATCAGTGAGACTCCCACAGTGTTCAGTGTTAATCAGTGAGACTCCCTCAGGGTTCAGTGTTAATCAGTGAGACTCCCACAGGGTTCAGTGTTAATCAGTGAGACTCCCACAGGGTTCAGTGTTAATCAGTGAGACTCCCATAGGGTTAAGTGTTAATCAGTGAAACTCCCATAGGGTTCAGTGTTAATCAGTGAGACTCCCTCAGGGTTCATGTGTTAATCAGTGAGACTCCCATAGGGTTCATTGTTAATCAGTGAGACTCCCACAGGATTCAGTGTTAATCACTGAGACTCCCACAGGGTTCAGTGTTAATCAGTGAGACTCCCATAGGGTTCAGTGTTAATGAGTGAGAATCCCATAGAGTTCAGTGTTAATCAGTGAGACTCCCACAGGGTTCAGTGTTAATCAGTGAGACTCCCATAGGGTTCAGTGTTAATCAGTGAGACTCCCACAGGTTTCAGTGTTAATCAGTGAGACTCCAATAGGGTTAAGTGTTAATCAGTGAGACTCCCATAGGGTTCAGTGTTAATCAGTGAGACTCCCTTAGGGTTTCAGTGTTAATCAGTGAGGCTCCAATAGGGTTAAGTGTTAATCAGTGAGACTCCCACAGGGTTCAGTGTTAATCAGTGAGACTCCCATAGGGTTCAGTGTTAATCAGTGAGACTCCCATAGGGTTCAATGTTAATCAGTGAGACTCCCACAGGTTTCAGTGTTAATCAGTGAGACTCCAATAGGGTTAAGTGTTAATCAGTGAGACTCCCATAGGGTTCAGTGTTAATCACTGAGACTCCCTTAGGGTTTCAGTGTTAATCAGTGAGGCTCCAATAGGGTTAAGTGTTAATCAGTGAGACTCCCACAGGGTTCAGTGTTAATCAGTGAGACTCCCATAGGGTTCAGTGTTAATCAGTGAGACTCCCACAGGTTTCAGTGTTAATCAATGAGACTCCCACAGGTTTCAGTTTTAATCAGTAAGACTCCCATAGGGTTCAGTGTTAATCAGTGAGACTCCCTCAGGGTTCAGTGTTAATCAGTGAGACTCCCATAGGGTTAAGTGTTAATCACTGAGACTCCCATGGGGTTCAGTGTTAATCAGTGAGACTCCCACAGGGTTCAGTGTTAATCAGTGAGACTCCCTTAGGGTTCTGTGTTAATCAGTGAGACTCCCTCAGGGTTCAGTGTTAATCAGTGAGACTCCCATAGGGTTAAGTGTTAATCAGTGAGACTCCCATGGGGTTCAGTGTTAATCAGTGAGGCTCCAATAGGGTTAAGTGTTCATCAGTGAGACTCCCACAGGGTTCAGTGTTAATCAGTGAGACTCCCATAGGGTTCAGTGTTAATCAGTGAGACTCCCACACGTTTCAGTGTTAATCAATGAGACTCCCACAGGTTTCAGTGTTAATCAATGAGACTCCCACAGGGTTCAGTTTTAATCAGTAAGACTCCCATAGGGTTCAGTGTTAATCAGTGATACTCCCTCAGGGTTCAGTGTTAATCAGTGAGACTCCCATAGGGTTAAGTGTTAATCAATGAGACTCCCATGGGGTTCAGTGTTAATCAGTGAGACTCCCATAGGGTTAAGTGTTAATCAGTGAGACTCCCATGGGGTTCAGTGTTAATCAGTGAGACTCCCATAGGCTTCAGTGGTAATCAGTGAGACTCCTACAGGGTTCAGTGTTAATCAGTGAGACTCCCACAAGGTTCAGGGTTAATCAGTGAGACTCCCACAGGGTTCAGTGTTAATCAGTAAGACTCCCATAGGGTTCAGTGTTAATCAGTGAGACTCCCTCAGGGTTCAGTGTTAATCAGTGAGACTCCCATAGGGTTAAGTGTTAATCAGTGAGACTCCCATGGGGTTCAGTGTTAATCAGTGAGACTCCCATAGGCTTCAGTGGTAATCAGTGAGACTCCTACAGGGTTCAGTGTTAATCAGTGAGACTCCCACAAGGTTCAGGGTTAATCAGTGAGACTCCCACAGGGTTCAGTGTTAATCAGTAAGACTCCCATAGGGTTCAGTGTTAATCAGTGAGACTCCCATAGGGTTCAGTGTTAATCAGTGAGACTCCCACAGGGTTCCTGTGTTAATCAGTGAGACTCCCACAGGGTTCAGTGTTAATCAGTGAGACTCCCATAGGGTTAAGTGTTAATCAGTGAAACTCCCATAGGGTTCAGTGTTAATCAGTGAGACTCCCTCAGGGTTCATGTGTTAATCAGTGAGACTCCCTTAGGGTTCTGTGTTAATCAGTGAGACTCCCTCAGGGTTCAGTGTTAATCAGTGAGACTCCCATAGGGTTAAGTGTTAATCAGTGAGACTCCCATGGGGTTCAGTGTTAATCAGTGAGGCTCCAATAGGGTTAAGTGTTAATCAGTGAGACTCCCACAGGGTTCAGTGTTAATCAGTGAGACTCCCATAGGGTTCAGTGTTAATCAGTGAGACTCCCACAGGTTTCAGTGTTAATCAATGAGACTCCCACAGGTTTCAGTGTTAATCAATGAGACTCCCACAGGGTTCAGTTTTAATCAGTAAGACTCCCATAGGGTTCAGTGTTAATCAGTGATACTCCCTCAGGGTTCAGTGTTAATCAGTGAGACTCCCATAGGGTTAAGTGTTAATCAATGAGACTCCCATGGGGTTCAGTGTTAATCAGTGAGACTCCCATAGGGTTAAGTGTTAATCAGTGAGACTCCCATGGGGTTCAGTGTTAATCAGTGAGACTCCCATAGGCTTCAGTGGTAATCAGTGAGACTCCTACAGGGTTCAGTGTTAATCAGTGAGACTCCCACAAGGTTCAGGGTTAATCAGTGAGACTCCCACAGGGTTCAGTGTTAATCAGTAAGACTCCCATAGGGTTCAGTGTTAATCAGTGAGACTCCCTCAGGGTTCAGTGTTAATCAGTGAGACTCCCATAGGGTTAAGTGTTAATCAGTGAGACTCCCATGGGGTTCAGTGTTAATCAGTGAGACTCCCATAGGCTTCAGTGGTAATCAGTGAGACTCCTACAGGGTTCAGTGTTAATCAGTGAGGCTCCAATAGGGTTAAGTGTTCATCAGTGAGACTCCCACAGGGTTCAGTGTTAATCAGTAAGACTCCCATAGGGTTCAGTGTTAATCAGTGAGACTCCCACACGTTTCAGTGTTAATCAATGAGACTCCCACAGGTTTCAGTGTTAATCAATGAGACTCCCACAGGGTTCAGTTTTAATCAGTAAGACTCCCATAGGGTTCAGTGTTAATCAGTGATACTCCCTCAGGGTTCAGTGTTAATCAGTGAGACTCCCATAGGGTTAAGTGTTAATCAATGAGACTCCCATGGGGTTCAGTGTTAATCAGTGAGACTCCCATAGGGTTAAGTGTTAATCAGTGAGACTCCCATGGGGTTCAGTGTTAATCAGTGAGACTCCCATAGGCTTCAGTGGTAATCAGTGAGACTCCTACAGGGTTCAGTGTTAATCAGTGAGACTCCCACAAGGTTCAGGGTTAATCAGTGAGACTCCCACAGGGTTCAGTGTTAATCAGTAAGACTCCCATAGGGTTCAGTGTTAATCAGTGAGACTCCCTCAGGGTTCAGTGTTAATCAGTGAGACTCCCATAGGGTTAAGTGTTAATCAGTGAGACTCCCATGGGGTTCAGTGTTAATCAGTGAGACTCCCATAGGCTTCAGTGGTAATCAGTGAGACTCCTACAGGGTTCAGTGTTAATCAGTGAGACTCCCACAAGGTTCAGGGTTAATCAGTGAGACTCCCACAGGGTTCAGTGTTAATCAGTAAGACTCCCATAGGGTTCAGTGTTAATCAGTGAGACTCCCATAGGGTTCAGTGTTAATCAGTGAGACTCCCACAGGGTTCATGTGTTAATCAGTGAGACTCCCACAGGGTTCAGTGTTAATCAGTGAGACTCCCATAGGGTTAAGTGTTAATCAGTGAAACTCCCATAGGGTTCAGTGTTAATCAGTGAGACTCCCTCAGGGTTCATGTGTTAATCAGTGAGACTCCCTTAGGGTTCTGTGTTAATCAGTGAGACTCCCTCAGGGTTCAGTGTTAATCAGTGAGACTCCCATAGGGTTAAGTGTTAATCAGTGAGACTCCCATGGGGTTCAGTGTTAATCAGTGAGGCTCCAATAGGGTTAAGTGTTAATCAGTGAGACTCCCACAGGGTTCAGTGTTAATCAGTGAGACTCCCATAGGGTTCAGTGTTAATCAGTGAGACTCCCACAGGGTTCAGTTTTAATCAGTAAGACTCCCATAGGGTTCAGTGTTAATCAGTGATACTCCCTCAGGGTTCAGTGTTAATCAGTGAGACTCCCATAGGGTTAAGTGTTAATCAATGAGACTCCCATGGGGTTCAGTGTTAATCAGTGAGACTCCCATAGGGTTAAGTGTTAATCAGTGAGACTCCCATGGGGTTCAGTGTTAATCAGTGAGACTCCCATAGGCTTCAGTGGTAATCAGTGAGACTCCTACAGGGTTCAGTGTTAATCAGTGAGACTCCCACAAGGTTCAGGGTTAATCAGTGAGACTCCCACAGGGTTCAGTGTTAATCAGTAAGACTCCCATAGGGTTCAGTGTTAATCAGTGAGACTCCCTCAGGGTTCAGTGTTAATCAGTGAGACTCCCATAGGGTTAAGTGTTAATCAGTGAGACTCCCATGGGGTTCAGTGTTAATCAGTGAGACTCCCATAGGCTTCAGTGGTAATCAGTGAGACTCCTACAGGGTTCAGTGTTAATCAGTGAGACTCCCACAAGGTTCAGGGTTAATCAGTGAGACTCCCACAGGGTTCAGTGTTAATCAGTAAGACTCCCATAGGGTTCAGTGTTAATCAGTGAGACTCCCATAGGGTTCAGTGTTAATCAGTGAGACTCCCACAGGGTTCATGTGTTAATCAGTGAGACTCCCACAGGGTTCAGTGTTAATCAGTGAGACTCCCATAGGGTTAAGTGTTAATCAGTGAAACTCCCATAGGGTTCAGTGTTAATCAGTGAGACTCCCTCAGGGTTCATGTGTTAATCAGTGAGACTCCCTTAGGGTTCTGTGTTAATCAGTGAGACTCCCTCAGGGTTCAGTGTTAATCAGTGAGACTCCCATAGGGTTAAGTGTTAATCAGTGAGACTCCCATGGGGTTCAGTGTTAATCAGTGAGGCTCCAATAGGGTTAAGTGTTAATCAGTGAGACTCCCACAGGGTTCAGTGTTAATCAGTGAGACTCCCACAGGTTTCAGTGTTAATCAATGAGACTCCCACAGGTTTCAGTGTTAATCAATGAGACTCCCACAGGGTTCAGTTTTAATCAGTAAGACTCCCATAGGGTTCAGTGTTAATCAGTGATACTCCCTCAGGGTTCAGTGTTAATCAGTGAGACTCCCATAGGGTTAAGTGTTAATCAGTGAGACTCCCATGGGGTTCAGTGTTAATCAGTGAGACTCCCATAGGGTTAAGTGTTAATCAGTGAGACTCCCATGGGGTTCAGTGTTAATCAGTGAGACTCCCATAGGCTTCAGTGGTAATCAGTGAGACTCCTACAGGGTGCAGTGTTAATCAGTGAGACTCCCACAAGGTTCAGGGTTAATCAGTGAGACTCCCACAGGGTTCAGTGTTAATCAGTAAGACTCCCATAGGGTTCAGTATTAATCAGTGAGACTCCCATAGGGTTCAGTGTTAATCAGTGAGACTCCCACAGGGTTCATGTGTTAATCAGTGAGACTCCCACAGGGTTCAGTGTTAATCAGTGAGACTCCCATAGGGTTCAGTGTTAATCAGTGAAACTCCCATAGGGTTCAGTGTTAATCAGTGAGACTCCCACAGGGTTCAGTGTTAATCAGTGAGACTCCCATAGGGTTCAGTGTTAATCAGTGAGACTCCCACAGGTTTCAGTGTTAATCAATGAGACTCCCACAGGTTTCAGTGTTAATCAATGAGACTCCCACAGGGTTCAGTTTTAATCAGTAAGACTCCCATAGGGTTCAGTGTTAATCAGTGATACTCCCTCAGGGTTCAGTGTTAATCAGTGAGACTCCCATAGGGTTAAGTGTTAATCAGTGAGACTCCCATGGGGTTCAGTGTTAATCAGTGAGACTCCCATAGGGTTAAGTGTTAATCAGTGAGACTCCCATGGGGTTCAGTGTTAATCAGTGAGACTCCCATAGGCTTCAGTGGTAATCAGTGAGACTCCTACAGGGTGCAGTGTTAATCAGTGAGACTCCCACAAGGTTCAGGGTTAATCAGTGAGACTCCCACAGGGTTCAGTGTTAATCAGTAAGACTCCCATAGGGTTCAGTATTAATCAGTGAGACTCCCATAGGGTTCAGTGTTAATCAGTGAGACTCCCACAGGGTTCATGTGTTAATCAGTGAGACTCCCACAGGGTTCAGTGTTAATCAGTGAGACTCCCATAGGGTTAAGTGTTAATCAGTGAAACTCCCATAGGGTTCAGTGTTAATCAGTGAGACTCCCTCAGGGTTCATGTGTTAATCAGTGAGACTCCCTTAGGGTTCTGTGTTAATCAGTGAGACTCCCTCAGGGTTCAGTGTTAATCAGTGAGACTCCCATAGGGTTAAGTGTTAATCAGTGAGACTCCCATGGGGTTCAGTGTTAATCAGTGAGGCTCCAATAGGGTTAAGTGTTAATCAGTGAGACTCCCACAGGGTTCAGTGTTAATCAGTGAGACTCCCACAGGTTTCAGTGTTAATCAATGAGACTCCCACAGGTTTCAGTGTTAATCAATGAGACTCCCACAGGGTTCAGTTTTAATCAGTAAGACTCCCATAGGGTTCAGTGTTAATCAGTGATACTCCCTCAGGGTTCAGTGTTAATCAGTGAGACTCCCATAGGGTTAAGTGTTAATCAGTGAGACTCCCATGGGGTTCAGTGTTAATCAGTGAGACTCCCATAGGGTTAAGTGTTAATCAGTGAGACTCCCATGGGGTTCAGTGTTAATCAGTGAGACTCCCATAGGCTTCAGTGGTAATCAGTGAGACTCCTACAGGGTGCAGTGTTAATCAGTGAGACTCCCACAAGGTTCAGGGTTAATCAGTGAGACTCCCACAGGGTTCAGTGTTAATCAGTAAGACTCCCATAGGGTTCAGTATTAATCAGTGAGACTCCCATAGGGTTCAGTGTTAATCAGTGAGACTCCCACAGGGTTCATGTGTTAATCAGTGAGACTCCCACAGGGTTCAGTGTTAATCAGTGAGACTCCCATAGGGTTCAGTGTTAATCAGTGAAACTCCCATAGGGTTCAGTGTTAATCAGTGAGACTCCCACAGGGTTCAGTGTTAATCAGTGAGACTCCCATAGGGTTCAGTGTTAATCAGTGAGACTCCCACAGGTTTCAGTGTTAATCAATGAGACTCCCACAGGTTTCAGTGTTAATCAATGAGACTCCCACAGGGTTCAGTTTTAATCAGTAAGACTCCCATAGGGTTCAGTGTTAATCAGTGATACTCCCTCAGGGTTCAGTGTTAATCAGTGAGACTCCCATAGGGTTAAGTGTTAATCAGTGAGACTCCCATGGGGTTCAGTGTTAATCAGTGAGACTCCCATAGGGTTAAGTGTTAATCAGTGAGACTCCCATGGGGTTCAGTGTTAATCAGTGAGACTCCCATAGGCTTCAGTGGTAATCAGTGAGACGCCTACAGGGTGCAGTGTTAATCAGTGAGACTCCCACAAGGTTCAGGGTTAATCAGTGAGACTCCCACAGGGTTCAGTGTTAATCAGTAAGACTCCCATAGGGTTCAGTATTAATCAGTGAGACTCCCATAGGGTTCAGTGTTAATCAGTGAGACTCCCACAGGGTTCATGTGTTAATCAGTGAGACTCCCACAGGGTTCAGTGTTAATCAGTGAGACTCCCATAGGGTTCAGTGTTAATCAGTGAAACTCCCATAGGGTTCAGTGTTAATCAGTGAGACTCCCTCAGGGTTCATGTGTTAATCAGTGAGACTCCCATAGGGTTCATTGTTAATCAGTGAGACTCCCACAGGATTCAGTGTTAATCATTGAGACTCCCACAGTGTTCGGTGTTAATCAGTGAGACTCCCACACTGTTCAGTGTTAATCAGTGAGACTCCCTCAGGGTTCAGTGTTAATCACTGAGACTCCCACAGGGTTCAGTGTTAATCAGTGAGACTCCCATAGGGTTCAGTGTTAATGAGTGAGAATCCCATAGAGTTCAGTGTTAATCAGTGAGACTCCCACAGGGTTCAGTGTTAATCAGTGAGACTCCCATAGGGTTCAGTGTTAATCAGTGAGACTCCCACAGGTTTCAGTGTTAATCAGTGAGACTCCAATAGGGTTAAGTGTTAATCAGTGAGACTCCCATAGGGTTCAGTGTTAATCAGTGAGACTCCCTTAGGGTTTCAGTGTTAATCAGTGAGGCTCCAATAGGGTTAAGTGTTAATCAGTGAGACTCCCACAGGGTTCAGTGTTAATCAGTGAGACTCCCATAGGGTTCAGTGTTAATCAGTGAGACTCCCATAGGGTTCAATGTTAATCAGTGAGACTCCCACAGGTTTCAGTGTTAATCAGTGAGACTCCAATAGGGTTAAGTGTTAATCAGTGAGACTCCCATAGGGTTCAGTGTTAATCACTGAGATTCCCTTAGGGTTTCAGTGTTAATCAGTGAGGCTCCAATAGGGTTAAGTGTTAATCAGTGAGACTCCCACAGGGTTCAGTGTTAATCAGTGAGACTCCCATAGGGTTCAGTGTTAATCAGTGAGACTCCCACAGGTTTCAGTGTTAATCAATGAGACTCCCACAGGTTTCAGTTTTAATCAATAAGACTCCCATAGGGTTCAGTGTTAATCAGTGAGACTCCCTCAGGGTTCAGTGTTAATCAGTGAGACTCCCATAGGGTTAAGTGTTAATCAGTGAGACTCCCATGGGGTTCAGTGTTAATCAGTGAGACTCCCACAGGGTTCAGTGTTAATCAGTGAGACTCCCTTAGGGTTCAGTGTTAATCAGTGAGACTCCCTCAGGGTTCAGTGTTAATCAGTGAGACTCCCATAGGGTTAAGTGTTAATCAGTGAGACTCCCATGGGGTTCAGTGTTAATCAGTGAGGCTCCAATAGGGTTAAGTGTTAATCAGTGAGACTCCCATAGGGTTCAGTGTTAATCAGTGAGACTCCCACAGGTTTCAGTGTTAATCAATGAGACTCCCACAGGTTTCAGTGTTAATCAATGAGACTCCCACAGGGTTCAGTTTTAATCAGTAAGACTCCCATAGGGTTCAGTGTTAATCAGTGAGACTCCCATAGGGTTAAGTGTTAATCAGTGAGACTCCCATGGGGTTCAGTGTTAATCAGTGAGACTCCCATAGGGTTAAGTGTTAATCAGTGAGACTCCCATGGGGTTCAGTGTTAATCAGTGAGACTCCCATAGGCTTCAGTGGTAATCAGTGAGACTCCTACAGGGTTCAGTGTTAATCAGTGAGACTCCCACAAGGTTCAGGGTTAATCAGTGAGACTCCCACAGGGTTCAGTGTTAATCAGTAAGACTCCCATAGGGTTCAGTGTTAATCAGTGAGACTCCCTCAGGGTTCAGTGTTAATCAGTGAGACTCCCATAGGGTTAAGTGTTAATCAGTGAGACTCCCATAGGGTTCAGTGTTAATCAGTGAGACTCCCTCAGGGTTCAGTGTTAATCAGTGAGACTCCCATAGGGTTAAGTGTTAATCAGTGAGACTCCCATGGGGTTCAGTGTTAATCAGTGAGACTCCCATAGGCTTCAGTGTTAATCAGTGAGACTCCCACAAGGTTCAGTGTTAATCAGTGAGACTCCCACAGGGTTCAGTGTTAATCAGTGAGACTCCCATAGGGTTCAGTGTTAATCAGTGAGACTCCCACAGGGTTCAGTGTTAATCAAGTGACACTCCCACAGTCTTCAGTGATAATCAATGAGACTCCCACAGGGTTCAGTGTTAATCAGTGAGACTCCCATAGGGTTCAGTGTAAATCAGTGAGACTCCCACAGGGTTCATGTGTTAATCAGTGAGACTCCCATAGGGTTCAGTGCTAATCAATGAGACTCCCATAGGGTTCAGTGTTAATCAGTGAGACTCCCACAGGTTTCAGTGTTAATCAGTGAGACTCCCTCAGGGTTCAGTGTTAATCAGTGAGACTCCCTCAGGGTTCACGTGTTAATCAGTGAGACTCCCATAGGGTTCATTGTTAATCAGTGAGACTCCCACAGGATTCAGTGTTAATCATTGAGACTCCCACAGTGTTCGGTGTTAATCAGTGAGACTCCCACACTGTTCAGTGTTAATCAGTGAGACTCCCTCAGGGTTCAGTGTTAATCACTGAGACTCCCACAGGGTTCAGTGTTAATCAGTGAGACTCCCATAGGGTTCAGTGTTAATGAGTGAGAATCCCATAGAGTTCAGTGTTAATCAGTGAGCCTCCCACAGGGTTCAGTGTTAATCAGTGAGACTCCCATAGGGTTCAGTGTTAATCAGTGAGACTCCCACAGGTTTCAGTGTTAATCAGTGAGACTCCAATAGGGTTAAGTGTTAATCAGTGAGACTCCCATAGGGTTCAGTGTCAATCAGTGAGACTCCCTTAGGGTTTCAGTGTTAATCAGTGAGGCTCCAATAGGGTTGAGTGTTAATCAGTGAGACTCCCACAGGGTTCAGTGTTAATCAGTGAGACTCCCATAGGGTTCAGTGTTAATCAGTGAGACTCCCATAGGGTTCAGTGTTAATCAGTGAGACTCCCACAGGTTTCAGTGTTAATCAGTGAGACTCCAATAGGGTTAAGTGTTAATCAGTGAGACTCCCATAGGGTTCAGTGTTAATCAGTGAGACTCCCTTAGGGTTTCAGTGTTAATCAGTGAGGCTCCAATAGGGTTAAGTGTTAATCAGTGAGACTCCCACAGGGTTCAGTGTTAATCAGTGAGACTCCCATAGGGTTCAGTGTTAATCAGTGAGACTCCCACAGGTTTCAGTGTTAATCAATGAGACTCCCACAGGTTTCAGTGTTAATCAATGAGACTCCCACAGGGTTCAGTTTTAATCAGTAAGACTCCCATAGGGTTCAGTGTTAATCAGTGAGACTCCCTCAGGGTTCAGTGTTAATCAGTGAGACTCCCATGGGGTTCAGTGTTAATCAGTGAGACTCCCACAGGGTTCAGTGTTAATCAGTGAGACTCCCTTAGGGTTCAGTGTTAATCAGTGAGACTCCCTCAGGGTTCAGTGTTCATCAGTGAGACTCCCACAGTGTTAAGTGTTAATCAGTGAGACTCCCACAGTGTTCAGTGTTAATCAGTGAGACTCCCTCAGGGTTCAGTGTTAATCAGTGAGACTCCCACAGGGTTCAGTGTTAATCAGTGAGACTTCCACAGGGTTCAGTGTTAATCAGTGAGACTCCCATAGGGTTAAGTGTTAATCAGTGAAACTCCCATAGGGTTCAGTGTTAATCAGTGAGACTCCCTCAGGGTTCATGTGTTAATCAGTGAGACTCCCATAGGGTTCATTGTTAATCAGTGAGACTCCCACAGGATTCAGTGTTAATCACTGAGACTCCCACAGGGTTCAGTGTTAATCAGTGAGACTCCCATAGGGTTCAGTGTTAATGAGTGAGAATCCCATAGAGTTCAGTGTTAATCAGTGAGACTCCCACAAGGTTCAGTGTTAATCAGTGAGACTCCCATAGGGTTCAGTGTTAATCAGTGAGACTCCCACAGGTTTCAGTGTTAATCAGTGAGACTCCAATAGGGTGAAGTGTTAATCAGTGAGACTCCCATAGGGTTCAGTGTTAATCAGTGAGACTCCCTTAGGGTTTCAGTGTTAATCAGTGAGGCTCCAATAGGGTTAAGTGTTAATCAGTGAGACTCCCACAGGGTTCAGTGTTAATCAGTGAGACTCCCATAGGGTTCAGTGTTAATCAGTGAGACTCCCATAGGGTTCAATGTTAATCAGTGAGACTCCCACAGGTTTCAGTGTTAATCAGTGAGACTCCAATAGGGTTAAGTGTTAATCAGTGAGACTCCCATAGGGTTCAGTCTTAATCACTGAGACTCCCTTAGGGTTTCAGTGTTAATCAGTGAGGCTCCAATAGGGTTAAGTGTTAATCAGTGAGACTCCCACAGAGTTCAGTGTTAATCAGTGAGACTCCCATAGGGTTCAGTGTTAATCAGTGAGACTCCCACAGGTTTCAGTGTTAATCAATGAGACTCCCACAGGTTTCAGTTTTAATCAGTAAGACTCCCATAGGGTTCAGTGTTAATCAGTGAGACTCCCTCAGGGTTCAGTGTTAATCAGTGAGACTCCCATAGGGTTAAGTGTTAATCAGTGAGACTCCCATGGGGTTCAGTGTTAATCAGTGAGACTCCCACAGGGTTCAGTGTTAATCAGTGAGACTCCCTTAGGGTTCAGTGTTAATCAGTGGGACTCCCTCAGGGTTCAGTGTTAATCAGTGAGACTCCCATAGGGTTAAGTGTTAATCAGTGAGACTCCCATGGGGTTCAGTGTTAATCAGTGAGGCTCCAATAGGGTTAAGTGTTAATCAGTGAGACTCCCACAGGGTTCAGTGTTAATCAGTGAGACTCCCATAGGGTTCAGTGTTAATCAGTGAGACTCCCACAGGTTTCAGTGTTAATCAATGAGACTCCCACAGGTTTCAGTGCTAATCAATGAGACTCCCACAGGGTTCAGTTTTAATCAGTAAGTCTCCCATAGGGTTCAGTGTTAATCAGTGAGACTCCCTCAGGGTTCAGTGTTAATCAGTGAGACTCCCATAGGGTTAAGTGTTAATCAGTGAGACTCCCATGGGGTTCAGTGTTAATCAGTGAGACTCCCATAGGGTTAAGTGTTAATCAGTGAGACTCCCATGGCGTTCAGTGTTAATCAGTGAGACTCCCATAGGCTTCAGTGGTAATCAGTGAGACTCCTACAGGGTTCAGTGTTAATCAGTGAGACTCCCACAAGGTTCAGGGTTAATCAGTGAGACTCCCACAGGGTTCAGTGTTAATCAGTAAGACTCCCATAGGGTTCAGTGTTAATCAGTGAGACTCCCTCAGGGTTCAGTGTTAATCAGTGAGACTCCCATAGGGTTAAGTGTTAATCAGTGAGACTCCCATGGGGTTCAGTGTTAATCAGTGAGACTCCCACAGGGTTCAGTGTTAATCAGTGAGACTCCCTTAGGGTTCAGTGTTAATCAGTGGGACTCCCTCAGGGTTCAGTGTTAATCAGTGAGACTCCCATAGGGTTAAGTGTTAATCAGTGAGACTCCCATGGGGTTCAGTGTTAATCAGTGAGGCTCCAATAGGGTTAAGTGTTAATCAGTGAGACTCCCACAGGGTTCAGTGTTAATCAGTGAGACTCCCATAGGGTTCAGTGTTAATCAGTGAGACTCCCACAGGTTTCAGTGTTAATCAATGAGACTCCCACAGGTTTCAGTGCTAATCAATGAGACTCCCACAGGGTTCAGTTTTAATCAGTAAGTCTCCCATAGGGTTCAGTGTTAATCAGTGAGACTCCCTCAGGGTTCAGTGTTAATCAGTGAGACTCCCA
The DNA here is from genome assembly GCF_048934315.1 of Petromyzon marinus. Taxonomy (NCBI): domain Eukaryota; kingdom Metazoa; phylum Chordata; class Hyperoartia; order Petromyzontiformes; family Petromyzontidae; genus Petromyzon; species Petromyzon marinus. The sequence goes on from NW_027423612.1 coordinate 3,128,492, forward strand.
TAGGGTTAAGTGTTAATCAGTGAGACTCCCATGGGGTTCAGTGTTAATCAGTGAGACTCCCATAGGGTTAAGTGTTAATCAGTGAGACTCCCATGGCGTTCAGTGTTAATCAGTGAGACTCCCATAGGCTTCAGTGGTAATCAGTGAGACTCCTACAGGGTTCAGTGTTAATCAGTGAGACTCCCACAAGGTTCAGGGTTAATCAGTGAGACTCCCACAGGGTTCAGTGTTAATCAGTAAGACTCCCATAGGGTTCAGTGTTAATCAGTGAGACTCCCTCAGGGTTCAGTGTTAATCAGTGAGACTCCCATAGGGTTAAGTGTTAATCAGTGAGACTCCCATGGGGTTCAGTGTTAATCAGTGAGACTCCCATAGGCTTCAGTGTTAATCAGTGAGACTCCCACAAGGTTCAGTGTTAATCAGTGAGACTCCCACAGGGTTCAGTGTTAATCAGTGAGACTCCCACAGGGTTCAGTGTTAATCAGTAAGACTCCCTTAGGGTTCAGTGTTAATCAGTGAGACTCCCATAGGGTTCAGTGTTAATCAGTGAGACTCCCACAGGGTTCAGCGTTAATCAAGTGACACTCCCACAGTGTTCAGTGTTAATCAATGAGACTCCCACAGGGTTCAGTGTTAATGAGTGAGACTCCCATAGGGGTCAGTGTTAATCAGTGAGACTCCCATAGGGTTCAGTGTAAATCAGTGAGACTCCCACAGGGTTCATGTGTTAATCAGTGAGACTCCCTCAGGGTTCAGTGTTAATCAGTGAGACTCCCATAGGGTTAAGTGTTAATCAGTGAGACTCCCATGGGGTTCAGTGTTAATCAGTGAGGCTCCAATAGGGTTAAGTGTTAATCAGTGAGACTCCCACAGGGTTCAGTGTTAATCAGTGAGACTCCCATAGGGTTCAGTGTTAATCAGTGAGACTCCCACAGGTTTCAGTGTTAATCAATGAGACTCCCACAGGTTTCAGTGCTAATCAATGAGACTCCCACAGGGTTCAGTTTTAATCAGTAAGTCTCCCATAGGGTTCAGTGTTAATCAGTGAGACTCCCTCAGGGTTCAGTGTTAATCAGTGAGACTCCCATAGGGTTAAGTGTTAATCAGTGAGACTCCCATGGGGTTCAGTGTTAATCAGTGAGACTCCCATAGGGTTAAGTGTTAATCAGTGAGACTCCCATGGCGTTCAGTGTTAATCAGTGAGACTCCCATAGGCTTCAGTGGTAATCAGTGAGACTCCTACAGGGTTCAGTGTTAATCAGTGAGACTCCCACAAGGTTCAGGGTTAATCAGTGAGACTCCCACAGGGTTCAGTGTTAATCAGTAAGACTCCCATAGGGTTCAGTGTTAATCAGTGAGACTCCCTCAGGGTTCAGTGTTAATCAGTGAGACTCCCATAGGGTTAAGTGTTAATCAGTGAGACTCCCATGGGGTTCAGTGTTAATCAGTGAGACTCCCATAGGCTTCAGTGTTAATCAGTGAGACTCCCACAAGGTTCAGTGTTAATCAGTGAGACTCCCACAGGGTTCAGTGTTAATCAGTGAGACTCCCACAGGGTTCAGTGTTAATCAGTAAGACTCCCTTAGGGTTCAGTGTTAATCAGTGAGACTCCCATAGGGTTCAGTGTTAATCAGTGAGACTCCCACAGGGTTCAGCGTTAATCAAGTGACACTCCCACAGTGTTCAGTGTTAATCAATGAGACTCCCACAGGGTTCAGTGTTAATGAGTGAGACTCCCATAGGGGTCAGTGTTAATCAGTGAGACTCCCATAGGGTTCAGTGTAAATCAGTGAGACTCCCACAGGGTTCATGTGTTAATCAGTGAGACTCCCATAGGGTTCAGTGTTAATCAATGAGACTCCCATAGGGTTCAGTGTTAATCAGTGAGACTCCCACAGGTTTCAGTGTTAATCAGTGAGACTCCCTCAGGGTTCAGTGTTAATCAGTGAGACTCCCTCAGGGTTCATGTGTTAATCAGTGAGACTCCCATAGGGTTCATTGTTAATCAGTGAGACTCCCACAGGGTTCAGTGTTAATCAGTGAGACTCCCTTAGGGTTCAGTGTTAATCAGTGGGACTCCCTCAGGGTTCAGTGTTAATCAGTGAGACTCCCATAGGGTTAAGTGTTAATCAGTGAGACTCCCATGGGGTTCAGTGTTAATCAGTGAGGCTCCAATAGGGTTAAGTGTTAATCAGTGAGACTCCCACAGGGTTCAGTGTTAATCAGTGAGACTCCCATAGGGTTCAGTGTTAATCAGTGAGACTCCCACAGGTTTCAGTGTTAATCAATGAGACTCCCACAGGTTTCAGTGCTAATCAATGAGACTCCCACAGGGTTCAGTTTTAATCAGTAAGTCTCCCATAGGGTTCAGTGTTAATCAGTGAGACTCCCTCAGGGTTCAGTGTTAATCAGTGAGACTCCCATAGGGTTAAGTGTTAATCAGTGAGACTCCCATGGGGTTCAGTGTTAATCAGTGAGACTCCCATAGGGTTAAGTGTTAATCAGTGAGACTCCCATGGCGTTCAGTGTTAATCAGTGAGACTCCCATAGGCTTCAGTGGTAATCAGTGAGACTCCTACAGGGTTCAGTGTTAATCAGTGAGACTCCCACAAGGTTCAGGGTTAATCAGTGAGACTCCCACAGGGTTCAGTGTTAATCAGTAAGACTCCCATAGGGTTCAGTGTTAATCAGTGAGACTCCCTCAGGGTTCAGTGTTAATCAGTGAGACTCCCATAGGGTTAAGTGTTAATCAGTGAGACTCCCATGGGGTTCAGTGTTAATCAGTGAGACTCCCACAGGGTTCAGTGTTAATCAGTGAGACTCCCTTAGGGTTCAGTGTTAATCAGTGGGACTCCCTCAGGGTTCAGTGTTAATCAGTGAGACTCCCATAGGGTTAAGTGTTAATCAGTGAGACTCCCATGGGGTTCAGTGTTAATCAGTGAGGCTCCAATAGGGTTAAGTGTTAATCAGTGAGACTCCCACAGGGTTCAGTGTTAATCAGTGAGACTCCCATAGGGTTCAGTGTTAATCAGTGAGACTCCCACAGGTTTCAGTGTTAATCAATGAGACTCCCACAGGTTTCAGTGCTAATCAATGAGACTCCCACAGGGTTCAGTTTTAATCAGTAAGTCTCCCATAGGGTTCAGTGTTAATCAGTGAGACTCCCTCAGGGTTCAGTGTTAATCAGTGAGACTCCCATAGGGTTAAGTGTTAATCAGTGAGACTCCCATGGGGTTCAGTGTTAATCAGTGAGACTCCCATAGGGTTAAGTGTTAATCAGTGAGACTCCCATGGCGTTCAGTGTTAATCAGTGAGACTCCCATAGGCTTCAGTGGTAATCAGTGAGACTCCTACAGGGTTCAGTGTTAATCAGTGAGACTCCCACAAGGTTCAGGGTTAATCAGTGAGACTCCCACAGGGTTCAGTGTTAATCAGTAAGACTCCCATAGGGTTCAGTGTTAATCAGTGAGACTCCCTCAGGGTTCAGTGTTAATCAGTGAGACTCCCATAGGGTTAAGTGTTAATCAGTGAGACTCCCATGGGGTTCAGTGTTAATCAGTGAGACTCCCATAGGCTTCAGTGTTAATCAGTGAGACTCCCACAAGGTTCAGTGTTAATCAGTGAGACTCCCACAGGGTTCAGTGTTAATCAGTGAGACTCCCACAGGGTTCAGTGTTAATCAGTAAGACTCCCTTAGGGTTCAGTGTTAATCAGTGAGACTCCCATAGGGTTCAGTGTTAATCAGTGAGACTCCCACAGGGTTCAGCGTTAATCAAGTGACACTCCCACAGTGTTCAGTGTTAATCAATGAGACTCCCACAGGGTTCAGTGTTAATGAGTGAGACTCCCATAGGGGTCAGTGTTAATCAGTGAGACTCCCATAGGGTTCAGTGTAAATCAGTGAGACTCCCACAGGGTTCATGTGTTAATCAGTGAGACTCCCATAGGGTTCAGTGTTAATCAATGAGACTCCCATAGGGTTCAGTGTTAATCAGTGAGACTCCCACAGGTTTCAGTGTTAATCAGTGAGACTCCCTCAGGGTTCAGTGTTAATCAGTGAGACTCCCTCAGGGTTCATGTGTTAATCAGTGAGACTCCCATAGGGTTCATTGTTAATCAGTGAGACTCCCACAGGATTCAGTGTTAATCATTGAGACTCCCACAGTGTTCGGTGTTAATCAGTGAGACTCCCACACTGTTCAGTGTTAATCAGTGAGACTCCCTCAGGGTTCAGTGTTAATCACTGAGACTCCCATGGGGTTCAGTGTTAATCAGTGAGACTCCCACAGGGTTCAGTGTTAATCAGTGAGACTCCCTCAGGGTTCAGTGTTAATCAGTGAGACTCCCATAGGGTTAAGTGTTAATCAGTGAGACTCCCATGGGGTTCAGTGTTAATCAGTGAGGCTCCAATAGGGTTAAGTGTTAATCAGTGAGACTCCCACAGGGTTCAGTGTTAATCAGTGAGACTCCCATAGGGTTCAGTGTTAATCAGTGAGACTCCCACAGGTTTCAGTGTTAATCAATGAGACTCCCACAGGTTTCAGTGTTAATCAATGAGACTCCCACAGGGTTCAGTTTTAATCAGTAAGACTCCCATAGGGTTCATTGTTAATCAGTGAGACTCCCACAGGATTCAGTGTTAATCATTGTGACTCCCACAGTGTTCGGTGTTAATCAGTGAGACTCCCACAGGGTTCAGTGTTAATCAGTAAGACTCCCTTAGGGTTCAGTGTTAATCAGTGAGACTCCCATAGGGTTAAGTGTTAATCAGTGAGACTCCCATGGGGTTCAGTGTTAATCAGTGAGACTCCCATAGGGTTAAGTGTTAATCAGTGAGACTCCCATGGGGTTCAGTGTTAATCAGTGAGACTCCCAGAGGCTTCAGTGGTAATCAGTGAGACTCCTACAGGGTTCAGTGTTAATCAGTGAGACTCCCACAAGGTTCAGGGTTAATCAGTGAGACTCCCACAGGGTTCAGTGTTAATCAGTAAGACTCCCATAGGGTTCAGTGTTAATCAGTGAGACTCCCTCAGGGTTCAGTGTTAATCAGTGAGACTCCCATAGGGTTAAGTGTTAATCAGTGAGACTCCCATGGGGTTCAGTGTTAATCAGTGAGACTCCCATAGGCTTCAGTGTTAATCAGTGAGACTCCCACAAGGTTCAGTGTTAATCAGTGAGACTCCCACAGGGTTCAGTGTTAATCAGTGAGACTCCCACAGGGTTCAGTGTTAATCAGTGAGACTCCCACAGGTTTCAGTGTTAATCAATGAGACTCCCACAGGTTTCAGTTTTAATCAGTAAGACTCCCATAGGGTTCAGTGTTAATCAGTGAGACTCCCTCAGGGTTCAGTGTTAATCAGTGAGACTCCCATAGGGTTAAGTGTTAATCAGTGAGACTCCCATGGGGTTCAGTGTTAATCAGTGAGACTCCCACAGGGTTCAGTGTTAATCAGTGAGACTCCCTTAGGGTTCAGTGTTAATCAGTGAGACTCCCTCAGGGTTCAGTGTTAATCAGTGAGACTCCCATAGGGTTAAGTGTTAATCAGTGAGACTCCCATGGGGTTCAGTGTTAATCAGTGAGGCTCCAATAGGGTTAAGTGTTAATCAGTGAGACTCCCACAGGGTTCAGTGTTAATCAGTGAGACTCCCATAGGGTTCAGTGTTAATCAGTGAGACTCCCACAGGTTTCAGTGTTAATCAATGAGACTCCGACAGGTTTCAGTGCTAATCAATGAGACTCCCACAGGGTTCAGTTTTAATCAGTAAGACTCCCATAGGGTTCAGTGTTAATCAGTGAGACTCCCTCAGGGTTCAGTGTTAATCAGTGAGACTCCCATAGGGTTAAGTGTTAATCAGTGAGACTCCCATGGGGTTCAGTGTTAATCAGTGAGACTCCCATAGGGTTAAGTGTTAATCAGTGAGACTCCCATGGGGTTCAGTGTTAATCAGTGAGACTCCCATAGGCTTCAGTGGTAATCAGTGAGACTCCTACAGGGTTCAGTGTTAATCAGTGAGACTCCCACAAGGTTCAGGGTTAATCAGTGAGACTCCCACAGGGTTCAGTGTTAATCAGTAAGACTCCCATAGGGTTCAGTGTTAATCAGTGAGACTCCCTCAGGGTTCAGTGTTAATCAGTGAGACTCCCATAGGGTTAAGTGTTAATCAGTGAGACTCCCATGGGGTTCAGTGTTAATCAGTGAGACTCCCATAGGCTTCAGTGTTAATCAGTGAGACTCCCACAAGGTTCAGTGTTAATCAGTGAGACTCCCACAGGGTTCAGTGTTAATCAGTGAGACTCCCACAGGGTTCAGTGTTAATCAGTAAGACTCCCTTAGGGTTCAGTGTTAATCAGTGAGACTCCCATAGGGTTCAGTGTTAATCAGTGAGACTCCCACAGGGTTCAGCGTTAATCAAGTGACACTCCCACAGTGTTCAGTGTTAATCAATGAGACTCCCACAGGGTTCAGTGTTAATGAGTGAGACTCCCATAGGGTTCAGTGTTAATCAGTGAGACTCCCATAGGGGTCAGTGTTAATCAGTGAGACTCCCATAGGGTTCAGTGTAAATCAGTGAGACTCCCACAGGGTTCATGTGTTAATCAGTGAGACTCCCATAGGGTTCGGTGTTAATCAGTGAGACTCCCACACTGTTCAGTGTTAATCAGTGAGACTCCCTCAGGGTTCAGTGTTAATCACTGAGACTCCCATGGGGTTCAGTGTTAATCAGTGAGACTCCCACAGGGTTCAGTGTTAATCAGTGAGACTCCCTCAGGGTTCAGTGTTAATCAGTGAGACTCCCATAGGGTTAAGTGTTAATCAGTGAGACTCCCATGGGGTTCAGTGTTAATCAGTGAGGCTCCAATAGGGTTAAGTGTTAATCAGTGAGACTCCCACAGGGTTCAGTGTTAATCAGTGAGACTCCCATAGGGTTCAGTGTTAATCAGTGAGACTCCCACAGGTTTCAGTGTTAATCAATGAGACTCCCACAGGTTTCAGTGTTAATCAATGAGACTCCCACAGGGTTCAGTTTTAATCAGTAAGACTCCCATAGGGTTCATTGTTAATCAGTGAGACTCCCACAGGATTCAGTGTTAATCATTGTGACTCCCACAGTGTTCGGTGTTAATCAGTGAGACTCCCACAGGGTTCAGTGTTAATCAGTAAGACTCCCTTAGGGTTCAGTGTTAATCAGTGAGACTCCCATAGGGTTAAGTGTTAATCAGTGAGACTCCCATGGGGTTCAGTGTTAATCAGTGAGACTCCCATAGGGTTAAGTGTTAATCAGTGAGACTCCCATGGGGTTCAGTGTTAATCAGTGAGACTCCCAGAGGCTTCAGTGGTAATCAGTGAGACTCCTACAGGGTTCAGTGTTAATCAGTGAGACTCCCACAAGGTTCAGGGTTAATCAGTGAGACTCCCACAGGGTTCAGTGTTAATCAGTAAGACTCCCATAGGGTTCAGTGTTAATCAGTGAGACTCCCTCAGGGTTCAGTGTTAATCAGTGAGACTCCCATAGGGTTAAGTGTTAATCAGTGAGACTCCCATGGGGTTCAGTGTTAATCAGTGAGACTCCCATAGGCTTCAGTGTTAATCAGTGAGACTCCCACAAGGTTCAGTGTTAATCAGTGAGACTCCCACAGGGTTCAGTGTTAATCAGTGAGACTCCCACAGGGTTCAGTGTTAATCAGTGAGACTCCCACAGGTTTCAGTGTTAATCAATGAGACTCCCACAGGTTTCAGTTTTAATCAGTAAGACTCCCATAGGGTTCAGTGTTAATCAGTGAGACTCCCTCAGGGTTCAGTGTTAATCAGTGAGACTCCCATAGGGTTAAGTGTTAATCAGTGAGACTCCCATGGGGTTCAGTGTTAATCAGTGAGACTCCCACAGGGTTCAGTGTTAATCAGTGAGACTCCCTCAGGGTTCAGTGTTAATCAGTGAGACTCCCATAGGGTTAAGTGTTAATCAGTGAGACTCCCATGGGGTTCAGTGTTAATCAGTGAGGCTCCAATAGGGTTAAGTGTTAATCAGTGAGACTCCCACAGGGTTCAGTGTTAATCAGTGAGACTCCCATAGGGTTCAGTGTTAATCAGTGAGACTCCCACAGGTTTCAGTGTTAATCAATGAGACGCCGACAGGTTTCAGTGCTAATCAATGAGACTCCCACAGGGTTCAGTTTTAATCAGTAAGACTCCCATAGGGTTCAGTGTTAATCAGTGAGACTCCCTCAGGGTTCAGTGTTAATCAGTGAGACTCCCATAGGGTTAAGTGTTAATCAGTGAGACTCCCATGGGGTTCAGTGTTAATCAGTGAGACTCCCATAGGGTTAAGTGTTAATCAGTGAGACTCCCATGGGGTTCAGTGTTAATCAGTGAGACTCCCATAGGCTTCAGTGGTAATCAGTGAGACTCCTACAGGGTTCAGTGTTAATCAGTGAGACTCCCACAAGGTTCAGGGTTAATCAGTGAGACTCCCACAGGGTTCAGTGTTAATCAGTAAGACTCCCATACGGTTCAGTGTTAATCAGTGAGACTCCCTCAGGGTTCAGTGTTAATCAGTGAGACTCCCATAGGGTTAAGTGTTAATCAGTGAGACTCCCATGGGGTTCAGTGTTAATCAGTGAGACTCCCATAGGCTTCAGTGTTAATCAGTGAGACTCCCACAAGGTTCAGTGTTAATCAGTGAGACTCCCACAGGGTTCAGTGTTAATCAGTGAGACTCCCACAGGGTTCAGTGTTAATCAGTAAGACTCCCTTAGGGTTCAGTGTTAATCAGTGAGACTCCCATAGGGTTCAGTGTTAATCAGTGAGACTCCCACAGGGTTCAGCGTTAATCAAGTGACACTCCCACAGTGTTCAGTGTTAATCAATGAGACTCCCACAGGGTTCAGTGTTAATGAGTGAGACTCCCATAGGGTTCAGTGTTAATCAGTGAGACTCCCATAGGGGTCAGTGTTAATCAGTGAGACTCCCATAGGGTTCAGTGTAAATCAGTGAGACTCCCACAGGGTTCATGTGTTAATCAGTGAGACTCCCATAGGGTTCAGTGTTAATCAATGAGACTCCCATAGGGTTCAGTGTTAATCAGTGAGACTCCCACAGGTTTCAGTGTTAATCAGTGAGACTCCCTCAGGGTTCAGTGTTAATCAGTGAGACTCCCTCAGGGTTCATGTGTTAATCAGTGAGACTCCCATAGGGTTCATTGTTAATCAGTGAGACTCCCACAGGATTCAGTGTTAATCATTGAGACTCCCACAGTGTTCGGTGTTAATCAGTGAGACTCCCACACTGTTCAGTGTTAATCAGTGAGACTCCCTCAGGGTTCAGTGTTAATCACTGAGACTCCCATGGGGTTCAGTGTTAATCAGTGAGACTCCCACAGGGTTCAGTGTTAATCAGTGAGACTCCCTTAGGGTTCAGTGTTAATCAGTGAGACTCCCTCAGGGTTCAGTGTTAATCAGTGAGACTCCCATAGGGTTAAGTGTTAATCAGTGAGACTCCCATGGGGTTCAGTGTTAATCAGTGAGGCTCCAATAGGGTTAAGTGTTAATCAGTGAGACTCCCACAGGGTTCAGTGTTAATCAGTGAGATTCCCATAGGGTTCAGTGTTAATCAGTGAGACTCCCACAGGTTTCAGTGTTAATCAATGAGACTCCCACAGGTTTCAGTGTTAATCAATGAGACTCCCACAGGGTTCAGTTTTAATCAGTAAGACTCCCATAGGGTTCATTGTTAATCAGTGAGACTCCCACAGGATTCAGTGTTAATCATTGCGACTCCCACAGTGTTCGGTGTTAATCAGTGAGACTCCCACAGGGTTCAGTGTTAATCAGTAAGACTCCCTTAGGGTTCAGTGTTAATCAGTGAGACTCCCATAGGGTTAAGTGTTAATCAGTGAGACTCCCATGGGGTTCAGTGTTAATCAGTGAGACTCCCATAGGGTTAAGTGTTAATCAGTGAGACTCCCATGGGGTTCAGTGTTAATCAGTGAGACTCCCATAGGCTTCAGTGGTAATCAGTGAGACTCCTACAGGGTTCAGTGTTAATCAGTGAGACTCCCACAAGGTTCAGGGTTAATCAGTGAGACTCCCACAGGGTTCAGTGTTAATCAGTAAGACTCCCTTAGGGTTCAGTGTTAATCAGTGAGACTCCCATAGGGTTCAGTGTTAATCAGTGAGACTCCCACAGGGTTCAGCGTTAATCAAGTGACACTCCCACAGTGTTCAGTGTTAATCAATGAGACTCCCACAGGGTTCAGTGTTAATGAGTGAGACTCCCATAGGGTTCAGTGTTAATCAGTGAGACTCCCATAGGGGTCAGTGTTAATCAGTGAGACTCCCATAGGGTTCAGTGTAAATCAGTGAGACTCCCACAGGGTTCATGTGTTAATCAGTGAGACTCCCATAGGGTTCAGTGTTAATCAATGAGACTCCCATAGGGTTCAGTGTTAATCAGTGAGACTCCCACAGGTTTCAGTGTTAATCAGTGAGACTCCCTCAGGGTTCAGTGTTAATCAGTGAGACTCCCTCAGGGTTCATGTGTTAATCAGTGAGACTCCCATAGGGTTCATTGTTAATCAGTGAGACTCCCACAGGATTCAGTGTTAATCATTGAGACTCCCACAGTGTTCGGTGTTAATCAGTGAGACTCCCACACTGTTCAGTGTTAATCAGTGAGACTCCCTCAGGGTTCAGTGTTAATCACTGAGACTCCCATGGGGTTCAGTGTTAATCAGTGAGACTCCCACAGGGTTCAGTGTTAATCAGTGAGACTCCCTTAGGGTTCAGTGTTAATCAGTGAGACTCCCTCAGGGTTCAGTGTTAATCAGTGAGACTCCCATAGGGTTAAGTGTTAATCAGTGAGACTCCCATGGGGTTCAGTGTTAATCAGTGAGGCTCCAATAGGGTTAAGTGTTAATCAGTGAGACTCCCACAGGATTCAGTGTTAATCAGTGAGACTCCCATAGGGTTCAGTGTTAATCAGTGAGACTCCCACAGGTTTCAGTGTTAATCAATGAGACTCCCACAGGTTTCAGTGTTAATCAATGAGACTCCCACAGGGTTCAGTTTTAATCAGTAAGACTCCCATAGGGTTCAGTGTTAATCAGTGAGACTCCCTCAGGGTTCAGTGTTAATCAGTGAGACTCCCATAGGGTTAAGTGTTAATCAGTGAGACTCCCATGGGGTTCAGTGTTAATCAGTGAGACTCCCATAGGGTTAAGTGTTAATCAGTGAGACTCCCATGGTGTTCAGTGTTAATCAGTGAGACTCCCATAGGCTTCAGTGGTAATCAGTGAGACTCCTACAGGGTTCAGTGTTAATCAGTGAGACTCCCACAAGGTTCAGGGTTAATCAGTGAGACTCCCACAGGGTTCAGTGTTAATCAGTAAGACTCCCATAGGGTTCAGTGTTAATCAGTGAGACTCCCTCAGGGTTCAGTGTTAATCAGTGAGACTCCCATAGGCTTCAGTGTTAATCAGTGAGACTCCCACAAGGTTCAGTGTTAATCAATGAGACTCCCACAGGGTTCAGTGTTAATCAGTGAGACTCCCACAGGGTTCAGTGTTAATCAGTAAGACTCCCTTAGGGTTCAGTGTTAATCAGTGAGACTCCCATGGGGTTCAGTGTTAATCAGTGAGACTCCCATAGGCTTCAGTGTTAATCAGTGAGACTCCCACAAGGTTCAGTGTTAATCAATGAGACTCCCACAGGGTTCAGTGTTAATCAGTGAGACTCCCACAGGGTTCAGTGTTAATCAGTAAGACTCCCTTAGGGTTCAGTGTTAATCAGTGAGACTCCCATAGGGTTCAGTGTTAATCAGTGAGACTCCCACAGGGTTCAGTGTTAATCAAGTGACACTCCCACAGTGTTCAGTGTTAATCAATGAGACTCCCACAGGGTTCAGTGTTAATGAGTGAGACTCCCATAGGGTTCAGTGTTAATCAGTGAGACACCCATAGGGGTCAGTGTTAATCAGTGAGACTCCCATAGGGTTCAGTGTAAATCAGTGAGACTCCCACAGGGTTCATGTGTTAATCAGTGAGACTCCCATAGGGTTCAGTGTTAATCAGTGAGACTCCCATAGGGTTCAGTGTTAATCAGTGAGACTCCCACAGGTTTCAGTGTTAATCAGTGAGACTCCCTCAGGGTTCAGTGTTAATCAGTGAGACTCCCTCAGGGTTCATGTGTTAATCAGTGAGACTCCCATAGGGTTCATTGTTAATCAGTGAGACTCCCACAGGATTCAGTGTTAATCATTGTGACTCCCACAGTGTTCGGTGTTAATCAGTGAGACTCCCACAGGGTTCAGTGTTAATCAGTAAGACTCCCTTAGGGTTCAGTGTTAATCAGTGAGACTCCCATAGGGTTCAGTGTTAATCAGTGAGACTCCCACAGGGTTCAGTGTTAATCAAGTGACACTCCCACAGTGTTCAGTGTTAATCAATGAGACTCCCACAGGGTTCAGTGTTAATGAGTGAGACTCCCATAGGGTTCAGTGTTAATCAGTAAGACTCCCATAGGGGTCAGTGTTAATCAGTGAGACTCCCATAGGGTTCAGTGTAAATCAGTGAGACTCCCACAGGGTTCATGTGTTAATCAGTGAGACTCCCATAGGGTTCAGTGTTAATCAATGAGACTCCCATAGGGTTCAGTGTTAATCAGTGAGACTCCCACAGGTTTCAGTGTTAATCAGTGAGACTCCCTCAGGGTTCAGTGTTAATCAGTGAGACTCCCTCAGGGTTCATGTGTTAATCAGTGAGACTCCCATAGGGTTCATTGTTAATCAGTGAGACTCCCACAGGATTCAGTGTTAATCATTGAGACTCCCACAGTGTTCGGTGTTAATCAGTGAGACTCCCACACTGTTCAGTGTTAATCAGTGAGACTCCCTCAGGGTTCAGTGTTAATCACTGAGACTCCCACAGGGTTCAGTGTTAATCAGTGAGACTCCCATAGGGTTCAGTGTTAATGGGTGAGAATCCCATAGAGTTCAGTGTTAATCAGTGAGACTCCCACAGGGTTCAGTGTTAATCAGTGAGACTCCCATAGGGTTCAGTGTTAATCAGTGAGACTCCCACAGGTTTCAGTGTTAATCAGTGAGACTCCAATAGGGTTAAGTGTTAATCAGTGAGACTCCCATAGGGTTCAGTGTTAATCAGTGAGACTCCCTTAGGGTTTCAGTGTTAATCAGTGAGGCTCCAATAGGGTTAAGTGTTAATCAGTGAGACTCCCACAGGGTTCAGTGTTAATCAGTGAGACTCCCATAGGGTTCAGTGTTAATCAGTGAGACTCCCATAGGGTTCAATGTTAATCAGTGAGACTCCCACAGGTTTCAGTGTTAATCAGTGAGACTCCAATAGGGTTAAGTGTTAATCAGTGAGACTCCCATAGGGTTCAGTGTTAATCACTGAGACTCCCTTAGGGTTTCAGTGTTAATCAGTGAGGCTCCAATAGGGTTAAGTGTTAATCAGTGAGACTCCCACAGGGTTCAGTGTTAATCAGTGAGACTCCCATAGGGTTCAGTGTTAATCAGTGAGACTCCCACAGGTTTCAGTGTTAATCAATGAGACTCCCACAGGTTTCAGTTTTAATCAGTAAGACTCCCATAGGGTTCAGTGTTAATCAGTGAGACTCCCTCAGGGTTCAGTGTTAATCAGTGAGACTCCCATAGGGTTAAGTGTTAATCAGTGAGACTCCCATGGGGTTCAGTGTTAATCAGTGAGACTCCCACAGGGTTCAGTGTTAATCAGTGAGACTCCCTTAGGGTTCAGTGTTAATCAGTGAGACTCCCTCAGGGTTCAGTGTTAATCAGTGAGACTCCCATAGGGTTAAGTGTTAATCAGTGAGACTCCCATGGGGTTCAGTGTTAATCAGTGAGGCTCCAATAGGGTTAAGTGTTAATCAGTGAGACTCCCACAGGGTTCAGTGTTAATCAGTGAGACTCCCATAGGGTTCAGTGTTAATCAGTGAGACTCCCACAGGTTTCAGTGTTAATCAATGAGACTCCCACAGGTTTCAGTGTTAATCAATGAGACTCCCACAGGGTTCAGTTTTAATCAGTAAGACTCCCATACGGTTCAGTGTTAATCAGTGAGACTCCCTCAGGGTTCACTGTTAATCAGTGAGACTCCCATAGGGTTAAGTGTTAATCAGTGAGACTCCCATGGGGTTCAGTGTTAATCAGTGAGACTCCCATAGGGTTAAGTGTTAATCAGTGAGACTCCCATGGGGTTCAGTGTTAATCAGTGAGACTCCCATAGGCTTCAGTGGTAATCAGTGAGACTCCTACAGGGTTCAGTGTTAATCAGTGAGACTCCCACAAGGTTCAGGGTTAATCAGTGAGACTCCCACAGGGTTCAGTGTTAATCAGTAAGACTCCCATAGGGTTCAGTGTTAATCAGTGAGACTCCCTCAGGGTTCAGTGTTAATCAGTGAGACTCCCATAGGGTTAAGTGTTAATCAGTGAGACTCCCATGGGGTTCAGTGTTAATCAGTGAGACTCCCATAGGCTTCAGTGTTAATCAGTGAGACTCCCACAAGGTTCAGTGTTAATCAGTGAGACTCCCATAGGGTTCAGTGTTAATGAGTGAGAATCCCATAGAGTTCAGTGTTAATCAGTGAGACTCCCACAGGGTTCAGTGTTAATCAGTGAGACTCCCATAGGGTTCAGTGTTAATCAGTGAGACTCCCACAGGTTTCAGTGTTAATCAGTGAGACTCCAATAGGGTTAAGTGTTAATCAGTGAGACTCCCATAGGGTTCAGTGTTAATCAGTGAGACTCCCTTAGGGTTTCAGTGTTAATCAGTGAGGCTCCAATAGGGTTAAGTGTTAATCAGTGAGACTCCCACAGGGTTCAGTGTTAATCAGTGAGACTCCCATAGGGTTCAGTGTTAATCAGTGAGACTCCCATAGGGTTCAATGTTAATCAGTGAGACTCCCACAGGTTTCAGTGTTAATCAGTGAGACTCCAATAGGGTTAAGTGTTAATCAGTGAGACTCCCATAGGGTTCAGTGTTAATCACTGAGACTCCCTTAGGGTTTCAGTGTTAATCAGTGAGGCTCCAATAGGGTTAAGTGTTAATCAGTGAGACTCCCACAGGGTTCAGTGTTAATCAGTGAGACTCCCATAGGGTTCAGTGTTAATCAGTGAGACTCCCACAGGTTTCAGTGTTAATCAATGAGACTCCCACAGGTTTCAGTTTTAATCAGTAAGACTCCCATAGGGTTCAGTGTTAATCAGTGAGACTCCCTCAGGGTTCAGTGTTAATCAGTGAGACTCCCATAGGGTTAAGTGTTAATCAGTGAGACTCCCATGGGGTTCAGTGTTAATCAGTGAGACTCCCACAGGGTTCAGTGTTAATCAGTGAGACTCCCTTAGGGTTCAGTGTTAATCAGTGAGACTCCCTCAGGGTTCAGTGTTAATCAGTGAGACTCCCATAGGGTTAAGTGTTAATCAGTGAGACTCCCATGGGGTTCAGTGTTAATCAGTGAGGCTCCAATAGGGTTAAGTGTTAATCAGTGAGACTCCCACAGGGTTCAGTGTTAATCAGTGAGACTCCCATAGGGTTCAGTGTTAATCAGTGAGACTCCCACAGGTTTCAGTGTTAATCAATGAGACTCCCACAGGTTTCAGTGTTAATCAATGAGACTCCCACAGGGTTCAGTTTTAATCAGTAAGACTCCCATACGGTTCAGTGTTAATCAGTGAGACTCCCTCAGGGTTCACTGTTAATCAGTGAGACTCCCATAGGGTTAAGTGTTAATCAGTGAGACTCCCATGGGGTTCAGTGTTAATCAGTGAGACTCCCATAGGGTTAAGTGTTAATCAGTGAGACTCCCATGGGGTTCAGTGTTAATCAGTGAGACTCCCATAGGCTTCAGTGGTAATCAGTGAGACTCCTACAGGGTTCAGTGTTAATCAGTGAGACTCCCACAAGGTTCAGGGTTAATCAGTGAGACTCCCACAGGGTTCAGTGTTAATCAGTAAGACTCCCATAGGGTTCAGTGTTAATCAGTGAGACTCCCTCAGGGTTCAGTGTTAATCAGTGAGACTCCCATAGGGTTAAGTGTTAATCAGTGAGACTCCCATGGGGTTCAGTGTTAATCAGTGAGACTCCCATAGGCTTCAGTGTTAATCAGTGAGACTCCCACAAGGTTCAGTGTTAATCAGTGAGACTCCCATAGGGTTCAGTGTTAATGAGTGAGAATCCCATAGAGTTCAGTGTTAATCAGTGAGACTCCCACAGGGTTCAGTGTTAATCAGTGAGACTCCCATAGGGTTCAGTGTTAATCAGTGAGACTCCCACAGGTTTCAGTGTTAATCAGTGAGACTCCAATAGGGTTAAGTGTTAATCAGTGAGACTCCCATAGGGTTCAGTGTTAATCAGTGAGACTCCCTTAGGGTTTCAGTGTTAATCAGTGAGGCTCCAATAGGGTTAAGTGTTAATCAGTGAGACTCCCACAGGGTTCAGTGTTAATCAGTGAGACTCCCATAGGGTTCAGTGTTAATCAGTGAGACTCCCATAGGGTTCAATGTTAATCAGTGAGACTCCCACAGGTTTCAGTGTTAATCAGTGAGACTCCAATAGGGTTAAGTGTTAATCAGTGAGACTCCCATAGGGTTCAGTGTTAATCACTGAGACTCCCTTAGGGTTTCAGTGTTAATCAGTGAGGCTCCAATAGGGTTAAGTGTTAATCAGTGAGACTCCCACAGGGTTCAGTGTTAATCAGTGAGACTCCCATAGGGTTCAGTGTTAATCAGTGAGACTCCCACAGGTTTCAGTGTTAATCAATGAGACTCCCACAGGTTTCAGTTTTAATCAGTAAGACTCCCATAGGGTTCAGTGTTAATCAGTGAGTCTCCCTCAGGGTTCAGTGTTAATCAGTGAGACTCCCGTAGGGTTAAGTGTTAATCAGTGAGACTCCCATGGGGTTCAGTGTTAATCAGTGAGACTCCCACAGGGTTCAGTGTTAATCAGTGAGACTCCCTTAGGGTTCAGTGTTAATCAGTGAGACTCCCTCAGGGTTCAGTGTTAATCAGTGAGACTCCCATAGGGTTAAGTGTTAATCAGTGAGACTCCCATGGGGTTCAGTGTTAATCAGTGAGGCTCCAATAGGGTTAAGTGTTAATCAGTGAGACTCCCACAGGGTTCAGTGTTAATCAGTGAGACTCCCATAGGGTTCAGTGTTAATCAGTGAGACTCCCACAGGTTTCAGTGTTAATCAATGAGACTCCCACAGGTTTCAGTGTTAATCAATGAGACTCCCACAGGGTTCAGTTTTAATCAGTAAGACTCCCATAGGGTTCAGTGTTAATCAGTGAGACTCCCTCAGGGTTCAGTGTTAATCAATGAGACTCCCATAGGGTTAAGTGTTAATCAGTGAGACTCCCATGGGGTTCAGTGTTAATCAGTAAGACTCCCATAGGGTTAAGTGTTAATCAGTGAGACTCCCATGGGGTTCAGTGTTAATCAGTGAGACTCCCATAGGCTTCAGTGGTAATCAGTGAGACTCCTACAGGGTTCAGTGTTAATCAGTGAGACTCCCACAAGGTTCAGGGTTAATCAGTGAGACTCCCACAGGGTTCAGTGTTAATCAGTAAGACTCCCATAGGGTTCAGTGTTAATCAGTGAGACTCCCTCAGGGTTCAGTGTTAATCAGTGAGACTCCCATAGGGTTAAGTGTTAATCAGTGAGACTCCCATGGGGTTCAGTGTTAATCAGTGAGACTCCCATAGGCTTCAGTGTTAATCAGTGAGACTCCCACAAGGTTCAGTGTTAATCAGTGAGACTCCCACAGGGTTCTGTGTTAATCAGTGAGACTCCCACAGGGTTCAGTGTTAATCAGTAAGACTCCCTTAGGGTTCAGTGTTAATCAGTGAGACTCCCATAGGGTTCAGTGTTAATCAGTGAGACTCCCACAGGGTTCAGCGTTAATCAAGTGACACTCCCACAGTGTTCAGTGTTAATCAATGAGACTCCCACAGGGTTCAGTGTTAATGAGTGAGACTCCCATAGGGTTCAGTGTTAATCAGTGAGACTCCCATAGGGGTCAGTGTTAATCAGTGAGACTCCCATAGGGTTCAGTGTAAATCAGTGAGACTCCCTCAGGGTTCAGTGTTAATCAGTGAGACTCCCATAGGGTTAAGTGTTAATCAGTGAGACTCCCATGGGGTTCAGTGTTAATCAGTGAGACTCCCATGGGGTTCAGTGTTAATCAGTGAGGCTCCAATAGGGTTAAGTGTTAATCAGTGAGACTCCCACAGGGTTCAGTGTTAATCAGTGAGACTCCCATAGGGTTCAGTGTTAATCAGTGAGACTCCCACAGGGTTCTGTGTTAATCAGTGAGACTCCCACAGGGTTCAGTGTTAATCAGTAAGACTCCCTTAGGGTTCAGTGTTAATCAGTGAGACTCCCATAGGGTTCAGTGTTAATCAGTGAGACTCCCACAGGGTTCAGCGTTAATCAAGTGACACTCCCACAGTGTTCAGTGTTAATCAATGAGACTCCCACAGGGTTCAGTGTTAATGAGTGAGACTCCCATAGGGTTCAGTGTTAATCAGTGAGACTCCCATAGGGGTCAGTGTTAATCAGTGAGACTCCCATAGGGTTCAGTGTAAATCAGTGAGACTCCCTCAGGGTTCAGTGTTAATCAGTGAGACTCCCATAGGGTTAAGTGTTAATCAGTGAGACTCCCATGGGGTTCAGTGTTAATCAGTGAGACTCCCATGGGGTTCAGTGTTAATCAGTGAGGCTCCAATAGGGTTAAGTGTTAATCAGTGAGACTCCCACAGGGTTCAGTGTTAATCAGTGAGACTCCCATAGGGTTCAGTGTTAATCAGTGAGACTCCCACAGGTTTCAGTGTTAATCAATGAGACTCCCACAGGTTTCAGTGTTAATCAATGAGACTCCCACAGGGTTCAGTTTTAATCAGTAAGACTCCCATACGGTTCAGTGTTAATCAGTGAGACTCCCTCAGCGTTCAGTGTTAATCAGTGAGACTCCCATAGGGTTAAGTGTTAATCAGTGAGACTCCCATGGGGTTCAGTGTTAATCAGTGAGACTCCCATAGGGTTAAGTGTTAATCAGTGAGACTCCCATGGGGTTCAGTGTTAATCAGTGAGACTCCCATAGGCTTCAGTGGTAATCAGTGAGACTCCTACAGGGTTCAGTGTTAATCAGTGAGACTCCCACAAGGTTCAGGGTTAATCAGTGAGACTCCCACAGGGTTCAGTGTTAATCAGTAAGACTCCCATAGGGTTCAGTGTTAATCAGTGAGACTCCCTCAGGGTTCAGTGTTAATCAGTGAGACTCCCACAGGTTTCAGTGTTAATCAATGAGACTCCCACAGGTTTCAGTGTTAATCAATGAGACTCCCACAGGGTTCAGTTTTAATCAGTAAGACTCCCATAGGGTTCAGTGTAAATCAGTGAGACTCCCTCAGGGTTCAGTGTTAATCAGTGAGACTCCCATAGGGTTAAGTGTTAATCAGTGAGACTCCCATGGGGTTCAGTGTTAATCAGTGAGACTCCCATGGGGTTCAGTGTTAATCAGTGAGGCTCCAATAGGGTTAAGTGTTAATCAGTGAGACTCCCACAGGGTTCAGTGTTAATCAGTGAGACTCCCATAGGGTTCAGTGTTAATCAGTGAGACTCCCACAGGTTTCAGTGTTAATCAATGAGACTCCCACAGGTTTCAGTGTTAATCAATGAGACTCCCACAGGGTTCAGTTTTAATCAGTAAGACTCCCATACGGTTCAGTGTTAATCAGTGAGACTCCCTCAGGGTTCAGTGTTAATCAGTGAGACTCCCATAGGGTTAAGTGTTAATCAGTGAGACTCCCATGGGGTTCAGTGTTAATCAGTGAGACTCCCATAGGGTTAAGTGTTAATCAGTGAGACTCCCATGGGGTTCAGTGTTAATCAGTGAGACTCCCATAGGCTTCAGTGGTAATCAGTGAGACTCCTACAGGGTTCAGTGTTAATCAGTGAGACTCCCACAAGGTTCAGGGTTAATCAGTGAGACTCCCACAGGGTTCAGTGTTAATCAGTAAGACTCCCATAGGGTTCAGTGTTAATCAGTGAGACTCCCTCAGGGTTCAGTGTTAATCAGTGAGACTCCCATAGGGTTAAGTGTTAATCAGTGAGACTCCCATGGGGTTCAGTGTTAATCAGTGAGACTCCCATAGGCTTCAGTGTTAATCAGTGAGACTCCCACAAGGTTCAGTGTTAATCAGTGAGACTCCCATAGGGTTCAGTGTTAATGAGTGAGAATCCCATAGAGTTCAGTGTTAATCAGTGAGACTCCCACAGGGTTCAGTGTTAATCAGTGAGACTCCCATAGGGTTCAGTGTTAATCAGTGAGACTCCCACAGGTTTCAGTGTTAATCAGTGAGACTCCAATAGGGTTAAGTGTTAATCAGTGAGACTCCCATAGGGTTCAGTGTTAATCAGTGAGACTCCCTTAGGGTTTCAGTGTTAATCAGTGAGGCTCCAATAGGGTTAAGTGTTAATCAGTGAGACTCCCACAGGGTTCAGTGTTAATCAGTGAGACTCCCATAGGGTTCAGTGTTAATCAGTGAGACTCCCATAGGGTTCAATGTTAATCAGTGAGACTCCCACAGGTTTCAGTGTTAATCAGTGAGACTCCAATAGGGTTAAGTGTTAATCAGTGAGACTCCCATAGGGTTCAGTGTTAATCACTGAGACTCCCTTAGGGTTTCAGTGTTAATCAGTGAGGCTCCAATAGGGTTAAGTGTTAATCAGTGAGACTCCCACAGGGTTCAGTGTTAATCAGTGAGACTCCCATAGGGTTCAGTGTTAATCAGTGAGACTCCCACAGGTTTCAGTGTTAATCAATGAGACTCCCACAGGTTTCAGTTTTAATCAGTAAGACTCCCATAGGGTTCAGTGTTAATCAGTGAGTCTCCCTCAGGGTTCAGTGTTAATCAGTGAGACTCCCGTAGGGTTAAGTGTTAATCAGTGAGACTCCCATGGGGTTCAGTGTTAATCAGTGAGACTCCCACAGGGTTCAGTGTTAATCAGTGAGACTCCCTTAGGGTTCAGTGTTAATCAGTGAGACTCCCTCAGGGTTCAGTGTTAATCAGTGAGACTCCCATAGGGTTAAGTGTTAATCAGTGAGACTCCCATGGGGTTCAGTGTTAATCAGTGAGGCTCCAATAGGGTTAAGTGTTAATCAGTGAGACTCCCACAGGGTTCAGTGTTAATCAGTGAGACTCCCATAGGGTTCAGTGTTAATCAGTGAGACTCCCACAGGTTTCAGTGTTAATCAATGAGACTCCCACAGGTTTCAGTGTTAATCAATGAGACTCCCACAGGGTTCAGTTTTAATCAGTAAGACTCCCATAGGGTTCAGTGTTAATCAGTGAGACTCCCTCAGGGTTCAGTGTTAATCAGTGAGACTCCCATAGGGTTAAGTGTTAATCAGTGAGACTCCCATGGGGTTCAGTGTTAATCAGTGAGACTCCCATAGGGTTAAGTGTTAATCAGTGAGACTCCCATGGGGTTCAGTGTTAATCAGTGAGACTCCCATAGGCTTCAGTGGTAATCAGTGAGACTCCTACAGGGTTCAGTGTTAATCAGTGAGACTCCCACAAGGTTCAGGGTTAATCAGTGAGACTCCCACAGGGTTCAGTGTTAATCAGTAAGACTCCCATAGGGTTCAGTGTTAATCAGTGAGACTCCCTCAGGGTTCAGTGTTAATCAGTGAGACTCCCATAGGGTTAAGTGTTAATCAGTGAGACTCCCATGGGGTTCAGTGTTAATCAGTGAGACTCCCATAGGCTTCAGTGTTAATCAGTGAGACTCCCACAAGGTTCAGTGTTAATCAGTGAGACTCCCACAGGGTTCAGTGTTAATCAGTGAGACTCCCACAGGGTTCAGTGTTAATCAGTAAGACTCCCTTAGGGTTCAGTGTTAATCAGTGAGACTCCCATAGGGTTCAGTGTTAATCAGTGAGACTCCCACAGGGTTCAGCGTTAATCAAGTGACACTCCCACAGTGTTCAGTGTTAATCAATGAGACTCCCACAGGGTTCAGTGTTAATGAGTGAGACTCCCATAGGGTTCAGTGTTAATCAGTGAGACTCCCATAGGGGTCAGTGTTAATCAGTGAGACTCCCATAGGGTTCAGTGTTAATCAGTGAGACTCCCATAGGCTTCAGTGTTAATCAGTGAGACTCCCACAAGGTTCAGTGTTAATCAGTGAGACTCCCACAGGGTTCAGTGTTAATCAGTGAGACTCCCACAGGGTTCAGTGTTAATCAGTAAGACTCCCTTAGGGTTCAGTGTTAATCAGTGAGACTCCCATAGGGTTCAGTGTTAATCAGTGAGACTCCCACAGGGTTCAGCGTTAATCAAGTGACACTCCCACAGTGTTCAGTGTTAATCAATGAGACTCCCACAGGGTTCAGTGTTAATGAGTGAGACTCCCATAGGGTTCAGTGTTAATCAGTGAGACTCCCATAGGGGTCAGTGTTAATCAGTGAGACTCCCATAGGGTTCAGTGTAAATCAGTGAGACTCCCACAGGGTTCATGTGTTAATCAGTGAGACTCCCATAGGGTTCAGTGTTAATCAATGAGACTCCCATAGGGTTCAGTGTTAATCAGTGAGACTCCCATAGGGGTCAGTGTTAATCAGTGAGACTCCCATAGGGTTCAGTGTAAATCAGTGAGACTCCCACAGGGTTCATGTGTTAATCAGTGAGACTCCCATAGGGTTCAGTGTTAATCAATGAGACTCCCATAGGGTTCAGTGTTAATCAGTGAGACTCCCACAGGTTTCAGTGTTAATCAGTGAGACTCCCTCAGGGTTCAGTGTTAATCAGTGAGACTCCCTCAGGGTTCATGTGTTAATCAGTGAGACTCCCATAGGGTTCATTGTTAATCAGTGAGACTCCCACAGGATTCAGTGTTAATCATTGAGACTCCCACAGTGTTCGGTGTTAATCAGTGAGACTCCCACACTGTTCAGTGTTAATCAGTGAGACTCCCTCAGGGTTCAGTGTTAATCACTGAGACTCCCATGGGGTTCAGTGTTAATCAGTGAGACTCCCACAGGGTTCAGTGTTAATCAGTGAGACTCCCTTAGGGTTCAGTGTTAATCAGTGAGACTCCCTCAGGGTTCAGTGTTAATCAGTGAGACTCCCATAGGGTTAAGTGTTAATCAGTGAGACTCCCATGGGGTTCAGTGTTAATCAGTGAGGCTCCAATAGGGTTAAGTGTTAATCAGTGAGACTCCCACAGGGTTCAGTGTTAATCAGTGAGACTCCCATAGGGTTCAGTGTTAATCAGTGAGACTCCCACAGGTTTCAGTGTTAATCAATGAGACTCCCACAGGTTTCAGTGTTAATCAATGAGACTCCCACAGGGTTCAGTTTTAATCAGTAAGACTCCCATAGGGTTCAGTGTTAATCAGTGAGACTCCCTCAGGGTTCAGTGTTAATCAGTGAGACTCCCATAGGGTTAAGTGTTAATCAGTGAGACTCCCATGGGGTTCAGTGTTAATCAGTGAGACTTCCATAGGGTTAAGTGTTAATCAGTGAGACTCCCATGGGGTTCAGTGTTAATCAGTGAGACTCCCATAGGCTTCAGTGGTAATCAGTGAGACTCCTACAGGGTTCAGTGTTAATCAGTGAGACTCCCACAAGGTTCAGGGTTAATCAGTGAGACTCCCACAGGGTTCAGTGTTAATCAGTAAGACTCCCATAGGGTTCAGTGTTAATCAGTGAGACTCCCTCAGGGTTCAGTGTTAATCAGTGAGACTCCCATAGGGTTAAGTGTTAATCAGTGAGACTCCCATGGGGTTCAGTGTTAATCAGTGAGACTCCCATAGGCTTCAGTGTTAATCAGTGAGACTCCCACAAGGTTCAGTGTTAATCAGTGAGACTCCCACAGGGTTCAGTGTTAATCAGTGAGACTCCCACAGGGTTCAGTGTTAATCAGTAAGACTCCCTTAGGGTTCAGTGTTAATCAGTGAGACTCCCATAGGGTTCAGTGTTAATCAGTGAGACTCCCACAGGGTTCAGTGTTAATCAAGTGACACTCCCACAGTGTTCAGTGTTAATCAATGAGACTCCCACAGGGTTCAGTGTTAATGAGTGAGACTCCCATAGGGTTCAGTGTTAATCAGTGAGACTCCCATAGGGGTCAGTGTTAATCAGTGAGACTCCCATAGGGTTCAGTGTAAATCAGTGAGACTCCCACAGGGTTCATGTGTTAATCAGTGAGACTCCCATAGGGTTCAGTGTTAATCAATGACACTCCCATAGGGTTCAGTGTTAATCAGTGAGACTCCCACAGGTTTCAGTGTTAATCAGTGAGACTCCCTCAGGGTTCAGTGTTAATCAGTGAGACTCCCTCAGGGTTCATGTGTTAATCAGTGAGACTCCCATAGGGTTCATTGTTAATCAGTGAGACTCCCACAGGATTCAGTGTTAATCATTGAGACTCCCACAGTGTTCGGTGTTAATCAGTGAGACTCCCACACTGTTCAGTGTTAATCAGTGAGACTCCCTCAGGGTTCAGTGTTAATCACTGAGACTCCCACAGGGTTCAGTGTTAATCAGTGAGACTCCCATAGGGTTCAGTGTTAACGAGTGAGAATCCCATAGAGTTGAGTGTTAATCAGTGAGACTCCCACAGGGTTCAGTGTTAATCAGTGAGACTCCCATGGGGTTCAGTGTTAATCAGTGAGACTCCCATAGGCTTCAGTGTTAATCAGTGAGACTCCCACAAGGTTCAGTGTTAATCAGTGAGACTCCCACAGGGTTCAGTGTTAATCAGTGAGACTCCCACAGGGTTCAGTGTTAATCAGTAAGACTCCCTTAGGGTTCAGTGTTAATCAGTGAGACTCCCATAGGGTTCAGTGTTAATCAGTGAGACTCCCACAGGGTTCAGTGTTAATCAGTGAGACTCCCACAGGGTTCAGTGTTAATCAGTAAGACTCCCTTAGGGTTCAGTGTTAATCAGTGAGACTCCCATAGGGTTCAGTGTTAATCAGTGAGACTCCCTCAGGGTTCAGTGTTAATCAGTGAGACTCCCATAGGGTTAAGTGTTAATCAGTGAGACTCCCATGGGGTTCAGTGTTAATCAGTGAGACTCCCATAGGCTTCAGTGTTAATCAGTGAGACTCCCACAAGGTTCAGTGTTAATCAGTGAGACTCCCATAGGGTTCAGTGTTAATGAGTGAGAATCCCATAGAGTTCAGTGTTAATCAGTGAGACTCCCACAGGGTTCAGTGTTAATCAGTGAGACTCCCATAGGGTTCAGTGTTAATCAGTGAGACTCCCACAGGTTTCAGTGTTAATCAGTGAGACTCCAATAGGGTTAAGTGTTAATCAGTGAGACTCCCATAGGGTTCAGTGTTAATCAGTGAGACTCCCTTAGGGTTTCAGTGTTAATCAGTGAGGCTCCAATAGCGTTAAGTGTTAATCAGTGAGACTCCCACAGGGTTCAGTGTTAATCAGTGAGACTCCCATAGGGTTCAGTGTTAATCAGTGAGACTCCCATAGGGTTCAATGTTAATCAGTGAGACTCCCACAGGTTTCAGTGTTAACCAGTGAGACTCCAATAGGGTTAAGTGTTAATCAGTGAGACTCCCATAGGGTTCAGTGTTAATCACTGAGACTCCCTTAGGGTTTCAGTGTTAATCAGTGAGGCTCCAATAGGGTTAAGTGTTAATCAGTGAGACTCCCATAGGGTTCAGTGTAAATCAGTGAGACTCCCACAGGGTTCATGTGTTAATCAGTGAGACTCCCATAGGGTTCAGTGTTAATCAATGAGACTCCCATAGGGTTCAGTGTTAATCAGTGAGACTCCCACAGGTTTCAGTGTTAATCAGTGAGACTCCCTCAGGGTTCATGTGTTAATCAGTGAGACTCCCATAGGGTTCATTGTTAATCAGTGAGACTCCCACAGGATTCAGTGTTAATCATTGAGACTCCCACAGTGTTCGGTGTTAATCAGTGAGACTCCCACACTGTTCAGTGTTAATCAGTGAGACTCCCTCAGGGTTCAGTGTTAATCACTGAGACTCCCATGGGGTTCAGTGTTAATCAGTGAGACTCCCACAGGGTTCAGTGTTAATCAGTGAGACTCCCTTAGGGTTCAGTGTTAATCAGTGAGACTCCCTCAGGGTTCAGTGTTAATCAGTGAGACTCCCATAGGGTTAAGTGTTAATCAGTGAGACTCCCATGGGGTTCAGTGTTAATCAGTGAGGCTCCAATAGGGTTAAGTGTTAATCAGTGAGACTCCCACAGGGTTCAGTGTTAATCAGTGAGACTCCCATAGGGTTCAGTGTTAATCAGTGAGACTCCCACAGGTTTCAGTGTTAATCAATGAGACTGCCACAGGTTTCAGTGTTAATCAATGAGACTCCCACAGGGTTCAGTTTTAATCAGTAAGACTCCCATAGGGTTCAGTGTTAATCAGTGAGACTCCCTCAGGGTTCAGTGTTAATCAGTGAGACTCCCATAGGGTTAAGTGTTAATCAGTGAGACTCCCATGGGGTTCAGTGTTAATCAGTGAGACTCCCATAGGGTTAAGTGTTAATCAGTGAGACTCCCATGGGGTTCAGTGTTAATCAGTGAGACTCCCATAGGCTTCAGTGGTAATCAGTGAGACTCCTACAGGGTTCAGTGTTAATCAGTGAGACTCCCACAAGGTTCAGGGTTAATCAGTGAGACTCCCACAGGGTTCAGTGTTAATCAGTAAGACTCCCATAGGGTCCAGTCTTAATCAGTGAGACTCCCTCAGGGTTCAGTGTTAATCAGTGAGACTCCCATAGGGTTAAGTGTTAATCAGTGAGACTCCCATGGGGTTCAGTGTTAATCAGTGAGACTCCCATAGGCTTCAGTGTTAATCAGTGAGACTCCAACAAGGTTCAGTGTTAATCAGTGAGACTCCCACAGGGTTCAGTGTTAATCAGTGAGACTCCCACAGGGGTCAGTGTTAATCAGTAAGACTCCCTTAGGGTTCAGTGTTAATCAGTGAGACTCCCATAGGGGTCAGTGTTAATCAGTGAGACTCCCATAGGGTTCAGTGTAAATCAGTGAGACTCCCACAGGGTTCATGTGTTAATCAGTGAGACTCCCATAGGGTTCAGTGTTAATCAATGAGACTCCCATAGGGTTCAGTGTTAATCAGTGAGACTCCCACAGGTTTCAGTGTTAATCAGTGAGACTCCCTCAGGGTTCAGTGTTAATCAGTGAGACTCCCTCAGGGTTCATGTGTTAATCAGTGAGACTCCCACAGGATTCAGTGTTAATCATTGAGACTCCCACAGTGTTCGGTGTTAATCAGTGAGACTCCCACACTGTTCAGTGTTAATCAGTGAGACTCCCTCAGGGTTCAGTGTTAATCACTGAGACTCCCACAGGGTTCAGTGTTAATCAGTGAGACTCCCATAGGGTTCAGTGTTAATGAGTGAGAATCCCATAGAGTTCAGTGTTAATCAGTGAGACTCCCACAGGGTTCAGTGTTAATCAGTGAGACTCCCATAGGGTTCAGTGTTAATCAGTGAGACTCCCACAGGTTTCAGTGTTAATCAGTGAGACTCCAATAGGGTTAAGTGTTAATCAGTGAGACTCCCATAGGGTTCAGTGTTAATCAGTGAGACTCCCTTAGGGTTTCAGTGTTAATCAGTGAGGCTCCAATAGGGTTGAGTGTTAATCAGTGAGACTCCCACAGGGTTCAGTGTTTATCAGTGAGACTCCCATAGGGTTCAGTGTCAATCAGTGAGACTCCCATAGGGTTCAGTGTTAATCAGTGAGACTCCCACAGGTTTCAGTGTTAATCAGTGAGACTCCAATAGGGTTAAGTGTTAATCAGTGAGACTCCCATAGGGTTCAGTGTTAATCAGTGAGACTCCCTTAGGGTTTCAGTGTTAATCAGTGAGGCTCCAATAGGGTTCAGTGTTAATCAGTGAGACTCCCATAGGGTTCAGTGTTAATCAGTGAGACTCTCACAGGTTTCAGTGTTAATCAATGAGACTCCCACAGGTTTCAGTGTTAATCAATGAGACTCCCACAGGGTTCAGTTTTAATCAGTAAGACTCCCATAGGGTTCAGTGTTAATCAGTGAGACTCCCTCAGGGTTCAGTGTTAATCAGTGAGACTCCCATGGGGTTCAGTGTTAATCAGTGAGACTCCCACAGGGTTCAGTGTTAATCAGTGAGACTCCCTTAGGGTTCAGTGTTAATCAAGTGACACTCCCACAGTGTTCAGTGTTAATCAATGAGACTCCCACAGGGTTCAGTGTTAATGAGTGAAACTCCCATAGGGTTCAGTGTTAATCAGTGAGACTCCCATAGGGGTCAGTGTTAATCAGTGAGACTCCCACAGGGTTCATGTGTTAATCAGTGAGACTCCCATAGGGTTCAGTGTTAATCAATGAGACTCCCATAGGGTTCAGTGTTAATCAGTGAGACTCCCACAGGTTTCAGTGTTAATCAGTGAGACTCCCTCAGGGTTCAGTGTTAATCAGTGAGACTCCCTCAGGGTTCATGTGTTAATCAGTGAGACTCCCATAGGGTTCATTGTTAATCAGTGAGACTCCCACAGGATTCAGTGTTAATCATTGAGACTCCCACAGTGTTCGGTGTTAATCAGTGAGACTCCCACACTGTTCAGTGTTAATCAGTGAGACTCCCTCAGGGTTCAGTGTTAATCACTGAGACTCCCACAGGGTTCAGTGTTAATCAGTGAGACTCCCATAGGGTTCAGTGTTAATGAGTGAGAATCCCATAGAGTTCAGTGTTAATCAGTGAGACTCCCACAGGGTTCAGTGTTAATCAGTGAGACTCCCATAGAGTTCAGTGTTAATCAGTGAGACTCCCACAGGTTTCAGTGTTAATCAGTGAGACTCCAATAGGGTTAAGTGTTAATCAGTGAGACTCCCATAGGGTTCAGTGTTAATCAGTGAGACTCCCTTAGGGTTTCAGTGTTAATCAGTGAGGCTCCAATAGGGTTGTGTTAATCAGTGAGACTCCCACAGGGTTCAGTGTTAATCAGTGAGACTCCCATAGGGTTCAGTGTTAATCAGTGAGACTCCCATAGGGTTCAGTGTTAATCAGTGAGACTCCCACAGGTTTCAGTGTTAATCAGTGAGACTCCAATAGGGTTAAGTGTTAATCAGTGAGACTCCCATAGGGTTCAGTGTTAATCAGTGAGACTCCCTTAGGGTTTCAGTGTTAATCAGTGAGGCTCCAATAGGGTTAAGTGTTAATCAGTGAGACTCCCACAGGGTTCAGTGTTAATCAGTGAGACTCCCATAGGGTTCAGTGTTAATCAGTGAGACTCCCACAGGTTTCAGTGTTAATCAATGAGACTCCCACAGGTTTCAGTGTTAATCAATGAGACTCCCACAGGGTTCAGTTTTAATCAGTAAGACTCCCATAGGGTTCAGTGTTAATCAGTGAGACTCCCTCAGGGTTCAGTGTTAATCAGTGAGACTCCCATGGGGTTCAGTGTTAATCAGTGAGACTCCCACAGGGTTCAGTGTTAATCAGTGAGACTCCCTTAGGGTTCAGTGTTAATCAGTGAGACTCCCTCAGGGTTCAGTGTTAATCAGTGGGACTCCCATAGGGTTAAGTGTTAATCAGTGAGACTCCCATGGGGTTCAGTGTTAATCAGTGAGGCTCCAATAGGGTTAAGTGTTAATCAGTGAGACTCCCACAGGTTTCAGTGTTAATCAATGAGACTCCCACAGGTTTCAGTGTTAATCAATGAGACTCCCACAGGGTTCAGTTTTAATCAGTAAGACTCCCATAGGGTTCAGTGTTAATCAGTGAGACTCCCCTGGGGTTCAGTGTTAATCAGTGAGACTCCCATGGGGTTCAGTGTTAATCAGTGAGGCTCCCATAGGCTTCAGTGGTAATCAGTGAGACTCCCACAGGTTTCAGTGTTAATCAGTGAGACTCCAATAGGGTTAAGTGTTAATCAGTGAGACTCCCACAGGGTTCAGTGTTAATCAGTGAGACTCCCTTAGGGTTCAGTGTTAATCAGTGTGACTCCCACAGGATTCAGTGTTAATCAGTGAGACTCCCACAGGTTTCAGTGTTAATCAGTGAGACTCTCACAGGGTTCAGTGTTAATCATTGAGACTCCCTCAGGGTTCATTTGTTAATCAGTGAGACTCCCATAGGGTTCATTGTCAATCAGTGAGACTCCCACAGGATTCAGTGTTAATCATTGAGACTCCCACAGTGCTCGGTGTTAATCAGTGAGAATCCCATACTGTTCAGTGTTAATCAGTGAGACTCCCATAGGGTTCAGTGTTAATCAGTGAGACTCCCACAGGGTTCATGTGTTAATCAGTGAGACTCCCATAGGGTTCAGTGTTAATCAATGAGACTCCCATAGGGTTCAGTGTTAATCAGTGAGACTCCCACAGGTTTCAGTGTTAATCAGTGAGACTCCCTCAGGGTTCAGTGTTAATCAGTGAGACTCCCTCAGGGTTCATGTGTTAATCAGTGAGACTCCCATAGGGTTCATTGTTAATCAGTGAGACTCCCACAGGATTCAGTGTTAATCATTGAGACTCCCACAGTGTTCGGTGTTAATCAGTGAGACTCCCACACTGTTCAGTGTTAATCAGTGAGACTCCCTCAGGGTTCAGTGTTAATCACTGAGACTCCCACAGGGTTCAGTGTTAATCAGTGAGACTCCCATAGGGTTCAGTGTTAATGAGTGAGAATCCCATAGAGTTCAGTGTTAATCAGTGAGACTCCCACAGGGTTCAGTGTTAATCAGTGAGACTCCCATAGAGTTCAGTGTTAATCAGTGAGACTCCCACAGGTTTCAGTGTTAATCAGTGAGACTCCAATAGGGTTAAGTGTTAATCAGTGAGACTCCCATAGGGTTCAGTGTTAATCAGTGAGACTCCCTTAGGGTTTCAGTGTTAATCAGTGAGGCTCCAATAGGGTTGTGTTAATCAGTGAGACTCCCACAGGGTTCAGTGTTAATCAGTGAGACTCCCATAGGGTTCAGTGTTAATCAGTGAGACTCCCATAGGGTTCAGTGTTAATCAGTGAGACTCCCACAGGTTTCAGTGTTAATCAGTGAGACTCCAATAGGGTTAAGTGTTAATCAGTGAGACTCCCATAGGGTTCAGTGTTAATCAGTGAGACTCCCTTAGGGTTTCAGTGTTAATCAGTGAGGCTCCAATAGGGTTAAGTGTTAATCAGTGAGACTCCCACAGGGTTCAGTGTTAATCAGTGAGACTCCCATAGGGTTCAGTGTTAATCAGTGAGACTCCCACAGGTTTCAGTGTTAATCAATGAGACTCCCACAGGTTTCAGTGTTAATCAATGAGACTCCCACAGGGTTCAGTTTTAATCAGTAAGACTCCCATAGGGTTCAGTGTTAATCAGTGAGACTCCCTCAGGGTTCAGTGTTAATCAGTGAGACTCCCATGGGGTTCAGTGTTAATCAGTGAGACTCCCACAGGGTTCAGTGTTAATCAGTGAGACTCCCTTAGGGTTCAGTGTTAATCAGTGAGACTCCCTCAGGGTTCAGTGTTAATCAGTGAGACTCCCATAGGGTTAAGTGTTAATCAGTGAGACTCCCATGGGGTTCAGTGTTAATCAGTGAGGCTCCAATAGGGTTAAGTGTTAATCAGTGAGACTCCCACAGGTTTCAGTGTTAATCAATGAGACTCCCACAGGTTTCAGTGTTAATCAATGAGACTCCCACAGGGTTCAGTTTTAATCAGTAAGACTCCCATAGGGTTCAGTGTTAATCAGTGAGACTCCCCTGGGGTTCAGTGTTAATCAGTGAGACTCCCTTGCGGTTCAGTGTTAATCAGTGAGGCTCCCATAGGCTTCAGTGGTAATCAGTGAGACTCCCACAGGTTTCAGTGTTAATCAGTGAGACTCCAATAGGGTTAAGTGTTAATCAGTGAGACTCCCACAGGGTTCAGTGTTAATCAGTGAGACTCCCTTAGGGTTCAGTGTTAATCAGTGTGACTCCCACAGGATTCAGTGTTAATCAGTGAGACTCCCACAGGTTTCAGTGTTAATCAGTGAGACTCTCACAGGGTTCAGTGTTAATCATTGAGACTCCCTCAGGGTTCATTTGTTAATCAGTGAGACTCCCATAGGGTTCATTGTCAATCAGTGAGACTCCCACAGGATTCAGTGTTAATCATTGAGACTCCCACAGTGCTCGGTGTTAATCAGTGAGAATCCCATACTGTTCAGTGTTAATCAGTGAGACTCCCATAGGGTTCAGTGTTAATCAGTGAGACTCCCACAGGGTTCATGTGTTAATCAGTGAGACTCCCATAGGGTTCAGTGTTAATCAATGAGACTCCCATAGGGTTCAGTGTTAATCAGTGAGACTCCCACAGGTTTCAGTTTTAATCAGTGAGACTCCCTCAGGGTTCAGTGTTAATCAGTGAGACTCCCTCAGGGTTCATGTGTTAATCAGTGAGACTCCCATAGGGTTCATTGTTAATCAGTGAGACTCCCACAGGATTCAGTGTTAATCATTGAGACTCCCACAGTGTTCGGTGTTAATCAGTGAGACTCCCACACTGTTCAGTGTTAATCAGTGAGACTCCCTCAGGGTTCAGTGTTAATCACTGAGACTCCCACAGGGTTCAGTGTTAATCAGTGAGACTCCCATAGGGTTCAGTGTTAATGAGTGAGAATCCCATAGAGTTCAGTGTTAATCAGTGAGACTCCCACAGGGTTCAGTGTTAATCAGTGAGACTCCCATAGAGTTCAGTGTTAATCAGTGAGACTCCCACAGGTTTCAGTGTTAATCAGTGAGACTCCAATAGGGTTAAGTGTTAATCAGTGAGACTCCCATAGGGTTCAGTGTTAATCAGTGAGACTCCCTTAGGGTTTCAGTGTTAATCAGTGAGGCTCCAATAGGGTTGTGTTAATCAGTGAGACTCCCACAGGGTTCAGTGTTAATCAGTGAGACTCCCATAGGGTTCAGTGTTAATCAGTGAGACTCCCATAGGGTTCAGTGTTAATCAGTGAGACTCCCACAGGTTTCAGTGTTAATCAGTGAGACTCCAATAGGGTTAAGTGTTAATCAGTGAGACTCCCAAAGGGTTCAGTGTTAATCAGTGAGACTCCCTTAGGGTTTCAGTGTTAATCAGTGAGGCTCCAATAGGGTTAAGTGTTAATCAGTGAGACTCCCACAGGGTTCAGTGTTAATCAGTGAGACTCCCATAGGGTTCAGTGTTAATCAGTGAGACTCCCACAGGTTTCAGTGTTAATCAATGAGACTCCCACAGGTTTCAGTGTTAATCAATGAGACTCCCACAGGGTTCAGTTTTAATCAGTAAGACTCCCATAGGGTTCAGTGTTAATCAGTGAGACTCCCTCAGGGTTCAGTGTTAATCAGTGAGACTCCCATGGGGTTCAGTGTTAATCAGTGAGACTCCCACAGGGTTCAGTGTTAATCAGTGAGACTCCCTTAGGGTTCAGTGTTAATCAGTGAGACTCCCTCAGGGTTCAGTGTTAATCAGTGAGACTCCCATAGGGTTAAGTGTTAATCAGTGAGACTCCCATGGGGTCAGTGTTAATCAGTGAGGCTCCAATAGGGTTAAGTGTTAATCAGTGAGACTCCCACAGGTTTCAGTGTTAATCAATGAGACTCCCACAGGTTTCAATGTTAATCAATGAGACTCCCACAGGGTTCAGTTTTAATCAGTAAGACTCCCATAGGGTTCAGTGTTAATCAGTGAGACTCCCCTGGGGTTCAGTGTTAATCAGTGAGACTCCCTTGCGGTTCAGTGTTAATCAGTGAGGCTCCCATAGGCTTCAGTGGTAATCAGTGAGACTCCCACAGGTTTCAGTGTTAATCAGTGAGACTCCAATAGGGTTAAGTGTTAATCAGTGAGACTCCCACAGGGTTCAGTGTTAATCAGTGAGACTCCCTTAGGGTTCAGTGTTAATCAGTGTGACTCCCACAGGATTCAGTGTTAATCAGTGAGACTCCCACAGGTTTCAGTGTTAATCAGTGAGACTCTCACAGGGTTCAGTGTTAATCATTGAGACTCCCTCAGGGTTCATTTGTTAATCAGTGAGACTCCCATAGGGTTCATTGTCAATCAGTGAGACTCCCACAGGATTCAGTGTTAATCATTGAGACTCCCACAGTGCTCGGTGTTAATCAGTGAGAATCCCATACTGTTCAGTGTTAATCAGTGAGACTCCCATAGGGTTCAGTGTTAATCAGTGAGACTCCCACAGGGTTCAGTGTTAATCATTGAGACTCCCATAGGGTTCAGTGTTAATCAATGAGACTCCCATATGGTTCAGTGTTAATCAGTGAGACGCCCACAGGGTTCAGTGTTAATCAGTGAGACTCCCACAGGGTTCAGTGTTAATCAGTGAGACTCCCTCAGGGTTCACTGTTAATCAGTGAGACTCCCATAGGGTTCAGTGTTAATCAGTGAGACTACCATAGGGTTCAGTGTAAATCAGTGAGACTCCCACAGGGTCCATGTGTTAATCAGTGAGACTCCCATAGGGTTCAGTGTTAATCAATGAGACTCCCACTGGGTTCAGTGTTAATCAGTGAGACTCCCACAGGCTTCAGTGTTAATCAGTGAGACTCCCACAGGGTTCAGTGTTAATCAGTGAGACTCCCACAGGGTTCAGTGTTAATCAGTGAGACTCCCACAGGGTTCAGTGTCAATCAGTGAGACTCCCACAGGGTTCAGTGTTAATCAAGTGAGACTCCCACAGTGTTCAGTGTTAATCAGTGAGACTCCCATAGGGTTCAGTGTTAATCAGTGAGACTCCCACAGGGTTCAGTGTTAATCAGTGAGACTCGCACAGTGTGCAGTGTTAATCATTGAGACTCCCACAGGGTTCAGTGTTAATCACTGAGACTCCCACAGGGTTCAGTGTTAATCAGTGAGACTCCCATAGGGTTCAGTGTTAATCAGTGAGAATCCCATAGGGTTCAGTGTTAATCAGTGAGACTTCCACAGGGTTCAGTGTTAATCAGTGAGACTCCCACAGGGTTCATTGTTAATCAGTGAGACTCCCACAGGGTTCAGTGTTAATCAGTGAGACTCCCATAGGGTTCATTGTTAATCAGTGAGACTCCCACAGGGTTCAGTGTTAATCAGTGAGACTCCCATAGGGTTCAGTGTTAATCAGTGAGACTCCCTTAGGGTTTCAGTGTTAATCAGTGAGGCTCCAATAGGGTTAAGTGTTAATCAGTGAGACTCCCACAGGGTTCAGTGTTAATCAGTGAGACTCCCATAGGGTTCAGTGTTAATCAGTGAGACTCCCACAGATTTCAGTGTTAATCAATGAGACTCCCACAGGTTTCAGTTTTAATCAGTAAGACTCCCATAGGGTTCAGTGTTAATCAGTGAGACTCCCTCAGGGTTCAGTGTTAATCAGTGAGACTCCCATAGGGTTAAGTGTTAATCAGTGAGACTCCCATGGGGTTCAGTGTTAATCAGTGAGACTCCCACAGGGTTCAGTGTTAATCAGTGTGACTCCCTTAGGGTTCAGTGTTAATCAGTGAGACTCCCTCAGGGTTCAGTGTTAATCAGTGAGACTCCCATAGGGTTAAGTGTTAATCAGTGAGACTCCCATGGGGTTCAGTGTTAATCAGTGAGGCTCCAATAGGGTTAAGTGTTAATCAGTGAGACTCCCACAGGGTTCAGTGTTAATCAGTGAGACTCCCATAGGGTTCAGTGTTAATCAGTGAGACTCCCACAGGTTTCAGTGTTAATCAATGAGACTCCCACAGGTTTCAGTGTTAATCAATGAGACTCCCATAGGGTTCAGTGTTAATCAATGAGACTCCCATATGGTTCAGTGTTAATCAGTGAGACGCCCACAGGGTTCAGTGTTAATCAGTGAGACTCCCACAGGGTTCAGTGTTAATCAGTGAGACTCCCTCAGGGTTCACTGTTAATCAGTGAGACTCCCATAGGGTTCAGTGTTAATCAGTGAGACTCCCATAGGGTTCAGTGTAAATCAGTGAGATTCCCACAGGGTCCATGTGTTAATCAGTGAGACTCCCATAGGGTTCAGTGTTAATCAATGAGACTCCCATAGGGTTCAGTGTTAATCAGTGAGACTCCTACAGGCTTCAGTGTTAATCAGTGAGACTCCCACAGGGTTCAGTGTTAATCAGTGAGACTCCCACAGGGTTCAGTGTTAATCAGTGAGACTCCCACAGGGTTCAGTGTCAATCAGTGAGACTCCCACAGGGTTCAGTGTTAATCAAGTGAGACTCCCACAGTGTTCAGTGTTAATCAGTGAGACTCCCATAGGGTTCAGTGTTAATCAGTGAGACTCCCACAGGGTTCAGTGTTAATCAGTGAGACTCCCTTAGGGTTCAGTGTTAATCAGTGAGACTCCCTCAGGGTTCAGTGTTAATCAGTGAGACTCCCATAGGGTTAAGTGTTAATCAGTGAGACTCCCATGGGGTTCAGTGTTAATCAGTGAGGCTCCAATAGGGTTAAGTGTTAATCAGTGAGACTCCCACAGGTTTCAGTGTTAATCAATGAGACTCCCACAGGTTTCAGTGTTAATCAATGAGACTCCCACAGGGTTCAGTTTTAATCAGTAAGACTCCCATAGGGTTCAGTGTTAATCAGTGAGACTCCCCTGGGGTTCAGTGTTAATCAGTGAGACTCCCTTGCGGTTCAGTGTTAATCAGCGAGGCTCCCATAGGCTTCAGTGGTAATCAGTGAGCCTCCCACAGGTTTCAGTGTTAATCAGTGAGACTCCAATAGGGTTAAGTGTTAATCAGTGAGACTCCCACAGGGTTCAGTGTTAATCAGTGAGACTCCCTTAGGGTTCAGTGTTAATCAGTGTGACTCCCACAGGATTCAGTGTTAATCAGTGAGACTCCCACAGGTTTCAGTGTTAATCAGTGAGACTCTCACAGGGTTCAGTGTTAATCATTGAGACTCCCTCAGGGTTCATTTGTTAATCAGTGAGACTCCCATAGGGTTCATTGTCAATCAGTGAGACTCCCACAGGATTCAGTGTTAATCATTGAGACTCCCACAGTGCTCGGTGTTAATCAGTGAGAATCCCATACTGTTCAGTGTTAATCAGTGAGACTCCCATAGGGTTCAGTGTTAATCAGTGAGACTCCCACAGGGTTCAGTGTTAATCATTGAGACTCCCATAGGGTTCAGTGTTAATCAATGAGACTCCCATATGGTTCAGTGTTAATCAGTGAGACGCCCACAGGGTTCAGTGTTAATCAGTGAGACTCCCACAGGGTTCAGTGTTAATCAGTGAGACTCCCTCAGGGTTCACTGTTAATCAGTGAGACTCCCATAGGGTTCAGTGTTAATCAGTGAGACTCCCATAGGGTTCAGTGTAAATCAGTGAGACTCCCACAGGGTCCATGTGTTAATCAGTGAGACTCCCATAGGGTTCAGTGTTAATCAATGAGACTCCCACTGGGTTCAGTGTTAATCAGTGAGACTCCCACAGGCTTCAGTGTTAATCAGTGAGACTCCCACAGGGTTCAGTGTTAATCAGTGAGACTCCCACAGGGTTCAGTGTTAATCAGTGAGACTCCCACAGGGTTCAGTGTCAATCAGTGAGACTCCCACAGGGTTCAGTGTTAATCAAGTGAGACTCCCACAGTGTTCAGTGTTAATCAGTGAGACTCCCATAGGGTTCAGTGTTAATCAGTGAGACTCCCACAGGGTTCAGTGTTAATCAGTGAGACTCGCACAGTGTGCAGTGTTAATCATTGAGACTCCCACAGGGTTCAGTGTTAATCACTGAGACTCCCACAGGGTTCAGTGTTAATCAGTGAGACTCCCATAGGGTTCAGTGTTAATCAGTGAGAATCCCATAGGGTTCAGTGTTAATCAGTGAGACTTCCACAGGGTTCAGTGTTAATCAGTGAGACTCCCACAGGGTTCATTGTTAATCAGTGAGACTCCCACAGGGTTCAGTGTTAATCAGTGAGACTCCCATAGGGTTCATTGTTAATCAGTGAGACTCCCACAGGGTTCAGTGTTAATCAGTGAGACTCCCATAGGGTTCAGTGTTAATCAGTGAGACTCCGTTAGGGTTTCAGTGTTAATCAGTGAGGCTCCAATAGGGTTAAGTGTTAATCAGTGAGACTCCCACAGGGTTCAGTGTTAATCAGTGAGACTCCCATAGGGTTCAGTGTTAATCAGTGAGACTCCCACAGGTTTCAGTGTTAATCAATGAGACTCCCACAGGTTTCAGTTTTAATCAGTAAGACTCCCATAGGGTTCAGTGTTAATCAGTGAGACTCCCTCAGGGTTCAGTGTTAATCAGTGAGACTCCCATAGGGTTAAGTGTTAATCAGTGAGACTCCCATGGGGTTCAGTGTTAATCAGTGAGACTCCCACAGGGTTCAGTGTTAATCAGTGTGACTCCCTTAGGGTTCAGTGTTAATCAGTGAGACTCCCTCAGGGTTCAGTGTTAATCAGTGAGACTCCCATAGGGTTAAGTGTTAATCAGTGAGACTCCCATGGGGTTCAGTGTTAATCAGTGAGGCTCCAATAGGGTTAAGTGTTAATCAGTGAGACTCCCACAGGGTTCAGTGTTAATCAGTGAGACTCCCATAGGGTTCAGTGTTAATCAGTGAGACTCCCACAGGTTTCAGTGTTAATCAATGAGACTCCCACAGGTTTCAGTGTTAATCAATGAGACTCCCATAGGGTTCAGTGTTAATCAATGAGACTCCCATATGGTTCAGTGTTAATCAGTGAGACGCCCACAGGGTTCAGTGTTAATCAGTGAGACTCCCACAGGGTTCAGTGTTAATCAGTGAGACTCCCTCAGGGTTCACTTAATCAGTGAGACTCCCATAGGGTTCAGTGTTAATCAGTGAGACTCCCATAGGGTTCAGTGTAAATCAGTGAGATTCCCACAGGGTCCATGTGTTAATCAGTGAGACTCCCATAGGGTTCAGTGTTAATCAATGAGACTCCCATAGGGTTCAGTGTTAATCAGTGAGACTCCTACAGGCTTCAGTGTTAATCAGTGAGACTCCCACAGGGTTCAGTGTTAATCAGTGAGACTCCCACAGGGTTCAGTGTTAATCAGTGAGACTCCCACAGGGTTCAGTGTCAATCAGTGAGACTCCCACAGGGTTCAGTGTTAATCAAGTGAGACTCCCACAATGTTCAGTGTTAATCAGTGAGACTCCCATAGGGTTCAGTGTTAATCAGTGAGACTCCCACAGGGTTCAGTGTTAATCAGTGAGACTCCCACAGTGTGCAGTGTTAATCAGTGAGACTCCCACAGTGTTCAGTCTTAATCAGTGAGACTCCCATAGGGTTCAGTGTTAATCACTGAGACTCCCACAGGGTTCAGTGTTAATCAGTGAGACTCCCATAGGGTTCAGTGTTAATCAGTGAGAATCCCATAGGGTTCAGTGTTAATCAGTGAGACTTCCACAGGGTTCAGTGTTAATCAGTGAGACTCCCACAGGGTTCATTGTTAATCAGTGAGACTCCCACAGGGTTCAGTGTTAATCAGTGAGACTCCCATAGGGTTCATTGTTAATCAGTGAGACTCCCACAGGGTTCAGTGTTAATCAGTGAGACTCCCATAGGGTTCAGTGTTAATCAGTGAGACTCCCTTAGGGTTTCAGTGTTAATCAGTGAGGCTCCAATAGGGTTAAGTGTTAATCAGTGAGACTCCCACAGGGTTCAGTGTTAATCAGTGAGACTCCCATAGGGTTCAGTGTTAATCAGTGAGACTCCCACAGGTTTCAGTGTTAATCAATGAGACTCCCACAGGTTTCAGTTTTAATCAGTAAGACTCCCATAGGGTTCAGTGTTAATCAGTGAGACTCCCTCAGGGTTCACTGTTAATCAGTGAGACTCCCATAGGGTTAAGTGTTAATCAGTGAGACTCTCATGGGGTTCAGTGTTAATCAGTGAGACTCCCACAGGGTTCAGTGTTAATCAGTGTGACTCCCTTAGGGTTCAGTGTTAATCAGTGAGACTCCCTCAGGGTTCAGTGTTAATCAGTGAGACTCCCATAGGGTTAAGTGTTAATCAGTGAGACTCCCATGGGGTTCAGTGTTAATCAGTGAGGCTCCAATAGGGTTAAGTGTTAATCAGTGAGACTCCCATAGGGTTCAGTGTTAATCAGTGAGACTCCCACAGGTTTCAGTGTTAATCAATGAGACTCCCACAGGTTTCAGTGTTAATCAATGAGACTCCCACAGGGTTCAGTTTTAATCAGTAAGACTCCCATAGGGTTCAGTGTTAATCAGTGAGACTCCCTCAGGGTTCAGTGTTAATCAGTGAGACTCCCATAGGGTTAAGTGTTAATCAGTGAGACTCCCATGGGGTTCAGTGTTAATCAGTGAGACTCCCATAGGGTTAAGTGTTAATCAGTGAGACTCCCATGGGGTTCAGTGTTAATCAGTGAGACTCCCATAGGTTTCAGTGGTAATCAGTGAGACTCCCACAGGGTTCAGTGTTAATCAGTGAGACTCCCACAGGGTTCAGGGTTAATCAGTGAGACTCCCACAGCGTTCAGTGTTAATCAGTAAAACTCCCATAGGGTTCAGTGTTAATCAGTGAGACTCCCTCAGGGTTCAGTGTTAATCAGTGAGACTCCCATAGGGTTAAGTGTTAATCAGTGAGACTCCCATAGGGTTCAGTGTTAATCAGTGAGACTCCCTTAGGGTTTCAGTGTTAATCAGTGAGGCTCCAATAGGGTTAAGTATTAATCAGTGAGACTCCCACAGGGTTAAGTGTTAATCAGTGAGACTCCCATAGGGTTCAGTGTTAATCAGTGAGACTCCCTTAGGGTTTCAGTGTTAATCAGTGAGGCTCCAATAGGGTTAAGTATTAATCAGTGAGACTCCCACAGGGTTCAGTGTTAATCAGTGAGACTACCATAGGGTTCAGTGTTAATCAGTGAGACTCCCTTAGGGTTTCAGTGTTAATCAGTGAGGCTCCAATAGGGTTAAGTGTTAATCAGTGAGACTCCCACAGGGTTCAGTGTTAATCAGTGAGACTCCCATAGGGTTCAGTGTTAATCAGTGAGACTCCCACAGGTTTCAGTGTTAATCAATGAGACTCCCACAGGGTTCAGTTTTAATCAGTGAGACTCCTTCAGGGTTCAGTGTTAATCAGTGAGACTCCCATAGGGTTAAGTGTTAATCAGTGAGACTCCCATGGGGTTCAGTGTTAATCAATGAGACTCCCACAGGGTTCAGTGTTAATCAGTGAGACT
This sequence comes from Petromyzon marinus, assembly GCF_048934315.1. Classification (NCBI taxonomy): domain Eukaryota; kingdom Metazoa; phylum Chordata; class Hyperoartia; order Petromyzontiformes; family Petromyzontidae; genus Petromyzon; species Petromyzon marinus. The sequence continues at coordinate 3,169,695 of NW_027423612.1, forward strand.
CCCTTAGGGTTCAGTGTTAATCAGTGTGACTCCCTTAGGGTTCAGTGTTAATCAGTGAGACTCCCTCAGGGTTCAGTGTTAATCAGTGAGACTCCCATAGGGTTAAGTGTTAATCAGTGAGACTCCCATGGGGTTCAGTGTTAATCAGTGAGGCTCCAATAGGGTTAAGTGTTAATCAGTGAGACTCCCACAGGGTTCAGTGTTAGTCAGTGAGACTCCCATAGGGTTCAGTGTTAATCAGTGAGACTCCCACAGGTTTCAGTGTTAATCAATGAGACTCCCACAGGTTTCAGTGTTAATCAATGAGACTCCCACAGGGTTCAGTTTTAATCAGTAAGACTCCCATAGGGTTCAGTGTTAATCAGTGAGACTCCCTCAGGGTTCAGTGTTAATCAGTGAGACTCCCATAGGGTTAAGTGTTAATCAGTGAGACTCCAATGGGGTTCAGTGTTAATAAGTGAGACTCCCATAGGGTTAAGTGTTAATCAGTGAGACTCCCATGGGGTTCAGTGTTAATCAGTGAGACTCCCATAGGTTTCAGTGGTAATCAGTGAGACTCCCACAGGGTTCAGTGTTAATCAGTGAGACTCCCACAGGGTTCAGGGTTAATCAGTGAGACTCCCACAGCGTTCAGTGTTAATCAGTAAAACTCCCATAGGGTTCAGTGTTAATCAGTGAGACTCCCTCAGGGTTCAGTGTTAATCAGTGAGACTCCCATAGGGTTAAGTGTTAATCAGTGAGACTCCCATAGGGTTCAGTGTTAATCAGTGAGACTCCCTTAGGGTTTCAGTGTTAATCAGTGAGGCTCCAATAGGGTTAAGTATTAATCAGTGAGACTCCCACAGGGTTCAGTGTTAATCAGTGAGACTACCATAGGATTCAGTGTTAATCAGTGAGACTCCCTTAGGGTTTCAGTGTTAATCAGTGAGGCTCCAATAGGGTTAAGTGTTAATCAGTGAGACTCCCACAGGGTTCAGTGTTAATCAGTGAGACTCCCATAGGGTTCAGTGTTAATCAGTGAGACTCCGACAGGTTTCAGTGTTAATCAATGAGACTCCCACAGGTTTCAGTGTTAATCAATGAGACTCCCACAGGGTTCAGTTTTAATCAATAAGACTCCCATAGGGTTCAGTGTTAATCAGTGAGACTCCCTCAGGGTTCAGTGTTAATCAGTGAGACTCCCATAGGGTTAAGTGTTAATCAGTGAGACTCCCATGGGGTTCAGTGTTAATCAGTGAGACTCCCACAGGGTTCAGTGTTAATCAGTGAGACTCCCTTAGGGTTCAGTGTTAATCAGTGAGACTCCCTCAGGGTTCAGTGTTAATCAGTGAGACTCCCATAGGGTTAAGTGTTAATCAGTGAGACTCCCATGGGGTTCAGTGTTAATCAGTGAGGCTCCAATAGGGTTAAGTGTTAATCAGTGAGACTCCCACAGGGTTCAGTGTTAATCAGTGAGACTCCCATAGGGTTCAGTGTTAATCAGTGAGACTCCCACAGGTTTCAGTGTTAATCAATGAGACTCCCACAGGTTTCAGTTTTAATCAGTAAGACTCCCATAGGGTACAGTGTTAATCAGTGAGACTCCCTGAGGGTTCAGTGTTAATCAGTGAGACTCCCATAGGGTTAAGTGTTAATCAGTGAGACTCCCATGGGGTTCAGTGTTAATCAGTGAGACTCCCACAGGGTTCAGTGTTAATCAGTGTGACTCCCTTAGGGTTCAGTGTTAATCAGTGAGACTCCCTCAGGGTTCAGTGTTAATCAGTGAGACTCCCATAGGGTTAAGTGTTAATCAGTGAGACTCCCATGGGGTTCAGTGTTCATCAGTGAGGCTCCAATAGGGTTAAGTGTTAATCAGTGAGACTCCCACAGGGTTCAGTGTTAGTCAGTGAGACTCCCATAGGGTTCAGTGTTAATCAGTGAGACTCCCACAGGTTTCAGTGTTAATCAATGAGACTCCCACAGGTTTCAGTGTTAATCAATGAGACTCCCACAGGGTTCAGTTTTAATCAGTAAGATTCCCATAGGGTTCAGTGTTAATCAGTGAGACTCCCTCAGGGTTCAGTGTTAATCAGTGAGACTCCCATAGGGTTAAGTGTTAATCAGTGAGACTCCCATGGGGTTCAGTGTTAATCAGTGCGACTCCCATAGGGTTAAGTGTTAATCAGTGAGACTCCCATGGGGTTCAGTGTTAATCAGTGAGACTCCCATAGGTTTCAGTGGTAATCAGTGAGACTCCCACAGGGTTCAGTGTTAATCAGTGAGACTCCCACAGGGTTCAGGGTTAATCAGTGAGACTCCCACAGCGTTCAGTGTTAATCAGTAAGACTCCCATAGGGTTCAGTGTTAATCAGTGAGACTCCCTCAGGGTTCAGTGTTAATCAGTGAGACTCCCATAGGGTTAAGTGTTAATCAGTGAGACTCCCATAGGGTTCAGTGTTAATCAGTGAGACTCCCTTAGGGTTTCAGTGTTAATCAGTGAGGCTCCAATAGGGTTAAGTATTAATCAGTGAGACTCCCACAGGGTTCAGTGTTAATCAGTGAGACTACCATAGGGTTCAGTGTTAATCAGTGAGACTCCCTTAGGGTTTCAGTGTTAATCAGTGAGGCTCCAATAGGGTTAAGTGTTAATCAGTGAGACTCCCACAGGGTTCAGTGTTAATCAGTGAGACTCCCATAGGGTTCAGTGTTAATCAGTGAGACTCCCTTAGGGTTTCAGTGTTAATCAGTGAGGCTCCAATAGGGTTAAGTATTAATCAGTGAGACTCCCACAGGGTTCAGTGTTAATCAGTGAGACTACCATAGGATTCAGTGTTAATCAGTGAGACTCCCTTAGGGTTTCAGTGTTAATCAGTGAGGCTCCAATAGGGTTAAGTGTTAATCAGTGAGACTCCCACAGGGTTCAGTGTTAATCAGTGAGACTCCCATAGGGTTCAGTGTTAATCAGTGAGACTCCGACAGGTTTCAGTGTTAATCAATGAGACTCCCACAGGTTTCAGTGTTAATCAATGAGACTCCCACAGGGTTCAGTTTTAATCAATAAGACTCCTATAGGGTTCAGTGTTAATCAGTGAGACTCCCTCAGGGTTCAGTGTTAATCAGTGAGACTCCCATAGGGTTAAGTGTTAATCAGTGAGACTCCCATGGGGTTCAGTGTTAATCAGTGAGACTCCCACAGGGTTCAGTGTTAATCAGTGAGACTCCCTTAGGGTTCAGTGTTAATCAGTGAGACTCCCTCAGGGTTCAGTGTTAATCAGTGAGACTCCCATAGGGTTAAGTGTTAATCAGTGAGACTCCCATGGGGTTCAGTGTTAATCAGTGAAGCTCCAATAGGGTTAAGTGTTAATCAGTGAGACTCCCACAGGGTTCAGTGTTAATCAGTGAGACTCCCATAGGGTTCAGTGTTAATCAGTGAGACTCCCACAGGTTTCAGTGTTAATCAATGAGACTCCCACAGGTTTCAGTTTTAATCAGTAAGACTCCCATAGGGTTCAGTGTTAATCAGTGAGACTCCCTCAGGGTTCAGTGTTAATCAGTGAGACTCCCATAGGGTTAAGTGTTAATCAGTGAGACTCCCATGGGGTTCAGTGTTAATCAGTGAGACTCCCACAGGGTTCAGTGTTAATCAGTGTGACTCCCTTAGGGTTCAGTGTTAATCAGTGAGACTCCCTCAGGGTTCAGTGTTAATCAGTGAGACTCCCATAGGTTTCAGTGGTAATCAGTGAGACTCCCACAGGGTTCAGTGTTAATCAGTGAGACTCCCACAGGGTTCAGGGTTAATCAGTGAGACTCCCACAGCGTTCAGTGTTAATCAGTAAGACTCCCATAGGGTTCAGTGTTAATCAGTGAGACTCCCTCAGGGTTCAGTGTTAATCAGTGAGACTCCCATAGGGTTAAGTGTTAATCAGTGAGACTCCCATAGGGTTCAGTGTTAATCAGTGAGACTCCCTTAGGGTTTCAGTGTTAATCAGTGAGGCTCCAATAGGGTTAAGTATTAATCAGTGAGACTCCCACAGGGTTCAGTGTTAATCAGTGAGACTACCATAGGGTTCAGTGTTAATCAGTGAGACTCCCTTAGGGTTTCAGTGTTAATCAGTGAGGCTCCAATAGGGTTAAGTGTTAATCAGTGAGACTCCCACAGGGTTCAGTGTTAATCAGTGAGACTCCCATAGGGTTCAGTGTTAATCAGTGAGACTCCCTTAGGGTTTCAGTGTTAATCAGTGAGGCTCCAATAGGGTTAAGTATTAATCAGTGAGACTCCCACAGGGTTCAGTGTTAATCAGTGAGACTACCATAGGATTCAGTGTTAATCAGTGAGACTCCCTTAGGGTTTCAGTGTTAATCAGTGAGGCTCCAATAGGGTTAAGTGTTAATCAGTGAGACTCCCACAGGGTTCAGTGTTAATCAGTGAGACTCCCATAGGGTTCAGTGTTAATCAGTGAGACTCCGACAGGTTTCAGTGTTAATCAATGAGACTCCCACAGGTTTCAGTGTTAATCAATGAGACTCCCACAGGGTTCAGTTTTAATCAATAAGACTCCTATAGGGTTCAGTGTTAATCAGTGAGACTCCCTCAGGGTTCAGTGTTAATCAGTGAGACTCCCATAGGGTTAAGTGTTAATCAGTGAGAATCCCATGGGGTTCAGTGTTAATCAGTGAGACTCCCACAGGGTTCAGTGGTAATCAGTGAGACTCCCTTAGGGTTCAGTGTTAATCAGTGAGACTCCCTCAGGGTTCAGTGTTAATCAGTGAGACTCCCATAGGGTTAAGTGTTAATCAGTGAGACTCCCATGGGGTTCAGTGTTAATCAGTGAGGCTCCAATAGGGTTAAGTGTTAATCAGTGAGACTCCCACAGGGTTCAGTGTTAATCAGTGAGACTCCCATAGGGTTCAGTGTTAATCAGTGAGACTCCCACAGGTTTCAGTGTTAATCAATGAGACTCCCACAGGTTTCAGTTTTAATCAGTAAGACTCCCATAGGGTTCAGTGTTAATCAGTGAGACTCCCTCAGGGTTCAGTGTTAATCAGTGAGACTCCCATAGGGTTAAGTGTTAATCAGTGAGACTCCCATGGGGTTCAGTGTTAATCAGTGAGACTCCCACAGGGTTCAGTGTTAATCAGTGTGACTCCCTTAGGGTTCAGTGTTAATCAGTGAGACTCCCTCAGGGTTCAGTGTTAATCAGTGAGACTCCCATAGGGTTAAGTGTTAATCAGTGAGACTCCCATGGGGTTCAGTGTTAATCAGTGAGGCTCCAATAGGGTTAAGTATTAATCAGTGAGACTCCCACAGGGTTCAGTGTTAATCAGTGAGACTACCATAGGATTCAGTGTTAATCAGTGAGACTCCCTTAGGGTTTCAGTGTTAATCAGTGAGGCTCCAATAGGGTTAAGTGTTAATCAGTGAGACTCCCACAGGGTTCAGTGTTAATCAGTGAGACTCCCATAGGGTTCAGTGTTAATCAGTGAGACTCCGACAGGTTTCAGTGTTAATCAATGAGACTCCCACAGGTTTCAGTGTTAATCAATGAGACTCCCACAGGGTTCAGTTTTAATCAATAAGACTCCTATAGGGTTCAGTGTTAATCAGTGAGACTCCCTCAGGGTTCAGTGTTAATCAGTGAGACTCCCATAGGGTTAAGTGTTAATCAGTGAGAATCCCATGGGGTTCAGTGTTAATCAGTGAGACTCCCACAGGGTTCAGTGTTAATCAGTGAGACTCCCTTAGGGTTCAGTGTTAATCAGTGAGACTCCCTCAGGGTTCAGTGTTAATCAGTGAGACTCCCATAGGGTTAAGTGTTAATCAGTGAGACTCCCATGGGGTTCAGTGTTAATCAGTGAGGCTCCAATAGGGTTAAGTGTTAATCAGTGAGACTCCCACAGGGTTCAGTGTTAATCAGTGAGACTCCCATAGGGTTCAGTGTTAATCAGTGAGACTCCCACAGGTTTCAGTGTTAATCAATGAGACTCCCACAGGTTTCAGTTTTAATCAGTAAGACTCCCATAGGGTTCAGTGTTAATCAGTGAGACTCCCTCAGGGTTCAGTGTTAATCAGTGAGACTCCCATAGGGTTAAGTGTTAATCAGTGAGACTCCCATGGGGTTCAGTGTTAATCAGTGAGACTCCCACAGGGTTCAGTGTTAATCAGTGTGACTCCCTTAGGGTTCAGTGTTAATCAGTGAGACTCCCTCAGGGTTCAGTGTTAATCAGTGAGACTCCCATAGGGTTAAGTGTTAATCAGTGAGACTCCCATGGGGTTCAGTGTTAATCAGTAAGGCTCCAATAGGGTTAAGTGTTAATCAGTGAGACTCCCACAGGGTTCAGTGTTAGTCAGTGAGACTCCCATAGGGTTCAGTGTTAATCAGTGAGACTCCCACAGGTTTCAGTGTTAATCAATGAGACTCCCACAGGTTTCAGTGTTAATCAATGAGACTCCCACAGGGTTCAGTTTTAATCAGTAAGACTCCCATAGGGTTCAGTGTTAATCAGTGAGACTCCCTCAGGGTTCAGTGTTAATCAGTGAGACTCCCATAGGGTTAAGTGTTAATCAGTGAGACTCCCATGGGGTTCAGTGTTAATCAGTGCGACTCCCATAGGGTTAAGTGTTAATCAGTGAGACTCCCATGGGGTTCAGTGTTAATCAGTGAGACTCCCATAGGTTTCAGTGGTAATCAGTGAGACTCCCACAGGGTTCAGTGTTAATCAGTGAGACTCCCACAGGGTTCAGGGTTAATCAGTGAGACTCCCACAGCGTTCAGTGTTAATCAGTAAGACTCCCATAGGGTTCAGTGTTAATCAGTGAGACTCCCTCAGGGTTCAGTGTTAATCAGTGAGACTCCCATAGGGTTAAGTGTTAATCAGTGAGACTCCCATAGGGTTCAGTGTTAATCAGTGAGACTCCCTTAGGGTTTCAGTGTTAATCAGTGAGGCTCCAATAGGGTTAAGTGTTAATCAGTGAGACTCCCACAGGGTTCAGTGTTAATCAGTGAGACTCCCATAGGGTTCAGTGTTAATCAGTGAGACTCCGACAGGTTTCAGTGTTAATCAATGAGACTCCCACAGGTTTCAGTGTTAATCAATGAGACTCCCACAGGGTTCAGTTTTAATCAATAAGACTCCCATAGGGTTCAGTGTTAATCAGTGAGACTCCCTCAGGGTTCAGTGTTAATCAGTGAGACTCCCATAGGGTTAAGTGTTAATCAGTGAGACTCCCATGGGGTTCAGTGTTAATCAGTGAGACTCCCACAGGGTTCAGTGTTAATCAGTGAGACTCCCTTAGCGTTCAGTGTTAATCAGTGAGACTCCCTCAGGGTTCAGTGTTAATCAGTGAGACTCCCATAGGGTTAAGTGTTGATCAGTGAGACTCCCATGGGGTTCAGTGTTAATCAGTGAGGCTCCAATAGGGTTAAGTGTTAATCAGTGAGACTCCCACAGGGTTCAGTGTTAATCAGTGAGACTCCCATAGGGTTCAGTGTTAATCAGTGAGACTCCCACAGGTTTCAGTGTTAATCAATGAGACTCCCACAGGTTTCAGTGTTAATCAATGAGACTCCCACAGGGTTCAGTTTTAATCAGTAAGACTCCCATAGGGTTCAGTGTTAATCAGTGAGACTCCCATAGGGTTAAGTGTTAATCAGTGAGACTCCCATGGGGTTCAGTGTTAATCAGTGAGACTCCCATAGGGTTAAGTGTTAATCAGTGAGACTCCCATGGGGTTCAGTGTTAATCAGTGAGACTCCCACAGGTTTCAGTGGTAATCAGTGAGACTCCAATAGGGTTAAGTGTTAATCAGTGAGACTCCCACAGGGTTCAGTGTTAATCAGTGAGACTCCCTTAGGGTTCAGTGTTAATCAGTGAGACTCCCACAGGATTCAGTGTTAATCAGTGAGACTCCCACAGGTTTCAGTGTTAATCAGTGAGACTCTCACAGGGTTCAGTGTTAATCATTGAGACTCCCTCAGGGTTCATTTGTTAATCAGTGAGACTCCCATAGGGTTCATTGTCGATCAGTGAGACTCCCACAGGATTCAGTGTTACTCAGTGAGACTCCCACAGTGTTCGGTGTTAATCAGTGAGAATCCCATACTGTTCAGTGTTAATCAGTGAGACTCCCATAGGGTTCAGTGTTAATCAGTGAGACTCCCACAGGGTTCAGTGTTAATCATTGAGACTCCCATAGGGTTCAGTGTTAATCAATGAGACTCCCATATGGTTCAGTGTTAATCAGTGAGACGCCCACAGGGTTCAGTGTTAATCAGTGAGACTCCCACAGGGTTCAGTGTTAATCAGTGAGACTCCCTCAGGGTTCAGTGTTAATCAGTGAGACTCCCATAGGGTTCAGTGTTAATCAGTGAGACTCCCATAGGGTTCAGTGTAAATCAGTGAGACTCCCACAGGGTCCATGTGTTAATCAGTGAGACTCCCATAGGGTTCAGTGTTAATCAATGAGATTCCCATAGGGTTCAGTGTTAATCAGTGAGACTCCCACAGGCTTCAGTGTTAATCAGTGAGACTCCAACAGGGTTCAGTGTTAATCAGTGAGACTCCCATAGGGTTCAGTGTTAATCAGTGAGACTCCCACAGGTTTCAGTGTTAATCAATGAGACTCCGACAGGTTTCAGTGTTAATCAATGAGACTCCCACAGGGTTCAGTTTTAATCAGTAAGACTCCCATAGGGTTCAGTGTTAATCAGTGAGACTCCCTCAGGGTTCAATGTTAATCAGTGAGACTCCCATAGGGTTAAGTGTTAATCAGTGAGACTCCCATGGGGTTCAGTGTTAATCAGTGAGACTCCCACAGGGTTCAGTGTTAATCAGTGAGACTCCCTTAGGGTTCAGTGTTAATCAGTGAGACTCCCTCAGGGTTCAGTGTTAATCAGTGAGACTCCCATAGGGTTAAGTGTTAATCAGTGAGACTCCCATGGGGTTCAGTGTTAATCAGTGAGGCTCCAATAGGGTTAAGTGTTAATCAGTGAGACTCCCACAGGGTTCAGTGTTAATCAGTGAGACTCCCATAGGGTTCAGTGTTAATCAGTGAGACTCCCACAGGTTTCAGTGTTAATCAATGAGACTCCCACAGGTTTCAGTGTTAATCAATGAGACTCCCACCGGGTCCAGTTTTAATCAGTAAGACTCCCATAGGGTTCAGTGTTAATCAGTGAGACTCCCTCAGGGTTCAGTGTTAATCAGTGAGACTCCCATAGGGTTAAGTGTTAATCAGTGAGACTCCCATGGGGTTCAGTGTTAATCAGTGAGACTCCCATAGGGTTAAGTGTTAATCAGTGAGACTCCCACAGGGTTCAGTGTTAATCAGTGTGACTCCCTTAGGGTTCAGTGTTAATCAGTGAGACTCCCTCAGGGTTCAGTGTTAATCAGTGAGACTCCCATAGGGTTAAGTGTTAATCAGTGAGACTCCCATGGGGTTCAGTGTTAATCAGTGAGGCTCCAATAGGGTTAAGTGTTAATCAGTGAGACTCCCACAGGGTTCAGTGTTAATCAGTGAGACTCCCATAGGGTTCAGTGTTAATCAGTGAGACTCCCACAGGTTTCAGTGTTAATCAATGAGACTCCCACAGGTTTCAGTGTTAATCAATGAGACTCCCATAGGGTTCAGTGTTAATCAATGAGACTCCCATATGGTTCAGTGTTAATCAGTGAGACGCCCACAGGGTTCAGTGTTAATCAGTGAGACTCCCACAGGGTTCAGTGTTAATCAGTGAGACTCCCTCAGGGTTCACTGTTAATCAGTGAGACTCCCATAGGGTTCAGTGTTAATCAGTGAGACTCCCATAGGGTTCAGTGTAAATCAGTGAGACTCCCACAGGGTCCATGTGTTAATCAGTGAGACTCCCATAGGGTTCAGTGTTAATCAATGAGACTCCCATAGGGTTCAGTGTTAATCAGTGAGACTCCTACAGGCTTCAGTGTTAATCAGTGAGACTCCCACAGGGTTCAGTGTTAATCAGTGAGACTCCCACAGGGTTTAGTGTTAAACAGTGAGACTCCCACATGGTTCAGTGTCAATCAGTGAGACTCCCACAGGGTTCAGTGTTAATCAAGTGAGACTCCCACAGTGTTCAGTGTTAATCAGTGAGACTCCCATAGGGTTCAGTGTTAATCAGTGAGACTCCCTCAGGGTTCAGTGTTAATCAGTGAGACTCCCATAGGGTTAAGTGTTAATCAGTGAGACTCCCATGGGGTTCAGTGTTAATCAGTGAGGCTCCAATAGGGTTAAGTGTTAATCAGTGAGACTCCCACAGGGTTCAGTGTTAATCAGTGAGACTCCCATAGGGTTCAGTGTTAATCAGTGAGACTCCCACAGGTTTCAGTGTTAATCAATGAGACTCCCACAGGTTTCAGTTTTAATCAGTAAGACTCCCATAGGGTTCAGTGTTAATCAGTGAGACTCCCTCAGGGTTCAGTGTTAATCAGTGAGACTCCCATAGGGTTAAGTGTTAATCAGTGAGACTCCCATGGGGTTCAGTGTTAATCAGTGAGACTCCCACAGGGTTCAGTGTTAATCAGTGTGACTCCCTTAGGGTTCAGTGTTAATCAGTGAGACTCCCTCAGGGTTCAGTGTTAATCAGTGAGACTCCCATAGGGTTAAGTGTTAATCAGTGAGACTCCCATGGGGTTCAGTGTTAATCAGTAAGGCTCCAATAGGGTTAAGTGTTAATCAGTGAGACTCCCACAGGGTTCAGTGTTAGTCAGTGAGACTCCCATAGGGTTCAGTGTTAATCAGTGAGACTCCCACAGGTTTCAGTGTTAATCAATGAGACTCCCACAGGTTTCAGTGTTAATCAATGAGACTCCCACAGGGTTCAGTTTTAATCAGTAAGACTCCCATAGGGTTCAGTGTTAATCAGTGAGACTCCCTCAGGGTTCAGTGTTAATCAGTGAGACTCCCATAGGGTTAAGTGTTAATCAGTGAGACTCCCATGGGGTTCAGTGTTAATCAGTGCGACTCCCATAGGGTTAAGTGTTAATCAGTGAGACTCCCATGGGGTTCAGTGTTAATCAGTGAGACTCCCATAGGTTTCAGTGGTAATCAGTGAGACTCCCACAGGGTTCAGTGTTAATCAGTGAGACTCCCACAGGGTTCAGGGTTAATCAGTGAGACTCCCACAGCGTTCAGTGTTAATCAGTAAGACTCCCATAGGGTTCAGTGTTAATCAGTGAGACTCCCTCAGGGTTCAGTGTTAATCAGTGAGACTCCCATAGGGTTAAGTGTTAATCAGTGAGACTCCCATAGGGTTCAGTGTTAATCAGTGAGACTCCCTTAGGGTTTCAGTGTTAATCAGTGAGGCTCCAATAGGGTTAAGTGTTAATCAGTGAGACTCCCACAGGGTTCAGTGTTAATCAGTGAGACTCCCATAGGGTTCAGTGTTAATCAGTGAGACTCCGACAGGTTTCAGTGTTAATCAATGAGACTCCCACAGGTTTCAGTGTTAATCAATGAGACTCCCACAGGGTTCAGTTTTAATCAATAAGACTCCCATAGGGTTCAGTGTTAATCAGTGAGACTCCCTCAGGGTTCAGTGTTAATCAGTGAGACTCCCATAGGGTTAAGTGTTAATCAGTGAGACTCCCATGGGGTTCAGTGTTAATCAGTGAGACTCCCACAGGGTTCAGTGTTAATCAGTGAGACTCCCTTAGCGTTCAGTGTTAATCAGTGAGACTCCCTCAGGGTTCAGTGTTAATCAGTGAGACTCCCATAGGGTTAAGTGTTGATCAGTGAGACTCCCATGGGGTTCAGTGTTAATCAGTGAGGCTCCAATAGGGTTAAGTGTTAATCAGTGAGACTCCCACAGGGTTCAGTGTTAATCAGTGAGACTCCCATAGGGTTCAGTGTTAATCAGTGAGACTCCCACAGGTTTCAGTGTTAATCAATGAGACTCCCACAGGTTTCAGTGTTAATCAATGAGACTCCCACAGGGTTCAGTTTTAATCAGTAAGACTCCCATAGGGTTCAGTGTTAATCAGTGAGACTCCCATAGGGTTAAGTGTTAATCAGTGAGACTCCCATGGGGTTCAGTGTTAATCAGTGAGACTCCCATAGGGTTAAGTGTTAATCAGTGAGACTCCCATGGGGTTCAGTGTTAATCAGTGAGACTCCCACAGGTTTCAGTGGTAATCAGTGAGACTCCAATAGGGTTAAGTGTTAATCAGTGAGACTCCCACAGGGTTCAGTGTTAATCAGTGAGACTCCCTTAGGGTTCAGTGTTAATCAGTGAGACTCCCACAGGATTCAGTGTTAATCAGTGAGACTCCCACAGGTTTCAGTGTTAATCAGTGAGACTCTCACAGGGTTCAGTGTTAATCATTGAGACTCCCTCAGGGTTCATTTGTTAATCAGTGAGACTCCCATAGGGTTCATTGTCGATCAGTGAGACTCCCACAGGATTCAGTGTTACTCAGTGAGACTCCCACAGTGTTCGGTGTTAATCAGTGAGAATCCCATACTGTTCAGTGTTAATCAGTGAGACTCCCATAGGGTTCAGTGTTAATCAGTGAGACTCCCACAGGGTTCAGTGTTAATCATTGAGACTCCCATAGGGTTCAGTGTTAATCAATGAGACTCCCATATGGTTCAGTGTTAATCAGTGAGACGCCCACAGGGTTCAGTGTTAATCAGTGAGACTCCCACAGGGTTCAGTGTTAATCAGTGAGACTCCCTCAGGGTTCAGTGTTAATCAGTGAGACTCCCATAGGGTTCAGTGTTAATCAGTGAGACTCCCATAGGGTTCAGTGTAAATCAGTGAGACTCCCACAGGGTCCATGTGTTAATCAGTGAGACTCCCATAGGGTTCAGTGTTAATCAATGAGATTCCCATAGGGTTCAGTGTTAATCAGTGAGACTCTCACAGGCTTCAGTGTTAATCAGTGAGACTCCAACAGGGTTCAGTGTTAATCAGTGAGACTCCCATAGGGTTCAGTGTTAATCAGTGAGACTCCCACAGGTTTCAGTGTTAATCAATGAGACTCCCACAGGTTTCAGTGTTAATCAATGAGACTCCCACAGGGTTCAGTTTTAATCAGTAAGACTCCCATAGGGTTCAGTGTTAATCAGTGAGACTCCCTCAGGGTTCAGTGTTAATCAGTGAGACTCCCATAGGGTTAAGTGTTAATCAGTGAGACTCCCATGGGGTTCAGTGTTAATCAGTGAGACTCCCACAGGGTTCAGTGTTAATCAGTGAGACTCCCTTAGGGTTCAGTGTTAATCAGTGAGACTCCCTCAGGGTTCAGTGTTAATCAGTGAGACTCCCATAGGGTTAAGTGTTAATCAGTGAGACTCCCATGGGGTTCAGTGTTAATCAGTGAGGCTCCAATAGGGTTAAGTGTTAATCAGTGAGACTCCCACAGGGTTCAGTGTTAATCAGTGAGACTCCCATAGGGTTCAGTGTTAATCAGTGAGACTCCCACAGGTTTCAGTGTTAATCAATGAGACTCCCACAGGTTTCAGTGTTAATCAATGAGACTCCCACCGGGTCCAGTTTTAATCAGTAAGACTCCCATAGGGTTCAGTGTTAATCAGTGAGACTCCCTCAGGGTTCAGTGTTAATCAGTGAGACTCCCATAGGGTTAAGTGTTAATCAGTGAGACTCCCATGGGGTTCAGTGTTAATCAGTGAGACTCCCATAGGGTTAAGTGTTAATCAGTGAGACTCCCACAGGGTTCAGTGTTAATCAGTGTGACTCCCTTAGGGTTCAGTGTTAATCAGTGAGACTCCCTCAGGGTTCAGTGTTAATCAGTGAGACTCCCATAGGGTTAAGTGTTAATCAGTGAGACTCCCATGGGGTTCAGTGTTAATCAGTGAGGCTCCAATAGGGTTAAGTGTTAATCAGTGAGACTCCCACAGGGTTCAGTGTTAATCAGTGAGACTCCCATAGGGTTCAGTGTTAATCAGTGAGACTCCCACAGGTTTCAGTGTTAATCAATGAGACTCCCACAGGTTTCAGTGTTAATCAATGAGACTCCCATAGGGTTCAGTGTTAATCAATGAGACTCCCATATGGTTCAGTGTTAATCAGTGAGACGCCCACAGGGTTCAGTGTTAATCAGTGAGACTCCCACAGGGTTCAGTGTTAATCAGTGAGACTCCCTCAGGGTTCACTGTTAATCAGTGAGACTCCCATAGGGTTCAGTGTTAATCAGTGAGACTCCCATAGGGTTCAGTGTAAATCAGTGAGACTCCCACAGGGTCCATGTGTTAATCAGTGAGACTCCCATAGGGTTCAGTGTTAATCAATGAGACTCCCATAGGGTTCAGTGTTAATCAGTGAGACTCCTACAGGCTTCAGTGTTAATCAGTGAGACTCCCACAGGGTTCAGTGTTAATCAGTGAGACTCCCACAGGGTTTAGTGTTAAACAGTGAGACTCCCACATGGTTCAGTGTCAATCAGTGAGACTCCCACAGGGTTCAGTGTTAATCAAGTGAGACTCCCACAGTGTTCAGTGTTAATCAGTGAGACTCCCATAGGGTTCAGTGTTAATCAGTGAGACTCCCACAGGGTTCAGTGTTAATCAGTGAGACTCCCACAGTGTGCAGTGTTAATCAGTGAGACTCCCACAGTGTTCAGTCTTAATCAGTGAGACTCCCATAGGGTTCAGTGTTAATCAAGTGAGACTCCCATAGGGTTCAGTGTTAATCAGTGAGACTCCCATAGGGTTAAGTGTTAATCAGTGAGACTCCCATGGGGTTCAGTGTTAATCAGTGAGACTCCCATAGGGTTAAGTGTTAATCAGTGAGACTCCCATGGGGTTCAGTGTTAATCAGTGAGACTCCCATAGGGTTAAGTGTTAATCAGTGAGACTCCCATGGGGTTCAGTGTTAATCAGTGAGACTCCCACAGGTTTCAGTGGTAATCAGTGAGACTCCCTTAGGGTTCAGTGTTAATCAGTGAGACTCCCACAGGATTCAGTGTTAATCAGTGAGACTCCCACAGGGTTCAGTGTTAATCAGTGAGACTCCCTTAGGGTTCAGTGTTAATCAGTGAGACTCCCACAGGATTCAGTGTTAATCAGTGAGACTCCCACAGGTTTCAGTGTTAATCAGTGAGACTCTCACAGGGTTCAGTGTTAATCATTGAGACTCCCTCAGGGTTCATTTGTTAATCAGTGAGACTCCCATAGGGTTCATTGTCAATCAGTGAGACTCCCACAGGATTCAGTGTTAATCATTGAGACTCCCACAGTGTTCGGTGTTAATCAGTGAGAATCCCATACTGTTCAGTGTTAATCAGTGAGACTCCCATAGGGTTCAGTGTTAATCAGTGAGACTCCCTCAGGGTTCAGTGTTAATCAGTGAGACTCCCATAGGGTTAAGTGTTAATCAGTGAGACTCTCATGGGGTTCAGTGTTAATCAGTGAGACTCCCACAGGGTTCAGTGTTAATCAGTGTGACTCCCTTAGGGTTCAGTGTTAATCAGTGAGACTCCCATAGGGTTCACTGTTAATCAATGAGACTCCCACAGTGTTCAGTGTTAATCAGTGAGACTCCCACAGGGTTAAGTGTTAATCAGTGAGACTCCCATGGGGTTCAGTGTTAATCAGTGAGGCTCCAATAGGGTTAAGTGTTAATCAGTGAGACTCCCACAGGGTTCAGTGTTAGTCAGTGAGACTCCCATAGGGTTCAGTGTTAATCAGTGAGACTCCCACAGGTTTCAGTGTTAATCAGTGAGACTCCAATAGGGTTAAGTGTTAATCAGTGAGACTCCCTTAGGGTTCAGTATTAATCAGTGAGATTCCCTCAGGGTTCAGTGTTAATCAGTTAGACTCCCATAGGGTTAAGTGTTAATCAGTGAGACTCCCATGGGGTTCAGTGTTAATCAGTGAGACTCCCATAGGCTTCAGTGTTAATCAGTGAGACTCCCACAGGGTTCAGTGTTAATCAGTGAGACTCCCACAGGGTTCAGTATTAATCAGTGAGACTCCCACAGGGTTCACTGTTAATCAGTGAGACTCCCATAGGGTTCAGTGTTAATCAGTGAGACTCCCACAGGTTTCAGTGTTAATCAGTGAGACTCCCACAGGAATCAGTGTTAATCAGTGAGACTCCCACAGGTTTCAGTGTTAATCAGTGAGACTCTCACAGGGTTCAGTGTTAATCATTGAGACTCCCTCAGGGTTCATTTGTTAATCAGTGAGACTCCCATAGGGTTCATTGTCAATCAGTGAGACTCCCACAGGATTCAGTGTTAATCATTGAGACTCCCACAGTGTTCGGTGTTAATCAGTGAGAATCCCATACTGTTCAGTGTTAATGAGTGAGACTCCCATAGGGTTCAGTGTTAATCAGTGAGACTCCCACAGGGTTCAGTGTTAATCATTGAGACTCCCATAGGGTTCAGTGTTAATCAATGAGACTCCCATATGGTTCAGTGTTAATCAGTGAGACGCCCACAGGGTTCAGTGTCAATCAGTGAGACTCCCACAGGGTTCAGTGTTAATCAAGTGAGACTCCCACAGTGTTCAGTGTTAATCAGTGAGACTCCCATAGGGTTCAGTGTTAATCAGTGAGACTCCCACAGGGTTCAGTGTTAATCAGTGAGACTCCCACAGTGTGCAGTGTTAATCAGTGAGACTCCCACAGTGGTCAGTCTTAATCAGTGAGACTCCCATAGGGTTCAGTGTTAATCAAGTGAGACTCCCACAGGGTTCAGTGTTAATCAGTGAGACTCCCATAGGGTTCAGTGTTAATCAGTGAGAATCCCATAGGGTTCAGTGTTAATCAGTGAGACTTCCACAGGGTTCAGTGTTAATCAGTGAGACTCCCACAGGGTTCATTGTTAATCAGTGAGACTCCCACAGGGTTCAGTGTTAATCAGTGAGACTCCCATAGGGTTCATTGTTAATCAGTGAGACTCCCATAGGGTTCAGTGTTAATCAGTGAGAATCCCATAGGGTTCAGTGTTAATCAGTGAGACTTCCACAGGGTTCAGTGTTAATCAGTGAGACTCACACAGGGTTCATTGTTAATCAGTGAGACTCCCACAGGGTTCAGTGTTAATCAGTGAGACTCCCATAGGGTTCATTGTTAATCAGTGAGACTCCCACAGGGTTCAGTGTTAATCAGTGAGACTCCCATAGGGTTCAGTGTTAATCAGTAAGACTCCCATAGGGTTCAGTGTTAATCAGTGAGACTCCCTCAGGGTTCAGTGTTAATCAGTGAGACTCCCATAGGGTTAAGTGTTAATCAGTGAGACTCTCATGGGGTTCAGTGTTAATCAGTGAGACTCCCACAGGGTTCAGTGTTAATCAGTGTGACTCCCTTAGGGTTCAGTGTTAATCAGTGAGACTCCCATAGGGTTCACTGTTAATCAATGAGACTCCCACAGTGTTCAGTGTTAATCAGTGAGACTCCCACAGGGTTAAGTGTTAATCAGTGAGACTCCCATGGGGTTCAGTGTTAATCAGTGAGGCTCCAATAGGGTTAAGTGTTAATCAGTGAGACTCCCACAGGGTTCAGTGTTAGTCAGTGAGACTCCCATAGGGTTCAGTGTTAATCAGTGAGACTCCCACAGGTTTCAGTGTTAATCAGTGAGACTCCAATAGGGTTAAGTGTTAATCAGTGAGACTCCCTTAGGGTTCAGTATTAATCAGTGAGATTCCCTCAGGGTTCAGTGTTAATCAGTTAGACTCCCATAGGGTTAAGTGTTAATCAGTGAGACTCCCATGGGGTTCAGTGTTAATCAGTGAGACTCCCATAGGCTTCAGTGTTAATCAGTGAGACTCCCACAGGGTTCAGTGTTAATCAGTGAGACTCCCACAGGGTTCAGTATTAATCAGTGAGACTCCCACAGGGTTCACTGTTAATCAGTGAGACTCCCATAGGGTTCAGTGTTAATCAGTGAGACTCCCACAGGTTTCAGTGTTAATCAGTGAGACTCCCACAGGAATCAGTGTTAATCAGTGAGACTCCCACAGGGTTCAGTGTTAGTCAGTGAGACTCCCATAGGGTTCAGTGTTAATCAGTGAGACTCCCACAGGTTTCAGTGTTAATCAGTGAGACTCCAATAGGGTTAAGTGTTAATCAGTGAGACTCCCTTAGGGTTCAGTATTAATCAGTGAGATTCCCTCAGGGTTCAGTGTTAATCAGTTAGACTCCCATAGGGTTAAGTGTTAATCAGTGAGACTCCCATGGGGTTCAGTGTTAATCAGTGAGACTCCCATAGGCTTCAGTGTTAATCATTGAGACTCCCATAGGGTTCAGTGTTAATCAATGAGACTCCCATATGGTTCAGTGTTAATCAGTGAGACGCCCACAGGGTTCAGTGTTAATCAGTGAGACTCCCACAGGGTTCAGTGTTAATCAGTGAGACTCCCTCAGGGTTCAGTGTTAATCAGTGAGACTCCCATAGGGTTCAGTGTTAATCAGTGAGACTCCCATAGGGTTCAGTGTAAATCAGTGAGACGCCCACAGGGTTCAGTGTTAATCAGTGAGACTCCCACAGGGTTCAGTGTTAATCAGTGAGACTCCCACAGTGTGCAGTGTTAATCAGTGAGACTCCCACAGTGTTCAGTGTTAATCAGTGAGACTCCCATAGGGTTCAGTGTTAATCACTGAGACTCCCACAGGGTTCAGTGTTAATCAGTGAGACTCCCATAGGGTTCAGTGTTAATCAGTGAGAATCCCATAGGGTTCAGTGTTAATCAGTGAGACTTCCACAGGGTTCAGTGTTAATCAGTGAGACTCCCACAGGGTTCATTGTTAATCAGTGAGACTCCCACAGGGTTCAGTGTTAATCAGTGAGACTCCCATAGGGTTCATTGTTAATCAGTGAGACTCCCACAGGGTTCAGTGTTAATCAGTGAGACTCCCATAGGGTTCAGTGTTAATCAGTGAGACTCCCACAGGGTTCAGTGTTAATCAGTGAGACTCCCACAGGGTTCAGTGTTAATCAGTGAGACTCCCATAGGGTTCAGTCTTAATCAGTGAGACTCCCACAGGGTTCAGTGTTAATCAGTGAGACTCCCATAGGGTTCAATGTTAATCAGTGAGACTCCCATAGGGTTCAGTGTTAATCAGTGAGACTCCCATAGGGTTCACTGTTAATCAATGAGACTCCCACAGTGTTCAGTGTTAATCAGTGAGACTCCCACAGGGTTCAGTTTTAATCAGTGAGACTCCCATAGGGTTCAGTGTTAATCAGTGAGACTCCCACAGGTTTCAGTGTTAATCAGTGAGACTCCAATAGGGTTAAGTGTTAATCAGTGAGACTCCCATAGGGTTCAGTGTTAATCAGTGAGACTCCCTTAGGGTTTCAGTGTTAATCAGTGAGGCTCCAATAGGGTTAAGTGTTAATCAGTGAGACTCCCTTAGGGTTCGGTGTTAATCAGTGAGATTCCCTCAGGGTTCAGTGTTAATCAGTGAGACTCCCATAGGGTTAAGTGTTAATCAGTGAGACTCCCATGGGGTTCAGTGTTAATCAGTGAGACTCCCACAGGGTTCAGTGTTAGTCAGTGAGACTCCCATAGGGTTCAGTGTTAATCAGTGAGACTCCCACAGTGGTCAGTGTTAATCAGTGAGACTCCCATAGGGTTCAGTGTTAATCAGTGAGACTCCCACAGGGTTCAGTGTTAATCAGTGAGACTCCCACAGTGTGCAGTGTTAATCAGTGAGACTCCCACAGTGTTCAGTCTTAATCAGTGAGACTCCCATAGGGTTCAGTGTTAATCAAGTGAGACTCCCACAGGGTTCAGTGTTAATCAGTGAGACTCCCATAGGGTTCAGTGTTAATCAGTGAGAATCCCATAGGGTTCAGTGTTAATCAGTGAGACTTCCACAGGGTTCAGTGTTAATCAGTGAGACTCCCACAGGGTTCATTGTTAATCAGTGAGACTCCCACAGGGTTCAGTGTTAATCAGTGAGACTCCCATAGGGTTCATTGTTAATCAGTGAGACTCCCATAGGGTTCAGTGTTAATCAGTGAGAATCCCATAGGGTTCAGTGTTAATCAGTGAGACTTCCACAGGGTTCAGTGTTAATCAGTGAGACTCGCACAGGGTTCATTGTTAATCAGTGAGACTCCCACAGGGTTCAGTGTTAATCAGTGAGACTCCCATAGGGTTCATTGTTAATCAGTGAGACTCCCACAGGGTTCAGTGTTAATCAGTGAGACTCCCATAGGGTTCAGTGTTAATCAGTAAGACTCCCATAGGGTTCAGTGTTAATCAGTGAGACTCCCTCAGGGTTCAGTGTTAATCAGTGAGACTCCCATAGGGTTCAGTGTTAATCAGTGAGACTCCCACAGGGTTCAGTGTTAATCAGTGAGACTCCCACAGGGTTCAGTGTTAATCAGTGAGACTCCCATAGTGTTCAGTGTTAATCAGTGAGACTCCCACAGGGTTCAGTGTTAATCAGTGAGACTCCCATAGGGTTCAATGTTAATCAGTGAGACTCCCATAGGGTTCAGTGTTAATCAGTGAGACTCCCATAGGGTTCACTGTTAATCAATGAGACTCCCACAGTGTTCAGTGTTAATCAGTGAGACTCCCACAGGGTTCAGTTTTAATCAGTGAGACTCCCATAGGGTTCAGTGTTAATCAGTGAGACTCCCACAGGTTTCAGTGTTAATCAGTGAGACTCCAATAGGGTTAAGTGTTAATCAGTGAGACTCCCATAGGGTTCAGTGTTAATCAGTGAGACTCCATTAGGGTTTCAGTGTTAATCAGTGAGGCTCCAATAGGGTTAAGTGTTAATCAGTGAGACTCCCTTAGGGTTCGGTGTTAATCAGTGAGATTCCCTCAGGGTTCAGTGTTAATCAGTGAGACTCCCATAGGGTTAAGTGTTAATCAGTGAGACTCCCATGGGGTTCAGTGTTAATCAGTGAGACTCCCACAGGGTTCAGTGTTAGTCAGTGAGACTCCCATAGGGTTCAGTGTTAATCAGTGAGACTCCCACAGTGTTCAGTGTTAATCAGTGAGACTCCCATAGGGTTCAGTGTTAATCAGTGAGACTCCCACAGGGTTCAGTGTTAATCAGTGAGACTCCCACAGTGTGCAGTGTTAATCAGTGAGACTCCCACAGTGTTCAGTCTTAATCAGTGAGACTCCCATAGGGTTCAGTGTTAATCAAGTGAGACTCCCACAGGGTCCAGTGTTAATCAGTGAGACTCCCATAGGGTTCAGTGTTAATCAGTGAGAATCCCATAGGGTTCAGTGTTAATCAGTGAGACTTCCACAGGGTTCAGTGTTAATCAGTGAGACTCCCACAGGGTTCATTGTTAATCAGTGAGACTCCCACAGGGTTCAGTGTTAATCAGTGAGACTCCCATAGGGTTCATTGTTAATCAGTGAGACTCCCATAGGGTTCAGTGTTAATCAGTGAGAATCCCATAGGGTTCAGTGTTAATCAGTGAGACTTCCACAGGGTTCAGTGTTAATCAGTGAGACTCGCACAGGGTTCATTGTTAATCAGTGAGACTCCCACAGGGTTCAGTGTTAATCAGTGAGACTCCCATAGGGTTCATTGTTAATCAGTGAGACTCCCACAGGGTTCAGTGTTAATCAGTGAGACTCCCATAGGGTTCAGTGTTAATCAGTAAGACTCCCATAGGGTTCAGTGTTAATCAGTGAGACTCCCTCAGGGTTCAGTGTTAATCAGTGAGACTCCCATAGGGTTAAGTGTTAATCAGTGAGACTCTCATGGGGTTCAGTGTTAATCAGTGAGACTCCCACAGGGTTCAGTGTTAATCAGTGTGACTCCCTTAGGGTTCAGTGTTAATCAGTGAGACTCCCATAGGGTTCACTGTTAATCAATGAGACTCCCACAGTGTTCAGTGTTAATCAGTGAGACTCCCACAGGGTTAAGTGTTAATCAGTGAGACTCCCATGGGGTTCAGTGTTAATCAGTGAGGCTCCAATAGGGTTAAGTGTTAATCAGTGAGACTCCCACAGGGTTCAGTGTTAGTCAGTGAGACTCCCATAGGGTTCAGTGTTAATCAGTGAGACTCCCACAGGTTTCAGTGTTAATCAGTGAGACTCCAATAGGGTTAAGTGTTAATCAGTGAGACTCCCTTAGGGTTCAGTATTAATCAGTGAGATTCCCTCAGGGTTCAGTGTTAATCAGTTAGACTCCCATAGGGTTAAGTGTTAATCAGTGAGACTCCCATGGGGTTCAGTGTTAATCAGTGAGACTCCCATAGGCTTCAATGTTAATCAGTGAGACTCCCACAGGGTTCAGTGTTAATCAGTGAGACTCCCACAGGGTTCAGTATTAATCAGTGAGACTCCCTCAGGGTTCAGTGTTAATCAGTGAGACTCCCATAGGGTTCAGTGTTAATCAGTGAGACTCCCATAGGGTTCAGAGTAAATCAGTGAGACTCCCACTGGGTCCATGTGTTAATCAGTGAGACTCCCACAGGGTTCAGTGTTAATCAGTGAGACTCCCACAGTGTGCAGTGTTAATCAGTGAGACTCCCACAGTGTTCAGTGTTAATCAGTGAGACTCCCATAGGGTTCAGTGTTAATCACTGAGACTCCCACAGGGTTCAGTATTAATCAGTGAGACTCCCATAGGGTTCAGTGTTAATCAGTGAGAATCCCATAGGGTTCAGTGTTAATCAGTGAGACTTCCACAGGGTTCAGTGTTAATCAGTGAGACTCCCACAGGGTTCATTGTTAATCAGTGAGACTCCCACAGGGTTCAGTGTTAATCAGTGAGACTCCCATAGGGTTCATTGTTAATCAGTGAGACTCCCACAGGGTTCAGTGTTAATCAGTGAGACTCCCATAGGTTTCAGTGTTAATCAGTGAGACTCCCACAGGGTTCAGTGTTAATCAGTGAGACTCCCACAGGGTTCAGTGTTAATCAGTGAGACTCCCATAGGGTTCAGTGTTAATCAGTGAGACTCCCACAGGGTTCAGTGTTAATCAGTGAGACTCCCATAGGGTTCAGTGTTAATCAATGAGACTCCCATAGGGTTCAGTGTTAATCAGTGAGACTTCGACAGGTTTCAGTGTTAATCAGTGAGACTCTCACAGGGTTCTGTGTTAATCATTGAGACTCCCTCAGGGTTCATTTGTTAATCAGTGAGACTCCCATAGGGTTCATTGTTAATCAGTGAGACTCCCACAGGATTCAGTGTTAATCATTGAGACTCCCACAGTGTTCGGTGTTAATCAGTGAGAATCCCACACTGTTCAGTATTAATCAGTGAGACTCCCTCAGGGTTCAGTGTTAATCAGTGAGACTGCCATAGGTTTCAGTGTTAATCAGTGAGACTCCCACAGGGTTCAGTGTTAATCAGTGAGACTCCCATAGGGTTCAGTGTTATTCAGTGAGACTCCCATGGGGTTCAGTGTTAATCAGTGAGACTCCCATAGGCTTCAGTGTTAATCAGTGAGACTCCCACAGGGTTCAGTGTTAATCAGTGAGACTCCCACAGGATTCAGTGTTAATCAGTGAGACTCCCACAGGGTTCAGTGTTAATCAGTGAGACTCCCATAGGGTTCAATGTTAATCAGTGAGACTCCCATAGGGTTCAGTGTTAATCAGTGAGACTCCCCTATGGTTCACTGTTAATCAATGAGACTCCCACAGTGTTCAGTGTTAATCAGTGAGACTCCCACAGGGTTCAGTTTTAATCAGTGAGACTCCCATAGGGTTCAGTATTAATCAGTGAGACTCCCACAGGTTTCAGTGTTAATCAGTGAGACTCCAATAGGGTTAAGTGTTAATCAGTGAGACTCCCATAGGGTTCAGTGTTAATCAGTGAGACTCCCTTAGGGTTTCAGTGTTAATCAGTGAGGCTCCAATAGGGTTAAGTGTTAATCAGTGAGACTCCCTTAGGGTTCAGTGTTAATCAGTGAGACTCCCACAGGGGGCAGTGTTAATCAGTGAGACTCCCATAGGGTTCAGTGTTAATCAGTGAGACTCCCACAGGGTTCAGTGTTAATCAAGTGACACTCCCACAGTGTTCAGTGTTAATCAGTGAGACTCCCACAGGGTTCAGTGTTAATCAGTGAGACTGCCATAGGTTTCAGTGTTAATCAGTGAGACTCCCACAGGGTTCAGTGTTAATCAGTGAGACTCCCATAGGGTTCAGTGTTATTCAGTGAGACTCCCATGGGGTTCAGTGTTAATCAGTGAGACTCCCATAGGCTTCAGTGTTAATCAGTGAGACTCCCACAGGGTTCAGTGTTAATCAGTGAGACTCCCACAGGATTCAGTGTTAATCAGTGAGACTCCCACAGGGTTCAGTGTTAATCAGTGAGACTCCCATAGGGTTCAATGTTAATCAGTGAGACTCCCATAGGGTTCAGTGTTAATCAGTGAGACTCCCCTATGGTTCACTGTTAATCAATGAGACTCCCACAGTGTTCAGTGTTAATCAGTGAGACTCCCACAGGGTTCAGTTTTAATCAGTGAGACTCCCATAGGGTTCAGTATTAATCAATGAGACTCCCATAGGGTTCAGTGTTAATCAGTGAGACTTCGACAGGTTTCAGTGTTAATCAGTGAGACTCTCACAGGGTTCTGTGTTAATCATTGAGACTCCCTCAGGGTTCATTTGTTAATCAGTGAGACTCCCATAGGGTTCATTGTTAATCAGTGAGACTCCCACAGGATTCAGTGTTAATCATTGAGACTCCCACAGTGTTCGGTGTTAATCAGTGAGAATCCCACACTGTTCAGTATTAATCAGTGAGACTCCCTCAGGGTTCAGTGTTAATCAGTGAGACTGCCATAGGTTTCAGTGTTAATCAGTGAGACTCCCACAGGGTTCAGTGTTAATCAGTGAGACTCCCATAGGGTTCAGTGTTAATCAGTGAGACTCCCATGGGGTTCAGTGTTAATCAGTGAGACTCCCATAGGCTTCAGTGTTAATCAGTGAGACTCCCACAGGGTTCAGTGTTAATCAGTGAGACTCCCACAGGATTCAGTGTTAATCAGTGAGACTCCCACAGGGTTCACTGTTAATCAGTGAGACTCCCATAGGGTTCAGTGTTAATCAGTGAGACTCCCACAGGGGGCAGTGTTAATCAGTGAGACTCACATAGGGTTCAGTGTTAATCACTGAGACTCCAACAGGGTTCAGTGTAAATCAATGAGACTCCCACAGGGTTCAGTGTTAGTCAGTCAGACTCCCACAGGATTCAGTGTTAATCAGTGAGACTCCCACAGGGTTCACTGTTAATCAGTGAGACTCCCATAGGGTTCAGTGTTAATCAGTGAGACTCCCACAGGGGGCAGTGTTAATCAGTGAGACTCCCATAGGGTTCAGTGTTAATCACTGAGACTCCAACAGGGTTCAGTGTTAATCATTGAGACTCCCACAGTGTTCGGTGTTAATCAGTGAGAATCCCACACTGTTCAGTATTAATCAGTGAGACTCCCTCAGGGTTCAGTGTTAATCACTGAGACTCCCACAGGGTTCAGTGTTAATCAGTGAGACTCCCATAGGGTTCAGTGTTAATCAGTGAGAATCCCATAGAGTTCAGTGTTAATCAGCGAGACTCCCATAGGGTTCAGTGTTAATCAGTGAGACTGCCATAGGTTTCAGTGTTAATCAGTGAGACTCCCATAGGCTTCAGTGGTAATCAGTGAGACTCCCACAGGTTTCAGTGTTAATCAGTGAGACTCCAATAGGGTTAAGTGTTAATCAGTGAGACTCCCACAGGGTTCAGTGTTAATCAGTGAGACTCCCTTAGGGTTCAGTGTTAATCAGTGAGACTCCCACAGGATTCAGTGTTAATCAGTGAGACTCCCACAGGTTTCAGTGTTAATCAGTGAGACTCTCACAGGGTTCAGTGTTAATCATTGAGACTCCCTCATGGTTCATTTGTTAATCAGTGAGACTCCCATAGGGTTCATTGTCAATCAGTGAGACTCCCACAGGATTCAGTGTTAATCATTGAGACTCCCACAGTGTTCGGTGTTAATCAGTGAGAATCCCATACTGTTCAGTGTTAATCAGTGAGACTCCCATAGGGTTCAGTGTTAATCAGTGAGACTCCCACAGGGTTCAGTGTTAATCAGTGAGACGCCCATAGGTTTCAGTGTTAATCAGTGAGACTCCCACAGGGTTCAGTGTTAATCAGTGAGACTCCCACAGGGTTCAGTGTAAATCAATGAGACTCCCATAGGGTTCAGTGTTAGTCAGTCAGACTCCCACAGGATTCAGTGTTAATCAGTGAGACTCCCACAGGGTTCACTGTTAATCAGTGAGACTCCCATAGGGTTCAGTGTTAATCAGTGAGACTCCCACAGGGGGCAGTGTTAATCAGTGAGACTCCCATAGGGTTCAGTGTTAATCACTGAGACTCCAACAGGGTTCAGTGTTAATCATTGAGACTCCCACAGTGTTCGGTGTTAATCAGTGAGAATCCCACACTGTTCAGTATTAATCAGTGAGACTCCCTCAGGGTTCAGTGTTAATCACTGAGACTCCCACAGGGTTCAGTGTTAATCAGTGAGACTCCCATAGGGTTCAGTGTTAATCAGTGAGAATCCCATAGAGTTCAGTGTTAATCAGCGAGACTCCCATAGGGTTCAGTGTTAATCAGTGAGACTGCCATAGGTTTCAGTGTTAATCAGTGAGACTCCCACAGGGTTCAGTGTTAATCAGTGAGACTCCCATAGGGTTCAGTGTTAATCAGTGAGACTCCCACAGGTTTCAGTGTTAATCATTGAGACTCCCATAGGGTTCAGTGTTAATCAATGAGACTCCCATAGGGTTCAGTGTTAATCAGTGAGACTCCCACAGGTTTCAGTGTTAATCAGTGAGACTCCAATAGGGTTAAGTGTTAATCAGTGAGACTCCCTTAGGGTTCAGTGTTAATCAGTGAGATTCCCTCAGGGTTCAGTGTTAATCAGTGAGACTCCCATAGGGTTAAGTGTTAATCAGTGAGACTCCCATGGGGTTCAGTGTTAATCAATGAGACTCCCATATGGTTCAGTGTTAATCAGTGAGACGCCCACAGGGTTCAGTGTTAATCAGTGAGACTCCCACAGGGTTCAGTGTTAATCAGTGAGACTCCCTCAGGGTTCAGTGTTAATCAGTGAGACTCCCATAGGGTTCAGTGTTAATCAGTGAGACTCCCATAGGGTTCAGAGTAAATCAGTGAGACTCCCACTGGGTCCATGTGTTAATCAGTGAGACTCCCACAGGGTTCAGTGTTAATCAGTGAGACTCCCACAGTGTGCAGTGTTAATCAGTGAGACTCCCACAGTGTTCAGTGTTAATCAGTGAGACTCCCATAGGGTTCAGTGTTAATCACTGAGACTCCCACAGGGTTCAGTATTAATCAGTGAGACTCCCATAGGGTTCAGTGTTAATCAGTGAGAATCCCATAGGGTTCAGTGTTAATCAGTGAGACTTCCACAGGGTTCAGTGTTAATCAGTGAGACTCCCACAGGGTTCATTGTTAATCAGTGAGACTCCCACAGGGTTCAGTGTTAATCAGTGAGACTCCCATAGGGTTCATTGTTAATCAGTGAGACTCCCACAGGGTTCAGTGTTAATCAGTGAGACTCCCATAGGTTTCAGTGTTAATCAGTGAGACTCCCACAGGGTTCAGTGTTAATCAGTGAGACTCCCACAGGGTTCAGTGTTAATCAGTGAGACTCCCATAGGGTTCAGTGTTAATCAGTGAGACTCCCACAGGGTTCAGTGTTAATCAGTGAGACTCCCATAGGGTTCAGTGTTAATCAATGAGACTCCCATAGGGTTCAGTGTTAATCAGTGAGACTTCGACAGGTTTCAGTGTTAATCAGTGAGACTCTCACAGGGTTCTGTGTTAATCATTGAGACTCCCTCAGGGTTCATTTGTTAATCAGTGAGACTCCCATAGGGTTCATTGTTAATCAGTGAGACTCCCACAGGATTCAGTGTTAATCATTGAGACTCCCACAGTGTTCGGTGTTAATCAGTGAGAATCCCACACTGTTCAGTATTAATCAGTGAGACTCCCTCAGGGTTCAGTGTTAATCAGTGAGACTGCCATAGGTTTCAGTGTTAATCAGTGAGACTCCCACAGGGTTCAGTGTTAATCAGTGAGACTCCCATAGGGTTCAGTGTTATTCAGTGAGACTCCCATGGGGTTCAGTGTTAATCAGTGAGACTCCCATAGGCTTCAGTGTTAATCAGTGAGACTCCCACAGGGTTCAGTGTTAATCAGTGAGACTCCCACAGGATTCAGTGTTAATCAGTGAGACTCCCACAGGGTTCAGTGTTAATCAGTGAGACTCCCATAGGGTTCAATGTTAATCAGTGAGACTCCCATAGGGTTCAGTGTTAATCAGTGAGACTCCCCTATGGTTCACTGTTAATCAATGAGACTCCCACAGTGTTCAGTGTTAATCAGTGAGACTCCCACAGGGTTCAGTTTTAATCAGTGAGACTCCCATAGGGTTCAGTATTAATCAGTGAGACTCCCACAGGTTTCAGTGTTAATCAGTGAGACTCCAATAGGGTTAAGTGTTAATCAGTGAGACTCCCATAGGGTTCAGTGTTAATCAGTGAGACTCCCTTAGGGTTTCAGTGTTAATCAGTGAGGCTCCAATAGGGTTAAGTGTTAATCAGTGAGACTCCCTTAGGGTTCAGTGTTAATCAGTGAGACTCCCACAGGGGGCAGTGTTAATCAGTGAGACTCCCATAGGGTTCAGTGTTAATCAGTGAGACTCCCACAGGGTTCAGTGTTAATCAAGTGACACTCCCACAGTGTTCAGTGTTAATCAGTGAGACTCCCACAGGGTTCAGTGTTAATGAGTGAGACTCCCATAGGGTTCAGTGTTAATCAGTGAGACTCCCATAGGGTTCAGTGTTAATCAGTGAGACTCCCATAGGGTTCAGTGTTAATCAATGAGACTCCCATAGGGTTCAGTGTTAATCAGTGAGACTTCGACAGGTTTCAGTGTTAATCAGTGAGACTCTCACAGGGTTCTGTGTTAATCATTGAGACTCCCTCAGGGTTCATTTGTTAATCAGTGAGACTCCCATAGGGTTCATTGTTAATCAGTGAGACTCCCACAGGATTCAGTGTTAATCATTGAGACTCCCACAGTGTTCGGTGTTAATCAGTGAGAATCCCACACTGTTCAGTATTAATCAGTGAGACTCCCTCAGGGTTCAGTGTTAATCAGTGAGACTGCCATAGGTTTCAGTGTTAATCAGTGAGACTCCCACAGGGTTCAGTGTTAATCAGTGAGACTCCCATAGGGTTCAGTGTTAATTAGTGAGACTCCCATGGGGTTCAGTGTTAATCAGTGAGACTCCCATAGGCTTCAGTGTTAATCAGTGAGACTCCCACAGGGTTCAGTGTTAATCAGTGAGACTCCCACAGGATTCAGTGTTAATCAGTGAGACTCCCACAGGGTTCACTGTTAATCAGTGAGACTCCCATAGGGTTCAGTGTTAATCAGTGAGACTCCCACAGGGGGCAGTGTTAATCAGTGAGACTCACATAGGGTTCAGTGTTAATCACTGAGACTCCAACAGGGTTCAGTGTAAATCAATGAGACTCCCACAGGGTTCAGTGTTAGTCAGTCAGACTCCCACAGGATTCAGTGTTAATCAGTGAGACTCCCACAGGGTTCACTGTTAATCAGTGAGACTCCCATAGGGTTCAGTGTTAATCAGTGAGACTCCCACAGGGGGCAGTGTTAATCAGTGAGACTCCCATAGGGTTCAGTGTTAATCACTGAGACTCCAACAGGGTTCAGTGTTAATCATTGAGACTCCCACAGTGTTCGGTGTTAATCAGTGAGAATCCCACACTGTTCAGTATTAATCAGTGAGACTCCCTCAGGGTTCAGTGTTAATCACTGAGACTCCCACAGGGTTCAGTGTTAATCAGTGAGACTCCCATAGGGTTCAGTGTTAATCAGTGAGAATCCCATAGAGTTCAGTGTTAATCAGCGAGACTCCCATAGGGTTCAGTGTTAATCAGTGAGACTGCCATAGGTTTCAGTGTTAATCAGTGAGACTCCCACAGGGTTCAGTGTTAATCAGTGAGACTCCCATAGGGTTCAGTGTTAATCAGTGAGACTCCCACAGGTTTCAGTGTTAATCAGTGAGACTCCAATAGGGTTAAGTGTTAATCAGTGAGACTCCCACAGGGTTCAGTGTTAATCAGTGAGACTCCCTTAGGGTTCAGTGTTAATCAGTGAGACTCCCACAGGATTCAGTGTCAATCATTGAGACTCCCATAGGGTTCAGTGTTAATCAATGAGACTCCCATAGGGTTCAGTGTTAATCAGTGAGACTCCCACAGGTTTCAGTGTTAATCAGTGAGACTCCAATAGGGTTAAGTGTTAATCAGTGAGTCTCCCTTAGGGTTCAGTGTTAATCAGTGAGATTCCCTCAGGGTTCAGTGTTAATCAGTGAGACTCCCATAGGGTTAAGTGTTAATCAGTGAGACTCCCATGGGGTTCAGTGTTAATCAATGAGACTCCCATATGGTTCAGTGTTAATCAGTGAGACGCCCACAGGGTTCAGTGTTAATCAGTGAGACTCCCACAGGGTTCAGTGTTAATCAGTGAGACTCCCTCAGGGTTCAGTGTTAATCAGTGAGACTCCCATAGGGTTCAGTGTTAATCAGTGAGACTCCCATAGGGTTCAGTGTAAATCAGTGAGACTCCCACTGGGTCCATGTGTTAATCAGTGAGACTCCCACAGGGTTCAGTGTTAATCAGTGAGACTCCCACAGTGTGCAGTGTTAATCAGTGAGACTCCCACAGTGTTCAGTGTTAATCAGTGAGACTCCCATAGGGTTCAGTGTTAATCACTGAGACTCCCACAGGGTTCAATATTAATCAGTGAGACTCCCATAGGGTTCAGTGTTAATCAGTGAGAATCCCATAGGGTTCAGTGTTAATCAGTGAGACTTCCACAGGGTTCAGTGTTAATCAGTGAGACTCCCACAGGGTTCATTGTTAATCAGTGAGACTCCCACAGGGTTCAGTGTTAATCAGTGAGACTCCCATAGGGTTCATTGTTAATCAGTGATACTCCCACAGGGTTCAGTGTTAATCAGTGAGACTCCCATAGGTTTCAGTGTTAATCAGTGAGACTCCCACAGGGTTCAGTGTTAATCAGTGAGACTCCCACAGGGTTCAGTGTTAATCAGTGAGACTCCCATAGGGTTCAGTGTTAATCAGTGAGACTCCCACAGGGTTCAGTGTTAATCAGTGAGACTCCCATAGGGTTCAATGTTAATCAGTGAGACTCCCATAGGGTTCAGTGTTAATCAGTGAGACTCCCATAGGGTTTACTATTAATCAATGAGACTCCCACAGTGTTCAGTGTTAATCAGTGAGACTCCCACAGGGTTCAGTTTTAATCATTGAGACTCCCATAGGGTTCAGTGTTAATCAGTGAGACTCCCACAGGTTTCAGTGTTAATCAGTGAGACTCCAATAGGGTTAAGTGTTAATCAGTGAGACTCCCATAGGGTTCAGTGTTAATCAGTGAGACTCCCACAGGGTTCAGTGTTAATCAGTGAGACTCCCATAGGGTTCAGTGTTAATCAGTGAGACTCCCACAGGGTTCAGTTTTAATCAGTGAGACTCCCATAGGGTTCAGTGTTAATCAGTGAGACTCCCACAGGTTTCAGTGTTAATCAGTGAGACTCCAATAGGGTTAAGTGTTAATCAGTGAGACTCCCATAGGGTTCAGTGTTAATCAGTGAGACTCCCTTAGGGTTTCAGTGTTAATCAGTGAGGCTCCAATAGGGTTAAGTGTTAATCAGTGAGACTCCCTTAGGGTTCAGTGTTAATCAGTGAGACTCCCACAGGGGGCAGTGTTAATCAGTGAGACTCCCATAGGGTTCAGTGTTAATCAGTGAGACTCCCACAGGGTTCAGTGTTAATCAAGTGACACTCCCACAGTGTTCAGTGTTAATCAGTGAGACTCCCACAGGGTTCAGTGTTAATGAGTGAGACTCCCATAGGGTTCAGTGTTAATCAGTGAGACTCCCATAGGGTTCAGTGTTAATCAGTGAGACTCCCATAGGGTTCAGTGTTAATCAATGAGACTCCCATAGGGTTCAGTGTTAATCAGTGAGACTTCGACAGGTTTCAGTGTTAATCAGTGAGACTCTCACAGGGTTCTGTGTTAATCATTGAGACTCCCTCAGGGTTCATTTGTTAATCAGTGAGACTCCCATAGGGTTCATTGTTAATCAGTGAGACTCCCACAGGATTCAGTGTTAATCATTGAGACTCCCACAGTGTTCGGTGTTAATCAGTGAGAATCCCACACTGTTCAGTATTAATCAGTGAGACTCCCTCAGGGTTCAGTGTTAATCAGTGAGACTGCCATAGGTTTCAGTGTTAATCAGTGAGACTCCCACAGGGTTCAGTGTTAATCAGTGAGACTCCCATAGGGTTCAGTGTTAATCAGTGAGACTCCCATGGGGTTCAGTGTTAATCAGTGAGACTCCCATAGGGTTCAGTGTTAATCAGTGAGACTCCCACAGGGTTCAGTGTTAATCAGTGAGACTCCCACAGGATTCAGTGTTAATCAGTGAGACTCCCACAGGGTTCACTGTTAATCAGTGAGACTCCCATAGGGTTCAGTGTTAATCAGTGAGACTCCCACAGGGGGCAGTGTTAATCAGTGAGACTCCCATAGGGTTCAGTGTTAATCACTGAGACTCCAACAGGGTTCAGTGTTAATCATTGAGACTCCCACAGTGTTCGGTGTTAATCAGTGAGAATCCCACACTGTTCAGTATTAATCAGTGAGACTCCCTCAGGGTTCAGTGTTAATCACTGAGACTCCCACAGGGTTCAGTGTTAATCA
Organism: Petromyzon marinus; assembly: GCF_048934315.1. Taxonomy (NCBI): domain Eukaryota; kingdom Metazoa; phylum Chordata; class Hyperoartia; order Petromyzontiformes; family Petromyzontidae; genus Petromyzon; species Petromyzon marinus. The sequence continues at coordinate 3,202,437 of NW_027423612.1, forward strand.
GTGAAACTCCCATAGGGTTCAGTGTTAATCAGTGAGAATCCCATAGAGTTCAGTGTTAATCAGCGAGACTCCCATAGGGTTCAGTGTTAATCAGTGAGACTGCCATAGGTTTCAGTGTTAATCAGTGAGACTCCCACAGGGTTCAGTGTTAATCAGTGAGACTCCCATAGGGTTCAGTGTTAATCAGTGAGACTCCCACAGGTTTCAGTGTTAATCATTGAGACTCCCATAGGGTTCAGTGTTAATCAATGAGACTCCCATAGGGTTCAGTGTTAATCAGTGAGACTCCCACAGGTTTCAGTGTTAATCAGTGAGACTCCAATAGGGTTAAGTGTTAATCAGTGAGACTCCCTTAGGGTTCAGTGTTAATCAGTGAGATTCCCTCAGGGTTCAGTGTTAATCAGTGAGACTCCCATAGGGTTAAGTGTTAATCAGTGAGACTCCCATGGGGTTCAGTGTTAATCAATGAGACTCCCATATGGTTCAGTGTTAATCAGTGAGACGCCCACAGGGTTCAGTGTTAATCAGTGAGACTCCCACAGGGTTCAGTGTTAATCAGTGAGACTCCCTCAGGGTTCAGTGTTAATCAGTGAGACTCCCATAGGGTTCAGTGTTAATCAGTGAGACTCCCATAGGGTTCAGAGTAAATCAGTGAGACTCCCACTGGGTCCATGTGTTAATCAGTGAGACTCCCACAGGGTTCAGTGTTAATCAGTGAGACTCCCACAGTGTGCAGTGTTAATCAGTGAGACTCCCACAGTGTTCAGTGTTAATCAGTGAGACTCCCATAGGGTTCAGTGTTAATCACTGAGACTCCCACAGGGTTCAGTATTAATCAGTGAGACTCCCATAGGGTTTAGTGTTAATCAGTGAGAATCCCATAGGGTTCAGTGTTAATCAGTGAGACTTCCACAGGGTTCAGTGTTAATCAGTGAGACTCCCACAGGGTTCATTGTTAATCAGTGAGACTCCCACAGGGTTCAGTGTTAATCAGTGAGACTCCCATAGGGTTCATTGTTAATCAGTGAGACTCCCACAGGGTTCAGTGTTAATCAGTGAGACTCCCATAGGTTTCAGTGTTAATCAGTGAGACTCCCACAGGGTTCAGTGTTAATCAGTGAGACTCCCACAGGGTTCAGTGTTAATCAGTGAGACTCCCATAGGGTTCAGTGTTAATCAGTGAGACTCCCACAGGGTTCAGTGTTAATCAGTGAGACTCCCATAGGGTTCAGTGTTAATCAATGAGACTCCCATAGGGTTCAGTGTTAATCAGTGAGACTTCGACAGGTTTCAGTGTTAATCAGTGAGACTCTCACAGGGTTCTGTGTTAATCATTGAGACTCCCTCAGGGTTCATTTGTTAATCAGTGAGACTCCCATAGGGTTCATTGTTAATCAGTGAGACTCCCACAGGATTCAGTGTTAATCATTGAGACTCCCACAGTGTTCGGTGTTAATCAGTGAGAATCCCACACTGTTCAGTATTAATCAGTGAGACTCCCTCAGGGTTCAGTGTTAATCAGTGAGACTGCCATAGGTTTCAGTGTTAATCAGTGAGACTCCCACAGGGTTCAGTGTTAATCAGTGAGACTCCCATAGGGTTCAGTGTTATTCAGTGAGACTCCCATGGGGTTCAGTGTTAATCAGTGAGACTCCCATAGGCTTCAGTGTTAATCAGTGAGACTCCCACAGGGTTCAGTGTTAATCAGTGAGACTCCCACAGGATTCAGTGTTAATCAGTGAGACTCCCACAGGGTTCAGTGTTAATCAGTGAGACTCCCATAGGGTTCAATGTTAATCAGTGAGACTCCCATAGGGTTCAGTGTTAATCAGTGAGACTCCCCTATGGTTCACTGTTAATCAATGAGACTCCCACAGTGTTCAGTGTTAATCAGTGAGACTCCCACAGGGTTCAGTTTTAATCAGTGAGACTCCCATAGGGTTCAGTATTAATCAGTGAGACTCCCACAGGTTTCAGTGTTAATCAGTGAGACTCCAATAGGGTTAAGTGTTAATCAGTGAGACTCCCATAGGGTTCACTGTTAATCAGTGAGACTCCCTTAGGGTTTCAGTGTTAATCAGTGAGGCTCCAATAGGGTTAAGTGTTAATCAGTGAGACTCCCTTAGGGTTCAGTGTTAATCAGTGAGACTCCCACAGGGGGCAGTGTTAATCAGTGAGACTCCCATAGGGTTCAGTGTTAATCAGTGAGACTCCCACAGGGTTCAGTGTTAATCAAGTGACACTCCCACAGTGTTCAGTGTTAATCAGTGAGACTCCCACAGGGTTCAGTGTTAATGAGTGAGACTCCCATAGGGTTCAGTGTTAATCAGTGAGACTCCCATAGGGTTCAGTGTTAATCAGTGAGACTCCCATAGGGTTCAGTGTTAATCAATGAGACTCCCATAGGGTTCAGTGTTAATCAGTGAGACTTCGACAGGTTTCAGTGTTAATCAGTGAGACTCTCACAGGGTTCTGTGTTAATCATTGAGACTCCCTCAGGGTTCATTTGTTAATCAGTGAGACTCCCATAGGGTTCATTGTTAATCAGTGAGACTCCCACAGGATTCAGTGTTAATCATTGAGACTCCCACAGTGTTCGGTGTTAATCAGTGAGAATCCCACACTGTTCAGTATTAATCAGTGAGACTCCCTCAGGGTTCAGTGTTAATCAGTGAGACTGCCATAGGTTTCAGTGTTAATCAGTGAGACTCCCACAGGGTTCAGTGTTAATCAGTGAGACTCCCATAGGGTTCAGTGTTAATTAGTGAGACTCCCATGGGGTTCAGTGTTAATCAGTGAGACTCCCATAGGCTTCAGTGTTAATCAGTGAGACTCCCACAGGGTTCAGTGTTAATCAGTGAGACTCCCACAGGATTCAGTGTTAATCAGTGAGACTCCCACAGGGTTCACTGTTAATCAGTGAGACTCCCATAGGGTTCAGTGTTAATCAGTGAGACTCCCACAGGGGGCAGTGTTAATCAGTGAGACTCACATAGGGTTCAGTGTTAATCACTGAGACTCCAACAGGGTTCAGTGTAAATCAATGAGACTCCCACAGGGTTCAGTGTTAGTCAGTCAGACTCCCACAGGATTCAGTGTTAATCAGTGAGACTCCCACAGGGTTCACTGTTAATCAGTGAGACTCCCATAGGGTTCAGTGTTAATCAGTGAGACTCCCACAGTGTGCAGTGTTAATCAGTGAGACTCCCACAGTGTTCAGTGTTAATCAGTGAGACTCCCATAGGGTTCAGTGTTAATCACTGAGACTCCCACAGGGTTCAGTATTAATCAGTGAGACTCCCATAGGGTTTAGTGTTAATCAGTGAGAATCCCATAGGGTTCAGTGTTAATCAGTGAGACTTCCACAGGGTTCAGTGTTAATCAGTGAGACTCCCACAGGGTTCATTGTTAATCAGTGAGACTCCCACAGGGTTCAGTGTTAATCAGTGAGACTCCCATAGGGTTCATTGTTAATCAGTGAGACTCCCACAGGGTTCAGTGTTAATCAGTGAGACTCCCATAGGTTTCAGTGTTAATCAGTGACACTCCCACAGGGTTCAGTGTTAATCAGTGAGACTCCCACAGGGTTCAGTGTTAATCAGTGAGACTCCCATAGGGTTCAGTGTTAATCAGTGAGACTCCCACAGGGTTCAGTGTTAATCAGTGAGACTCCCATAGGGTTCAGTGTTAATCAATGAGACTCCCATAGGGTTCAGTGTTAATCAGTGAGACTTCGACAGGTTTCAGTGTTAATCAGTGAGACTCTCACAGGGTTCTGTGTTAATCATTGAGACTCCCTCAGGGTTCATTTGTTAATCAGTGAGACTCCCATAGGGTTCATTGTTAATCAGTGAGACTCCCACAGGATTCAGTGTTAATCATTGAGACTCCCACAGTGTTCGGTGTTAATCAGTGAGAATCCCACACTGTTCAGTATTAATCAGTGAGACTCCCTCAGGGTTCAGTGTTAATCAGTGAGACTGCCATAGGTTTCAGTGTTAATCAGTGAGACTCCCACAGGGTTCAGTGTTAATCAGTGAGACTCCCATAGGGTTCAGTGTTATTCAGTGAGACTCCCATGGGGTTCAGTGTTAATCAGTGAGACTCCCATAGGCTTCAGTGTTAATCAGTGAGACTCCCACAGGGTTCAGTGTTAATCAGTGAGACTCCCACAGGATTCAGTGTTAATCAGTGAGACTCCCACAGGGTTCAGTGTTAATCAGTGAGACTCCCATAGGGTTCAATGTTAATCAGTGAGACTCCCATAGGGTTCAGTGTTAATCAGTGAGACTCCCCTATGGTTCACTGTTAATCAATGAGACTCCCACAGTGTTCAGTGTTAATCAGTGAGACTCCCACAGGGTTCAGTTTTAATCAGTGAGACTCCCATAGGGTTCAGTATTAATCAGTGAGACTCCCACAGGTTTCAGTGTTAATCAGTGAGACTCCAATAGGGTTAAGTGTTAATCAGTGAGACTCCCATAGGGTTCACTGTTAATCAGTGAGACTCCCTTAGGGTTTCAGTGTTAATCAGTGAGGCTCCAATAGGGTTAAGTGTTAATCAGTGAGACTCCCTTAGGGTTCAGTGTTAATCAGTGAGACTCCCACAGGGGGCAGTGTTAATCAGTGAGACTCCCATAGGGTTCAGTGTTAATCAGTGAGACTCCCACAGGGTTCAGTGTTAATCAAGTGACACTCCCACAGTGTTCAGTGTTAATCAGTGAGACTCCCACAGGGTTCAGTGTTAATGAGTGAGACTCCCATAGGGTTCAGTGTTAATCAGTGAGACTCCCATAGGGTTCAGTGTTAATCAGTGAGACTCCCATAGGGTTCAGTGTTAATCAATGAGACTCCCATAGGGTTCAGTGTTAATCAGTGAGACTTCGACAGGTTTCAGTGTTAATCAGTGAGACTCTCACAGGGTTCTGTGTTAATCATTGAGACTCCCTCAGGGTTCATTTGTTAATCAGTGAGACTCCCATAGGGTTCATTGTTAATCAGTGAGACTCCCACAGGATTCAGTGTTAATCATTGAGACTCCCACAGTGTTCGGTGTTAATCAGTGAGAATCCCACACTGTTCAGTATTAATCAGTGAGACTCCCTCAGGGTTCAGTGTTAATCAGTGAGACTGCCATAGGTTTCAGTGTTAATCAGTGAGACTCCCACAGGGTTCAGTGTTAATCAGTGAGACTCCCATAGGGTTCAGTGTTAATTAGTGAGACTCCCATGGGGTTCAGTGTTAATCAGTGAGACTCCCATAGGCTTCAGTGTTAATCAGTGAGACTCCCACAGGGTTCAGTGTTAATCAGTGAGACTCCCACAGGATTCAGTGTTAATCAGTGAGACTCCCACAGGGTTCACTGTTAATCAGTGAGACTCCCATAGGGTTCAGTGTTAATCAGTGAGACTCCCACAGGGGGCAGTGTTAATCAGTGAGACTCACATAGGGTTCAGTGTTAATCACTGAGACTCCAACAGGGTTCAGTGTAAATCAATGAGACTCCCACAGGGTTCAGTGTTAGTCAGTCAGACTCCCACAGGATTCAGTGTTAATCAGTGAGACTCCCACAGGGTTCACTGTTAATCAGTGAGACTCCCATAGGGTTCAGTGTTAATCAGTGAGACTCCCACAGGGGGCAGTGTTAATCAGTGAGACTCCCATAGGGTTCAGTGTTAATCACTGAGACTCCAACAGGGTTCAGTGTTAATCATTGAGACTCCCACAGTGTTCGGTGTTAATCAGTGAGAATCCCACACTGTTCAGTATTAATCAGTGAGACTCCCTCAGGGTTCAGTGTTAATCACTGAGACTCCCACAGGGTTCAGTGTTAATCAGTGAGACTCCCATAGGGTTCAGTGTTAATCAGTGAGAATCCCATAGAGTTCAGTGTTAATCAGCGAGACTCCCATAGGGTTCAGTGTTAATCAGTGAGACTGCCATAGGTTTCAGTGTTAATCAGTGAGACTCCCACAGGGTTCAGTGTTAATCAGTGAGACTCCCATAGGGTTCAGTGTTAATCAGTGAGACTCCCACAGGTTTCAGTGTTAATCAGTGAGACTCCAATAGGGTTAAGTGTTAATCAGTGAGACTCCCACAGGGTTCAGTGTTAATCAGTGAGACTCCCTTAGGGTTCAGTGTTAATCAGTGAGACTCCCACAGGATTCAGTGTCAATCATTGAGACTCCCATAGGGTTCAGTGTTAATCAATGAGACTCCCATAGGGTTCAGTGTTAATCAGTGAGACTCCCACAGGTTTCAGTGTTAATCAGTGAGACTCCAATAGGGTTAAGTGTTAATCAGTGAGTCTCCCTTAGGGTTCAGTGTTAATCAGTGAGATTCCCTCAGGGTTCAGTGTTAATCAGTGAGACTCCCATAGGGTTAAGTGTTAATCAGTGAGACTCCCATGGGGTTCAGTGTTAATCAATGAGACTCCCATATGGTTCAGTGTTAATCAGTGAGACGCCCACAGGGTTCAGTGTTAATCAGTGAGACTCCCACAGGGTTCAGTGTTAATCAGTGAGACTCCCTCAGGGTTCAGTGTTAATCAGTGAGACTCCCATAGGGTTCAGTGTTAATCAGTGAGACTCCCATAGGGTTCAGTGTAAATCAGTGAGACTCCCACTGGGTCCATGTGTTAATCAGTGAGACTCCCACAGGGTTCAGTGTTAATCAGTGAGACTCCCACAGTGTGCAGTGTTAATCAGTGAGACTCCCACAGTGTTCAGTGTTAATCAGTGAGACTCCCATAGGGTTCAGTGTTAATCACTGAGACTCCCACAGGGTTCAATATTAATCAGTGAGACTCCCATAGGGTTCAGTGTTAATCAGTGAGAATCCCATAGGGTTCAGTGTTAATCAGTGAGACTTCCACAGGGTTCAGTGTTAATCAGTGAGACTCCCACAGGGTTCATTGTTAATCAGTGAGACTCCCACAGGGTTCAGTGTTAATCAGTGAGACTCCCATAGGGTTCATTGTTAATCAGTGAGACTCCCACAGGGTTCAGTGTTAATCAGTGAGACTCCCATAGGTTTCAGTGTTAATCAGTGAGACTCCCACAGGGTTCAGTGTTAATCAGTGAGACTCCCACAGGGTTCAGTGTTAATCAGTGAGACTCCCATAGGGTTCAGTGTTAATCAGTGAGACTCCCACAGGGTTCAGTGTTAATCAGTGAGACTCCCATAGGGTTCAATGTTAATCAGTGAGACTCCCATAGGGTTCAGTGTTAATCAGTGAGACTCCCATAGGGTTCACTGTTAATCAATGAGACTCCCACAGTGTTCAGTGTTAATCAGTGAGACTCCCACAGGGTTCAGTTTTAATCATTGAGACTCCCATAGGGTTCAGTGTTAATCAGTGAGACTCCCACAGGTTTCAGTGTTAATCAGTGAGACTCCAATAGGGTTAAGTGTTAATCAGTGAGACTCCCATAGGGTTCAGTGTTAATCAGTGAGACTCCCTTAGGGTTTCAGTGTTAATCAGTGAGGCTCCAATAGGGTTAAGTGTTAATCAGTGAGACTCCCTTAGGGTTCAGTGTTAATCAGTGAGACTCCCACAGGGGGCAGTGTTAATCAGTGAGACTCCCATAGGGTTCAGTGTTAATCACTGAGACTCCCACAGGGTTCAGTGTTAATCAGTGAGACTCCCATAGGGTTCAGTGTTAATCAGTGAGAATCCCATAGAGTTCAGTGTTAATCAGCGAGACTCCCATAGGGTTCAGTGTTAATCAGTGAGACTGCCATAGGTTTCAGTGTTAATCAGTGAGACTCCCACAGGGTTCAGTGTTAATCAGTGAGACTCCCATAGGGTTCAGTGTTAATCAGTGAGACTCCCACAGGTTTCAGTGTTAATCAGTGAGACTCCAATAGGGTTAAGTGTTAATCAGTGAGACTCCCACAGGGTTCAGTGTTAATCAGTGAGACTCCCTTAGGGTTCAGTGTTAATCAGTGAGACTCCCACAGGATTCAGTGTTAATCATTGAGACTCCCATAGGGTTCAGTGTTAATCAATGAGACTCCCATAGGGTTCAGTGTTAATCAGTGAGACTCCCACAGGTTTCAGTGTTAATCAGTGAGACTCCCATAGGGTTCAGTGTTAATCAGTGAGACTCCCACAGGGGGCAGTGTTAATCAGTGAGACTCCCATAGGGTTCAGTGTTAATCACTGAGACTCCAACAGGGTTCAGTGTTAATCATTGAGACTCCCACAGTGTTTGGTGTTAATCAGTGAGAATCCCACACTGTTCAGTATTAATCAGTGAGACTCCCTCAGGGTTCAGTGTTAATCACTGAGACTCCCACAGGGTTCAGTGTTAATCAGTGAGACTCCCATAGGGTTCAGTGTTAATCAGTGAGAATCCCATAGAGTTCAGTGTTAATCAGCGAGACTCCCATAGGGTTCAGTGTTAATCAGTGAGACTGCCATAGGTTTCAGTGTTAATCAGTGAGACTCCCACAGGGTTCAGTGTTAATCAGTGAGACTCCCATAGGGTTCAGTGTTAATCAGTGAGACTCCCACAGGTTTCAGTGTTAATCAGTGAGACTCCCACAGGGTTCAGTGTTAATCAGTGAGACTCCCTTAGGGTTCAGTGTTAATCAGTGAGACTCCCACAGGATTCAGTGTTAATCATTGAGACTCCCATAGGGTTCAGTGTTAATCAATGAGACTCCCATAGGGTTCAGTGTTAATCAGTGAGACTCCCACAGGTTTCAGTGTTAATCAGTGAGACTCCCATAGGGTTCAGTGTTAATCAGTGAGACTCCCACAGGGGGCAGTGTTAATCAGTGAGACTCCCATAGGGTTCAGTGTTAATCACTGAGACTCCAACAGGGTTCAGTGTTAATCATTGAGACTCCCACAGTGTTTGGTGTTAATCAGTGAGAATCCCACACTGTTCAGTATTAATCAGTGAGACTCCCTCAGGGTTCAGTGTTAATCACTGAGACTCCCACAGGGTTCAGTGTTAATCAGTGAGACTCCCATAGGGTTCAGTGTTAATCAGTGAGAATCCCATAGAGTTCAGTGTTAATCAGCGAGACTCCCATAGGGTTCAGTGTTAATCAGTGAGACTGCCATAGGTTTCAGTGTTAATCAGTGAGACTCCCACAGGGTTCAGTGTTAATCAGTGAGACTCCCATAGGGTTCAGTGTTAATCAGTGAGACTCCCACAGGTTTCAGTGTTAATCAGTGAGACTCCAATAGGGTTAAGTGTTAATCAGTGAGACTCCCACAGGGTTCAGTGTTAATCAGTGAGACTCCCTTAGGGTTCAGTGTTAATCAGTGAGACTCCCACAGGATTCAGTGTCAATCATTGAGACTCCCATAGGGTTCAGTGTTAATCAATGAGACTCCCATAGGGTTCAGTGTTAATCAGTGAGACTCCCACAGGTTTCAGTGTTAATCAGTGAGACTCCAATAGGGTTAAGTGTTAATCAGTGAGTCTCCCTTAGGGTTCAGTGTTAATCAGTGAGATTCCCTCAGGGTTCAGTGTTAATCAGTGAGACTCCCATAGGGTTAAGTGTTAATCAGTGAGACTCCCATGGGGTTCAGTGTTAATCAATGAGACTCCCATATGGTTCAGTGTTAATCAGTGAGACGCCCACAGGGTTCAGTGTTAATCAGTGAGACTCCCACAGGGTTCAGTGTTAATCAGTGAGACTCCCTCAGGGTTCAGTGTTAATCAGTGAGACTCCCATAGGGTTCAGTGTTAATCAGTGAGACTCCCACAGTGTTCAGTGTTAATCAATGAGACTCCCATATGGTTCAGTGTTAATCAGTGAGACGCCCACAGGGTTCAGTGTTAATCAGTGAGACTCCCACAGGGTTCAGTGTTAATCAGTGAGACTCCCTCAGGGTTCAGTGTTAATCAGTGAGACTCCCACAGTGTGCAGTGTTAATCAGTGAGACTCCCACAGTGTTCAGTGTTAATCAGTGAGACTCCCATAGGGTTCAGTGTTAATCACTGAGACTCCCACAGGGTTCAATATTAATCAGTGAGACTCCCATAGGGTTCAGTGTTAATCAGTGAGAATCCCATAGGGTTCAGTGTTAATCAGTGAGACTTCCACAGGGTTCAGTGTTAATCAGTGAGACTCCCACAGGGTTCATTGTTAATCAGTGAGACTCCCACAGGGTTCAGTGTTCATCAGTGAGACTCCCATAGGGTTCATTGTTAATCAGTGAGACTCCCACAGGGTTCAGTGTTAATCAGTGAGACTCCCATAGGTTTCAGTGTTAATCAGTGAGACTCCCACAGGGTTCAGTGTTAATCAGTGAGACTCCCACAGGGTTCAGTGTTAATCAGTGAGACTCCCATAGGGTTCAGTGTTAATCAGTGAGACTCCCACAGGGTTCAGTGTTAATCAGTGAGACTCCCATAGGGTTCAATGTTAATCAGTGAGACTCCCATAGGGTTCAGTGTTAATCAGTGAGACTCCCATAGGGTTCACTGTTAATCAATGAGACTCCCACAGTGTTCAGTGTTAATCAGTGAGACTCGCACAGGGTTCAGTTTTAATCATTGAGACTCCCATAGGGTTCAGTGTTAATCAGTGAGACTCCCACAGGTTTCAGTGTTAATCAGTGAGACTCCAATAGGGTTAAGTGTTAATCAGTGAGACTCCCATAGGGTTCAGTGTTAATCAGTGAGACTCCCTTAGGGTTTCAGTGTTAATCAGTGAGGCTCCAATAGGGTTAAGTGTTAATCAGTGAGACTCCCTTAGGGTTCAGTGTTAATCAGTGAGACTCCCACAGGGGGCAGTGTTAATCAGTGAGACTCCCATAGGGTTCAGTGTTAATCACTGAGACTCCCACAGGGTTCAGTGTTAATCAGTGAGACTCCCATAGGGTTCAGTGTTAATCAGTGAGAATCCCATAGAGTTCAGTGTTAATCAGCGAGACTCCCATAGGGTTCAGTGTTAATCAGTGAGACTGCCATAGGTTTCAGTGTTAATCAGTGAGACTCCCACAGGGTTCAGTGTTAATCAGTGAGACTCCCATAGGGTTCAGTGTTAATCAGTGAGACTCCCACAGGTTTCAGTGTTAATCAGTGAGACTCCAATAGGGTTAAGTGTTAATCAGTGAGACTCCCACAGGGTTCAGTGTTAATCAGTGAGACTCCCACAGGATTCAGTGTTAATCATTGAGACTCCCATAGGGTTCAGTGTTAATCAATGAGACTCCCATAGGGTTCAGTGTTAATCAGTGAGACTCCCACAGGTTTCAGTGTTAATCAGTGAGACTCCAATAGGGTTAAGTGTTAATCAGTGAGACTCCCTTAGGGTTCAGTGTTAATCAGTGAGATTCCCTCAGGGTTCAGTGTTAATCAGTGAGACTCCCACAGGTTTAAGTGTTAATCAGTGAGACTCCCATGGGGTTCAGTGTTAATCAATGAGACTCCCATATGGTTCAGTGTTAATCAGTGAGACGCCCACAGGGTTCAGTGTTAATCAGTGAGACTCCCACAGGGTTCAGTGTTAATCAGTGAGACTCCCTCAGGGTTCAGTGTTAATCAGTGAGACTCCCATAGGGTTCAGTGTTAATCAGTGAGACTCCCATAGGGTTCAGTGTAAATCAGTGAGACTCCCACTGGGTCCATGTGTTAATCAGTGAGACTCCCACAGGGTTCAGTGTTAATCAGTGAGACTCCCACAGTGTGCAGTGTTAATCAGTGAGACTCCCACAGTGTTCAGTGTTAATCAGTGAGACTCCCATAGGGTTCAGTGTTAATCACTGAGACTCCCACAGGGTTCAGTATTAATCAGTGAGACTCCCATAGGGTTCAGTGTTAATCAGTGAGAATCCCATAGGGTTCAGTGTTAATCAGTGAGACTTCCACAGGGTTCAGTGTTAATCAGTGAGACTCCCACAGGGTTCATTGTTAATCAGTGAGACTCCCACAGGGTTCAGTGTTAATCAGTGAGACTCCCATAGGGTTCATTGTTAATCAGTGAGACTCCCACAGGGTTCAGTGTTAATCAGTGAGACTCCCATAGGTTTCAGTGTTAATCAGTGAGACTCCCACAGGGTTCAGTGTTAATCAGTGAGACTCCCACAGGGTTCAGTGTTAATCAGTGAGACTCCCATAGGGTTCAGTGTTAATCAGTGAGACTCCCACAGGGTTCAGTTTTAATCAGTGAGACTCCCATAGGGTTCAGTGTTAATCAGTGAGACTCCCACAGGTTTCAGTGTTAATCAGTGAGACTCCAATAGGGTTAAGTGTTAATCAGTGAGACTCCCATAGGGTTCAGTGTTAATCAGTGAGACTCCCTTAGGGTTTCAGTGTTAATCAGTGAGGCTCCAATAGGGTTAAGTGTTAATCAGTGAGACTCCCTTAGGGTTCAGTGTTAATCAGTGAGACTCCCACAGGGGGCAGTGTTAATCAGTGAGACTCCCATAGGGTTCAGTGTTAATCAGTGAGACTCCCACAGGGTTCAGTGTTAATCAAGTGACACTCCCACAGTGTTCAGTGTTAATCAGTGAGACTCCCACAGGGTTCAGTGTTAATGAGTGAGACTCCCATAGGGTTCAGTGTTAATCAGTGAGACTCCCATAGGGTTCAGTGTTAATCAGTGAGACTCCCATAGGGTTCAGTGTTAATCAATGAGACTCCCATAGGGTTCAGTGTTAATCAGTGAGACTTCGACAGGTTTCAGTGTTAATCAGTGAGACTCTCACAGGGTTCTGTGTTAATCATTGAGACTCCCTCAGGGTTCATTTGTTAATCAGTGAGACTCCCATAGGGTTCATTGTTAATCAGTGAGACTCCCACAGGATTCAGTGTTAATCATTGAGACTCCCACAGTGTTCGGTGTTAATCAGTGAGAATCCCACACTGTTCAGTATTAATCAGTGAGACTCCCTCAGGGTTCAGTGTTAATCAGTGAGACTGCCATAGGTTTCAGTGTTAATCAGTGAGACTCCCACAGGGTTCAGTGTTAATCAGTGAGACTCCCATAGGGTTCAGTGTTAATCAGTGAGACTCCCATGGGGTTCAGTGTTAATCAGTGAGACTCCCATAGGGTTCAGTGTTAATCAGTGAGACTCCCACAGGGTTCAGTGTTAATCAGTGAGACTCCCACAGGATTCAGTGTTAATCAGTGAGACTCCCACAGGGTTCACTGTTAATCAGTGAGACTCCCATAGGGTTCAGTGTTAATCAGTGAGACTCACATAGGGTTCAGTGTTAATCACTGAGACTCCAACAGGGTTCAGTGTAAATCAATGAGACTCCCACAGGGTTCAGTGTTAGTCAGTCAGACTCCCACAGGATTCAGTGTTAATCAGTGAGACTCCCACAGGGTTCACTGTTAATCAGTGAGACTCCCATAGGGTTCAGTGTTAATCAGTGAGACTCCCACAGGGGGCAGTGTTAATCAGTGAGACTCCCATAGGGTTCAGTGTTAATCACTGAGACTCCAACAGGGTTCAGTGTTAATCATTGAGACTCCCATAGGGTTCAGTGTTAATCAATGAGACTCCCATAGGGTTCAGTGTTAATCAGTGAGACTCCCACAGGTTTCAGTGTTAATCAGTGAGACTCCAATAGGGTTAAGTGTTAATCAGTGAGACTCCCTTAGGGTTCAGTGTTAATCAGTGAGATTCCCTCAGGGTTCAGTGTTAATCAGTGAGACTCCCATAGGGTTAAGTGTTAATCAGTGAGACTCCCATGGGGTTCAGTGTTAATCAGTGAGACTCCCATAGGCTTCAGTGTTAATCAGTGAGACTCCCACAGGGTTCAGTGTTAATCAGTGAGACTCCCACAGGGTTCAGTGTTAATCAGTGAGACTCCCACAGGGTTCACTGTTAATCAGTGAGACTCCCATAGGGTTCAGTGTTAATCAGTGAGACTCCCACAGGTTTCAGTGTTAATCAATGAGACTCCCACCGGGTTCAGTTTTAATCAGTAAGACTCCCATGGGGTTCAGTGTTAATCAGTGAGACTCCCATAGGCTTCAGTGGTAATCAGTGAGACTCCCACAGGTTTCAGTGTTAATCAGTGAGACTCCAATAGGGTTAAGTGTTAATCAGTGAGACTCCCACAGGGTTCAGTGTTAATCAGTGAGACTCCCTTAGGGTTCAGTGTTAATCAGTGAGACTCCCACAGGATTCAGTGTTAATCAGTGAGACTCCCACAGGTTTCAGTGTTAATCAGTGAGACTCTCACAGGGTTCAGTGTTAATCATTGAGACTCCCTCATGGTTCATTTGTTAATCAGTGAGACTCCCATAGGGTTCATTGTCAATCAGTGAGACTCCCACAGGATTCAGTGTTAATCATTGAGACTCCCACAGTGTTCGGTGTTAATCAGTGAAAATCCCATACTGTTCAGTGTTAATCAGTGAGACTCCCATAGGGTTCAGTGTTAATCAGTGAGACTCCCACAGGGTTCAGTGTTAATCATTGAGACTCCCATAGGGTTCAGTGTTAATCAATGAGACTCCCATATGGTTCAGTGTTAATAAGTGAGATGCCCACAGGGTTCAGTGTTAATCAGTGAGACTCCCACAGGGTTCAGTGTTAATCAGTGAGACTCCCATAGGGTTCAGTGTTAATCAGTGAGACTCCCATAGGGTTCAGTGTAAATCAGTGAGACTCCCACAGGGTCCATGTGTTAATCAGTGAGACTCCCACAGGGTTCAGTGTTAATCAGTGAGACTCCCACAGTGTTCAGTGTTAATCAGTGAGTCTCCCATAGGGTTCAGTGTTAATCACTGAGACTCCCACAGGGTTCAGTGTTAATCAGTGAGACTCCCATAGGGTTCAGTGTTAATCAGTGAGAATCCCATAGGGTTCAGTGTTAATCAGTGAGACTTCCACAGGGTTCAGTGTTAATCAGTGAGACTCCCACAGGGTTCAGTGTTAATCAGTGAGACTCCCACAGGGTTCAGTGTTAATCAGTGAGACTCCCACAGGATTCAGTGTTAATCATTGAGACTCCCACAGTGTTCGGTGTTAATCAGTGAAAATCCCATACTGTTCAGTGTTAATCAGTGAGACTCCCATAGGGTTCAGTGTTAATCAGTGAGACTCCCACAGGGTTCAGTGTTAATCATTGAGACTCCCATAGGGTTCAGTGTTAATCAATGAGACTCCCATATGGTTCAGTGTTAATAAGTGAGATGCCCACAGGGTTCAGTGTTAATCAGTGAGACTCCCACAGGGTTCAGTGTTAATCAGTGAGACTCCCATAGGGTTCAGTGTTAATCAGTGAGACTCCCATAGGGTTCAGTGTAAATCAGTGAGACTCCCACAGGGTCCATGTGTTAATCAGTGAGACTCCCACAGGGTTCAGTGTTAATCAGTGAGACTCCCACAGTGTTCAGTGTTAATCAGTGAGTCTCCCATAGGGTTCAGTGTTAATCACTGAGACTCCCACAGGGTTCAGTGTTAATCAGTGAGACTCCCATAGGGTTCAGTGTTAATCAGTGAGAATCCCATAGGGTTCAGTGTTAATCAGTGAGACTTCCACAGGGTTCAGTGTTAATCAGTGAGACTCCCACAGGGTTCAGTGTTAATCAGTGAGACTCCCACAGGGTTCAGTGTTAATCAGTGAGACTCCCATAGGGTTCAGTGTTAATCAGTGAGACTCCCACAGGGTTCAGTGTTAATCAGTGAGACTCCCATAGGGTTCAATGTTAATCAGTGAGACTCCCATAGGGTTCAGTGTTAATCAGTGAGACTCCCATAGGGTTCACTGTTAATCAATGAGACTCCCACAGTGTTCAGTGTTAATCAGTGAGACTCCCACAGGGTTCAGTTTTAATCAGTGAGACTCCCATAGGGTTCAGTGTTAATCAGTGAGACTCCCACAGGTTTCAGTGTTAATCAGTGAGACTCCAATAGGGTTAAGTGTTAATCAGTGAGACTCCCATAGGGTTCAGTGTTAATCAGTGAGACTCCCTTAGGGTTTCAGTGTTAATCAGTGAGACTCCAATAGGGTTAAGTGTTAATCAGTGAGACTCCCTTAGGGTTCAGTGTTAATCAGTGAGATTCCCTCAGGGTTCAGTGTTAATCAGTGAGACTCCCATAGGGTTAAGTGTTAATCAGTGAGACTCCCATGGGGTTCAGTGTTAATCAGTGAGACTCCCATAGGGTTAAGTGTTAATCAGTGAGACTCCCATAGGGTTCAGTGTTAATCAGTGAGACTCCCACAGGGTTCAGTGTTAATCAAGTGACACTCCCACAGTGTTCAGTGTTAATCAGTGAGACTCCCACAGGGTTCAGTGTTAATGAGTGAGACTCCCATAGGGTTCAGTGTTAATCAGTGAGACTCCCATAGGGTTCAGTGTTAATCAGTGAGACTCCCATAGGGTTCAGTGTTAATCAATGAGACTCCCATAGGGTTCAGTGTTAATCAATGAGACTCCCATAGGGTTCAGTGTTAATCAGTGAGACTCCGACAGGTTTCAGTGTTAATCAGTGAGACTCTCACAGGGTTCTGTGTTAATCATTGAGACTCCCTCAGGGTTCATTTGTTAATCAGTGAGACTCCCATAGGGTTCATTGTTAATCAGTGAGACTCCCACAGGATTCAGTGTTAATCATTGAGACTCCCACAGTGTTTGGTGTTAATCAGTGAGAATCCCACACTGTTCAGTATTAATCAGTGAGACTCCCTCAGGGTTCAGTGTTAATCAGTGAGACTGCCATAGGTTTCAGTGTTAATCAGTGAGACTCCCACAGGGTTCAGTGTTAATCAGTGAGACTCCCATAGGGTTCAGTGTTAATCAGTGAGACTCCCATGGGGTTCAGTGTTAATCAGTGAGACTCCCATAGGCTTCAGTGTTAATCAGTGAGACTCCCACAGGGTTCAGTGTTAATCAGTGAGACTCCCACAGGGTTCACTGTTAATCAGTGAGACTCCAATAGGGTTCAGTGTTAATCAGTGAGACTCCCTTAGGGTTCAGTGTTAATCAGTGAGACTCCCACAGGGTTCAGTGTTAATCAGTGAGACTCCCATAGGGTTCATTGTCAATCAGTCAGACTCCCACATGATTCAGTGTTAATCATTAAGACTCCCACAGGGTTCAGTGTTAATCAGTGAGACTCCCATAGGGTTCAGCGTTAATCTGTGAGACTCCTATAGGGTTCAGTGTTAATCAGTGAGACTCCCACAGTGTTCAGTGTTAATCAGTGAGACTCCCTCAGGGTTCAGTGTTAATCAGTGAGACTCCCTCAGGGTTCAGTGTTAATCAGTGAGAATCCCATAGGGTTCAGTGTTAATCAGTGAGACTCCCACAGGGTTCAGTGTTAATTAGTGAGACTCCCACAGTGTTCAGTGTTAATCAGTGAGACTCCCACAGTGTTCAGTGTTAATCAGTGAGACTCCCACAGGGTTCAGTGTTAATCAGTGAGACTCCCATAGGGTTCAGCGTTAATCTGTGAGACTCCCATAGGGTTCAGTGTTAATCAGTGAGACTCCCACAGGGTTCATTGTTAATCAGTGAGACTCCCACAGGGTTCAGTGTTAATCAGTGAGACACCCACAGTGTTCAGTGTTAATCAGTGAGACTCCCACAGTGTTCAGTGTTAATCAGTGAGACTCCCACAGGGTTCAGTGTTAATCAGTGAGACTCCCACAGGGTTCATTGTTAATCAGTGAAACTCCCACATGGTTCATTGTTAATCAGTGAGTGTCCCACAGGGTTAATTGTTAATCAGTGAGACTCCCACATGGTTCAGTGTTAATCAGTGAGACTCCCACAGGGTTCAGTGTTAATCAGTGAGACTCCCATAGGGTTAAGTGTTAATCAGTGAGACTCCCATAGGGTTCAGTGTTAATCAGTGAGACTCCCTCAGGGTTCAGTGTTAATCAGTGAAACTCCCACAGGGTTCAGTGTTAATCAGTGAGACTACCATAGGGTTCAGTGTTAATCAGTGAGACTCCCACAGGGTTCAGTGTTAATCAGTGAGACTCTCATAGGGTTCAGTGTTAATCAGTGAGACTCCCATAGGGTTCAGTGTTAATCAGTGAGACTCCCACAGGGTTCAGTGTTAATCAGTGAGACTCCCATAGGGTTCAGTGTTAATCAGTGAGACTCCCACAGGGTTCAGTGTTAATCAGTGAGACTCCCACAGGGTTCAGTGTTAATCAGTGAGACTCCCACAGGGTTCAGTGTTAATCAGTGAGACTCCCATAGGGTTCAGTGTTAATCAGTGAGGCTCCCACATGGTTCATTGTTAATCAGTGAGTGTCCCACAGGGTTAATTGTTAATCAGTGAGACTCCCACATGGTTCAGTGTTAATCAGTGAGACTCCCACAGGGTTCAGTGTTAATCAGTGAGACTCCCATAGGGTTAAGTGTTAATCAGTGAGACTCCCATAGGGTTCAGTGTTAATCAGTGAGACTCCCTCAGGGTTCAGTGTTAATCAGTGAGACTTCCATAGGGTTAAGTGTTAATCAGTGAGACTCCCACAGGATTCAGTGTTAATCAGTGAGACTCCCACAGGGTTCACTGTTAATCAGTGAGACTCCCATAGGGTTCAGTGTTAATCAGTGAGACTCCCACAGGGGGCAGTGTTAATCATTGAGACTCCCATAGGGTTCAGTGTTAATCACTGAGACTCCAACAGGGTTCAGTGTTAATCATTGAGACTCCCACAGTGTTCGGTGTTAATCAGTGAGAATCCCACACTGTTCAGTATTAATCAGTGAGACTCCCTCAGGGTTCAGTGTTAATCACTGAGACTCCCACAGGGTTCAGTGTTAATCAGTGAGACTCCCATAGGGTTCAGTGTTAATCAGTGAGAATCCCATAGAGTTCAGTGTTAATCAGCGAGACTCCCATAGGGTTCAGTGTTAATCAGTGAGACTGCCATAGGTTTCAGTGTTAATCAGTGAGACTCCCACAGGGTTCAGTGTTAATCAGTGAGACTCCCATAGGGTTCAGTGTTAATCAGTGAGACTCCCACAGGTTTCAGTGTTAATCAGTGAGACTCCAATAGGGTTAAGTGTTAATCAGTGAGACTCCCATAGGGTTCAGTGTTAATCAGTGAGGCTCCCACATGGTTCATTGTTAATCAGTGAGTGTCCCACAGGGTTAATTGTTAATCAGTGAGACTCCCACATGGTTCAGTGTTAATCAGTGAGACTCCCACAGGGTTCAGTGTTAATCAGTGAGACTCCCATAGGGTTAAGTGTTAATCAGTGAGACTCCCATAGGGTTCAGTGTTAATCAGTGAGACTCCCTCAGGGTTCAGTGTTAATCAGTGAGACTTCCATAGGGTTAAGTGTTAATCAGTGAGACTCCCACAGGATTCAGTGTTAATCAGTGAGACTCCCACAGGGTTCACTGTTAATCAGTGAGACTCCCATAGGGTTCAGTGTTAATCAGTGAGACTCCCACAGGGGGCAGTGTTAATCATTGAGACTCCCATAGGGTTCAGTGTTAATCACTGAGACTCCAACAGGGTTCAGTGTTAATCATTGAGACTCCCACAGTGTTCGGTGTTAATCAGTGAGAATCCCACACTGTTCAGTATTAATCAGTGAGACTCCCTCAGGGTTCAGTGTTAATCACTGAGACTCCCACAGGGTTCAGTGTTAATCAGTGAGACTCCCATAGGGTTCAGTGTTAATCAGTGAGAATCCCATAGAGTTCAGTGTTAATCAGCGAGACTCCCATAGGGTTCAGTGTTAATCAGTGAGACTGCCATAGGTTTCAGTGTTAATCAGTGAGACTCCCACAGGGTTCAGTGTTAATCAGTGAGACTCCCATAGGGTTCAGTGTTAATCAGTGAGACTCCCACAGGTTTCAGTGTTAATCAGTGAGACTCCAATAGGGTTAAGTGTTAATCAGTGAGACTCCCACAGGGTTCAGTGTTAATCAGTGAGACTCCCATAGGGTTCAGTGTTAATCAATGAGACTCCCATAGGGTTCAGTGTTAATCAGTGAGACTCCCACAGGTTTCAGTGTTAATCAGTGAGACTCTCACAGGGTTCAGTGTTAATCATTGAGACTCCCTCAGGGTTCATTTGTTAATCAGTGAGTCTCCCATAGGGTTCATTGTCAATCAGTCAGACTCCCACATGATTCAGTGTTAATCATTAAGACTCCCACAGTGTTCGGTGTTAATCAGTGAGAATCCCATACTGTTCAGTGTTAATCAGTGAGACTCCCATAGGGTTCAGTGTTAATCAGTGAGACTCCCACAAGGTTCAGTGTTAATCATTGAGACTCCCATAGGGTTCAGTGTTAATCAATGAGACTCCCATATGGTTCAGTGTTAATTAGTGAGACGCCCACAGGGTTCAGTGTTAATCAGTGAGACTCCCACAGGGTTCAGTGTTAATCAGTGAGACTCCCTCAGGGTTCATTTGTTAATCAATGAGACTCCCATAGGGTTCAGTGTTAATCAGTGCGACTCCCTCAGGGTTCAGTGTTAATCAGTGAGACTCCCATAGGGTTCAGTGTTAATCAGTAAGACTTCCATAGGGTTCAGTGTAAATCAGTGAGACTCCCACAGGGTCCATGTGTTAATCAGTGAGACTCCCATAGGGTTCAGTGTTAATCACACTGTGGGAGTCTCAGTGATTAACACTGAACCCTGAGGGAGTCTCACTGATTAACACCGAACACTGTGGGAGTCTCAATGATTAACAATGAACCCTATGGTAGTCTCACTGATTAACACATGAACCCTGAGGGAGTCTCACTGATTAACACTGAACCCTAAGGGAGTCTCACTGATTAACACTGAACCCTGTGGGAGTCTCACTGATTAACACTTAACCCTATTGGAGTCTCACTGATTAACACTGAAACCCTAAGGGAGTCTCACTGATTAACACTGAACCCTATTGGAGTCTCACTGATTAACACTGAAACCTGTGGGAGTCTCACTGATTAACACTGAACTCTATGGGATTCTCACTGATTAACACTGAACCCTATGCGAGTCTCACTGATTAACACTGAACCCTGTGGGAGTCTCAGTGATTAACACTGAACCCTGAGGGAGTCTCACTGATTAACACTGAACAGTGTGGGAGTCTCACTGATTAACACCGAACACTGTGGGAGTCTCAATGATTAACACTGAATCCTGTGGGAGTCTCACTGATTAACAATGAACCCTATGGGAGTCTCACTCATTAACACATGAACCCTGAGGGAGTCTCACTGATTAACACTGAACCCTATTGGAGTCTCACTGATTAACACTGAACCCTGTGGGAGTCTCACTGATTAACACTGAACCCTGTGGGAGTCTCACTGATTAACACTGAACCCTGTGGGAGCCTCACTGATTAACACTGAAGCCTATGGGAGTCTCACTGATTAACACTGAACCCCATGAGAGTCTCACTGATTAACACTGAACCCTGTGGGAGTCTCACTGATTAACACTGAACCCTGTGGGAGTCTCACTGATTAACACTGAACCCTATGGGAGTCTCACTGATTAACACTGAACCCTGTGGGAGTCTCACTGATTAACACTGAACCCTATGGGAGTCTCACTGATTAACACTGAACCCTGTGGGAGTCTCACTGATTAACACTGAACTCTATGGGATTCTCACTGATTAACGCTGAACCCTATGGGAGTCTCACTGATTAAACTGAACCCTGTGGGAGTCTCAGTGATTAACACTGAACCCTGAGGGAGTCTCACTGATTAACACTGAACAGTGTGGGAGTCTCACTGATTAACACCGAACACTGTGGGAGTCTCAATGATTAACACTGAATCCTGTGGGAGTCTCACTGATTAACAATGAACCCTATGGGAGTCTCACTGATTAACACATGAACCCTGAGGGAGTCTCACTGATTAACACTGAACCCTGTGGGAGTCTCACTGATTAACACTGAAACCTGTGGGAGTCTCACTGATTAACACTGAACCCTATGGGAGTCTCATTGATTAACACTGAACCCTATGGGAGTCTCACTGATTAACACATGAACCCTGTGGGAGTCTCACTGATTTAAAGTGAACCCTATGGGAGTCTCACTGATTAACACTGAACCCTATGGGAGTCTCACTGATTAACACTGAACCCTATGGGAGTCTCACTGATTAACACTTAACCTTACGGGAGTCTCACTCATTAACACTGAACCCTGTGGGAGTCTCACTGATTAACACTGAACACTGTGGGAGTGTCACTTGATTAACACTGAACCCTATGGGAGTCTCACTGATTAACACTGAACCCTATGGGAGTCTCACTGATTAACACTGAACCCTGTGGGAGTCTCACTGATTAACACTGAACCCTGTGGGAGTCTCACTGATTAACACTGAAGCCTATGGGAGTCTCACTGATTAACACTGAACCCCATGGGAGTCTCACTGATTAACACTGAACCCTGAGGGAGTCTCACTGATTAACACTGAACCCTGAGGGAGTCTCACTAATTAACACTTAACCCTAAGGCTGTCTCACTGATTAACACTGAACCCTGTGGGAGTCTCACTGATTAACACCTAACCCTATTGGAGTCTCACTGATTAACACTGAAACCTGTGGGAGTCTCACTGATTAACACTGAACCCTATGGGAGTCTCACTGATTAACACTGAACCCTGTGGGAGTCTCACTAATTAACACTGAAACCTATGGCAGTCTCACTGATTAACACTGAACCCTGTGGGAGTCTCACTGATTAACACTGAACCCTGTGGGAGTCTCACTGATTAACACTGAACCTTGTGGGGGACTCACTGATTAACACTGAAGCCTATGGGAGTCTCACTGATTAACACTGAACCCTGTGAGAGTCTCACTGATTAACACTGAAACCTGTGGGAGTCTCACTGATTAACACTGAACACTGTGGGAGTGTCACTTGATTAACACTGAACCCTATGGGAGTCTCACTGATTAACACTGAACCCTATGGGAGTCTCACTGATTAACACTGAACCCTGTGGGAGTCTCACTGATTAACACTGAACCCTGTGGGAGTCTCACTGATTAACACTGAAGCCTATGGGAGTCTCACTGATTAACACTGAACCCCATGGGAGTCTCACTGATTAACACTGAACCCTGAGGGAGTCTCACTGATTAACACTGAACCCTATGGGAGTCTCACTGATTAACACTGAACCCTATGGGAGTCTCACTGATTAACACTTAACCTTACGGGAGTCTCACTCATTAACACTGAACCCTGTGGGAGTCTCACTGATTAACACTGAACACTGTGGGAGTGTCACTTGATTAACACTGAACCCTATGGGAGTCTCACTGATTAACACTGAACCCTATGGGAGTCTCACTGATTAACACTGAACCCTGTGGGAGTCTCACTGATTAACACTGAACCCTGTGGGAGTCTCACTGATTAACACTGAAGCCTATGGGAGTCTCACTGATTAACACTGAACCCCATGGGAGTCTCACTGATTAACACTGAACCCTGAGGGAGTCTCACTGATTAACACTGAACCCTGAGGGAGTCTCACTAATTAACACTTAACCCTAAGGCTGTCTCACTGATTAACACTGAACCCTGTGGGAGTCTCACTGATTAACACTTAACCCTATTGGAGTCTCACTGATTAACACTGAAACCTGTGGGAGTCTCACTGATTAACACTGAACCCTATGGGAGTCTCACTGATTAACACTGAACCCTGTGGGAGTCTCACTAATTAACACTGAAACCTATGGCAGTCTCACTGATTAACACTGAACCCTGTGGGAGTCTCACTGATTAACACTGAACCCTGTGGGAGTCTCACTGATTAACACTGAACCTTGTGGGGGACTCACTGATTAACACTGAAGCCTATGGGAGTCTCACTGATTAACACTGAACCCTGTGAGAGTCTCACTGATTAACACTGAAACCTGTGGGAGTCTTACTGATTAACACTGAACCCTATGGGAGTCTCATTGATTAACACTGACCCCTATGGGAGTCTCACTGATTAACACTGAACCCTGTGGGAGTCTCACTGATTAACACTGAACTCTATGGGATTCTCACTGATTAACACTGAACCCTATGGGAGTCTCACTGATTAACACTTAACCCTACGGGAGTCTCACTCATTAACACTGAACCCTGTGGGAGTCTCACTGATTAACACTGAACACTGTGGGAGTGTCACTTGATTAACACTGAACCCTATGGGAGTCTCACTGATTAACACTGAAGCCTATGGGAGTCTCACTGATTAACACTGAACCCCATGGGAGTCTCACTGATTAACACCTAACCCTATGGGAGTCTCACTGATTAACACTGAACCCTGAGGGAGTCTCACTAATTAACACTTAACCCTAAGGCTGTCTCACTGATTAACACTGAACCCTGTGGGAGTCTCACTGATTAACACTTAACCCTATTGGAGTCTCACTGATTAACACTGAAACCTGTGGGAGTCTCACTGATTAACACTGAACCCTATGGGAGTCTCACTGATTAACACTGAACCCTGTGGGAGTCTCACTGATTAACACTGAAACCTATGGCAGTCTCACTGATTAACACTGAACCCTGTGGGAGTCTCACTGATTAACACTGAACCCTGTGGGAGTCTCACTGATTAACACTGAACCTTGTGGGGGACTCACTGATTAACACTGAACCCTGTGGGAGTCTCACTGATTAACACTGAACCCTATGGGAGTCTCACTGATTAACACTGAACCCTGTGGGAGTCTCACTGATTAACACTGAACCCTGTGGGAGTCTCACTGATTAACACTGAAGCCTATGGGAGTCTCACTGATTAACACTGAACCCCATGGGAGTCTCACTGATTAACACTGAACCCTGAGGGAGTCTCACTGATTAACACTGAACCCTGAGGGAGTCTCACTAATTAACACTTAACCCTAAGGCTGTCTCACTGATTAACACTGAACCCTGTGGGAGTCTCACTGATTAACACTTAACCCTATTGGAGTCTCACTGATTAACACTGAAACCTGTGGGAGTCTCACTGATTAACACTGAACCCTATGGGAGTCTCACTGATTAACACTGAACCCTGTGGGAGTCTCACTAATTAACACTGAAACCTATGGCAGTCTCACTGATTAACACTGAACCCTGTGGGAGTCTCACTGATTAACACTGAACCCTGTGGGAGTCTCACTGATTAACACTGAACCTTGTGGGGGACTCACTGATTAACACTGAAGCCTATGGGAGTCTCACTGATTAACACTGAACCCTGTGAGAGTCTCACTGATTAACACTGAAACCTGTGGGAGTCTTACTGATTAACACTGAACCCTATGGGAGTCTCATTGATTAACACTGACCCCTATGGGAGTCTCACTGATTAACACTGAACCCTGTGGGAGTCTCACTGATTAACACTGAACTCTATGGGATTCTCACTGATTAACACTGAACCCTATGGGAGTCTCACTGATTAACACTTAACCCTACGGGAGTCTCACTCATTAACACTGAACCTGTGGGAGTCTCACTGATTAACACTGAACACTGTGGGAGTGTCACTTGATTAACACTGAACCCTATGGGAGTCTCACTGATTAACACTGAAGCCTATGGGAGTCTCACTGATTAACACTGAACCCCATGGGAGTCTCACTGATTAACACCTAACCCTATGGGAGTCTCACTGATTAACACTGAACCCTGAGGGAGTCTCACTAATTAACACTTAACCCTAAGGCTGTCTCACTGATTAACACTGAACCCTGTGGGAGTCTCACTGATTAACACTTAACCCTATTGGAGTCTCACTGATTAACACTGAAACCTGTGGGAGTCTCACTGATTAACACTGAACCCTATGGGAGTCTCACTGATTAACACTGAACCCTGTGGGAGTCTCACTGATTAACACTGAAACCTATGGCAGTCTCACTGATTAACACTGAACCCTGTGGGAGTCTCACTGATTAACACTGAACCCTGTGGGAGTCTCACTGATTAACACTGAACCTTGTGGGGGACTCACTGATTAACACTGAAGCCTATGGGAGTCTCACTGATTAACACTGAACCCCATGGGAGTCTCACTGATTAACACTTAACCCTATGGGAGTCTCACTGATTAACACTGAACCCTGAGGGAGTCTCACTGATTAACACTGAACCATAAGGGAGTCTCACTGATTAACACTGAACCCTGTGGGAGTCTCACTGATTAACACTTAACCCTATTGGAGTCTCACTGATTAACACTGAAACCCTAAGGGAGTCTCACTGATTAATACTGAACCCTATGGGAGTCTCACTGATTAACACTGAACCCTAAGGGAGTCTCACTGATTAACACTGAACCCTGTGGGAGTCTCACTGATTAACACTTAACCCTATTGGAGTCTCACTGATTAACACTGAAACCCTAAGGGAGTCTCACTGATTAATACTGAACCCTATGGGAGTCTCACTGATTAACACTTAACCCTATTGGAGTCTCACTGATTAACACTGAAACCTGTGGGAGTCTCACTGATTAACACTGAACCCTATGGGAGTCTCACTGATTAACACTGATCCCTGTGGGAGTCTCACTGATTAAC
Source organism: Petromyzon marinus (assembly GCF_048934315.1). Lineage (NCBI taxonomy): Eukaryota > Metazoa > Chordata > Hyperoartia > Petromyzontiformes > Petromyzontidae > Petromyzon > Petromyzon marinus. The sequence goes on from NW_027423612.1 coordinate 3,228,909, forward strand.
ACTGAAACCTATGGCAGTCTCACTGATTAACACTGAACCCTGTGGGAGTCTCACTGATTAACACTGAACCCTGTGGGAGTCTCACTGATTAACACTGAACCTTGTGGGGGACTCATTGATTAACACTGAAGCCTATGGGAGTCTCACTGATTAACACTGAACCCCATGGGAGTCTCACTGATTAACACTTAACCCTATGGGAGTCTCACTGATTAACACTGAACCCTGAGGGAGTCTCACTGATTAACACTGAACCCTAAGGGAGTCTCACTGATTAACACTGAACCCTGTGGGAGTCTCACTGATTAACACTTAACCCTATTGGAGTCTCACTGATTAACACTGAAACCCTAAGGGAGTCTCACTGATTAATACTGAACCCTATGGGAGTCTCACTGATTAACACTGAACCCTAAGGGAGTCTCACTGATTAACACTGAACCCTGTGGGAGTCTCACTGATTAACACTTAACCCTATTGGAGTCTCACTGATTAACACTGAAACCCTAAGGGAGTCTCACTGATTAATACTGAACCCTATGGGAGTCTCACTGATTAACACTGAAACCTGTGGGAGTCTCACTGATTAACACTGAACCCTATGGGAGTCTCACTGATTAACACTGAACCCTGTGGGAGTCTCACTGATTAACACTGAACCCTATGGGAGTCTCACTGATTAACACTGAACCCTGTGGGAGTCTCACTGATTAACACTGAACTCTATGGGATTCTCACTGATTAACGCTGAACCCTATGGGAGTCTCACTGATTAACACTGAACCCTGTGGGAGTCTCAGTGATTAACACTGAACCCTGAGGGAGTCTCACTGATTAACACTGAAGAGTGTGGGAGTCTCACTGATTAACACCGAACACTGTGGGAGTCTCAATGATTAACACTGAATCCTGTGGGAGTCTCACTGATTAACAATGAACCCTATGGGAGTCTCACTGATTAACACATGAACCCTGTGGGAGTCTCACTGATTTACAGTGAACCGTATGGGAGTCTCACTGATTAACACTGAACCCTATGGGAGTCTCACTGATTAACACTGAACCCTATGGGAGTCTCACTAATTAACACTGAACCCTGTGGGAGTCTCACTGATTAACACTGAACCCTGTGGGAGTCTCACTGATTAACACTGAACCATGTGGGAGTCTCACTGATTAACACTGAAGCCTATGGGAGTCTCACTGATTAACACTGAACCCCATGGGAGTCTCACTGATTAACACTTAACCCTATTGGAGTCTCACTGATTAACACTGAAACCTGTGGGAGTCTCACAGATTAACACTGAACCCTATGGGAGTCTCACTGATTAACACTGAACCCTGTGGGAGTCTCACTGATTAACACTGAAACCTATGGCAGTCTCACTGATTAACACTGAACCCTGTGGGAGTCTCACTGATTAACACTGAACCCTGTGGGAGTCTCACTGATTAACACTGAACCTTGTGGGGGACTCACTGATTAACACTGAAGCCTATGGGAGTCTCACTGATTAACACTGAACCCTGTGAGAGTCTCACTGATTAACACTGAACCCTGTGGGAGTCTTACTGATTAACACTGAACCCTATGGGAGTCTCATTGATTAACACTGACCCCTATGGTAGTCTCACTGATTAACACTGAACCCTGTGGGAGTCTCACTGATTAACACTGAACTCTATGGGATTCTCACTGATTAACACTGAACCCTATGGGAGTCTCAATGATTAACACTTAACCCTACGGGAGTCTCACTCATTAACACTGAACCCTGTGGGAGTCTCACTGATTAACACTGAACACTGTGGGAGTGTCACTTGATTAACACTGAACCCTATGGGAGTCTCACTGATTAACACTGAAGCCTATGGGAGTCTCACTGATTAACACTGAACCCCATGGGAGTCTCACTGATTAACACTGAAACCTGTGGGAGTCTCACTGATTAACACTGAACCATATGGGAGTCTCATTGATTAACACTTAACCCTATGGGAGTCTCACTGATTAACACATGAACCCTGTGGGAGTCTCACTGATTTACAGTGAACCGTATGGGAGTCTCACTGATTAACACTGAACCCTATGGGAGTCTCACTGATTAACACTGAACCCTATGGGAGTCTCACTGATTAACACTGAACCCTGTGGGAGTCTCACTGATTAACACTGAACCCTGTGGGAGTCTCACTGATTAACACTGAACCATGTGGGAGTCTCACTGATTAACACTGAAGCCTATGGGAGTCTCACTGATTAACACTGAACCCCATGGGAGTCTCACTGATTAACACTTAACCCTATTGGAGTCTCACTGATTAACACTGAAACCTGTGGGAGTCTCACTGATTAACACTGAACCCTATGGGAGTCTCACTGATTAACACTGAACCCTGTGGGAGTCTCACTGATTAACACTGAAACCTATGGCAGTCTCACTGATTAACACTGAACCCTGTGGGAGTCTCACTGATTAACACTGAACCCTGTGGGAGTCTCACTGATTAACACTGAACCTTGTGGGGGACTCACTGATTAACACTGAAGCCTATGGGAGTCTCACTGATTAACACTGAACCCTGTGAGAGTCTCACTGATTAACACTGAACCCTGTGGGAGTCTTACTGATTAACACTGAACCCTATGGGAGTCTCATTGATTAACACTGACCCCTATGGTAGTCTCACTGATTAACACTGAACCCTGTGGGAGTCTCACTGATTAACACTGAACTCTATGGGATTCTCACTGATTAACACTGAACCCTATGGGAGTCTCACTGATTAACACTTAACCCTACGGGAGTCTCACTCATTAACACTGAACCCTGTGGGAGTCTCACTGATTAACACTGAACACTGTGGGAGTGTCACTTGATTAACACTGAACCCTATGGGAGTCTCACTGATTAACACTGAAGCCTATGGGAGTCTCACTGATTAACACTGAACCCCATGGGAGTCTCACTGATTAACACCTAACCCTATGGGAGTCTCACTGATTAACACTGAACCCTGAGGGAGTCTCACTAATTAACACTTAACCCTAAGGCTGTCTCACTGATTAACACTGAACCCTGTGGGAGTCTCACTGATTAACACTTAACCCTATTGGAGTCTCACTGATTAACACTGAAACCTGTGGGAGTCTCACTGATTAACACTGAACCCTATGGGAGTCTCACTGATTAACACTGAACCCTGTGGGAGTCTCACTGATTAACACTGAAACCTATGGCAGTCTCACTGATTAACACTGAACCCTGTGGGAGTCTCACTGATTAACACTGAACCCTGTGGGAGTCTCACTGATTAACACTGAACCTTGTGGGGGACTCACTGATTAACACTGAAGCCTATGGGAGTCTCACTGATTAACACTGAACCCCATGGGAGTCTCACTGATTAACACTTAACCCTATGGGAGTCTCACTGATTAACACTGAACCCTGAGGGAGTATCACTGATTAACACTGAACCCTAAGGGAGTCTCACTGATTAACACTGAACCCTGTGGGAGTCTCACTGATTAACACTTAACCCTATTGGAGTCTCACTGATTAACACTGAAACCCTAAGGGAGTCTCACTGATTAATACTGAACCCTATGGGAGTCTCACTGATTAACACTTAACCCTATTGGAGTCTCACTGATTAACACTGAAACCTGTGGGAGTCTCACTGATTAACACTGAACCCTATGGGAGTCTCACTGATTAACACTGAACCCTGTGGGAGTCTCACTGATTAACACTGAACTCTATGGGATTCTCACTGATTAACGCTGAACCCTATGGGAGTCTCACTGATTAACACTGAACCCTGTGGGAGTCTCACTGATTAACACTGAACCCTGTGGGAGTCTCACTGATTAACACTGAAACCTATGGCAGTCTCACTGATTAACACTGAACCCTGTGGGAGTCTCACTGATTAACACTGAACCCTGTGGGAGTCTCACTGATTAACACTGAACCTTGTGGGGGACTCACTGATTAACACTGAAGCCTATGGGAGTCTCACTGATTAACACTGAACCCTGTGAGAGTCTCACTGATTAACACTGAACCCTGTGGGAGTCTTACTGATTAACACTGAACCCTATGGGAGTCTCATTGATTAACACTGACCCCTATGGTAGTCTCACTGATTAACACTGAACCCTGTGGGAGTCTCACTGATTAACACTGAACTCTATGGGATTCTCACTGATTAACACTGAACCCTATGGGAGTCTCACTGATTAACACTTAACCCTACGGGAGTCTCACTCATTAACACTGAACCCTGTGGGAGTCTCACTGATTAACACTGAACACTGTGGGAGTGTCACTTGATTAACACTGAACCCTATGGGAGTCTCACTGATTAACACTGAAGCCTATGGGAGTCTCACTGATTAACACTGAACCCCATGGGAGTCTCACTGATTAACACTGAAACCTGTGGGAGTCTCACTGATTAACACTGAACCCTATGGGAGTCTCATTGATTAACACTGAACCCTATGGGAGTCTCACTGATTAACACATGAACCCTGTGGGAGTCTCACTGATTTACAGTGAACCGTATGGGAGTCTCACTGATTAACACTGAACCCTATGGGAGTCTCACTGATTAACACTGAACCCTATGGGAGTCTCACTGATTAACACTGAACCCTGTGGGAGTCTCACTGATTAACACTGAACCCTGTGGGAGTCTCACTGATTAACACTGAACCACGTGGGAGTCTCACTGATTAACACTGAAGCCTATGGGAGTCTCACTGATTAACACTGAACCCCATGGGAGTCTCACTGATTAACACTTAACCCTATTGGAGTCTCACTGATTAACACTGAAACCTGTGGGAGTCTCACTGATTAACACTGAACCCTATGGGAGTCTCACTGATTAACACTGAACCCTGTGGGAGTCTCACTGATTAACACTGAAACCTATGGCAGTCTCACTGATTAACACTGAACCCTGTGGGAGTCTCACTGATTAACACTGAACCCTGTGGGAGTCTCACTGATTAACACTGAACCTTGTGGGGGACTCACTGATTAACACTGAAGCCTATGGGAGTCTCACTGATTAACACTGAACCCTGTGAGAGTCTCACTGATTAACACTGAACCCTGTGGGAGTCTTACTGATTAACACTGAACCCTATGGGAGTCTCATTGATTAACACTGACCCCTATGGTAGTCTCACTGATTAACACTGAACCCTGTGGGAGTCTCACTGATTAACACTGAACTCTATGGGATTCTCACTGATTAACACTGAACCCTATGGGAGTCTCACTGATTAACACTTAACCCTACGGGAGTCTCACTCATTAACACTGAACCCTGTGGGAGTCTCACTGATTAACACTGAACACTGTGGGAGTGTCACTTGATTAACACTGAACCCTATGGGAGTCTCACTGATTAACACTGAAGCCTATGGGAGTCTCACTGATTAACACTGAACCCCATGAGAGTCTCACTGATTAACACCTAACCCTATGGGAGTCTCACTGATTAACACTGAACCCTGAGGGAGTCTCACTAATTAACACTTAACCCTAAGGCTGTCTCACTGATTAACACTGAACCCTGTGGGAGTCTCACTGATTAACACTTAACCCTATTGGAGTCTCACTGATTAACACTGAAACCTGTGGGAGTCTCACTGATTAACACTGAACCCTATGGGAGTCTCACTGATTAACACTGAACCCTGTGGGAGTCTCACTGATTAACACTGAAACCTATGGCAGTCTCACTGATTAACACTGAACCCTGTGGGAGTCTCACTGATTAACACTGAACCCTGTGGGAGTCTCACTGATTAACACTTAACCCTATGGGAGTCTCACTGATTAACACTGAACCCTGAGGGAGTCTCACTGATTAACACTGAACCCTGAGGGAGTCTCACTGATTAACACTGAACCCTAAGGGAGTCTCACTGATTAACACTGAACCCTGTGGGAGTCTCACTGATTAACACTTAACCCTATTGGAGTCTCACTGATTAACACTGAAACCTGTGGGAGTCTCACTGATTAACACTGAACCCTATGGGAGTCTCACTGATTAACACTGAACCCTGTGGGAGTCTCACTGATTAACACTGAACTCTATGGGATTCTCACTGATTAACGCTGAACCCTATGGGAGTCTCACTGATTAACACTGAACCCTGTGGGAGCCTCAGTGATTAACACTGAACCCTGAGGGAGTCTCACTGATTAACACTGAAGAGTGTGGGAGTCTCACTGATTAACACCGAACACTGTGGGAGTCTCAATGATTAACACTGAATCCTGTGGGAGTCTCACTGATTAACAATGAACCCTATGGGAGTCTCACTGATTAACACATGAACCCTGAGGGAGTCTCACTGATTAACACTGAACTCTGTGGGAGTCTCACTGATTAACACTGAAACCTGTGGGAGTCTCACTGATTAACACTGAACCCTATGGGAGTCTCATTGATTAACACTGAACCCTATGGGAGTCTCACTGATTAACACATGAACCCTGTGGGAGTCTCACTGATTTACAGTGAACCGTATGGGAGTCTCACTGATTAACACTGAACCCTATGGGAGTCTCACTGATTAACACTGAACCCTGTGGGAGTCTCACTGATTAACACTGAACCCTGTGGGAGTCTCACTGATTAACACTGAACCATGTGGGAGTCTCACTGATTAACACTGAAGCCTATGGGAGTCTCACTGATTAACACTGAACCCCATGGGAGTCTCACTGATTAACACTTAACCCTATGGGAGTCTCACTGATTAACACTGAACCCTGAGGGAGTCTCACTAATTAACACTTAACCCTAAGGCTGTCTCACTGATTAACACTGAACCCTGTGGGAGTCTCACTGATTAACACTTAACCCTATTGGAGTCTCACTGATTAACACTGAAACCTGTGGGAGTCTCACTGATTAACACTGAACCCTATGGGAGTCTCACTGATTAACACTGAACCCTGTGGGAGTCTCACTGATTAACACTGAAACCTATGGCAGTCTCACTGATTAACACTGCACCCTGTGGGAGTCTCACTGATTAACACTGAACCCTGTGGGAGTCTCACTGATTAACACTGAACCTTGTGGGGGACTCACTGATTAACACTGAACCCTATGGGAGTCTCACTGATTAACACTGAACCCTCTGGGAGTCTTACTGATTAACACTTAACCCTATGGGAGTCTCACTGATTAACACTGAACCCTGAGGGAGTCTCACTGATTAACACTGAACCCTAAGGGAGTCTCACTGATTAACACTGAACCCTGTGGGAGTCTGACTGATTAACACTTAACCCTATTGGAGTCTCACTGATTAACACTGAAACCCTAAGGGAGTCTCACTGATTAATACTGAACCCTATGGGAGTCTCACTGATTAACACTTAACCCTATTGGAGTCTCACTGATTAACACTGAAACCTGTGGGAGTCTCACTGATTAACACTGAACCCTATGGGAGTCTCACTGATTAACACTGAACCCTGTGGGAGTCTCACTGATTAACACTGAACTCTATGGGATTCTCACTGATTAACGCTGAACCCTATGGGAGTCTCACTGATTAACACTGAACCCTGTGGGAGTCTCAGTGATTAACACTGAACCCTGAGGGAGTCTCACTGATTAACACTGAAGAGTGTGGGAGTCTCACTGATTAACACCGAACACTGTGGGAGTCTCAATGATTAACACTGAATCCTGTGGGAGTCTCACTGATTAACAATGAACCCTATGGGAGTCTCACTGATTAACACATGAACCCTGAGGGAGTCTCACTGATTAACACTGAACCCTGTGGGAGTCTCACTGATTAACACTGAAACCTGTGGGAGTCTCACTGATTAACACTGAACCCTATGGGAGTCTCATTGATTAACACTGAACCCTATGGGAGTCTCACTGATTAACACATGAACCCTGTGGGAGTCTCACTGATTTACAGTGAACCGTATGGGAGTCTCACTGATTAACACTGAACCCTATGGGAGTCTCACTGATTAACACTGAACCCTATGGGAGTCTCACTGATTAACACTGAACCCTGTGGGAGTCTCACTGATTAACACTGAACCCTGTGGGAGTCTCACTGATTAACACTGAACCATGTGGGAGTCTCACTGATTAACACTGAAGCCTATGGGAGTCTCACTGATTAACACTGAACCCCATGGGAGTCTCACTGATTAACACTTAACCCTATGGGAGTCTCACTGATTAACACTGAACCCTGAGGGAGTCTCACTAATTAACACTTAACCCTAAGGCTGTCTCACTGATTAACACTGAACCCTGTGGGAGTCTCACTGATTAACACTTAACCCTATTGGAGTCTCACTGATTAACACTGAAACCTGTGGGAGTCTCACTGATTAACACTGAACCCTATGGGAGTCTCACTGATTAACACTGAACCCTGTGGGAGTCTCACTGATTAACACTGAAACCTATGGCAGTCTCACTGATTAACACTGAACCCTGTGGGAGTCTCACTGATTAACACTGAACCCTGTGGGAGTCTCACTGATTAACACTGAACCTTGTGGGGGACTCACTGATTAACACTGAAGCCTATGGGAGTCTCACTGATTAACACTGAACCCTGTGGGAGTCTCACTGATTAACACTGAACCTTGTGGGGGACTCACTGATTAACACTGAACCCTATGGGAGTCTTACTGATTAACACTTAACCCTATGGGAGTCTCACTGATTAACACTGAACCCTGAGGGAGTCTCACTGATTAACACTGAACCCTAAGGGAGTCTCACTGATTAACACTGAACCCTGTGGGAGTCTCACTGATTAACACTTAACCCTATTGGAGTCTCACTGATTAACACTGAAACCCTAAGGGAGTCTCACTGATTAATACTGAACCCTATGGGCGTCTCACTGATTAACACTTAACCCTATTGGAGTCTCACTGATTAACACTGAAACCCTAAGGGAGTCTCACTGATTAACACTGAAACCTGTGGGAGTCTTACTGATTAACACTGAACCCTATGGGAGTCTCATTGATTAACACTGACCCCTATGGGAGTCTCACTGATTAACACTGAACCCTGTGGGAGTCTCACTGATTAACACTGAACTCTATGGGATTCTCACTGATTAACACTGAACCCTATGGGAGTCTCACTGATTAACACTTAACCCTACGGGAGTCTCACTCATTAACACTGAACCCTGTGGGAGTCTCACTGATTAACACTGAACACTGTGGGAGTGTCACTTGATTAACACTGAACCCTATGGGAGTCTCACTGATTAACACTGAAGCCTATGGGAGTCTCACTGATTAACACTTAACCCTATTGGAGTCTCACTGATTAACACTGAAACCTGTGGGAGTCTCACTGATTAACACTGAATCCTATGGGAGTCTCACTGATTAACACTGAACCCTGTGGGAGTCTCACTGATTAACACTGAACTCTATGGGATTCTCACTGATTAACACTGAACCCTATGGGAGTCTCACTGATTAACACTGAACCCTGTGGGAGTCTCAGTGATTAACACTGAACCCTGAGGGAGTCTCACTGATTAACACTGAAGAGTGTGGGAGTCTCACTGATTAACACCGAACACTGTGGGAGTCTCAATGATTAACACTGAATCCTGTGGGAGTCTCACTGATTAACAATGAACCCTATGGGAGTCTCACTGATTAACACATGAACCCTGAGGGAGTCTCGCTGATTAACACTGAACCCTGTGGGAGTCTCACTGATTAACACTGAACCCTATGGGAGTCTCATTGATTAACACTGAACCCTATGGGAGTCTCACTGATTAACACATGAACCCTGTGGGAGTCTCACTGATTTACAGTGAACCGTATGGGAGTCTCACTGATTAACACTGAACCCTATGGGAGTCTCACTGATTAACACTGAACCCTATGGGAGTCTCACTGATTAACACATGAACCCTGTGGGAGTCTCACTGATTTACAGTGAACCGTATGGGAGTCTCACTGATTAACACTGAACCCTATGGGAGTCTCACTGATTAACACTGAACCCTATGGGAGTCTCACTGATTAACACTGAACCCTGTGGGAGTCTCACTGATTAACACTGAACCCCATGGGAGTCTCACTGATTAACACTTAACCCTATGGGAGTCTCACTGATTAACACTGAACCCTAAGGGAGTCTCACTGATTAACACTGAACCCTGTGGGAGTCTCACTGATTAACACTTAACCCTATTGGAGTCTCACTGATTAACACTGAAACCCTAAGGGAGTCTCACTGATTAATACTGAACCCTATTGGAGTCTCACTGATTAACACTGAAACCTGTGGGAGTCTCACTGATTAACACTGAACCCTATGGGAGTCTCACTGATTAACACTGAACCCTGTGGGAGTCTCACTGATTAACACTGAACTCTATGGGATTCTCACTGATTAACGCTGAACCCTATGGGAGTCTCACTGATTAACACTGAACCCTGTGGGAGTCTCAGTGATTAACACTGAACCCTGAGGGAGTCTCACTGATTAACACTGAAGAGTGTGGGAGTCTCACTGATTAACACCGAACACTGTGGGAGTCTCAATGATTAACACTGAATCCTGTGGGAGTCTCACTGATTAACAATGAACCCTATGGGAGTCTCACTGATTAACACATGAACCCTGAGGGAGTCTCACTGATTAACACTGAACCCTGTGGGAGTCTCACTGATTAACACTGAAACCTGTGGGAGTCTCACTGATTAACACTGAACCCTATGGGAGTCTCACTGATTAACACTGAACCCTGTGGGAGTCTCACTGATTAACACTGAACTCTATGGGATTCTCACTGATTAACGCTGAACCCTATGGGAGTCTCACTGATTAACACTGAACCCTGTGGGAGTCTCAGTGATTAACACTGAACCCTGAGGGAGTCTCACTGATTAACACTGAAGAGTGTGGGAGTCTCACTGATTAACACCGAACACTGTGGGAGTCTCAATGATTAACACTGAATCCTGTGGGAGTCTCACTGATTAACAATGAACCCTATGGGAGTCTCACTGATTAACACATGAACCCTGAGGGAGTCTCACTGATTAACACTGAACCCTGTGGGAGTCTCACTGATTAACACTGAAACCTGTGGGAGTCTCACTGATTAACACTGAATCCTGTGGGAGTCTCACTGATTAACAATGAACCCTATGGGAGTCTCACTGATTAACACATGAACCCTGAGGGAGTCTCACTGATTAACACTGAACCCTGTGGGAGTCTCACTGATTAACACTGAAACCTGTGGGAGTCTCACTGATTAACACTGAACCCTATGGGAGTCTCATTGATTAACACTGAACCCTATGGGAGTCTCACTGATTAACACATGAACCCTGTGGGAGTCTCACTGATTTACAGTGAACCGTATGGGAGTCTCACTGATTAACACTGAACCCTATGGGAGTCTCACTGATTAACACTGAACCCTATGGGAGTCTCACTGATTAACACTGAACCCTGTGGGAGTCTCACTGATTAACACTGAACCCTGTGGGAGTCTCACTGATTAACACTGAACCATGTGGGAGTCTCACTGATTAACACTGAAGCCTATGGGAGTCTCACTGATTAACACTGAACCCCATGGGAGTCTCACTGATTAACACTTAACCCTATGGGAGTCTCACTGATTAACACTGAACCCTGAGGGAGTCTCACTAATTAACACTTAACCCTAAGGCTGTCTCACTGATTAACACTGAACCCTGTGGGAGTCTCACTGATTAACACTTAACCCTATTGGAGTCTCACTGATTAACACTGAAACCTGTGGGAGTCTCACTGATTAACACTGAACCCTATGGGAGTCTCACTGATTAACACTGAACCCTGTGGGAGTCTCACTGATTAACACTGAAACCTATGGCAGTCTCACTGATTAACACTGAACCCTGTGGGAGTCTCACTGATTAACACTGAACCCTGTGGGAGTCTCACTGATTAACACTGAACCTTGTGGGGGACTCACTGATTAACACTGAAGCCTATGGGAGTCTCACTGATTAACACTGAACCCTGTGGGAGTCTCACTGATTAACACTGAACCTTGTGGGGGACTCACTGATTAACACTGAACCCTATGGGAGTCTTACTGATTAACACTTAACCCTATGGGAGTCTCACTGATTAACACTGAACCCTGAGGGAGTCTCACTGATTAACACTGAACCCTAAGGGAGTCTCACTGATTAACACTGAACCCTGTGGGAGTCTCACTGATTAACACTTAACCCTATTGGAGTCTCACTGATTAACACTGAAACCCTAAGGGAGTCTCACTGATCAATACTGAACCCTATGGGCGTCTCACTGATTAACACTTAACCCTATTGGAGTCTCACTGATTAACACTGAAACCCTAAGGGAGTCTCACTGATTAACACTGAAACCTGTGGGAGTCTTACTGATTAACACTGAACCCTATGGGAGTCTCATTGATTAACACTGACCCCTATGGGAGTCTCACTGATTAACACTGAACCCTGTGGGAGTCTCACTGATTAACACTGAACTCTATGGGATTCTCACTGATTAACGCTGAACCCTATGGGAGTCTCACTGATTAACACTGAACCCTGTGGGAGTCTCAGTGATTAACACTGAACCCTGAGGGAGTCTCACTGATTAACACTGAAGAGTGTGGGAGTCTCACTGATTAACACCGAACACTGTGGGAGTCTCAATGATTAACACTGAATCCTGTGGGAGTCTCACTGATTAACAATGAACCCTATGGGAGTCTCACTGATGAACACATGAACCCTGAGGGAGTCTCACTGATTAACACTGAACCCTGTGGGAGTCTCACTGATTAACACTGAAACCTGTGGGAGTCTCACTGATTAACACTGAACCCTATGGGAGTCTCATTGATTAACACTGAACCCTATGGGAGTCTCACTGATTAACACATGAACCCTGTGGGAGTCTCACTGATTTACAGTGAACCGTATGGGAGTCTCACTGATTAACACTGAACCCTATGGGAGTCTCACTGATTAACACTGAACCCTATGGGAGTCTCACTGATTAACACTGAACCCTGTGGGAGTCTCACTGATTAACACTGAACCCTGTGGGAGTCTCACTGATTAACACTGAACCATGTGGGAGTCTCACTGATTAACACTGAAGCCTATGGGAGTCTCACTGATTAACACTGAACCCGATGGGAGTCTCACTGATTAACACTTAACCCTATGGGAGTCTCACTGATTAACACTGAACCCTGAGGGAGTCTCACTAATTAACACTTAACCCTAAGGCTGTCTCACTGATTAACACTGAACCCTGTGGGAGTCTCACTGATTAACACTTAACCCTATTGGAGTCTCACTGATTAACACTGAAACCTGTGGGAGTCTCACTGATTAACACTGAACCCTATGGGAGTCTCACTGATTAACACTGAACCCTGTGGGAGTCTCACTGATTAACACTGAAACCTATGGCAGTCTCACTGATTAACACTGAACCCTGTGGGAGTCTCACTGATTAACACTGAACCCTGTGGGAGTCTCACTGATTAACACTGAACCTTGTGGGGGACTCACTGATTAACACTGAAGCCTATGGGAGTCTCACTGATTGACACTGAACCCTGTGGGAGTCTCACTGATTAACACTGAACCTTGTGGGGGACTCACTGATTAACACTGAACCCTATGGGAGTCTTACTGATTAACACTTAACCCTATGGGAGTCTCACTGATTAACACTGAACCCTGAGGGAGTCTCACTGATTAACACTGAACCCTAAGGGAGTCTCACTGATTAACACTGAACCCTGTGGGAGTCTCACTGATTAACACTTAACCCTATTGGAGTCTCACTGATTAACACTGAAACCCTAAGGGAGTCTCACTGATTAATACTGAACCCTATGGGCGTCTCACTGATTAACACTTAACCCTATTGGAGTCTCACTGATTAACACTGAAACCCTAAGGGAGTCTCACTGATTAACACTGAAACCTGTGGGAGTCTTACTGATTAACACTGAACCCTATGGGAGTCTCATTGATTAACACTGACCCCTATGGGAGTCTCACTGATTAACACTGAACCCTGTGGGAGTCTCACTGATTAACACTGAACTCTATGGGATTCTCACTGATTAACACTGAACCCTATGGGAGTCTCACTGATTAACACTTAACCCTACGGGAGTCTCACTCATTAACACTGAACCCTGTGGGAGTCTCACTGATTAACACTGAACACTGTGGGAGTGTCACTTGATTAACACTGAACCCTATGGGAGTCTCACTGATTAACACTGAAGCCTATGGGAGTCTCACTGATTAACACTTAACCCTATTGGAGTCTCACTGATTAACACTGAAACCTGTGGGAGTCTCACTGATTAACACTGAATCCTATGGGAGTCTCACTGATTAACACTGAACCCTGTGGGAGTCTCACTGATTAACACTGAACTCTATGGGATTCTCACTGATTAACACGGAACCCTATGGGAGTCTCACTGATTAACACTGAACCCTGTGGGAGTCTCAGTGATTAACACTGAACCCTGAGGGAGTCTCACTGATTAACACTGAAGAGTGTGGGAGTCTCACTGATTAACACCGAACACTGTGGGAGTCTCAATGATTAACACTGAATCCTGTGGGAGTCTCACTGATTAACAATGAACCCTATGGGAGTCTCACTGATTAACACATGAACCCTGAGGGAGTCTCGCTGATTAACACTGAACCCTGTGGGAGTCTCACTGATTAACACTGAACCCTATGGGAGTCTCATTGATTAACACTGAACCCTATGGGAGTCTCACTGATTAACACATGAACCCTGTGGGAGTCTCACTGATTTACAGTGAACCGTATGGGAGTCTCACTGATTAACACTGAACCCTATGGGAGTCTCACTGATTAACACTGAACCCTATGGGAGTCTCACTGATTAACACATGAACCCTGTGGGAGTCTCACTGATTTACAGTGAACCGTATGGGAGTCTCACTGATTAACACTGAACCCTATGGGAGTCTCACTGATTAACACTGAACCCTATGGGAGTCTCACTGATTAACACTGAACCCTGTGGGAGTCTCACTGATTAACACTGAACCCCATGGGAGTCTCACTGATTAACACTTAACCCTATGGGAGTCTCACTGATTAACACTGAACCCTAAGGGAGTCTCACTGATTAACACTGAACCCTGTGGGAGTCTCACTGATTAACACTTAACCCTATTGGAGTCTCACTGATTAACACTGAAACCCTAAGGGAGTCTCACTGATTAATACTGAACCCTATTGGAGTCTCACTGATTAACACTGAAACCTGTGGGAGTCTCACTGATTAACACTGAACCCTATGGGAGTCTCACTGATTAACACTGAACCCTGTGGGAGTCTCACTGATTAACACTGAACTCTATGGGATTCTCACTGATTAACGCTGAACCCTATGGGAGTCTCACTGATTAACACTGAACCCTGTGGGAGTCTCAGTGATTAACACTGAACCCTGAGGGAGTCTCACTGATTAACACTGAAGAGTGTGGGAGTCTCACTGATTAACACCGAACACTGTGGGAGTCTCAATGATTAACACTGAATCCTGTGGGAGTCTCACTGATTAACAATGAACCCTATGGGAGTCTCACTGATTAACACATGAACCCTGAGGGAGTCTCACTGATTAACACTGAACCCTGTGGGAGTCTCACTGATTAACACTGAAACCTGTGGGAGTCTCACTGATTAACACTGAACCCTATGGGAGTCTCATTTATTAACACTGAACCCTATGGGAGTCTCACTGATTAACACATGAACCCTGTGGGAGTCTCACTGATTTACAGTGAACCGTATGGGAGTCTCACTGATTAACACTGAACCCTATGGGAGTCTCACTGATTAACACTGAACCCTATGGGAGTCTCACTGATTAACACTGAACCATGTGGGAGTCTCACTGATTAACACTGAAGCCTATGGGAGTCTCACTGATTAACACTGAACCCCATGGGAGTCTCACTGATTAACACTTAACCCTATGGGAGTCTCACTGATTAACACTGAACCCTGAGGGAGTCTCACTAATTAACACTTAACCCTAAGGCTGTCTCACTGATTAACACTGAACCCTGTGGGAGTCTGACTGATTAACACTTAACCCTATTGGAGTCTCACTGATTAACACTGAAACCTGTGGGAGTCTCACTGATTAACACTGAACCCTATGGGAGTCTCACTGATTAACACTGAACCCTGTGGGAGTCTCACTGATTAACACTGAAACCTATGGCAGTCTCACTGATTAACACTGAACCCTGTGGGAGTCTCACTGATTAACACTGAACCCTGTGGGAGTCTCACTGATTAACACTGAACCTTGTGGGGGACTCACTGATTAACACTGAACCCTATGGGAGTCTCACTGATTAACACTGAACCCTCTGGGAGTCTTACTGATTAACACTGAACCCTGTGAGAGTCTCACTGATGAACACTGAACCCTATGGGAGTCTTACTGATTAACACTGAACCCTGTGGGAGTCTCACTGATTAACACGGAACCCTGTGGGAGTCTCACTGATTAACACTGAACCCTGTGGGAGTCTCACTGATTACCCATAAACCCTGTGAGAGTCTCACTGATTAACACTGAACCCTGTGGGAGTCTCACTGATTAACACTGAACCCTGTGGGAGTCTCACTGATTAACACTGAAACCTATGGCAGTCTCACTGATTAACACTGAACCCTGTGGGAGTCTCACTGATTAACACTGAACCCTGTGGGAGTCTCACTGATTAACACTGAACCTTGTGGGGGACTCACTGATTAACACTGAACCCTATGGGAGTCTCACTGATTAACACTGAACCCTGTGAGAGTCTCACTGATTAACACTGAAACCTGTGGGAGTCTTACTGATTAACACTGAACCCTATGGGAGTCTCATTGATTAACACTGACCCCTATGGGAGTCTCACTGATTAACACTGAACCCTGTGGGAGTCTCACTGATTAACACTGAACTCTATGGGATTCTCACTGATTAACACTGAACCCTATGGGAGTCTCACTGATTAACACTTAACCCTACGGGAGTCTCACTCATTAACACTGAACCCTGTGGGAGTCTCACTGATTAACACTGAACACTGTGGGAGTGTCACTTGATTAACACTGAACCCTATGGGAGTCTCACTGATTAACACTGAACCCTATGGGAGTCTCACTGATTAACACTGAACCCTGTGGGAGTCTCACTGATTAACACTGAAACCTATGGCAGTCTCACTGATTAACACTGAACCCTGTGGGAGTCTCACTGATTAACACTGAACCCTATGGGAATCTCACTGATTAACACTGCACCTTGTGGGGGACTCACTGATTAACACTGAACCCTGAGGGAGTCTCACTGATTAACACTGAACCCTAAGGGAGTCTCACTGATTAACACTGAACCCTGTGGGAGTCTCACTGATTAACACTTAACCCTATTGGAGTCTCACTGATTAACACTGAAACCCTAAGGGAGTCTCACTGATTAATACTGAACCCTATGGGAGTCTCACTGATTAACACTTAACCCTATTGGAGTCTCACTGATTAACACTGAAACCTGTGGGAGTCTCACTGATTAACACTGAACCCTATGGGAGTCTCACTGATTAACACTGAACCCTGTGGGAGTCTCACTGATTAACAATGAACTCTATGGGATTCTCACTGATTAACGCTGAACCCTATGGGAGTCTCACTGATTAACACTGAACCCTGTGGGAGTCTCAGTGATTAACATTGAACCCTGAGGGAGTCTCACTGATTAACACTGAAGAGTGTGGGAGTCTCACTGATTAACACCGAACACTGTGGGAGTCTCAATGATTAACACTGAATCCTGTGGGAGTCTCACTGATTAACACTGAACCATGTGGGAGTCTCACTGATTAACACTGAAGCCTATGGGAGTCTCACTGATTAACACTGAACCCCATGGGAGTCTCACTGATTAACACTTAACCCTATGGGAGTCTCACTGATTAACACTGAACCCTGAGGGAGTCTCACTAATTAACACTTAACCCTAAGGCTGTCTCACTGATTAACACTGAACCCTGTGGGAGTCTCACTGATTAACACTTAACCCTATTGGAGTCTCACTGATTAACACTGAAACCTGTGGGAGTCTCACTGATTAACACTGAACCCTATGGGAGTCTCACTGATTAACACTGAACCCTGTGGGAGTCTCACTGATTAACACTGAAACCTATGGCAGTCTCACTGATTAACACTGAACCCTGTGGGAGTCTCACTGATTAACACTGAACCCTGTGGGAGTCTCACTGATTAACACTGAACCTTGTGGGGGACTCACTGATTAACACTGAACCCTATGGGAGTCTCACTGATTAACACTGAACCCTCTGGGAGTCTTACTGATTAACACTGAACCCTGTGAGAGTCTCACTGATGAACACTGAACCCTATGGGAGTCTTACTGATTAACACTGAACCCTGTGGGAGTCTCACTGATTAACACGGAACCCTGTGGGAGTCTCACTGATTAACACTGAACCCTGTGGGAGTCTCACTGATTACCCATAAACCCTGTGAGAGACTCACTGATTAACACTGAACCCTGTGGGAGTCTCACTGATTAACACTGAACCCTGTGGGAGTCTCACTGATTAACACTGAAACCTATGGCAGTCTCACTGATTAACACTGAACCCTGTGGGAGTCTCACTGATTAACACTGAACCCTGTGGGAGTCTCACTGATTAACACTGAACCTTGTGGGGGACTCACTGATTAACACTGAACCCTATGGGAGTCTCACTGATTAACACTGAACCCTGTGAGAGTCTCACTGATTAACACTGAAACCTGTGGGAGTCTTACTGATTAACACTGAACCCTATGGGAGTCTCATTGATTAACACTGACCCCTATGGGAGTCTCACTGATTACCACTGAACCCTGTGGGAGTCTCACTGATTAACACTGAACTCTATGGGATTCTCACTGATTAACACTGAACCCTATGGGAGTCTCACTGATTAACACTTAACCCTACGGGAGTCTCACTCATTAACACTGAACCCTGTGGGAGTCTCACTGATTAACACTGAACACTGTGGGTGTGTCACTTGATTAACACTGAACCCTATGGGAGTCTCACTGATTAACACTGAACCCTATGGGAGTCTCACTGATTAACACTGAACCCTGTGGGAGTCTCACTGATTAACACTGAAACCTATGGCAGTCTCACTGATTAACACTGAACCCTGTGGGAGTCTCACTGATTAACACTGAACCCTGTGGGAATCTCACTGATTAACACTGCACCTTGTGGGGGACTCACTGATTAACACTGAAGCCTATGGGAGTCTCACTGATTAACACTGAACCCCATGGGAGTCTCACTGATTAACACTGAACCCTGAGGGAGTCTCACTGATTAACACTGAACCCTAAGGGAGTCTCACTGATTAACACTGAACCCTGTGGGAGTCTCACTGATTAACACTTAACCCTATTGGAGTCTCACTGATTAACACTGAAACCCTAAGGGAGTCTCACTGATTAATACTGAACCCTATGGGAGTCTCACTGATTAACACTTAACCCTATTGGAGTCTCACTGATTAACACTGAACCCTATGGGAGTCTCACTGATTAACACTGAACCCTGTGGGAGTCTCACTGATTAACACTGAACTCCATGGGATTCTCACTGATTAACGCTGAACCCTATGGGAGTCTCACTGATTAACACTGAACCCTGTGGGAGTCTCAGTGATTAACACTGAACCCTGACGGAGTCTCACTGATTAACACTGAAGAGTGTGGGAGTCTCACTGATTAACACCGAACACTGTGGGAGTCTCAATGATTAACACTGAATCCTGTGGGAGTCTCACTGATTAACAATGAACCCTATGGGAGTCTCACTGATTAACACATGAACCCTGAGGGAGTCTCACTGATTAACACTGAACCCTGTGGGAGTCTCACTGATTAACACTGAAACCTGTGGGAGTCTCACTGATTAACACTGAACCCTATGGGAGTCTCATTGATTAACACTGAACCCTATGGGAGTCTCACTGATTAACACATGAACCCTGTGGGAGTCTCACTGATTTACAGTGAACCGTATGGGAGTCTCACTGATTAACACTGAACCCTATGGGAGTCTCACTGATTAACACTGAACCCTATGGGAGTCTCACTGATTAACACATGAACCCTGTGGGAGTCTCACTGATTTACAGTGAACCGTATGGGAGTCTCACTGATTAACACTGAACCCTATGGGAGTCTCACTGATTAACACTGAACCCTATGGGAGTCTCACTGATTAACACTGAACCCTGTGGGAGTCTCACTGATTAACACTGAACCCTAAGGGAGTCTCACTGATTAACACTGAACCCTGTGGGAGTCTCACTGATTAACACTTAACCCTATTGGAGTCTCACTGATTAACACTGAAACCCTAAGGGAGTCTCACTGATTAATACTGAACCCTATTGGAGTCTCACTGATTAACACTGAAACCTGTGGGAGTCTCACTGATTAACACTGAACCCTATGGGAGTCTCACTGATTAACACTGAACCCTGTGGGAGTCTCACTGATTAACACTGAACTCTATGGGATTCTCACTGATTAACGCTGAACCCTGTGGGAGTCTCACTGATTAACACTGAACCCTGTGGGAGTCTCACTGATTAACACTGAACCTTGTGGGGGACTCACTGATTAACACTGAACCCTATGGGAGTCTCACTGATTAACACTGAACCCTCTGGGAGTCTTACTGATTAACACTGAACCCTGTGAGAGTCTCACTGATGAACACTGAACCCTATGGGAGTCTTACTGATTAACACTGAACCCTGTGGGAGTCTCACTGATTAACACGGAACCCTGTGGGAGTCTCACTGATTACCCATAAACCCTGTGAGAGTCTCACTGATTAACACTGAACCCTGTGGGAGTCTCACTGATTAACACTGAACCCTGTGGGAGTCTCACTGATTAACACTGAAACCTATGGCAGTCTCACTGATTAACACTGAACCCTGTGGGAGTCTCACTGATTAACACTGAACCCTGTGGGAGTCTCACTGATTAACACTGAACCTTGTGGGGGACTCACTGATTAACACTGAACCCTATGGGAGTCTCACTGATTAACACTGAACCCTGTGAGAGTCTCACTGATTAACACTGAAACCTGTGGGAGTCTTACTGATTAACACTGAACCCTATGGGAGTCTCATTGATTAACACTGACCCCTATGGGAGTCTCACTGATTAACACTGAACCCTGTGGGAGTCTCACTGATTAACACTGAACTCTATGGGATTCTCACTGATTAACACTGAACCCTGTGGGAGTCTCACTGATTAACACTGAACCCTGTGGGAATCTCACTGATTAACACTGAACCCTGTGGGAGTCTCACTGATTAACACGGAACCCTGTGGGAGTCTCACTGATTAACACTGAACCCTGTGGGAGTCTCACTGATTACCCATAAACCCTGTGAGAGTCTCACTGATTAACACTGAACCCTGTGGGAGTCTCACTGATTAACACTGAACCCTGTGGGAGTCTCACTGATTAACACTGAAACCTATGGCAGTCTCACTGATTAACACTGAACCCTGTGGGAGTCTCACTGATTAACACTGAACCCTGTGGGAGTCTCACTGATTAACACTGAACCTTGTGGGGGACTCACTGATTAACACTGAACCCTATGGGAGTCTCACTGATTAACACTGAACCCTGTGAGAGTCTCACTGATTAACACTGAAACCTGTGGGAGTCTTACTGATTAACACTGAACCCTATGGGAGTCTCATTGATTAACACTGACCCCTATGGGAGTCTCACTGATTAACACTGAACCCTGTGGGAGTCTCACTGATTAACACTGAACTCTATGGGATTCTCACTGATTAACACTGAACCCTATGGGAGTCTCACTGATTAACACTTAACCCTACGGGAGTCTCACTCATTAACACTGAACCCTGTGGGAGTCTCACTGATTAACACTGAACACTGTGGGAGTGTCACTTGATTAACACTGAACCCTATGGGAGTCTCACTGATTAACACTGAACCCTATGGGAGTCTCACTGATTAACACTGAACCCTGTGGCAGTCTCACTGATTAACACTGAAACCTATGGCAGTCTCACTGATTAACACTGAACCCTGTGGGAGTCTCACTGATTAACACTGAACCCTGTGGGAATCTCACTGATTAACACTGCACCTTGTGGGGGACTCACTGATTAACACTGAAGCCTATGGGAGTCTCACTGATTAACACTGAACCCCATGGGAGTCTCACTGATTAACACTGAACCCTGAGGGAGTCTCACTGATTAACACTGAACCCTAAGGGAGTCTCACTGATTAACAATGAACCCTGTGGGAGTCTCACTGATTAACACTTAACCCTATTGGAGTCTCACTGATTAACACTGAAACCCTAAGGGAGTCTCACTGATTAATACTGAACCCTATGGGAGTCTCACTGATTAACACTTAACCCTATTGGAGTCTCACTGATTAACACTGAAACCTGTGGGAGTCTCACTGATTAACACTGAACCCTATGGGAGTCTCACTGATTAACACTGAACCCTGTGGGAGTCTCACTGATTAACACTGAACTCTATGGGATTCTCACTGATTAACACTGAACCCTATGGGAGTCTCACTGATTAACACTTAACCCTACGGGAGTCTCACTCATTAACACTGAACCCTGTGGGAGTCTCACTGATTAACACTGAACACTGTGGGAGTGTCACTTGATTAACACTGAACCCTATGGGAGTCTCACTGATTAACACTGAACCCTATGGGAGTCTCACTGATTAACACTGAACCCTGTGGGAGTCTCACTGATTAACACTGAAACCTATGGCAGTCTCACTGATTAACACTGAACCCTGTGGGAGTCTCACTGATTAACACTGAACCCTGTGGGAATCTCACTGATTAACACTGCACCTTGTGGGGGACTCACTGATTAACACTGAAGCCTATGGGAGTCTCACTGATTAACACTGAACCCCATGGGAGTCTCACTGATTAACACTGAACCCTGAGGGAGTCTCACTGATTAACACTGAACCCTAAGGGAGTCTCACTGATTAACACTGAACCCTGTGGGAGTCTCACTGATTAACACTTAACCCTATTGGAGTCTCACTGATTAACACTGAAACCCTAAGGGAGTCTCACTGATTAATACTGAACCCTATGGGAGTCTCACTGATTAACACTTAACCCTATTGGAGTCTCACTGATTAACACTGAAACCTGTGGGAGTCTCACTGATTAACACTGAACCCTATGGGAGTCTCACTGATTAACACTGAACCCTGTGGGAGTCTCACTGATTAACACTGAACTCTATGGGATTCTCACTGATTAACGCTGAACCCTATGGGAGTCTCACTGATTAACACTGAACCCTGTGGGAGTCTCAGTGATTAACACTGAACCCTGACGGAGTCTCACTGATTAACACTGAAGAGTGTGGGAGTCTCACTGATTAACACCGAACACTGTGGGAGTCTCAATGATTAACACTGAATCCTGTGGGAGTCTCACTGATTAACAATGAACCCTATGGGAGTCTCACTGATTAACACATGAACCCTGAGGGAGTCTCACTGATTAACACTGAACCCTGTGGGAGTCTCACTGATTAACACTGAAACCTGTGGGAGTCTCACTGATTAACACTGAACCCTATGGGAGTCTCATTGATTAACACTGAACCCTATGGGAGTCTCACTGATTAACACATGAACCCTGTGGGAGTCTCACTGATTTACAGTGAACCGTATGGGAGTCTCACTGATTAACACTGAACCCTATGGGAGTCTCACTGATTAACACTGAACCCTATGGGAGTCTCACTGATTAACACATGAACCCTGTGGGAGTCTCACTGATTTACAGTGAACCGTATGGGAGTCTCACTGATTAACACTGAACCCTATGGGAGTCTCACTGATTAACACTGAACCCTATGGGAGTCTCACTGATTAACACTGAACCCTGTGGGAGTCTCACTGATTAACACTGAACCCCATGGGAGTCTCACTGATTAACACTTAACCCTATGGGAGTCTCACTGATTAACACTGAACCCTAAGGGAGTCTCACTGATTAACACTGAACCCTGTGGGAGTCTCACTGATTAACACTTAACCCTATTGGAGTCTCACTGATTAACATTGAAACCCTAAGGGAGTCTCACTGATTAATACTGAACCCTATTGGAGTCTCACTGATTAACACTGAAACCTGTGGGAGTCTCACTGATTAACACTGAACCCTATGGGAGTCTCACTGATTAACACTGAACCCTGTGGGAGTCTCACTGATTAACACTGAACTCTATGGGATTCTCACTGATTAACGCTGAACCCTGTGGGAGTCTCACTGATTAACACTGAACCCTGTGGGAGTCTCACTGATTAACACTGAACCTTGTGGGGGACTCACTGATTAACACTGAACCCTATGGGAGTCTCACTGATTAACACTGAACCCTCTGGGAGTCTTACTGATTAACACTGAACCCTGTGAGAGTCTCACTGATGAACACTGAACCCTATGGGAGTCTTACTGATTAACACTGAACCCTGTGGGAGTCTCACTGATTAACACGGAACCCTGTGGGAGTCTCACTGATTAACACTGAACCCTGTGGGAGTCTCACTGATTACCCATAAACCCTGTGAGAGTCTCACTGATTAACACTGAACCCTGTGGGAGTCTCACTGATTAACACTGAACCCTGTGGGAGTCTCACTGATTAACACTGAAACCTATGGCAGTCTCACTGATTAACACTGAACCCTGTGGGAGTCTCACTGATTAACACTGAACCCTGTGCGAGTCTCACTGATTAACACTGAACCTTGTGGGGGACTCACTGATTAACACTGAACCCTATGGGAGTCTCACTGATTAACACTGAACCCTGTGAGAGTCTCACTGATTAACACTGAAACCTGTGGGATTCTTACTGATTAACACTGAACCCTATGGGAGTCTCATTGATTAACACTGACCCCTATGGGAGTCTCACTGATTAACACTGAACCCTGTGGGAGTCTCACTGATTACCACTGAACTCTATGGGATTCTCACTGATTAACACTGAACCCTATGGGAGTCTCACTGATTAACACTTAACCCTACGGGAGTCTCACTCATTAACACTGAACCCTGTGGGAGTCTCACTGATTAACACTGAACACTGTGGGAGTGTCACTTGATTAACACTGAACCCTATGGGAGTCTCACTGATTAACACTGAACCCTATGGGAGTCTCACTGATTAACACTGAACCCTGTGGGAGTCTCACTGATTAACACTGAAACCTATGGCAGTCTCACTGATTAACACTGAACCCTGTGGGAGTCTCACTGATTAACACTGAACCCTGTGGGAATCTCACTGATTAACACTGCACCTTGTGGGGGACTCACTGATTAACACTGAAGCCTATGGGAGTCTCACTGATTAACACTGAACCCCATGGGAGTCTCACTGATTAACACTGAACCCTGAGGGAGTCTCACTGATTAACACTGAACCCTAAGGGAGTCTCACTGATTAACACTGAACCCTGTGGGAGTCTCACTGATTAACACTTAACCCTATTGGAGTCTCACTGATTAACACTGAAACCCTAAGGGAGTCTCACTGATTAATACTGAACCCTATGGGAGTCTCACTGATTAACACTTAACCCTATTGGAGTCTCACTGATTAACACTGAAACCTGTGGGAGTCTCACTGATTAACACTGAACCCTATGGGAGTCTCACTGATTAACACTGAACCCTGTGGGAGTCTCACTGATTAACACTGAACTCTATGGGATTCTCACTGATTAACGCTGAACCCTATGGGAGTCTCACTGATTAACACTGAACCCTGTGGGAGTCTCAGTGATTAACACTGAACCCTGAGGGAGTCTCACTGATTAACACTGAAGAGTGTGGGAGTCTCACTGATTAACACCGAACACTGTGGGAGTCTCAATGATTAACACTGAATCCTGTGGGAGTCTCACTGATTAACAATGAACCCTATGGGAGTCTCACTGATTAACACATGAACCCTGAGGGAGTCTCACTGATTAACACTGAACCCTGTGGGAGTCTCACTGATTAACACTGAAACCTGTGGGAGTCTCACTGATTAACACTGAACCCTATGGGAGTCTCATTGATTAACACTGAACCCTATGGGAGTCTCACTGATTAACACATGAACCCTGTGGGAGTCTCACTGATTTACAGTGAACCGTATGGGAGTCTCACTGATTAACACTGAACCCTATGAGAGTCTCACTGATTAAAACTGAACCCTATGGGAGTCTCACTGATTAACACTTAACCCTATGGGAGTCTCACTCATTAACACTGAACCCTGTGGGAGTCTCACTGATTAACACTGAACACTGTGGGAGTGTCACTTGATTAACACTGAACCCTGTGGGAGTCTCACTGATTAACACTGAACCCTATGGGAGTCTCACTGATTAACACTGAACCCTATGGGAGTCTCACTGATTAACACTGAACCCTGTGGGAGTCTCACTGATTAACACTGAACCCTGTGGGAGTCTCACTGATTAACACTGAACCATGTGGGAGTCTCACTGATTAACACTGAAGCCTATGGGAGTCTCACTGATTAACACTGAACCCCATGGGAGTCTCACTGATTAACACTTAACCCTATGGGAGTCTCACTGATTAACACTGAACCCTGAGGGAGTCTCACTAATTAACACTTAACCCTAAGGCTGTCTCACTGATTAACACTGAACCCTGTGGGAGTCTCACTGATTAACACTTAACCCTATTGGAGTCTCAATGATTAACACTGAAACCTGTGGGAGTCTCACTGATTAACACTGAACCCTATGGGAGTCTCACTGATTAACACTGAACCCTGTGGGAGTCTCACTGATTAACACTGAAACCTATGGCAGTCCCACTGATTAACACTGAACCCTGTGGGAGTCTCACTGATTAACACTGAACCCTGTGGGAGTCTCACTGATTAACACTGAACCTTGTGGGGGACTCACTGATTAACACTGAACCCTATGGGAGTCTCACTGATTAACACTGAACCCTCTGGGAGTCTTACTGATTAACACTGAACCCTGTGAGAGTCTCACTGATGAACACTGAACCCTATGGGAATCTTACTGATTAACACTGAACCCTGTGGGAGTCTCACTGATTAACACGGAACCCTGTGGGAGTCTCACTGATTAACACTGAACCCTGTGGGAGTCTCACTGATTACCCATAAACCCTGTGAGAGTCTCACTGATTAACACTGAACCCTGTGGGAGTCTTACTGATTAACACTGAACCCTGTGGGAGTCTCACTGATTAACACTGAAACCTATGGCAGTCTCACTGATTAACACTGAACCCTGTGGGAGTCTCACTGATTAACACTGAACCCTGTGGGAGTCTCACTGATTAACACTGAACCTTGTGGGGGACTCACTGATTAACACTGAACCCTATGGGAGTCTCACTGATTAACACTGAACCCTGTGAGAGTCTCACTGATTAACACTGAAACCTGTGGGAGTCTTACTGATTAACACTGAACCCTATGGGAGTCTCATTGATTAACACTGACCCCTATCGGAGTCTCACTGATTAACACTGAACCCTGTGGGAGTCTCACTGATTAACACTGAACTCTATGGGATTCTCACTGATTAACACTGAACCCTATGGGAGTCTCACTGATTAACACTTAACCCTACGGGAGTCTCACTCATTAACACTGAACCCTGTGGGAGTCTCACTGATTAACACTGAACACTGTGGGAGTGTCACTTGATTAACACTGAACCCTATGGGAGTGTCACTTGATTAACACTGAACCCTATGGGAGTCTCACTGATTAACACTGAACCCTATGGGAGTCTCACTGATTAACACTGAACCCTGTGGGAGTCTCACTGATTAACACTGAACCCTGTGGGAATCTCACTGATTAACACTGCACCTTGTGGGGGACTCACTGATTAACAGTGAAGCCTATGGGAGTCTCACTGATTAACACTGAACCCCATGGGAGTCTCACTGATTAACACTGAACCCTGAGGGAGTCTCACTGATTAACACTGAACCCTAAGGGAGTCTCACTGATTAACACTGAACCCTGTGGGAGTCTCACTGATTAACACTTAACCCTATTGGAGTCTCACTGATTAACACTGAAACCCTAAGGGAGTCTCACTGATTAATACTGAACCCTATGGGAGTCTCACTGATTAACACTTAACCCTATTGGAGTCTCACTGATTAACACTGAAACCTGTGGGAGTCTCACTGATTAACACTGAACCCTATGGGAGTCTCACTGATTAACACTGAACCCTGTGGGAGTCTCACTGATTAACACTGAACTCTATGGGATTCTCACTGATTAACGCTGAACCCTATGGGAGTCTCACTGATTAACACTGAACCCTGTGGGAGTCTCAGTGATTAACACTGAACCCTGAGGGAGTCTCACTGATTAACACTGAAGAGTGTGGGAGTCTCACTGATTAACACCGAACACTGTGGGAGTCTCAATGATTAACACTGAATCCTGTGGGAATCTCACTGATTAACAATGAACCCTATGGGAGTCTCACTGATTAACACATGAACCCTGAGGGAGTCTCACTGATTAACACTGAACCCTGTGGGAGTCTCACTGATTAACACTGAAACCTGTGGGAGTCTCACTGATTAACACTGAACCCTATGGGAGTCTCATTGTTTAACACTGAACCCTATGGGAGTCTCACTGATTAACACATGAACCCTGTGGGAGTCTCACTGATTTACAGTGAACCGTATGGGAGTCTCACTGATTAACACTGAACCCTATGGGAGTCTCACTGATTAAAACTGAACCCTATGGGAGTCTCACTGATTAACACTTAACCCTATGGGAGTCTCACTCATTAACACTGAACCCTGTGGGAGTCTCACTGATTAACACTGAACACTGTGGGAGTGTCACTTGATTAACACTGAACCCTGTGGGAGTCTCACTGATTAACACTGAACCCTATGGGAGTCTCACTGATTAACACTGAACCCTGTGGGAGTCTCACTGATTAACACTGAACCCTGTGGGAGTCTCACTGATTAACACTGAACCATGTGGGAGTCTCACTGATTAACACTGAAGCCTATGGGAGTCTCACTGATTAACACTGAACCCCATGGGAGTCTCACTGATTAACACTTAACCCTATGGGAGTCTCACTGATTAACACTGAACCCTGAGGGAGTCTCACTAATTAACACTTAACCCTAAGGCTGTCTCACTGATTAACACTGAACCCTGTGGGAGTCTCACTGATTAACACTTAACCCTATTGGAGTCTCACTGATTAACACTGAAACCTGTGGGAGTCTCACTGATTAACAATGAACCCTATGGGAGTCTCACTGATTAACACATGAACCCTGAGGGAGTCTCACTGATTAACACTGAACCCTGTGGGAGTCTCACTGATTAACACTGAAACCTGTGGGAGTCTCACTGATTAACACTGAACCCTATGGGAGTCTCATTGATTAACACTGAACCCTATGGGAGTCTCACTGATTAACACATGAACCCTGTGGGAGTCTCACTGATTTACAGTGAACCGTATGGGAGTCTCACTGATTAACACTGAACCCTATGGGAGTCTCACTGATTAAAACTGAACCCTATGGGAGTCTCACTGATTAACACTTAACCTTATGGGAGTCTCACTCATTAACACTGAACCCTGTGGGAGTCTCACTGATTAACACTGAACACTGTGGGAGTGTCACTTGATTAACACTGAACCCTGTGGGAGTCTCACTGATTAACACTGAACCCTATGGGAGTCTCACTGATTAACACTGAACCCTATGGGAGTCTCACTGATTAACACTGAACCCTGTGGGAGTCTCACTGATTAACACTGAACCCTGTGGGAGTCTCACTGATTAACACTGAACCATGTGGGAGTCTCACTGATTAACACTGAACCCTATGGGAGTCTCACTGATTAACACTGAACCCCATGGGAGTCTCACTGATTAACACTTAACCCTATGGGAGTCTCACTGATTAACGCTGAACCCTATGGGAGTCTCACTAATTAACACTTAACCCTAAGGCTGTCTCACTGATTAACACTGAACCCTGTGGGAGTCTCACTGATTAACACTGAAGAGTGTGGGAGTCTCACTGATTAACACCGAACACTGTGGGAGTCTCAATGATTAACACTGAACCCTATGGGAGTCTCACTGATTAACACTGAACCCTGTGGGAGTCTCACTGATTAACACTGAAACCTATGGCAGTCCCACTGATTAACACTGAACCCTGTGGGAGTCTCACTGATTAACACTGAACCCTGTGGGAGTCTCACTGATTAACACTGAACCTTGTGGGGGACTCACTGATTAACACTGAACCCTCTGGGAGTCTTACTGATTAACACTGAACCCTGTGAGAGTCTCACTGATGAACACTGAACCCTATGGGAGTCTTACTGATTAACACTGAACCCTGTGGGAGTCTCACTGATTAAAACTGAACCCTATGGGAGTCTCACTGATTAACACTGAACCCTGTGGGAGTCTCACTGATTACCCATAAACCCTGTGAGAGTCTCACTGATTAACACTGAACACTGTGGGAGTGTCACTTGATTAACACTGAACCCTGTGGGAGTCTCACTGATTAACACTGAACCCTATGGGAGTCTCACTGATTAACACTGAACCCTATGGGAGTCTCACTGATTAACACTGAACGCTATTGGAGTCTCACTGATTAACACTGAAACCTGTGGGAGTCTCACTGATTAACACTGAACCCTATGGGAGTCTCACTGATTAACACTGAACCCTGTGGGAGTCTCACTGATTAACACTGAACTCTATGGGATTCTCACTGATTAACGCTGAACCCTATGGGAGTCTCACTGATTAACACTGAACCCTGAGGGAGTCTCACTAATTAACACTTAACCCTAAGGCTGTCTCACTGATTAACACTGAACCCTGTGGGAGTCTCACTGATTAACACTTAACCCTATTGGAGTCTCACTGATTAACACTGAAACCTGTTGGAGTCTCACTGATTAACAATGAACCCTATGGGAGTCTCACTGATTAACACATGAACCCTGAGGGAGTCTCACTGATTAACACTGAACCCTGTGGGAGTCCCACTGATTAACACTGAACCCTGTGGGAGTCTCACTGATTAACACTGAACCCTGTGGGAGTCTCACTGATTAACACTGAACCTTGTGGGGGACTCACTGATTAACACTGAACCCTATGGGAGTCTCACTGATTAACACTGAACCCTCTGGGAGTCTTACTGATTAACACTGAACCCTGTGAGAGTCTCACTGATGAACACTGAACCCTATGGGAGTCTTACTGATTAACACTGAACCCTGTGGGAGTCTCACTGATTAACACGGAACCCTGTGGGAGTCTCACTGATTAACACTGAACCCTGTGGGAGTCTCACTGATTACCCATAAACCCTGTGAGAGTCTCACTGATTAACACTGAACCCTGTGGGAGTCTCACTTATTAACACTGAACCCTGTGGGAGTCTCACTGATTAACACTGAACCCTGTGGGACACTCACTGATTAACAATGAACCATGTGGGAGTCTCACTGATTAACACTGAACCCTATGGGAGTCTTAATGACTAACACTGAACCCTGTGGGAGTCTCACTGATTAACACTGAACCCTGTGGGAGTCTCACTGATTAACACTTAACCCTATTGGAGTCTCACTGATTAACACTGAACCCTGAGGGAGTCTCACTGATTAACACTGAACCCTATGGGAGTCTCACTGATTAACAGTGAACCCTGTTGGAGTCTCAGTGATTAACACTTAACCCTATTGGAGTCTCACTGATTAACACTGAAACCTGTGGGAGTCTCACTGATTAACACTGAACCCTATGGGAGTCTCACTGATTAACACTGAACCCTGTGGGAGTCTCACTGATTAACACTGAACCCTCTGGGAGTCTTACTGATTAACACTGAACCCTGTGAGAGTCTCACTGATGAACACTGAACCCTATGGGAGTCTTACTGATTAACACTGAACCCTGTGGGAGTCTCACTGATTAACACGGAACCCTGTGGGAGTCTCACTGATTAACACTGAACCCTGTGGGAGTCTCACTGATTACCCATAAACCCTGTGAGAGTCTCACTGATTAACACTGAACCCTGTGGGAGTCTCACTTATTAACACTGAACCCTGTGGGAGTCTCACTGATTAACACTGAACCCTGTGGGACACTCACTGATTAACAATGAACCATGTGGGAGTCTCACTGATTAACACTGAACCCTATGGGAGTCTTAATGACTAACACTGAACCCTGTGGGAGTCTCACTGATTAACACTGAACCCTGTGGGAGTCTCACTGATTAACACTTAACCCTATTGGAGTCTCACTGATTAACACTGAACCCTGAGGGAGTCTCACTGATTAACACTGAACCCTATGGGAGTCTCACTGATTAACAGTGAACCCTGTTGGAGTCTCAGTGATTAACACTTAACCCTATTGGAGTCTCACTGATTAACACTGAAACCTGTGGGAGTCTCACTGATTAACACTGAACCCTATGGGAGTCTCACTGATTAACACTGAACCCTGTGGGAGTCTCACTGATTAACACTGAAACCTATGGCAGTCCCACTGATTAACACTGAACCCTGTGGGAGTCTCACTGATTAACACTGAACCCTGTGGGAGTCTCACTGATTAACACTGAACCTTGTGGGGGACTCACTGATTAACACTGAACCCTATGGGAGTCTCACTGATTAACACTGAACCCTCTGGGAGTCTTACTGATTAACACTGAACCCTGTGAGAGTCTCACTGATGAACACTGAACCCTATGGGAGTCTTACTGATTAACACTGAACCCTGTGGGAGTCTCACTGATTAACACGGAACCCTGTGGGAGTCTCACTGATTAACACTGAACCCTGTGGGAGTCTCACTGATTACCCATAAACCCTGTGAGAGTCTCACTGATTAACACTGAACCCTGTGGGAGTCTCACTTATTAACACTGAACCCTGTGGGAGTCTCACTGATTAACACTGAACCCTGTGGGACACTCACTGATTAACAATGAACCATGTGGGAGTCTCACTGATTAACACTGAACCCTATGGGAGTCTTAATGACTAACACTGAACCCTGTGGGAGTCTCACTGATTAACACTGAACCCTGTGGGAGTCTCACTGATTAACACTTAACCCTATTGGAGTCTCACTGATTAACACTGAAACCTGTGGGAGTCTCACTGATTAACACTGAACCCTATGGGAGTCTCACTGATTAACAGTGAACCCTGTTGGAGTCTCAGTGATTAACACTGAACCCTATGGGAGCCTCACTGATTAACACTGAACCCTATGGGAGTCTCACTGATTAACAATGAACCCTATGGGAGTCTCACTGATTAACACTGAACTCTATGGGATTCTCACTGATTAACACTGAACCCTATGGGAGTCTCACTGATTAACACTGAACCCTGTGGGAGTCTCACTGATTAACACTGAACCCTGAGGGAGTCTCACTGATTAACACTGAACAGTGTGGGATTCTCACTGATTAACACCGAACACTGTGGGAGTCTCAATGATTAACACTGAATCCTGTGGGAGTCTCACTGATTAACACTGAACGCTAAGGGAGTCTCATTGATTAACACTGAACCCTGTGGGAGTCTCACTGATTAACACTTAACCCTATTGGAGTCTCACTGATTAACACTGAACCCTATGGGAGTCTCACTGATTAACACTGAACCCTGTGGGAGTCTCACTGATTAACACTGAACCCTATGGGAATCTCACTGATTAACAATGAACCCTATGGGAGTCTCACTGATTAACACTGAACCCTGTGGGAGTCTCAGTGATTAACACTGAACCCTGAGGGAGTCTCACTGATTAACACTGAACAGTGTGGGATTCTCACTGATTAACACCGAACACTGTGGGAGTCTCAATGATTAACACTGAATCCTGTGGGAGTCTCACTGATTAACAATGAACCATATGAGTCTCACTGATTAACACATGAACCCTGAGGGAGTCTCACTGATTAACACTGCACCCTGTGAGAGTCTCACTGATTAACACTGAAACCTGTGGGAGTCTCACTGATTAACACTTAACCCTATTGGAGTCTCACTGATTAACACTGAAACCTGTGGGAGTCTCACTGATTAACACTGAACCCTATGGGAGTCTCACTGATTAACACTGAACGTTGTTGGAGTCTCAGTGATTAACACTGAACCCTATGGGAGCCTCACTGATTAACACTGAACCCTATGGGAGTCTCACTGATTAACAATGAACCCTATGGGAGTCTCACTGATTAACACTGAACTCTATGGGATTCTCACTGATTAACACTGAACCCTATGGGAGTCTTACTGATTAACACTGAACCCTGTGGGAGTCTCACTGATTAAAACTGAACCCTATGGGAGTCTCACTGATTAACACTGAACCCTGTGGGAGTCTCACTGATTACCCATAAACCCTGTGAGAGTCTCACTGATTAACACTGAAACCTATGGCAGTCCCACTGATTAACACTGAACCCTGTGGGAGTCTCACTGATTAACACTGAACCCTGTGGGAGTCTCACTGATTAACACTGAACCTTGTGGGGGACTCACTGATTAACACTGAACCCTCTGGGAGTCTTACTGATTAACACTGAACCCTGTGAGAGTCTCACTGATGAACACTGAACCCTATGGGAGTCTTACTGATTAACACTGAACCCTGTGGGAGTCTCACTGATTAAAACTGAACCCTATGGGAGTCTCACTGATTAACACTGAACCCTGTGGGAGTCTCACTGATTACCCATAAACCCTGTGAGAGTCTCACTGATTAACACTGAACACTGTGGGAGTGTCACTTGATTAACACTGAACCCTGTGGGAGTCTCACTGATTAACACTGAACCCTATGGGAGTCTCACTGATTAACACTGAACCCTATGGGAGTCTCACTGATTAACACTGAACCCTATTGGAGTCTCACTGATTAACACTGAAACCTGTGGGAGTCTCACTGATTAACACTGAACCCTATGGGAGTCTCACTGATTAACACTGAACCCTGTGGGAGTCTCACTGATTAACACTGAACTCTATGGGATTCTCACTGATTAACGCTGAACCCTATGGGAGTCTCACTGATTAACACTGAACCCTGAGGGAGTCTCACTAATTAACACTTAACCCTAAGGCTGTCTCACTGATTAACACTGAACCCTGTGGGAGTCTCACTGATTAACACTTAACCCTATTGGAGTCTCACTGATTAACACTGAAACCTGTGGGAGTCTCACTGATTAACAATGAACCCTATGGGAGTCTCACTGATTAACACATGAACCCTGAGGGAGTCTCACTGATTAACACTGAACCCTGTGGGAGTCCCACTGATTAACACTGAGCCCTGTGGGAGTCTCACTGATTAACACTGAACCCTGTGGGAGTCTCACTGATTAACACTGAACCTTGTGGGGGACTCACTGATTAACACTGAACCCTATGGGAGTCTCACTGATTAACACTGAACCCTCTGGGAGTCTTACTGATTAACACTGAACCCTGTGAGAGTCTCACTGATGAACACTGAACCCTATGGGAGTCTTACTGATTAACACTGAACCCTGTGGGAGTCTCACTGATTAACACAGAACCCTGTGGGAGTCTCACTGATTAACACTGAACCCTGTGGGAGTCTCACTGATTACCCATAAACCCTGTGAGAGTCTCACTGATTAACACTGAACCCTGTGGGAGTCTCACTTATTAACACTGAACCCTGTGGGAGTCTCACTGATTAACACTGAACCCTGTGGGACACTCACTGATTAACAATGAACCATGTGGGAGTCTCACTGATTAACACTGAACCCTATGGGAGTCTTAATGACTAACACTGAACCCTGTGGGAGTCTCACTGATTAACACTGAACCCTGTGGGAGTCTCACTGATTAACACTTAACCCTATTGGAGTCTCACTGATTAACACTGAACCCTGAGGGAGTCTCACTGATTAACACTGAACCCTATGGGAGTCTCACTGATTAACAGTGAACCCTGTTGGAGTCTCAGTGATTAACACTTAACCCTATTGGAGTCTCACTGATTAACACTGAAACCTGTGGGAGTCTCACTGATTAACACTGAACCCTATGGGAGTCTCACTGATTAACAGTGAACCCTGTTGGAGTCTCAGTGATTAACACTTAACCCTATTGGAGTCTCACTGATTAACACTGAAACCTGTGGGAGTCTCACTGATTAACACTGAACCCTATGGGAGTCTCACTGATTAACACTGAACCCTGTGGGAGTCTCACTGATTAACACTGAACCCTCTGGGAGTCTTACTGATTAACACTGAACCCTGTGAGAGTCTCACTGATGAACACTGAACCCTATGGGAGTCTTACTGATTAACACTGAACCCTGTGGGAGTCTCACTGATTAACACGGAACCCTGTGGGAGTCTCACTGATTAACACTGAACCCTGTGGGAGTCTCACTGATTACCCATAAACCCTGTGAGAGTCTCACTGATTAACACTGAACCCTGTGGGAGTCTCACTTATTAACACTGAACCCTGTGGGAGTCTCACTGATTAACACTGAACCCTGTGGGACACTCACTGATTAACAATGAACCATGTGGGAGTCTCACTGATTAACACTGAACCCTATGGGAGTCTTAATGACTAACACTGAACCCTGTGGGAGTCTCACTGATTAACACTGAACCCTGTGGGAGTCTCACTGATTAACACTTAACCCTATTGGAGTCTCACTGATTAACACTGAACCCTGAGGGAGTCTCACTGATTAACACTGAACCCTATGGGAGTCTCACTGATTAACAGTGAACCCTGTTGGAGTCTCAGTGATTAACACTTAACCCTATTGGAGTCTCACTGATTAACACTGAAACCTGTGGGAGTCTCACTGATTAACACTGAACCCTATGGGAGTCTCACTGATTAACACTGAACCCTGTGGGAGTCTCACTGATTAACACTGAAACCTATGGCAGTCCCACTGATTAACACTGAACCCTGTGGGAGTCTCACTGATTAACACTGAACCCTGTGGGAGTCTCACTGATTAACACTGAACCTTGTGGGGGACTCACTGATTAACACTGAACCCTATGGGAGTCTCACTGATTAACACTGAACCCTCTGGGAGTCTTACTGATTAACACTGAACCCTGTGAGAGTCTCACTGATGAACACTGAACCCTATGGGAGTCTTACTGATTAACACTGAACCCTGTGGGAGTCTCACTGATTAACACGGAACCCTGTGGGAGTCTCACTGATTAACACTGAACCCTGTGGGAGTCTCACTGATTACCCATAAACCCTGTGAGAGTCTCACTGATTAACACTGAACCCTGTGGGAGTCTCACTTATTAACACTGAACCCTGTGGGAGTCTCACTGATTAACACTGAACCCTGTGGGACACTCACTGATTAACAATGAACCATGTGGGAGTCTCACTGATTAACACTGAACCCTATGGGAGTCTTAATGACTAACACTGAACCCTGTGGGAGTCTCACTGATTAACACTGAACCCTGTGGGAGTCTCACTGATTAACACTTAACCCTATTGGAGTCTCACTGATTAACACTGAAACCTGTGGGAGTCTCACTGATTAACACTGAACCCTATGGGAGTCTCACTGATTAACAGTGAACCCTGTTGGAGTCTCAGTGATTAACACTGAACCCTATGGGAGCCTCACTGATTAACACTGAACCCTATGGGAGTCTCACTGATTAACAATGAACCCTATGGGAGTCTCACTGATTAACACTGAACTCTATGGGATTCTCACTGATTAACACTGAACCCTATGGGAGTCTCACTGATTAACACTGAACCCTGTGGGAGTCTCACTGATTAACACTGAACCCTGAGGGAGTCTCACTGATTAACACTGAACAGTGTGGGATTCTCACTGATTAACACCGAACACTGTGGGAGTCTCAATGATTAACACTGAATCCTGTGGGAGTCTCACTGATTAACACTGAACGCTAAGGGAGTCTCATTGATTAACACTGAACCCTGTGGGAGTCTCACTGATTAACACTTAACCCTATTGGAGTCTCACTGATTAACACTGAACCCTATGGGAGTCTCACTGATTAACACTGAACCCTGTGGGAGTCTCACTGATTAACACTGAACCCTATGGGAATCTCACTGATTAACAATGAACCCTATGGGAGTCTCACTGATTAACACTGAACCCTGTGGGAGTCTCAGTGATTAACACTGAACCCTGAGGGAGTCTCACTGATTAACACTGAACAGTGTGGGATTCTCACTGATTAACACCGAACACTGTGGGAGTCTCAATGATTAACACTGAATCCTGTGGGAGTCTCACTGATTAACAATGAACCATATGAGTCTCACTGATTAACACATGAACCCTGAGGGAGTCTCACTGATTAACACTGCACCCTGTGAGAGTCTCACTGATTAACACTGAAACCTGTGGGAGTCTCACTGATTAACACTTAACCCTATTGGAGTCTCACTGATTAACACTGAAACCTGTGGGAGTCTCACTGATTAACACTGAACCCTATGGGAGTCTCACTGATTAACACTGAACGTTGTTGGAGTCTCAGTGATTAACACTGAACCCTATGGGAGCCTCACTGATTAACACTGAACCCTATGGGAGTCTCACTGATTAACAATGAACCCTATGGGAGTCTCACTGATTAACACTGAACTCTATGGGATTCTCACTGATTAACACTGAACCCTATGGGAGTCTTACTGATTAACACTGAACCCTGTGGGAGTCTCACTGATTAAAACTGAACCCTATGGGAGTCTCACTGATTAACACTGAACCCTGTGGGAGTCTCACTGATTACCCATAAACCCTGTGAGAGTCTCACTGATTAACACTGAAACCTATGGCAGTCCCACTGATTAACACTGAACCCTGTGGGAGTCTCACTGATTAACACTGAACCCTGTGGGAGTCTCACTGATTAACACTGAACCTTGTGGGGGACTCACTGATTAACACTGAACCCTCTGGGAGTCTTACTGATTAACACTGAACCCTGTGAGAGTCTCACTGATGAACACTGAACCCTATGGGAGTCTTACTGATTAACACTGAACCCTGTGGGAGTCTCACTGATTAAAACTGAACCCTATGGGAGTCTCACTGATTAACACTGAACCCTGTGGGAGTCTCACTGATTACCCATAAACCCTGTGAGAGTCTCACTGATTAACACTGAACACTGTGGGAGTGTCACTTGATTAACACTGAACCCTGTGGGAGTCTCACTGATTAACACTGAACCCTATGGGAGTCTCACTGATTAACACTGAACCCTATGGGAGTCTCACTGATTAACACTGAACCCTATTGGAGTCTCACTGATTAACACTGAAACCTGTGGGAGTCTCACTGATTAACACTGAACCCTATGGGAGTCTCAGTGATTAACACTGAACCCTGTGGGAGTCTCACTGATTAACACTGAACTCTATGGGATTCTCACTGATTAACGCTGAACCCTATGGGAGTCTCACTGATTAACACTGAACCCTGAGGGAGTCTCACTAATTAACACTTAACCCTAAGGCTGTCTCACTGATTAACACTGAACCCTGTGGGAGTCTCACTGATTAACACTTAACCCTATTGGAGTCTCACTGATTAACACTGAAACCTGTGGGAGTCTCACTGATTAACAATGAACCCTATGGGAGTCTCACTGATTAACACATGAACCCTGAGGGAGTCTCACTGATTAACACTGAACCCTGTGGGAGTCCCACTGATTAACACTGAACCCTGTGGGAGTCTCACTGATTAACACTGAACCCTGTGGGAGTCTCACTGATTAACACTGAACCTTGTGGGGGACTCACTGATTAACACTGAACCCTATGGGAGTCTCACTGATTAACACTGAACCCTCTGGGAGTCTTACTGATTAACACTGAACCCTGTGAGAGTCTCACTGATGAACACTGAACCCTATGGGAGTCTTACTGATTAACACTGAACCCTGTGGGAGTCTCACTGATTAACACAGAACCCTGTGGGAGTCTCACTGATTAACACTGAACCCTGTGGGAGTCTCACTGATTACCCATAAACCCTGTGAGAGTCTCACTGATTAACACTGAACCCTGTGGGAGTCTCACTTATTAACACTGAACCCTGTGGGAGTCTCACTGATTAACACTGAACCCTGTGGGACACTCACTGATTAACAATGAACCATGTGGGAGTCTCACTGATTAACACTGAACCCTATGGGAGTCTTAATGACTAACACTGAACCCTGTGGGAGTCTCACTGATTAACACTGAACCCTGTGGGAGTCTCACTGATTAACACTTAACCCTATTGGAGTCTCACTGATTAACACTGAACCCTGAGGGAGTCTCACTGATTAACACTGAACCCTATGGGAGTCTCACTGATTAACAGTGAACCCTGTTGGAGTCTCAGTGATTAACACTTAACCCTATTGGAGTCTCACTGATTAACACTGAAACCTGTGGGAGTCTCACTGATTAACACTGAACCCTGTGGGAGTCTCACTGATTAAAACTGAACCCTATGGGAGTCTCACTGATTAACACTGAACCCTGTGGGAGTCTCACTGATTACCCATAAACCCTGTGAGAGTCTCACTGATTAACACTGAAACCTATGGCAGTCCCACTGATTAACACTGAACCCTGTGGGAGTCTCACTGATTAACACTGAACCCTGTGGGAGTCTCACTGATTAACACTGAACCTTGTGGGGGACTCACTGATTAACACTGAACCCTCTGGGAGTCTTACTGATTAACACTGAACCCTGTGAGAGTCTCACTGATGAACACTGAACCCTATGGGAGTCTTACTGATTAACACTGAACCCTGTGGGAGTCTCACTGATTAAAACTGAACCCTATGGGAGTCTCACTGATTAACACTGAACCCTGTGGGAGTCTCACTGATTACCCATAAACCCTGTGAGAGTCTCACTGATTAACACTGAACACTGTGGGAGTGTCACTTGATTAACACTGAACCCTGTGGGAGTCTCACTGATTAACACTGAACCCTATGGGAGTCTCACTGATTAACACTGAACCCTATGGGAGTCTCACTGATTAACACTGAACCCTATTGGAGTCTCACTTATTAACACTGAAACCTGTGGGAGTCTCACTGATTAACACTGAACCCTATGGGAGTCTCACTGATTAACACTGAAACCTGTGGGAGTCTCACTGATTAACACTGAACTCTATGGGATTCTCACTGATTAACGCTGAACCCTATGGGAGTCTCACTGATTAACACTGAACCCTGAGGGAGTCTCACTAATTAACACTTAACCCTAAGGCTGTCTCACTGATTAACACTGAACCCTGTGGGAGTCTCACTGATTAACACTTAACCCTATTGGAGTCTCACTGATTAACACTGAAACCTGTGGGAGTCTCACTGATTAACAATGAACCCTATGGGAGTCTCACTGATTAACACATGAACCCTGAGGGAGTCTCACTGATTAACACTGAACCCTGTGGGAGTCCCACTGATTAACACTGAACCCTGTGGGAGTCTCACTGATTAACACTGAACCCTGTGGGAGTCTCACTGATTAACACTGAACCTTGTGGGGGACTCACTGATTAACACTGAACCCTATGGGAGTCTCACTGATTAACACTGAACCCTCTGGGAGTCTTACTGATTAACACTGAACCCTGTGAGAGTCTCACTGATGAACACTGAACCCTATGGGAGTCTTACTGATTAACACTGAACCCTGTGGGAGTCTCACTGATTAACACAGAACCCTGTGGGAGTCTCACTGATTAACACTGAACCCTGTGGGAGTCTCACTGATTACCCATAAACCCTGTGAGAGTCTCACTGATTAACACTGAACCCTGTGGGAGTCTCACTTATTAACACTGAACCCTGTGGGAGTCTCACTGATTAACACTGAACCCTGTGGGACACTCACTGATTAACAATGAACCATGTGGGAGTCTCACTGATTAACACTGAACCCTATGGGAGTCTTAATGACTAACACTGAACCCTGTGGGAGTCTCACTGATTAACACTGAACCCTGTGGGAGTCTCACTGATTAACACTTAACCCTATTGGAGTCTCACTGATTAACACTGAACCCTGAGGGAGTCTCACTGATTAACACTGAACCCTATGGGAGTCTCACTGATTAACAGTGAACCCTGTTGGAGTCTCAGTGATTAACACTTAACCCTATTGGAGTCTCACTGATTAACACTGAAACCTGTGGGAGTCTCACTGATTAACACTGAACCCTATGGGAGTCTCACTGATTAACACTGAACCCTGTGGGAGTCTCACTGATTAACACTGAAACCTATGGCAGTCCCACTGATTAACACTGAACCCTGTGGGAGTCTCACTGATTAACACTGAACCCTGTGGGAGTCTCACTGATTAACACTGAACCCTATGGGAGTCTCACTGATTAACACTGAACCCTCTGGGAGTCTTACTGATTAACACTGAACCCTGTGAGAGTCTCACTGATGAACACTGAACCCTATGGGAGTCTTACTGATTAACACTGAACCCTGTGGGAGTCTCACTGATTAACACGGAACCCTGTGGGAGTCTCACTGATTAACACTGAACCCTGTGGGAGTCTCACTGATTACCCATAAACCCTGTGAGAGTCTCACTGATTAACACTGAACCCTGTGGGAGTCTCACTTATTAACACTGAACCCTGTGGGAGTCTCACTGATTAACACTGAACCCTGTGGGACACTCACTGATTAACAATGAACCATTTGGGAGTCTCACTGATTAACACTGAACCCTATGGGAGTCTTAATGACTAACACTGAACCCTGTGGGAGTCTCACTGATTAACACTGAACCCTGTGGGAGTCTCACTGATTAACACTTAACCCTATTGGAGTCTCACTGATTAACACTGAAACCTGTGGGAGTCTCACTGATTAACACTGAACCCTATGGGAGTCTCACTGATTAACAGTGAACCCTGTTGGAGTCTCAGTGATTAACACCGAACCCTATGGGAGCCTCACTGATTAACACTGAACCCTATGGGAGTCTCACTGATTAACAATGAACCCTATGGGAGTCTCACTGATTAACACTGAACTCTATGGGATTCTCACTGATTAACACTGAACCCTATGGGAGTCTCACTGATTAACACTGAACCCTGTGGGAGTCTCACTGATTAACACTGAACCCTGAGGGAGTCTCACTGATTAACACTGAACAGTGTGGGATTCTCACTGATTAACACCGAACACTGTGGGAGTCTCAATGATTAACACTGAATCCTGTGGGAGTCTCACTGATTAACACTGAACGCTAAG
Source organism: Petromyzon marinus (assembly GCF_048934315.1). Lineage (NCBI taxonomy): Eukaryota > Metazoa > Chordata > Hyperoartia > Petromyzontiformes > Petromyzontidae > Petromyzon > Petromyzon marinus. The sequence continues at coordinate 3,272,645 of NW_027423612.1, forward strand.
GGAGTCTCATTGATTAACACTGAACCCTGTGGGAGTCTCACTGATTAACACTGAACCATGTGGGAGTCTCACTGATTAACACTGAAGCCTATGGGAGTCTCACTGATTAACACTGAACCCCATGGGAGTCTCACTGATTAACACTTAACCCTATGGGAGTCTCACTGATTAACACTGAACCCTGAGGGAGTCTCACTAATTAACACTTAACCCTAAGGCTGTCTCACTGATTAACACTTAACCCTATTGGAGTCTCACTGATTAACACTGAAACCTGTGGGAGTCTCACTGATTAACAATGAACCCTATGGGAGTCTCACTGATTAACACATGAACCCTGAGGGAGTCTCACTGATTAACACTGAACCCTGTGGGAGTCTCACTGATTAACACTGAAACCTGTGGGAGTCTCACTGATTAACACTGAACCCTATGGGAGTCTCATTGATTAACACTGAACCCTATGGGAGTCTCACTGATTAACACATGAACCCTGTGGGAGTCTCACTGATTTACAGTGAACCGTATGGGAGTCTCACTGATTAACACTGAACCCTATGGGAGTCTCACTGATTAAAACTGAACCCTATGGGAGTCTCACTGATTAACACTTAACCCTATGGGAGTCTCACTCATTAACACTGAACCCTGTGGGAGTCTCACTGATTAACACTGAACACTGTGGGAGTGTCACTTGATTAACACTGAACCCTGTGGGAGTCTCACTGATTAACACTGAACCCTATGGGAGTCTCACTGATTAACACTGAACCCTATGGGAGTCTCACTGATTAACACTGAACCCTGTGGGAGTCTCACTGATTAACACTGACCCTGTGGGAGTCTCACTGATTAACACTGAACCATGTGGGAGTCTCACTGATTAACACTGAACCCTATGGGAGTCTCACTGATTAACACTGAACCCCATGGGAGTCTCACTGATTAACACTTAACCCTATGGGAGTCTCACTGATTAACGCTGAACCCTATGGGAGTCTCACTAATTAACACTTAACCCTAAGGCTGTCTCACTGATTAACACTGAACCCTGTGGGAGTCTCACTGATTAACACTGAAGAGTGTGGGAGTCTCACTGATTAACACCGAACACTGTGGGAGTCTCAATGATTAACACTGAACCCTATGGGAGTCTCACTGATTAACACTGAACCCTGTGGGAGTCTCACTGATTAACACTGAAACCTATGGCAGTCCCACTGATTAACACTGAACCCTGTGGGAGTCTCACTGATTAACACTGAACCCTGTGGGAGTCTCACTGATTAACACTGAACCTTGTGGGGGACTCACTGATTAACACTGAACCCTCTGGGAGTCTTACTGATTAACACTGAACCCTGTGAGAGTCTCACTGATGAACACTGAACCCTATGGGAGTCTTACTGATTAACACTGAACCCTGTGGGAGTCTCACTGATTAAAACTGAACCCTATGGGAGTCTCACTGATTAACACTGAACCCTGTGGGAGTCTCACTGATTACCCATAAACCCTGTGAGAGTCTCACTGATTAACACTGAACACTGTGGGAGTGTCACTTGATTAACACTGAACCCTGTGGGAGTCTCACTGATTAACACTGAACCCTATGGGAGTCTCACTGATTAACACTGAACCCTATGGGAGTCTCACTGATTAACACTGAACGCTATTGGAGTCTCACTGATTAACACTGAAACCTGTGGGAGTCTCACTGATTAACACTGAACCCTATGGGAGTCTCACTGATTAACACTGAACCCTGTGGGAGTCTCACTGATTAACACTGAACTCTATGGGATTCTCACTGATTAACGCTGAACCCTATGGGAGTCTCACTGATTAACACTGAACCCTGAGGGAGTCTCACTAATTAACACTTAACCCTAAGGCTGTCTCACTGATTAACACTGAACCCTGTGGGAGTCTCACTGATTAACACTTAACCCTATTGGAGTCTCACTGATTAACACTGAAACCTGTTGGAGTCTCACTGATTAACAATGAACCCTATGGGAGTCTCACTGATTAACACATGAACCCTGAGGGAGTCTCACTGATTAACACTGAACCCTGTGGGAGTCCCACTGATTAACACTGAACCCTGTGGGAGTCTCACTGATTAACACTGAACCCTGTGGGAGTCTCACTGATTAACACTGAACCTTGTGGGGGACTCACTGATTAACACTGAACCCTATGGGAGTCTCACTGATTAACACTGAACCCTCTGGGAGTCTTACTGATTAACACTGAACCCTGTGAGAGTCTCACTGATGAACACTGAACCCTATGGGAGTCTTACTGATTAACACTGAACCCTGTGGGAGTCTCACTGATTAACACGGAACCCTGTGGGAGTCTCACTGATTAACACTGAACCCTGTGGGAGTCTCACTGATTACCCATAAACCCTGTGAGAGTCTCACTGATTAACACTGAACCCTGTGGGAGTCTCACTTATTAACACTGAACCCTGTGGGAGTCTCACTGATTAACACTGAACCCTGTGGGACACTCACTGATTAACAATGAACCATGTGGGAGTCTCACTGATTAACACTGAACCCTATGGGAGTCTTAATGACTAACACTGAACCCTGTGGGAGTCTCACTGATTAACACTGAACCCTGTGGGATTCTCACTGATTAACACTTAACCCTATTGGAGTCTCACTGATTAACACTGAACCCTGAGGGAGTCTCACTGATTAACACTGAACCCTATGGGAGTCTCACTGATTAACAGTGAACCCTGTTGGAGTCTCAGTGATTAACACTTAACCCTATTGGAGTCTCACTGATTAACACTGAAACCTGTGGGAGTCTCACTGATTAACACTGAACCCTATGGGAGTCTCACTGATTAACACTGAACCCTGTGGGAGTCTCACTGATTAACACTGAACCCTCTGGGAGTCTTACTGATTAACACTGAACCCTGTGAGAGTCTCACTGATGAACACTGAACCCTATGGGAGTCTTACTGATTAACACTGAACCCTGTGGGAGTCTCACTGATTAACACGGAACCCTGTGGGAGTCTCACTGATTAACACTGAACCCTGTGGGAGTCTCACTGATTACCCATAAACCCTGTGAGAGTCTCACTGATTAACACTGAACCCTGTGGGAGTCTCACTTATTAACACTGAACCCTGTGGGAGTCTCACTGATTAACACTGAACCCTGTGGGACACTCACTGATTAACAATGAACCATGTGGGAGTCTCACTGATTAACACTGAACCCTATGGGAGTCTTAATGACTAACACTGAACCCTGTGGGAGTCTCACTGATTAACACTGAACCCTGTGGGAGTCTCACTGATTAACACTTAACCCTATTGGAGTCTCACTGATTAACACTGAACCCTGAGGGAGTCTCACTGATTAACACTGAACCCTATGGGAGTCTCACTGATTAACAGTGAACCCTGTTGGAGTCTCAGTGATTAACACTTAACCCTATTGGAGTCTCACTGATTAACACTGAAACCTGTGGGAGTCTCACTGATTAACACTGAACCCTATGGGAGTCTCACTGATTAACACTGAACCCTGTGGGAGTCTCACTGATTAACACTGAAACCTATGGCAGTCCCACTGATTAACACTGAACCCTGTGGGAGTCTCACTGATTAACACTGAACCCTGTGGGAGTCTCACTGATTAACACTGAACCTTGTGGGGGACTCACTGATTAACACTGAACCCTATGGGAGTCTCACTGATTAACACTGAACCCTCTGGGAGTCTTACTGATTAACACTGAACCCTGTGAGAGTCTCACTGATGAACACTGAACCCTATGGGAGTCTTACTGATTAACACTGAACCCTGTGGGAGTCTCACTGATTAACACGGAACCCTGTGGGAGTCTCACTGATTAACACTGAACCCTGTGGGAGTCTCACTGATTACCCATAAACCCTGTGAGAGTCTCACTGATTAACACTGAACCCTGTGGGAGTCTCACTTATTAACACTGAACCCTGTGGGAGTCTCACTGATTAACACTGAACCCTGTGGGACACTCACTGATTAACAATGAACCATGTGGGAGTCTCACTGATTAACACTGAACCCTATGGGAGTCTTAATGACTAACACTGAACCCTGTGGGAGTCTCACTGATTAACACTGAACCCTGTGGGAGTCTCACTGATTAACACTTAACCCTATTGGAGTCTCACTGATTAACACTGAAACCTGTGGGAGTCTCACTGATTAACACTGAACCCTATGGGAGTCTCACTGATTAACAGTGAACCCTGTTGGAGTCTCAGTGATTAACACTGAACCCTATGGGAGCCTCACTGATTAACACTGAACCCTATGGGAGTCTCACTGATTAACAATGAACCCTATGGGAGTCTCACTGATTAACACTGAACTCTATGGGATTCTCACTGATTAACACTGAACCCTATGGGAGTCTCACTGATTAACACTGAACCCTGTGGGAGTCTCACTGATTAACACTGAACCCTGAGGGAGTCTCACTGATTAACACTGAACAGTGTGGGATTCTCACTGATTAACACCGAACACTGTGGGAGTCTCAATGATTAACACTGAATCCTGTGGGAGTCTCACTGATTAACACTGAACGCTAAGGGAGTCTCATTGATTAACACTGAACCCTGTGGGAGTCTCACTGATTAACACTTAACCCTATTGGAGTCTCACTGATTAACACTGAACCCTATGGGAGTCTCACTGATTAACACTGAACCCTGTGGGAGTCTCACTGATTAACACTGAACCCTATGGGAATCTCACTGATTAACAATGAACCCTATGGGAGTCTCACTGATTAACACTGAACCCTGTGGGAGTCTCAGTGATTAACACTGAACCCTGAGGGAGTCTCACTGATTAACACTGAACAGTGTGGGATTCTCACTGATTAACACCGAACACTGTGGGAGTCTCAATGATTAACACTGAATCCTGTGGGAGTCTCACTGATTAACAATGAACCATATGAGTCTCACTGATTAACACATGAACCCTGAGGGAGTCTCACTGATTAACACTGCACCCTGTGAGAGTCTCACTGATTAACACTGAAACCTGTGGGAGTCTCACTGATTAACACTTAACCCTATTGGAGTCTCACTGATTAACACTGAAACCTGTGGGAGTCTCACTGATTAACACTGAACCCTATGGGAGTCTCACTGATTAACACTGAACGTTGTTGGAGTCTCAGTGATTAACACTGAACCCTATGGGAGCCTCACTGATTAACACTGAACCCTATGGGAGTCTCACTGATTAACAATGAACCCTATGGGAGTCTCACTGATTAACACTGAACTCTATGGGATTCTCACTGATTAACACTGAACCCTATGGGAGTCTTACTGATTAACACTGAACCCTGTGGGAGTCTCACTGATTAAAACTGAACCCTATGGGAGTCTCACTGATTAACACTGAACCCTGTGGGAGTCTCACTGATTACCCATAAACCCTGTGAGAGTCTCACTGATTAACACTGAAACCTATGGCAGTCCCACTGATTAACACTGAACCCTGTGGGAGTCTCACTGATTAACACTGAACCCTGTGGGAGTCTCACTGATTAACACTGAACCTTGTGGGGGACTCACTGATTAACACTGAACCCTCTGGGAGTCTTACTGATTAACACTGAACCCTGTGAGAGTCTCACTGATGAACACTGAACCCTATGGGAGTCTTACTGATTAACACTGAACCCTGTGGGAGTCTCACTGATTAAAACTGAACCCTATGGGAGTCTCACTGATTAACACTGAACCCTGTGGGAGTCTCACTGATTACCCATAAACCCTGTGAGAGTCTCACTGATTAACACTGAACACTGTGGGAGTGTCACTTGATTAACACTGAACCCTGTGGGAGTCTCACTGATTAACACTGAACCCTATGGGAGTCTCACTGATTAACACTGAACCCTATGGGAGTCTCACTGATTAACACTGAACCCTATTGGAGTCTCACTGATTAACACTGAAACCTGTGGGAGTCTCACTGATTAACACTGAACCCTATGGGAGTCTCACTGATTAACACTGAACCCTGTGGGAGTCTCACTGATTAACACTGAACTCTATGGGATTCTCACTGATTAACGCTGAACCCTATGGGAGTCTCACTGATTAACACTGAACCCTGAGGGAGTCTCACTAATTAACACTTAACCCTAAGGCTGTCTCACTGATTAACACTGAACCCTGTGGGAGTCTCACTGATTAACACTTAACCCTATTGGAGTCTCACTGATTAACACTGAAACCTGTGGGAGTCTCACTGATTAACAATGAACCCTATGGGAGTCTCACTGATTAACACATGAACCCTGAGGGAGTCTCACTGATTAACACTGAACCCTGTGGGAGTCCCACTGATTAACACTGAACCCTGTGGGAGTCTCACTGATTAACACTGAACCCTGTGGGAGTCTCACTGATTAACACTGAACCTTGTGGGGGACTCACTGATTAACACTGAACCCTATGGGAGTCTCACTGATTAACACTGAACCCTCTGGGAGTCTTACTGATTAACACTGAACCCTGTGAGAGTCTCACTGATGAACACTGAACCCTATGGGAGTCTTACTGATTAACACTGAACCCTGTGGGAGTCTCACTGATTAACACAGAACCCTGTGGGAGTCTCACTGATTAACACTGAACCCTGTGGGAGTCTCACTGATTACCCATAAACCCTGTGAGAGTCTCACTGATTAACACTGAACCCTGTGGGAGTCTCACTTATTAACACTGAACCCTGTGGGAGTCTCACTGATTAACACTGAACCCTGTGGGACACTCACTGATTAACAATGAACCATGTGGGAGTCTCACTGATTAACACTGAACCCTATGGGAGTCTTAATGACTAACACTGAACCCTGTGGGAGTCTCACTGATTAACACTGAACCCTGTGGGAGTCTCACTGATTAACACTTAACCCTATTGGAGTCTCACTGATTAACACTGAACCCTGAGGGAGTCTCACTGATTAACACTGAACCCTATGGGAGTCTCACTGATTAACAGTGAACCCTGTTGGAGTCTCAGTGATTAACACTTAACCCTATTGGAGTCTCACTGATTAACACTGAAACCTGTGGGAGTCTCACTGATTAACACTGAACCCTATGGGAGTCTCACTGATTAACACTGAACCCTGTGGGAGTCTCACTGATTAACACTGAAACCTATGGCAGTCCCACTGATTAACACTGAACCCTGTGGGAGTCTCACTGATTAACACTGAACCCTGTGGGAGTCTCACTGATTAACACTGAACCCTATGGGAGTCTCACTGATTAACACTGAACCCTCTGGGAGTCTTACTGATTAACACTGAACCCTGTGAGAGTCTCACTGATGAACACTGAACCCTATGGGAGTCTTACTGATTAACACTGAACCCTGTGGGAGTCTCACTGATTAACACGGAACCCTGTGGGAGTCTCACTGATTAACACTGAACCCTGTGGGAGTCTCACTGATTACCCATAAACCCTGTGAGAGTCTCACTGATTAACACTGAACCCTGTGGGAGTCTCACTTATTAACACTGAACCCTGTGGGAGTCTCACTGATTAACACTGAACCCTGTGGGACACTCACTGATTAACAATGAACCATTTGGGAGTCTCACTGATTAACACTGAACCCTATGGGAGTCTTAATGACTAACACTGAACCCTGTGGGAGTCTCACTGATTAACACTGAACCCTGTGGGAGTCTCACTGATTAACACTTAACCCTATTGGAGTCTCACTGATTAACACTGAAACCTGTGGGAGTCTCACTGATTAACACTGAACCCTATGGGAGTCTCACTGATTAACAGTGAACCCTGTTGGAGTCTCAGTGATTAACACCGAACCCTATGGGAGCCTCACTGATTAACACTGAACCCTATGGGAGTCTCACTGATTAACAATGAACCCTATGGGAGTCTCACTGATTAACACTGAACTCTATGGGATTCTCACTGATTAACACTGAACCCTATGGGAGTCTCACTGATTAACACTGAACCCTGTGGGAGTCTCACTGATTAACACTGAACCCTGAGGGAGTCTCACTGATTAACACTGAACAGTGTGGGATTCTCACTGATTAACACCGAACACTGTGGGAGTCTCAATGATTAACACTGAATCCTGTGGGAGTCTCACTGATTAACACTGAACGCTAAGGGAGTCTCATTGATTAACACTGAACCCTGTGGGAGTCTCACTGATTAACATTTAACCCTATTGGAGTCTCACTGATTAACACTGAACCCTATGGGAGTCTCACTGATTAACACTGAACCCTGTGGGAGTCTCACTGATTAACACTGAACCCTATGGGAATCTCACTGATTAACAATGAACCCTATGGGAGTCTCACTGATTAACACTGAACCCTGTGGGAGTCTCAGTGATTAACACTGAACCCTGAGGGAGTCTCACTGATTAACACTGAACAGTGTGGGATTCTCACTGATTAACACCGAACACTGTGGGAGTCTCAATGATTAACACTGAATCCTGTGGGAGTCTCACTGATTAACAATGAACCATATGAGTCTCACTGATTAACACATGAACCCTGAGGGAGTCTCACTGATTAACACTGCACCCTGTGAGAGTCTCACTGATTAACACTGAAACCTGTGGGAGTCTCACTGATTAACACTTAACCCTATTGGAGTCTCACTGATTAACACTGAAACCTGTGGGAGTCTCACTGATTAACACTGAACCCTATGGGAGTTTCACTGATTAACACTGAACGTTGTTGGAGTCTCAGTGATTAACACTGAACCCTATGGGAGCCTCACTGATTAACACTGAACCCTATGGGAGTCTCACTGATTAACAATGAACCCTATGGGAGTCTCACTGATTAACACTGAACTCTATGGGATTCTCACTGATTAACACTGAACCCTATGGGAGTCTTACTGATTAACACTGAACCCTGTGGGAGTCTCACTGATTAAAACTGAACCCTATGGGAGTCTCACTGATTAACACTGAACCCTGTGGGAGTCTCACTGATTACCCATAAACCCTGTGAGAGTCTCACTGATTAACACTGAACACTGTGGGAGTGTCACTTGATTAACACTGAACCCTGTGGGAGTCTCACTGATTAACACTGAACCCTATGGGAGTCTCACTGATTAACACTGAACCCTATGGGAGTCTCACTGATTAACACTGAACCCTATTGGAGTCTCACTGATTAACACTGAAACCTGTGGGAGTCTCACTGATTAACACTGAAGCCTATGGGAGTCTCACTGATTAACACTGAACCCTGTGGGAGTCTCACTGATTAACACTGAACTCTATGGGATTCTCACTGATTAACGCTGAACCCTATGGGAGTCTCACTGATTAACACTGAACCCTGAGGGAGTCTCACTAATTAACACTTAACCCTAAGGCTGTCTCACTGATTAACACTGAACCCTGTGGGAGTCTCACTGATTAACACTTAACCCTATTGGAGTCTCACTGATTAACACTGAAACCTGTGGGAGTTTCACTGATTAACAATGAAGCCTATGGGAGTCTCACTGATTAACACATGAACCCTGAGGGAGTCTCACTGATTAACACTGAACCCTGTGGGAGTCCCACTGATTAACACTGAACCCTGTGGGAGTCTCACTGATTAACACTGAACCCTGTGGGAGTCTCACTGATTAACACTGAACCTTGTGGGGGACTCACTGATTAACACTGAACCCTATGGGAGTCTCACTGATTAACACTGAACCCTCTGGGAGTCTTACTGATTAACACTGAACCCTGTGAGAGTCTCACTGATGAACACTGAACCCTATGGGAGTCTTACTGATTAACACTGAACCCTGTGGGAGTCTCACTGATTAACACGGAACCCTGTGGGAGTCTCACTGATTAACACTGAACCCTGTGGGAGTCTCACTGATTACCCATAAACCCTGTGAGAGTCTCACTGATTAACACTGAACCCTGTGGGAGTCTCACTTATTAACACTGAACCCTGTGGGAGTCTCACTGATTAACACTGAACCCTGTGGGACACTCACTGATTAACAATGAACCATGTGGGAGTCTCACTGATTAACACTGAACCCTATGGGAGTCTTAATGACTAACACTGAACCCTGTGGGAGTCTCACTGATTAACACTGAACCCTGTGGGAGTCTCACTGATTAACACTTAACCCTATTGGAGTCTCACTGATTAACACTGAACCCTGAGGGAGTCTCACTGATTAACAATGAACCCTATGGGAGTCTCACTGATTAACAGTGAACCCTGTTGGAGTCTCAGTGATTAACACTGAACCCTATGGGAGCCTCACTGATTAACACTGAACCCTATGGGAGTCTCACTGATTAACAATGAACCCTATGGGAGTCTCACTGATTAACACTGAACTCTATGGGATTCTCACTGATTAACACTGAACCCTATGGGAGTCTCACTGATTAACACTGAACCCTGTGGGAGTCTCACTGATTAACACTGAACCCTGAGGGAGTCTCACTGATTAACACTGAACAGTGTGGGATTCTCACTGATTAACACCGAACACTGTGGGAGTCTCAATGATTAACACTGAATCCTGTGGGAGTCTCACTGATTAACACTGAACGCTAAGGGAGTCTCATTGATTAACACTGAACCCTGTGGGAGTCTCACTGATTAACACTTAACCCTATTGGAGTCTCACTGATTAACACTGAACCCTATGGGAGTCTCACTGATTAACACTGAACCCTGTGGGAGTCTCACTGATTAACACTGAACCCTATGGGAATCTCACTGATTAACAATGAACCCTATGGGAGTCTCACTGATTAACACTGAACCCTGTGGGAGTCTCAGTGATTAACACTGAACCCTGAGGGAGTCTCACTGATTAACACTGAACAGTGTGGGATTCTCACTGATTAACACCGAACACTGTGGGAGTCTCAATGATTAACACTGAATCCTGTGGGAGTCTCACTGATTAACAATGAACCCTATGAGTCTCACTGATTAACACATGAACCCTGAGGGAGTCTCACTGATTAACACTGCACCCTGTGAGAGTCTCACTGATTAACACTGAAACCTGTGGGAGTCTCACTGATTAACACTTAACCCTATTGGAGTCTCACTGATTAACACTGAAACCTGTGGGAGTCTCACTGATTAACACTGAACCCTATGGGAGTCTCACTGATTAACACTGAACGTTGTTGGAGTCTCAGTGATTAACACTGAACCCTATGGGAGCCTCACTGATTAACACTGAACCCTATGGGAGTCTCACTGATTAACAATGAACCCTATGGGAGTCTCACTGATTAACACTGAACTCTATGGGATTCTCACTGATTAACACTGAACCCTATGGGAGTCTCACTGATTAACACTGAAACCTATGGCAGTCCCACTGATTAACACTGAACCCTGTGGGAGTCTCACTGATTAACACTGAACCCTGTGGGAGTCTCACTGATTAACACTGAACCTTGTGGGGGACTCACTGATTAACACTGAACCCTCTGGGAGTCTTACTGATTAACACTGAACCCTGTGAGAGTCTCACTGATGAACACTGAACCCTATGGGAGTCTTACTGATTAACACTGAACCCTGTGGGAGTCTCACTGATTAACACGGAACCCTGTGGGAGTCTCACTGATTAACACTGAACCCTGTGGGAGTCTCACTGATTACCCATAAACCCTGTGAGAGTCTCACTGATTAACACTGAACCCTGTGGGAGTCTCACTGATTAACACTTAACCCTATTGGAGTCTCACTGATTAACACTGAAACCCTAAGGGAGTCTCACTGATTAATACTGAACCCTATGGGAGTCTCACTGATTAACACTTAACCCTATTGGAGTCTCACTGATTAACACTGAAACCTGTGGGAGTCTCACTGATTAACACTGAACCCTATGGGAGTCTCACTGATTAACACTGAACCCTGTGGGAGTCTCACTGATTAACACTGAACTCTATGGGATTCTCACTGATTAACGCTGAACCCTATGGGAGTCTCACTGATTAACACTGAACCCTGTGGGAGTCTCAGTGATTAACACTGAACCCTGAGGGAGTCTCACTGATTAACACTGAAGAGTGTGGGAGTCTCACTGATTAACACCGAACACTGTGGGAGTCTCAATGATTAACACTGAATCCTGTGGGAGTCTCACTGATTAACAATGAACCCTATGGGAGTCTCACTGATTAACACTGAACCCTATGGGAGTCTCACTGATTAACACTGAACCCTGTGGGAGTCTCACTGATTAACACTGAACCCTGTGGGAGTCTCACTCATTAACACTGAACCCTGTGGGAGTCTCACTGATTAACACTGAACACTGTGGGAGTGTCACTTGATTAACACTGAACCCTGTGGGAGTCTCACTGATTAACACTGAACCCTATGGGAGTCTCACTGATTAACACTGAACCCTATGGGAGTCTCACTGATTAACACTGAACCCTGTGGGAGTCTCACTGATTAACACTGAACCCTGTGGGAGTCTCACTGATTAACACTGAACCATGTGGGAGTCTCACTGATTAACACTGAAGCCTATGGGAGTCTCACTGATTAACACTGAACCCCATGGGAGTCTCACTGATTAACACTTAACCCTATGGGAGTCTCACTGATTAACACTGAACCCTGAGGGAGTCTCACTAATTAACACTTAACCCTAAGGCTGTCTCACTGATTAACACTGAACCCTGTGGGAGTCTCACTGATTAACACTTAACCCTATTGGAGTCTCACTGATTAACACTGAAACCTGTGGGAGTCTCACTGATTAACACTGAACCCTATGGGAGTCTCACTGATTAACACTGAACCCTGTGGGAGTCTCACTGATTAACACTGAAACCTATGGCAGTCCCACTGATTAACACTGAACCCTGTGGGAGTCTCACTGATTAACACTGAACCCTGTGGGAGTCTCAGTGATTAACACTGAACCCTGAGGGAGTCTCACTGATTAACACTGAAGAGTGTGGGAGTCTCACTGATTAACACCGAACACTGTGGGAGTCTCAATGATTAACACTGAATCCTGTGGGAGTCTCACTGATTAACAATGAACCCTATGGGAGTCTCACTGATTAACACTGAACCCTATGGGAGTCTCACTGATTAACACTGAACCCTGTGGGAGTCTCACTGATTAACACTGAACCCTGTGGGAGTCTCACTCATTAACACTGAACCCTGTGGGAGTCTCACTGATTAACACTGAACACTGTGGGAGTGTCACTTGATTAACACTGAACCCTGTGGGAGTCTCACTGATTAACACTGAACCCTATGGGAGTCTCACTGATTAACACTGAACCCTATGGGAGTCTCACTGATTAACACTGAACCCTGTGGGAGTCTCACTGATTAACACTGAACCCTGTGGGAGTCTCACTGATTAACACTGAACCATGTGGGAGTCTCACTGATTAACACTGAAGCCTATGGGAGTCTCACTGATTAACACTGAACCCCATGGGAGTCTCACTGATTAACACTTAACCCTATGGGAGTCTCACTGATTAACACTGAACCCTGAGGGAGTCTCACTAATTAACACTTAACCCTAAGGCTGTCTCACTGATTAACACTGAACCCTGTGGGAGTCTCACTGATTAACACTTAACCCTATTGGAGTCTCACTGATTAACACTGAAACCTGTGGGAGTCTCACTGATTAACACTGAACCCTATGGGAGTCTCACTGATTAACACTGAACCCTGTGGGAGTCTCACTGATTAACACTGAAACCTATGGCAGTCCCACTGATTAACACTGAACCCTGTGGGAGTCTCACTGATTAACACTGAACCCTGTGGGAGTCTCACTGATTAACACTGAACCTTGTGGGGGACTCACTGATTAACACTGAACCCTATGGGAGTCTCACTGATTAACACTGAACCCTCTGGGAGTCTTACTGATTAACACTGAACCGTGTGAGAGTCTCACTGATGAACACTGAACCCTATGGGAGTCTTACTGATTAACACTGAACCCTGTGGGAGTCTCACTGATTAACACGGAACCCTGTGGGAGTCTCACTGATTAACACTGAACCCTGTGGGAGTCTCACTGATTACCCATAAACCCTGTGAGAGTCTCACTGATTAACACTGAACCCTGTGGGAGTCTCACTTATTAACACTGAACCCTGTGGGAGTCTCACTGATTAACACTGAACCCTGTGGGACACTCACTGATTAACAATGAACCATGTGGGAGTCTCACTGATTAACACTGAACCCTATGGGAGTCTTAATGACTAACACTGAACCCTGTGGGAGTCTCACTGATTAACACTGAACCCTGTGGGAGTCTCACTGATTAACACTTAACCCTATTGGAGTCTCACTGATTAACACTGAAACCTGTGGGAGTCTCACTGATTAACACTGAACCCTATGGGAGTCTCACTGATTAACAGTGAACCCTGTTGGAGTCTCAGTGATTAACACTGAACCCTATGGGAGCCTCACTGATTAACACTGAACCCTATGGGAGTCTCACTGATTAACAATGAACCCTATGGGAGTCTCACTGATTAACACTGAACTCTATGGGATTCTCACTGATTAACACTGAACCCTATGGGAGTCTCACTGATTAACACTGAACCCTGTGGGAGTCTCAGTGATTAACACTGAACCCTGAGGGAGTCTCACTGATTAACACTGAACAGTGTGGGATTCTCACTGATTAACACCGAACACTGTGGGAGTCTCAATGATTAACACTGAATCCTGTGGGAGTCTCACTGATTAACACTGAACCCTATGGGAGTCTCACTGATTAACACTGAACCCTGTGGGAGTCTCACTGATTAACACTGAACCCTATGGGAATCTCACTGATTAACAATGAACCCTATGGGAGTCTCACTGATTAACACTGAACACTGTGGGAGTCTCAGTGATTAACACTGAACCCTGAGGGAGTCTCACTGATTAACACTGAACAGTGTGGGATTCTCACTGATTAACACCGAACACTTTGGGAGTCTCAATGATTAACACTGAATCCTGTGGGAGTCTCACTGATTAACAATGAACCCTATGAGTCTCACTGATTAACACATGAACCCTGAGGGAGTCTCACTGATTAACACTGCACCCTGTGAGAGTCTCACTGATTAACACTGAAACCTGTGGGAGTCTCACTGATTAACACTTAACCCTATTGGAGTCTCACTGATTAACACTGAAACCTGTGGGAGTCTCACTGATTAACACTGAACCCTATGGGAGTCTCACTGATTAACACTGAACCTTGTTGGAGTCTCAGTGATTAACACTGAACCCTATGGGAGCCTCACTGATTAACACTGAACCCTATGGGAGTCTCACTGATTAACAATGAACCCTATGGGAGTCTCACTGATTAACACTGAACTCTATGGGATTCTCACTGATTAACACTGAACCCTATGGGAGTCTCACTGATTAACACTGAACCCTGTGGGAGTCTCAGTGATTAACACTGAACCCTGAGGGAGTCTCACTGATTAACACTGAACAGTGTGGGATTCTCACTGATTAACACCGATCACTGTGGGAGTCTCAATGATTAACACTGAATCCTGTGGGAGTCTCACTGATTAACACTGAACCCTGTGGGAGTCTCACTGATTAACACTGAAACCTATGGCAGTCTCACTGATTAACACTGAACCCTGTGGGAGTCTCACTGATTAACACTAAACCCTGTGGGAATCTCACTGATTAACACTGAAACCCTAAGGGAGTCTCACTGATTAATACTGAACCCTATGGGAGTCTCACTGATTAACACTTAACCCTATTGGAGTCTCACTGATTAACACTGAAACCTGTGGGAGTCTCACTGATTAACACTGAACCCTATGGGAGTCTCACTGATTAACACTGAACCCTGTGGGAGTCTCACTGATTAACACTGAACTCTATGGGATTCTCACTGATTAACGCTGAACCCTATGGGAGTCTCACTGATTAACACTGAACCCTGTGGGAGTCTCAGTGATTAACACTGAACCCTGAGGGAGTCTCACTGATTAACACTGAAGAGTGTGGGAGTCTCACTGATTAACACCGAACACTGTGGGAGTCTCAATGATTAACACTGAATCCTGTGGGAGTCTCACTGATTAACACTGAACCCTGTGGGAGTCTCACTGATTAACACTGAAACCTGTGGGAGTCTCACTGATTAACACTGAACCCTATGGGAGTCTCATTGATTAACACTGAACCCTATGGGAGTCTCACTGATTAACACATGAACCCTGTGGGAGTCTCACTGATTTACAGTGAACCGTATGGGAGTCTCACTGATTAACACTGAACCCTATGGGAGTCTCACTGATTAAAACTGAACCCTATGGGAGTCTCACTGATTAACACTTAACCCTATGGGAGTCTCACTCATTAACACTGAACCCTGTGGGAGTCTCACTGATTAACACTGAACACTGTGGGAGTGTCCCTTGATTAACACTGAACCCTGTGGGAGTCTCACTGATTAACACTGAACCCTATGGGAGTCTCACTGATTAACACTGAACCCTATGGGAGTCTCACTGATTAACACTGAACCCTGTGGGAGTCTCACTGATTAACACTGAACCCTGTGGGAGTCTCACTGATTAACACTGAACCATGTGGGAGTCTCACTGATTAACACTGAAGCGTATGGGAGTCTCACTGATTAACACTGAACCCCATGGGAGTCTCACTGATTAACACTTAACCCTATGGGAGTCTCACTGATTAACACTGAACCCTGAGGGAGTCTCACTAATTAACACTTAACCCTAAGGCTGTCTCACTGATTAACACTGAACCCTGTGGGAGTCTCACTGATTAACACTTAACCCTATTGGAGTCTCACTGATTAACACTGAAACCTGTGGGAGTCTCACTGATTAACACTGAACCCTATGGGAGTCTCACTGATTAACACTGAACCCTGTGGGAGTCTCACTGATTAACACTGAAACCTATGGCAGTCCCACTGATTAACACTGAACCCTGTGGGAGTCTCACTGATTAACACTGAACCCTGTGGGAGTCTCACTGATTAACACTGAACCTTGTGGGGGACTCACTGATTAACACTGAACCCTATGGGAGTCTCACTGATTAACACTGAACCCTCTGGGAGTCTTACTGATTAACACTGAACCCTGTGAGAGTCTCACTGATGAACACTGAACCCTATGGGAGTCTTACTGATTAACACTGAACCCTGTGGGAGTCTCACTGATTAACACGGAACCCTGTGGGAGTCTCACTGATTAACACTGAACCCTGTGGGAGTCTCACTGATTACCCATAAACCCTGTGAGAGTCTCACTGATTAACACTGAACCCTGTGGGAGTCTCACTTATTAACACTGAACCCTGTGGGAGTCTCACTGATTAACACTGAACCCTGTGGGACACTCACTGATTAACAATGAACCATGTGGGAGTCTCACTGATTAACACTGAACCCTATGGGAGTCTTAATGACTAACACTGAACCCTGTGGGAGTCTCACTGATTAACACTGAACCCTGTGGGAGTCTCACTGATTAACACTTAACCCTATTGGAGTCTCACTGATTAACACTGAAACCTGTGGGAGTCTCACTGATTAACACTGAACCCTATGGGAGTCTCACTGATTAACAGTGAACCCTGTTGGAGTCTCACTGATTAACACTGAACCCTATGGGAGCCTCACTGATTAACACTGAACCCTATGGGAGTCTCACTGATTAACAATGAACCCTATGGGAGTCTCACTGATTAACACTGAACTCTATGGGATTCTCACTGATTAACACTGAACCCTATGGGAGTCTCACTGATTAACACTGAACAGTGTGGGATTCTCACTGATTAACACCGAACACTGTGGGAGTCTCAATGATTAACACTGAATCCTGTGGGAGTCTCACTGATTAACACTGAACCCTATGGGAGTCTCACTGATTAACACTGAACCCTGTGGGAGTCTCACTGATTAACACTGAACCCTATGGGAATCTCACTGATTAAAACTGAACCCTATGGGAGTCTCACTGATTAACACTTAACCCTATGGGAGTCTCACTCATTAACACTGAACCCTGTGGGAGTCTCACTGATTAACACTGAACACTGTGGGAGTGTCACTTGATTAACACTGAACCCTGTGGGAGTCTCACTGATTAACACTGAACCCTATGGGAGTCTCACTGATTAACACTGAACCCTATGGGAGTCTCACTGATTAACACTGAACCCTGTGGGAGTCTCACTGATTAACACTGAACCCTGTGGGAGTCTCACTGATTAACACTGAACCATGTGGGAGTCTCACTGATTAACACTGAAGCCTATGGGAGTCTCACTGATTAACACTGAACCCCATGGGAGTCTCACTGATTAACACTTAACCCTATGGGAGTCTCACTGATTAACACTGAACCCTGAGGGAGTCTCACTAATTAACACTTAACCCTAAGGCTGTCTCACTGATTAACACTGAACCCTGTGGGAGTCTCACTGATTAACACTTAACCCTATTGGAGTCTCACTGATTAACACTGAAACCTGTGGGAGTCTCACTGATTAACACTGAACCCTATGGGAGTCTCACTGATTAACACTGAACCTGTTGGAGTCTCACTGATTAACACTGAAACCTATGGCAGTCCCACTGATTAACACTGAACCCTGTGGGAGTCTCACTGATTAACACTGAACCCTGTGGGAGTCTCACTGATTAACACTGAACCTTGTGGGGGACTCACTGATTAACACTGAACCCTATGGGAGTCTCACTGATTAACACTGAACCCTCTGGGAGTCTTACTGATTAACACTGAACCGTGTGAGAGTCTCACTGATGAACACTGAACCCTATGGGAGTCTTACTGATTAACACTGAACCCTGTGGGAGTCTCACTGATTAACACGGAACCCTGTGGGAGTCTCACTGATTAACACTGAACCCTGTGGGAGTCTCACTGATTACCCATAAACCCTGTGAGAGTCTCACTGATTAACACTGAACCCTGTGGGAGTCTCACTTATTAACACTGAACCCTGTGGGAGTCTCACTGATTAACACTGAACCCTGTGGGACACTCACTGATTAACAATGAACCATGTGGGAGTCTCACTGATTAACACTGAACCCTATGGGAGTCTTAATGACTAACACTGAACCCTGTGGGAGTCTCACTGATTAACACTGAACCCTGTGGGCGTCTCACTGATTAACACTTAACCCTATTGGAGTCTCACTGATTAACACTGAAACCTGTGGGAGTCTCACTGATTAACACTGAACCCTATGGGAGTCTCACTGATTAACAGTGAACCCTGTTGGAGTCTCAGTGATTAACACTGAACCCTATGGGAGCCTCACTGATTAACACTGAACCCTATGGGAGTCTCACTGATTAACAATGAACCCTATGGGAGTCTCACTGATTAACACTGAACTCTATGGGATTCTCACTGATTAACACTGAACCCTATGGGAGTCTCACTGATTAACACTGAACCCTGAGGGAGTCTCACTGATTAACACTGAACAGTGTGGGATTCTCACTGATTAACACCGAACACTGTGGGAGTCTCAATGATTAACACTGAATCCTGTGGGAGTCTCACTGATTAACACTGAACCCTATGGGAGTCTCACTGATTAACACTGAACCCTGTGGGAGTCTCACTGGTTAACACTGAACCCTATGGGAATCTCACTGATTAACAATGAACCCTATGGGAGTCTCACTGATTAACACTGAACACTGTGGGAGTCTCAGTGATTAACACTGAACCCTGAGGGAGTCTCACTGATTAACACTGAACAGTGTGGGATTCTCACTGATTAACACCGAACACTGTGGGAGTCTCAATGATTAACACTGAATCCTGTGGGAGTCTCACTGATTAACAATGAACCCTATGAGTCTCACTGATTAACACATGAACCCTGAGGGAGTCTCACTGATTAACACTGCACCCTGTGAGAGTCTCACTGATTAACACTGAAACCAGTGGGAGTCTCACTGATTAACACTTAACCCTATTGGAGTCTCACTGATTAACACTGAAACCTGTGGGAGTCTCACTGATTAACACTGAACCCTATGGGAGTCTCACTGATTAACACTGAACCTTGTTGGAGTCTCAGTGATTAACACTGAACCCTATGGGAGCCTCACTGATTAACACTGAACCCTATGGGAGTCTCACTGATTAACAATGAACCCTATGGGAGTCTCACTGATTAACACTGAACTCTATGGGATTCTCACTGATTAACACTGAACCCTATGGGAGTCTCACTGATTAACACTGAACCCTGTGGGAGTCTCAGTGATTAACACTGAACCCTGAGGGAGTCTCACTGATTAACACTGAACAGTGTGGGATTCTCACTGATTAACACCGATCACTGTGGGAGTCTCAATGATTAACACTGAATCCTGTGGGAGTCTCACTGATTAACACTGAACCCTGTGGGAGTCTCACTGATTAACACTGAAACCTATGGCAGTCTCACTGATTAACACTGAACCCTGTGGGAGTCTCACTGATTAACACTGAACCCTGTGGGAATCTCACTGATTAACACTGAAACCCTAAGGGAGTCTCACTGATTAATACTGAACCCTATGGGAGTCTCACTGATTAACACTTAACCCTATTGGAGTCTCACTGATTAACACTGAAACCTGTGGGAGTCTCACTGATTAACACTGAACCCTATGGGAGTCTCACTGATTAACACTGAACCCTGTGGGAGTCTCACTGATTAACACTGAACTCTATGGGATTCTCACTGATTAACGCTGAACCCTATGGGAGTCTCACTGATTAACACTGAACCCTGTGGGAGTCTCAGTGATTAACACTGAACCCTGAGGGAGTCTCACTGATTAACACTGAAGAGTGTGGGAGTCTCACTGATTAACACCGAACACTGTGGGAGTCTCAATGATTAACACTGAATCCTGTGGGAGTCTCACTGATTAACACTGAACCCTGTGGGAGTCTCACTGATTAACACTGAAACCTGTGGGAGTCTCACTGATTAACACTGAACCCTATGGGAGTCTCATTGATTAACACTGAACCCTATGGGAGTCTCACTGATTAACACATGAACCCTGTGGGAGTCTCACTGATTTACAGTGAACCGTATGGGAGTCTCACTGATTAACACTGAACCCTATGGGAGTCTCACTGATTAAAACTGAACCCTATGGGAGTCTCACTGATTAACACTTAACCCTATGGGAGTCTCACTCATTAACACTGAACCCTGTGGGAGTCTCACTGATTAACACTGAACACTGTGGGAGTGTCACTTGATTAACACTGAACCCTGTGGGAGTCTCACTGATTAACACTGAACCCTATGGGAGTCTCACTGATTAACACTGAACCCTATGGGAGTCTCACTGATTAACACTGAACCCTGTGGGAGTCTCACTGATTAACACTGAACCCTGTGGGAGTCTCACTGATTAACACTGAACCATGTGGGAGTCTCACTGATTAACACTGAAGCCTATGGGAGTCTCACTGATTAACACTGAACCCCATGGGAGTCTCACTGATTAACACTTAACCCTATGGGAGTCTCACTGATTAACACTGAACCCTGAGGGAGTCTCACTAATTAACACTTAACCCTAAGGCTGACTCACTGATTAACACTGAACCCTGTGGGAGTCTCACTGATTAACACTTAACCCTATTGGAGTCTCACTGATTAACACTGAAACCTGTGGGAGTCTCACTGATTAACACTGAACCCTATGGGAGTCTCACTGATTAACACTGAACCCTGTGGGAGTCTCACTGATTAACACTGAAACCTATGGCAGTCCCACTGATTAACACTGAACCCTGTGGGAGTCTCACTGATTAACACTGAACCCTGTGGGAGTCTCACTGATTAACACTGAACCTTGTGGGGGACTCACTGATTAACACTGAACCCTATGGGAGTCTCAATGATTAACACTGAACCCTCTGGGAGTCTTACTGATTAACACTGAACCCTGTGAGAGTCTCACTGATGAACACTGAACCCTATGGGAGTCTTACTGATTAACACTGAACCCTGTGGGAGTCTCACTGATTAACACGGAACCCTGTGGGAGTCTCACTGATTAACACTGAACCCTGTGGGAGTCTCACTGATTACCCATAAACCCTGTGAGAGTCTCACTGATTAACACTGAACCCTGTGGGAGTCTCACTTATTAACACTGAACCCTGTGGGAGTCTCACTGATTAACACTGAACCCTGTGGGACACTCACTGATTAACAATGAACCATGTGGGAGTCTCACTGATTAACACTGAACCCTATGGGAGTCTTAATGACTAACACTGAACCCTGTGGGAGTCTCACTGATTAACACTGAACCCTGTGGGAGTCTCACTGATTAACACTTAACCCTATTGGAGTCTCACTGATTAACACTGAAACCTGTGGGAGTCTCACTGATTAACACTGAACCCTATGGGAGTCTCACTGATTAACAGTGAACCCTGTTGGAGTCTCACTGATTAACACTGAACCCTATGGGAGCCTCACTGATTAACACTGAACCCTATGGGAGTCTCACTGATTAACAATGAACCCTATGGGAGTCTCACTGATTAACACTGAACTCTATGGGATTCTCACTGATTAACACTGAACCCTATGGGAGTCTCACTGATTAACACTGAACCCTGTGGGAGTCTCAGTGATTAACACTGAACCCTGAGGGAGTCTCACTGATTAACACTGAACAGTGTGGGATTCTCACTGATTAACACCGAACACTGTGGGAGTCTCAATGATTAACACTGAATCCTGTGGGAGTCTCACTGATTAACACTGAACGCTAAGGGAGTCTCATTGATTAACACTGAACCCTGTGGGAGTCTCACTGATTAACACTTAACCCTATTGGAGTCTCACTGATTAACACTGAACCCTATGGGAGTCTCACTGATTAACACTGAACCCTGTGGGAGTCTCACTGATTAACACTGAACCCTATGGGAATCTCACTGATTAACAATGAACCCTATGGGAGTCTCACTGATTAACACTGAACCCTGTGGGAGTCTCAGTGATTAACACTGAACCCTGAGGGAGTCTCACTGATTAACACTGAACAGTGTGGGATTCTCACTGATTTACACCGAACACTGTGGGAGTCTCAATGATTAACACTGAATCCTGTGGGAGTCTCACTGATTAACAATGAACCCTATGAGTCTCACTGATTAACACATGAACCCTGAGGGAGTCTCACTGATTAACACTGCACCCTGTGAGAGTCTCACTGATTAACACTGAAACCTGTGGGAGTCTCACTGATTAACACTTAACCCTATTGGAGTCTCACTGATTAACACTGAAACCTGTGGGAGTCTCACTGATTAACACTGAACCCTATGGGAGTCTCACTGATTAACACTGAACCTTGTTGGAGTCTCAGTGATTAACACTGAACCCTATGGGAGCCTCACTGATTAACACTGAACCCTATGGGAGTCTCACTGATTAACAATGAACCCTATGGGAGTCTCACTGATTAACACTGAACTCTATGGGATTCTCACTGATTAACACTGAACCCTATGGGAGTCTCACTGATTAACACTGAACCCTGTGGGAGTCTCAGTGATTAACACTGAACCCTGAGGGAGTCTCACTGATTAACACTGAACAGTGTGGGATTCTCACTGATTAACACCGATCACTGTGGGAGTCTCAATGATTAACACTGAATCCTGTGGGAGTCTCACTGATTAACACTGAACCCTGTGGGAGTCTCACTGATTAACACTGAAACCTATGGCAGTCTCACTGATTAACACTGAACCCTGTGGGAGTCTCACTGATTAACACTGAACCCTGTGGGAATCTCACTGATTAACACTGAAACCCTAAGGGAGTCTCACTGATTAATACTGAACCCTATGGGAGTCTCACTGATTAACACTTAACCCTATTGGAGTCTCACTGATTAACACTGAAACCTGTGGGAGTCTCACTGATTAACACTGAACCCTATGGGAGTCTCACTGATTAACACTGAACCCTGTGGGAGTCTCACTGATTAACACTGAACTCTATGGGATTCTCACTGATTAACACTGAACCCTGTGGGAGTCTCACTTATTAACACTGAACCCTGTGGGAGTCTCACTGATTAACACTGAACCCTATGGGAGTCTCACTGATTAACACTGAACCTTGTTGGAGTCTCAGTGATTAACACTGAACCCTATGGGAGCCTCACTGATTAACACTGAACCCTATGGGAGTCTCACTGATTAACAATGAACCCTATGGGAGTCTCACTGATTAACACTGAACTCTATGGGATTCTCACTGATTAACACTGAACCCTATGGGAGTCTCACTGATTAACACTTAACCCTACGGGAGTCTCACTCATTAACACTGAACCCTGTGGGAGTCTCACTGATTAACACTGAACACTGTGGGAGTGTCACTTGATTAACACTGAACCCTATGGGAGTCTCACTGATTAACACTGAACCCTATGGGAGTCTCACTGATTAACACTGAACCCTGTGGGAGTCTCACTGATTAACACTGAAACCTATGGCAGTCTCACTGATTAACACTGAACCCTGTGGGAGTCTCACTGATTAACACTGAACCCTGTGGTAATCTCACTGATTAACACTGAACCTTGTGGGGGACTCACTGATTAACACTGAAGCCTATGGGAGTCTCACTGATTAACACTTAACCCTATGGGAGTCTCACTGATTAACACTGAACCCTGAGGGAGTCTCACTGATTAACACTGAACCCTAAGGGAGTCTCACTGATTAACACTGAACCCTGTGGGAGTCTCACTGATTAACACTTAACCCTATTGGAGACTCACTGATTAACACTGAAACCCTAAGGGAGTCTCACTGATTAATACTGAACCCTATGGGAGTCTCACTGATTAACACTTAACCCTATTGGAGTCTCACTGATTAACACTGAAACCTGTGGGAGTCTCACTGATTAACACTGAACCCTATGGGAGTCTCACTGATTAACACTGAACCCTGTGGGAGTCTCACTGATTAACACTGAACTCTATGGGATTCTCACTGATTAACGCTGAACCCTATGGGAGTCTCACTGATTAACACTGAACCCTGTGGGAGTCTCAGTGATTAACACTGAACCCTGAGGGAGTCTCACTGATTAACACTGAAGAGTGTGGGAGTCTCACTGATTAACACCGAACACTGTGGGAGTCTCAATGATTAACACTGAATCCTGTGGGAGTCTCACTGATTAACAATGAACCCTATGGGAGTCTCACTGATTAACATATGAACCCTGAGGGAGTCTCACTGATTAACACTGAACCCTGTGGGAGTCTCACTGATTAACACTGAAACTTGTGGGAGTCTCACTGATTAACACTGAACCCTATGGGAGTCTCATTGATTAACACTGAACCCTATGGGAGTCTCACTGATTAACACATGAACCCTGTGGGAGTCTCACTGATTTACAGTGAACCGTATGGGAGTCTCACTGATTAACACTGAACCCTATGGGAGTCTCACTGATTAACACTGAACCCTATGGGAGTCTCACTGATTAACACTTAACCCTATGGGAGTCTCACTCATTAACACTGAACCCTGTGGGAGTCTCACTGATTAACACTGAACACTGTGGGAGTGTCACTTGATTAACACTGAACCCTGTGGGAGTCTCAATGATTAACACTGAATCCTGTGGGAGTCTCACTGATTAACAATGAACCCTATGGGAGTCTCACTGATTAACACATGAACCCTGAGGGAGTCTCACTGATTAACACTGAACCCTGTGGGAGTCTCACTGATTAACACTGAAACTTGTGGGAGTCTCACTGATTAACACTGAACCCTATGGGAGTCTCATTGATTAACACTGAACCCTATGGGAGTCTCACTGATTAACACATGAACCCTGTGGGAGTCTCACTGATTAACACTGAACCCTGTGGGAGTCTCACTGATTAACACTGAACCCTATGGGAATCTCACTGATTAAAACTGAACCCTATGGGAGTCTCACTGATTAACACTTAACCCTATGGGAGTCTCACTCATTAACACTGAACCCTGTGGGAGTCTCACTGATTAACACTGAACACTGTGGGAGTGTCACTTGATTAACACTGAACCCTGTGGGAGTCTCACTGATTAACACTGAACCCTATGGGAGTCTCACTGATTAACACTGAACCCTATGGGAGTCTCACTGATTAACACTGAACCCTGTGGGAGTCTCACTGATTAACACTGAACCCTGTGGGAGTCTCACTGATTAACACTGAACCATGTGGGAGTCTCACTGATTAACACTGAAGCCTATGGGAGTCTCACTGATTAACACTGAACCCCATGGGAGTCTCACTGATTAACACTTAACCCTATGGGAGTCTCACTGATTAACACTGAACCCTGAGGGAGTCTCACTAATTAACACTTAACCCTAAGGCTGTCTCACTGATTAACACTGAACCCTGTGGGAGTCTCACTGATTAACACTTAACCCTATTGGAGTCTCACTGATTAACACTGAAACCTGTGGGAGTCTCACTGATTAACACTGAACCCTATGGGAGTCTCACTGATTAACACTGAACCCTGTGGGAGTCTCACTGATTAACACTGAAACCTATGGCAGTCCCACTGATTAACACTGAACCCTGTGGGAGTCTCACTGATTAACACTGAACCCTGTGGGAGTCTCACTGATTAACACTGAACCTTGTGGGGGACTCACTGATTAACACTGCACCCTATGGGAGTCTCACTGATTAACACTGAACCCTCTGGGAGTCTTACTGATTAACACTGAACCGTGTGAGAGTCTCACTGATGAACACTGAACCCTATGGGAGTCTTACTGATTAACACTGAACCCTGTGGGAGTCTCACTGATTAACACGGAACCCTGTGGGAGTCTCACTGATTAACACTGAACCCTGTGGGAGTCTCACTGATTACCCATAAACCCTGTGAGAGTCTCACTGATTAACACTGAACCCTGTGGGAGTCTCACTTATTAACACTGAACCCTGTGGGAGTCTCACTGATTAACACTGAACCCTGTGGGACACTCACTGATTAACAATGAACCATGTGGGAGTCTCACTGATTAACACTGAACCCTATGGGAGTCTTAATGACTAACACTGAACCCTGTGGGAGTCTCACTGATTAACACTGAACCCTGTGGGAGTCTCACTGATTAACACTTAACCCTATTGGAGTCTCACTGATTAACACTGAAACCTGTGGGAGTCTCACTGATTAACACTGAACCCTATGGGAGTCTCACTGATTAACAGTGAACCCTGTTGGAGTCTCAGTGATTAACACTGAACCCTATGGGAGCCTCACTGATTAACACTGAACCCTATGGGAGTCTCACTGATTAACAATGAACCCTATGGGAGTCTCACTGATTAACACTGAACCCTGTGGGAGTCTCAGTGATTAACACTGAACCCTGAGGGAGTCTCACTGATTAACACTGAACAGTGTGGGATTCTCACTGATTAACACCGAACACTGTGGGAGTCTCAATGATTAACACTGAATCCTGTGGGAGTCTCACTGATTAACACTGAACCCTATGGGAGTCTCACTGATTAACACTGAACCCTGTGGGAGTCTCACTGATTAACACTGAACCCTATGGGAATCTCACTGATTAACAATGAACCCTATGGGAGTCTCACTGATTAACACTGAACACTGTGGGAGTCTCAGTGATTAACACTGAACCCTGAGGGAGTCTCACTGATTAACACTGAACAGTGTGGGATTCTCACTGATTAACACCGAACACTGTGGGAGTCTCAATGATTAACACTGAATCCTGTGGGAGTCTCACTGATTAACAATGAACCCTATGAGTCTCACTGATTAACACATGAACCCTGAGGGAGTCTCACTGATTAACACTGCACCCTGTGAGAGTCTCACTGATTAACACTGAAACCTGTGGGAGTCTCACTGATTAACACTTAACCCTATTGGAGTCTCACTGATTAACACTGAAACCTGTGGGAGTCTCACTGATTAACACTGAACCCTATGGGAGTCTCAGTGATTAACACTGAACCCTATGGGAGCCTCACTGATTAACACTGAACCCTATGGGAGTCTCACTGATTAACAATGAACCCTATGGGAGTCTCACTGATTAACACTGAACTCTATGGGATTCTCACTGATTAACACTGAACCCTATGGGAGTCTCACTGATTAACACTGAACCCTGTGGGAGTCTCAGTGATTAATACTGAACCCTGAGGGAGTCTCACTGATTAACACTGAACAGTGTGGGATTCTCACTGATTAACACCGATCACTGTGGGAGTCTCAATGATTAACACTGAATCCTGTGGGAGTCTCACTGATTAACACTGAACCCTGTGGGAGTCTCACTGATTAACACTGAAACCTATGGCAGTCTCACTGATTAACACTGAACCCTGTGGGAGTCTCACTGATTAACACTGAACCCTGTGGGAATCTCACTGATTAACACTGAAACCCTAAGGGAGTCTCACTGATTAATACTGAACCCTATGGGAGTCTCACTGATTAACACTTAACCCTATTGGAGTCTCACTGATTAACACTGAAACCTGTGGGAGTCTCACTGATTAACACTGAACCCTATGGGAGTCTCACTGATTAACACTGAACCCTGTGGGAGTCTCACTGATTAACACTGAACTCTATGGGATTCTCACTGATTAACGCTGAACCCTATGGGAGTCTCACTGATTAACACTGAACCCTGTGGGAGTCTCAGTGATTAACACTGAACCCTGAGGGAGTCTCACTGATTAACACTGAAGAGTGTGGGAGTCTCACTGATTAACACCGAACACTGTGGGAGTCTCAATGATTAACACTGAATCCTGTGGGAGTCTCACTGATTAAC
Source organism: Petromyzon marinus (assembly GCF_048934315.1). NCBI lineage: Eukaryota > Metazoa > Chordata > Hyperoartia > Petromyzontiformes > Petromyzontidae > Petromyzon > Petromyzon marinus. The sequence goes on from NW_027423612.1 coordinate 3,301,699, forward strand.
ACTGAACCCTGTGGGAGTCTCACTGATTAACACTGAAACCTGTGGGAGTCTCACTGATTAACACTGAACCCTATGGGAGTCTCATTGATTAACACTGAACCCTATGGGAGTCTCACTGATTAACACATGAACCCTGTGGGAGTCTCACTGATTTACAGTGAACCGTATGGGAGTCTCACTGATTAACACTGAACCCTATGGGAGTCTCACTGATTAAAACTGAACCCTATGGGAGTCTCACTGATTAACACTTAACCCTATGGGAGTCTCACTCATTAACACTGAACCCTGTGGGAGTCTCACTGATTAACACTGAACACTGTGGGAGTGTCACTTGATTAACACTGAACCCTGTGGGAGTCTCACTGATTAACACTGAACCCTATGGGAGTCTCACTGATTAACACTGAACCCTATGGGAGTCTCACTGATTAACACTGAACCCTGTGGGAGTCTCACTGATTAACACTGAACCCTGTGGGAGTCTCACTGATTAACACTGAACCATGTGGGAGTCTCACTGATTAACACTGAAGCCTATGGGAGTCTCACTGATTAACACTGAACCCCATGGGAGTCTCACTGATTAACACTTAACCCTATGGGAGTCTCACTGATTAACACTGAACCCTGAGGGAGTCTCACTAATTAACACTTAACCCTAAGGCTGTCTCACTGATTAACACTGAACCCTGTGGGAGTCTCACTGATTAACACTTAACCCTATTGGAGTCTCACTGATTAACACTGAAACCTGTGGGAGTCTCACTGATTAACACTGAACCCTATGGGAGTCTCACTGATTAACACTGAACCCTGTGGGAGTCTCACTGATTAACACTGAAACCTATGGCAGTCCCACTGATTAACACTGAACCCTGTGGGAGTCTCACTGATTAACACTGAACCCTGTGGGAGTCTCACTGATTAACACTGAACCTTGTGGGGGACTCACTGATTAACACTGAACCCTATGGGAGTCTCACTGATTAACACTGAACCCTCTGGGAGTCTTACTGATTAACACTGAACCCTGTGAGAGTCTCACTGATGAACACTGAACCCTATGGGAGTCTTACTGATTAACACTGAACCCTGTGGGAGTCTCACTGATTAACACGGAACCCTGTGGGAGTCTCACTGATTAACACTGAACCCTGTGGGAGTCTCACTGATTACCCATAAACCCTGTGAGAGTCTCACTGATTAACACTGAACCCTGTGGGAGTCTCACTTATTAACACTGAACCCTGTGGGAGTCTCACTGATTAACACTGAACCCTGTGGGACACTCACTGATTAACAATGAACCATGTGGGAGTCTCACTGATTAACACTGAACCCTATGGGAGTCTTAATGACTAACACTGAACCCTGTGGGAGTCTCACTGATTAACACTGAACCCTGTGGGAGTCTCACTGATTAACACTTAACCCTATTGGAGTCTCACTGATTAACACTGAAACCTGTGGGAGTCTCACTGATTAACATTGAACCCTATGGGAGTCTCACTGATTAACAGTGAACCCTGTTGGAGTCTCACTGATTAACACTGAACCCTATGGGAGCCTCACTGATTAACACTGAACCCTATGGGAGTCTCACTGATTAACAATGAACCCTATGGGAGTCTCACTGATTAACACTGAACTCTATGGGATTCTCACTGATTAACACTGAACCCTATGGGAGTCTCACTGATTAACACTGAACCCTGTGGGAGTCTCAGTGATTAACACTGAACCCTGAGGGAGTCTCACTGATTAACACTGAACAGTGTGGGATTCTCACTGATTAACACCGAACACTGTGGGAGTCTCAATGATTAACACTGAATCCTGTGGGAGTCTCACTGATTAACACTGAACGCTAAGGGAGTCTCATTGATTAACACTGAACCCTGTGGGAGTCTCACTGATTAACACTTAACCCTATTGGAGTCTCACTGATTAACACTGAACCCTATGGGAGTCTCATTGATTAACACTGAACCCTGTGGGAGTCTCACTGATTAACACTGAACCCTATGGGAATCTCACTGATTAACAATGAACCCTATGGGAGTCTCACTGATTAACACTGAACCCTGTGGGAGTCTCAGTGATTAACACTGAACCCTGAGGGAGTCTCACTGATTAACACTGAACAGTGTGGGATTCTCACTGATTTACACCGAACACTGTGGGAGTCTCAATGATTAACACTGAATCCTGTGGGAGTCTCACTGATTAACAATGAACCCTATGAGTCTCACTGATTAACACATGAACCCTGAGGGAGTCTCACTGATTAACACTGCACCCTGTGAGAGTCTCACTGATTAACACTGAAACCTGTGGGAGTCTCACTGATTAACACTTAACCCTATTGGAGTCTCACTGATTAACACTGAAACCTGTGGGAGTCTCACTGATTAACACTGAACCCTATGGGAGTCTCACTGATTAACACTGAACCTTGTTGGAGTCTCAGTGATTAACACTGAACCCTATGGGAGCCTCACTGATTAACACTGAACCCTATGGGAGTCTCACTGATTAACAATGAACCCTATGGGAGTCTCACTGATTAACACTGAACTCTATGGGATTCTCACTGATTAACACTGAACCCTATGGGAGTCTCACTGATTAACACTGAACCCTGTGGGAGTCTCAGTGATTAACACTGAACCCTGAGGGAGTCTCACTGATTAACACTGAACAGTGTGGGATTCTCACTGATTAACACCGATCACTGTGGGAGTCTCAATGATTAACACTGAATCCTGTGGGAGTCTCACTGATTAACACTGAACCCTGTGGGAGTCTCACTGATTAACACTGAAACCTATGGCAGTCTCACTGATTAACACTGAACCCTGTGGGAGTCTCACTGATTAACACTGAACCCTGTGGGAATCTCACTGATTAACACTGAAACCCTAAGGGAGTCTCACTGATTAATACTGAACCCTATGGGAGTCTCACTGATTAACACTTAACCCTATTGGAGTCTCACTGATTAACACTGAAACCTGTGGGAGTCTCACTGATTAACACTGAACCCTATGGGAGTCTCACTGATTAACACTGAACCCTGTGGGAGTCTCACTGATTAACACTGAACTCTATGGGATTCTCACTGATTAACGCTGAACCCTATGGGAGTCTCACTGATTAACACTGAACCCTGTGGGAGTCTCACTGATTAACACTGAACCCTATGGGAGTCTCACTGATTAACACTGAACCTTGTTGGAGTCTCAGTGATTAACACTGAACCCTATGGGAGCCTCACTGATTAACACTGAACCCTATGGGAGTCTCACTGATTAACAATGAACCCTATGGGAGTCTCACTGATTAACACTGAACTCTATGGGATTCTCACTGATTAACACTGAACCCTATGGGAGTCTCACTGATTAACACTTAACCCTACGGGAGTCTCACTCATTAACACTGAACCCTGTGGGAGTCTCACTGATTAACACTGAACACTGTGGGAGTGTCACTTGATTAACACTGAACCCTATGGGAGTCTCACTGATTAACACTGAACCCTATGGGAGTCTCACTGATTAACACTGAACCCTGTGGGAGTCTCACTGATTAACACTGAAACCGATGGCAGTCTCACTGATTAACACTGAACCCTGTGGGAGTCTCACTGATTAACACTGAACCCTGTGGTAATCTCACTGATTAACACTGAACCTTGTGGGGGACTCACTGATTAACACTGAAGCCTATGGGAGTCTCACTGATTAACACTTAACCCTATGGGAGTCTCACTGATTAACACTGAACCCTGAGGGAGTCTCACTGATTAACACTGAACCCTAAGGGAGTCTCACTAATTAACACTGAACCCTGTGGGAGTCTCACTGATTAACACTTAACCCTATTGGAGTCTCACTGATTAACACTGAAACCCTAAGGGAGTCTCACTGATTAATACTGAACCCTATGGGAGTCTCACTGATTAACACTTAACCCTATTGGAGTCTCACTGATTAACACTGAAACCTGTGGGAGTCTCACTGATTAACACTGAACCCTATGGGAGTCTCACTGATTAACACTGAACCCTGTGGGAGTCTCACTGATTAACACTGAACTCTATGGGATTCTCACTGATTAACGCTGAACCCTATGGGAGTCTCACTGATTAACACTGAACCCTGTGGGAGTCTCAGTGAATAACACTGAACCCTGAGGGAGTCTCACTGATTAACACTGAAGAGTGTGGGAGTCTCACTGATTAACACCGAACACTGTGGGAGTCTCAATGATTAACACTGAATCCTGTGGGAGTCTCACTGATTAACAATGAACCCTATGGGAGTCTCACTGATTAACACATGAACCCTGAGGGAGTCTCACTGATTAACACTGAACCCTGTGGGAGTCTCACTGATTAACACTGAAACTTGTGGGAGTCTCACTGATTAACACTGAACCCTATGGGAGTCTCACTGATTAACACTTAACCCTATTGGAGTCTCACTGATTAACACTGAAACCTGTGGGAGTCTCACTGATTAACACTGAACCCTATGGGAGTCTCACTGATTAACACTGAACCCTGTGGGAGTCTCACTGATTAACACTGAACTCTATGGGATTCTCACTGATTAACGCTGAACCCTATGGGAGTCTCACTGATTAACACTGAACCCTGTGGGAGTCTCACTGATTAACACTGAACCCTATGGGAGTCTCACTGATTAACACTGAACCTTGTTGGAGTCTCAGTGATTAACACTGAACCCTATGGGAGCCTCACTGATTAACACTGAACCCTATGGGAGTCTCACTGATTAACAATGAACCCTATGGGAGTCTCACTGATTAACACTGAACTCTATGGGATTCTCACTGATTAACACTGAACCCTATGGGAGTCTCACTGATTAACACTTAACCCTACGGGAGTCTCACTCATTAACACTGAACCCTGTGGGAGTCTCACTGATTAACACTGAACACTGTGGGAGTGTCACTTGATTAACACTGAACCCTATGGGAGTCTCACTGATTAACACTGAACCCTATGGGAGTCTCACTGATTAACACTGAACCCTGTGGGAGTCTCACTGATTAACACTGAAACCGATGGCAGTCTCACTGATTAACACTGAACCCTGTGGGAGTCTCACTGATTAACACTGAACCCTGTGGTAATCTCACTGATTAACACTGAACCTTGTGGGGGACTCACTGATTAACACTGAAGCCTATGGGAGTCTCACTGATTAACACTTAACCCTATGGGAGTCTCACTGATTAACACTGAACCCTGAGGGAGTCTCACTGATTAACACTGAACCCTAAGGGAGTCTCACTGATTAACACTGAACCCTGTGGGAGTCTCACTGATTAACACTTAACCCTATTGGAGTCTCACTGATTAACACTGAAACCCTAAGGGAGTCTCACTGATTAATACTGAACCCTATGGGAGTCTCACTGATTAACACTTAACCCTATTGGAGTCTCACTGATTAACACTGAAACCTGTGGGAGTCTCACTGATTAACACTGAACCCTATGGGAGTCTCACTGATTAACACTGAACCCTGTGGGAGTCTCACTGATTAACACTGAACTCTATGGGATTCTCACTGATTAACGCTGAACCCTATGGGAGTCTCACTGATTAACACTGAACCCTGTGGGAGTCTCAGTGAATAACACTGAACCCTGAGGGAGTCTCACTGATTAACACTGAAGAGTGTGGGAGTCTCACTGATTAACACCGAACACTGTGGGAGTCTCAATGATTAACACTGAATCCTGTGGGAGTCTCACTGATTAACAATGAACCCTATGGGAGTCTCACTGATTAACACATGAACCCTGAGGGAGTCTCACTGATTAACACTGAACCCTGTGGGAGTCTCACTGATTAACACTGAAACTTGTGGGAGTCTCACTGATTAACACTGAACCCTATGGGAGTCTCATTGATTAACACTGAACCCTATGGGAGTCTCACTGATTAACACATGAACCCTGTGGGAGTCTCACTGATTTACAGTGAACCGTATGGGAGTCTCACTGATTAACACTGAACCCTATGGGAGTCTCACTGATTAACACTGAACCCTATGGGAGTCTCACTGATTAACACTTAACCCTATGGGAGTCTCACTCATTAACACTGAACCCTGTGGGAGTCTCACTGATTAACACTGAACACTGTGGGAGTGTCACTTGATTAACACTGAACCCTGTGGGAGTCTCAATGATTAACACTGAATCCTGTGGGAGTCTCACTGATTAACAATGAACCCTATGGGAGTCTCACTGATTAACACATGAACCCTGAGGGAGTCTCACTGATTAACACTGAACCCTGTGGGAGTCTCACTGATTAACACTGAAACTTGTGGGAGTCTCACTGATTAACACTGAACCCTATGGGAGTCTCATTGATTAACACTGAACCCTATGGGAGTCTCACTGATTAACACATGAACCCTGTGGGAGTCTCACTGATTTACAGTGAACCGTATGGGAGTCTCACTGATTAACACTGAACCCTATGGGAGTCTCACTGATTAACACTGAACCCTATGGGAGTCTCACTGATTAACACTTAACCCTATGGGAGTCTCACTCATTAACACTGAACCCTGTGGGAGTCTCACTGATTAACACTGAACACTGTGGGAGTGTCACTTGATTAACACTGAACCCTGTGGGAGTCTCACTGATTAACACTGAACCCTATGGGAGTCTCACTGATTAACACTGAACCCTATGGGAGTCTCACTGATTAACACTGAACCCTGTGGGAGTCTCACTGATTAACACTGAACCCTGTGGGAGTCTCACTGATTAACACTGAACCATGTGGGAGTCTCACTGATTAACACTGAAGCCTATGGGAGTCTCACTGATTAACACTGAACCCCATGGGAGTCTCACTGATTAACACTTAACCCTATGGGAGTCTCACTGATTAACACTGAACCCTGAGGGAGTCTCACTAATTAACACTTAACCCTAAGGCTGTCTCACTGATTAACACTGAACCCTGTGGGAGTCTCACTGATTAACACTTAACCCTATTGGAGTCTCACTGATTAACACTGAAACCTGTGGGAGTCTCACTGATTAACACTGAACCCTATAGGAGTCTCACTGATTAACACTGAACCCTGTGGGAGTCTCACTGATTAACACTGAAACCTATGGCAGTCCCACTGATTAACACTGAACCCTGTGGGAGTCTCACTGATTAACACTGAACCCTGTGGGAGTCTCACTGATTAACACTGAACCTTGTGGGGGACTCACTGATTAACACTGAACCCTATGGGAGTCTCACTGATTAACACTGAACCCTCTGGGAGTCTTACTGATTAACACTGAACCCTGTGAGAGTCTCACTGATGAACACTGAACCCTATGGGAGTCTTACTGATTAACACTGAACCCTGTGGGAGTCTCACTGATTAACACAGAACCCTGTGGGAGTCTCACTGATTAACACTGAACCCTGTGGGAGTCTCACTGATTACCCATAAACCCTGTGAGAGTCTCACTGATTAACACTGAACCCTGTGGGAGTCTCACTTATTAACACTGAACCCTGTGGGAGTCTCACTGATTAACACTGAACCCTGTGGGACACTCACTGATTAACAATGAACCATGTGGGAGTCTCACTGATTAACACTGAACTCTATGGGAGTCTTAATGACTAACACTGAACCCTGTGGGAGTCTCACTGATTAACACTGAACCCTGTGGGAGTCTCACTGATTAACACTTAACCCTATTGGAGTCTCACTGATTAACACTGAAACCTGTGGGAGTCTCACTGATTAACACTGAACCCTATGGGAGTCTCACTGATTAACAGTGAACCCTGTTGGAGTCTCAGTGATTAACACTGAACCCTATGGGAGCCTCACTGATTAACACTGAACCCTATGGGAGTCTCACTGATTTACAGTGAACCGTATGGGAGTCTCACTGATTAACACTGAACCCTATGGGAGTCTCACTGATTAACACTGAACCCTATGGGAGTCTCACTGATTAACACTTAACCCTATGGGAGTCTCACTCATTAACACTGAACCCTGTGGGAGTCTCACTGATTAACACTGAACACTGTGGGAGTGTCACTTGATTAACACTGAACCCTGTGGGAGTCTCACTGATTAACACTGAACCCTATGGGAGTCTCACTGATTAACACTGAACCCTATGGGAGTCTCACTGATTAACACTGAACCCTGTGGGAGTCTCACTGATTAACACTGAACCCTGTGGGAGTCTCACTGATTAACACTGAACCATGTGGGAGTCTCACTGATTAACACTGAAGCCTATGGGAGTCTCACTGATTAACACTGAACCCCATGGGAGTCTCACTGATTAACACTTAACCCTATGGGAGTCTCACTGATTAACACTGAACCCTGAGGGAGTCTCACTAATTAACACTTAACCCTAAGGCTGTCTCACTGATTAACACTGAACCCTGTGGGAGTCTCACTGATTAACACTTAACCCTATTGGAGTCTCACTGATTAACACTGAAACCTGTGGGAGTCTCACTGATTAACACTGAACCCTATAGGAGTCTCACTGATTAACACTGAACCCTGTGGGAGTCTCACTGATTAACACTGAAACCTATGGCAGTCCCACTGATTAACACTGAACCCTGTGGGAGTCTCACTGATTAACACTGAACCCTGTGGGAGTCTCACTGATTAACACTGAACCTTGTGGGGGACTCACTGATTAACACTGAACCCTATGGGAGTCTCACTGATTAACACTGAACCCTCTGGGAGTCTTACTGATTAACACTGAACCCTGTGAGAGTCTCACTGATGAACACTGAACCCTATGGGAGTCTTACTGATTAACACTGAACCCTGTGGGAGTCTCACTGATTAACACAGAACCCTGTGGGAGTCTCACTGATTAACACTGAACCCTGTGGGAGTCTCACTGATTACCCATAAACCCTGTGAGAGTCTCACTGATTAACACTGAACCCTGTGGGAGTCTCACTTATTAACACTGAACCCTGTGGGAGTCTCACTGATTAACACTGAACCCTGTGGGACACTCACTGATTAACAATGAACCATGTGGGAGTCTCACTGATTAACACTGAACTCTATGGGAGTCTTAATGACTAACACTGAACCCTGTGGGAGTCTCACTGATTAACACTGAACCCTGTGGGAGTCTCACTGATTAACACTTAACCCTATTGGAGTCTCACTGATTAACACTGAAACCTGTGGGAGTCTCACTGATTAACACTGAACCCTATGGGAGTCTCACTGATTAACAGTGAACCCTGTTGGAGTCTCAGTGATTAACACTGAACCCTATGGGAGCCTCACTGATTAACACTGAACCCTATGGGAGTCTCACTGATTAACAATGAACCCTATGGGAGTCTCACTGATTAACACTGAACTCTATGGGATTCTCACTGATTAACACTGAACCCTATGGGAGTCTCACTGATTAACACTGAACCCTGTGGGAGTCTCAGTGATTAACACTGAACCCTGAGGGAGTCTCACTGATTAACACTGAACAGTGTGGGATTCTCACTGATTAACACCGAACACTGTGGGAGTCTCAATGATTAACACTGAATCCTGTGGGAGTCTCACTGATTAACACTGAACGCTAAGGGAGTCTCATTGATTAACACTGAACCCTGTGGGAGTCTCACTGATTAACACTTAACCCTATTGGAGTCTCACTGATTAACACTGAACCCTATGGGAGTCTCACTGATTAACACTGAACCCTGTGGGAGTCTCACTGATTAACACTGAACCCTGTGGGAATCTCACTGATTAACACTGAACCTTGTGGGGGACTCACTGATTAACACTGAAGCCTATGGGAGTCTCACTGATTAACACTGAACCCCATGGGAGTCTCACTGATTAACACTTAACCCTATGGGAGTCTCACTGATTAACACTGAACCCTGAGGGAGTCTCACTGATTAACACTGAACCCTAAGGGAGTCTCACTGATTAACACTGAACCCTGTGGGAGTCTCACTGATTAACACTTAACCCTATTGGAGTCTCACTGATTAACACTGAAACCCTAAGGGAGTCTCACTGATTAATACTGAACCCTATGGGAGTCTCACTGATTAACACTTAACCCTATTGGAGTCTCACTGATTAACACTGAAACCTGTGGGAGTCTCACTGATTAACACTGAACCCTATGGGAGTCTCACTGATTAACACTGAACCCTGTGGGAGTCTCACTGATTAACACTGAACTCTATGGGATTCTCACTGATTAACGCTGAACCCTATGGGAGTCTCACTGATTAACACTGAACCCTGTGGGAGTCTCAGTGATTAACACTGAACCCTGAGGGAGGCTCACTGATTAACACTGAAGAGTGTGGGAGTCTCACTGATTAACACCGAACACTGTGGGAGTCTCAATGATTAACACTGAATCCTGTGGGAGTCTCACTGATTAACAATGAACCCTATGGGAGTCTCACTGATTAACACATGAACCCTGAGGGAGTCTCACTGATTAACACTGAACCCTGTGGGAGTCTCACTGATTAACACTGAAACTTGTGGGAGTCTCACTGATTAACACTGAACCCTATGGGAGTCTCATTGATTAACACTGAACCCTATGGGAGTCTCACTGATTAACACATGAACCCTGTGGGAGTCTCACTGATTTACAGTGAACCGTATGGGAGTCTCACTGATTAACACTGAACCCTATGGGAGTCTCACTGATTAACACTGAACCCTATGGGAGTCTCACTGATTAACACTTAACCCTATGGGAGTCTCACTCATTAACACTGAACCCTGTGGGAGTCTCACTGATTAACACTGAACACTGTGGGAGTGTCACTTGATTAACACTGAACCCTGGGGAGTCTCACTGATTAACACTGAACCATGTGGGAGTCTCACTGATTAACACTGAAGCCTATGGGAGTCTCACTGATTAACACTGAACCCCATGGGAGTCTCACTGATTAACACTTAACCCTATGGGAGTCTCACTGATTAACACTGAACCCTGAGGGAGTCTCACTAATTAACACTTAACCCTAAGGCTGTCTCACTGATTAACACTGAACCCTATTGGAGTCTCACTGATTAACACTGAAACCTGTGGGAGTCTCACTGATTAACACTGAACCCTATAGGAGTCTCACTGATTAACACTGAACCCTGTGGGAGTCTCACTGATTAACACTGAAACCTATGGCAGTCCCACTGATTAACACTGAACCCTGTGGGAGTCTCACTGATTAACACTGAACCCTGTGGGAGTCTCACTGATTAACACTGAACCTTGTGGGGGACTCACTGATTAACACTGAACCCTATGGGAGTCTCACTGATTAACACTGAACCCTATAGGAGTCTCACTGATTAACACTGAACCCTGTGGGAGTCTCACTGATTAACACTGAAACCTATGGCAGTCCCACTGATTAACACTGAACCCTGTGGGAGTCTCACTGATTAACACTGAACCCTGTGGGAGTCTCACTGATTAACACTGAACCTTGTGGGGGACTCACTGATTAACACTGAACCCTATGGGAGTCTCACTGATTAACACTGAACCCTATGGGAGTCTTACTGATTAACACTGAACCCTGTGAGAGTCTCACTGATGAACACTGAACCCTATGGGAGTCTTACTGATTAACACTGAACCCTGTGGGAGTCTCACTGATTAACACAGAACCCTGTGGGAGTCTCACTGATTAACACTGAACCCTGTGGGAGTCTCACTGATTACCCATAAACCCTGTGAGAGTCTCACTGATTAACCATGAACCCTGTGGGAGTCTCACTTATTAACACTGAACCCTGTGGGAGTCTCACTGATTAACACTGAACCCTGTGGGACACTCACTGATTAACAATGAACCATGTGGGAGTCTCACTGATTAACACTGAACCCTATGGGAGTCTTAATGACTAACACTGAACCCTGTGGGAGTCTCACTGATTAACACTGAACCCTGTGGGAGTCTCACTGATTAACACTTAACCCTATTGGAGTCTCACTGATTAACACTGAAACCTGTGGGAGTCTCACTGATTAACACTGAACCCTATGGGAGTCTCACTGATTAACAGTGAACCCTGTTGGAGTCTCAGTGATTAACACTGAACCCTATGGGAGCCTCACTGATTAACACTGAACCCTATGGGAGTCTCACTGATTAACAATGAACCCTATGGGAGTCTCACTGATTAACACTGAACTCTATGGGATTCTCACTGATTAACACTGAACCCTATGGGAGTCTCACTGATTAACACTGAACCCTGTGGGAGTCTCAGTGATTAACACTGAACCCTGAGGGAGTCTCACTGATTAACACTGAACAGTGTGGGATTCTCACTGATTAACACCGAACACTGTGGGAGTCTCAATGATTAACACTGAATCCTGTGGGAGTCTCACTGATTAACACTGAACGCTAAGGGAGTCTCATTGATTAACACTGAACCCTGTGGGAGTCTCACTGATTAACACTTAACCCTATTGGAGTCTCACTGATTAACACTGAACCCTATAAGAGTCTCACTGATTAACACTGAACCCTGTGGGAGTCTCACTGATTAACACTGAACCCTATGGGAATCTCACTGATTAACAATGAACCCTATGGGAGTCTCACTGATTAACACTGAACCCTGTGGGAGTCTCAGTGATTAACACTGAACCCTGAGGGAGTCTCACTGATTAACACTGAACAGTGTGGGATTCTCACTGATTAACACCGAACACTGTGGGAGTCTCAATGATTAACACTGAATCCTGTGGGAGTCTCACTGATTAACAATGAACCCTATGAGTCTCACTGATTAACACATGAACCCTGAGGGAGTCTCACTGATTAACACTACACCCTGTGAGCATCTCACTGATTAACATTGAAACCTGTGGGAGTCTCACTGATTAACACTTAACCCTATTGGAGTCTCACTGATTAACACTGAAACCTGTGGGAGTCTCACTGATTAACACTGAACCCTATGGGAGTCTCACTGATTAACACTGAACCTTGTTGGAGTCTCAGTGATTAACACTGAACCCTATGGGAGCCTCACTGATTAACACTGAACCCTATGGGAGTCTCACTGATTAACAATGAACCCTATGGGAGTCTCACTGATTAACACTGAACTCTATGGCAGTCTCACTGATTAACACTGAACCCTGTGGGAGTCTCACTGATTAACACTGAACCCTGTGGGAATCTCACTGATTAACACTGAACCTTGTGGGGGACTCACTGATTAACACTGAAGCCTATGGGAGTCTCACTGATTAACACTGAACCCCATGGGAGTCTCACTGATTAACACTTAACCCTATGGGAGTCTCACTGATTAACACTGAACCCTGAGGGAGTCTCACTGATTAACACTGAACCCTAAGGGAGTCTCACTGATTAACACTGAACCCTGTGGGAGTCTCACTGATTAACACTTAACCCTATTGGAGTCTCACTGATTAACACTGAAACCCTAAGGGAGTCTCACTGATTAATACTGAACCCTATGGGAGTCTCACTGATTAACACTTAACCCTATTGGAGTCTCACTGATTAACACTGAAACCTGTGGGAGTCTCACTGATTAACACTGAACCCTGTGGGAGTCTCACTGATTAACACTGAACTCTATGGGATTCTCACTGATTAACGCTGAACCCTATGGGAGTCTCACTGATTAACACTGAACCCTGTGGGAGTCTCAGTGATTAACACTGAACCCTGAGGGAGTCTCACTGATTAACACTGAAGAGTGTGGGAGTCTCACTGATTAACACCGAACACTGTGGGAGTCTCAATGATTAACACTGAATCCTGTGGGAGTCTCACTGATTAACAATGAACCCTATGGGAGTCTCACTGATTAACACATGAACCCTGAGGGAGTCTCACTGATTAACACTGAACCCTGTGGGAGTCTCACTGATTAACACTGAAACTTGTGGGAGTCTCACTGATTAACACTGAACCCTATGGGAGTCTCATTGATTAACACTGAACCCTATGGGAGTCTCACTGATTAACACATGAACCCTGTGGGAGTCTCACTGATTTACAGTGAACCGTATGGGAGTCTCACTGATTAACACTGAACCCTATGGGAGTCTCACTGATTAACACTGAACCCTATGGGAGTCTCACTGATTAACACTTAACCCTATGGGAGTCTCACTCATTAACACTGAACCCTGTGGGAGTCTCACTGATTAACACTGAACACTGTGGGAGTGTCACTTGATTAACACTGAACCCTGGGGAGTCTCACTGATTAACACTGAACCCTATGGGAGTCTCACTGATTAACACTGAACCCTATGGGAGTCTCACTGATTAACACTGAACCCTGTGGGAGTCTCACTGATTAACACTGAACCCTGTGGGAGTCTCACTGATTAACACTGAACCATGTGGGAGTCTCACTGATTAACACTGAAGCCTATGGGAGTCTCACTGATTAACACTGAACCCCATGGGAGTCTCACTGATTAACACTTAACCCTATGGGAGTCTCACTGATTAACACTGAACCCTGAGGGAGTCTCACTAATTAACACATAACCCTAAGGCTGTCTCACTGATTAACACTGAACCCTGTGGGAGTCTCACTGATTAACACTTAACCCTATTGGAGTCTCACTGATTAACACTGAAACCTGTGGGAGTCTCACTGATTAACACTGAACCCTATGGGAGTCTCACTGATTAACACTGAACCCTGTGGGAGTCTCACTGATTAACACTGAAACCTATGGCAGTCCCACTGATTAACACTGAACCCTGTGGGAGTCTCACTGATTAACACTGAACCTTGTGGGGGACTCACTGATTAACACTGAACCCTATGGGAGTCTCACTGATTAACACTGAACCCTCTGGGAGTCTTACTGATTAACACTGAACCCTGTGAGAGTCTCACTGATGAACACTGAACCCTATGGGAGTCTTACTGATTAACACTGAACCCTGTGGGAGTCTCACTGATTAACAATGAACCCTATGGGAGTCTCACTGATTAACACTGAACTCTATGGCAGTCTCACTGATTAACACTGAACCCTGTGGGAGTCTCACTGATTAACACTGAACCCTGTGGGAATCTCACTGATTAACACTGAACCTTGTGGGGGACTCACTGATTAACACTGAAGCCTATGGGAGTCTCACTGATTAACACTGAACCCCATGGGAGTCTCACTGATTAACACTTAACCCTATGGGAGTCTCACTGATTAACACTGAACCCTGAGGGAGTCTCACTGATTAACACTGAACCCTAAGGGAGTCTCACTGATTAACACTGAACCCTGTGGGAGTCTCACTGATTAACACTTAACCCTATTGGAGTCTCACTGATTAACACTGAAACCCTAAGGGAGTCTCACTGATTAATACTGAACCCTATGGGAGTCTCACTGATTAACACTTAACCCTATTGGAGTCTCACTGATTAACACTGAAACCTGTGGGAGTCTCACTGATTAACACTGAACCCTATGGGAGTCTCACTGATTAACACTGAACTCTATGGGATTCTCACTGATTAACGCTGAACCCTATGGGAGTCTCACTGATTAACACTGAACCCTGTGGGAGTCTCAGTGATTAACACTGAACCCTGAGGGAGTCTCACTGATTAACACTGAAGAGCGTGGGAGTCTCACTGATTAACACCGAACACTGTGGGAGTCTCAATGATTAACACTGAATCCTGTGGGAGTCTCACTGATTAACAATGAACCCTATGGGAGTCTCACTGATTAACACATGAACCCTGAGGGAGTCTCACTGATTAACACTGAACCCTGTGGGAGTCTCACTGATTAACACTGAAACTTGTGGGAGTCTCACTGATTAACACTGAACCCTATGGGAGTCTCATTGATTAACACTGAACCCTATGGGAGTCTCACTGATTAACACATGAACCCTGTGGGAGTCTCACTGATTTACAGTGAACCGTATGGGAGTCTCACTGATTAACACTGAACCCTATGGGAGTCTCACTGATTAACACTGAACCCTATGGGAGTCTCACTGATTAACACTTAACCCTATGGGAGTCTCACTCATTAACACTGAACCCTGTGGGAGTCTCACTGATTAACACTGAACACTGTGGGAGTGTCACTTGATTAACACTGAACCCTGGGGAGTCTCACTGATTAACACTGAACCCTATGGGAGTCTCACTGATTAACACTGAACCCTATGGGAGTCTCACTGATTAACACTGAACCCTGTGGGAGTCTCACTGATTAACACTGAACCCTGTGGGAGTCTCACTGATTAACACTGAACCATGTGGGAGTCTCACTGATTAACACTGAAGCCTATGGGAGTCTCACTGATTAACACTGAACCCCATGGGAGTCTCACTGATTAACACTTAACCCTATGGGAGTCTCACTGATTAACACTGAACCCTGAGGGAGTCTCACTAATTAACACATAACCCTAAGGCTGTCTCACTGATTAACACTGAACCCTGTGGGAGTCTCACTGATTAACACTTAACCCTATTGGAGTCTCACTGATTAACACTGAAACCTGTGGGAGACTCACTGATTAACACTGAACCCTATGGGAGTCTCACTGATTAACACTGAACCCTGTGGGAGTCTCACTGATTAACACTGAAACCTATGGCAGTCCCACTGATTAACACTGAACCCTGTGGGAGTCTCACTGATTAACACTGAACCCTGTGGGAGTCTCACTGATTAACACTGAACCTTGTGGGGGACTCACTGATTAACACTGAACCCTATGGGAGTCTCACTGATTAACACTGAACCCTCTGGGAGTCTTACTGATTAACACTGAACCCTGTGAGAGTCTCACTGATGAACACTGAACCCTATGGGAGTCTTACTGATTAACACTGAACCCTGTGGGAGTCTCACTGATTAACACGGAACCCTGTGGGAGTCTCACTGATTAACACTGAACCCTGTGGGAGTCTCACTGATTACCCATAAACCCTGTGAGAGTCTCACTGATTAACACTGAACCCTATGGGAGTCTCACTGATTAACACTGAACCCTGTGGGAGTCTCACTGATTAACACTGAACCCTGTGGGACACTCACTGATTAACGCTGAACCCTATGGGAGTCTCACTGATTAACACTGAACCCTGTGGGAGTCTCAGTGATTAACACTGAACCCTGAGGGAGTCTCACTGATTAACACTGAAGAGCGTGGGAGTCTCACTGATTAACACCGAACACTGTGGGAGTCTCAATGATTAACACTGAATCCTGTGGGAGTCTCACTGATTAACAATGAACCCTATGGGAGTCTCACTGATTAACACATGAACCCTGAGGGAGTCTCACTGATTAACACTGAACCCTGTGGGAGTCTCACTGATTAACACTGAAACTTGTGGGAGTCTCACTGATTAACACTGAACCCTATGGGAGTCTCATTGATTAACACTGAACCCTATGGGAGTCTCACTGATTAACACATGAACCCTGTGGGAGTCTCACTGATTTACAGTGAACCGTATGGGAGTCTCACTGATTAACACTGAACCCTATGGGAGTCTCACTGATTAACACTGAACCCTATGGGAGTCTCACTGATTAACACTTAACCCTATGGGAGTCTCACTCATTAACACTGAACCCTGTGGGAGTCTCACTGATTAACACTGAACACTGTGGGAGTGTCACTTGATTAACACTGAACCCTGGGGAGTCTCACTGATTAACACTGAACCCTATGGGAGTCTCACTGATTAACACTGAACCCTATGGGAGTCTCACTGATTAACACTGAACCCTGTGGGAGTCTCACTGATTAACACTGAACCCTGTGGGAGTCTCACTGATTAACACTGAACCATGTGGGAGTCTCACTGATTAACACTGAAGCCTATGGGAGTCTCACTGATTAACACTGAACCCCATGGGAGTCTCACTGATTAACACTTAACCCTATGGGAGTCTCACTGATTAACACTGAACCCTGAGGGAGTCTCACTAATTAACACATAACCCTAAGGCTGTCTCACTGATTAACACTGAACCCTGTGGGAGTCTCACTGATTAACACTTAACCCTATTGGAGTCTCACTGATTAACACTGAAACCTGTGGGAGACTCACTGATTAACACTGAACCCTATGGGAGTCTCACTGATTAACACTGAACCCTGTGGGAGTCTCACTGATTAACACTGAAACCTATGGCAGTCCCACTGATTAACACTGAACCCTGTGGGAGTCTCACTGATTAACACTGAACCCTGTGGGAGTCTCACTGATTAACACTGAACCTTGTGGGGGACTCACTGATTAACACTGAACCCTATGGGAGTCTCACTGATTAACACTGAACCCTCTGGGAGTCTTACTGATTAACACTGAACCCTGTGAGAGTCTCACTGATGAACACTGAACCCTATGGGAGTCTTACTGATTAACACTGAACCCTGTGGGAGTCTCACTGATTAACACGGAACCCTGTGGGAGTCTCACTGATTAACACTGAACCCTGTGGGAGTCTCACTGATTACCCATAAACCCTGTGAGAGTCTCACTGATTAACACTGAACCCTATGGGAGTCTCACTGATTAACACTGAACCCTGTGGGAGTCTCACTGATTAACACTGAACCCTGTGGGACACTCACTGATTAACAATGAACCCTGTGGGAGTCTCACTGATTAACACTGAACTCTATGGGATTCTCACTGATTAACGCTGAACCCTATGGGAGTCTCACTGATTAACACTGAACCCTGTGGGAGTCTCAGTGATTAACACTGAACCCTGAGGGAGTCTCACTGATTAACACTGAAGAGTGTGGGAGTCTCACTGATTAACACCGAACACTGTGGGAGTCTCAATGATTAACACTGAATCCTGTGGGAGTCTCACTGATTAACAATGAACCCTATGGGAGTCTCACTGATTAACACATGAACCCTGAGGGAGTCTCACTGATTAACACTGAACCCTGTGGGAGTCTCACTGATTAACACTGAAACTTGTGGGAGTCTCACTGATTAACACTGAACCCTATGGGAGTCTCATTGATTAACACTGAACCCTATGGGAGTATCACTGATTAACACATGAACCCTGTGGGAGTCTCACTGATTTACAGTGAACCGTATGGGAGTCTCACTGATTAACACTGAACCCTATGGGAGTCTCACTGATTAACACTGAACCCTATGGGAGTCTCACTGATTAACACTTAACCCTATGGGAGTCTCACTCATTAACACTGAACCCTGTGGGAGTCTCACTGATTAACACTGAACACTGTGGGAGTGTCACTTGATTAACACTGAACCCATGGGAGTCTCACTGATTAACACTGAACCCTATGGGAGTCTCACTGATTAACACTGAACCCTATGGGAGTCTCACTGATTAACACTGAACCCTGTGGGAGTCTCACTGATTAACACTGAACCCTGTGGGAGTCTCACTGATTAACACTTAACCCTATTAGAGTCTCACTGATTAACACTGAAACCCTAAGGGAGTCTCACTGATTAATACTGAACCCTATGGGAGTCTCACTGATTAACACTTAACCCTATTGGAGTCTCACTGATTAACACTGAAACCTGTGGGAGTCTCACTGATTAACACTGAACCCTATGGGAGTCTCACTGATTAACACTGAACCCTGTGGGAGTCTCACTGATTAACACTGAACTCTATGGGATTCTCACTGATTAACGCTGAACCCTATGGGAGTCTCACTGATTAACACTGAACCCTGTGGGAGTCTCAGTGATTAACACTGAACCCTGAGGGAGTCTCACTGATTAACACTGAAGAGTGTGGGAGTCTCACTGATTAACACCGAACACTGTGGGAGTCTCAATGATTAACACTGAATCCTGTGGGAGTCTCACTGATTAACAATGAACCCTATGGGAGTCTCACTGATTAACACATGAACCCTGAGGGAGTCTCACTGATTAACACTGAACCCTGTGGGAGTCTCACTGATTAACACTGAAACTTGTGGGAGTCTCACTGATTAACACTGAACCCTATGGGAGTCTCATTGATTAACACTGAACCCTATGGGAGTCTCACTGATTAACACATGAACCCTGTGGGAGTCTCACTGATTTACAGTGAACCGTATGGGAGTCTCACTGATTAACACTGAACCCTATGGGAGTCTCACTGATTAACACTGAACCCTATGGGAGTCTCACTGATTAACACTTAACCCTATGGGAGTCTCACTCATTAACACTGAACCCTGTGGGAGTCTCACTGATTAACACTGAACACTGTGGGAGTGTCACTTGATTAACACTGAACCCTGGGGAGTCTCACTGATTAACACTGAACCCTATGGGAGTCTCACTGATTAACACTGAACCCTATGGGAGTCTCACTGATTAACACTGAACCCTGTGGGAGTCTCACTGATTAACACTGAACCCTGTGGGAGTCTCACTGATTAACACTGAACCATGTGGGAGTCTCACTGATTAACACTGAAGCCTATGGGAGTCTCACTGATTAACACTGAACCCCATGGGAGTCTCACTGATTAACACTTAACCCTATGGGAGTCTCACTGATTAACACTGAACCCTGAGGGAGTCTCACTAATTAACACATAACCCTAAGGCTGTCTCACTGATTAACACTGAACCCTGTGGGAGTCTCACTGATTAACACTTAACCCTATTGGAGTCTCACTGATTAACACTGAAACCTGTGGGAGACTCACTGATTAACACTGAACCCTATGGGAGTCTCACTGATTAACACTGAACCCTGTGGGAGTCTCACTGATTAACACTGAAACCTATGGCAGTCCCACTGATTAACACTGAACCCTGTGGGAGTCTCACTGATTAACACTGAACCCTGTGGGAGTCTCACTGATTAACACTGAACCTTGTGGGGGACTCACTGATTAACACTGAACCCTATGGGAGTCTCACTGATTAACACTGAACCCTCTGGGAGTCTTACTGATTAACACTGAACCCTGTGAGAGTCTCACTGATGAACACTGAACCCTATGGGAGTCTTACTGATTAACACTGAACCCTGTGGGAGTCTCACTGATTAACACGGAACCCTGTGGGAGTCTCACTGATTAACACTGAACCCTGTGGGAGTCTCACTGATTACCCATAAACCCTGTGAGAGTCTCACTGATTAACACTGAACCCTATGGGAGTCTCACTGATTAACACTGAACCCTGTGGGAGTCTCACTGATTAACACTGAACCCTGTGGGACACTCACTGATTAACAATGAACCCTGTGGGAGTCTCACTGATTAACACTGAACTCTATGGGATTCTCACTGATTAACGCTGAACCCTATGGGAGTCTCACTGATTAACACTGAACCCTGTGGGAGTCTCAGTGATTAACACTGAACCCTGAGGGAGTCTCACTGATTAACACTGAAGAGTGTGGGAGTCTCACTGATTAACACCGAACACTGTGGGAGTCTCAATGATTAACACTGAATCCTGTGGGAGTCTCACTGATTAACAATGAACCCTATGGGAGTCTCACTGATTAACACATGAACCCTGAGGGAGTCTCACTGATTAACACTGAACCCTGTGGGAGTCTCACTGATTAACACTGAAACTTGTGGGAGTCTCACTGATTAACACTGAACCCTATGGGAGTCTCATTGATTAACACTGAACCCTATGGGAGTATCACTGATTAACACATGAACCCTGTGGGAGTCTCACTGATTTACAGTGAACCATATGGGAGTCTCACTGATTAACACTGAACCCTATGGGAGTCTCACTGATTAACACTGAACCCTATGGGAGTCTCACTGATTAACACTTAACCCTATGGGAGTCTCACTCATTAACACTGAACCCTGTGGGAGTCTCACTGATTAACACTGAACACTGTGGGAGTGTCACTTGATTAACACTGAACCCTGGGGAGTCTCACTGATTAACACTGAACCCTATGGGAGTCTCACTGATTAACACTGAACCCTATGGGAGTCTCACTGATTAACACTGAACCCTGTGGGAGTCTCACTGATTAACACTGAACCCTGTGGGAGTCTCACTGATTAACACTGAACCATGTGGGAGTCTCACTGATTAACACTGAAGCCTATGGGAGTCTCACTGATTAACACTGAACCCCATGGGAGTCTCACTGATTAACACTTAACCCTATGGGAGTCTCACTGATTAACACTGAACCCTGAGGGAGTCTCACTAATTAACACATAACCCTAAGGCTGTCTCACTGATTAACACTGAACCCTGTGGGAGTCTCACTGATTAACACTTAACCCTATTGGAGTCTCACTGATTAACACTGAAACCTGTGGGAGTCTCACTGATTAACACTGAACCCTATGGGAGTCTCACTGATTAACACTGAACCCTGTGGGAGTCTCACTGATTAACACTGAAACCTATGGCAGTCCCACTGATTAACACTGAACCCTGTGGGAGTCTCACTGATTAACACTGAACCCTGTGGGAGTCTCACTGATTAACACTGAACCTTGTGGGGGACTCACTGATTAACACTGAACCCTATGGGAGTCTCACTGATTAACACTGAACCCTCTGGGAGTCTTACTGATTAACACTGAACCCTGTGAGAGTCTCACTGATGAACACTGAACCCTATGGGAGTCTTACTGATTAACACTGAACCCTGTGGGAGTCTCACTGATTAACACGGAACCCTGTGGGAGTCTCACTGATTAACACTGAACCCTGTGGGAGTCTCAGTGATTACCCATAAACCCTGTGAGAGTCTCACTGATTAACACTGAACCCTATGGGAGTCTCACTGATTAACACTGAACCCTGTGGGAGTCTCACTGATTAACACTGAACCCTGTGGGACACTCACTGATTAACAATGAACCATGTGGGAGTCTCACTGATTAACACTGAACCCTATGGGAGTCTTAATGACTAACACTGAACCCTGTGGGAGTCTCACTGATTAACACTGAACCCTGTGGGAGTCTCACTGATTAACACTTAACCCTATTGGAGTCTCACTGATTAACACTGAAACCTGTGGGAGTCTCACTGATTAACACTGAACCCTATGGGAGTCTCACTGATTAACAGTGAACCCTGTTGGAGTCTCAGTGATTAACACTGAACCCTATGGGAGCCTCACTGATTAACACTGAACCCTATGGGAGTCTCAATGATTAACACTGAATCCTGTGGGAGTCTCACTGATTAACACTGAACGCTAAGGGAGTCTCATTGATTAACACTGAACCCTGTGGGAGTCTCACTGATTAACACTTAACCCTATTGGAGTCTCACTGATTAACACTGAACCCTATGGGAGTCTCACTGATTAACACTGAACCCTGTGGGAGTCTCACTGATTAACACTGAACCCTATGGGAATCTCACTGATTAACAATGAACCCTATGGGAGTCTCACTGATTAACACTGAACCCTGTGGGAGTCTCAGTGATTAACACTGAACCCTGAGGGAGTCTCACTGATTAACACTGAACAGTGTGGGATTCTCACTGATTAACACCGAACACTGTGGGAGTCTCAATGATTAACACTGAATCCTGTGGGAGTCTCACTGATTAACAATGAACCCTATGAGTCTCACTGATTAACACATGAACCCTGAGGGAGTCTCACTGATTAACACTGCACCCTGTGAGAGTCTCACTGATTAACACTGAAACCTGTGGGAGTCTCACTGATTAACACTTAACCCTATTGGAGTCTCACTGATTAACACTGAAACCTGTGGGAGTCTCACTGATTAACACTGAACCCTATGGGAGTCTCACTGATTAACACTGAACCTTGTTGGAGTCTCAGTGATTAACACTGAACCCTATGGGAGCCTCACTGATTAACACTGAACCCTATGGGAGTCTCACTGATTAACAATGAACCCTATGGGAGTCTCACTGATTAACACTGAACTCTATGGGATTCTCACTGATTAACACTGAACCCTATGGGAGTCTCACTGATTAACACTGAACCCTGTGGGAGTCTCAGTGATTAACACTGAACCCTGAGGGAGTCTCACTGATTAACACTGAACAGTGTGGGATCTCACTGATTAACACCGATCACTGTGGGAGTCTCAATGATTAACACTGAATCCTGTGGGAGTCTCACTGATTAACACTGAATGCTAAGGGAGTCTCACTGATTAACACTGGACCCTGTGGGAGTCTCACTGATTAACACTTAACCCTATTGGAGTCTCACTGATT
Source organism: Petromyzon marinus (assembly GCF_048934315.1). NCBI lineage: Eukaryota > Metazoa > Chordata > Hyperoartia > Petromyzontiformes > Petromyzontidae > Petromyzon > Petromyzon marinus. Next base: position 3,325,998 of record NW_027423612.1, read on the forward strand.
AACACTGAAACCTGTGGGAGTCTCACTGATTAACACTGAACCCTATGGGAGTCTCACTGATTAACACTGAACCCTGTGGGAGTCTCAGTGATTAACACTGAACCCTGAGGGAGTCTCACTGATTAACACTGAACAGTGTGGGATTCTCCCTGATTAACACCGAACACTGTGGGAGTCTCAATGATTAACACTGAACCCTGTGAGAGTCTCACTGATTAACACTGAAAACTGTGGGAGTCTTACTGATTAACACTGAACCCTATGGGAGTCTCATTGATTAACACTGACCCCTATGGGAGTCTCACTGATTAACACATGAACCCTGTGGGAGTCTCACTGATTTACACTGAACCCTATGGGAGTCTCACTGATTAACACTGAACCCTATGGGAGTCTCACTGATTAACACTGAACCCTGTGGGAGTCTCACTGATTAACACTGAACCCTGTGGGAGTCTCACTGATTAACACTGAACCCTATGGGAGTCTCACTGATTAACACTTAACCCTATGGGAGTCTCACTCATTAACACTGAACCCTGTGGGAGTCTCACTGATTAACACTGAACACTGTGGGAGTGTCACTTGATTAACACTGAAACCTGTGGGAGTCTCACTGATTAACACTGAACCCTATGGGAGTCTCACTGATTAACACTGAACCCTGTGGGAGTCTCAGTGATTAACACTGAACCCTGAGGGAGTCTCACTGATTAACACTGAACAGTGTGGGATTCTCACTGATTAACACCGAACACTGTGGGAGTCTCAATGATTAACACTGAATCCTGTGGGAGTCTCACTGATTAACAATGAACCCTATGGGAGTCTCACTGATTAACACATGAACCCTGAGGGAGTCTCACTGATTAACACTGAACCCTGTGAGAGTCTCACTGATTAACACTGAAACCTGTGGGAGTCTTACTGATTAACACTGAACCCTATGGGAGTCTCATTGATTAACACTGACCCCTATGGGAGTCTCACTGATTAACACATGAACCCTGTGGGAGTCTCACTGATTTACATTGAACCCTATGGGAGTCTCACTGATTAACACTGAACCCTATGGGAGTCTCACTGATTAACACTGAACCCTGTGGGAGTCTCACTGATTAACACTGAACCCTGTGGGAGTCTCACTGATTAACACTGAACCCTATGGGAGTCTCACCGATTAACACTTAACCCTATGGGAGTCTCACTCATTAACACTGAACCCTGTGGGAGTCTCACTGATTAACACTGAACCCTGTTGGAGTCTCACTGATTAACACTGAAACCCTAAGGGAGTCTCACTGATTAACACTGAACCCTGTGGGAGTCTCAGTGATTAACACTGAACCCTGAGGGAGTCTCATTGATTAACACTGAACAGTGTGGGATTCTCACTGATTAACACCGAACACTGTGGGAGTCTCAATGATTAACACTGAATCCTGTGGGAGTCTCACTGATTAACAATGAACCCTATGGGAGTCTCACTGATTAACACATGAACCCTGAGGGAGTCTCACTGATTAACACTGCACCCTGTGAGAGTCTCACTGATTAACACTGAAACCTATGGGAGTCTCACTGATTAACACTCAACCCTATTGGAGTCTCAATGATTAACACTGAAACCTGTGGGAGTCTCACTGATTAACACTGAAACCCTAAGGGAGTCTCACTGATTAACACTGAACCCTGTTGGAGTCTCAGTGATTAACACTGAACCCTATGGGAGTCTCACTGATTAACACTGAACCCTGTGGGAGTCTCACTGATTAACACTGAACCCTGTGGGAGTCTCACTGATTAACACTGAACCCTGTGGGAGTCTCACTGATTAACACTGAAGCCTATGGGGGTCTCACTGATTAACACTGAACCCCATGGGAGTCTCACTGATTAACACTGAACCCCATGGGAGTCTCAATGATTAACACTTAACCCTATGGGAGTCTCACTGATTAACACTGAACCCTGAGGGAGTCTCACTGATTAACACTGAACCCTAAGGGAGTCTCACTGATTAACACTGAACCCTGTTGGAGTCTCACTGATTAACACTGAACCCTGTTGGAGTCTCACTGATTAACACTGAACCATATGGGAGTCTCACTGATTAACACTGCACCCTGTGGGAGTCTCACTGATTAACACTGAACCCTATGGGAGTCTCACTGATTAACAGTGAACCCTGTGGGAGTCTCACTGATTAACACTGAACCCTGTGGGAGTCTCACTGATTAACACTGAACCCTGTGGGATTCTCACTGATTAACACTGAAGCCTATGGGAGTCTCACTGATTAACACTGAACCCCATGGGAGTCTCACTGATTAACACTTAACCCTATGGGAGTCTCACTGATTACCACTGAACCCTGAGGGAGTCTCACTGATTAACACTGAACCCTAAGGGAGTCTCACTGATTAACACTGAACCCTGTGGGAGTCTCAGTGATTAACACTGAACCCTGAGGGAGTCTCACTGATTAACACTGAACAGTGTGGGATTCTCACTGATTAACACCGAACACTGTGGGAGTCTCAATGATTAACACTGAATCCTGTGGGAGTCTCACTGATTAACACTGAACGCTAAGGGAGTCTCACTGATTAACACTGAACCCTGTGGGAGTCTCACTGATTAACACTTAACCCTATTGGAGTCTCACTGATTAACACTGAAACCTGTGGGAGTCTCACTGATTAACACTGAACCCTATGGGAGTCTCACTGATTAACACTGAACCCTGTGGGAGTCTCACTGATTAACACTGAACCCTATGGGAGTCTCACTGATTAACAATGAACGCTATGGGAGTCTCACTGATTAACACTGAACCCTGTGGGAGTCTCAGTGATTAACACTGAACCCTGAGGGAGTCTCATTGATTAACACTGAACAGTGTGGGATTCTCACTGATTAACACCGAACACTGTGGGAGTCTCAATGATTAACACTGAATCCTGTGGGAGTCTCACTGATTAACAATGAACCCTATGGGAGTCTCACTGATTAACACATGAACCCTGAGGGAGTCTCACTGATTAACACTGCACCCTGTGAGAGTCTCACTGATTAACACTGAAACCTGTGGGAGTCTCACTGATTAACACTCAACCCTATTGGAGTCTCACTGATTAACACTGAAACCTGTGGGAGTCTCACTGATTAACACCGAACACTGTGGGAGTCTCAATGATTAACACTGAATCCTGTGGGAGTCTCACTGATTAACAATGAACCCTATGGGAGTCTCACTGATTAACACATGAACCCTGAGGGAGTCTCACTGATTAACACTGCACCCTGTGAGAGTCTCACTGATTAACACTGAAACCTGTGGGAGTCTCACTGATTAACACTCAACCCTATTGGAGTCTCACTGATTAACACTGAAACCTGTGGGAGTCTCACTGATTAACACTGAACCCTATGGGAGTCTCACTGATTAACACTGAACCTTGTTGGAGTCTCAGTGATTAACACTGAACCCTATGGGAGCCTCACTGATTAACACTGAACCCTATGGGAGTCTCACTGATTAACAATGAACCCTATGGGAGTCTCACTGATTAACACTGAACTCTATGGGATTCTCTCTGATTAACACTGAACCCTATGGGAGTCTCACTGATTAACACTGAACCCTGTGGGAGTCTCAGTGATTAACACTGAACCCTGAGGGAGTCTCACTGATTAACACTGAACAGTGTGGGATTCTCACTGATTAACACCGAACACTGTGGGAGTCTCAATGATTAACACTGAATCCTGTGGGAGTCTCACTGATTAACACTGAATGCTAAGGGAGTCTCACTGATTAACACTGGACCCTGTGGGAGTCTCACTGATTAACACTTAACCCTATTGGAGTCTCACTGATTAACACTGAAACCTGTGGGAGTCTCACTGATTAACACTGAACCCTATGGGAGTCTCACTGATTAACACTGAACCCCGTGGGAGTCTCAGTGATTAACACTGAACCCTGAGGGAGTCTCACTGATTAACACTGAACCCTATTGGAGTCTCACTGATTAACACTGAAACCTGTGGGAGTCTCACTGATTAACACTGAACCCTATGGGAGTCTCACTGATTAACACTGAACCTTGTTGGAGTCTCAGTGATTAACACTGAACCCTATGGGAGCCTCACTGATTAACACTGAACCCTATTCGAGTCTCACTGATTAACAATGAACCCTATGGGAGTCTCACTGATTAACATTGAACTCTATGGGATTCTCACTGATTAACACTGAACCCTATGGGAGTCTCACTGATTAACACTGAACCCTGTGGGAGTCTCAGTGATTAACACTGAACCCTGAGGGAGTCTCACTGATTAACACTGAACAGTGTGGGATTCTCACTGATTAACACCGAACACTGTGGGAGTCTCAATGATTAACACTGAATCCTGTCGGAGTCTCACTGATTAACACTGAATGCTAAGGGAGTCTCACTGATTAACACTGGACCCTGTGGGAGTCTCACTGATTAACACTTAACCCTATTGGAGTCTCACTGATTAACACTGAAACCTGTGGGAGTCTCACTGATTAACACTGAACCCTATGGGAGTCTCACTGATTAACACTGAACCCCGTGGGAGTCTCAGTGATTAACAATGAACCCTATGGGAGTCTCACTGATTAACACATGAACCCTGAGGGAGTCTCACTGATTAACACTGAACCCTGTGGGAGTCTCACTGATTAACACTGAAACTTGTGGGAGTCTCACTGATTAACACTGAACCCTATGGGAGTCTCATTGATTAACACTGAACCCTATGGGAGTCTCACTGATTAACACATGAACCCTGTGGGAGTCTCACTGATTTACAGTGAACCGTATGGGAGTCTCACTGATTAACACTGAACCCTATGGGAGTCTCACTGATTAACACTGAACCCTATGGGAGTCTCACTGATTAACACTTAACCCTATGGGAGTCTCACTCATTAACACTGAACCCTGTGGGAGTCTCACTGATTAACACTGAACACTGTGGGAGTGTCACTTGATTAACACTGAACCCTGTGGGAGTCTCACTGATTAACACTGAACCCTATGGGAGTCTCACTGATTAACACTGAACCCTATGGGAGTCTCACTGATTAACACTGAACCCTGTGGGAGTCTCACTGATTAACACTGAACCCTGTGGGAGTTTCACTGATTAACACTGAACCATGTGGGAGTCTCACTGATTAACACTGAAGCCTATGGGAGTCTCACTGATTAACACTGAACCCCATGGGAGTCTCACTGATTAACACTTAACCCTATGGGAGTCTCACTGATTAACACTGAACCCTGAGGGAGTCTCACTAATTAACACTTAACCCTAAGGCTGTCTCACTGATTAACACTGAAAGCTGTGGGAGTCTCACTGATTAACACTTAACCCTATTGGAGTCTCACTGATTAACACTCAACCCTATTGGAGTCTCACTGATTAACACTGAAACCTGTGGGAGTCTCACTGATTAACACTGAACCCTATGGGAGTCTCACTGATTAACACTGAACCTTGTTGGAGTCTCAGTGATTAACACTGAACCCTATGGGAGCCTCACTGATTAACACTGAACCCTATGGGAGTCTCACTGATTAACAATGAACCCTATGGGAGTCTCACTGATTAACACTGAACTCTATGGGATTCTCTCTGATTAACACTGAACCCTATGGGAGTCTCACTGATTAACACTGAACCCTGAGGGAGTCTCACTGATTAACACTGAACAGTGTGGGATTCTCACTGATTAACACCGAACACTGTGGGAGTCTCAATGATTAACACTGAATCCTGTGGGAGTCTCACTGATTAACACTGAATGCTAAGGGAGTCTCACTGATTAACACTGGACCCTGTGGGAGTCTCACTGATTAACACTTAACCCTATTGGAGTCTCACTGATTAACACTGAAACCTGTGGGAGTCTCACTGATTAACACTGAACCCTATGGGAGTCTCACTGATTAACACTGAACCCCGTGGGAGTCTCAGTGATTAACACTGAACCCTGAGGGAGTCTCACTGATTAACACTGAACCCTATTGGAGTCTCACTGATTAACACTGAAACCTGTGGGAGTCTCACTGATTAACACTGAAACCTATGGGAGTCTCACTGATTAACACTGAACCTTGTTGGAGTCTCAGTGATTAACACTGAACCCTATGGGAGCCTCACTGATTCACACTGAACCCTATGGGAGTCTCACTGATTAACAATGAACCCTATGGGAGTCTCACTGATTAACACTGAACTCTATGGGATTCTCACTGATTAACACTGAACCCTATGGGAGTCTCACTGATTAACACTGAACCCTGTGGGAGTCTCAGTGATTAACACTGAACCCTGAGGGAGTCTCACTGATTAACACTGAACAGTGTGGGATTCTCACTGATTAACACCGAACACTGTGGGAGTCTCAATGATTAACACTGAATCCTGTCGGAGTGTCACTGATTAACACTGAATGCTAAGGGAGTCTCACTGATTAACACTGGACCCTGTGGGAGTCTCACTGATTAACACTTAACCCTATTGGAGTCTCACTGATTAACACTGAAACCTGTGGGAGTCTCACTGATTAACACTGAACCCTATGGGAGTCTCACTGATTAACACTGAACCCCGTGGGAGTCTCAGTGATTAACAATGAACCCTATGGGAGTCTCACTGATTAACACATGAACCCTGAGGGAGTCTCACTGATTAACACTGAACCCTGTGGGAGTCTCACTGATTAACACTGAAACTTGTGGGAGTCTCACTGATTAACACTGAACCCTATGGGAGTCTCATTGATTAACACTGAACCCTATGGGAGTCTCACTGATTAACACATGAACCCTGTGGGAGTCTCACTGATTTACAGTGAACCGTATGGGAGTCTCACTGATTAACACTGAACCCTATGGGAGTCTCACTGATTAACACTGAACCCTATGGGAGTCTCACTGATTAACACTTAACCCTATGGGAGTCTCACTCATTAACACTGAACCCTGTGGGAGTCTCACTGATTAACACTGAACACTGTGGGAGTGTCACTTGATTAACACTGAACCCTGTGGGAGTCTCACTGATTAACACTGAACCCTATGGGAGTCTCACTGATTAACACTGAACCCTATGGGAGTCTCACTGATTAACACTGAACCCTGTGGGAGTCTCACTGATTAACACTGAACCCTGTGGGAGTTTCACTGATTAACACTGAACCATGTGGGAGTCTCACTGATTAACACTGAAGCCTATGGGAGTCTCACTGATTAACACTGAACCCCATGGGAGTCTCACTGATTAACACTTAACCCTATGGGAGTCTCACTGATTAACACTTAACCCTATTGGAGTCTCACTGATTAACACTGAAACCTGTGGGAGTCTCACTGATTAACACTGAACCCTATGGGAGTCTCACTGATTAACACTGAACCCCGTGGGAGTCTCAGTGATTAACACTGAACCCTGAGGGAGTCTCACTGATTAACACTGAACCCTATTGGAGTCTCACTGATTAACACTGAAACCTGTGGGAGTCTCACTGATTAACACTGAAACCTATGGGAGTCTCACTGATTAACACTGAACCTTGTTGGAGTCTCAGTGATTAACACTGAACCCTATGGGAGCCTCACTGATTCACACTGAACCCTATGGGAGTCTCACTGATTAACAATGAACCCTATGGGAGTCTCACTGATTAACACTGAACTCTATGGGATTCTCACTGATTAACACTGAACCCTATGGGAGTCTCACTAATTAACACTGAACCCTGTGGGAGTCTCAGTGATTAACACTGAACCCTGAGGGAGTCTCACTGATTAACACTGAACAGTGTGGGATTCTCACTGATTAACACCGAACACTGTGGGAGTCTCAATGATTAACACTGAATCCTGTCGGAGTGTCACTGATTAACACTGAATGCTAAGGGAGTCTCACTGATTAACACTGGACCCTGTGGGAGTCTCACTGATTAACACTTAACCCTATTGGAGTCTCACTGATTAACACTGAAACCTGTGGGAGTCTCACTGATTAACACTGAACCCTATGGGAGTCTCACTGATTAACACTGAACCCCGTGGGAGTCTCAGTGATTAACAATGAACCCTATGGGAGTCTCACTGATTAACACATGAACCCTGAGGGAGTCTCACTGATTAACACTGAACCCTGTGGGAGTCTCACTGATTAACACTGAAACTTGTGGGAGTCTCACTGATTAACACTGAACCCTATGGGAGTCTCATTGATTAACACTGAACCCTATGGGAGTCTCACTGATTAACACATGAACCCTGTGGGAGTCTCACTGATTTACAGTGAACCGTATGGGAGTCTCACTGATTAACACTGAACCCTATGGGAGTCTCACTGATTAACACTGAACCCTATGGGAGTCTCACTGATTAACACTTAACCCTATGGGAGTCTCACTCATTAACACTGAACCCTGTGGGAGTCTCACTGATTAACACTGAACACTGTGGGAGTGTCACTTGATTAACACTGAACCCTGTGGGAGTCTCACTGATTAACACTGAACCCTATGGGAGTCTCACTGATTAACACTGAACCCTATGGGAGTCTCACTGATTAACACTGAACCCTGTGGGAGTCTCACTGATTAACACTGAACCCTGTGGGAGTTTCACTGATTAACACTGAACCATGTGGGAGTCTCACTGATTAACACTGAAGCCTATGGGAGTCTCACTGATTAACACTGAACCCCATGGGAGTCTCACTGATTAACACTTAACCCTATGGGAGTCTCACTGATTAACACTGAACCCTGAGGGAGTCTCACTAATTAACACTTAACCCTAAGGCTGTCTCACTGATTAACACTGAACCCTGTGGGAGTCTCACTGATTAACACTTAACCCTGTGGGAGTCTCACTGATTAACACTGAAACCTGTGGGAGTCTCACTGATTAACACTGAACCCTATGGGAGTCTCACTGATTAACACTGAACCCTGTGGGAGTCTCACTGATTAACACTGAACCTTGTGGGAGTCTTACTGATTAACACTGAACCCTGTGGGAGTCTCACTGATTAACACGGAACCCTGTGGGAGTCTCACTAATTAACACTGAACCCTGTGGGAGTCTCACTGATTACCCATAAACCCTGTGAGAGTCTCACTGATTAACACTGAACCCTGTGGGAGTCTCACTTATTAACACTGAACCCTGTGGGAGTCTCACTGATTAACACTGAACCCTGTGGGACACTCACTGATTAACAATGAACCATGTGGGAGTCTCACTGATTAACACTGAACCCTATGGGAGTCTTAATGACTAACACTGAACCCTGTGGGAGTCTCACTGATTAACACTGAACCCTGTGGGAGTCTCACTGATTAACACATGAACCCTGAGGGAGTCTCACTGATTAACACTGAACCCTGTGGGAGTCTCACTGATTAACACTGAAACTTGTGGGAGTCTCACTGATTAACACTGAACCCTATGGGAGTCTCATTGATTAACACTGAACCCTATGGGAGTCTCACTGATTAACACATGAACCCTGTGGGAGTCTCACTGATTTACAGTGAACCGTATGGGAGTCTCACTGATTAACACTGAACCCTATGGGAGTCTCACTGATTAACACTGAACCCTATGGGAGTCTCACTGATTAACACTTAACCCTATGGGAGTCTCACTCATTAACACTGAACCCTGTGGGAGTCTCACTGATTAACACTGAACACTGTGGGAGTGTCACTTGATTAACACTGAACCCTGTGGGAGTCTCACTGATTAACACTGAACCCTATGGGAGTCTCACTGATTAACACTGAACCCTATGGGAGTCTCACTGATTAACACTGAACCCTGTGGGAGTCTCACTGATTAACACTGAACCCTGTGGGAGTTTCACTGATTAACACTGAACCATGTGGGAGTCTCACTGATTAACACTGAAGCCTATGGGAGTCTCACTGATTAACACTGAACCCCATGGGAGTCTCACTGATTAACACTTAACCCTATGGGAGTCTCACTGATTAACACTGAACCCTGAGGGAGTCTCACTAATTAACACTTAACCCTAAGGCTGTCTCACTGATTAACACTGAACCCTGTGGGAGTCTCACTTATTAACACTTAACCCTATTGGAGTCTCACTGATTAACACTGAAACCTGTGGGAGTCTCACTGATTAACACTGAACCCTATGGGAGTCTCACTGATTAACACTGAACCCTGTGGGAGTCTCACTGATTAACACTGAACCTTGTGGGGGACTCACTGATTAACACTGAACCATATGGGAGTCTCACTGATTAACACTGAACCCTCTGGAAGTCTTACTGATTAACACTGAACCCTGTGAGAGTCTCACTGATGAACACTGAACCCTATGGGAGTCTTACTGATTAACACTGAACCCTGTGGGAGTCTCACTGATTAACACGGAACCCTGTGGGAGTCTCACTGATTAACACTGAACCCTGTGGGAGTCTCACTGATTACCCATAAACCCTGTGAGAGTCTCACTGATTAACACTGAACCCTGTGGGAGTCTCACTTATTAACACTGAACCCTGTGGGAGTCTCACTGATTAACACTGAACCCTGTGGGACACTCACTGATTAACAATGAACCATGTGGGAGTCTCACTGATTAACACTGAACCCTATGGGAGTCTTAATGACTAACACTGAACCCTGTGGGAGTCTCACTGATTAACACTGAACCCTGTGGGAGTCTCACTGATTAACACTTAACCCTATTGGAGTCTCACTGATTAACACTGAAACCTGTGGGAGTCTCACTGATTAACACTGAACCCTATGGGAGTCTCACTGATTAACAGTGAACCCTGTTGGAGTCTCAGTGATTAACACTGAACCCTATGGGAGCCTCACTGATTAACACTGAACCCTATGGGAGTCTCACTGATTAACAATGAACCCTATGGGAGTCTCACTGATTAACACTGAACTCTATGGGATTCTCACTGATTAACACTGAACCCTATGGGAGTCTCACTGATTAACACTGAACCCTGTGGGAGTCTCAGTGATTAACACTGAACCCTGAGGGAGTCTCACTGATTAACACTGAACAGTGTGGGATTCTCACTGATTAACACCGAACACTGTGGGAGTCTCAATGATTAACACTGAATCCTGTGGGAGTCTCACTGATTAACACTGAACGCTAAGGGAGTCTCATTGATTAACACTGAACCCTGTGGGAGTCTCACTGATTAACACTTAACCCTATTGGAGTCTCACTGATTAACACTGAACCCTATGGGAGTCTCACTGATTAACACTGAACCCTGTGGGAGTCTCACTGATTAACACTGAACCCTATGGGAATCTCACTGATTAACAATGAACCCTATGGGAGTCTCACTGATTAACACTGAACCCTGTGGGAGTCTCAGTGATTAACACTGAACCCTGAGGGAGTCTCACTGATTAACACTGAACAGTGTGGGATTCTCACTGATTAACACCGAACACTGTGGGAGTCTCAATGATTAACACTGAATCCTGTGGGAGTCTCACTGATTAACAATGAACCCTATGAGTCTCACTGATTAACACTGAAACCTGTGGGAGTCTCACTGATTAACACTTAACCCTATTGGAGTCTCACTGATTAACACTGAAACCTGTGGGAGTGTCACTGATTAACACTGAACCCTATGGGAGTCTCACTGATTAACACTGAACCTTGTTGGAGTCTCAGTGATTAACACTGAACCCTATGGGAGCCTCACTGATTAACACTGAACCCTATGGGAGTCTCACTGATTAACAATGAACCCTATGGGAGTCTCACTGATTAACACTGAACTCTATGGGATTCTCACTGATTAACACTGAACCCTATGGGAGTCTCACTGATTAACACTGAACCCTGTGGGAGTCTCAGTGATTAACACTGAACCCTGAGGGAGTCTCATTGATTAACACTGAACAGTGTGGGATTCTCACTGATTAACACCGATCACTGTGGGAGTCTCAATGATTAACACTGAATCCTGTGGGAGTCTCACTGATTAACACTGAATGCTAAGGGAGTCTCACTGATTAACACTGGGCCCTGTGGGAGTCTCACTGATTAACACTTAACCCTATTGGAGTCTCACTGATTAACACTGAAACCTGTGGGAGTCTCACTGATTAACACTGAACCCTATGGGAGTCTCACTGATTAACACTGAACCCTGTGGGAGTCTCAGTGATTAACACTGAACCCTGAGGGAGTCTCACTGATTAACACTGAACAGTGTGGGATTCTCACTGATTAACACCGAACACTGTGGGAGTCTCAATGATTAACACTGAATCCTGTGAGAGTCTCACTGATTAACACTTAAACCTGTGGGAGTCTTACTGATTAACACTGAACCCTATGGGAGTCTCATTGATTAACACTGACCCCTATGGGAGTCTCACTGATTAACACATGAACCCTGTGGGAGTCTCACTGATTTACACTGAACCCTATGGGAGTCTCACTGATTAACACTGAACCCTATGGGAGTCTCACTGATTAACATTGAACCCTGTGGGAGTCTCACTGATTAACACTGAACCCTGTGGGAGTCTCACTGATTAACACTGAACCCTATGGGAGTCTCACTGATTAACACTTAACCCTATGGGAGTCTCACTCATTACCACTGAACCCTGTGGGATTCTCACTGATTAACACTGAACACTGTGGGAGTGTCACTTGATTAACACTGAACCCTGTGGGAGTCTCACTGATTAACACTGAACCCTATGGGAGTCTCACTGATTAACACTGAACCCTGTGGGAGTCTCAGTGATTAACACTGAACCCTGAGGGAGTCTCACTGATTAACACTGAACAGTGTGGGATTCTCACTGATTAACACCGAACACTGTGGGAATCTCAATGATTAACACTGAATCCTGTGGGAGTCTCACTGATTAACAATGAACCCTATGGGAGTCTCACTGATTAACACATGAACCCTGAGGGAGTCTCACTGATTAACACTGAACCCTGTGAGAGTCTCACTGATTAACACTGAAACCTGTGGGAGTCTTACTGATTAACACTGAACCCTATGGGAGTCTCATTGATTAACACTGACCCCTATGGGAGTCTCACTGATTAACACATGAACCCTGTGGGAGTCTCACTAATTTACACTGAACCCTATGGGAGTCTCACTGATTAACACTGAACCCTATGGGAGTCTCACTGATTAACACTGAACCCTGTGGGAGTCTCACTGATTAACACTGAACCCTGTGGGAGTCTCACTGATTAACACTGAACCCTATGGGAGTCTCACTGATTAACACTTAACCCTATGGGAGTCTCACTCATTAACACTGAACCCTGTGGGAGTCTCACTGATTAACACTGAACACTGTGGGAGTGTCACTTGATTAACACTGAACCCTGTGGGAGTCTCACTGATTAACACTGAACCCTGTTGGAGTCTCACTGATTAACACTGAAACCCTAAGGGAGTCTCACTGATTAACACTGAACCATAAGGGAGTCTCACTGATTAACACTGAACCCTGTGGGAGTCTCACTGATTAACACTGAACCCTGTGGGAGTCTCACTGATTAACACTGAAGCCTATGGGAGTCTCACTGATTAACACTGAACCCCATGGGAGTCTCACTGATTAACACTTAACCCTATGGGAGTCTCACTGATTAACACTGAACCCTGAGGGAGTCTCACTGATTAACACTGAACCCTAAGGGAGTCTCACTGATTAACACTGAACCCTGTTGGAGTCTCAGTGATTAACACTGAACCATATGGGAGTCTCACTGATTAACACTGCACCCTGTGGGAGTCTCACTGATTAACACTGAACCCTATGGGAGTCTCACTGATTAACAGTGAACCCTGTGGGAGTCTCACTGATTAACACTGAACCCTGTGGGAGTCTCACTGATTAACACTGAACCCTGTGGGATTCTCACTGATTAACACTGAAGCCTATGGGAGTCTCACTGATTAACACTGAACCCCATGGGAGTCTCACTGATTAACACTTAACCCTATGGGAGTCTCACTGATTACCACTGAACCCTGAGGGAGTCTCACTGATTAACACTGAACCCTAAGGGAGTCTCACTGATTAACACTGAACCCTGTGGGAGTCTCAGTGATTAACACTGAACCCTGAGGGAGTCTCACTGATTAACACTGAACAGTGTGGGATTATCACTGATTAACACCGAACACTGTGGGAGTCTCAATGATTAACACTGAATCCTGTGGGAGTCTCACTGATTAACACTGAACGCTAAGGGAGTCTCACTGATTAACACTGAACCCTGTGGGAGTCTCACTGATTAACACTTAACCCTATTGGAGTCTCACTGATTAACACTGAAACCTGTGGGAGTCTCACTGATTAACACTGAACCCTATGGGAGTCTCACTGATTAACACTGAACCCTGTGGGAGTCTCACTGATTAACACTGAACCCTATGGGAGTCTCACTGATTAACAATGGATGCTATGGGAGTCTCACTGATTAACACTGAACCCTGTGGGAGTCTCAGTGATTAACACTGAACCCTGAGGGAGTCTCATTGATTAACACTGAACAGTGTGGGATTCTCACTGATTAACACCGAACACTGTGGGAGTCTCAATGATTAACACTGAATCCTGTGGGAGTCTCACTGATTAACAATGAACCCTATGGGAGTCTCACTGATTAACACATGAACCCTGAGGGAGTCTCACTGATTAACACTGCACCCTGTGAGAGTCTCACTGATTAACACTGAAACCTGTGGGAGTCTCACTGATTAACACTTAACCCTATTGGAGTCTCACTGATTAACACTGAAACCTGTGGGAGTCTCACTGATTAACACTGAACCCTATGGGAGTCTCACTGATTAACACTGAACCTTGTTGGAGTCTCAGTGATTAACACTGAACCCTATGGGAGCCTCACTGATTAACACTGAACCCTATGGGAGTCTCACTGATTAACAATGAACCCTATGGGAGTCTCACTGATTAACACTGAACTCTATGGGATTCTCACTGATTAACACTGAACCCTATGGGAGTCTCACTGATTAACACTGAACCCTGTGGGAGTCTCAGTGATTAACACTGAACCCTGAGGGAGTCTCACTGATTAACACTGAACAGTGTGGGATTCTCACTGATTAACACCGAACACTGTGGGAGTCTCAATGATTAACACTGAATCCTGTGGGAGTCTCACTGATTAACACTGAATGCTAAGGGAGTCTCACTGATTAACACTGGACCCTGTGGGAGTCTCACTGATTAACACTTAACCCTATTGGAGTCTCACTGATTAACACTGAAACCTGTGGGAGTCTCACTGATTAACACTGAACCCTATGGGAGTCTCACTGATTAACACTGCACCCTGTGGGAGTCTCACTGATTAACACTGAACCCTATGGGAGTCTCACTGATTAACAGTGAACCCTGTGGGAGTCTCACTGATTAACACTGAACCCTGTGGGAGTCTCACTGATTAACACTTAACCCTATTGGAGTCTCACTGATTAACACTGAAACCCTAAGGGAGTCTCACTGATTAACACTGAGCCCTATGGGAGTCTCACTGATTAACACTTAACCCTATTGGAGTCTCACTGCTTAACACTGAAACCTGTGGGAGTCTCACTGATTAACACTGAACCCTATGGGAGACTCACTGATTAAAACTGAACCCTGTGGGAGTCTCAGTGATTAACACTGAACCCTGAGGGAGTCTCACTGATTAACACTGAACAGTGTGGGATTCTCACTGATTAACACCGAACACTGTGGGAGTCTCAATGATTAACACTGAACCCTGTGAGAGTCTCACTGATTAACACTGAAACCTGTGGGAGTCTTACTGATTAACACTGAACCCTATGGGAGTCTCATTGATTAACACTGACCCCTATGGGAGTCTCACTGATTAACACATGAACCCTGTGGGAGTCTCACTGATTTACACTGAACCCTATGGGAGTCTCACTGATTAACACTGAACCCTATGGGAGTCTCACTGATTAACACTGAACCCTGTGGGAGTCTCACTGATTAACACTGAACCCTGTGGGAGTCTCACTGATTAACACTGAACCCTATGGGAGTCTCACTGATTAACACTTAACCCTATGGGAGTCTCACTCATTACCACTGAACCCTGTGGGATTCTCACTGATTAACACTGAACACTGTGGGAGTGTCACTTGATTAACACTGAACCCTGTGGGAGTCTCACTGATTAACACTGAACCCTATGGGAGTCTCACTGATTAACACTGAACCCTGTGGGAGTCTCAGTGATTAACACTGAACCCTGAGGGAGTCTCACTGATTAACACTGAACAGTGTGTGATTCTCACTGATTAACACCGAACACTGTGGGAATCTCAATGATTAACACTGAATCCTGTGGGAGTCTCACTGATTAACAATGAACCCTATGGGAGTCTCAGTGATTAACACATGAACCCTGAGGGAGTCTCACTGATTAACACTGAACCCTGTGAGAGTCTCACTGATTAACACTGAAACCTGTGGGAGTCTTACTGATTAACACTGAACCCTATGGGAGTCTCATTGATTAACACTGACCCCTATGGGAGTCTCACTGATTAACACATGAACCCTGTGGGAGTCTCACTGATTTACACTGAACCCTATGGGAGTCTCACTGATTAACACTGAATCCTATGGGAGTCTCACTGATTAACACTGAACCCTGTGGGAGTCTCACTGATTAACACTGAACCCTGTGGGAGTCTCACTGATTAACACTGAACCCTATGGGAGTCTCACTGATTAACACTTAACCCTATGGGAGTCTCACTCATTAACACTGAACCCTGTGGGAGTCTCACTGATTAACACTGAACACTGTGGGAGTGTCACTTGATTAACACTGACCCCTATGGGAGTCTCACTGATTAACACATGAACCCTGTGGGAGTCTCACTGATTTACACTGAACCCTATGGGAGTCTCACTGATTAACACTGAATCCTATGGGAGTCTCACTGATTAACACTGAACCCTGTGGGAGTCTCACTGATTAACACTGAACCCTGTGGGAGTCTCACTGATTAACACTGAACCCTATGGGAGTCTCACTGATTAACACTTAACCCTATGGGAGTCTCACTGATTAACACTGAACCCTGTTGGAGTCTCACTGATTAACACTGAAACCCTAAGGGAGTCTCACTGATTAACACTGAACCATAAGGGAGTCTCACTGATTAACACTGAACCCTGTGGGAGTCTCACTGATTAACACTTAACCCTATTGGAGTCTCACTGATTAACACTGAAACCCTAAGGGAGTCTCACTGATTAACACTGAACCCTGTTGGAGTCTCAGTGATTAACACTGAACCCTATGGGAGTCTCACTGATTAACACTGAACCCTGTGGGAGTCTCACTGATTAACACTGAACCCTGTGGGAGTCTCACTGATTAACACTGAACCCTGTGGGAGTCTAACTGATTAACACTGAAGCCTATGGGAGTCTCACTGATTAACACTGAACCCCATGGGAGTCTCACTGATTAACACTTAACCCTATGGGAGTCTCACTGATTAACACTGAACCCTGAGGGAGTCTCACTGATTAACACTGAACCCTAAGGGAGTCTCACTGATTAACACTGAACCCTGTTGGAGTCTCAGTGATTAACACTGAACCATATGGGAGTCTCACTGATTAACACTGCACCCTGTGGGAGTCTCACTGATTAACACTGAACCCTATGGGAGTCTCACTGATTAACAGTGAACCCTGTGGGAGTCTCACTGATTAACACTGAACCCTGTGGGAGTCTCACTGATTAACACTGAACCCTGCGGGATTCTCACTGATTAACACTGAAGCCTATGGGAGTCTCACTGATTAACACTGCACCCCATGGGAGTCTCACTGATTAACACTTAACCCTATGGGAGTCTCACTGATTACCACTGAACCCTGAGGGAGTCTCACTGATTAACACTGAACCCTAAGGGAGTCTCACTGATTAACACTGAACCCTGTGGGAGTCTCAGTGATTAACACTGAACCCTGAGGGAGTCTCACTGATTAACACTGAACAGTGTGGGATTCTCACTGATTAACACCGAACACTGTGGGAGTCTCAATGATTAACACTGAATCCTGTGGGAGTCTCACTGATTAACACTGAACGCTAAGGGAGTCTCACTGATTAACACTGAACCCTGTGGGAGTCTCACTGATTAACACTTAACCCTATTGGAGTCTCACTGATTAACACTTAACCCTATGGGAGTCTCACTCATTAACACTGAACCCTGTGGGAGTCTCACTGATTAACACTGAACACTGTGGGAGTGTCACTTGATTAACACTGAACCCTGTGGGAGTCTCACTGATTAACACTGAACCCTGTTGGAGTCTCACTGATTAACACTGAAACCCTAAGGGAGTCTCACTGATTAACACTGAACCATAAGGGAGTCTCATTGATTAACACTGAACCCTGTGGGAGTCTCACTGATTAACACTTAACCCTATTGGAGTCTCACTGATTAACACTGAAACCCTAAGGGAGTCTCACTGATTAACACTGAACCCTGTTGGAGTCTCAGTGATTAACACTGAACCCTATGGGAGTCTCACTGATTAACACTGAACCCTGTGGGAGTCTCACTGATTAACACTGCACCCTGTGGGAGTCTCACTGATTAACACTGAACCCTGTGGGAGTCTAACTGATTAACACTGAAGCCTATGGGAGTCTCACTGATTAACACTGAACCCCATGGGAGTCTCACTGATTAACACTTAACCCTATGGGAGTCTCACTGATTAACACTGAACCCTGAGGGAGTCTCACTGATTAACACTGAACCCTAAGGGAGTCTCACTGATTAACACTGAACCCTGTTGGAGTTTCAGTGATTAACACTGAACCATATGGGAGTCTCACTGATTAACACTGCACCCTGTGGGAGTCTCACTGATTAACACTGAACCCTATGGGAGTCTCACTGATTAACAGTGAACCCTGTGGGAGTCTCACTGATTAACACTGAACCCTGTGGGAGTCTCACTGATTAACACTGAACCCTGTGGGATTCTCACTGATTAACACTGAAGCCTATGGGAGTCTCACTGATTAACACTGCACCCCATGGGAGTCTCACTGATTAACACTTAACCCTATAGGAGTCTCACTGATTACCACTGAACCCTGAGGGAGTCTCACTGATTAACACTGAACCCTAAGGGAGTCTCACTGATTAACACTGAACCCTGTGGGAGTCTCAGTGATTAACACTGAACCCTGAGGGAGTCTCACTGATTAACACTGAACAGTGTGGGATTCTCACTGATTAACACCGAACACTGTGGGAGTCTCAATGATTAACACTGAATCCTGTGGGAGTCTCACTGATTAACACTGAACGCTAAGGGAGTCTCACTGATTAACACCGAACCCTGTGGGAGTCTCACTGATTAACACTTAACCCTATTGGAGTCTCACTGATTAACACTGAAACCTGTGGGAGTCTCACTGATTAACACTGAACCCTATGGGAGTCTCACTGATTAACACTGAACCCTGTGGGAGTCTCACTGATTAACAGTGAACCCTGTGGGAGTCTCACTGATTAACACTGAACCCTGTGGGAGTCTCACTGATTAACACTGAACCCTGCGGGATTCTCACTGATTAACACTGAAGCCTATGGGAGTCTCACTGATTAACACTGCACCCCATGGGAGTCTCACTGATTAACACTTAACCCTATGGGAGTCTCACTGATTACCACTGAACCCTGAGGGAGTCTCACTGATTAACACTGAACCCTAAGGGAGTCTCACTGATTAACACTGAACCCTGTGGGAGTCTCAGTGATTAACACTGAACCCTGAGGGAGTCTCACTGATTAACACTGAACAGTGTGGGATTCTCACTGATTAACACCGAACACTGTGGGAGTCTCAATGATTAACACTGAATCCTGTGGGAGTCTCACTGATTAACACTGAATGCTAAGGGAGTCTCACTGATTAACACTGAACCCTGTGGGAGTCTCACTGATTAACACTTAACCCTATTGGAGTCTCACTGATTAACACTTAACCCTATGGGAGTCTCACTCATTAACACTGAACCCTGTGGGAGTCTCACTGATTAAGACTGAACACTGTGGGAGTGTCACTTGATTAACACTGAACCCTGTGGGAGTCTCACTGATTAACACTGAACCCTGTTGGAGTCTCACTGATTAACACTGAAACCCTAAGGGAGTCTCACTGATTAACACTGAACCATAAGGGAGTCTCATTGATTAACACTGAACCCTGTGGGAGTCTCACTGATTAACACTTAACCCTATTGGAGTCTCACTGATTAACACTGAAACCCTAAGGGAGTCTCACTGATTAACACTGAACCCTGTTGGAGTCTCAGTGATTAACACTGAACCCTATGGGAGTCTCACTGATTAACACTGAACCCTGTGGGAGTCTCACTGATTAACACTGAACCCTGTGGGAGTCTCACTGATTAACACTGAACCCTGTGGGAGTCTAACTGATTAACACTGAAGCCTATGGGAGTCTCACTGATTAACACTGAACCCCATGGGAGTCTCACTGATTAACACTTAACCCTATGGGAGTCTCACTGATTAACACTGAACCCTGAGGGAGTCTCACTGATTAACACTGAACCCTAAGGGAGTCTCACTGATTAACACTGAACCCTGTTGGAGTTTCAGTGATTAACACTGAACCATATGGGAGTCTCACTGATTAACACTGCACCCTGTGGGAGTCTCACTGATTAACACTGAACCCTATGGGAGTCTCACTGATTAACAGTGAACCCTGTGGGAGTCTCACTGATTAACACTGAACCCTGTGGGAGTCTCACTGATTAACACTGAACCCTGTGGGATTCTCACTGATTAACACTGAAGCCTATGGGAGTCTCACTGATTAACACTGCACCCCATGGGAGTCTCACTGATTAACACTTAACCCTATGGGAGTCTCACTGATTACCACTGAACCCTGAGGGAGTCTCACTGATTAACACTGAACCCTAAGGGAGTCTCACTGATTAACACTGAACCCTGTGGGAGTCTCAGTGATTAACACTGAACCCTGAGGGAGTCTCACTGATTAACACTGAACAGTGTGGGATTCTCACTGATTAACACCGAACACTGTGGGAGTCTCAATGATTAACACTGAATCCTGTGGGAGTCTCACTGATTAACACTGAACGCTAAGGGAGTCTCACTGATTAACACTGAACCCTGTGGGAGTCTCACTGATTAACACTTAACCCTATTGGAGTCTCACTGATTAACACTGAAACCTGTGGGAGTCTCACTGATTAACACTGAACCCTATGGGAGTCTCACTGATTAACACTGAACCCTGTGGGAGTCTCACTGATTAACACTGAACCCTATGGGAGTCTCACTGATTAACAATGAACGCTATGGGAGTCTCACTGATTAACACTGAACCCTGTGGGAGTCTCAGTGATTAACACTGAACCCTGAGGGAGTCTCATTGATTAAAACTGAACAGTGTGGGATTCTCACTGATTAACACCGAACACTGTGGGAGTCTCAATGATTAACACTGAATCCTGTGGGAGTCTCACTGATTAACAATGAACCCTATGGGAGTCTCACTGATTAACACATGAAGCCTGAGGGAGTCTCACTGATTAACACTGCACCCTGTGAGAGTCTCACTGATTAACACTGAAACCTGTGGGAGTCTCACTGATTAACACTTAACCCTATTGGAGTCTCACTGATTAACACTGAAAACTGTGGGAGTCTCACTGATTAACACTGAACCCTATGGGAGTCTCACTGATTAACACTGAACCTTGTTGGAGTCTCAGTGATTAACACTGAACCCTATTGGAGCCTCACTGATTAACACTGAACCCTATGGGAGTCTCACTGATTAACAATGAACCCTATGGGAGTCTCACTGATTAACACTGAACTCTATGGGATTCTCACTGATTAACACTGAACCCTATGGGAGTCTCACTGATTAACACTGAACCCTGTGGGAGTCTCAGTGATTAACACTGAACCCTGAGGGAGTCTCACTGATTAACACTGAACAGTGTGGGATTCTCACTGATTAACACCGAACACTGTGGGAGTCTCAATGATTAACACTGAATCCTGTGGGAGTCTCACTGATTAACACTGAATGCTAAGGGAGTCTCACTGATTAACACTGGACCCTGTGGGAGTCTCACTGATTAACACTTAACCCTATTGGAGTCTCACTGATTACCACTGAAACCTGTGGGATTCTCACTGATTAACACTGAACCCTATGGGAGTCTCACTGATTAACACTGCACCCTGTGGGAGTCTCACTGATTAACACTGAACCCTATGGGAGTCTCACTGATTAACAGTGAACCCTGTGGGAGTCTCACTGATTAACACTGAACCCTGTGGGAGTCTCACTGATTAACACTTAACCCTATTGGAGTCTCACTGATTAACACTGAAACCCTAAGGGAGTCTCACTGATTAACACTGAGCCCTATGGGAGTCTCACTGATTAACACTTAACCCTATTGGAGTCTCACTGCTTAACACTGAAACCTGTGGGAGTCTCACTGATTAACACTGAACCCTATGGGAGACTCACTGATTTACACTGAACCCTGTGGGAGTCTCACTGATTAACACTGCACTCTATGGGATTCTCACTGATTAACACTGAACCCTATGGGAGTCTCACTGATTAACACTGAACCCTGTGGGAGTCTCAGTGATTAACACTGAACCCTGAGGGAGTCTCACTGATTAACACTGAACAGTGTGGGAGTCTCACTGATTAACACCGAACACTGTGGGAGTCTCAATGATTAACACTGAATCCTGTGGGAGTCTCACTGATTAACAATGAACCCTATGGGAGTCTCACTGATTAACACATGAACCCTGAGGGAGTCTCACTGATTAACACTGAACCCTGTGGGAGTCTCACTGATTAAAACTGAAACCTGTGGGAGTCTCACTGATTAACACTGAACCCTATGGGAGTCTCATTGATTAACACTGAACCCTATGGGAGTCTCACTGATTAACACATGAACCCTGTGGGAGTCTCACTGATTTACACTGAACCCTATGGGAGTCTCACTGATTAACACTGAACCCTATGGGAGTCTCACTGATCAACACTGAACCCTATGGGAGTCTCACTGATTAACACTTAACCCTATGGGAGTCTCACTGATTACCACTGAACCCTGAGGGAGTCTCACTGATGAACACTGAACCCTAAGGGAGTCTCACTGATTAACACTGAACCCTGTGGGAGTCTCAGTGATTAACACTGAACCCTGAGGGAGTCTCACTGATTAACACTGAACAGTGTGGGATTCTCACTGATTAACACCGAACACTGTGGGAGTCTCAATGATTAACACTGAATCCTGTGGGAGTCTCACTGATTAACACTGAACGCTAAGGGAGTCTCACTGATTAACACTGAACCCTGTGGGAGTCTCACTGATTAACACTTAACCCTATTGGAGTCTCACTGATTAACACTGAAACCTGTGGGAGTCTCACTGATTAACACTGAACCCTATGGGAGTCTCACTGATTAACACTGAACCCTGTGGGAGTCTCACTGATTAACACTGAACCCTATGGGAGTCTCACTGATTAACAATGAACGCTATGGGAGTCTCACTGATTAACACTGAACCCTGTGGGAGTCTCAGTGATTAACACTGAACCCTGAGGGAGTCTCATTGATTAAAACTGAACAGTGTGGGATTCTCACTGATTAACACCGAACACTGTGGGAGTCTCAATGATTAACACTGAATCCTGTGGGAGTCTCACTGATTAACAATGAACCCTATGGGAGTCTCACTGATTAACACATGAACCCTGAGGGAGTCTCACTGATTAACACTGCACCCTGTGAGAGTCTCACTGATTAACACTGAAACCTGTGGGAGTCTCACTGATTAACACTTAACCCTATTGGAGTCTCACTGATTAACACTGAAAACTGTGGGAGTCTCACTGATTAACACTGAACCCTATGGGAGTCTCACTGATTAACACTGAACCTTGTTGGAGTCTCAGTGATTAACACTGAACCCTATGGGAGCCTCACTGATTAACACTGAACCCTATGGGAGTCTCACTGATTAACAATGAACCCTATGCGAGTCTCACTGATTAACACTGAACTCTATGGGATTCTCACTGATTAACACTGAACCCTATGGGAGTCTCACTGATTAACACTGAACCCTGTGGGAGTCTCAGTGATTAACACTGAACCCTGAGGGAGTCTCACTGATTAACACTGAACAGAGTGGGATTCTCACTGATTAACACCGAACACTGTGGGAGTCTCAATGATTAACACTGAATCCTGTGGGAGTCTCACTGATTAACACTGAATGCTAAGGGAGTCTCACTGATTAACACTGGACCCTGTGGGAGTCTCACTGATTAACACTTAACCCTATTGGAGTCTCACTGATTACCACTGAAACCTGTGGGAGTCTCACTGATTAACACTGAACCCTATGGGAGTCTCACTGATTAACACTGCACCCTGTGGGAGTCTCACTGATTAACACTGAACCCTATGGGAGTCTCACTGATTAACAGTGAACCCTGTGGGAGTCTCACTGATTAACACTGAACCCTGTGGGAGTCTCACTGATTAACACTTAACCCTATTGGAGTCTCACTGATTAACACTGAAACCCTAAGGGAGTCTCACTGATTAACACTGAGCCCTATGGGAGTCTCACTGATTAACACTTAACCCTATTGGAGTCTCACTGCTTAACACTGAAACCTGTGGGAGTCTCACTGATTAACACTGAACCCTATGGGAGACTCACTGATTAACACTGAACCCTGTGGGAGTCTCACTGATTAACACTGCACTCTATGGGATTCTCACTGATTAACACTGAACCCTATGGGAGTCTCACTGATTAACACTGAACCCTGTGGGAGTCTCAGTGATTAACACTGAACCCTGAGGGAGTCTCACTGATTAACACTGAACAGTGTGGGAGTCTCACTGATTAACACCGAACACTGTGGGAGTCTCAATGATTAACACTGAATCCTGTGGGAGTCTCACTGATTAACAATGAACCCTATGGGAGTCTCACTGATTAACACATGAACCCTGAGGGAGTCTCACTGATTAACACTGAACCCTGTGGGAGTCTCACTGATTAAAACTGAAACCTGTGGGAGTCTCACTGATTAACACTGAACCCTATGGGAGTCTCATTGATTAACACTGAACCCTATGGGAGTCTCACTGACTAACACATGAACCCTGTGGGAGTCTCACTGATTTACACTGAACCCTATGGGAGTCTCACTGATTAACACTGAACCCTATGGGAGTCTCACTGATCAACACTGAACCCTATGGGAGTCTCACTGATTAACACTTAACCCTATGGGAGTCTCACTCATTAACACTGAACCCTGTGGGAGTCTCACTGATTAACACTGAACACTGTGGGAGTGTCACTTGATTAACACTGAACCCTGTGGGAGTCTCACTGATTAACACTGAACCCTGTTGGAGTCTCAGTGATTAACACTGAACCCTATGGGAGTCTCACTGATTAACACTGCACCCTGTGGGAGTCTCACTGATTAACACTGAACCCTATAGGAGTCTCACTGATTAACAGTGAACCCTGTGGGAGTCTCACTGATTAACACTGAACCCTGTGGGAGTCTCACTGATTAACACTGAACCCTGTGGGAGTCTCACTGATTAACACTGAAGCCTATGGGAGTATCACTGATTAACACTGAACCCCATGGGAGTCTCACTGATTAACACTTAACCCTATGGGAGTCTCACTGATTAACACTGAACCCTGAGGGAGTCTCACTGATTAACACTGAACCCTAAGGGAGTCTCACTGATTAACACTGAACCCTGTGGGAGTCTCACTGATTAACACTTAACCCTATTGGAGTCTCACTGATTAACACTGAAACCCTAAGGGAGTCTCACTGATTAACACTGAACCCTATGGGAGTCTCACTGATTAACACTGAACCCTGTGGTAGTCTCACTGATTAACACTGAACTCTATGGGATTCTCACTGATTAACACTGAACCCTATGGGAGTCTCACTGATTAACACTGAACCCTGAGGGAGTCTCACTGATTAACACTGAACAGTGTGGGAGTCTCACTGATTAACACCGAACACTGTGGGAGTCTCAATGATTAACACTGAATCCTGTGGGAGTCTCACTGATTAACACTGAACCCTATGGGAGTCTCACTGATTAACACTGAACCCTGTGGGAGTCTCACTGATTAACACTGAAGCCTATGGGAGTCTCACTGATTAACACTGAACCCCATGGGAGTCTCACTGATTAACACTTAACCCTATGGGAGTCTCACTGATTAACACTGAACCCTGAGGGAGTCTCACTGATTAACACTGAACCCCATGGGAGTCTCACTGATTAACACTTAACCCTATGGGAGTCTCACTGATTAACACTGAACCCTGAGGGAGTCTCACTGATTAACACTGAACCCTGTGGGAGTCTCACTGATTAACACTTAACCCTATTGGAGTCTCACTGATTAACACTGAAACCCTAAGGGAGTCTCACTGATTAACACTGAACCCTATGGGAGTCTCACTGATTAACACTGAACCCTGTGGGAGTCTCACTGATTAACACTGAACTCTATGGGATTCTCACTGATTAACACTGAACCCTATGGGAGTCTCAGTGATTAACACTGAACCCTGTGGGAGTCTCAGTGATTAACACTGAACCCTGAGGGAGTCTCACTGATTAACACTGAACAGTGTGGGAGTCTCGCTGATTAACACCGAACACTGTGGGAGTCTCAATGATTAACACTGAATCCTGTGGGAGTCTCACTGATTAACAATGAACCCTATGGGAATCTCACTGATTAACACATGAACCCTGAGGGAGTCTCACTGATTAACACTGAACCCTGTGGGAGTCTCACTGATTAACACTGAAACCTGTGGGAGTCTCACTGATTAACACTGAACCCTATGGGAGTCTCACTGATTAACACTGAAACCTGTGGGAGTCTCACTGATTAACACTGAACCCTATAGGAGTCTCATTGATTAACACTGAACCCTATGGGAGTCTCACTGATTAACACATGAACCCAGAGGTAGTCTCACTGATTAACACTGAACCCTGTGGGAGTCTCACTGATTAACACTGAAACCTGTGGGAGTCTCACTGATTAACACTGAAGCCTATGGGAGTATCACTGATTAACACTGAACCCCATGGGAGTCTCACTGATTAACACTTAACCCTATGGGAGTCTCACTGATTAACACTGAACCCTGAGGGAGTCTCACTGATTAACACTGAACCCTAAGGGAGTCTCACTGATTAACACTGAACCCTGTGGGAGTCTCACTGATTAACACTTAACCCTATTGGAGTCTCACTGATTAACACTGAAACCCTAAGGGAGTCTCACTGATTAACACTGAACCCTATGGGAGTCTCACTGATTAACACTGAACCCTGTGGGAGTCTCACTGATTAACACTGAACTCTATGGGATTCTCACTGATTAACACTGAACCCTATGGGAGTCTCACTGATTAACACTGAACCCTGTGGGAGTCTCAGTGATTAACACTGAACCCTGAGGGAGTCTCACTGATTAACACTGAACAGTGTGGGAGTCTCACTGATTAACACCGAACACTGTGGGAGTCTCAATGATTAACACTGAATCCTGTGGGAGTCCCAATGATTAACACTGAACCCTATGGGAGTCTCACTGATTAACACTGAACCCTGTGGGAGTCTCACTGATTAACACTGAAGCCTATGGGAGTCTCACTGATTAACACTGAACCCCATGGGAGTCTCACTGATTAACACTTAACCCTATGGGAGTCTCACTGATTAACACTGAACCCTGAGGGAGTCTCACTGATTAACACTGAACCCTGTGGGAGTCTCACTGATTAACACTTAACCCTATTGGAGTCTCACTGATTAACACTGAAACCCTAAGGGAGTCTCACTGATTAACAATGAACCCTATGGGAGTCTCACTGATTAACACTGAACCCTGTGGGAGTCTCACTGATTAACACTGAACTCTATGGGATTCTCACTGATTAACACTGAACCCTATGGGAGTCTCAGTGATTAACACTGAAGCCTGTGGGAGTCTCAGTGATTAACACTGAACCCTGAAGGAGTCTCACTGATTAACACTGAACAGTGTGGGAGTCTCACTGATTAACACCGAACACTGTGGGAGTCTCAATGATTAACACTGAATCCTGTGGGAGTCTCACTGATTAACAATGAACCCTATGGGAGTCTCACTGATTAACACATGAACCCTGAGGGAGTCTCACTGATTAACACTGAACCCTGTGGGAGTCTCACTGATTAACACTGAAACCTGTGGGAGTCTCACTGATTAACACTGAACTCTATGGGATTCTCACTGATTAACACTGAACCCTATGGGAGTCTCACTGATTAACACTGAACCCTGTGGGAGTCTCAGTGATTAACACTGAACCCTGAGGAAGTCTCACTGATTAACACTGAACAGTGTGGGAGTCTCACTGATTAACACCGAACACTGTGGGAGTCTCAATGATTAACACTGAATCCTGTGGGAGTCTCACTGATTAACAATGAACCCTATGGGAGTCTCACTGATTAACACATGAACCCTGAGGGAGTCTCACTGATTAACACTGAACCCTGTGGGAGTCTCACTGATTAAAACTGAAACCTGTGGGAGTCTCACTGATTAACACTGAACCCTATGGGAGTCTCATTGATTAACACTGAACCCTATGGGAGTCTCACTGATTAACACATGAACCCTGTGGGAGTCTCACTGATTTACACTGAACCCTATGGGAGTCTCACTGATTAACACTGAACCCTATGGGAGTCTCACTGATCAACACTGAACCCTATGGGAGTCTCACTGATTAACACTTAACCCTATGGGAGTCTCACTCATTAACACTGAACCCTGTGGGAGTCTCACTGATTAACACTGAACACTGTGGGAGTGTCACTTGATTAACACTGAACCCTGTGGGAGTCTCACTGATTAACACTGAACCCTGTTGGAGTCTCAGTGATTAACACTGAACCCTATGGGAGTCTCACTGATTAACACTGCACCCTGTGGGAGTCTCACTGATTAACACTGAACCCTATGGGAGTCTCACTGATTAACAGTGAACCCTGTGGGAGTCTCACTGATTAACACTGAACCCTGTGGGAGTCTCACTGATTAACACTGAACCCTGTGGGAGTCTCACTGATTAACACTGAAGCCTATGGGAGTATCACTGATTAACACTGAACCCCATGGGAGTCTCACTGATTAACACTTAACCCTATGGGAGTCTCACTGATTAACACTGAACCCTGAGGGAGTCTCACTGATTAACACTGAACCCTAAGGGAGTCTCACTGATTAACACTGAACCCTGTGGGAGTCTCACTGATTAACACTTAACCCTATTGGAGTCTCACTGATTAACACTGAAACCCTAAGGGAGTCTCACTGATTAACACTGAACCCTATGGGAGTCTCACTGATTAACACTGAACCCTGTGGTAGTCTCACTGATTAACACTGAACTCTATGGGATTCTCACTGATTAACACTGAACCCTATGGGAGTCTCACTGATTAACACTGAACCCTGAGGGAGTCTCACTGATTAACACTGAACAGTGTGGGAGTCTCACTGATTAACACCGAACACTGTGGGAGTCTCAATGATTAACACTGAATCCTGTGGGAGTCTCACTGATTAACACTGAACCCTATGGGAGTCTCACTGATTAACACTGAACCCTGTGGGAGTCTCACTGATTAACACTGAAGCCTATGGGAGTCTCACTGATTAACACTGAACCCCATGGGAGTCTCACTGATTAACACTTAACCCTATGGGAGTCTCACTGATTAACACTGAACCCTGAGGGAGTCTCACTGATTAACACTGAACCCCATGGGAGTCTCACTGATTAACACTTAACCCTATGGGAGTCTCACTGATTAACACTGAACCCTGAGGGAGTCTCACTGATTAACACTGAACCCTGTGGGAGTCTCACTGATTAACACTTAACCCTATTGGAGTCTCACTGATTAACACTGAAACCCTAAGGGAGTCTCACTGATTAACACTGAACCCTATGGGAGTCTCACTGATTAACACTGAACCCTGTGGGAGTCTCACTGATTAACACTGAACTCTATGGGATTCTCACTGATTAACACTGAACCCTATGGGAGTCTCAGTGATTAACACTGAACCCTGTGGGAGTCTCAGTGATTAACACTGAACCCTGAGGGAGTCTCACTGATTAACACTGAACAGTGTGGGAGTCTCGCTGATTAACACCGAACACTGTGGGAGTCTCAATGATTAACACTGAATCCTGTGGGAGTCTCACTGATTAACAATGAACCCTATGGGAATCTCACTGATTAACACATGAACCCTGAGGGAGTCTCACTGATTAACACTGAACCCTGTGGGAGTCTCACTGATTAACACTGAAACCTGTGGGAGTCTCACTGATTAACACTGAACCCTATGGGAGTCTCACTGATTAACACTGAAACCTGTGGGAGTCTCACTGATTAACACTGAACCCTATGGGAGTCTCATTGATTAACACTGAACCCTATGGGAGTCTCACTGATTAACACATGAACCCTGAGGTAGTCTCACTGATTAACACTGAACCCTGTGGGAGTCTCACTGATTAACACTGAAACCTGTGGGAGTCTCACTGATTAACACTGAAGCCTATGGGAGTATCACTGATTAACACTGAACCCCATGGGAGTCTCACTGATTAACACTTAACCCTATGGGAGTCTCACTGATTAACACTGAACCCTGAGGGAGTCTCACTGATTAACACTGAACCCTAAGGGAGTCTCACTGATTAACACTGAACCCTGTGGGAGTCTCACTGATTAACACTTAACCCTATTGGAGTCTCACTGATTAACACTGAAACCCTAAGGGAGTCTCACTGATTAACACTGAACCCTATGGGAGTCTCACTGATTAACACTGAACCCTGTGGGAGTCTCACTGATTAACACTGAACTCTATGGGATTCTCACTGATTAACACTGAACCCTATGGGAGTCTCACTGATTAACACTGAACCCTGTGGGAGTCTCAGTGATTAACACTGAACCCTGAGGGAGTCTCACTGATTAACACTGAACAGTGTGGGAGTCTCACTGATTAACACCGAACACTGTGGGAGTCTCAATGATTAACACTGAATCCTGTGGGAGTCCCAATGATTAACACTGAACCCTATGGGAGTCTCACTGATTAACACTGAACCCTGTGGGAGTCTCACTGATTAACACTGAAGCCTATGGGAGTCTCACTGATTAACACTGAACCCCATGGGAGTCTCACTGATTAACACTTAACCCTATGGGAGTCTCACTGATCAACACTGAACCCTGAGGGAGTCTCACTGATTAACACTGAACCCTGTGGGAGTCTCACTGATTAACACTTAACCCTATTGGAGTCTCACTGATTAACACTGAAACCCTAAGGGAGTCTCACTGATTAACAATGAACCCTATGGGAGTCTCACTGATTAACACTGAACCCTGTGGGAGTCTCACTGATTAACACTGAACTCTATGGGATTCTCACTGATTAACACTGAACCCTATGGGAGTCTCAGTGATTAACACTGAACCCTGTGGGAGTCTCACTGATTAACACTTAACCCTATTGGAGTCTCACTGATTAACACTGAAACCCTAAGGGAGTCTCACTGATTAACACTGAACAGTGTGGGAGTCTCACTGATTAACACCGAACACTGTGGGAGTCTCAATGATTAACACTGAATCCTGTGGGAGTCTCACTGATTAACAATGAACCCTATGGGAGTCTCACTGATTAACACATGAACCCTGAGGGAGTCTCACTGATTAACACTGAACCCTGTGGGAGTCTCACTGATTAACACTGAAACCTGTGGGAGTCTCACTGATTAACACTGAACTCTATGGGATTCTCACTGATTAACACTGAACCCTATGGGAGTCTCACTGATTAACACTGAACCCTGTGGGAGTCTCAGTGATTAACACTGAACCCTGAGGGAGTCTCACTGATTAACACTGAACAGTGTGGGAGTCTCACTGATTAACACCGAACACTGTGGGAGTCTCAATGATTAACACTGAATCCTGTGGGAGTCTCACTGATTAACACTGAACCCTATGGGAGTCTCACTGATTAACACTGAACCCTGTGGGAGTCTCACTGATTAACAATGAAGCCTATGGGAGTCTCACTGATTAACACTGAACCCCATGGG
The DNA here is from genome assembly GCF_048934315.1 of Petromyzon marinus. Classification (NCBI taxonomy): domain Eukaryota; kingdom Metazoa; phylum Chordata; class Hyperoartia; order Petromyzontiformes; family Petromyzontidae; genus Petromyzon; species Petromyzon marinus. The sequence continues at coordinate 3,358,510 of NW_027423612.1, forward strand.
AGTCTCACTGATTAACACTTAACCCTATGGGAGTCTCACTGATTAACACTGAACCCTGTGGGAGTCTCACTGATTAACACTGAACCCTGTGGGAGTCTCACTGATTAACACTTAACCCTATTGGAGTCTCACTGATTAACACTGAAACCCTAAGGGAGTCTCACTGATTAACACTGAACCCTATGGGAGTCTCAGTGATTAACACTGAACCCTGTGGGAGTCTCAGTGATTAACACTGAACCCTGAGGGAGTCTCACTGATTAACACTGAACAGTGTGGGAGTCTCACTGATTAACACCGAACACTGTGGGAGTCTCAATGATTAACACTGAATCCTGTGGGAGTCTCACTGATTAACAATGAACCCTATGGGAGTCTCACTGATTAACACATGAACCCTGAGGGAGTCTCACTGATTAACACTGAACCCTGTGGGAGTCTCACTGATTAACACTGAAACCTGTGGGAGTCTCACTGATTAACACTGAACCCTATGGGAGTCTCATTGATTAACACTGAACCCTATGAGAGTCTCACTGATTAACACATGAACCCTGTGGGAGTCTCACTGATTTACACTGAACCCTATGGGAGTCTCACTGATTAACACTGAACCCTATGGGAGTCTCACTGATTAACACTGAACCCTATGGGAGTCTCACTGATTAACACTTAACCCTATGGGAGTCTCACTCATTAACACTGAACCCTGTGGGAGTCTCACTGATTAACACTGAAACCCTAAGGGAGTCTCACTGATTAACACTGAAGCCTATGGGAGTCTCACTGATTAACACTGAACCCCATGGGAGTCTCACTGATTAACACTTAACCCTATGGGAGTCTCACTGATTAACACTGAACCCTGAGGGAGTCTCACTGATTAACACTGAACCCTGTGGGAGTCTCACTGATTAACACTTAACCCTATTGGAGTCTCACTGATTAACACTGAAACCCTAAGGGAGTCTCACTGATTAACACTGAACCCTATGGGAGTCTCACTGATTAACACTGAACCCTGTGGGAGTCTCACTGATTAACACTGAACTCTATGGGATTCTCACTGATTAACACTGAACCCTATGGGAGTCTCAGTGATTAACACTGAACCCTGTGGGAGTCTCAGTGATTAACACTGAACCCTGAGGGAGTCTCACTGATTAACACTGAACAGTGTGGGAGTCTCACTGATTAACACCGAACACTGTGGGAGTCTCAATGATTAACACTGAATCCTGTGGGAGTCTCACTGATTAACAATGAACCCTATGGGAGTCTCACTGATTAACACATGAACCCTGAGGGAGTCTCACTGATTAACACTGAACCCTGTGGGAGTCTCACTGATTAACACTGAAACCTGTGGGAGTCTCACTGATTAACACTGAACCCTATGGGAGTCTCATTGATTAACACTGAACCCTATGAGAGTCTCACTGATTAACACATGAACCCTGTGGGAGTCTCACTGATTTACACTGAACCCTATGGGAGTCTCACTGATTAACACTGAACCCTATGGGAGTCTCACTGATTAACACTGAACCCTATGGGAGTCTCACTGATTAACACTTAACCCTATGGGAGTCTCACTCATTAACACTGAACCCTGTGGGAGTCTCACTGATTAACACTGAACACTGTGGGAGTGTCACTTGATTAACACTGAACCCTGTGGGAGTCTCACTGATTAACACTGAACCCTATGGGAGTCTCACTGATTAACACTGAACACTGTGGGAGTCTCACTTGATTAACACTGAACCTTGTGGGAGTCTCACTGATTAACACTGAACCCTATGTGAGTCTCACTGATTAACACATGAACCCTGTGGGAGTCTCACTGATTAACACTGAACCCTGTGGGAGTCTCACTGATTAACACTGAACCCTGTGGGAGTCTCACTGATTAACACTGAACCCTGTGGGAGTCTCACTGATTAACACTGAAGCCTGTGGGAGTCTCACTGATTAACACTGAACCCTATGGGAGTCTCATTGATTAACACTGAACCCTATGGGAGTCTCACTGATTAACACATGAACCCTGTGGGAGTCTCACTCATTTACACTGAACCCTATGGGAGTCTCACTGATTAACACTGAACCCTATGGGAGTCTCACTGATTAACACTGAACCCTATGGGAGTCTCACTGATTATCACTGAAACCTGTGGGAGTCTCACTGATTAATACCGAACCCTATGGGAGTCTCACTGATTAACACTGAACCGTGTGGGAGTCTCACTGATTAACACTGAACCCTGTGGGAGTCTCACTGATTAACACTGAACCTTGTGGGGGACTCACTGATTAACACTGAACCCTATGGGAGTCTCACTGATTAACACTGAACCCTCTGGGAGTCTTACTGATTAACACTGAACCCTGTGAGAGTCTCACTGATGAACACTGAACCCGATGGGAGTCTCACTGATTAACACAGAACCCTCTGGGAGTCTTACTGATTAACACTGAACCCTGTGGGAGTCTCACTGATTAACACTTAACCCTATTGGAGTCTCACTGATTAACACTGAAACCCTAAGGGAGTCTCACTGATTAACACTGAACCCTATGGGAGTCTCACTGATTAACACTTAACCCTATTGGAGTCTCACTGATTAACACTGAAACCTGTGGGAGTCTCACTGATTAACACTGAACCCTATGGGAGTCTCACTGATTAACACTGAACCCTGTGGGAGTCTCAGTGATTAACACTGAACCCTGAGGGAGTCTCACTGATTAACACTGAACAGTGTGGGAGTCTCACTGATTAACACCGAACACTGTGGGAGTCTCAATGATTAACACTGAATCCTGTGGGAGTCCCAATGATTAACACTGAACCCTATGGGAGTCTCACTGATTAACACTGAACCCTGTGGGAGTCTCACTGATTAACACTGAAGCCTATGGGAGTCTCACTGATTAACACTGAACCCCATGGGAGTCTCACTGATTAACACTGAAACCCTAAGGGAGTCTCACTGATTAACAATGAACCCTATGGGAGTCTCACTGATTAACACTGAACCCTGTGGGAGTCTCACTGATTAACACTGAACTCTATGGGATTCTCACTGATTAACACTGAACCCTATGGGAGTCTCAGTGATTAACACTGAAGCCTGTGGGAGTCTCAGTGATTAACACTGAACCCTGAAGGAGTCTCACTGATTAACACTGAACAGTGTGGGAGTCTCACTGATTAACACCGAACACTGTGGGAGTCTCAATGATTAACACTGAATCCTGTGGGAGTCTCACTGATTAACAATGAACCCTATGGGAGTCTCACTGATTAACACATGAACCCTGAGGGAGTCTCACTGATTAACACTGAACCCTGTGGGAGTCTCACTGATTAACACTGAAACCTGTGGGAGTCTCACTGATTAACACTGAACTCTATGGGATTCTCACTGATTAACACTGAACCCTATGGGAGTCTCACTGATTAACACTGAACCCTGTGGGAGTCTCAGTGATTAACACTGAACCCTGAGGGAGTCTCACTGATTAACACTGAACAGTGTGGGAGTCTCACTGATTAACACCGAACACTGTGGGAGTCTCAATGATTAACACTGAATCCTGTGGGAGTCTCACTGATTAACACTGAACCCTATGGGAGTCTCACTGATTAACACTGAACCCTGTGGGAGTCTCACTGATTAACAATGAAGCCTATGGGAGTCTCACTGATTAACACTGAACCCCATGGGAGTCTCATTGATTAACACTTAACCCTATGGGAGTCTCACTGATTAACACTGAACCCTGTGGGAGTCTCACTGATTAACACTGAACCCTGTGGGAGTCTCACTGATTAACACTTAACCCTATTGGAGTCTCACTGATTAACACTGAAACCCTAAGGGAGTCTCACTGATTAACACTGAACCCTATGGGAGTCTCAGTGATTAACACTGAACCCTGTGGGAGTCTCAGTGATTAACACTGAACCCTGAGGGAGTCTCACTGATTAACACTGAACAGTGTGGGAGTCTCACTGATTAACACCGAACACTGTGGGAGTCTCAATGATTAACACTGAATCCTGTGGGAGTCTCACTGATTAACAATGAACCCTATGGGAGTCTCACTGATTAACACATGAACCCTGAGGGAGTCTCACTGATTAACACTGAACCCTGTGGGAGTCTCACTGATTAACACTGAAACCTGTGGGAGTCTCACTGATTAACACTGCACCCTATGGGAGTCTCATTGATTAACACTGAACCCTATGAGAGTCTCACTGATTAACACATGAACCCTGTGGGAGTCTCACTGATTTACACTGAACCCTATGGGAGTCTCACTGATTAACACTGAACCCTATGGGAGTCTCACTGATTAACACTGAACCCTATGGGAGTCTCACTGATTAACACTTAACCCTATGGGAGTCTCACTCATTAACACTGAACCCTGTGGGAGTCTCACTGATTAACACTGAAACCCTAAGGGAGTCTCACTGATTAACACTGAAGCCTATGGGAGTCTCACTGATTAACACTGAACCCCATGGGAGTCTCACTGATTAACACTTAACCCTATGGGAGTCTCACTGATTAACACTGAACCCTGAGGGAGTCTCACTGATTAACACTGAACCCTGTGGGAGTCTCACTGATTAACACTTAACCCTATTGGAGTCTCACTGATTAACACTGAAACCCTAAGGGAGTCTCACTGATTAACACTGAACCCTATGGGAGTCTCACTGATTAACACTGAACCCTGTGGGAGTCTCACTGATTAACACTGAACTCTATGGGATTCTCACTGATTAACACTGAACCCTATGGGAGTCTCAGTGATTAACACTGAACCCTGTGGGAGTCTCAGTGATTAACACTGAACCCTGAGGGAGTCTCACTGATTAACACTGAACAGTGTGGGAGTCTCACTGATTAACACCGAACACTGTGGGAGTCTCAATGATTAACACTGAATCCTGTGGGAGTCTCACTGATTAACAATGAACCCTATGGGAGTCTCACTGATTAACACATGAACCCTGAGGGAGTCTCACTGATTAACACTGAACCCTGTGGGAGTCTCACTGATTAACACTGAAACCTGTGGGAGTCTCACTGATTAACACTGAACCCTATGGGAGTCTCATTGATTAACACTGAACCCTATGAGAGTCTCACTGATTAACACATGAACCCTGTGGGAGTCTCACTGATTTACACTGAACCCTATGGGAGTCTCACTGATTAACACTGAACCCTATGGGAGTCTCAATGATTAACACTGAACCCTATGGGAGTCTCACTGATTAACACTTAACCCTATGGGAGTCTCACTCATTAACACTGAACCCTGTGGGAGTCTCACTGATTAACACTGAACACTGTGGGAGTGTCAGTTGATTAACACTGAACCGTGTGGGAGTCTCACTGATTAACACTGAACCCTGTGGGAGTCTCACTGATTAACACTGAACCTTGTGGGGGACTCACTGATTAACACTGAACCCTATGGGAGTCTCACTGATTAACACTGAACCCTCTGGGAGTCTTACTGATTAACACTGAACCCTGTGAGAGTCTCACTGATGAACACTGAACCCGATGGGAGTCTCACTGATTAACACAGAACCCTCTGGGAGTCTTACTGATTAACACTGAACCCTGTGGGAGTCTCACTGATTAACACTTAACCCTATTGGAGTCTCACTGATTAACACTGAAACCCTAAGGGAGTCTCACTGATTAACACTGAACCCTATGGGAGTCTCACTGATTAACACTTAACCCTATTGGAGTCTCACTGATTAACACTGAAACCTGTGGGAGTCTCACTGATTAACACTGAACCCTATGGGAGTCTCACTGATTAACACTGAACCCTGTGGGAGTCTCAGTGATTAACACTGAACCCTGAGGGAGTCTCACTGATTAACACTGAACAGTGTGGGAGTCTCACTGATTAACACCGAACACTGTGGGAGTCTCAATGATTAACACTGAATCCTGTGGGAGTCCCAATGATTAACACTGAACCCTATGGGAGTCTCACTGATTAACACTGAACCCTGTGGGAGTCTCACTGATTAACACTGAAGCCTATGGGAGTCTCACTGATTAACACTGAACCCCATGGGAGTCTCACTGATTAACACTGAAACCCTAAGGGAGTCTCACTGATTAACAATGAACCCTATGGGAGTCTCACTGATTAACACTGAACCCTGTGGGAGTCTCACTGATTAACACTGAAGCCTGTGGGAGTCTCAGTGATTAACACTGAACCCTGAAGGAGTCTCACTGATTAACACTGAACAGTGTGGGAGTCTCACTGATTAACACCGAACACTGTGGGAGTCTCAATGATTAACACTGAATCCTGTGGGAGTCTCACTGATTAACAATGAACCCTATGGGAGTCTCACTGATTAACACATGAACCCTGAGGGAGTCTCACTGATTAACACTGAACCCTGTGGGAGTCTCACTGATTAACACTGAAACCTGTGGGAGTCTCACTGATTAACACTGAACTCTATGGGATTCTCACTGATTAACACTGAACCCTATGGGAGTCTCACTGATTAACACTGAACCCTGTGGGAGTCTCAGTGATTAACACTGAACCCTGAGGGAGTCTCACTGATTAACACTGAACAGTGTGGGAGTCTCACTGATTAACACCGAACACTGTGGGAGTCTCAATGATTAACACTGAATCCTGTGGGAGTCTCACTGATTAACACTGAACCCTATGGGAGTCTCACTGATTAACACTGAACCCTGTGGGAGTCTCACTGATTAACAATGAAGCCTATGGGAGTCTCACTGATTAACACTGAACCCCATGGGAGTCTCATTGATTAACACTTAACCCTATGGGAGTCTCACTGATTAACACTGAACCCTGTGGGAGTCTCACTGATTAACACTGAACCCTGTGGGAGTCTCACTGATTAACACTTAACCCTATTGGAGTCTCACTGATTAACACTGAAACCCTAAGGGAGTCTCACTGATTAACACTGAACCCTATGGGAGTCTCAGTGATTAACACTGAACCCTGTGGGAGTCTCAGTGATTAACACTGAACCCTGAGGGAGTCTCACTGATTAACACTGAACAGTGTGGGAGTCTCACTGATTAACACCGAACACTGTGGGAGTCTCAATGATTAACACTGAATCCTGTGGGAGTCTCACTGATTAACAATGAACCCTATGGGAGTCTCACTGATTAACACATGAACCCTGAGGGAGTCTCACTGATTAACACTGAACCCTGTGGGAGTCTCACTGATTAACACTGAAACCTGTGGGAGTCTCACTGATTAACACTGCACCCTATGGGAGTCTCATTGATTAACACTGAACCCTATGAGAGTCTCACTGATTAACACATGAACCCTGTGGGAGTCTCACTGATTTACACTGAACCCTATGGGAGTCTCACTGATTAACACTGAACCCTATGGGAGTCTCACTGATTAACACTGAACCCTATGGGAGTCTCACTGATTAACACTTAACCCTATGGGAGTCTCACTCATTAACACTGAACCCTGTGGGAGTCTCACTGATTAACACTGAAACCCTAAGGGAGTCTCACTGATTAACACTGAAGCCTATGGGAGTCTCACTGATTAACACTGAACCCCATGGGAGTCTCACTGATTAACACTTAACCCTATGGGAGTCTCACTGATTAACACTGAACCCTGAGGGAGTCTCACTGATTAACACTGAACCCTGTGGGAGTCTCACTGATTAACACTTAACCCTATTGGAGTCTCACTGATTAACACTGAAACCCTAAGGGAGTCTCACTGATTAACACTGAACCCTATGGGAGTCTCACTGATTAACACTGAACCCTGTGGGAGTCTCACTGATTAACACTGAACTCTATGGGATTCTCACTGATTAACACTGAACCCTATGGGAGTCTCAGTGATTAACACTGAACCCTGTGGGAGTCTCAGTGATTAACACTGAACCCTGAGGGAGTCTCACTGATTAACACTGAACAGTGTGGGAGTCTCACTGATTAACACCGAACACTGTGGGAGTCTCAATGATTAACACTGAATCCTGTGGGAGTCTCACTGATTAACAATGAACCCTATGGGAGTCTCACTGATTAACACATGAACCCTGAGGGAGTCTCACTGATTAACACTGAACCCTGTGGGAGTCTCACTGATTAACACTGAAACCTGTGGGAGTCTCACTGATTAACACTGAACCCTATGGGAGTCTCATTGATTAACACTGAACCCTATGAGAGTCTCACTGATTAACACATGAACCCTGTGGGAGTCTCACTGATTTACACTGAACCCTATGGGAGTCTCACTGATTAACACTGAACCCTATGGGAGTCTCAATGATTAACACTGAACCCTATGGGAGTCTCACTGATTAACACTTAACCCTATGGGAGTCTCACTCATTAACACTGAACCCTGTGGGAGTCTCACTGATTAACACTGAACACTGTGGGAGTGTCACTTGATTAACACTGAACCCTGTGGGAGTCTCACTGATTAACACTGAACCCTATGGGAGTCTCACTGATTAACACTGAACACTGTGGGAGTCTCACTTGATTAACACTGAACCTTGTGGGAGTCTCACTGATTAACACTGAACCCTATGTGAGTCTCACTGATTAACACATGAACCCTGTGGGAGTCTCACTGATTAACACTGAACCCTGTGGGAGTCTCACTGATTAACACTGAACCCTGTGGGAGTCTCACTGATTAACACTGAACCCTGTGGGAGTCTCACTGATTAACACTGAAGCCTGTGGGAGTCTCACTGATTAACACTGAACCCTATGGGAGTCTCATTGATTAACACTGAACCCTATGGGAGTCTCACTTATTAACACATGAACCCTGTGGGAGTCTCACTCATTTACACTGAACCCTATGGGAGTCTCACTGATTAACACTGAACCCTATGGGAGTCTCACTGATTAACACTGAACCCTATGGGAGTCTCACTGATTATCACTGAAACCTGTGGGAGTCTCACTGATTAATACCGAACCCTATGGGAGTCTCACTGATTAACACTGAACCGTGTGGGAGTCTCACTGATTAACACTGAACCCTGTGGGAGTCTCACTGATTAACACTGAACCTTGTGGGGGACTCACTGATTAACACTGAACTCTATGGGAGTCTCACTGATTAACACTGAACCCTCTGGGAGTCTTACTGATTAACACTGAACCCTGTGAGAGTCTCACTGATGAACACTGAACCCGATGGGAGTCTCACTGATTAACACAGAACCCTCTGGGAGTCTTACTGATTAACACTGAACCCTGTGGGAGTCTCACTGATTAACACTTAACCCTATTGGAGTCTCACTGATTAACACTGAAACCCTAAGGGAGTCTCACTGATTAACACTGAACCCTATGGGAGTCTCACTGATTAACACTTAACCCTATTGGAGTCTCACTGATTAACACTGAAACCTGTGGGAGTCTCACTGATTAACACTGAACCCTATGGGAGTCTCACTGATTAACACTGAACCCTGTGGGAGTCTCACTGATTAACACTGAACTCTATGGGATTCTCACTGATTAACACTGAACCCTATGGGAGTCTCACTGATTAACACTGAACCCTGTGTGAGTCTCAGTGATTAACACTGCACCCTGAGGGAGTCTCACTGATTAACACTGAACAGTGTGGGAGTCTCACTGATTAACACCGAACACTGTGGGAGTCTCAATGATTAACACTGAATCCTGTGGGAGTCTCACTGATTAACAATGAACCCTATGGGAGTCTCACTGATTAACACATGAACCCTGAGGGAGTCTCACTGATTAACACTGAACCCTGTGGGAGTCTCACTGATTAACACTGAACCCTATGGGAGTCTCATTGATTAACACTGAACCCTATGGGAGTCTCATTGATTAACAGATGAACCCTGTGGGAGTCTCACTGATTTACACTGAACCCTATGGGAGTCTCACTGATTAACACTGAACCCTATGGGAGTCTCACTGATTAATACCGAACCCTATGGGAGTCTCACTGATTAACACTGGACCGTGTGGGAGTCTCACTGATTAACACTGAACCCTGTGGGAGTCTCACTGATTAACACTGAACCTTGTGGGGGACTCACTGATTAACACTGAACCCTATGGGAGTCTCACTGATTAACACTGAACCCTCTGGGAGTCTTACTGATTAACACTGAACCCTGTGAGAGTCTCACTGATGAACACTGAACCCGATGGGAGTCTCACTGATTAACACAGAACCCTCTGGGAGTCTTACTGATTAACACTGAACCCTGTGGGAGTCTCACTGATTAACACTTAACCCTATTGGAGTCTCACTGATTAACACTGAAACCCTAAGGGAGTCTCACTGATTAACACTGAACCCTATGGGAGTCTCACTGATTAACACTTAACCCTATTGGAGTCTCACTGATTAACACTGAAACCTGTGGGAGTCTCACTGATTAACACTGAACCCTATGGGAGTCTCACTGATTAACACTGAACCCTGTGGGAGTCTCACTGATTAACACTGAACTCTATGGGATTCTCACTGATTAACACTGAACCCTATGGGAGACTCACTGATTAACACTGAACCCTGTGGGAGTCTCAGTGATTAACACTGAACCCTGAGGGAGTCTCACTGATTAACACTGAACAGTGTGGGAGTCTCACTGATTAACACCGAACACTGTGGGAGTCTCAATGATTAACACTGAATCCTGTGGGAGTCTCAATGATTAACAATGAACCCTATGGGAGTCTCACGGATTAACACATGAACCCTGAGGGAGTCTCACTGATTAACACTGAACCCTGTGGGAGTCTCACTGATTAACACTGAAACCTGTGGGAGTCTCACTGATTAACACTGAACCCTATGGGAGTCTCATTGATTAACACTGAACCCTATGGGAGTCTCATTGATTAACACATGAACCCTGTGGGAGTCTCACTGATTTACACTGAACCCTATGGGAGTCTCACTGATTAACACTTAACCCTATGGGAGTCTCACTCATTAACACTGAATCCTGTGGGAGTCTCACTGATTAACACTGAACACTGTGGGAGTGTCACTTGATTAACACTGAACACTGTGGGAGTCTCACTGATTAACACTGCACACTGTGGGAGTCTCACTGATTAACACTGAACCCTGTGAGAGTCTCACTGATGAACACTGAACCCGATGGGAGTCTCACTGATTAACACAGAACCCTCTGGGAGTCTTACTGATTAACACTGAACCCTGTGGGAGTCTCACTGATTAACACTTAACCCTATTGGAGTCTCACTGATTAACAATGAACCCTATTGGAGTCTCACTGATTAACACTGAAACCTGTGGGAGTCTCACTGATTAACACTGAACCCTATGGGAGTCTCACTGATTAACACTGAACCCTGTGGGAGTCTCACTGATTAACACTGAACTCTATGGGATTCTCACTGATTAACACTGAACCCTATGGGAGTCTCACTGATTAACACTGAACCCTGTGGGAGTCTCAGTGATTAACACTGAACCCTGAGGGAGTCTCACTGATTAACACTGAACAGTGTGGGAGTCTCACTGATTAACACCAAACACTGTGGGAGTCTCAATGATTAACACTGAATCCTGTGGGAGTCTCACTGATTAACAATGAACCCTATGGGAGTCTCACTGATTAACACATGAACCCTGAGGGAGTCTCACTGATTAACACTGAACCCTGTGGGAGTCTCACTGATTAACACTGAAACCTGTGGGAGTCTCACTGATTAACACTGAATCCTATGGGAGTCTCGTTGATTAACACTGAACCCTATGGGAGTCTCATTGATTAACACATGAACCCTGTGGGAGTCTCACTGATTTACACTGAACCCTATGGGAGTCTCACTGATTAACACTGAACCCTATGGGAGTCTCACTGATCAACACTGAACCCTATGGGAGTCTCACTGATTAACACTTAACCCTATGGGAGTCTCACTCATTAACACTGAATCCTGTGGGAGTCTCACTGATTAACACTGAACACTGTGGGAGTGTCACTTGATTAACACTGAACCCTGTGGGAGTCTCACTGATTAACACTGAACCCTGTTGGAGTCTCAATGATTAACACTGAACCCTATGGGAGTCTCACTGATTAACACTGCACCCTGTGGGAGTCTCACTGATTAACACTGAACCCTATGGGAGTCTCACTGATTAACAGTGAACCCTGTGGTAGTCTCACTGATTAACACTGAACCCTGTGGGAGTCTCACTGATTAACACTGAACCATGTGGGAGTCTCACTGATTAACACTGAAGCCTATGGGAGTCTCCCTGATTAACACTGAACCCCATGGGAGTCTCACTGATTAACACTTACCCTATGGGAGTCTCACTGATTAACACTTAACCCTATTGGAGTCTCACTGATTAACACTGAAACCCTAAGGGAGTCTCACTGATTAACACTGAACCCTATGGAAGTCTCACTGATTAACACTTAACCCTATTGCAGTCTCACTGATGAACACTGAAACCTGTGGGAGTCTCACTGATTAACACTGAACCCTATGGGAGTCTCACTGATTAACACTGAACCCTGTGGGAGTCTCACTGATTAACAATGAACTCTATGGGGTTCTCACTGATTAACACTGAACCCTATGGGAGTCTCACTGATTAACACTGAACCCTGTGGGAGTCTCAGTGATTAACACTGAACGCTGAGGGAGTCTCACTGATTAACACTGAACAGTGTGGGAGTCTCACTGATTAACACCGAACACTGTGGGAGTCTCAATGATTAACACTGAATCCTGTGGGAGTCTCAATGATTAACACTGAATCCTGTGGGAGTCTCACTGATTAACAATGAACCCTATGGGAGTCTCACTGATTAACACATGAACCCTGAGGGAGTCTCACTGATTAACACTGAACCCTGTGGGAGTCTCACTGATTAACACTGAAACCTGTGGGAGTCTCACTGATTAACAGTGAACCCTATGGGAGTCTCATTGATTAACACTGAACCCTATGGGAGTCTCACTGATTAACACATGAACCCTGTGGGAGTCTCACTGATTTACACTGAACCCTATGGGAGTCTCACTGATTAACACTGAACCCTATGGGAGTCTCACTGATTAACACAGAACCCTATGGGAGTCTCACTGATTAACACTTAACCCTATGGGAGTCTCACTCATTAACACTGAACCCTGTGGGAGTCTCACTGATTAACACTGAACCCTGTGGGAGTCTCACTGATTAACACTGAGCCCTATGGGAGTCTCACTGATTAACACTGAACACTGTGGGAGTCTCACTTGATTAACACTGAATCTTGTGGGAGTCTCACTGATTAACACTGAACCCTATGTGAGTCTCACTGATTAACACATGAACCCTGTGGGAGTCTCACTGATTAACACTGAACCCTGTGGGAGTCTCACTGATTAACACTGAATCCTGTGGGAGTCTCACTGATTAACACTGAAGCCTGTGGGAGTCTCACTGATTAACACTGAACCCTATGGGAGTCTCATTGATTAACACTGAACTCTATGGGAGTCTCACTGATTAATACATGAACCCTGTGGGAGTCTCACTGATTTACACTGAACCCTATGGGAGTCTCACTGATTAACACTGAACCCTATGGGAGTCTCACTGATTAACACTGAACCCTATGGGAGTCTCACTGATTATCACTGAAACCTGTGGGAGTCTCACTGATTAACACCGAACCCTATGGGAGTCTCACTGATTAACACTGAACCCTGTGGGAGTCTCACTGATTAACACTGAACCCTGTGGGAGTCTCACTGATTAACACTGAACGTTGTGGGGGACTCACTGATTAACACTGAACCCTATGGGAGTCTCACTGATTAACACTGAACCCTCTGGGAGTCTTACTGATTAACACTGAACCCTGTGAGAGTCTCACTGATGAACACTGAACCCTATGGGAGTCTCACTGATTAACACAGAACCCTGTGGGAGTCTCACTGATTAACACGGAACCCTGTGGGAGTCTCACTGATTAACACTGAACCCTGTGGGAGTCTCACTGATTACCCATGAACCCTGTGAGAGTCTCACTGATTAACACTGAACCCTGTGGGAGTCTCACTTATTAACACTGAACCCTGTGGGACTCTCACTGATTAACACTGAACCCTGTGGGACACTCACTGATTAACAATGAACCCTGTGGGAGTCTCACTGATTAACACTTAACCCTATTGGAGTCTCACTGATTAACACTGAAACCTGTGGGAGTCTCACTGATTAACACTGAACCCTATGGGAGTCTCACTGATTAACACTGAACCCTGTGGGAGTCTCACTGATTAACACTGAAACCTATGGCATTCTCACTGATTAACACTGAACCCTGTGGGAGTCTCACTGATTAACACTGAACCTTGTGGGGGACTCACTGATTAACACTGAACCCTATGGGAGTCTCACTGATTAACACTGAACCCTCTGGGTGTCTTACTGATTAACACTGAACCCTGTGAGAGTCTCACTGATGAACACTGAACCCTATGGGAGTCTCACTGATTAACACTGAACCCTGTGGGAGTCTCACTGATTACCCATGAACCCTGTGAGAGTCTCACTGATTAACACTGAACCCTGTGGGAGTCTCACTTATTAACACTGAACCCTGTGGGACTCTCACTGATTAACACTGAACCCTATGGGAGTCTCACTGATTAACACTGAACCCTGTGGGAGTCTCAGTGATTAACACTGAACGCTGAGGGAGTCTCACTGATTAACACTGAACAGTGTGGGAGTCTCACTGATTAATACCGAACACTGTGGGAGTCTCAATGATTAACACTGAATCCTGTGGGAGTCTCAATGATTAACACTGAATCCTGTGGGAGTCTCACTGATTAACAATGAACCCTATGGGAGTCTCACTGATTAACACATGAACCCTGAGGGAGTCTCACTGATTAACACTGAACCCTGTGGGAGTCTCACTGATTAACACTGAAACCTGTGGGAGTCTCACTGATTAACAGTGAACCCTATGGGAGTCTCATTGATTAACACTGAACCCTATGGGAGTTTCACTGATTAACACATGAACCCTGTGGGAGTCTCACTGATTTACACTGAACCCTATGGGAGTCTCACTGATTAACACTGAACCCTATGGGAGTCTCACTGATTAACACAGAACCCTATGGGAGTCTCACTGATTAACACTTAACCCTATGGGAGTCTCACTCATTAACACTGAACCCTGTGGGAGTCTCACTGATTAACACTGAACCCTGTGGGAGTCTCACTGATTAACACTGAGCCCTATGGGAGTCTCACTGATTAACACTGAACACTGTGGGAGTCTCACTTGATTAACACTGAACCTTGTGGGAGTCTCACTGATTAACACTGAACCCTATGTGAGTCTCACTGATTAACACATGAACCCTGTGGGAGTCTCACTGATTAACACTGAACCCTGTGGGAGTCTCACTGATTAACACTGAACCCTGTGGGAGTCTCACTGATTAACACTGAAGCCTGTGGGAGTCTCACTGATTAACACTGAACCCTATGGGAGTCTCATTGATTAACACTGAACTCTATGGGAGTCTCACTGATTAATACATGAACCCTGTGGGAGTCTCACTGATTTACACTGAACCCTATGGGAGTCTCACTGATTAACACTGAACCCTATGGGAGTCTCACTGATTAACACTGAACCCTATGGGAGTCTCACTGATTATCACTGAAACCTGTGGGAGTCTCACTGATTAACACCGAACCCTATGGGAGTCTCACTGATTAACACTGAACCCTGTGGGAGTCTCACTGATTAACACTGAACCCTGTGGGAGTCTCACTGATTAACACTGAACCTTGTGGGGGACTCACTGATTAACACTGAACCCTATGGGAGTCTCACTGATTAACACTGAACCCTCTGGGAGTCTTACTGATTAACACTGAACCCTGTGAGAGTCTCACTGATGAACACTGAACCCTATGGGAGTCTCACTGATTAACACAGAACCCTGTGGGAGTCTCACTGATTAACACGGAACCCTGTGGGAGTCTCACTGATTAACACTGAACCCTGTGGGAGTCTCACTGATTACCCATGAACCCTGTGAGAGTCTCACTGATTAACACTGAACCCTGTGGGAGTCTCACTGATAAACACTGAACCCTGTGGGACACTCACTGATTAACAATGAACCCTGTGGGAGTCTCACTGATTAACACTTAACCCTATTGGAGTCTCACTGATTAACACTGAAACCTGTGGGAGTCTCACTGATTAACACTGAACCCTATGGGAGTCTCACTGATTAACACTGAACCCTGTGGGAGTCTCACTGATTAACACTGAAACCTATGGCATTCTCACTGATTAACACTGAACCCTGTGGGAGTCTCACTGATTAACACTGAACCTTGTGGGGGACTCACTGATTAACACTGAACCCTATGGGAGTCTCACTGATTAACACTGAACCCTCTGGGTGTCTTACTGATTAACACTGAACCCTGTGAGAGTCTCACTGATGAACACTGAACCCTATGGGAGTCTCACTGATTAACAATGAACCCTATGGGAGTCTCACTGATTAACAATGAACCCTATGGGAGTCTCACTGATTAACACATGAACCCTGAGGGAGTCTCACTGATTAACACTGAACCCTGTGGGAGTCTCACTGATTAACACTGAACCCTGTGGGAGTCTCACTGATTAACACTGAACCCTATGGGAGTCTCACTGATTAACACTGAACCCTGTGGGAGTCTCACTGATTAACACTGAACCCTGAGGGAGTCTCACTGATTAACACTGAACCCTATGGGAGTCTCATTGATTAACACTGAACCCTATGGGAGTCTCACTGATTAACACATGAACCCTGTGGGAGTCTCACTGATTAACACTGAACCCTATGGGAGTCTCACTGATTAACACTGAACCCTATGGGAGTCTCACTGATTAACACTTAACCCTATGGGAGTCTCACTGATTAACACTGAACACTGTGGGAGTGTCACTTGATTAACACTGAACCCTGTGGGAGTCTCACTGATTAACACTGAACCCTATGGGAGTCTCACTGATTAACACTGAACACTGTGGGAGTGTCACTTGATTAACACTGAACCCTGTGGGAGTCTCACTGATTAACACTGAGCCCTATGGGAGTCTCACTGATTAACACTGAACACTGTGGGAGTCTCACTTGATTAACACTGAACCTTGTGGGAGTCTCACTGATTAACACTGAACCCTATGTGAGTCTCACTGATTAACACATGAACCCTGTGGGATTCTCACTGATTATCACTGAACCCTGTGGGAGTCTCACTGATTAACACTGAACCCTGTGGGAGTCTCACTGATTAACACTGAAGCCTGTGGGAGTCTCACTGATTAACACTGAACCCTATGGGAGTCTCATTGATTAACACTGAACTCTATGGGAGTCTCACTGATTAATACATGAACCCTGTGGGAGTCTCACTGATTTACACTGAACCCTATGGGAGTCTCACTGATTAACACTGAACCCTGTGGGAGTCTCACTGATTAACACGGAACCCTGTGGGAGTCTCACTGATTAACACTGAACCCTGTGGGAGTCTCACTGATTACCCATGAACCCTGTGAGAGTCTCACTGATTAACACTGAACCCTGTGGGAGTCTCACTTATTAACACTGAACCCTGTGGGACTCTCACTGATTAACACTGAACCCTGTGGGACACTCACTGATTAACAATGAACCCTGTGGGAGTCTCACTGATTAACACTTAACCCTATTGGAGTCTCACTGATTAACACTGAAACCTGTGGGAGTCTCACTGATTAACACTGAACCCTATGGGAGTCTCACTGATTAACACTGAACCCTGTGGGAGTCTCACTGATTAACACTGAAACCTATGCCATTCTCACTGATTAACACTGAACCCTGTGGGAGTCTCACTGATTAACACTGAACCTTGTGGGGGACTCACTGATTAACACTGAACCCTATGGGAGTCTCACTGATTAACACTGAACCCTCTGGGTGTCTTACTGATTAACACTGAACCCTGTGAGAGTCTCACTGATGAACACTGAACCCTATGGGAGTCTCACTGATTAACAATGAACCCTATGGGAGTCTCACTGATTAACACATGAACCCTGAGGGAGTCTCACTGATTAACACTGAACCCTGTGGGAGTCTCACTGATTAACACTGAACCCTGTGGGAGTCTCACTGATTAACACTGAACCCTATGGGAGTCTCACTGATTAACACTGAACCCTGTGGGAGTCTCACTGATTAACACTGAACCCTGAGGGAGTCTCACTGATTAACACTAAACCCTATGGGAGTCTCATTGATTAACACTGAACCCTATGGGAGTCTCACTGATTAACACTTAACCCTATGGGAGTCTCACTGATTAACACTGAACACTGTGGGAGTGTCACTTGATTAACACTGAACCCTGTGGGAGTCTCACTGATTAACACTGAACCCTATGGGAGTCTCACTAATTAACACTGAACACTGTGGGAGTGTCACTTGATTAACACTGAACCCTGTGGGAGTCTCACTGATTAACACTGAGCCCTATGGGAGTCTCACTGATTAACACTGAACACTGTGGGAGTCTCACTTGATTAACACTGAACCTTGTGGGAGTCTCACTGATTAACACTGAACACTGTGGGAGTGTCACTTGATTAACACTGAACCCTGTGGAAGTCTCACTGATTAACACTGAACCCTATGGGAGTCTCACTGATTAACACTGAACACTGTGGGAGTGTCACTTGATTAACACTGAACCCTGTGGGAGTCTCACTGATTAACACTGAGCCCTATGGGAGTCTCACTGATTAACACTGAACACTGTGGGAGTCTCACTTGATTAACACTGAACCTTGTGGGAGTCTCACTGATTAACACTGAACCCTATGTGAGTCTCACTGATTAACACATGAACCCTGTGGGATTCTCACTGATTAACACTGAACCCTATGGGAGTCTCATTGATTAACACTGAACTCTATGGGAGTCTCACTGATTAATACATGAACCCTGTGGGAGTCTCACTGATTTACACTGAACCCTATGGGAGTCTCACTGATTAACACTGAACCCTGTGGGAGTCTCACTGATTAACACGGAACCCTGTGGGAGTCTCACTGATTAACACTGAACCCTGTGGGAGTCTCACTGATTACCCATGAACCCTGTGAGAGTCTCACTGATTAACACTGAACCCTGTGGGAGTCTCACTTATTAACACTGAACCCTGTGGGACTCTCACTGATTAACACTGAACCCTGTGGGACACTCACTGATTAACAATGAACCCTGTGGGAGTCTCACTGATTAACACTTAACCCTATTGGAGTCTCACTGATTAACACTGAAACCTGTGGGAGTCTCACTGATTAACACTGAACCCTATGGGAGTCTCACTGATTAACACTGAACCCTGTGGGAGTCTCACTGATTAACACTGAAACCTATGCCATTCTCACTGATTAACACTGAACCCTGTGGGAGTCTCACTGATTAACACTGAACCTTGTGGGGGACTCACTGATTAACACTGAACCCTATGGGAGTCTCACTGATTAACACTGAACCCTCTGGGTGTCTTACTGATTAACACTGAACCCTGTGAGAGTCTCACTGATGAACACTGAACCCTATGGGAGTCTCACTGATTAACAATGAACCCTATGGGAGTCTCACTGATTAACACATGAACCCTGAGGGAGTCTCACTGATTAACACTGAACCCTGTGGGAGTCTCACTGATTAACACTGAACCCTGTGGGAGTCTCACTGATTAACACTGAACCCTATGGGAGTCTCACTGATTAACACTGAACCCTGTGGGAGTCTCACTGATTAACACTGAACCCTGAGGGAGTCTCACTGATTAACACTAAACCCTATGGGAGTCTCATTGATTAACACTGAACCCTATGGGAGTCTCACTGATTAACACTTAACCCTATGGGAGTCTCACTGATTAACACTGAACACTGTGGGAGTGTCACTTGATTAACACTGAACCCTGTGGGAGTCTCACTGATTAACACTGAACCCTATGGGAGTCTCACTAATTAACACTGAACACTGTGGGAGTGTCACTTGATTAACACTGAACCCTGTGGGAGTCTCACTGATTAACACTGAGCCCTATGGGAGTCTCACTGATTAACACTGAACACTGTGGGAGTCTCACTTGATTAACACTGAACCTTGTGGGAGTCTCACTGATTAACACTGAACACTGTGGGAGTGTCACTTGATTAACACTGAACCCTGTGGAAGTCTCACTGATTAACACTGAACCCTATGGGAGTCTCACTGATTAACACTGAACACTGTGGGAGTGTCACTTGATTAACACTGAACCCTGTGGGAGTCTCACTGATTAACACTGAGCCCTATGGGAGTCTCACTGATTAACACTGAACACTGTGGGAGTCTCACTTGATTAACACTGAACCTTGTGGGAGTCTCACTGATTAACACTGAACCCTATGTGAGTCTCACTGATTAACACATGAACCCTGTGGGATTCTCACTGATTATCACTGAACCCTGTGGGAGTCTCACTGATTAACACTGAACCCTGTGGGAGTCTCACTGATTAACACTGAAGCCTGTGGGAGTCTCACTGATTAACACTGAACCCTATGGGAGTCTCATTGATTAACACTGAACTCTATGGGAGTCTCACTGATTAATACATGAACCCCGTGGGAGTCTCACTGATTTACACTGAACCCTATGGGAGTCTCACTGATTAACACTGAACCCTGTGGGAGTCTCACTGATTAACACGGAACCCTGTGGGAGTCTCACTGATTAACACTGAACCCTGTGGGAGTCTCACTGATTACCCATGAACCCTGTGAGAGTCTCACTGATTAACACTGAACCCTGTGGGAGTCTCACTTATTAACACTGAACCCTGTGGGACTCTCACTGATTAACACTGAACCCTGTGGGACACTCACTGATTAACAATGAACCCTGTGGGAGTCTCACTGATTAACACTTAACCCTATTGGAGTCTCACTGATTAACACTGAAACCTGTGGGAGTCTCACTGATTAACACTGAACCCTATGGGAGTCTCACTGATTAACACTGAACCCTGTGGGAGTCTCACTGATTAACACTGAAACCTATGCCATTCTCACTGATTAACACTGAACTCTATGGGATTCTCACTGATTAACACTGAACCTTGTGGGGGACTCACTGATTAACACTGAACCCTATGGGAGTCTCACTGATTAACACTGAACCCTCTGGGTGTCTTACTGATTAACACTGAACCCTGTGAGAATGTCTCACTGATTAACACCGAACACTGTGGGAGTCTCAATGATTAACACTGAATCCTGTGGGAGTCTCACTGATTAACAATGAACCCTATGGGAGTCTCACTGATTAACACATGAACCCTGAGGGAGTCTCACTGATTAACACTGAACCCTGTGGGAGTCTCACTGATTAACACTGAAACCTGTGGGAGTCTCACTGATTAACACTGAATCCTATGGGAGTCTCGTTGATTAACACTGAACCCTATGGGAGTCTCATTGATTAACACATGAACCCTGTGGGAGTCTCACTGATTTACACTGAACCCTATGGGAGTCTCACTGATTAACACTGAACCCTGTGGGAGTCTCACTGATTAACACGGAACCCTGTGGGAGTCTCACTGATTAACACTGAACCCTGTGGGAGTCTCACTGATTACCCATGAACCCTGTGAGAGTCTCACTGATTAACACTGAACCCTGTGGGAGTCTCACTTATTAACACTGAACCCTGTGGGACTCTCACTGATTAACACTGAACCCTGTGGGACACTCACTGATTAACAATGAACCCTGTGGGAGTCTCACTGATTAACACTTAACCCTATTGGAGTCTCACTGATTAACACTGAAACCTGTGGGAGTCTCACTGATTAACACTGAACCCTATGGGAGTCTCACTGATTAACACTGAACCCTGTGGGAGTCTCACTGATTAACACTGAAACCTATGCCATTCTCACTGATTAACACTGAACCCTGTGGGAGTCTCACTGATTAACACTGAACCTTGTGGGGGACTCACTGATTAACACTGAACCCTATGGGAGTCTCACTGATTAACACTGAACCCTCTGGGTGTCTTACTGATTAACACTGAACCCTGTGAGAGTCTCACTGATGAACACTGAACCCTATGGGAGTCTCACTGATTAACAATGAACCCTATGGGAGTCTCACTGATTAACACATGAACCCTGAGGGAGTCTCACTGATTAACACTGAACCCTGTGGGAGTCTCACTGATTAACACTGAACCCTGTGGGAGTCTCACTGATTAACACTGAACCCTATGGGAGTCTCACTGATTAACACTGAACCCTGTGGGAGTCTCACTGATTAACACTGAACCCTGAGGGAGTCTCACTGATTAACACTAAACCCTATGGGAGTCTCATTGATTAACACTGAACCCTATGGGAGTCTCACTGATTAACACTTAACCCTATGGGAGTCTCACTGATTAACACTGAACACTGTGGGAGTGTCACTTGATTAACACTGAACCCTGTGGGAGTCTCACTGATTAACACTGAACCCTATGGGAGTCTCACTAATTAACACTGAACACTGTGGGAGTGTCACTTGATTAACACTGAACCCTGTGGGAGTCTCACTGATTAACACTGAGCCCTATGGGAGTCTCACTGATTAACACTGAACACTGTGGGAGTCTCACTTGATTAACACTGAACCTTGTGGGAGTCTCACTGATTAACACTGAACACTGTGGGAGTGTCACTTGATTAACACTGAACCCTGTGGAAGTCTCACTGATTAACACTGAACCCTATGGGAGTCTCACTGATTAACACTGAACACTGTGGGAGTGTCACTTGATTAACACTGAACCCTGTGGGAGTCTCACTGATTAACACTGAGCCCTATGGGA
The DNA here is from genome assembly GCF_048934315.1 of Petromyzon marinus. Lineage (NCBI taxonomy): Eukaryota > Metazoa > Chordata > Hyperoartia > Petromyzontiformes > Petromyzontidae > Petromyzon > Petromyzon marinus. Next base: position 3,381,573 of record NW_027423612.1, read on the forward strand.
GTCTCACTGATTAACACTGAACACTGTGGGAGTCTCACTTGATTAACACTGAACCTTGTGGGAGTCTCACTGATTAACACTGAACCCTATGTGAGTCTCACTGATTAACACATGAACCCTGTGGGATTCTCACTGATTATCACTGAACCCTGTGGGAGTCTCACTGATTAACACTGAACCCTGTGGGAGTCTCACTGATTAACACTGAAGCCTGTGGGAGTCTCACTGATTAACACTGAACCCTATGGGAGTCTCATTGATTAACACTGAACTCTATGGGAGTCTCACTGATTAATACATGAACCCCGTGGGAGTCTCACTGATTTACACTGAACCCTATGGGAGTCTCACTGATTAACACTGAACCCTGTGGGAGTCTCACTGATTAACACGGAACCCTGTGGGAGTCTCACTGATTAACACTGAACCCTGTGGGAGTCTCACTGATTACCCATGAACCCTGTGAGAGTCTCACTGATTAACACTGAACCCTGTGGGAGTCTCACTTATTAACACTGAACCCTGTGGGACTCTCACTGATTAACACTGAACCCTGTGGGACACTCACTGATTAACAATGAACCCTGTGGGAGTCTCACTGATTAACACTTAACCCTATTGGAGTCTCACTGATTAACACTGAAACCTGTGGGAGTCTCACTGATTAACACTGAACCCTATGGGAGTCTCACTGATTAACACTGAACCCTGTGGGAGTCTCACTGATTAACACTGAAACCTATGCCATTCTCACTGATTAACACTGAACTCTATGGGATTCTCACTGATTAACACTGAACCTTGTGGGGGACTCACTGATTAACACTGAACCCTATGGGAGTCTCACTGATTAACACTGAACCCTCTGGGTGTCTTACTGATTAACACTGAACCCTGTGAGAGTCTCACTGATTAACACCGAACACTGTGGGAGTCTCAATGATTAACACTGAATCCTGTGGGAGTCTCACTGATTAACAATGAACCCTATGGGAGTCTCACTGATTAACACATGAACCCTGAGGGAGTCTCACTGATTAACACTGAACCCTGTGGGAGTCTCACTGATTAACACTGAAACCTGTGGGAGTCTCACTGATTAACACTGAATCCTATGGGAGTCTCGTTGATTAACACTGAACCCTATGGGAGTCTCATTGATTAACACATGAACCCTGTGGGAGTCTCACTGATTTACACTGAACCCTATGGGAGTCTCACTGATTAACACTGAACCCTATGGGAGTCTCACTGATCAACACTGAACCCTATGGGAGTCTCACTGATTAACACTTAACCCTATGGGAGTCTCACTCATTAACACTGAATCCTGTGGGAGTCTCACTGATTAACACTGAACACTGTGGGAGTGTCACTTGATTAACACTGAACCCTGTGGGAGTCTCACTGATTAACACTGAACCCTGTTGGAGTCTCAATGATTAACACTGAACCCTATGGGAGTCTCACTGATTAACACTGCACCCTGTGGGAGTCTCACTGATTAACACTGAACCCTATGGGAGTCTCACTGATTAACAGTGAACCCTGTGGTAGTCTCACTGATTAACACTGAACCCTGTGGGAGTCTCACTGATTAACACTGAACCATGTGGGAGTCTCACTGATTAACACTGAAGCCTATGGGAGTCTCCCTGATTAACACTGAACCCCATGGGAGTCTCACTGATTAACACTTACCCTATGGGAGTCTCACTGATTAACACTTAACCCTATTGGAGTCTCACTGATTAACACTGAAACCCTAAGGGAGTCTCACTGATTAACACTGAACCCTATGGAAGTCTCACTGATTAACACTTAACCCTATTGCAGTCTCACTGATGAACACTGAAACCTGTGGGAGTCTCACTGATTAACACTGAACCCTATGGGAGTCTCACTGATTAACACTGAACCCTGTGGGAGTCTCACTGATTAACAATGAACTCTATGGGGTTCTCACTGATTAACACTGAACCCTATGGGAGTCTCACTGATTAACACTGAACCCTGTGGGAGTCTCAGTGATTAACACTGAATGCTGAGGGAGTCTCACTGATTAACACTGAACAGTGTGGGAGTCTCACTGATTAACACCGAACACTGTGGGAGTCTCAATGATTAACACTGAATCCTGTGGGAGTCTCAATGATTAACACTGAATCCTGTGGGAGTCTCACTGATTAACAATGAACCCTATGGGAGTCTCACTGATTAACACATGAACCCTGAGGGAGTCTCACTGATTAACACTGAACCCTGTGGGAGTCTCACTGATTAACACTGAAACCTGTGGGAGTCTCACTGATTAACACTGAATCCTATGGGAGTCTCGTTGATTAACACTGAACCCTATGGGAGTCTCATTGATTAACACATGAACCCTGTGGGAGTCTCACTGATTTACACTGAACCCTATGGGAGTCTCACTGATTAACACTGAACCCTATGGGAGTCTCACTGATCAACACTGAACCCTATGGGAGTCTCACTGATTAACACTTAACCCTATGGGAGTCTCACTCATTAACACTGAATCCTGTGGGAGTCTCACTGATTAACACTGAACACTGTGGGAGTGTCACTTGATTAACACTGAACCCTGTGGGAGTCTCACTGATTAACACTGAACCCTGTTGGAGTCTCAATGATTAACACTGAACCCTATGGGAGTCTCACTGATTAACACTGCACCCTGTGGGAGTCTCACTGATTAACACTGAACCCTATGGGAGTCTCACTGATTAACAGTGAACCCTGTGGTAGTCTCACTGATTAACACTGAACCCTGTGGGAGTCTCACTGATTAACACTGAACCATGTGGGAGTCTCACTGATTAACACTGAAGCCTATGGGAGTCTCCCTGATTAACACTGAACCCCATGGGAGTCTCACTGATTAACACTTACCCTATGGGAGTCTCACTGATTAACACTTAACCCTATTGGAGTCTCACTGATTAACACTGAAACCCTAAGGGAGTCTCACTGATTAACACTGAACCCTATGGAAGTCTCACTGATTAACACTTAACCCTATTGCAGTCTCACTGATGAACACTGAAACCTGTGGGAGTCTCACTGATTAACACTGAACCCTATGGGAGTCTCACTGATTAACACTGAACCCTGTGGGAGTCTCACTGATTAACAATGAACTCTATGGGGTTCTCACTGATTAACACTGAACCCTATGGGAGTCTCACTGATTAACACTGAACCCTGTGGGAGTCTCAGTGATTAACACTGAACGCTGAGGGAGTCTCACTGATTAACACTGAACAGTGTGGGAGTCTCACTGATTAACACCGAACACTGTGGGAGTCTCAATGATTAACACTGAACCCTATGGGAGTCTCATTGATTAACACATGAACCCTGTGGGAGTCTCACTGATTTACACTGAACCCTATGGGAGTCTCACTGATTAACACTGAACCCTATGGGAGTCTCACTGATCAACACTGAACCCTATGGGAGTCTCACTGATTAACACTTAACCCTATGGGAGTCTCACTCATTAACACTGAATCCTGTGGGAGTCTCACTGATTAACACTGAACACTGTGGGAGTGTCACTTGATTAACACTGAACCCTGTGGGAGTCTCACTGATTAACACTGAACCCTGTTGGAGTCTCAATGATTAACACTGAACCCTATGGGAGTCTCACTGATTAACACTGCACCCTGTGGGAGTCTCACTGATTAACACTGAACCCTATGGGAGTCTCACTGATTAACAGTGAACCCTGTGGTAGTCTCACTGATTAACACTGAACCCTGTGGGAGTCTCACTGATTAACACTGAACCATGTGGGAGTCTCACTGATTAACACTGAAGCCTATGGGAGTCTCCCTGATTAACACTGAACCCCATGGGAGTCTCACTGATTAACACTTACCCTATGGGAGTCTCACTGATTAACACTTAACCCTATTGGAGTCTCACTGATTAACACTGAAACCCTAAGGGAGTCTCACTGATTAACACTGAACCCTATGGAAGTCTCACTGATTAACACTTAACCCTATTGCAGTCTCACTGATGAACACTGAAACCTGTGGGAGTCTCACTGATTAACACTGAACCCTATGGGAGTCTCACTGATTAACACTGAACCCTGTGGGAGTCTCACTGATTAACAATGAACTCTATGGGGTTCTCACTGATTAACACTGAACCCTATGGGAGTCTCACTGATTAACACTGAACCCTGTGGGAGTCTCAGTGATTAACACTGAACGCTGAGGGAGTCTCACTGATTAACACTGAACAGTGTGGGAGTCTCACTGATTAACACCGAACACTGTGGGAGTCTCAATGATTAACACTGAATCCTGTGGGAGTCTCAATGATTAACACTGAATCCTGTGGGAGTCTCACTGATTAACAATGAACCCTATGGGAGTCTCACTGATTAACACATGAACCCTGAGGGAGTCTCACTGATTAACACTGAACCCTGTGGGAGTCTCACTGATTAACACTGAAACCTGTGGGAGTCTCACTGATTAACAGTGAACCCTATGGGAGTCTCATTGATTAACACTGAACCCTATGGGAGTCTCACTGATTAACACATGAACCCTGTGGGAGTCTCACTGATTTACACTGAACCCTATGGGAGTCTCACTGATTAACACTGAACCCTATGGGAGTCTCACTGATTAACACAGAACCCTATGGGAGTCTCACTGATTAACACTTAACCCTATGGGAGTCTCACTCATTAACACTGAACCCTGTGGGAGTCTCACTGATTAACACTGAACCCTGTGGGAGTCTCACTGATTAACACTGAGCCCTATGGGAGTCTCACTGATTAACACTGAACACTGTGGGAGTCTCACTTGATTAACACTGAATCTTGTGGGAGTCTCACTGATTAACACTGAACCCTATGTGAGTCTCACTGATTAACACATGAACCCTGTGGGAGTCTCACTGATTAACACTGAACCCTGTGGGAGTCTCACTGATTAACACTGAATCCTGTGGGAGTCTCACTGATTAACACTGAAGCCTGTGGGAGTCTCACTGATTAACACTGAACCCTATGGGAGTCTCATTGATTAACACTGAACTCTATGGGAGTCTCACTGATTAATACATGAACCCTGTGGGAGTCTCACTGATTTACACTGAACCCTATGGGAGTCTCACTGATTAACACTGAACCCTATGGGAGTCTCACTGATTAACACTGAACCCTATGGGAGAATCACTGATTATCACTGAAACCTGTGGGAGTCTCACTGATTAACACCGAACCCTATGGGAGTCTCACTGATTAACACTGAACCCTGTGGGAGTCTCACTGATTAACACTGAACCCTGTGGGAGTCTCACTGATTAACACTGAACCTTGTGGGGGACTCACTGATTAACACTGAACCCTATGGGAGTCTCACTGATTAACACTGAACCCTCTGGGAGTCTTACTGATTAACACTGAACCCTGTGAGAGTCTCACTGATGAACACTGAACCCTATGGGAGTCTCACTGATTAACACAGAACCCTGTGGGAGTCTCACTGATTAACACGGAACCCTGTGGGAGTCTCACTGATTAACACTGAACCCTGTGGGGGTCTCACTGATTACCCATGAACCCTGTGAGAGTCTCACTGATTAACACTGAACCCTGTGGGAGTCTCACTTATTAACACTGAACCCTGTGGGACTCTCACTGATTAACACTGAACCCTGTGGGACACTCACTGATTAACAATGAACCCTGTGGGAGTCTCACTGATTAACACTTAACCCTATTGGAGTCTCACTGATTAACACTGAAACCTGTGGGAGTCTCACTGATTAACACTGAACCCTATGGGAGTCTCACTGATTAACACTGAACCCTGTGGGAGTCTCACTGATTAACACTGAAACCTATGGCATTCTCACTGATTAACACTGAACCCTGTGGGAGTCTCACTGATTAACACTGAACCTTGTGGGGGACTCACTGATTAACACTGAACCCTATGGGAGTCTCACTGATTAACACTGAACCCTCTGGGTGTCTTACTGATTAACACTGAACCCTGTGAGAGTCTCACTGATGAACACTGAACCCTATGGGAGTCTCACTGATTAACACTGAACCCTGTGGGAGTCTCACTGATTACCCATGAACCCTGTGAGAGTCTCACTGATTAACACTGAACCCTGTGGGAGTCTCACTTATTAACACTGAACCCTGTGGGACTCTCACTGATTAACACTGAACCCTATGGGAGTCTCACTGATTAACACTGAACCCTGTGGGAGTCTCAGTGATTAACACTGAACGCTGAGGGAGTCTCACTGATTAACACTGAACAGTGTGGGAGTCTCACTGATTAACACCGAACACTGTGGGAGTCTCAATGATTAACACTGAATCCTGTGGGAGTCTCAATGATTAACACTGAATCCTGTGGGAGTCTCACTGATTAACAATGAACCCTATGGGAGTCTCACTGATTAACACATGAACCCTGAGGGAGTCTCACTGATTAACACTGAACCCTGTGGGAGTCTCACTGATTAACACTGAAACCTGTGGGAGTCTCACTGATTATCAGTGAACCCTATGGGAGTCTCATTGATTAACACTGAACCCTATGGGAGTTTCACTGATTAACACATGAACCCTGTGGGAGTCTCACTGATTTACACTGAACCCTATGGGAGTCTCACTGATTAACACTGAACCCTATGGGAGTCTCACTGATTAACACAGAACCCTATGGGAGTCTCACTGATTAACACTTAACCCTATGGGAGTCTCACTCATTAACACTGAACCCTGTGGGAGTCTCACTGATTAACACTGAACCCTGTGGGAGTCTCACTGATTAACACTGAGCCCTATGGGAGTCTCACTGATTAACACTGAACACTGTGGGAGTCTCACTTGATTAACACTGAACCTTGTGGGAGTCTCACTGATTAACACTGAACCCTATGTGAGTCTCACTGATTAACACATGAACCCTGTGGGAGTCTCACTGATTAACACTGAACCCTGTGGGAGTCTCACTGATTAACACTGAACCCTGTGGGAGTCTCACTGATTAACACTGAAGCCTGTGGGAGTCTCACTGATTAACACTGAACCCTATGGGAGTCTCATTGATTAACACTGAACTCTATGGGAGTCTCACTGATTAATACATGAACCCTGTGGGAGTCTCACTGATTTACACTGAACCCTATGGGAGTCTCACTGATTAACACTGAACCCTATGGGAGTCTCACTGATTAACACTGAACCCTATGGGAGTCTCACTGATTATCACTGAAACCTGTGGGAGTCTCACTGATTAACACCGAACCCTATGGGAGTCTCACTGATTAACACTGAACCCTGTGGGAGTCTCACTGATTAACACTGAACCCTGTGGGAGTCTCACTGATTAACACTGAACCTTGTGGGGGACTCACTGATTAACACTGAACCCTATGGGAGTCTCACTGATTAACACTGAACCCTCTGGGAGTCTTACTGATTAACACTGAACCCTGTGAGAGTCTCACTGATGAACACTGAACCCTATGGGAGTCTCACTGATTAACACAGAACCCTGTGGGAGTCTCACTGATTAACACGGAACCCTGTGGGAGTCTCACTGATTAACACTGAACCCTGTGGGAGTCTCACTGATTACCCATGAACCCTGTGAGAGTCTCACTGATTAACACTGAACCCTGTGGGAGTCTCACTGATAAACACTGAACCCTGTGGGACACTCACTGATTAACAATGAACCCTGTGGGAGTCTCACTGATTAACACTTAACCCTATTGGAGTCTCACTGATTAACACTGAAACCTGTGGGAGTCTCACTGATTAACACTGAACCCTATGGGAGTCTCACTGATTAACACTGAACCCTGTGGGAGTCTCACTGATTAACACTGAAACCTATGGCATTCTCACTGATTAACACTGAACCCTGTGGGAGTCTCACTGATTAACACTGAACCTTGTGGGGGACTCACTGATTAACACTGAACCCTATGGGAGTCTCACTGATTAACACTGAACCCTCTGGGTGTCTTACTGATTAACACTGAACCCTGTGAGAGTCTCACTGATGAACACTGAACCCTATGGGAGTCTCACTGATTAACAATGAACCCTATGGGAGTCTCACTGATTAACAATGAACCCTATGGGAGTCTCACTGATTAACACATGAACCCTGAGGGAGTCTCACTGATTAACACTGAACCCTGTGGGAGTCTCACTGATTAACACTGAACCCTGTGGGAGTCTCACTGATTAACACTGAAGCCTGTGGGAGTCTCACTGATTAACACTGAACCCTATGGGAGTCTCATTGATTAACACTGAACTCTATGGGAGTCTCACTGATTAATACATGAACCCTGTGGGAGTCTCACTGATTTACACTGAACCCTATGGGAGTCTCACTGATTAACACTGAAGCCTATGGGAGTCTCACTGATTAACACTGAACCCTATGGGAGTCTCACTGATTATCACTGAAACCTGTGGGAGTCTCACTGATTAACACCGAACCCTATGGGAGTCTCACTGATTAACACTGAACCCTGTGGGAGTCTCACTGATTAACACTGAACCCTGTGGGAGTCTCACTGATTAACACTGAACCTTGTGGGGGACTCACTGATTAACACTGAACCCTATGGGAGTCTCACTGATTAACACTGAACCCTCTGGGAGTCTTACTGATTAACACTGAACCCTGTGAGAGTCTCACTGATGAACACTGAACCCTATGGGAGTCTCACTGATTAACACAGAACCCTGTGGGAGTCTCACTGATTAACACGGAACCCTGTGGGAGTCTCACTGATTAACACTGAAACCTGTGGGAGTCTCACTGATTAACACTGAACCCTATGGGAGTCTCACTGATTAACACTGAACCCTATGGGAGAATCACTGATTATCACTGAAACCTGTGGGAGTCTCACTGATTAACACCGAACCCTATGGGAGTCTCACTGATTAACACTGAACCCTGTGGGAGTCTCACTGATTAACACTGAACCCTGTGGGAGTCTCACTGATTAACACTGAACCTTGTGGGGGACTCACTGATTAACACTGAACCCTATGGGAGTCTCACTGATTAACACTGAACCCTCTGGGAGTCTTACTGATTAACACTGAACCCTGTGAGAGTCTCACTGATGAACACTGAACCCTATGGGAGTCTCACTGATTAACACAGAACCCTGTGGGAGTATCACTGATTAACACGGAACCCTGTGGGAGTCTCACTGATTAACACTGAACCCTGTGGGGGTCTCACTGATTACCCATGAACCCTGTGAGAGTCTCACTGATTAACACTGAACCCTGTGGGAGTCTCACTTATTAACACTGAACCCTGTGGGACTCTCACTGATTAACACTGAACCCTGTGGGACACTCACTGATTAACAATGAACCCTGTGGGAGTCTCACTGATTAACACTTAACCCTATTGGAGTCTCACTGATTAACACTGAAACCTGTGGGAGTCTCACTGATTAACACTGAACCCTATGGGAGTCTCACTGATTAACACTGAACCCTGTGGGAGTCTCACTGATTAACACTGAAACCTATGGCATTCTCACTGATTAACACTGAACCCTGTGGGAGTCTCACTGATTAACACTGAACCTTGTGGGGGACTCACTGATTAACACTGAACCCTATGGGAGTCTCACTGATTAACACTGAACCCTCTGGGTGTCTTACTGATTAACACTGAACCCTGTGAAAGTCTCACTGATGAACACTGAACCCTATGGGAGTCTCACTGATTAACACTGAACCCTGTGGGAGTCTCACTGATTACCCATGAACCCTGTGAGAGTCTCACTGATTAACACTGAACCCTGTGGGAGTCTCACTTATTAACACTGAACCCTGTGGGACTCTCACTGATTAACACTGAACCCTATGGGAGTCTCACTGATTAACACTGAACCCTGTGGGAGTCTCAGTGATTAACACTGAACGCTGAGGGAGTCTCACTGATTAACACTGAACAGTGTGGGAGTCTCACTGATTAACACCGAACACTGTGGGAGTCTCAATGATTAACACTGAATCCTGTGGGAGTCTCAATGATTAACACTGAATCCTGTGGGAGTCTCACTGATTAACAATGAACCCTATGGGAGTCTCACTGATTAACACATGAACCCTGAGGGAGTCTCACTGATTAACACTGAACCCTGTGGGAGTCTCACTGATTAACACTGAAACCTGTGGGAGTCTCACTGATTATCAGTGAACCCTATGGGAGTCTCATTGATTAACACTGAACCCTATGGGAGTTTCACTGATTAACACATGAACCCTGTGGGAGTCTCACTGATTTACACTGAACCCTATGGGAGTTTCACTGATTAACACTGAACCCTATGGGAGTCTCACTGATTAACACAGAACCCTATGGGAGTCTCACTGATTAACACTTAACCCTATGGGAGTCTCACTCATTAACACTGAACCCTGTGGGAGTCTCACTGATTAACACTGAACCCTGTGGGAGTCTCACTGATTAACACTGAGCCCTATGGGAGTCTCACTGATTAACACTGAACACTGTGGGAGTCTCACTTGATTAACACTGAACCTTGTGGGAGTCTCACTGATTAACACTGAACCCTATGTGAGTCTCACTGATTAACACATGAACCCTGTGGGAGTCTCACTGATTAACACTGAACCCTGTGGGAGTCTCACTGATTAACACTGAACCCTGTGGGAGTCTCACTGATTAACACTGAAGCCTGTGGGAGTCTCACTGATTAACACTGAACCCTATGGGAGTCTCATTGATTAACACTGAACTCTATGGGAGTCTCACTGATTAATACATGAACCCTGTGGGAGTCTCACTGATTTACACTGAACCCTATGGGAGTCTCACTGATTAACACTGAACCCTATGGGAGTCTCACTGATTAACACTGAACCCTATGGGAGTCTCACTGATTATCACTGAAACCTGTGGGAGTCTCACTGATTAACACCGAACCCTATGGGAGTCTCACTGATTAACACTGAACCCTGTGGGAGTCTCACTGATTAACACTGAACCCTGTGGGAGTCTCACTGATTAACACTGAACCTTGTGGGGGACTCACTGATTAACACTGAACCCTATGGGAGTCTCACTGATTAACACTGAACCCTCTGGGAGTCTTACTGATTAACACTGAACCCTGTGAGAGTCTCACTGATGAACACTGAACCCTATGGGAGTCTCACTGATTAACACAGAACCCTGTGGGAGTCTCACTGATTAACACGGAACCCTGTGGGAGTCTCACTGATTAACACTGAACCCTGTGGGAGTCTCACTGATTACCCATGAACCCTGTGAGAGTCTCACTGATTAACACTGAACCCTGTGGGAGTCTCACTGATAAACACTGAACCCTGTGGGACACTCACTGATTAACAATGAACCCTGTGGGAGTCTCACTGATTAACACTTAACCCTATTGGAGTCTCACTGATTAACACTGAAACCTGTGGGAGTCTCACTGATTAACACTGAACCCTATGGGAGTCTCACTGATTAACACTGAACCCTGTGGGAGTCTCACTGATTAACACTGAAACCTATGGCATTCTCACTGATTAACACTGAACCCTGTGGGAGTCTCACTGATTAACACTGAACCTTGTGGGGGACTCACTGATTAACACTGAACCCTATGGGAGTCTCACTGATTAACACTGAACCCTCTGGGTGTCTTACTGATTAACACTGAACCCTGTGAGAGTCTCACTGATGAACACTGAACCCTATGGGAGTCTCACTGATTAACAATGAACCCTATGGGAGTCTCACTGATTAACAATGAACCCTATGGGAGTCTCACTGATTAACACATGAACCCTGAGGGAGTCTCACTGATTAACACTGAACCCTGTGGGAGTCTCACTGATTAACACTGAACCCTGTGGGAGTCTCACTGATTAACACTGAAGCCTGTGGGAGTCTCACTGATTAACACTGAACCCTATGGGAGTCTCATTGATTAACACTGAACTCTATGGGAGTCTCACTGATTAATACATGAACCCTGTGGGAGTCTCACTGATTTACACTGAACCCTATGGGAGTCTCACTGATTAACACTGAACCCTATGGGAGTCTCACTGATTAACACTGAACCCTATGGGAGTCTCACTGATTATCACTGAAACCTGTGGGAGTCTCACTGATTAACACCGAACCCTATGGGAGTCTCACTGATTAACACTGAACCCTGTGGGAGTCTCACTGATTAACACTGAACCCTGTGGGAGTCTCACTGATTAACACTGAACCTTGTGGGGGACTCACTGATTAACACTGAACCCTATGGGAGTCTCACTGATTAACACTGAACCCTCTGGGAGTCTTACTGATTAACACTGAACCCTGTGAGAGTCTCACTGATGAACACTGAACCCTATGGGAGTCTCACTGATTAACACAGAACCCTGTGGGAGTCTCACTGATTAACACGGAACCCTGTGGGAGTCTCACTGATTAACACTGAACCCTGTGGGAGTCTCACTGATTACCCATGAACCCTGTGAGAGTCTCACTGATTAACACTGAACCCTGTGGGAGTCTCACTTATTAACACTGAACCCTGTGGGACTCTCACTGATTAACACTGAACCCTGTGGGACACTCACTGATTAACAATGAACCCTGTGGGAGTCTCACTGATTAACACTTAACCCTATTGGAGTCTCACTGATTAACACTGAAACCTGTGGGAGTCTCACTGATTAACACTGAACCCTATGGGAGTCTCACTGATTAACACTGAACCCTGTGGGAGTCTCACTGATTAACACTGAAACCTATGGCATTCTCACTGATTAACACTGAACCCTGTGGGAGTCTCACTGATTAACACTGAACCTTGTGGGGGACTCACTGATTAACACTGAACCCTATGGGAGTCTCACTGATTAACACTGAACCCTCTGGGTGTCTTACTGATTAACACTGAACCCTGTGAGAGTCTCACTGATGAACACTGAACCCTATGGGAGTCTCACTGATTAACACTGAACCCTGTGGGAGTCTCACTGATTACCCATGAACCCTGTGAGAGTCTCACTGATTAACACTGAACCCTGTGGGAGTCTCACTTATTAACACTGAACCCTGTGGGACTCTCACTGATTAACACTGAACCCTATGGGAGTCTCACTGATTAACACTGAACCCTGTGGGAGTCTCAGTGATTAACACTGAACGCTGAGGGAGTCTCACTGATTAACACTGAACAGTGTGGGAGTCTCACTGATTAACACCGAACACTGTGGGAGTCTCAATGATTAACACTGAATCCTGTGGGAGTCTCAATGATTAACACTGAATCCTGTGGGAGTCTCACTGATTAACAATGAACCCTATGGGAGTCTCACTGATTAACACATGAACCCTGAGGGAGTCTCACTGATTAACACTGAACCCTGTGGGAGTCTCACTGATTAACACTGAAACCTGTGGGAGTCTCACTGATTAACAGTGAACCCTATGGGAGTCTCATTGATTAACACTGAACCCTATGGGAGTTTCACTGATTAACACATGAACCCTGTGGGAGTCTCACTGATTTACACTGAACCCTATGGGAGTCTCACTGATTAACACTGAACCCTATGGGAGTCTCACTGATTAACACAGAACCCTATGGGAGTCTCACTGATTAACACTTAACCCTATGGGAGTCTCACTCATTAACACTGAACCCTGTGGGAGTCTCACTGATTAACACTGAACCCTGTGGGAGTCTCACTGATTAACACTGAGCCCTATGGGAGTCTCACTGATTAACACTGAACACTGTGGGAGTCTCACTTGATTAACACTGAACCTTGTGGGAGTCTCACTGATTAACACTGAACCCTATGTGAGTCTCACTGATTAACACATGAACCCTGTGGGAGTCTCACTGATTAACACTGAACCCTGTGGGAGTCTCACTGATTAACACTGAACCCTGTGGGAGTCTCACTGATTAACACTGAAGCCTGTGGGAGTCTCACTGATTAACACTGAACCCTATGGGAGTCTCATTGATTAACACTGAACTCTATGGGAGTCTCACTGATTAATACATGAACCCTGTGGGAGTCTCACTGATTTACACTGAACCCTATGGGAGTCTCACTGATTAACACTGAACCCTATGGGAGTCTCACTGATTAACACTGAACCCTATGGGAGTCTCACTGATTATCACTGAAACCTGTGGGAGTCTCACTGATTAACACCGAACCCTATGGGAGTCTCACTGATTAACACTGAACCCTGTGGGAGTCTCACTGATTAACACTGAACCCTGTGGGAGTCTCACTGATTAACACTGAACCTTGTGGGGGACTCACTGATTAACACTGAACCCTATGGGAGTCTCACTGATTAACACTGAACCCTCTGGGAGTCTTACTGATTAACACTGAACCCTGTGAGAGTCTCACTGATGAACACTGAACCCTATGGGAGTCTCACTGATTAACACAGAACCCTGTGGGAGTCTCACTGATTAACACGGAACCCTGTGGGAGTCTCACTGATTAACACTGAACCCTGTGGGAGTCTCACTGATTACCCATGAACCCTGTGAGAGTCTCACTGATTAACACTGAACCCTGTGGGAGTCTCACTGATAAACACTGAACCCTGTGGGACACTCACTGATTAACAATGAACCCTGTGGGAGTCTCACTGATTAACACTTAACCCTATTGGAGTCTCACTGATTAACACTGAAACCTGTGGGAGTCTCACTGATTAACACTGAACCCTATGGGAGTCTCACTGATTAACACTGAACCCTGTGGGAGTCTCACTGATTAACACTGAAACCTATGGCATTCTCACTGATTAACACTGAACCCTGTGGGAGTCTCACTGATTAACACTGAACCTTGTGGGGGACTCACTGATTAACACTGAACCCTATGGGAGTCTCACTGATTAACACTGAACCCTCTGGGTGTCTTACTGATTAACACTGAACCCTGTGAGAGTCTCACTGATGAACACTGAACCCTATGGGAGTCTCACTGATTAACAATGAACCCTATGGGAGTCTCACTGATTAACAATGAACCCTATGGGAGTCTCACTGATTAACACATGAACCCTGAGGGAGTCTCACTGATTAACACTGAACCCTGTGGGAGTCTCACTGATTAACACTGAACCCTGTGGGAGTCTCACTGATTAACACTGAACCCTATGGGAGTCTCACTGATTAACACTGAACCCTGTGGGAGTCTCACTGATTAACACTGAACCCTGAGGGAGTCTCACTGATTAACACTGAACCCTATGGGAGTCTCATTGATTAACACTGAACCCTATGGGAGTCTCACTGATTAACACATGAACCCTGTGGGAGTCTCACTGATTAACACTGAACCCTATGGGAGTCTCACTGATTAACACTGAACCCTATGGGAGTCTCACTGATTAACACTTAACCCTATGGGAGTCTCACTGATTAACACTGAACACTGTGGGAGTGTCACTTGATTAACACTGAACCCTGTGGGAGTCTCACTGATTAACACTGAACCCTATGGGAGTCTCACTGATTAACACTGAACACTGTGGGAGTGTCACTTGATTAACACTGAACCCTGTGGGAGTCTCACTGATTAACACTGAGCCCTATGGGAGTCTCATTGATTAACACTGAACACTGTGGGAGTCTCACTTGATTAACACTGAACCTTGTGGGAGTCTCACTGATTAACACTGAACCCTATGTGAGTCTCACTGATTAACACATGAACCCTGTGGGATTCTCACTGATTATCACTGAACCCTGTGGGAGTCTCACTGATTAACACTGAACCCTGTGGGAGTCTCACTGATTAACACTGAAGCCTGTGGGAGTCTCACTGATTAACACTGAACCCTATGGGAGTCTCATTGATTAACACTGAACTCTATGGGAGTCTCACTGATTAATACATGAACCCTGTGGGAGTCTCACTGATTTACACTGAACCCTATGGGAGTCTCACTGATTAACACTGAACCCTATGGGAGTCTCACTGATTAACACTGAACCCTATGGGAGTCTCACTGATTATCACTGAAACCTGTGGGAGTCTCACTGATTAACACCGAACCCTATGGGAGTCTCACTGATTAACACTGAACCCTGTGGGAGTCTCACTGATTAACACTGAACCCTGTGGGAGTCTCACTGATTAACACTGAACCTTGTGGGGGACTCACTGATTAACACTGAACCCTATGGGAGTCTCACTGATTAACACTGAACCCTCTGGGAGTCTTACTGATTAACACTGAACCCTGTGAGAGTCTCACTGATGAACACTGAACCCTATGGGAGTCTCACTGATTAACACAGAACCCTGTGGGAGTCTCACTGATTAACACGGAACCCTGTGGGAGTCTCACTGATTAACACTGAACCCTGTGGGAGTCTCACTGATTACCCATGAACCCTGTGAGAGTCTCACTGATTAACACTGAACCCTGTGGGAGTCTCACTGATAAACACTGAACCCTGTGGGACACTCACTGATTAACAATGAACCCTGTGGGAGTCTCACTGATTAACACTTAACCCTATTGGAGTCTCACTGATTAACACTGAAACCTGTGGGAGTCTCACTGATTAACACTGAACCCTATGGGAGTCTCACTGATTAACACTGAACCCTGTGGGAGTCTCACTGATTAACACTGAAACCTATGGCATTCTCACTGATTAACACTGAACCCTGTGGGAGTCTCACTGATTAACACTGAACCTTGTGGGGGACTCACTGATTAACACTGAACCCTATGGGAGTCTCACTGATTAACACTGAACCCTCTGGGTGTCTTACTGATTAACACTGAACCCTGTGAGAGTCTCACTGATGAACACTGAACCCTATGGGAGTCTCACTGATTAACAATGAACCCTATGGGAGTCTCACTGATTAACAATGAACCCTATGGGAGTCTCACTGATTAACACATGAACCCTGAGGGAGTCTCACTGATTAACACTGAACCCTGTGGGAGTCTCACTGATTAACACTGAACCCTGTGGGAGTCTCACTGATTAACACTGAACCCTATGGGAGTCTCACTGATTAACACTGAACCCTGTGGGAGTCTCACTGATTAACACTGAACCCTGAGGGAGTCTCACTGATTAACACTGAACCCTATGGGAGTCTCATTGATTAACACTGAACCCTATGGGAGTCTCACTGATTAACACATGAACCCTGTGGGAGTCTCACTGATTAACACTGAACCCTATGGGAGTCTCACTGATTAACACTGAACCCTATGGGAGTCTCACTGATTAACACTTAACCCTATGGGAGTCTCACTGATTAACACTGAACACTGTGGGAGTGTCACTTGATTAACACTGAACCCTGTGGGAGTCTCACTGATTAACACTGAACCCTATGGGAGTCTCACTGATTAACACTGAACACTGTGGGAGTGTCACTTGATTAACACTGAACCCTGTGGGAGTCTCACTGATTAACACTGAGCCCTATGGGAGTCTCACTGATTAACACTGAACACTGTGGGAGTCTCACTTGATTAACACTGAACCTTGTGGGAGTCTCACTGATTAACACTGAACCCTATGTGAGTCTCACTGATTAACACATGAACCCTGTGGGATTCTCACTGATTATCACTGAACCCTGTGGGAGTCTCACTGATTAACACTGAACCCTGTGGGAGTCTCACTGATTAACACTGAAGCCTGTGGGAGTCTCACTGATTAACACTGAACCCTATGGGAGTCTCATTGATTAACACTGAACTCTATGGGAGTCTCACTGATTAATACATGAACCCTGTGGGAGTCTCACTGATTTACACTGAACCCTATGGGAGTCTCACTGATTAACACTGAACCCTGTGGGAGTCTCACTGATTAACACGGAACCCTGTGGGAGTCTCACTGATTAACACTGAACCCTGTGGGAGTCTCACTGATTACCCATGAACCCTGTGAGAGTCTCACTGATTAACACTGAACCCTGTGGGAGTCTCACTTATTAACACTGAACCCTGTGGGACTCTCACTGATTAACACTGAACCCTGTGGGACACTCACTGATTAACAATGAACCCTGTGGGAGTCTCACTGATTAACACTTAACCCTATTGGAGTCTCACTGATTAACACTGAAACCTGTGGGAGTCTCACTGATTAACACTGAACCCTATGGGAGTCTCACTGATTAACACTGAACCCTGTGGGAGTCTCACTGATTAACACTGAAACCTATGCCATTCTCACTGATTAACACTGAACCCTGTGGGAGTCTCACTGATTAACACTGAACCTTGTGGGGGACTCACTGATTAACACTGAACCCTATGGGAGTCTCACTGATTAACACTGAACCCTCTGGGTGTCTTACTGATTAACACTGAACCCTGTGAGAGTCTCACTGATGAACACTGAACCCTATGGGAGTCTCACTGATTAACAATGAACCCTATGGGAGTCTCACTGATTAACACATGAACCCTGAGGGAGTCTCACTGATTAACACTGAACCCTGTGGGAGTCTCACTGATTAACACTGAACCCTGTGGGAGTCTCACTGATTAACACTGAACCCTATGGGAGTCTCACTGATTAACACTGAACCCTGTGGGAGTCTCACTGATTAACACTGATCCCTGAGGGAGTCTCACTGATTAACACTAAACCCTATGGGAGTCTCATTGATTAACACTGAACCCTATGGGAGTCTCACTGATTAACACTTAACCCTATGGGAGTCTCACTGATTAACACTGAACACTGTGGGAGTGTCACTTGATTAACACTGAACCCTGTGGGAGTCTCACTGATTAACACTGAACCCTATGGGAGTCTCACTAATTAACACTGAACACTGTGGGAGTGTCACTTGATTAACACTGAACCCTGTGGGAGTCTCACTGATTAACACTGAGCCCTATGGGAGTCTCACTGATTAACACTGAACACTGTGGGAGTCTCACTTGATTAACACTGAACCTTGTGGGAGTCTCACTGATTAACACTGAACACTGTGGGAGTGTCACTTGATTAACACTGAACCCTGTGGAAGTCTCACTGATTAACACTGAACCCTATGGGAGTCTCACTGATTAACACTGAACACTGTGGGAGTGTCACTTGATTAACACTGAACCCTGTGGGAGTCTCACTGATTAACACTGAGCCCTATGGGAGTCTCACTGATTAACACTGAACACTGTGGGAGTCTCACTTGATTAACACTGAACCTTGTGGGAGTCTCACTGATTAACACTGAACCCTATGTGAGTCTCACTGATTAACACATGAACCCTGTGGGATTCTCACTGATTATCACTGAACCCTGTGGGAGTCTCACTGATTAACACTGAACCCTGTGGGAGTCTCACTGATTAACACTGAAGCCTGTGGGAGTCTCACTGATTAACACTGAACCCTATGGGAGTCTCATTGATTAACACTGAACTCTATGGGAGTCTCACTGATTAATACATGAACCCCGTGGGAGTCTCACTGATTTACACTGAACCCTATGGGAGTCTCACTGATTAACACTGAACCCTGTGGGAGTCTCACTGATTAACACGGAACCCTGTGGGAGTCTCACTGATTAACACTGAACCCTGTGGGAGTCTCACTGATTACCCATGAACCCTGTGAGAGTCTCACTGATTAACACTGAACCCTGTGGGAGTCTCACTTATTAACACTGAACCCTGTGGGACTCTCACTGATTAACACTGAACCCTGTGGGACACTCACTGATTAACAATGAACCCTGTGGGAGTCTCACTGATTAACACTTAACCCTATTGGAGTCTCACTGATTAACACTGAAACCTGTGGGAGTCTCACTGATTAACACTGAACCCTATGGGAGTCTCACTGATTAACACTGAACCCTGTGGGAGTCTCACTGATTAACACTGAAACCTATGCCATTCTCACTGATTAACACTGAACCCTGTGGGAGTCTCACTGATTAACACTGAACCTTGTGGGGGACTCACTGATTAACACTGAACCCTATGGGAGTCTCACTGATTAACACTGAACCCTCTGGGTGTCTTACTGATTAACACTGAACCCTGTGAGAGTCTCACTGATGAACACTGAACCCTATGGGAGTCTCACTGATTAACAATGAACCCTATGGGAGTCTCACTGATTAACACATGAACCCTGAGGGAGTCTCACTGATTAACACTGAACACTGTGGGAGTCTCACTGATTAACACTGAACCCTGTGGGAGTCTCACTGATTAACACTGAACCCTATGGGAGTCTCACTGATTAACACTGAACCCTGTGGGAGTCTCACTGATTAACACTGAACCCTGAGGGAGTCTCACTGATTAACACTAAACCCTATGGGAGTCTCATTGATTAACACTGAACCCTATGGGAGTCTCACTGATTAACACTTAACCCTATGGGAGTCTCACTGATTAACACTGAACACTGTGGGAGTGTCACTTGATTAACACTGAACCCTGTGGGAGTCTCATTGATTAACACTGAACCCTATGGGAGTCTCACTAATTAACACTGAACACTGTGGGAGTGTCACTTGATTAACACTGAACCCTGTGGGAGTCTCACTGATTAACACTGAGCCCTATGGGAGTCTCACTGATTAACACTGAACACTGTGGGAGTCTCACTTGATTAACACTGAACCTTGTGGGAGTCTCACTGATTAACACTGAACCCTATGGGAGTCTCACTGATTAACACTGAACCCTGTGGGAGTCTCACTGATTAACACTGAACCCTATGGGAGTCTCACTGATTAACAGTGAACCCTGTGGTAGTCTCACTGATTAACACTGAACCCTGTGGGAGTCTCACTGATTAACACTGAACCATGTGGGAGTCTCACTGATTAACACTGAACCCCATGGGAGTCTCACTGATTAACACTTAACCCTATGGGAGTCTCACTGATTAACACTTAACCCTATTGGAGTCTCACTGATTAACACTGAAACTCTAAGGGAGTCTCAATGATTAACACTGAACCCTATGGGAGTCTCACTGATTAACACTTAACCCTATTTCAGTCTCACTGATGAACACTGAAACCTGTGGGAGTCTCACTGATTAACACCGAACACTGTGGGAGTCTCAATGATTAACACTGAATCCTGTGGGAGTCTCACTGATTAACACTGAACACTGTGGGAGTGTCACTTGATTAACACTGAACCCTGTGGGAGTCTCACTGATTAACACTGAGCCCTATGGGAGTCTCACTGATTAACACTGAACACTGTGGGAGTCTCACTTGATTAACACTGAACCTTGTGGGAGTCTCACTGATTAACACTGAACCCTATGTGAGTCTCACTGATTAACACATGAACCCTGTGGGAGTCTCACTGATTAACACTGAACCCTGTGGGAGTCTCACTGATTAACACTGAACCCTGTGGGAGTCTCACTGATTAACACTGAAGCCTGTGGGAGTCTCACTGATTAACACTGAACCCTATGGGAGTCTCATTGATTAACACTGAACTCTATGGGAGTCTCACTGATTAATACATGAACCCTGTGGGAGTCTCACTGATTTACACTGAACCCTATGGGAGTCTCACTGATTAACACTGAACCCTGTGGGAGTCTCACTGATTAACACGGAACCCTGTGGGAGTCTCACTGATTAACACTGAACCCTGTGGGAGTCTCACTGATTACCCATGAACCCTGTGAGAGTCTCACTGATTAACACTGAACCCTGTGGGAGTCTCACTTATTAACACTGAACCCTGTGGGACTCTCACTGATTAACACTGAACCCTGTGGGACACTCACTGATTAACAATGAACCCTGTGGGAGTCTCACTGATTAACACTTAACCCTATTGGAGTCTCACTGATTAACACTGAAACCTGTGGGAATCTCACTGATTAACACTGAACCCTATGGGAGTCTCACTGATTAACACTGAACCCTGTGGGAGTCTCACTGATTAACACTGAAACCTATGCCATTCTCACTGATTAACACTGAACCCTGTGGGAGTCTCACTGATGAACACTGAACCTTGTGGGGGACTCACTGATTAACACTGAACCCTATGGGAGTCTCACTGATTAACACTGAACCCTCTGGGTGTCTTACTGATTAACACTGAACCCTGTGAGAGTCTCACTGATGAACACTGAAACCTATGGGAGTCTCACTGATTAACAATGAACCCTATGGGAGTCTCACTGATTAACACATGAACCCTGAGGGAGTCTCACTGATTAACACTGAACCCTGTGGGAGTCTCACTGATTAACACTGAACCCTGTGGGAGTCTCACTGATTAACACTGAACCCTATGGGAGTCTCACTGATTAACACTGGACCCTGTGGGAGTCACACTGATTAACACTGAACCCTGAGGGAGTCTCACTGATTAACACTAAACCCTATGGGTGTCTCATTGATTAACACTGAACCCTATGGGAGTCTCACTGATTAACACTTAACCCTATGGGAGTCTCACTGATTAACACTGAACACTGTGGGAGTGTCACTTGATTAACACTGAACCCTGTGGGAGTCTCACTGATTAACACTGAACCCTATGGGAGTCTCACTGATTAACACTGAACACTGTGGGAGTGTCACTTGATTAACACTGAACCCTGTGGGAGTCTCACTGATTAACACTGAGCCCTATGGGAGTCTCACTGATTAACACTGAACACTGTGGGAGTCTCACTTGATTAACACTGAACCTTGTGGGAGTCTCACTGATTAACACTGAACCCTATGGGAGTCTCATTGATTAACACTGAACCCTGTGGGAGTCTCACTGATTAACACTGAACCCTATGGGAGTCTCACTGATTAACAGTGAACCCTGTGGTAGTCTCACTGATTAACACTGAACCCTGTGGGAGTCTCACTGATTAACACTGAACCATGTGGGAGTCTCACTGATTAACACTGAACCCCATGGGAGTCTCACTGATTAACACTTAACCCTATGGGAGTCTCACTGATTAACACTTAACCGTATTGGAGTCTCACTGATTAACACTGAAACTCTAAGGGAGTCTCACTGATTAACACTGAACCCTATGGGAGTCTCACTGATTAACACTTAACCCTATTGCAGTCTCACTGATGAACACTGAAACCTGTGGGAGTCTCACTGATTAACACCGAACACTGTGGGAGTCTCAATGATTAACACTGAATCCTGTGGGAGTCTCACTGATTAACAATGAACCCTATGGGAGTCTCACTGATTAACACATGAACCCTGAGGGAGTCTCACTGATTAACACTGAAACCCTAAGGGAGTCTCACTGATTAACACTGAACCCTATGGGAGTCTCACTGATTAACACTTAACCCTATTGCAGTCTCACTGATGAACACTGAAACCTGTGGGAGTCACACTGATTAACACATGAACCCTGTGGGAGTCTCACTGATTAACACTGAACCCTGTGGGATTCTCACTGATTAACACTGAACCCTGTGGGAGTCTCACTGATTAACACTGAAGCCTGTGGGAGTCTCACTGATTAACACTGAACCCTATGGGAGTCTCATTGATTAACACTGAACTCTATGGGAGTCTCACTGATTAATACATGAACCCTGTGGGAGTCTCACTGATTTACACTGAACCCTATGGGAGTCTCACTGATTAACACTGAACCCTGTGGGAGTCTCACTGATTAACACGGAACCCTGTGGGAGTCTCACTGATTAACACTGAACCCTGTGGGAGTCTCACTGATTACCCATGAACCCTGTGAGAGTCTCACTGATTAACACTGAACCCTGTGGGAGTCTCACTTATTAACACTGAACCCTGTGGGACTCTCACTGATTAACACTGAACCCTGTGGGACACTCACTGATTAACAATGAACCCTGTGGGAGTCTCACTGATTAACACTTAACCCTATTGGAGTCTCACTGATTAACACTGAAACCTGTGGGAATCTCACTGATTAACACTGAACCCTATGGGAGTCTCACTGATTAACACTGAACCCTGTGGGAGTCTCACTGATTAACACTGAAACCTATGCCATTCTCACTGATTAACACTGAACCCTGTGGGAGTCTCACTGATTAACACTGAACCTTGTGGGGGACTCACTGATTAACACTGAACCCTATGGGAGTCTCACTGATTAACACTGAACCCTCTGGGTGTCTTACTGATTAACACTGAACCCTGTGAGAGTCTCACTGATGAACACTGAACCCTATGGGAGTCTCACTGATTAACAATGAACCCTATGGGAGTCTCACTGATTAACACATGAACCCTGAGGGAGTCTCACTGATTAACACTGAACCCTGTGGGAGTCTCACTGATTAACACTGAACCCTGTGGGAGTCTCACTGATTAACACTGAACCCTATGGGAGTCTCACTGATTAACACTGGACCCTGTGGGAGTCACACTGATTAACACTGAACCCTGAGGGAGTCTCACTGATTAACACTAAACCCTATGGGTGTCTCATTGATTAACACTGAACCCTATGGGAGTCTCACTGATTAACACTTAACCCTATGGGAGTCTCACTGATTAACACTGAACACTGTGGGAGTGTCACTTGATTAACACTGAACCCTGTGGGAGTCTCACTGATTAACACTGAACCCTATGGGAGTCTCACTGATTAACACTGAACACTGTGGGAGTGTCACTTGATTAACACTGAACCCTGTGGGAGTCTCACTGATTAACACTGAGCCCTATGGGAGTCTCACTGATTAACACTGAACACTGTGGGAGTCTCACTTGATTAACACTGAACCTTGTGGGAGTCTCACTGATTAACACTGAACCCTATGGGAGTCTCAGTGATTAACACTGAACCCTGTGGGAGTCTCACTGATTAACACTGAACCCTATGGGAGTCTCACTGATTAACAGTGAACCCTGTGGTAGTCTCACTGATTAACACTGAACCCTGTGGGAGTCTCACTGATTAACACTGAACCATGTGGGAGTCTCACTGATTAACACTGAACCCCATGGGAGTCTCACTGATTAACACTTAACCCTATGGGAGTCTCACTGATTAACACTTAACCGTACTGGAGTCTCACTGATTAACACTGAAACTCTAAGGGAGTCTCACTGATTAACACTGAACCCTATGGGAGTCTCACTGATTAACACTTAACCCTATTGCAGTCTCACTGATGAACACTGAAACCTGTGGGAGTCTCACTGATTAACACCGAACACTGTGGGAGTCTCAATGATTAACACTGAATCCTGTGGGAGTCTCACTGATTAACAATGAACCCTATGGGAGTCTCACTGATTAACACATGAACCCTGAGGGAGTCTCACTGATTAACACTGAAACCCTAAGGGAGTCTCACTGATTAACACTGAACCCTATGGGAGTCTCACTGATTAACACTTAACCCTATTGAGTCTCACTGATGAACACTGAAACCTGTGGGAGTCACACTGATTAACACTGAACCCTATGGGAGTCTCACTGATTAACACTGAACCCTGTGGGAGTCTCACTGATTAACAATGAACTCTATGGGGTTCTCACTGATTAACACTGAACCCTATGGGAGTCTCACTGATTAACACTGAACCCTGTGGGAGTCTCAGTGATTAACACTGAACGCTGAGGGAGTCTCACTGATTAAAACTGAACAGTGTGGGAGTCTCACTGATTAACACCGAACACTGTGGGAGTCTCAATGATTAACACTGAATCCTGTGGGAGTCTCACTGATTAACAATGAACCCTATGGGAGTCTCACTGATTAACACATGAACCCTGAGGGAGTCTCACTGATTAACACTGAACCCTGTGGGAGTCTCACTGATTAACACTGAAACCTGTGGGAGTCTCACTGATTAACACTGAAACCTATGGGAGTCTCATTGATTAACACTGAACCCTATGGGAGTCTCACTGATTAACACATGAACCCTGTGGGAGTCTCACTGATTTACACTGAACCCTATGGGAGTCTCACTGATTAACACTGAACCCTATGGGAGTCTCACTGATTAACACTGAACCCTATGGGAGTCTCACTGATTAACACTGAACACTGTGGGAGTCTCACTTGATTAACACTGAACCTTGTGGGAGTCTCACTGATTAACACTGAACCCTATGTGAGTCTCACTGATTAACACATGAACCCTGTGGGAGTCTCACTGATTAACACTGAACCCTGTGGGAGTCTCACTGATTAACACTGAACCCTGTGGGAGTCTCACTGATTAACACTGAAGCCTGTGGGAGTCTCACTGATTAACACTGAACCCTATGGGAGTCTCATTGATTAACACTGAACTCTATGGGAGTCTCACTGATTAATACATGAACCCTGTGGGAGTCTCACTGATTTACACTGAACCCTATGGGAGTCTCACTGATTAACACTGAACCCTATGGGAGTCTCACTGATTAACACTGAACCCTATGGGAGTCTCACTGATTATCACTGAGCCCTATGGGAGTCTCACTGATTAACACCGAACCCTATGGGAGTCTCACTGATTAACACTGAACCCTGTGGGAGTCTCACTGATTAACACTGAACCCTATGTGAGTCTCACTGATTAACACATGAACCCTGTGGGAGTCTCACTGATTAACACTGAACCCTGTGGGAGTCTCACTGATTAACACTGAACCCTGTGGGAGTCTCACTGATTAACACTGAAGCCTGTGGGAGTTTCACTGATTAACACTGAACCCTATGGGAGTCTCATTGATTAACACTGAACTCTATGGGAGTCTCACTGATTAATACATGAACCCTGTGGGAGTCTCACTGATTTACACTGAACCCTATGGGAGTCTCACTGATTAACACTGAACCCTATGGGAGTCTCACTGATTAACACTGAACCCTATGGGAGTCTCACTGATTATCACTGAAACCTGTGGGAGTCTCACTGATTAACACCAAACCCTATGGGAGTCTCACTGATTAACACTGAACCCTGTGGGAGTCTCACTGATTAACACTGAACCCTGTGGGAGTCTCACTGATTAACAGTGAACCTTGTGGGGGACTCACTGATTAACACTGAACCCTATGGGAGTCTCACTGATTAACACTAAACCCTCTGGGAGTCTTACTGATTAACACTGAACCCTGTGAGAGTCTCACTGATGAACACTGAACCCTATGGGAGTCTCACTGATTAACACAGAACCCTGTGGGAGTCTCACTGATTAACACAGAATCCTGTGGGAGTCTCACTGATTAACACTGAACCCTGTGGGAGTCTCACTGATTACCCATGAACCCTGTGAGAGTCTCACTGATTAACACTGAACCCTGTGGGAGTCTCACTTATTAACACTGAACCCTGTGGGACTCTCACTGATTAACACTGAACCCTGTGGGACACTCACTGATTAACAATAAACCCTGTGGGAGTCTCACTGATTAACACTTAACCCTATTGGAGTCTCACTGATTAACACTGAAACCTGTGGGAGTCTCACTGATTAACACTGAACCCTATGGGAGTCTCACTGATTAACACTGAACCCTGTGGGAGTCTCACTGATTAACACTGAAACCTATGGCATTCTCACTGATTAACACTGAACCCTGTGGGAGTCTCACTGATTAACACTGAACCTTGTGGGGGACTCACTGATTAACACTGAACCCTATGGGAGTCTCACTGATTAACACTGAACCCTCTGGGTGTCTTACTGATTAACACTGAACCCTGTGAGAGTCTCACTGATGAACACTGAACCCTATGGGAGTCTCACTGATTAACAATGAACCCTATGGGAGTCTCACTGATTAACACATGAAACCTGAGGGAGTCTCACTGATTAACACTGAACCCTGTGGGAGTCTCACTGATTAACACTGAACCCTGTGGGAGTCTCACTGATTAACACTGAACCCTATGGGAGTCTCACTGATTAACACTGAACCCTGTGGGAGTCTCACTGATTAACACTGAACCCTGAGGGAGTCTCACTGATTAACACTGAACCCTATGGGAGTCTCATTGATTAACACTGAACCCTATGGGAGTCTCACTGATTAACACATGAACCCTGTGGGAGTCTCACTGATTTACACTGAACCCTATGGGAGTCTCACTGATTAACACTGAACCCTATGGGAGTCTCACTGATTAACACTGAACCCTATGGGAGTCTCACTGATTAACACTTAACCCTATGGGAGTCTCACTCATTAACACTGAACCCTGTGGGAGTCTCACTGATTAACACTGAACACTGTGGGAGTGTCACTTGATTAACACTGAACCCTGTGGGAGTCTCACTGATTAACACTGAGCCCTATGGGAGTCTCACTGATTAACACTGAACACTGTGGGAGTCTCACTTGATTAACACTGAACCTTGTGGGAGTCTCACTGATTAACACTGAACCCTATGGGAGTCTCACTGATTAACACTGCACCCTGTGGGAGTCTCACTGATTAACACTGAACCCTATGGGAGTCTCACTGATTAACAGTGAACCCTGTGGTAGTCTCACTGATTAACACTGAACCCTGTGGGAGTCTCACTGATTAACACTGAACCATGTGGGAGTCTCACTGATTAACACCGAACCCTATGGGAGTCTCACTGATTAACACTGAACCCTGTGGGAGTCTCACTGATTAACACTGAACCCTGTGGGAGTCTCACTGATTAACAGTGAACCTTGTGGGGGACTCACTGATTAACACTGAACCCTATGGGAGTCTCACTGATTAACACTAAACCCTCTGGGAGTCTTACTGATTAACACTGAACCCTGTGAGAGTCTCACTGATGAACACTGAACCCTATGGGAGTCTCACTGATTAACACAGAACCCTGTGGGAGTCTCACTGATTAACACAGAACCCTGTGGGAGTCTCACTGATTAACACTGAACCCTGTGGGAGTCTCACTGATTACCCATGAACCCTGTGAGAGTCTCACTGATTAACACTGAACCCTGTGGGAGTCTCACTTATTAACACTGAACCCTGTGGGACTCTCACTGATTAACACTGAACCCTGTGGGACACTCACTGATTAACAATGAACTCTGTGGGAGTCTCACTGATTAACACTTAACCCTATTGGAGTCTCACTGATTAACACTGAAACCTGTGGGAGTCTCACTGATTAACACTGAACCCTATGGGAGTTTCACTGATTAACACTGAACCCTGTGGGAGTCTCACTGATTAACACTGAAACCTATGGCATTCTCACTGATTAACACTGAACCCTGTGGGAGTCTCACTGATTAACACTGAACCTTGTGGGGGACTCACTGATTAACACTGAACCCTATGGGAGTCTCACTGATTAACACTGAACCCTCTGGGTGTCTTACTGATTAACACTGAACCCTGTGAGAGTCTCACTGATGAACACTGAACCCTATGGGAGTCTCACTGATTAACAATGAACCCTATGGGAGTCTCACTGATTAACACATGAAACCTGAGGGAGTCTCACTGATTAACACTGAACCCTGTGGGAGTCTCACTGATTAACACTGAACCCTGTGGAAGTCTCACTGATTAACACTGAACCCTATGGGAGTCTCACTGATTAACACTGAACCCTGTGGGAGTCTCACTGATTAACACTGAACCCTGAGGGAGTCTCACTGATTAACACTGAACCCTATGGGAGTCTCATTGATTAACACTGAACCCTATGGGAGTCTCACTGATTAACACATGAACCCTGTGGGAGTCTCACTGATTTACACTGAACCCTATGGGAGTCTCACTGATTAACACTGAACCCTATGGGAGTCTCACTGATTAACACTGAACCCTATGGGAGTCTCACTGATTAACACTTAACCCTATGGGAGTCTCACTCATTAACACTGAACCCTGTGGGAGTATCACTGATTAACACTGAACACTGTGGGAGTGTCACTTGATTAACACTGAACCCTGTGGGAGTCTCACTGATTAACACTGAGCCCTATGGGAGTCTCACTGATTAACACTGAACACTGTGGGAGTCTCACTTGATTAACACTGAACCTTGTGGGAGTCTCACTGATTAACACTGAACCCTATGGGAGTCTCACTGATTAACACTGCACCCTGTGGGAGTCTCACTGATTAACACTGAACCCTATGGGAGTCTCACTGATTAACAGTGAACCCTGTGGTAGTCTCACTGATTAACACTGAACCCTGTGGGAGTCTCACTGATTAACACTGAACCATGTGGGAGTCTCACTGATTAACACTGAAGCCTATGGGAGTCTCACTGATTAACACTGAACCCCATGGGAGTCTAACTGATTAACACTTAACCCTATGGGAGTCTCACTGATTAACACTTAACCCTATTGGAGTCTCACTGATTAACACTGAAACTCTAAGGGAGTCTCACTGATTAACACTGAACCCTATGGGAGTCTCACTGATTAACACTTAACCCTATTGCAGTCTCACTGATGAACACTGAAAACTGTGGGAGTCTCACTGATTAACACCGAACACTGTGGGAGTCTCAATGATTAACACTGAATCCTGTGGGAGTCTCACTGATTAACAATGAACCCTATGGGAGTCTCACTGATTAACACATGAACCCTGTGGGAGTCTCACTGATTAACACTGAACCCTGTGGAAGTCTCACTGATTAACACTGAACCCTATGGGATTCTCACTGATTAACACTGAACCCTGTGGGAGTCTCACTGATTAACACTGAAACCTATGGCATTCTCACTGATTAACACTGAACCCTATGGGAGTCTCACTGATTAACACTGAACCCTATGGGAGTCTCACTGATTAACACTTAACCCTATGGGAGTCTCACTCATTAACACTGAACCCTGTGGGAGTCTCACTGATTAACACTGAACACTGTGGGAGTGTCACTTGATTAACACTGAACCCTGTGGGAGTCTCACTTATTAACACTGAACCCTGTGGGACTCTCACTGATTAACACTGAACCCTGTGGGACACTCACTGATTAACAATGAACCCTGTGGGAGTCTCACTGATTAACACTTAACCCTATTGGAGTCTCACTGATTAACACTGAAGCCTGTGGGAGTCTCACTGATTAACACTGAACCCTATGGGAGTCTCACTGATTAACACTGAACCCTGTGGGAGTCTCACTGATTAACACTGAAACCTATGGCATTCTCACTGATTAACACTGAACCCTGTGGGAGTCTCACTGATTAACACTGAACCTTGTGGGGGACTCACTGATTAACACTGAACCCTATGGGAGTCTCACTGATTAACACTGAACCCTCTGGGTGTCTTACTGATTAACACTGAACCCTGTGAGAGTCTCACTGATGAACACTGAACCCTATGGGAGTCTCACTGATTAACAATGAACCCTATGGGAGTCTCACTGATTAACACATGAAACCTGAGGGAGTCTCACTGATTAACACTGAACCCTGTGGGAGTCTCACTGATTAACACTGAACCCTGTGGGAGTCTCACTGATTAACACTGAACCCTATGGGAGTCTCACTGATTAACACTGAACCCTGTGGGAGTCTCACTGATTAACACTGAACCCTGTGGGAGTCTCACTGATTAACACTGAACCCTGTGGGAGTCTCAGTGATTAACACTGAACCCTGAGGGAGTCTCACTGATTAACACTGAACAGTGTGGGAGTCTCACTGATTAACACCGAACACTGTGGGAGTCTCAATGATTAACACTGAATCCTGTGGGAGTCTCACTGATTAACAATGAACCCTATGGGAGTCTCACTGATTAACACATGAACCCTGAGGGAGTCTCACTGATTAACACTGAACCCTGTGGGAGTCTCACTGATTAACACTGAAACCTGTGGGAGTCTCACTGATTAACACTGAACCCTATGGGAGTCTCATTGATTAACACTGAACCCTATGGGAGTCTCATTGATTAACACATGAACCCTGTGGGAGTCTCACTGATTTACACTGAACCCTATGGGAGTCTCACTGATTAACACTGAACCCTATGGGAGTCTCACTGATCAACACTGAACCCTATGGGAGTCTCACTGATTAACACTTAACCCTATGGGAGTCTCACTCATTAACACTGAATCCTGTGGGAGTCTCACTGATTAACACTGAACACTGTGGGAGTGTCACTTGATTAACACTGAACCCTGTGGGAGTCTCACTGATTAACACTGAACCCTGTTGGAGTCTCAGTGATTAACACTGAACCCTATGGGAGTCTCACTGATTAACACTGCACCCTGTGGGAGTCTCACTGATTAACACTGAACCCTATGGGAGTCTCACTGATTAACAGTGAACCCTGTGGTAGTCTCACTGATTAACACTGAACCCTGTGGGAGTCTCACTGATTAACACTGAACCATGTGGGAGTCTCACTGATTAACACTGAAGCCTATGGGAGTCTCACTGATTAACACTGAACCCCATGGGAGTCTCACTGATTAACACTTACCCTATGGGAGTCTCACTGATTAACACTTAACCCTATTGGAGTCTCACTGATTAACACTGAAACCCTAAGGGAGTCTCACTGATTAACACTGAACCCTATGGAAGTCTCACTGATTAACACTTAACCCTATTGCAGTCTCACTGATGAACACTGAAACCTGTGAGAGTCTCACTGATTAACACTGAACCCTATGGGAGCCTCACTGATTAACACTGAACCCTGTGGGAGTCTCACCGATTAACAATGAACTCTATGGGGTTCTCACTGATTAACACTTAACCCTATTGCAGTCTCACTGATTAACACAGAACCCTGTGGGAGTCTCACTGATTAACACTGAACCCTGTGGGAGTCTCACTGATTACCCATGAACCCTGTGAGAGTCTCACTGATTAACACTGAACCCTGTGGGAGTCTCACTTATTAACACTGAACCCTGTGGGACTCTCACTGATTAACACTGAACCCTGTGGGACACTCACTGATTAACAATGAACTCTGTGGGAGTCTCACTGATTAACACTTAACCCTATTGGAGTCTCACTGATTAACACTGAAACCTGTGGGAGTCTCACTGATTAACACTGAACCCTATGGGAGTTTCACTGATTAACACTGAACCCTGTGGGAGTCTCACTGATTAACACTGAAACCTATGGCATTCTCACTGATTAACACTGAACCCTGTGGGAGTCTCACTGATTAACACTGAACCTTGTGGGGGACTCACTGATTAACACTGAACCCTATGGGAGTCTCACTGATTAACACTGAACCCTCTGGGTGTCTTACTGATTAACACTGAACCCTGTGAGAGTCTCACTGATGAACACTGAACCCTATGGGAGTCTCACTGATTAACAATGAACCCTATGGGAGTCTCACTGATTAACACATGAAACCTGAGGGAGTCTCACTGATTAACACTGAACCCTGTGGGAGTCTCACTGATTAACACTGAACCCTGTGGAAGTCTCACTGATTAACACTGAACCCTATGGGAGTCTCACTGATTAACACTGAACCCTGTGGGAGTCTCACTGATTAACACTGAACCCTGAGGGAGTCTCACTGATTAACACTGAACCCTATGGGAGTCTCATTGATTAACACTGAACCCTATGGGAGTCTCACTGATTAACACATGAACCCTGTGGGAGTCTCACTGATTTACACTGAACCCTATGGGAGTCTCACTGATTAACACTGAACCCTATGGGAGTCTCACTGATTAACACTGAACCCTATGGGAGTCTCACTGATTAACACTTAACCCTATGGGAGTCTCACTCATTAACACTGAACCCTGTGGGAGTATCACTGATTAACACTGAACACTGTGGGAGTGTCACTTGATTAACACTGAACCCTGTGGGAGTCTCACTGATTAACACTGAGCCCTATGGGAGTCTCACTGATTAACACTGAACACTGTGGGAGTCTCACTTGATTAACACTGAACCTTGTGGGAGTCTCACTGATTAACACTGAACCCTATGGGAGTCTCACTGATTAACACTGCACCCTGTGGGAGTCTCACTGATTAACACTGAACCCTATGGGAGTCTCACTGATTAACAGTGAACCCTGTGGTAGTCTCACTGATTAACACTGAACCCTGTGGGAGTCTCACTGATTAACACTGAACCATGTGGGAGTCTCACTGATTAACACTGAAGCCTATGGGAGTCTCACTGATTAACACTGAACCCCATGGGAGTCTAACTGATTAACACTTAACCCTATGGGAGTCTCACTGATTAACACTTAACCCTATTGGAGTCTCACTGATTAACACTGAAACTCTAAGGGAGTCTCACTGATTAACACTGAACCCTATGGGAGTCTCACTGATTAACACTTAACCCTATTGCAGTCTCACTGATGAACACTGAAAACTGTGGGAGTCTCACTGATTAACACCGAACACTGTGGGAGTCTCAATGATTAACACTGAATCCTGTGGGAGTCTCACTGATTAACAATGAACCCTATGGGAGTCTCACTGATTAACACATGAACCCTGTGGGAGTCTCACTGATTAACACTGAACCCTGTGGAAGTCTCACTGATTAACACTGAACCCTATGGGATTCTCACTGATTAACACTGAACCCTGTGGGAGTCTCACTGATTAACACTGAAACCTATGGCATTCTCACTGATTAACACTGAACCCTATGGGAGTCTCACTGATTAACACTGAACCCTATGGGAGTCTCACTGATTAACACTTAACCCTATGGGAGTCTCACTCATTAACACTGAACCCTGTGGGAGTCTCACTGATTAACACTGAACACTGTGGGAGTGTCACTTGATTAACACTGAACCCTGTGGGAGTCTCACTTATTAACACTGAACCCTGTGGGACTCTCACTGATTAACACTGAACCCTGTGGGACACTCACTGATTAACAATGAACCCTGTGGGAGTCTCACTGATTAACACTTAACCCTATTGGAGTCTCACTGATTAACACTGAAGCCTGTGGGAGTCTCACTGATTAACACTGAACCCTATGGGAGTCTCACTGATTAACACTGAACCCTGTGGGAGTCTCACTGATTAACACTGAAACCTATGGCATTCTCACTGATTAACACTGAACCCTGTGGGAGTCTCACTGATTAACACTGAACCTTGTGGGGGACTCACTGATTAACACTGAACCCTATGGGAGTCTCACTGATTAACACTGAACCCTCTGGGTGTCTTACTGATTAACACTGAACCCTGTGAGAGTCTCACTGATGAACACTGAACCCTATGGGAGTCTCACTGATTAACAATGAACCCTATGGGAGTCTCACTGATTAACACATGAAACCTGAGGGAGTCTCACTGATTAACACTGAACCCTGTGGGAGTCTCACTGATTAACACTGAACCCTGTGGGAGTCTCACTGATTAACACTGAACCCTATGGGAGTCTCACTGATTAACACTGAACCCTGTGGGAGTCTCACTGATTAACACTGAACCCTGTGGGAGTCTCACTGATTAACACTGAACCCTGTGGGAGTCTCAGTGATTAACACTGAACCCTGAGGGAGTCTCACTGATTAACACTGAACAGTGTGGGAGTCTCACTGATTAACACCGAACACTGTGGGAGTCTCAATGATTAACACTGAATCCTGTGGGAGTCTCACTGATTAACAATGAACCCTATGGGAGTCTCACTGATTAACACATGAACCCTGAGGGAGTCTCACTGATTAACACTGAACCCTGTGGGAGTCTCACTGATTAACACTGAAACCTGTGGGAGTCTCACTGATTAACACTGAACCCTATGGGAGTCTCATTGATTAACACTGAACCCTATGGGAGTCTCATTGATTAACACATGAACCCTGTGGGAGTCTCACTGATTTACACTGAACCCTATGGGAGTCTCACTGATTAACACTGAACCCTATGGGAGTCTCACTGATCAACACTGAACCCTATGGGAGTCTCACTGATTAACACTTAACCCTATGGGAGTCTCACTCATTAACACTGAATCCTGTGGGAGTCTCACTGATTAACACTGAACACTGTGGGAGTGTCACTTGATTAACACTGAACCCTGTGGGAGTCTCACTGATTAACACTGAACCCTGTTGGAGTCTCAGTGATTAACACTGAACCCTATGGGAGTCTCACTGATTAACACTGCACCCTGTGGGAGTCTCACTGATTAACACTGAACCCTATGGGAGTCTCACTGATTAACAGTGAACCCTGTGGTAGTCTCACTGATTAACACTGAACCCTGTGGGAGTCTCACTGATTAACACTGAACCATGTGGGAGTCTCACTGATTAACACTGAAGCCTATGGGAGTCTCACTGATTAACACTGAACCCCATGGGAGTCTCACTGATTAACACTTACCCTATGGGAGTCTCACTGATTAACACTTAACCCTATTGGAGTCTCACTGATTAACACTGAAACCCTAAGGGAGTCTCACTGATTAACACTGAACCCTATGGAAGTCTCACTGATTAACACTTAACCCTATTGCAGTCTCACTGATGAACACTGAAACCTGTGAGAGTCTCACTGATTAACACTGAACCCTATGGGAGCCTCACTGATTAACACTGAACCCTGTGGGAGTCTCACCGATTAACAATGAACTCTATGGGGTTCTCACTGATTAACACTGAACCCTATGGGAGTCTCACTGATTAACACTGAACCCTGTGGGAGTCTCAGTGATTAACACTGAACACTGAGGGAGTCTCACTGATTAACACTGAACAGTGTGGGAGTCTCACTGATTAACACCGAACACTGTGGGAGTCTCAATGATTAACACTGAATCCTGTGGGAGTCTCAATGATTAACACTGAATCCTGTGGGAGTCTCACTGATTAACAATGAACCCTATGGGAGTCTCACTGATTAACACATGCACCCTGAGGGAGTCTCACTGATTAACACTGAACCCTGTGGGAGTCTCACTGATTAACACTGAAACCTGTGGGAGTCTCACTGATTAACACTGAACCCTATGGGAGTCTCATTGATTAACACTGAACCCTATGGGAGTCTCACTGATTAACACATGAACCCTGTGGGAGTCTCACTGATTTACACTGAACCCTATGGGAGTCTCACTGATTAACACTGAACCCTATGGGAGTCTCACTGATTAACACTGAACCCTATGGGAGTCTCATTGATTAACACTTAACCCTATGGGAGTCTCACTCATTAACACTGAACCCTGTGGGAGTTTCACTGATTAACACTGAACCCTGTGGGAGTCTCACTGATTAACACTGAGCCCTATGGGAGTCTCACTGATTAACACTGAACACTGTGGGAGTCTCACTTGATTAACACTGAACCTTGTGGGAGTCTCACTGATTAACACTGAACCCTATGTGAGTCTCACTGATTAACACATGAACCCTGTGGGAGTCTCACTGATTAACACTAAACCCTGTGGGAGTCTCACTGATTAACACTGAACCCTGTGGGAGTCTCACTGATTAACACTGAAGCCTGTGGGAGTCTCACTGATTAACACTGAACCCTATGGGAGTCTCATTGATTAACACTGAACTCTATGGGAGTCTCACTGATTAATACATGAACCCTGTGGGAGTCTCACTGATTTACACTGAACCCTATGGGAGTCTCACTGATTATCACTGAAACCTGTGGGAGTCTCACTGATTAACACCGAACCCTATGGGAGTATCACTGATTAACACTGAACCCTGTGGGAGTCTCACTGATTAACACTGAACCCTGTGGGAGTCTCACTGATTAACACTGAACCTTGTGGGGGACTCACTGATTAACACTGAACCCTATGGGAGTCTCACTGATGAACACTGAACCCTATGGGAGTCTCACTGATTATCACTGAAACCTGTGGGAGTCTCACTGATTAACACCGAACCCTATGGGAGTCTCACTGATTAACACTGAACCCTGTGGGAGTCTCACTGATTAACACTGAACCCTGTGGGAGTCTCACTGATTAACACTGAACCTTGTGGGGGACTCACTGATTAACACTGAACCCTATGGGAGTCTCACTGATTAACACTGAACCCTCTGGGAGTCTTACTGATTAACACTGAACCCTGTGAGAGTCTCACTGATGAACACTGAACCCTATGGGAGTCTCACTGATTAACACAGAACCCTGTGGGAGTCTCACTGATTAACACGGAACCCTGTGGGAGTCTCACTGATTAACACTGAACCCTGTGGGAGTCTCACTGATTACCCATGAACCCTGTGAGAGTCTCACTGATTAACACTGAACCCTGTGGGAGTCTCACTTATTAACACTGAACCCTGTGGGACTCTCACTGATTAACACTGAACCCTGTAGGACACTCACTGATTAACAATGAACCCTGTGGGAGTCTCACTGATTAACACTTAACCCTATTGGAGTCTCACTGATTAACACTGAAACCTGTGGGAGTCTCACTGATTAACACTGAACCCTATGGGAGTCTCACTGATTAACACTGAACCCTGTGGGAGTCTCACTGATTAACACTGAAACCTATGGCATTCTCACTGATTAACACTGAACCCTGTGGGAGTCTCACTGATTAACACTGAACCTTGTGGGGGACTCACTGATTAACACTGAACCCTATGGGAGTCTCACTGATTAACACTGAACCCTCTGGGTGTCTTACTGATTAACACTGAACCCTGTGAGAGTCTCACTGATGAACACTGAACCCTATGGGAGTCTCACTGATTAACAATGAACCCTATGGGAGTCTCACTGATTAACACATGAACCCTGAGGGAGTCTCACTGATTAACACTGAACCCTGTGGGAGTCTCACTGATTAACACTGAACCCTGTGGGAGTCTCACTGATTAACACTGAACCCTATGGGAGTCTCACTGATTAACACTGAACCCTGTGGGAGTCTCACTGATTAACACTGAACCCTGAGGGAGTCTCACTGATTAACACTGAACCCTATGGGAGTCTCACTGATTAACACTGAACCCTATGGGAGTCTCACTGATTAACACATGAACCCTGTGGGAGTCTCACTGATTTACAATGAACCCTATGGGAGTCTCACTGATTAACACTGAACCCTATGGGAGTCTCACTGATTAACACTGAACCCTATGGGAGTCTCACTGATTAACACTTAACCCTATGGGAGTCTCACTGATTAATACTGAACACTGTGGGAGTGTCACTTGATTAACACTGAACCCTGTGGGAGTCTCACTGATTAACACTGAACACTGTGGGAGTGTCACTTGATTAACACTGAACCCTGTGGGAGTCTCACTGATTAACAATGAACCCTGTGGGAGTCTCACTGATTAACACTGAACCCTGTGGGAGTCTCACTGATTAACAATGAACCCTGTGGGAGTCTCACTGATTAACACTGAACCCTATGGGAGTCTCACTGATTAAAACTGAACCCTGTGGGAGTCTCACTGATTAACACTGAACCCTATGGGAGTCTCACTGATTAACACTGAACCCTGTGGGTGTCTCACTGATTAACACTGAACCCTGTGGGAGTCTCACTGATTAACACTAAACCCTATGGGAGTCTCACTGATTACCACTGAACCCTATGGGCGTCTCACTGATTAACACTGAACCCTGTGGGAGTCTCACTGATGAACCCTGAACCCTGTGGGAGTCTCACTGATTAACACTGAACCCTGTGGGAGTCTCACTGATTAACACTGAACCCTGTGGGAGTCTCACTGATTAACACTGAACCCTATGGGAGTCTCACTGATTAACACTGAACCCTGTGGGAGTCTCAGTGATTAACAATGAACCCTATGGGAGTCTCACTGATTAACACTGAACCCTGTGGGAGTCTCACTGATTAACAATGAACCCTGTGGGAGTCTCACTGATTAACACTGAACCCTATGGGAGTCCCAGTGATTAACACTGAACCCTATGGGAGTCTCACTGATTAACACTGAACCCTGTTGGAGTCTCACTGATTAACACTGACCCCTGTGGGAGTCTCACTGATTAACACTGAACCCTATGGGAGTCTCACTGATTAACACTGAACCCTGTGGGAGTCTCGCTGATTAACACTGAACCCTATGGGAGTCTCACTTATTAACACTGAACCCTGTGGGAGTCTCACTGATTAACACCGAACCCTGTGGAAGTCTCACTGATTAACACTGAACCCTATGGGAGTCTCACTGATTAACACTAAACCCTGTGGGAGTCTCACTGATTAACACCGAACCCTATGGGAGTCTCGCTTATTAACACTGAACCCTGTGGGAGTCTCACTGATTGACACTGAACCCTGTGGGAGTCTCACTGATTAACACTGAACCCTATGGGAGTGTCACTGATTAACACTGAACCCTGTGGGAGTCTCACTGATTAAAACTGAACCCTGTGGGAGTCTCACTGATTAACACTGAACCCTATGGGATCTCACTGATTAACACTGAACCCTGTGGGAGTCTCAATGATTAACACTGAACCCTATGGGAGTCTCAATGATTAACACTGGACCCTGTGGGAGTCTCACTGATTAACACTGAACCCTGTGGGAGTCTCACTGATTAACAATGAACCCTATGGGAGTCTCACTGATTAACACTGAACCCTATGGGAGTCTCACTGATTAACACTTAACCCTATGGGAGTCTCACTGATTAATACTGAACACTGTGGGAGTGTCACTTGATTAACACTGAACCCTGTGGGAGTCTCACTGATTAACACTGAACACTGTGGGAGTGTCACTTGATTAACACTGAACCCTGTGGGAGTCTCACTGATTAACAATGAACCCTGTGGGAGTCTCACTGATTAACACTGAACCCTGTGGGAGTCTCACTGATTAACAATGAACCCTGTGGGAGTCTCACTGATTAACACTGAACCCTATGGGAGTCTCACTGATTAAAACTGAACCCTGTGGGAGTCTCACTGATTAACACTGAACCCTATGGGAGTCTCACTGATTAACACTGAACCCTGTGGGTGTCTCACTGATTAACACTGAACCCTGTGGGAGTCTCACTGATTAACACTAAACCCTATGGGAGTCTCACTGATTACCACTGAACCCTATTGGAGTCTCACTGATTAACACTGAAACCCTAAGGGAGTCTCACTGATTAACACTGAACCCTATGGAAGTCTCACTGATTAACACTTAACCCTATTGCAGTCTCACTGATGAACACTGAAACCTGTGAGAGTCTCACTGATTAACACTGAACCCTATGGGAGCCTCACTGATTAACACTGAACCCTGTGGGAGTCTCACTGATTAACAATGAACTCTATGGGGTTCTCACTGATTAACACTGAACCCTATGGGAGTCTCACTGATTAACACTGAACCCTGTGGGAGTCTCAGTGATTAACACTGAACACTGAGGGAGTCTCACTGATTAACACTGAACAGTGTGGGAGTCTCACTGATTAACACCGAACACTGTGGGAGTCTCAATGATTAACACTGAATCCTGTGGGAGTCTCAATGATTAACACTGAATCCTGTGGGAGTCTCACTGATTAACAATGAACCCTATGGGAGTCTCACTGATTAACACATGAACCCTGAGGGAGTCTCACTGATTAACACTAAACCCTGTGGGAGTCTCACTGATTAACACTGAAACCTGTGGGAGTCTCACTGATTAACACTGAACCCTATGGGAGTCTCATTGATTAACACTGAACCCTATGGGAGTCTCACTGATTAACACATGAACCCTGTGGGAGTCTCACTGATTTACACTGAACCCTATGGGAGTCTCACTGATTAACACTGAACCCTATGGGAGTCTCACTGATTAACACTGAACCCTATGGGAGTCTCATTGATTAACACTTAACCCTATGGGAGTCTCACTCATTAACACTGAACCCTGTGGGAGTTTCACTGATTAACACTGAACCCTGTGGGAGTCTCACTGATTAACACTGAGCCCTATGGGAGTCTCACTGATTAACACTGAACACTGTGGGAGTCTCACTTGATTAACACTGAACCTTGTGGGAGTCTCACTGATTAACACTGAACCCTATGTGAGTCTCACTGATTAACACATGAACCCTGTGGGAGTCTCACTGATTAACACTAAACCCTGTGGGAGTCTCACTGATTAACACTGAACCCTGTGGGAGTCTCACTGATTAACACTGAAGCCTGTGGGAGTCTCACTGATTAACACTGAACCCTATGGGAGTCTCATTGATTAACACTGAACTCTATGGGAGTCTCACTGATTAATACATGAACCCTGTGGGAGTCTCACTGATTTACACTGAACCCTATGGGAGTCTCACTGATTATCACTGAAACCTGTGGGAGTCTCACTGATTAACACCGAACCCTATGGGAGTCTCACTGATTAACACTGAACCCTGTGGGAGTCTCACTGATTAACACTGAACCCTGTGGGAGTCTCACTGATTAACACTGAACCTTGTGGGGGACTCACTGATTAACACTGAACCCTATGGGAGTCTCACTGATGAACACTGAACCCTATGGGAGTCTCACTGATTATCACTGAAACCTGTGGGAGTCTCACTGATTAACACCGAACCCTATGGGAGTCTCACTGATTAACACTGAACCCTGTGGGAGTCTCACTGATTAACACTGAGCCCTGTGGGAGTCTCACTGATTAACACTGAACCTTGTGGGGGACTCACGGATTAACACTGAACACTATGGGAGTCTCACTGATTAACACTGAACCCTCTGGGAGTCTTACTGATTAACACTGAACCCTGTGAGAGTCTCACTGATGAACACTGAACCCTATGGGAGTCTCACTGATTAACACAGAACCCTGTGGGAGTCTCACTGATTAACACGGAACCCTGTGGGAGTCTCACTGATTAACACTGAACCCTGTGGGAGTCTCACTGATTACCCATGAACCCTGTGAGAGTCTCACTGATTAACACTGAACCCTGTGGGAGTCTCACTTATTAACACTGAACCCTGTGGGACTCTCACTGATTAACACTGAACCCTGTAGGACACTCACTGATTAACAATGAACCCTGTGGGAGTCTCACTGATTAACACTTAACCCTATTGGAGTCTCACTGATTAACACTGAAACCTGTGGGAGTCTCACTGATTAACACTGAACCCTATGGGAGTCTCACTGATTAACACTGAACCCTGTGGGAGTCTCACTGATTAACACTGAAACCTATGGCATTCTCACTGATTAACACTGAACCCTGTGGGAGTCTCACTGATTAACACTGAACCTTGTGGGGGACTCACTGATTAACACTGAACCCTATGGGAGACTCACTGATTAACACTGAACCCTCTGGGTGTCTTACTGATTAACACTGAACCCTGTGAGAGTCTCACTGATGAACACTGAACCCTATGGGAGTCTCACTGATTAACAATGAACCCTATGGGAGTCTCACTGATTAACACATGAACCCTGAGGGAGTCTCACTGATTAACACTGAACCCTGTGGGAGTCTCACTGATTAACACTGAACCCTGTGGGAGTCTCACTGATTAACACTGAACCCTATGGGAGTCTCACTGATTAACACTGAACCCTGTGGGAGTCTCACTGATTAACACTGAACCCTGAGGGAGTCTCACTGATTAACACTGAACCCTATGGGAGTCTCATTGATTAACACTGAACCCTATGGGAGTCTCACTGATTAACACATGAACCCTGTGGGAGTCTCACTGATTTACAATGAACCCT
Organism: Petromyzon marinus; assembly: GCF_048934315.1. NCBI lineage: Eukaryota > Metazoa > Chordata > Hyperoartia > Petromyzontiformes > Petromyzontidae > Petromyzon > Petromyzon marinus. The sequence continues at coordinate 3,425,286 of NW_027423612.1, forward strand.
ATGGGAGTCTCACTGATTAACACTGAACCCTATGGGAGTCTCACTGATTAACACTGAACCCTATGGGAGTCTCACTGATTAACACTTAACCCTATGGGAGTCTCACTGATTAATACTGAACACTGTGGGAGTGTCACTTGATTAACACTGAACCCTGTGGGAGTCTCACTGATTAACACTGAACACTGTGGGAGTGTCACTTGATTAACACTGAACCCTGTGGGAGTCTCACTGATTAACAATGAACCCTGTGGGAGTCTCACTGATTAACACTGAACCCTGTGGGAGTCTCACTGATTAACAATGAACCCTGTGGGAGTCTCACTGATTAACACTGAACCCTATGGGAGTCTCACTGATTAAAACTGAACCCTGTGGGAGTCTCACTGATTAACACTGAACCCTATGGGAGTCTCACTGATTAACACTGAACCCTGTGGGTGTCTCACTGATTAACACTGAACCCTGTGGGAGTCTCACTGATTAACACTAAACCCTATGGGAGTCTCACTGATTACCACTGAACCCTATGGGCGTCTCACTGATTAACACTGAACCCTGTGGGAGTCTCACTGATGAACCCTGAACCCTGTGGGAGTCTCACTGATTAACACTGAACCCTGTGGGAGTCTCACTGATTAACACTGAACCCTGTGGGAGTCTCACTGATTAACACTGAACCCTATGGGAGTCTCACTGATTAACACTGAACCCTGTGGGAGTCTCAGTGATTAACAATGAACCCTATGGGAGTCTCACTGATTAACACTGAACCCTGTGGGAGTCTCACTGATTAACAATGAACCCTGTGGGAGTCTCACTGATTAACACTGAACCCTATGGGAGTCCCAGTGATTAACACTGAACCCTATGGGAGTCTCACTGATTAACACTGAACCCTGTTGGAGTCTCACTGATTAACACTGACCCCTGTGGGAGTCTCACTGATTAACACTGAACCCTATGGGAGTCTCACTGATTAACACTGAACCCTGTGGGAGTCTCGCTGATTAACACTGAACCCTATGGGAGTCTCACTTATTAACACTGAACCCTGTGGGAGTCTCACTGATTAACACCGAACCCTGTGGAAGTCTCACTGATTAACACTGAACCCTATGGGAGTCTCACTGATTAACACTAAACCCTGTGGGAGTCTCACTGATTAACACCGAACCCTATGGGAGTCTCACTTATTAACACTGAACCCTGTGGGAGTCTCACTGATTGACACTGAACCCTGTGGGAGTCTCACTGATTAACACTGAACCCTATGGGAGTGTCACTGATTAACACTGAACCCTGTGGGAGTCTCACTGATTAAAACTGAACCCTGTGGGAGTCTCACTGATTAACACTGAACCCTATGGGATCTCACTGATTAACACTGAACCCTGTGGGAGTCTCAATGATTAACACTGAACCCTATGGGAGTCTCAATGATTAACACTGGACCCTGTGGGAGTCTCACTGATTAACACTGAACCCTGTGGGAGTCTCACTGATTAACAATGAACCCTATGGGAGTCTCACTGATTAACACTGAACCCTATGGGAGTCTCACTGATTAACACTTAACCCTATGGGAGTCTCACTGATTAATACTGAACACTGTGGGAGTGTCACTTGATTAACACTGAACCCTGTGGGAGTCTCACTGATTAACACTGAACACTGTGGGAGTGTCACTTGATTAACACTGAACCCTGTGGGAGTCTCACTGATTAACAATGAACCCTGTGGGAGTCTCACTGATTAACACTGAACCCTATGGGAGTCTCACTGATTAAAACTGAACCCTGTGGGAGTCTCACTGATTAACACTGAACCCTATGGGAGTCTCACTGATTAACACTGAACCCTGTGGGTGTCTCACTGATTAACACTGAACCCTGTGGGAGTCTCACTGATTAACACTAAACCCTATGGGAGTCTCACTGATTACCACTGAACCCTATGGGCATCTCACTGATTAACACTGAACCCTGTGGGAGTCTCACTGATGAACCCTGAACCCTGTGGGAGTCTCACTGATTAACACTGAACCCTGTGGGAGTCTCACTGATTAACACTGAACCCTGTGGGAGTCTCACTGATTAACACTGAACCCTATGGGAGTCTCACTGATTAACACTGAACCCTGTGGGAGTCTCAGTGATTAACAATGAACCCTATGGGAGTCTCACTGATTAACACTGAACCCTGTGGGAGTCTCACTGATTAACAATGAACCCTGTGGGAGTCTCACTGATTAACACTGAACCCTATGGGAGTCCCAGTGATTAACACTGAACCCTATGGGAGTCTCACTGATTAACACTGAACCCTGTTGGAGTCTCACTGATTAACACTGAACCCTGTGGGAGTCTCACTGATTAACACTGAACCCTGTGGGAGTCTCACTGATTAACACTGAACCCTGTGGGAGTCTCACTGATTAACACTGAACCCTATGGGAGTCTCACTTATTAACACTGAACCCTGTGGGAGTCTCACTGATTAACACCGAACCCTGTGGGAGTCTCACTGATTAACACTGAACCCTATGGGAGTCTCATTGATTAACACTGAACCCTATGGGAGTCTCACTGATTAACACATGAACCCTGTGGGAGTCTCACTGATTTACACTGAACCCTATGGGAGTCTCACTGATTAACACTGAACCCTATGGGAGTCTAACTGATTAACACTGAACCCTATGGGAGTCTCATTGATTAACACTTAACCCTATGGGAGTCTCACTCATTAACACTGAACCCTGTGGGAGTTTCACTGATTAACACTGAACCCTGTGGGAGTCTCACTGATTAACACTGAGCCCTATGGGAGTCTCACTGATTAACACTGAACACTGTGGGAGTCTCACTTGATTAACACTGAACCTTGTGGGAGTCTCACTGATTAACACTGAACCCTATGTGAGTCTCACTGATTAACACATGAACCCTGTGGGAGTCTCACTGATTAACACTAAACCCTGTGGGAGTCTCACTGATTAACACTGAACCCTGTGGGAGTCTCACTGATTAACACTGAAGCCTGTGGGAGTCTCACTGATTAACACTGAACCCTATGGGAGTCTCATTGATTAACACTGAACTCTATGGGAGTCTCACTGATTAATACATGAACCCTGTGGGAGTCTCACTGATTTACACTGAACCCTATGGGAGTCTCACTGATTATCACTGAAACCTGTGGGAGTCTCATTGATTAACACCGAACCCTATGGGAGTCTCACTGATTAACACTGAACCCTGTGGGAGTCTCACTGATTAACACTGAACCCTGTGGGAGTCTCACTGATTAACACTGAACCTTGTGGGGGACTCACTGATTAACACTGAACCCTATGGGAGTCTCACTGATGAACACTGAACCCTATGGGAGTCTCACTGATTATCACTGAAACCTGTGGGAGTCTCACTGATTAACACCGAACCCTATGGGAGTCTCACTGATTAACACTGAACCCTGTGGGAGTCTCACTGATTAACACTGAGCCCTGTGGGAGTCTCACTGATTAACACTGAACCTTGTGGGGGACTCACGGATTAACACTGAACCCTATGGGAGTCTCACTGATTAACACTGAACCCTCTGGGAGTCTTACTGATTAACACTGAACCCTGTGAGAGTCTCACTGATGAACACTGAACCCTATGGGAGTCTCACTGATTAACACAGAACCCTGTGGGAGTCTCACTGATTAACACGGAACCCTGTGGGAGTCTCACTGATTAACACTGAACCCTGTGGGAGTCTCACTGATTACCCATGAACCCTGTGAGAGTCTCACTGATTAACACTGAACCCTGTGGGAGTCTCACTTATTAACACTGAACCCTGTGGGACTCTCACTGATTAACACTGAACCCTGTAGGACACTCACTGATTAACAATGAACCCTGTGGGAGTCTCACTGATTAACACTTAACCCTATTGGAGTCTCACTGATTAACACTGAAACCTGTGGGAGTCTCACTGATTAACACTGAACCCTATGGGAGTCTCACTGATTAACACTGAACCCTGTGGGAGTCTCACTGATTAACACTGAAACCTATGGCATTCTCACTGATTAACACTGAACCCTGTGGGAGTCTCACTGATTAACACTGAACCTTGTGGGGGACTCACTGATTAACACTGAACCCTATGGGAGACTCACTGATTAACACTGAACCCTCTGGGTGTCTTACTGATTAACACTGAACCCTGTGAGAGTCTCACTGATGAACACTGAACCCTATGGGAGTCTCACTGATTAACAATGAACCCTATGGGAGTCTCACTGATTAACACATGAACCCTGAGGGAGTCTCACTGATTAACACTGAACCCTGTGGGAGTCTCACTGATTAACACTGAACCCTGTGGGAGTCTCACTGATTAACACTGAACCCTATGGGAGTCTCACTGATTAACACTGAACCCTGTGGGAGTCTCACTGATTAACACTGAACCCTGAGGGAGTCTCACTGATTAACACTGAACCCTATGGGAGTCTCATTGATTAACACTGAACCCTATGGGAGTCTCACTGATTAACACATGAACCCTGTGGGAGTCTCACTGATTTACAATGAACCCTATGGGAGTCTCACTGATTAACACTGAACCCTATGGGAGTCTCACTGATTAACACTGAACCCTATGGGAGTCTCACTGATTAACACTTAACCCTATGGGAGTCTCACTGATTAATACTGAACACTGTGGGAGTGTCACTTGATTAACACTGAACCCTGTGGGAGTCTCACTGATTAACACTGAACACTGTGGGAGTGTCACTTGATTAACACTGAACCCTGTGGGAGTCTCACTGATTAACAATGAACCCTGTGGGAGTCTCACTGATTAACACTGAACCCTGTGGGAGTCTCACTGATTAACAATGAACCCTGTGGGAGTCTCACTGATTAACACTGAACCCTATGGGAGTCTCACTGATTAAAACTGAACCCTGTGGGAGTCTCACTGATTAACACTGAACCCTATGGGAGTCTCACTGATTAACACTGAACCCTGTGGGTGTCTCACTGATTAACACTGAACCCTGTGGGAGTCTCACTGATTAACACTAAACCCTATGGGAGTCTCACTGATTACCACTGAACCCTATGGGCGTCTCACTGATTAACACTGAACCCTGTGGGAGTCTCACTGATGAACCCTGAACCCTGTGGGAGTCTCACTGATTAACACTGAACCCTGTGGGAGTCTCACTGATTAACACTGAACCCTGTGGGAGTCTCACTGATTAACACTGAACCCTATGGGAGTCTCACTGATTAACACTGAACCCTGTGGGAGTCTCAGTGATTAACAATGAACCCTATGGGAGTCTCACTGATTAACACTGAACCCTGTGGGAGTCTCACTGATTAACAATGAACCCTGTGGGAGTCTCACTGATTAACACTGAACCCTATGGGAGTCCCAGTGATTAACACTGAACCCTATGGGAGTCTCACTGATTAACACTGAACCCTGTTGGAGTCTCACTGATTAACACTGACCCCTGTGGGAGTCTCACTGATTAACACTGAACCCTATGGGAGTCTCACTGATTAACACTGAACCCTGTGGGAGTCTCGCTGATTAACACTGAACCCTATGGGAGTCTCACTTATTAACACTGAACCCTGTGGGAGTCTCACTGATTAACACCGAACCCTGTGGAAGTCTCACTGATTAACACTGAACCCTATGGGAGTCTCACTGATTAACACTAAACCCTGTGGGAGTCTCACTGATTAACACCGAACCCTATGGGAGTCTCACTTATTAACACTGAACCCTGTGGGAGTCTCACTGATTGACACTGAACCCTGTGGGAGTCTCACTGATTAACACTGAACCCTATGGGAGTGTCACTGATTAACACTGAACCCTGTGGGAGTCTCACTGATTAAAACTGAACCCTGTGGGAGTCTCACTGATTAACACTGAACCCTATGGGATCTCACTGATTAACACTGAACCCTGTGGGAGTCTCAATGATTAACACTGAACCCTATGGGAGTCTCAATGATTAACACTGGACCCTGTGGGAGTCTCACTGATTAACACTGAACCCTGTGGGAGTCTCACTGATTAACAATGAACCCTATGGGAGTCTCACTGATTAACACTGAACCCTATGGGAGTCTCACTGATTAACACTTAACCCTATGGGAGTCTCACTGATTAATACTGAACACTGTGGGAGTGTCACTTGATTAACACTGAACCCTGTGGGAGTCTCACTGATTAACACTGAACACTGTGGGAGTGTCACTTGATTAACACTGAACCCTGTGGGAGTCTCACTGATTAACAATGAACCCTGTGGGAGTCTCACTGATTAACACTGAACCCTATGGGAGTCTCACTGATTAAAACTGAACCCTGTGGGAGTCTCACTGATTAACACTGAACCCTATGGGAGTCTCACTGATTAACACTGAACCCTGTGGGTGTCTCACTGATTAACACTGAACCCTGTGGGAGTCTCACTGATTAACACTAAACCCTATGGGAGTCTCACTGATTACCACTGAACCCTATGGGCATCTCACTGATTAACACTGAACCCTGTGGGAGTCTCACTGATGAACCCTGAACCCTGTGGGAGTCTCACTGATTAACACTGAACCCTGTGGGAGTCTCACTGATTAACACTGAACCCTGTGGGAGTCTCACTGATTAACACTGAACCCTATGGGAGTCTCACTGATTAACACTGAACCCTGTGGGAGTCTCAGTGATTAACAATGAACCCTATGGGAGTCTCACTGATTAACACTGAACCCTGTGGGAGTCTCACTGATTAACAATGAACCCTGTGGGAGTCTCACTGATTAACACTGAACCCTATGGGAGTCCCAGTGATTAACACTGAACCCTATGGGAGTCTCACTGATTAACACTGAACCCTGTTGGAGTCTCACTGATTAACACTGACCCCTGTGGGAGTCTCACTGATTAACACTGAACCCTATGGGAGTCTCACTGATTAACACTGAACCCTGTGGGAGTCTCACTGATTAACACTGAACCCTATGGGAGTCTCACTTATTAACACTGAACCCTGTGGGAGTCTCACTGATTAACACCGAACCCTGTGGGAGTCTCACTGATTAACACTGAACCCTATGGGAGTCTCACTGATTAACACTAAACCCTGTGGGAGTCTCACTGATTAACACCGAACCCTATGGGAGTCTCACTTATTAACACTGAACCCTGTGGGAGTCTCACTGATTGACACTGAACCCTGTGGGAGTCTCACTGATTAACACTGAACCCTATGGGAGTGTCACTGATTAACACTGAACCCTGTGGGAGTCTCACTGATTAACACTGAACCCTGTGGGAGTCTCACTGATTAACACTGAACCCTATGGGATCTCACTGATTAACACTGAACCCTGTGGGAGTCTCAATGATTAACACTGAACCCTATGGGAGTCTCAATGATTAACACTGGACCCTGTGGGAGTCTCACTGATTAACACTGAACCCTGTGGGAGTCTCACTGATTAACAATGAACCCTATGGGAGTCTCACTGATTAACACTGAACCCTGTGGGAGTCTCACTGATTAACAATGAACCCTGTGGGAGTCTCACTGATTAACACTGAACCCTGTGGGAGTCTCACTGATTAACAATGAACCCTGTGGGAGTCTCACTGATTAACACGAACCCTATGGGAGTCTCACTGATTAAAACTGAACCCTGTGGGAGTCTCACTGATTAACACTGAACCCTATGGGAGTCTCACTGATTAACACTGAACCCTGTGGGTGTCTCACTGATTAACACTGAACCCTGTGGGAGTCTCACTGATTAACACTGAACCCTATGGCAGTCTCACTGATTACCACTGAACCCTATGGGCGTCTCACTGATTAACACTGAACCCTGTGGGAGTCTCACTGATGAACTCTGAACCCTGTGGGAGTCTCACTGATTAACACTGAACCCTGTGGGAGTCTCACTGATTAACACTGAACCCTGTGGGAGTCTCACTGATTAACACTGAACCCTATGGGAGTCTCACTGATTAACACTGAACCCTGTGGGAGTCTCACTGATTAACAATGAACCCTATGGGAGTCTCACTGATTAACACTGAACCCTGTGGGAGTCTCACTGATTAACAATGAACCCTGTGGGAGTCTCACTGATTAACACTGAACCCTATGGGAGTCTCAGTGATTAACACTGAACCCTATGGGAGTCTCACTGATTAACACTGAACCCTGTTGGAGTCTCACTGATTAACACTGAACCCTGTGGGAGTCTCACTGATTAACACTGAACCCTGTGGGAGTTTCACTGATTAACACTGTACCCTATCGGAGTCTCAGTGATGAACCCTGAACCCTGTGGGCATCTCAGTGATTAACACTGAACCCTATGGGAGTCACACTGACTAACACTGAACCCTATAGGAGTCTCACTGACTAACACTGAACCCTGTGGGAGTCGCACTGATTAACACTGAACCCTGTGGGAGTCTCACTGATTAACACTGAACCCTATGGGAGTCTCACTGATTAACAGTGAACCCTGTGGGAGTCTCACTGATTAACAATGAACCCTGTGGGAGTCTCACTGATTAACACTGAACCCTATGGGAGTGTCACTGATTAACACTGAACCCTATGGGAGTCTCACTGATTAACACTGAACCCTGTGGGAGTCTCACTGATTAACACTGAACCCTATGGCAGTCTCACTGATTACCACTGAACCCTATGGGCATCTCACTGATTAACACTGAACCCTGTGGGAGTCTCACTGATGAACCCTGAACCCTGTGGGAGTCTCACTGATTAACACTGAACCCTGTGGGAGTCTCACTGATTAACACTGAACCCTGTGGGAGTCTCACTGATTAACACTGAACCCTATGGGAGTCTCACTGATTAACACTGAACCCTGTGGGAGTCTCACTGATTAACAATGAACCCTATGGGAGTCTCACTGATTAACACTGAACCCTGTGGGAGTCTCACTGATTAACAATGAACCCTGTGGGAGTCTCACTGATTAACACTGAACCCTATGGGAGTCTCAGTGATTAACACTGAACCCTATGGGAGTCTCACTGATTAACACTGAACCCTGTTGGAGTCTCACTGATTAACACTGAACCCTGTGGGAGTCTCACTGATTAACACTGAACCCTGTGGGAGTTTCACTGATTAACACTGTACCCTATCGGAGTCTCAGTGATGAACCCTGAACCCTGTGGGCATCTCAGTGATTAACACTGAACCCTATGGGAGTCTCACTGACTAACACTGAACCCTATAGGAGTCTCACTGACTAACACTGAACCCTGTGGGAGTCGCACTGATTAACACTGAACCCTGTGGGAGTCTCACTGATTAACACTGAACCCTATGGGAGTCTCACTGATTAACAGTGAACCCTGTGGGAGTCTCACTGATTAACAATGAACCCTGTGGGAGTCTCACTGATTAACACTGAACCCTATGGGAGTGTCACTGATTAACACTGAACCCTATGGGAGTCTCACTGATTAACACTGAACCCTGTGGGAGTCTCATTGATTAACACTGTACCCTATGGGAGTCTCACTGATTAACACTGAACCCTATGGGCGTCTCACTGATTAACACTGAACCCTGTTGGAGTCTCACTGATTAACACTGTACCCTATGGGAGTCTCAGTGATTAACACTGAACCCTATGGGAGTCTCACTGATTAACACTGAACCCTGTGGGAGTCTCACTGATTAACACTGAACCCTGTGGGAGTCTCATTGATTAACAATGAACCCTGTGGGAGTCTCACTGATTAACAGTTAACCCTGTGGGAGTCTCACTGATCAACACTGAATCCTGTGGGAGTCTCACTGATTAACACTGAACCCTATGGGAGTCTCACTGATTAACACTGAACCGTGTGGGAGTCTCACTGATTAACACTGAACCCTGTGGGAGTCTCACTGATTAACACTGAACCCTACGGGAGTCTCACTGATTAACACTGTACCCTGTGGGAGTCTCACTGATTAACAATGAACCCTGTGGGAGTCTCACTGATTAACACTGAACCCTATGGGAGTGTCACTGATTAACACTGAACCCTATGGGAGTCTCACTGATTAACACTGAACCCTATGGGAGTGTCACTGATTAAAACTGAACCCTATGGGAGTGTCACTGATTAACACTGAACCCTGTGGGAGTCTCACTGATTAACACTGAACCCTGTGGGAATCTCACTGATTAACACTGAACCCTATGGGAGTCTCACTGATTAACACTTAACCCTGTGGGAGTCTCACTGATTAACACTGAACCCTGTGGGATTCTCACTGATTAACACAGAAGCCTATGGGAGTCTCACTGATTAACACTGAACCCTGTGGGAGACTCACTGATTAACACTGAACCCTGTGGGAGTCTCACTGATTAACACTGAACCCTATGGGAGTCTCACTGATTAACACTGAACCCTGTGGGAGTCTCACTGATTAACACTAAACCCTATGGGAGTCTCACTGATTAACACTGAACCCTGTGGGAGTCTCACTGATTAACACTGAACCCTGTGGGAGTCTCACTGATTAACACTGAACCCTATGGGAGTCTCACTGATTAACACTGAACCCTGTGGGAGTCTCACTGATTAACACTGAACCCTGTGGGAGTTTCACTGATTAACACTGTACCCTATCGGAGTCTCAGTGATGAACCCTGAACCCTGTGGGCATCTCAGTGATTAACACTGAACCCTATGGGAGTCTCACTGATTAACACCGAACCCTATGGGAGTCTCACTGATTAACAGTGAACCCTGTGGGAGTCTCACTGATTAACAATGAACCCTATGGGAGTCTCACTGATTAACACTGAACCCTATGGGAGTCTCACTGATTAACACTGAACCCTATGGGAGTCTCACTGATTAACAGTGAACCCTGTGGGTGTCTCACTGATTAACAATGAACCCTATGGGAGTCTCACTGATTAACACTGAACCCTGTGGGAGTCTCACTGATTAACACTGAACCCTATGGGAGTCTCACTGATTAACACTGAACCCTGTGGGAGTCTCACTGATTAACAATGAACCCTGTGGGATTCTCACTGATTAACACTGAAGCCTATGGGAGTCTCACTGATTAACACTGAACCCTATGGGAGTCTCACTGATTAACACTGAACCCTATGGGAGTCTCACTGATTAACACTGAACCCTATGGGAGTCTCACTGATTAACACTGAACCCTATGGGAGTCTCACTGATTAACACTGAACCCTGTGGGAGTCTCACTGATTAACACTGAACCCTATGGGAGTCTCACTGATTAACACTGAACCCTATGGGAGTCTCAGTGATTAACAATGAACCCTGTGGGAGTCTCACTGATTACCAATGAACCCTATGGGAGTCTCACTGATTAACACTGAACCCTGTGGGAGTCTCACTGATTAACAATGAACCCTATGGGAGTCTCACTGATTAACACTGAACGCTGTGGGAGTCTCACTGATTAGCACTGAACCCTGTGGGAGTCTCACTGATTAACACTGAACCCTATGGGAGTCTCACTGATTAACACTGAACCCTGTGGGAGTCTCACTGATTAACACTGAACCCTATGGGAGTCTCACTGATTAACACTGAACCCTGTGGGAGTCTCACTGATTAACACTGAACCCTGTGGGAGTCTCACTGATTAACACTGAACCCTGTGGGAGTCTCACTGATTAACACAGAACCCTATGGGAGTCTCACTGATTAACACTGAACCCTGTGGGAGTCTAACTGATTAACACTGAACCTTGAGGGAGTCTCACTGATTAACATTGAACCCTATGGGAGTCTCACTGATTAACACTGAACCCTGTGGGAGTCTAATTGATTAACACTGAACCCTATGGGAGTCTCACTTATTAACACTGAACCCTGTGGGAGTCTCACTGATTAACACTGAAACCTGTGGGAGTCTCACTGATTAACACTGAACCCTATGGGAGTCTCACTGATTAACACTAAACCCTGTGGGAGTCTCACTGATTAACACTGAACCCTATAGGAGTCTCACTTATTAACATTGAACCCTGTGGGAGTCTCACTGATTAACACTGCACCCTGTGGGAGTCTCACTGATTAACACTGAACCCTATGGGAGTGTCACTGATTAACACTGAACCCTGTGGGAGTCTCAATGATTAACACTGAACCCTGTGGGAGTCTCACTGATTAACACTGAACCCTATGGGAGTCTCACTGATTAACACTGAACCCTGTGGGAGTCTCAATTATTAACACTGAACCCTATGGGAGTCTCAATGATTAACACTGAACCCTGTGGGAGTCTCACTGATTAACACTGAACCCTGTGGGAGTCTCACTGATTAACAATGAACCCTATGGGAGTCTCACTGATTAACACTGAACCCTGTGGGAGTCTCACTGATTAACAATGAACCCTATGGGAGTCTCACTGATTAATACTGAACCCTGTGGGAGTCTCACTGATTAACAATGAACCCTGTGGGAGTCTCACTGATTAACACTGAACCCTAAGGGAGTCTCACTGATTAACACTGAACCCTGTGGGAGTCTCACTGATTAACACTGAACCCTATGGGAGTCTCACTGATTAACACTGAACCCTGTGGGAGTCTCACTGATTAACAATGAACCCTATGGGAGTCTCACTGATTAACACTGAACCCTGTGGGAGTCTCACTGATTAACAATGAACCCTGTGGGAGTCTCACTGATTAACACTGAACCCTATGGGAGTCTCAGTGATTAACACTGAACCCTGTTGGAGTCTCACTGATTAACACTGAACCCTGTGGGAGTCTCACTGATTAACAATGAACCCTGTGGGAGTCTCACTGATTAACACTGAACCCTGTGGGAGTCTCACTGATTAACACTGAACCCTGTGGGAGTCTCACTGATTAACACTGAACCCTGTGGGAGTCTCACTGATTAACACTGAACCCTGTTGGAGTCTCACTGATTAACACTGAACCCTGTGGGAGTCTCACTGATTAACACTGAACCCTATGGGAGTCTCACTGATTAACACTGAACCCTGTGGGAGTCTCACTGATTAACACTGAACCTTATGGGAGTCTCACTGATTAACACTGAACCCTGTGGGAGTCTCACTGATTAACACTGAACCCTATGGGAGTCTCACTGATTAACACTGAACCCTATGGGAGTCTCACTGATTAACACTGAACCCTGTGGGAGTCTCACTGATTAACACTGAACCCTGTGGGTGTCTCACTGATTAACACTGAACCCTGTGGGAGTCTCACTGATTAACACTGAACCGTATGGGAGTCTCACTGATTAACACTAAACCCTATGGGAGTCTCACTGATTAACACTGAACCCTGTGGGAGTCTCACTGATTAACACTGAACCCTGTGGGAGTCTCACTGATTAACACTGAACCCTATGGGAGTCTCACTGATTAACACTGAACCCTGTGGGAGTCTCACTGATTAACACTGAACCCTGTGGGAGTTTCATTGATTAACACTGTACCCTATCGGAGTCTCAGTGATGAACCCTGAACCCTGTGGGCATCTCAGTGATTAACACTGAACCCTATGGGAGTCTCACTGACTAACACTGAACCCTATAGGAGTCTCACTGACTAACACTGAACCCTGTGGGAGTCGCACTGATTAACACTGAACCCTGTGGGAGTCTCACTGATTAACACTGAACCCTATGGGAGTCTCACTGATTAACACTGAACCCTATGGGAGTCTCACTGATTAACAGTGAACCCTGTGGGAGTCTCACTGATTAACAATGAACCCTATGGGAGTCTCACTGATTAACACTGAACCCTGTGGGAGTCTCACTGATTAACACTGAACCCTATGGGAGTCTCACTGATTAACACTGAACCCTGTGGGAGTCTCACTGATTAACAATGAACCCTGTGGGATTCTCACTGATTAACACTGAAGCCTATGGGAGTCTCACTGATTAACACATCGAACCCTATGGGAGTCTCACTGATTAACACTGAACCCTATGGGAGTCTCACTGATTAACACTGAACCCTATGGGAGTCTCACTGATTAACACTGAACCCTATGGGAGTCTCACTGATTAACACTGAACCCTGTGGGAGTCTCACTGATTAACACTGAACCCTATGGGAGTCTCACTGATTAACACTGAACCCTATGGGAGTCTCAGTGATTAACAATGAACCCTGTGGGAGTCTCACTGATTACCAATGAACCCTATGGGAGTCTCACTGATTAACACTGAACCCTGTGGGAGTGTCACTGATTAACAATGAACCCTATGGGAGTCTCACTGATTAACACTGAACGCTGTGGGAGTCTCACTGATTAGCACTGAACCCTGTCGGAGTCTCACTGATTAACACTGAACCCTATGGGAGTCTCACTGATTACCAATGAACCCTATGGGAGTCTCAATGATTAACACTGAACCCTGTGGGAGTCTCACTGATTAACAATGAACCCTATGGGAGTCTCACTGATTAACACTGAACGCTGTGGGAGTCTCACTGATTAGCACTGAACCCTGTGGGAGTCTCACTGATTAACACTGAACCCTATGGGAGTCTCACTGATTAACACTGAACCCTGTGGGAGTCTCACTGATTAGCACTGAACCCTGTGGGAGTCTCACTGATTAACACTGAACCCTATGGGAGTCTCACTGATTAACACTGAACCCTGTGGGAGTCTCACTGATTAACACTGAACCCTATGGGAGTCTCACTGATTAACACTGAACCCTGTGGGAGTCTCACTGATTAACACTGAACCCTGTGGGAGTCTCACTGATTAACACTGAACCCTGTGGGAGTCTCACTGATTAACACAGAACCCTATGGGAGTCTCACTGATTAACACTGAACCCTGTGGGAGTCTAACTGATTAACACTGAACCTTGAGGGAGTCTCACTGATTAACACTGAACCCTATGGGAGTCTCACTGATTAACACTGAACCCTGTGGGAGTCTAATTGATTAACACTGAACCCTATGGGAGTCTCACTTATTAACACTGAACCCTGTGGGAGTCTCACTGATTAACACTGAAACCTGTGGGAGTCTCACTGATTAACAATGAACCCTATGGGAGTCTCACTGATTAACACTGAACGCTGTGGGAGTCTCACTGATTAGCACTGAACCCTGTGGGAGTCTCACTGATTAACACTGAACCCTATGGGAGTCTCACTGATTAACACTGAACCCTGTGGGAGTCTCACTGATTAACACTGAACCCTATGGGAGTCTCACTGATTAACACTGAACCCTGTGGGAGTCTCACTGATTAACACTGAACCCTGTGGGAGTCTCACTGATTAACACTGAACCCTGTGGGAGTCTCACTGATTAACACAGAACCCTATGGGAGTCTCACTGATTAACACTGAACCCTGTGGGAGTCTAACTGATTAACACTGAACCTTGAGGGAGTCTCACTGATTAACATTGAACCCTATGGGAGTCTCACTGATTAACACTGAACCCTGTGGGAGTCTAATTGATTAACACTGAACCCTATGGGAGTCTCACTTATTAACACTGAACCCTGTGGGAGTCTCACTGATTAACACTGAAACCTGTGGGAGTCTCACTGATTAACACTGAACCCTATGGGAGTCTCACTGATTAACACTAAACCCTGTGGGAGTCTCACTGATTAACACTGAACCCTATAGGAGTCTCACTTATTAACATTGAACCCTGTGGGAGTCTCACTGATTAACACTGCACCCTGTGGGAGTCTCACTGATTAACACTGAACCCTATGGGAGTGTCACTGATTAACACTGAACCCTGTGGGAGTCTCAATGATTAACACTGAACCCTGTGGGAGTCTCACTGATTAACACTGAACCCTATGGGAGTCTCACTGATTAACACTGAACCCTGTGGGAGTCTCAATTATTAACACTGAACCCTATGGGAGTCTCAATGATTAACACTGAACCCTGTGGGAGTCTCACTGATTAACACTGAACCCTGTGGGAGTCTCACTGATTAACAATGAACCCTATGGGAGTCTCACTGATTAACACTGAACCCTGTGGGAGTCTCACTGATTAACAATGAACCCTATGGGAGTCTCACTGATTAATACTGAACCCTGTGGGAGTCTCACTGATTAACAATGAACCCTGTGGGAGTCTCACTGATTAACACTGAACCCTAAGGGAGTCTCACTGATTAACACTGAACCCTGTGGGAGTCTCACTGATTAACACTGAACCCTATGGGAGTCTCACTGATTAACACTGAACCCTGTGGGAGTCTCACTGATTAACAATGAACCCTATGGGAGTCTCACTGATTAACACTGAACCCTGTGGGAGTCTCACTGATTAACAATGAACCCTGTGGGAGTCTCACTGATTAACACTGAACCCTATGGGAGTCTCAGTGATTAACACTGAACCCTGTTGGAGTCTCACTGATTAACACTGAACCCTGTGGGAGTCTCACTGATTAACAATGAACCCTGTGGGAGTCTCACTGATTAACACTGAACCCTGTGGGAGTCTCACTGATTAACACTGAACCCTGTGGGAGTCTCACTGATTAACACTGAACCCTGTGGGAGTCTCACTGATTAACACTGAACCCTGTTGGAGTCTCACTGATTAACACTGAACCCTGTGGGAGTCTCACTGATTAACACTGAACCCTATGGGAGTCTCACTGATTAACACTGAACCCTGTGGGAGTCTCACTGATTAACACTGAACCTTATGGGAGTCTCACTGATTAACACTGAACCCTGTGGGAGTCTCACTGATTAACACTGAACCCTATGGGAGTCTCACTGATTAACACTGAACCCTATGGGAGTCTCACTGATTAACACTGAACCCTGTGGGAGTCTCACTGATTAACACTGAACCCTGTGGGTGTCTCACTGATTAACACTGAACCCTGTGGGAGTCTCACTGATTAACACTGAACCGTATGGGAGTCTCACTGATTAACACTAAACCCTATGGGAGTCTCACTGATTAACACTGAACCCTGTGGGAGTCTCACTGATTAACACTGAACCCTGTGGGAGTCTCACTGATTAACACTGAACCCTATGGGAGTCTCACTGATTAACACTGAACCCTGTGGGAGTCTCACTGATTAACACTGAACCCTGTGGGAGTTTCATTGATTAACACTGTACCCTATCGGAGTCTCAGTGATGAACCCTGAACCCTGTGGGCATCTCAGTGATTAACACTGAACCCTATGGGAGTCTCACTGACTAACACTGAACCCTATAGGAGTCTCACTGACTAACACTGAACCCTGTGGGAGTCGCACTGATTAACACTGAACCCTGTGGGAGTCTCACTGATTAACACTGAACCCTATGGGAGTCTCACTGATTAACACTGAACCCTATGGGAGTCTCACTGATTAACAGTGAACCCTGTGGGAGTCTCACTGATTAACAATGAACCCTATGGGAGTCTCACTGATTAACACTGAACCCTGTGGGAGTCTCACTGATTAACACTGAACCCTATGGGAGTCTCACTGATTAACACTGAACCCTGTGGGAGTCTCACTGATTAACAATGAACCCTGTGGGATTCTCACTGATTAACACTGAAGCCTATGGGAGTCTCACTGATTAACACTGAACCCTATGGGAGTCTCACTGATTAACACTGAACCCTATGGGAGTCTCACTAATTAACACTGAACCCTATGGGAGTCTCACTGATTAACACTGAACCCTATGGGAGTCTCACTGATTAACACTGAACCCTGTGGGAGTCTCACTGATTAACACTGAACCCTATGGGAGTCTCACTGATTAACACTGAACCCTATGGGAGTCTCAGTGATTAACAATGAACCCTGTGGGAGTCTCACTGATTACCAATGAACCCTATGGGAGTCTCACTGATTAACACTGAACCCTGTGGGAGTGTCACTGATTAACAATGAACCCTATGGGAGTCTCACTGATTAACACTGAACGCTGTGGGAGTCTCACTGATTAGCACTGAACCCTGTCGGAGTCTCACTGATTAACACTGAACCCTATGGGAGTCTCACTGATTACCAATGAACCCTATGGGAGTCTCAATGATTAACACTGAACCCTGTGGGAGTCTCACTGATTAACAATGAACCCTATGGGAGTCTCACTGATTAACACTGAACGCTGTGGGAGTCTCACTGATTAGCACTGAACCCTGTGGGAGTCTCACTGATTAACACTGAACCCTATGGGAGTCTCACTGATTAACACTGAACCCTGTGGGAGTCTCACTGATTAGCACTGAACCCTGTGGGAGTCTCACTGATTAACACTGAACCCTATGGGAGTCTCACTGATTAACACTGAACCCTGTGGGAGTCTCACTGATTAACACTGAACCCTATGGGAGTCTCACTGATTAACACTGAACCCTGTGGGAGTCTCACTGATTAACACTGAACCCTGTGGGAGTCTCACTGATTAACACTGAACCCTGTGGGAGTCTCACTGATTAACACAGAACCCTATGGGAGTCTCACTGATTAACACTGAACCCTGTGGGAGTCTAACTGATTAACACTGAACCTTGAGGGAGTCTCACTGATTAACACTGAACCCTATGGGAGTCTCACTGATTAACACTGAACCCTGTGGGAGTCTAATTGATTAACACTGAACCCTATGGGAGTCTCACTTATTAACACTGAACCCTGTGGGAGTCTCACTGATTAACACTGAAACCTGTGGGAGTCTCACTGATTAATACTGAACCCTATGGGAGTCTCACTGATTAACACTAAACCCTGTGGGAGTCTCACTGATTAACACTGAACCCTATAGGAGTCTCACTGATTAACACTGAACCCTGTGGGAGTCTCACTGATTAACACTGAACCCTATGGGAGTCTCACTGATTAACACTGAACCCTGTGGGAGTCTCAATTATTAACACTGAACCCTATGGGAGTCTCAATGATTAACACTGAACCCTGTGGGAGTCTCACTGATTAACACTGAACCCTGTGGGAGTCTCACTGATTAACAATGAACCCTATGGGAGTCTCACTGATTAACACTGAACCCTGTGGGAGTCTCACTGATTAACAATGAACCCTGTGGGAGTCTCACTGATTAACACTGAACCCTATGGGAGTCTCACTGATTAACACTGAACCCTATGGGAGTCTCACTGATTAACAGTGAACCCTGTGGGAGTCTCACTGATTAACAATGAACCCTATGGGAGTCTCACTGATTAACACTGAACCCTGTGGGAGTCTCACTGATTAACACTGAACCCTATGGGAGTCTCACTGATTAACACTGAACCCTGTGGGAGTCTCACTGATTAACAATGAACCCTGTGGGATTCTCACTGATTAACACTGAAGCCTATGGGAGTCTCACTGATTAACACTGAACCCTATGGGAGTCTCACTGATTAACACTGAACCCTATGGGAGTCTCACTGATTAACACTGAACCCTATGGGAGTCTCACTGATTAACACTGAACCCTATGGGAGTCTCACTGATTAACACTGAACCCTGTGGGAGTCTCACTGATTAACACTGAACCCTATGGGAGTCTCACTGATTAACACTGAACCCTATGGGAGTCTCAGTGATTAACAATGAACCCTGTGGGAGTCTCACTGATTACCAATGAACCCTATGGGAGTCTCACTGATTAACACTGAACCCTGTGGGAGTCTCACTGATTAACAATGAACCCTATGGGAGTCTCACTGATTAACACTGAACGCTGTGGGAGTCTCACTGATTAGCACTGAACCCTGTGGGAGTCTCACTGATTAACAATGAACCCTATGGGAGTCTCACTGATTAACACTGAACCTTATGGGAGTCTCACTGATTAACACTGAACCCTGTGGGAGTCTCACTGATTAACACTGAACCCTATGGGAGTCTCACTGATTAACACTGAACCCTATGGGAGTCTCACTGATTAACACTGAACCCTGTGGGAGTCTCACTGATTAACACTGAACCCTGTGGGTGTCTCACTGATTAACACTGAACCCTGTGGGAGTCTCACTGATTAACACTGAACCGTATGGGAGTCTCACTGATTAACACTAAACCCTATGGGAGTCTCACTGATTAACACTGAACCCTGTGGGAGTCTCACTGATTAACACTGAACCCTGTGGGAGTCTCACTGATTAACACTGAACCCTATGGGAGTCTCACTGATTAACACTGAACCCTGTGGGAGTCTCACTGATTAACACTGAACCCTGTGGGAGTTTCATTGATTAACACTGTACCCTATCGGAGTCTCAGTGATGAACCCTGAACCCTGTGGGCATCTCAGTGATTAACACTGAACCCTATGGGAGTCTCACTGACTAACACTGAACCCTATAGGAGTCTCACTGACTAACACTGAACCCTGTGGGAGTCGCACTGATTAACACTGAACCCTGTGGGAGTCTCACTGATTAACACTGAACCCTATGGGAGTCTCACTGATTAACACTGAACCCTATGGGAGTCTCACTGATTAACAGTGAACCCTGTGGGAGTCTCACTGATTAACAATGAACCCTATGGGAGTCTCACTGATTAACACTGAACCCTGTGGGAGTCTCACTGATTAACACTGAACCCTATGGGAGTCTCACTGATTAACACTGAACCCTGTGGGAGTCTCACTGATTAACAATGAACCCTGTGGGATTCTCACTGATTAACACTGAAGCCTATGGGAGTCTCACTGATTAACACTGAACCCTATGGGAGTCTCACTGATTAACACTGAACCCTATGGGAGTCTCACTGATTAACACTGAACCCTATGGGAGTCTCACTGATTAACACTGAACCCTATGGGAGTCTCACTGATTAACACTGAACCCTGTGGGAGTCTCACTGATTAACACTGAACCCTATGGGAGTCTCACTGATTAACACTGAACCCTATGGGAGTCTCAGTGATTAACAATGAACCCTGTGGGAGTCTCACTGATTACCAATGAACCCTATGGGAGTCTCACTGATTAACACTGAACCCTGTGGGAGTGTCACTGATTAACAATGAACCCTATGGGAGTCTCACTGATTAACACTGAACGCTGTGGGAGTCTCACTGATTAGCACTGAACCCTGTCGGAGTCTCACTGATTAACACTGAACCCTATGGGAGTCTCACTGATTACCAATGAACCCTATGGGAGTCTCAATGATTAACACTGAACCCTGTGGGAGTCTCACTGATTAACAATGAACCCTATGGGAGTCTCACTGATTAACACTGAACGCTGTGGGAGTCTCACTGATTAGCACTGAACCCTGTGGGAGTCTCACTGATTAACACTGAACCCTATGGGAGTCTCACTGATTAACACTGAACCCTGTGGGAGTCTCACTGATTAGCACTGAACCCTGTGGGAGTCTCACTGATTAACACTGAACCCTATGGGAGTCTCACTGATTAACACTGAACCCTGTGGGAGTCTCACTGATTAACACTGAACCCTATGGGAGTCTCACTGATTAACACTGAACCCTGTGGGAGTCTCACTGATTAACACTGAACCCTGTGGGAGTCTCACTGATTAACACTGAACCCTGTGGGAGTCTCACTGATTAACACTGAACCCTATGGGAGTCTCACTTATTAACACTGAACCCTGTGGGAGTCTCACTGATTAACACTGAAACCTGTGGGAGTCTCACTGATTAATACTGAACCCTATGGGAGTCTCACTGATTAACACTAAACCCTGTGGGAGTCTCACTGATTAACACTGAACCCTATAGGAGTCTCACTGATTAACACTGAACCCTGTGGGAGTCTCACTGATTAACACTGAACCCTATGGGAGTCTCACTGATTAACACTGAACCCTGTGGGAGTCTCAATTATTAACACTGAACCCTATGGGAGTCTCAATGATTAACACTGAACCCTGTGGGAGTCTCACTGATTAACACTGAACCCTGTGGGAGTCTCACTGATTAACAATGAACCCTATGGGAGTCTCACTGATTAACACTGAACCCTGTGGGAGTCTCACTGATTAACAATGAACCCTGTGGGAGTCTCACTGATTAACACTGAACCCTATGGGAGTCTCACTGATTAACACTGAACCCTATGGGAGTCTCACTGATTAACAGTGAACCCTGTGGGAGTCTCACTGATTAACAATGAACCCTATGGGAGTCTCACTGATTAACACTGAACCCTGTGGGAGTCTCACTGATTAACACTGAACCCTATGGGAGTCTCACTGATTAACACTGAACCCTGTGGGAGTCTCACTGATTAACAATGAACCCTGTGGGATTCTCACTGATTAACACTGAAGCCTATGGGAGTCTCACTGATTAACACTGAACCCTATGGGAGTCTCACTGATTAACACTGAACCCTATGGGAGTCTCACTGATTAACACTGAACCCTATGGGAGTCTCACTGATTAACACTGAACCCTATGGGAGTCTCACTGATTAACACTGAACCCTGTGGGAGTCTCACTGATTAACACTGAACCCTATGGGAGTCTCACTGATTAACACTGAACCCTATGGGAGTCTCAGTGATTAACAATGAACCCTGTGGGAGTCTCACTGATTACCAATGAACCCTATGGGAGTCTCACTGATTAACACTGAACCCTGTGGGAGTCTCACTGATTAACAATGAACCCTATGGGAGTCTCACTGATTAACACTGAACGCTGTGGGAGTCTCACTGATTAGCACTGAACCCTGTGGGAGTCTCACTGATTAACACTGAACCCTATGGGAGTCTCACTGATTACCAATGAACCCTATGGGAGTCTCAATGATTAACACTGAACCCTGTGGGAGTCTCACTGATTAACAATGAACCCTATGGGAGTCTCACTGATTAACACTGAACGCTGTGGGAGTCTCACTGATTAGCACTGAACCCTGTGGGAGTCTCACTGATTAACACTGAACCCTATGGGAGTCTCACTGATTAACACTGAACCCTGTGGGAGTCTCACTGATTAGCACTGAACCCTGTGGGAGTCTCACTGATTAACACTGAACCCTATGGGAGTCTCACTGATTAACACTGAACCCTGTGGGAGTCTCACTGATTAACACTGAACCCTATGGGAGTCTCACTGATTAACACTGAACCCTGTGGGAGTCTCACTGATTAACACTGAACCCTGTGGGAGTCTCACTGATTAACACTGAACCCTGTGGGAGTCTCACTGATTAACACAGAACCCTATGGGAGTCTCACTGATTAACACTGAACCCTGTGGGAGTCTAACTGATTAACACTGAACCTTGAGGGAGTCTCACTGATTAACACTGAACCCTATGGGAGTCTCACTGATTAACACTGAACGCTGTGGGAGTCTCACTGATTAGCACTGAACCCTGTGGGAGTCTCACTGATTAACACTGAACCCTATGGGAGTCTCACTGATTAACACTGAACCCTATGGGAGTCTCAGTGATTAACAATGAACCCTGTGGGAGTCTCACTGATTACCAATGAACCCTATGGGAGTCTCACTGATTAACACTGAACCCTGTGGGAGTGTCACTGATTAACAATGAACCCTATGGGAGTCTCACTGATTAACACTGAACGCTGTGGGAGTCTCACTGATTAGCACTGAACCCTGTCGGAGTCTCACTGATTAACACTGAACCCTATGGGAGTCTCACTGATTACCAATGAACCCTATGGGAGTCTCAATGATTAACACTGAACCCTGTGGGAGTCTCACTGATTAACAATGAACCCTATGGGAGTCTCACTGATTAACACTGAACGCTGTGGGAGTCTCACTGATTAGCACTGAACCCTGTGGGAGTCTCACTGATTAACACTGAACCCTATGGGAGTCTCACTGATTAACACTGAACCCTGTGGGAGTCTCACTGATTAGCACTGAACCCTGTGGGAGTCTCACTGATTAACACTGAACCCTATGGGAGTCTCACTGATTAACACTGAACCCTGTGGGAGTCTCACTGATTAACACTGAACCCTATGGGAGTCTCACTGATTAACACTGAACCCTGTGGGAGTCTCACTGATTAACACTGAACCCTGTGGGAGTCTCACTGATTAACACTGAACCCTGTGGGAGTCTCACTGATTAACACAGAACCCTATGGGAGTCTCACTGATTAACACTGAACCCTGTGGGAGTCTAACTGATTAACACTGAACCTTGAGGGAGTCTCACTGATTAACACTGAACCCTATGGGAGTCTCACTGATTAACACTGAACCCTGTGGGAGTCTAATTGATTAACACTGAACCCTATGGGAGTCTCACTTATTAACACTGAACCCTGTGGGAGTCTCACTGATTAACACTGAAACCTGTGGGAGTCTCACTGATTAATACTGAACCCTATGGGAGTCTCACTGATTAACACTAAACCCTGTGGGAGTCTCACTGATTAACACTGAACCCTATAGGAGTCTCACTTATTAACACTGAACCCTGTGGGAGTCTCACTGATTAACACTGCACCCTGTGGGAGTCTCACTGATTAACACTGAACCCTATGGGAGTGTCACTGATTAACACTGAACCCTGTGGGAGTCTCACTGATTAACACTGAACCCTGTGGGAGTCTCACTGATTAACACTGAACCCTATGGGAGTCTCACTGATTAACACTGAACCCTGTGGGAGTCTCAATTATTAACACTGAACCCTATGGGAGTCTCAATGATTAACACTGAACCCTGTGGGAGTCTCACTGATTAACACTGAACCCTGTGGGAGTCTCACTGATTAACAATGAACCCTATGGGAGTCTCACTGATTAACACTGAACCCTGTGGGAGTCTCACTGATTAACAATGAACCCTGTGGGAGTCTCACTGATTAACACTGAACCCTATGGGAGTCTCACTGATTAACACTGAACCCTATGGGAGTCTCACTGATTAACAGTGAACCCTGTGGGAGTCTCACTGATTAACAATGAACCCTATGGGAGTCTCACTGATTAACACTGAACCCTGTGGGAGTCTCACTGATTAACACTGAACCCTATGGGAGTCTCACTGATTAACACTGAACCCTGTGGGAGTCTCACTGATTAACAATGAACCCTGTGGGATTCTCACTGATTAACACTGAAGCCTATGGGAGTCTCACTGATTAACACTGAACCCTATGGGAGTCTCACTGATTAACACTGAACCCTATGGGAGTCTCACTGATTAACACTGAACCCTATGGGAGTCTCACTGATTAACACTGAACCCTATGGGAGTCTCACTGATTAACACTGAACCCTGTGGGAGTATCACTGATTAACACTGAACCCTATGGGAGTCTCACTGATTAACACTGAACCCTATGGGAGTCTCAGTGATTAACAATGAACCCTGTGGGAGTCTCACTGATTACCAATGAACCCTATGGGAGTCTCACTGATTAACACTGAACCCTGTGGGAGTCTCACTGATTAACAATGAACCCTATGGGAGTCTCACTGATTAACACTGAACGCTGTGGGAGTCTCACTGATTAGCACTGAACCCTGTGGGAGTCTCACTGATTAACACTGAACCCTATGGGAGTCTCACTGATTACCAATGAACCCTATGGGAGTCTCAATGATTAACACTGAACCCTGTGGGAGTCTCACTGATTAACAATGAACCCTATGGGAGTCTCACTGATTAACACTGAACGCTGTGGGAGTCTCACTGATTAGCACTGAACCCTGTGGGAGTCTCACTGATTAACACTGAACCCTATGGGAGTCTCACTGATTAACACTGAACCCTGTGGGAGTCTCACTGATTAGCACTGAACCCTGTGGGAGTCTCACTGATTAACACTGAACCCTATGGGAGTCTCACTGATTAACACTGAACCCTGTGGGAGTCTCACTGATTAACACTGAACCCTATGGGAGTCTCACTGATTAACACTGAACCCTGTGGGAGTCTCACTGATTAACACTGAACCCTGTGGGAGTCTCACTGATTAACACTGAACCCTGTGGGAGTCTCACTGATTAACACAGAACCCTATGGGAGTCTCACTGATTAACACTGAACCCTGTGGGAGTCTAACTGATTAACACTGAACCTTGAGGGAGTCTCACTGATTAACACTGAACCCTATGGGAGTCTCACTGATTAACACTGAACCCTGTGGGAGTCTAATTGATTAACACTGAACCCTATGGGAGTCTCACTTATTAACACTGAACCCTGTGGGAATCTCACTGATTAACACTGAAACCTGTGGGAGTCTCACTGATTAATACTGAACCCTATGGGAGTCTCACTGATTAACACTAAACCCTGTGGGAGTCTCACTGATTAACACTGAACCCTATAGGAGTCTCACTTATTAACACTGAACCCTGTGGGAGTCTCACTGATTAACACTGCACCCTGTGGGAGTCTCACTGATTAACACTGAACCCTATGGGAGTGTCACTGATTAACACTGAACCCTGTGGGAGTCTCACTGATTAACACTGAACCCTGTGGGAGTCTCACTGATTAACACTGAACCCTATGGGAGTCTCACTGATTAACACTGAACCCTGTGGGAGTCTCAATTATTAACACTGAACCCTATGGGAGTCTCAATGATTAACACTGAACCCTGTGGGAGTCTCACTGATTAACACTGAACCCTGTGGGAGTCTCACTGATTAACAATGAACCCTATGGGAGTCTCACTGATTAACACTGAACCCTGTGGGAGTCTCACTGATTAACAATGAACCCTATGGGAGTCTCACTGATTAATACTGAACCCTGCGGGAGTCTCACTGATTAACAATGAACCCTGTGGGAGTCTCACTGATTAACACTGAACCCTAAGGGAGTCTCACTGATTAACACTGAACCCTGTGGGAGTCTCACTGATTAACACTGAACCCTATGGGAGTCTCACTGATTAACACTGAACCCTGTGGGAGTCTCACTGATTAACAATGAACCCTATGGGAGTCTCACTGATTAACACTGAACCCTGTGGGAGTCTCACTGATTAACAATGAACCCTGTGGGAGTCTCACTGATTAACACTGAACCCTATGGGAGTCTCAGTGATTAACACTGAACCCTGTGGGAGTCTCACTGATTAACACTGAACCCTGTTGGAGTCTCACTGATTAACACTGAACCCTGTGGGAGTCTCACTGATTAACACTGAACCCTATGGGAGTCTCACTGATTAACACTGAACCCTGTGGGAGTCTCACTGATTAACACTGAACCTTATGGGAGTCTCACTGATTAACACTGAACCCTGTGGGAGTCTCACTGATTAACACTGAACCCTATGGGAGTCTCACTGATTAACACTAAACCCTGTGGGAGTCTCACTGATTAACACTGAACCCTATAGGAGTCTCACTTATTAACACTGAACCCTGTGGGAGTCTCACTGATTAACACTGCACCCTGTGGGAGTCTCACTGATTAACACTGAACCCTATGGGAGTGTCACTGATTAACACTGAACCCTGTGGGAGTCTCACTGATTAACACTGAACCCTGTGGGAGTCTCACTGATTAACACTGAACCCTATGGGAGTCTCACTGATTAACACTGAACCCTGTGGGAGTCTCAATTATTAACACTGAACCCTATGGGAGTCTCAATGATTAACACTGAACCCTTTGGGAGTCTCACTGATTAACACTGAACCCTGTGGGAGTCTCACTGATTAACAATGAACCCTATGGGAGTCTCACTGATTAACACTGAACCCTGTGGGAGTCTCACTGATTAACAATGAACCCTATGGGAGTCTCACTGATTAATACTGAACCCTGTGAGAGTCTCACTGATTAACAATGAACCCTGTGGGAGTCTCACTGATTAACACTGAACCCTAAGGGAGTCTCACTGATTAACACTGAACCCTGTGGGAGTCTCACTGATTAACACTGAACCCTATGGGAGTCTCACTGATTAACACTGAACCCTGTGGGAGTCTCACTGATTAACAATGAACCCTATGGGAGTCTCACTGATTAACACTGAACCCTGTGGGAGTCTCACTGATTAACAATGAACCCTGTGGGAGTCTCACTGATTAACACTGAACCCTATGGGAGTCTCAGTGATTAACACTGAACCCTGTGGGAGTCTCACTGATTAACACTGAACCCTGTTGGAGTCTCACTGATTAACACTGAACCCTGTGGGAGTCTCACTGATTAACACTGAACCCTATGGGAGTCTCACTGATTAACACTGAACCCTGTGGGAGTCTCACTGATTAACACTGAACCTTATGGGAGTCTCACTGATTAACACTGAACCCTGTGGGAGTCTCACTGATTAACACTGAACCCTATGGGAGTCTCACTGATTAACACTGAACCCTATGGGAGTCTCACTGATTAACACTGAACCCTATGGGAGTCTCAGTGATTAACAATGAACCCTGTGGGAGTCTCACTGATTACCAATGAACCCTATGGGAGTCTCACTGATTAACACTGAACCCTGTGGGAGTCTCACTGATTAACAATGAACCCTATGGGAGTCTCACTGATTAACACTGAACGCTGTGGGAGTCTCACTGATTAGCACTGAACCCTGTGGGAGTCTCACTGATTAACACTGAACCCTATGGGAGTCTCACTGATTAACACTAAACCCTATGGGAGTCTCACTGATTAACACTGAACCCTGTGGGAGTCTCAATGATTAACACTGAACCCTGTGGGAGTCTCACTGATTAACACTGAACCCTATGGGAGTCTCACTGATTAACACTGAACCCTGTGGGAGTCTCACTGATTAACACTGAACCCTGTGGGAGTTTCACTGATTAACACTGTACCCTATCGGAGTCTCAGTGATGAACCCTGAACCCTGTGGGCATCTCAGTGATTAACACTGAACCCTATGGGAGTCTCACTGACTAACACTGAACCCTATAGGAGTCTCACTGACTAACACTGAACCCTGTGGGAGTCGCACTGATTAACACTGAACCCTGTGGGAGTCTCACTGATTAACACTGAACCCTATGGGAGTCTCACTGATTAACACTGAACCCTATGGGAGTCTCACTGATTAACAGTGAACCCTGTGGGAGTCTCACTGATTAACAATGAACCCTATGGGAGTCTCACTGATTAACACTGAACCCTGTGGGAGTCTCACTGATTAACACTGAACCCTATGGGAGTCTCACTGATTAACACTGAACCCTGTGGGAGTCTCACTGATTAACACTGAACCCTGTGGGTGTCTCACTGATTAACACTGAACCCTGTGGGAGTCTCACTGATTAACACTGAACCCTATGGGAGTCTCACTGATTAACAGTGAACCCTGTGGGAGTCTCACTGATTAACAATGAACCCTATGGGAGTCTCACTGATTAACACTGAACCCTGTGGGAGTCTCACTGATTAACACTGAACCCTATGGGAGTCTCAGTGATTAACACTGAACCCTGTGGGAGTCTCACTGATTAACACTGAACCCTGTTGGAGTCTCACTGATTAACACTGAACCCTGTGGGAGTCTCACTGATTAACACTGAACCCTATGGGAGTCTCACTGATTAACACTGAACCCTGTGGGAGTCTCACTGATTAACACTGAACCTTATGGGAGTCTCACTGATTAACACTGAACCCTGTGGGAGTCTCACTGATTAACACTGAACCCTATGGGAGTCTCACTGATTAACACTGAACCCTATGGGAGTCTCACTGATTAACACTGAACCCTATGGGAGTCTCAGTGATTAACAATGAACCCTGTGGGAGTCTCACTGATTACCAATGAACCCTATGGGAGTCTCACTGATTAACACTGAACCCTGTGGGAGTCTCACTGATTAACAATGAACCCTATGGGAGTCTCACTGATTAACACTGAACGCTGTGGGAGTCTCACTGATTAGCACTGAACCCTGTGGGAGTCTCACTGATTAACACTGAACCCTATGGGAGTCTCACTGATTAACACTAAACCCTATGGGAGTCTCACTGATTAACACTGAACCCTGTGGGAGTCTCACTGATTAACACTGAACCCTGTGGGAGTCTCACTGATTAACACTGAACCCTATGGGAGTCTCACTGATTAACACTGAACCCTGTGGGAGTCTCACTGATTAACACTGAACCCTGTGGGAGTTTCACTGATTAACACTGTACCCTATCGGAGTCTCAGTGATGAACCCTGAACCCTGTGGGTATCTCAGTGATTAACACTGAACCCTATGGGAGTCTCACTGACTAACACTGAACCCTATAGGAGTCTCACTGACTAACACTGAACCCTGTGGGAGTCGCACTGATTAACACTGAACCCTGTGGGAGTCTCACTGATTAACACTGAACCCTATGGGAGTCTCACTGATTAACACTGAACCCTATGGGAGTCTCACTGATTAACAGTGAACCCTGTGGGAGTCTCACTGATTAACCATGAACCCTATGGGAGTCTCACTGATTAACCATGAACCCTATGGGAGTCTCACTGATTAACACTGAACCCTGTGGGAGTCTCACTGATTAACACTGAACCCTATGGGAGTCTCACTGATTAACACTGAACCCTGTGGGAGTCTCACTGATTAACACTGAACCCTATGGGAGTCTCAGTGATTAACACTGAACCCTGTGGGAGTCTCACTGATTAACACTGAACCCTGTTGGAGTCTCACTGATTAACACTGAACCCTGTGGGAGTCTCACTGATTAACACTGAACCCTATGGGAGTCTCACTGATTAACACTGAACCCTGTGGGAGTCTCACTGATTAACACTGAACCTTATGGGAGTCTCACTGATTAACACTGAACCCTGTGGGAGTCTCACTGATTAACACTGAACCCTATGGGAGTCTCACTGATTAACACTGAACCCTATGGGAGTCTCACTGATTAACACTGAACCCTATGGGAGTCTCAGTGATTAACAATGAACCCTGTGGGAGTCTCACTGATTACCAATGAACCCTATGGGAGTCTCACTGATTAACACTGAACCCTGTGGGAGTCTCACTGATTAACAATGAACCCTATGGGAGTCTCACTGATTAACACTGAACGCTGTGGGAGTCTCACTGATTAGCACTGAACCCTGTGGGAGTCTCACTGATTAACACTGAACCCTATGGGAGTCTCACTGATTAACACTAAACCCTATGGGAGTCTCACTGATTAACACTGAACCCTGTGGGAGTCTCACTGATTAACACTGAACCCTGTGGGAGTCTCACTGATTAACACTGAACCCTATGGGAGTCTCACTGATTAACACTGAACCCTGTGGGAGTCTCACTGATTAACACTGAACCCTGTGGGAGTTTCACTGATTAACACTGTACCCTATCGGAGTCTCAGTGATGAACCCTGAACCCTGTGGGTATCTCAGTGATTAACACTGAACCCTATGGGAGTCTCACTGATTAACACTGAACCCTGTTGGAGTCTCACTGATTAACACTGAACCCTGTGGGAGTCTCACTGATTAACACTGAACCCTATGGGAGTCTCACTGATTAACACTGAACCCTGTGGGAGTCTCACTGATTAACACTGAACCTTATGGGAGTCTCACTGATTAACACTGAACCCTGTGGGAGTCTCACTGATTAACACTGAACCCTATGGGAGTCTCACTGATTAACACTGAACCCTATGGGAGTCTCACTGATTAACACTGAACCCTATGGGAGTCTCAGTGATTAACAATGAACCCTGTGGGAGTCTCACTGATTACCAATGAACCCTATGGGAGTCTCACTGATTAACACTGAACCCTGTGGGAGTCTCACTGATTAACAATGAACCCTATGGGAGTCTCACTGATTAACACTGAACGCTGTGGGAGTCTCACTGATTAGCACTGAACCCTGTGGGAGTCTCACTGATTAACACTGAACCCTATGGGAGTCTCACTGATTAACACTAAACCCTATGGGAGTCTCACTGATTAACACTGAACCCTGTGGGAGTCTCACTGATTAACACTGAACCCTGTGGGAGTCTCACTGATTAACACTGAACCCTATGGGAGTCTCACTGATTAACACTGAACCCTGTGGGAGTCTCACTGATTAACACTGAACCCTGTGGGAGTTTCACTGATTAACACTGTACCCTATCGGAGTCTCAGTGATGAACCCTGAACCCTGTGGGTATCTCAGTGATTAACACTGAACCCTATGGGAGTCTCACTGACTAACACTGAACCCTATAGGAGTCTCACTGACTAACACTGAACCCTGTGGGAGTCGCACTGATTAACACTGAACCCTGTGGGAGTCTCACTGATTAACACTGAACCCTATGGGAGTCTCACTGATTAACACTGAACCCTATGGGAGTCTCACTGATTAACAGTGAACCCTGTGGGAGTCTCACTGATTAACAATGAACCCTATGGGAGTCTCACTGATTAACACTGAACCCTGTGGGAGTCTCACTGATTAACACTGAACCCTATGGGAGTCTCACTGATTAACACTGAACCCTGTGGGAGTCTCACTGATTAACAATGAACCCTGTGGGATTCTCACTGATTAACACTGAAGCCTATGGGAGTCTCACTGATTAACACTGAACCCTGTGGGAGTCTCACTGATTAACACTGAACCCTATGGGAGTCTCACTGATTAACACTGAACCCTGTGGGAGTCTCACTGATTAACAATGAACCCTGTGGGATTCTCACTGATTAACACTGAAGCCTATGGGAGTCTCACTGATTAACACTGAACCCTATGGGAGTCTCACTGATTAACACTGAACCCTGTTGGAGTCTCACTGATTAACACTGAACCCTGTGGGAGTTCACTGATTAACACTGAACCCTATGGGAGTCTCACTGATTAACACTGAACCCTGTGGGAGTCTCACTGATTAACACTGAACCTTATGGGAGTCTCACTGATTAACACTGAACCCTGTGGGAGTCTCACTGATTAACACTGAACCCTATGGGAGTCTCACTGATTAACACTAAACCCTGTGGGAGTCGCACTGATTAACACTGAACCCTATAGGAGTCTCACTTATTAACACTGAACCCTGTGGGAGTCTCACTGATTAACACTGCACCCTGTGGGAGTCTCACTGATTAACACTGAACCCTATGGGAGTGTCACTGATTAACACTGAACCCTGTGGGAGTCTCACTGATTAACACTGAACCCTGTGGGAGTCTCACTGATTAACACTGAACCCTATGGGAGTCTCACTGATTAACACTGAACCCTGTGGGAGTCTCAATTATTAACACTGAACCCTATGGGAGTCTCAATGATTAACACTGAACCCTGTGGGAGTCTCACTGATTAACACTGAACCCTGTGGGAGTCTCACTGATTAACAATGAACCCTATGGGAGTCTCACTGATTAACACTGAACCCTGTGGGAGTCTCACTGATTAACAATGAACCCTATGGGAGTCTCACTGATTAATACTGAACCCTGTGGGAGTCTCACTGATTAACAATGAACCCTGTGGGAGTCTCACTGATTAACACTGAACCCTAAGGGAGTCTCACTGATTAACACTGAACCCTGTGGGAGTCTCACTGATTAACACTGAACCCTATGGGAGTCTCACTGATTAACACTGAACCCTGTGGGAGTCTCACTGATTAACAATGAACCCTATGGGAGTCTCACTGATTAACACTGAACCCTGTGGGAGTCTCACTGATTAACAATGAACCCTGTGGGAGTCTCACTGATTAACACTGAACCCTATGGGAGTCTCAGTGATTAACACTGAACCCTGTGGGAGTCTCACTGATTAACACTGAACCCTGTTGGAGTCTCACTGATTAACACTGAACCCTGTGGGAGTCTCACTGATTAACACTGAACCCTATGGGAGTCTCACTGATTAACACTGAACCCTGTGGGAGTCTCACTGATTAACACTGAACCTTATGGGAGTCTCACTGATTAACACTGAACCCTGTGGGAGTCTCACTGATTAACACTGAACCCTATGGGAGTCTCACTGATTAACACTGAACCCTATGGGAGTCTCACTGATTAACACTGAACCCTATGGGAGTCTCAGTGATTAACAATGAACCCTGTGGGAGTCTCACTGTTTACCAATGAACCCTATGGGAGTCTCACTGATTAACACTGAACCCTGTGGGAGTCTCACTGATTAACAATGAACCCTATGGGAGTCTCACTGATTAACACTGAACGCTGTGGGAGTCTCACTGATTAGCACTGAACCCTGTGGGAGTCTCACTGATTAACACTGAACCCTATGGGAGTCTCACTGATTAACACTAAACCCTATGGGAGTCTCACTGATTAACACTGAACCCTGTGGGAGTCTCACTGATTAACACTGAACCCTGTGGGAGTCTCACTGATTAACACTGAACCCTATGGAAGTCTCACTGATTAACACTGAACCCTGTGGGAGTCTCACTGATTAACACTGAACCCTATGGGAGTCTCACTGATTAACAGTGAACCCTGTGGGAGTCTCACTGATTAACAATGAACCCTATGGGAGTCTCACTGATTAACACTGAACCCTGTGGGAGTCTCACTGATTAACACTGAACCCTGTGGGAGTCTCACTGATTAACACTGAACCCTGTGGGAGTCTCACTGATTAACACTGAACGCTGTGGGAGTCTCACTGATTAGCACTGAACCCTGTGGGAGTCTCACTGATTAACACTGAACCCTATGGGAGTCTCACTGATTAACACTAAACCCTATGGGAGTCTCACTGATTAACACTGAACCCTGTGGGAGTCTCACTGATTAACACTGAACCCTGTGGGAGTCTCACTGATTAACACTGAACCCTATGGGAGTCTCACTGATTAACACTGAACCCTGTGGGAGTCTCACTGATTAACACTGAACCCTGTGGGAGTTTCACTGATTAACACTGTACCCTATCGGAGTCTCAGTGATGAACCCTGAACCCTGTGGGCATCTCAGTGATTAACACTGAACCCTATGGGAGTCTCACTGACTAACACTGAACCCTATAGGAGTCTCACTGACTAACACTGAACCCTGTGGGAGTCGCACTGATTAACACTGAACCCTGTGGGAGTCTCACTGATTAACACTGAACCCTGTTGGAGTCTCACTGATTAACACTGAACCCTGTGGGAGTCTCACTGATTAACACTGAACCCTATGGGAGTCTCACTGATTAACACTGAACCCTGTGGGAGTCTCACTGATTAACACTGAACCTTATGGGAGTCTCACTGATTAACACTGAACCCTGTGGGAGTCTCACTGATTAACACTGAACCCTATGGGAGTCTCACTGATTAACACTAAACCCTGTGGGAGTCTCACTGATTAACACTGAACCCTATAGGAGTCTCACTTATTAACACTGAACCCTGTGGGAGTCTCACTGATTAACACTGCACCCTGTGGGAGTCTCACTGATTAACACTGAACCCTATGGGAGTGTCACTGATTAACACTGAACCCTGTGGGAGTCTCACTGATTAACACTGAACCCTGTGGGAGTCTCACTGATTAACACTGAACCCTATGGGAGTCTCACTGATTAACACTGAACCCTGTGGGAGTCTCAATTATTAACACTGAACCCTATGGGAGTCTCAATGATTAACACTGAACCCTGTGGGAGTCTCACTGATTAACACTGAACCCTGTGGGAGTCTCACTGATTAACAATGAACCCTATGGGAGTCTCACTGATTAACACTGAACCCTGTGGGAGTCTCACTGATTAACAATGAACCCTATGGGAGTCTCACTGATTAATACTGAACCCTGTGGGAGTCTCACTGATTAACAATGAACCCTGTGGGAGTCTCACTGATTAACACTGAACCCTAAGGGAGTCTCACTGATTAACACTGAACCCTGTGGGAGTCTCACTGATTAACACTGAACCCTATGGGAGTCTCACTGATTAACACTGAACCCTGTGGGAGTCTCACTGATTAACAATGAACCCTATGGGAGTCTCACTGATTAACACTGAACCCTGTGGGAGTCTCACTGATTAACAATGAACCCTGTGGGAGTCTCACTGATTAACACTGAACCCTATGGGAGTCTCAGTGATTAACACTGAACCCTGTGGGAGTCTCACTGATTAACACTGAACCCTGTTGGAGTCTCACTGATTAACACTGAACCCTGTGGGAGTCTCACTGATTAACACTGAACCCTATGGGAGTCTCACTGATTACCACTGAACCCTGTGGGAGTCTCACTGATTAACACTGAACCTTATGGGAGTCTCACTGATTAACACTGAACCCTGTGGGAGTCTCACTGATTAACACTGAACCCTATGGGAGTCTCACTGATTAACACTGAACCCTATGGGAGTCTCACTGATTAACACTGAACCCTATGGGAGTCTCAGTCATTAACAATGAACCCTGTGGGAGTCTCACTGATTACCAATGAACCCTATGGGAGTCTCACTGATTAACACTGAACCCTGTGGGAGTCTCACTGATTAACAATGAACCCTATGGGAGTCTCACTGATTAACACTGAACGCTGTGGGAGTCTCACTGATTAGCACTGAACCCTGTGGGAGTCTCACTGATTAACACTGAAACCTATGGGAGTCTCACTGATTAACACTAAACCCTATGGGAGTCTCACTGATTAACACTGAACCCTGTGGGAGTCTCACTGATTAACACTGAACCCTGTGGGAGTCTCACTGATTAACACTGAACCCTATGGGAGTCTCACTGATTAACACTGAACCCTGTGGGAGTCTCACTGATTAACACTGAACCCTGTGGGAGTTTCACTGATTAACACTGTACCCTATCGGAGTCTCAGTGATGAACCCTGAACCCTGTGGGCATCTCAGTGATTAACACTGAACCCTATGGGAGTCTCACTGACTAACACTGAACCCTATAGGAGTCTCACTGACTAACACTGAACCCTGTGGGAGTCGCACTGATTAACACTGAACCCTGTGGGAGTCTCACTGATTAACACTGAACCCTATGGGAGTCTCACTGATTAAGACTGAACCCTATGGGAGTCTCACTGATTAACAGTGAACCCTGTGGGAGTCTCACTGATTAACAATGAACCCTATGGGAGTCTCACTGATTAACACTGAACCCTGTGGGAGTCTCACTGATTAACACTGAACCCTATGGGAGTCTCACTGATTAACACTGAACCCTGTGGGAGTCTCACTGATTAACACTGAACCCTGTGGGTGTCTCACTGATTAACACTGAACCCTGTGGGAGTCTCACTGATTAACACTGAACCCTATGGGAGTCTCACTGATTAACAGTGAACCCTGTGGGAGTCTCACTGATTAACAATGAACCCTATGGGAGTCTCACTGATTAACACTGAACCCTGTGGGAGTCTCACTGATTAACACTGAACCCTATGGGAGTCTCAGTGATTAACACTGAACCCTGTGGGAGTCTCACTGATTAACACTGAACCCTGTTGGAGTCTCACTGATTAACACTGAACCCTGTGGGAGTCTCACTGATTAACACTGAACCCTATGGGAGTCTCACTGATTAACACTGAACCCTGTGGGAGTCTCACTGATTAACACTGAACCTTATGGGAGTCTCACTGATTAACACTGAACCCTGTGGGAGTCTCACTGATTAACACTGAACCCTATGGGAGTCTCACTGATTAACACTGAACCCTATGGGAGTCTCACTGATTAACACTGAACCCTATGGGAGTCTCAGTGATTAACAATGAACCCTGTGGGAGTCTCACTGATTACCAATGAACCCTATGGGAGTCTCACTGATTAACACTGAACCCTGTGGGAGTCTCACTGATTAACAATGAACCCTATGGGAGTCTCACTGATTAACACTGAACGCTGTGGGAGTCTCACTGATTAGCACTGAACCCTGTGGGAGTCTCACTGATTAACACTGAACCCTATGGGAGTCTCACTGATTAACACTAAACCCTATGGGAGTCTCACTGATTAACACTGAACCCTGTGGGAGTCTCACTGATTAACACTGAACCCTGTGGGAGTCTCACTGATTAACACTGAACCCTATGGGAGTCTCACTGATTAACACTGAACCCTGTGGGAGTCTCACTGATTAACACTGAACCCTGTGGGAGTTTCACTGATTAACACTGTACCCTATCGGAGTCTCAGTGATGAACCCTGAACCCTGTGGGCATCTCAGTGATTAACACTGAACCCTATGGGAGTCTCACTGACTAACACTGAACCCTATAGGAGTCTCACTGACTAACACTGAACCCTGTGGGAGTCGCACTGATTAACACTGAACCCTGTGGGAGTCTCACTGATTAACACTGAACCCTATGGGAGTCTCACTGATTAACACTGAACCCTATGGGAGTCTCACTGATTAACAGTGAACCCTGTGGGAGTCTCACTGATTAACAATGAACCCTATGGGAGTCTCACTGATTAACACTGAACCCTGTGGGAGTCTCACTGATTAACACTGAACCCTATGGGAGTCTCACTGATTAACACTGAACCCTGTGGGAGTCTCACTGATTAACACTGAACCCTGTGGGTGTCTCACTGATTAACACTGAACCCTGTGGGAGTCTCACTGATTAACACTGAACCCTATGGGAGTCTCACTGATTAACAGTGAACCCTGTGGGAGTCTCACTGATTAACAATGAACCCTATGGGAGTCTCACTGATTAACACTGAACCCTGTGGGAGTCTCACTGATTAACACTGAACCCTATGGGAGTCTCAGTGATTAACACTGAACCCTGTGGGAGTCTCACTGATTAACACTGAACCCTGTTGGAGTCTCACTGATTAACACTGAACCCTGTGGGAGTCTCACTGATTAACACTGAACCCTATGGGAGTCTCACTGATTAACACTGAACCCTGTGGGAGTCTCACTGATTAACACTGAACCTTATGGGAGTCTCACTGATTAACACTGAACCCTGTGGGAGTCTCACTGATTAACACTGAACCCTATGGGAGTCTCACTGATTAACACTGAACCCTATGGGAGTCTCACTGATTAACACTGAACCCTATGGGAGTCTCAGTGATTAACAATGAACCCTGTGGGAGTCTCACTGATTACCAATGAACCCTATGGGAGTCTCACTGATTAACACTGAACCCTGTGGGAGTCTCACTGATTAACAATGAACCCTATGGGAGTCTCACTGATTAACACTGAACGCTGTGGGAGTCTCACTGATTAGCACTGAACCCTGTGGGAGTCTCACTGATTAACACTGAACCCTATGGGAGTCTCACTGATTAACACTAAACCCTATGGGAGTCTCACTGATTAACACTGAACCCTGTGGGAGTCTCACTGATTAACACTGAACCCTGTGGGAGTCTCACTGATTAACACTGAACCCTATGGGAGTCTCACTGATTAACACTGAACCCTGTGGGAGTCTCACTGATTAACACTGAACCCTGTGGGAGTTTCACTGATTAACACTGTACCCTATCGGAGTCTCAGTGATGAACCCTGAACCCTGTGGGCATCTCAGTGATTAACACTGAACCCTATGGGAGTCTCACTGACTAACACTGAACCCTATAGGAGTCTCACTGACTAACACTGAACCCTGTGGGAGTCGCACTGATTAACACTGAACCCTGTGGGAGTCTCACTGATTAACACTGAACCCTATGGGAGTCTCACTGATTAACACTGAACCCTATGGGAGTCTCACTGATTAACAGTGAACCCTGTGGGAGTCTCACTGATTAACAATGAACCCTATGGGAGTCTCACTGATTAACACTGAACCCTGTGGGAGTCTCACTGATTAACACTGAACCCTATGGGAGTCTCACTGATTAACACTGAACCCTGTGGGAGTCTCACTGATTAACAATGAACCCTGTGGGATTCTCACTGATTAACACTGAAGCCTATGGGAGTCTCACTGATTAACACTGAACCCTGTGGGAGTCTCACTGATTAACACTGAACCCTATGGGAGTCTTACTGATTAACACTGAACCCTGTGGGAGTCTCACTGATTAACAATGAACCCTGTGGGATTCTCACTGATTAACACTGAACCCTATGGGAGTCTCACTGATTAACACTGAACCCTATGGGAGTCTCACTGATTAACACTGAACCCTGTTGGAGTCTCACTGATTAACACTGAACCCTGTGGGAGTCTCACTGATTAACACTGAACCCTATGGGAGTCTCACTGATTAACACTGAACCCTGTGGGAGTCTCACTGATTAACACTGAACCTTATGGGAGTCTCACTGATTAACACTGAACCCTGTGGGAGTCTCACTGATTAACACTGAACCCTATGGGAGTCTCACTGATTAACACTAAACCCTGTGGGAGTCTCACTGATTAACACTGAACCCTATAGGAGTCTCACTTATTAACACTGAACCCTGTGGGAGTCTCACTGATTAACACTGCACCCTGTGGGAGTCTCACTGATTAACACTGAACCCTATGGGAGTCTCACTGATTAACACTGAACCCTGTGGGAGGCTCACTGATTAACAATGAACCATGTAAAAGTCTCACTGATTAACACTGACCCCATGGGAGTCTCAGTGATTAACACTGAACCCTATGGGAGTCTCACTGATAAACACTGAACCCTGTTGGAGTCTCACTGATTAACACTGAACCCTGTGGGAGTCTCACTGATTAACACTGAACCCTATGGGAGTCTCACTGATTAACACTGAACCCTGTGGGAGTCTCACTGATTAACAATGAACCCTGTGGGAGTCTCACTGATTAACACTGAACCCTATGGGAGTCTCACTGATTAACACTGAACCCTGTGGGAGTCTCACTGATTAACACTGAACCCTATGGGAGTCTCACTGATTAACACTGAACCCTGTGGGAGTCTCACTGATTAACAATGAACCCTATGGGAGTCTCACTGATTAACACTGAACCCTGTGGGAGTCTCACTGATTAACAATGAACCCTGTGGGAGTCTCACTGATTAACACTGAACCCTATGGGAGTCTCAGTGATTAACACTGAACCCTGTGGGAGTCTCACTGATTAACACTGAACCCTGTTGGAGTTTCACTGATTAACACTGAACCCTGTGGGAGTCTCACTGATTAACACTGAACCCTATGGGAGTCTCACTGATTAACACTGAACCCTGTGGGAGTCTCAGTGATTAACACTGAACCCTGTGGGAGTCTCACTGATTAACACTGAACCCTGTTGGAGTCTCATTGATTAACACTGAACCCTGTGGGAGTCTCACTGATTAACACTGAACCCTATGGGAGTCTCACTGATTAACACTGAACCCTGTGGGAGTCTCACTGATTAACACTGAACCCTAAGGGAGTCTCACTGATTAACACTGAACCCTGTGGGAGTCTCACTGATTAACACTGAACCCTATGGGAGTCTCACTGATTAACACTGAACCCTGTGGGAGTCTCACTGATTAACAATGAACCCTATGGGAGTCTCACTGATTAACACTGAACCCTGTGGGAGTCTCACTGATTAACAATGAACCCTGTGGGAGTC
Source organism: Petromyzon marinus (assembly GCF_048934315.1). Classification (NCBI taxonomy): domain Eukaryota; kingdom Metazoa; phylum Chordata; class Hyperoartia; order Petromyzontiformes; family Petromyzontidae; genus Petromyzon; species Petromyzon marinus. The sequence goes on from NW_027423612.1 coordinate 3,466,814, forward strand.
TCACTGATTAACACTGAACCCTATGGGAGTCTCAGTGATTAACACTGAACCCTGTGGGAGTCTCACTGATTAACACTGAACCCTGTTGGAGTCTCACTGATTAACACTGAACCCTGTGGGAGTCTCACTGATTAACACTGAACCCTATGGGAGTCTCACTGATTAACACTGAACCCTGTGGGAGTCTCACTGATTAACACTGAACCTTATGGGAGTCTCACTGATTAACACTGAACCCTGTGGGAGTCTCACTGATTAACACTGAACCCTATGGGAGTCTCACTGATTAACACTGAACCCTATGGGAGTCTCACTGATTAACACTGAACCCTGTGGGAGTCTCACTGATTAACACTGAACCCTGTGGGTGTCTCACTGATTAACACTGAACCCTGTGGGAGTCTCACTGATTAACACTGAACCCTATGGGAGTCTCACTGATTAACACTGAACCCTATGGGAGTCTCACTGATTAACACTGAACCCTGTGGGAGTCTCACTGATTAACACTGAACCCTGTGGGAGTCTCACTGATTAACACTGAACCCTATGGGAGTCTCACTGATTAACACTGAACCCTATGGGAGTCTCACTGATTAACACTGAACCCTGTGGGAGTCTCACTGATTAGCAATGAACCCTGTGGGAGTCTCACTGATTAACAATGAACCCTATGGGAGTCTCACTGATTAACACTGAACCCTGTGGGAGGCTCACTGATTAACAATGAACCCTGTGAAAGTCTCACTGATTAACACTGACCCCATGGGAGTCTCAGCGATTAACACTGAACCCTATGGGAGTCTCACTGATAAACACTGAACCCTGTTGGAGTCTCACTGATTAACACTGAACCCTGTGGGAGTCTCACTGATTAACACTGAACCCTATGGGAGTCTCACTGATTAACACTGAACCCTGTGGGAGTCTCACTGATTAACACTGCACCCTATGGGAGTCTCACTGATTAACACTGAACCCTGTGGGAGTCTCACTGATTAACACTGAACCCTATGGGAGTCTCACTGATTAACACTGAACCCTGTGGGAGTCTCACTGATTAACAATGAACCCTGTGGGAGTCTCACTGATTAACACTGAACCCTATGGGAGTCTCACTGATTAACACTGAACCCTGTGGGAGTCTCACTGATTAACACTGAACCCTATGGGAGTCTCACTGATTAACACTGAACCCTGTGGGAGTCTCACTGATTAACAATGAACCCTATGGGAGTCTCACTGATTAACACTGAACCCTGTGGGAGTCTCACTGATTAACAATGAACCCTGTGGGAGTCTCACTGATTAACACTGAACCCTGTGGGAGTCTCACTGATTAACACTGAACCCTGTGGGAGTCTCACTGATTAACACTGAACCTTATGGGAGTCTCACTGATTAACACTGAACCCTGTGGGAGTCTCACTGATTAACACTGAACCCTATGGGAGTCTCACTGATTAACACTAAACCCTGTGGGAGTCTCACTGATTAACACTGAACCCTATAGGAGTCTCACTTATTAACACTGAACCCTGTGGGAGTCTCACTGATTAACACTGCACCCTGTGGGAGTCTCACTGATTAACACTGAACCCTATGGGAGTCTCACTGATTAACACTGAACCCTGTGGGAGGCTCACTGATTAACAATGAACCATGTGAAAGTCTCACTGATTAACACTGACCCCATGGGAGTCTCAGTGATTAACACTGAACCCTATGGGAGTCTCACTGATAAACACTGAACCCTGTTGGAGTCTCACTGATTAACACTGAACCCTGTGGGAGTCTCACTGATTAACACTGAACCCTATGGGAGTCTCACTGATTAACACTGAACCCTGTGGGAGTCTCACTGATTAACAATGAACCCTGTGGGAGTCTCACTGATTAACACTGAACCCTATGGGAGTCTCACTGATTAACACTGAACCCTGTGGGAGTCTCACTGATTAACACTGAACCCTATGGGAGTCTCACTGATTAACACTGAACCCTGTGGGAGTCTCACTGATTAACACTGAACCTTATGGGAGTCTCACTGATTAACACTGAACCCTGTGGGAGTCTCACTGATTAACACTGAACCCTATGGGAGTCTCACTGATTAACACTGAACCCTATGGGAGTCTCACTGATTAACACTGAACCCTGTGGGAGTCTCACTGATTAACACTGAACCCTGTGGGTGTCTCACTGATTAACACTGAACCCTGTGGGAGTCTCACTGATTAACACTGAACCCTATGGGAGTCTCACTGATTAACACTGAACCCTATGGGAGTCTCACTGATTAACACTGAACCCTGTGGGTCTCACTGATTAACACTGAACCCTGTGGGTGTCTCACTGATTAACACTGGACCCTATGGGAGTCTCACTGATTAACACTGAACCCTGTGGGAGTCTCACTGATTAACACTGAACCCTGTGGGAGTCTCACTGATTAGCAATGAACCCTGTGGGAGTCTCACTGATTAACAATGAACCCTATGGGAGTCTCACTGATTAACACTGAACCCTGTGGGAGGCTCACTGATTAACACTGAACCCTGTGGGAGTCTCACTGATAAACACTGAACCCTGTGGGAGTCTCACTGATTAGCAATGAACCCTGTGGGAGTCTCACTGATTAACAATGAACCCTATGGGAGTCTCACTGATTAACACTGAACCCTGTGGGAGGCTCACTGATTAACAATGAACCCTGTGAAAGTCTCACTGATTAACACTGACCCCATGGGAGTCTCAGTGATTAACACTGAACCCTATGGGAGTCTCACTGATAAACACTGAACCCTGTTGGAGTCTCACTGATTAACACTGAACCCTGTGGGAGTCTCACTGATTAACACTGAACCCTATGGGAGTCTCACTGATTAACACTGAACCCTGTGGGAGTCTCACTGATTAACACTGAACCCTGTGGGAGTCTCACTGATTAACAATGAACCCTATGGGAGTCTCACTGATTAACACTGAACCCTGTGGGAGTCTCACTGATTAACAATGAACCCTGTGGGAGTCTCACTGATTAACACTGAACCCTATGGGAGTCTCACTGATTAACACTGAACCCTGTGGGAGTCTCACTGATTAACACTGAACCCTATGGGAGTCTCACTGATTAACACTGAACCCTGTGGGAGTCTCACTGATTAACAATGAACCCTATGGGAGTCTCACTGATTAACACTGAACCCTGTGGGAGTCTCACTGATTAACAATGAACCCTGTGGGAGTCTCACTGATTAACACTGAACCCTATGGGAGTCTCAGTGATTAACACTGAACCCTGTGGGAGTCTCACTGATTAACACTGAACCCTGTTGGAGTCTCACTGATTAACACTGAACCCTGTGGGAGTCTCACTGATTAACACTGAACCCTATGGGAGTCTCACTGATTAACACTGAACCCTGTGGGAGTCTCACTGATTAACACTGAACCTTATGGGAGTCTCACTGATTAACACTGAACCCTGTGGGAGTCTCACTGATTAACAATGAACCCTATGGGAGTCTCACTGATTAACACTGAACCCTGTGGGAGGCTCACTGATTAACACTGAACCCTGTGGGTGTCTCACTGATTAACACTGGACCCTATGGGAGTCTCACTGATTAACACTGAACCCTGTGGGAGTCTCACTGATTAACACTGAACCCTGTGGGAGTCTCACTGATTAGCAATGAACCCTGTGGGAGTCTCACTGATTAACAATGAACCCTATGGGAGTCTCACTGATTAACACTGAACCCTGTGGGAGGCTCACTGATTAACACTGAACCCTGTGGGTCTCACTGATTAACACTGAACCCTGTGGGTGTCTCACTGATTAACACTGGACCCTATGGGAGTCTCACTGATTAACAATGAACCCTATGGGAGTCTCACTGATTAACACTGAACCCTGTGGGAGGCTCACTGATTAACAATGAACCCTGTGAAAGTCTCACTGATTAACACTGACCCCATGGGAGTCTCAGTGATTAACACTGAACCCTATGGGAGTCTCACTGATAAACACTGAACCCTGTTGGAGTCTCACTGATTAACACTGAACCCTGTGGGAGTCTCACTGATTAACAATGAACCCTGTGGGAGTCTCACTGATTAACACTGAACCCTATGGGAGTCTCACTGATTAACACTGAACCCTGTGGGAGTCTCACTGATTAACACTGAACCCTATGGGAGTCTCACTGATTAACACTGAACCCTGTGGGAGTCTCACTGATTAACAATGAACCCTATGGGAGTCTCACTGATTAACACTGAACCCTGTGGGAGTCTCACTGATTAACAATGAACCCTGTGGGAGTCTCACTGATTAACACTGAACCCTATGGGAGTCTCAGTGATTAACACTGAACCCTGTGGGAGTCTCACTGATTAACACTGAACCCTGTTGGAGTCTCACTGATTAACACTGAACCCTGTGGGAGTCTCACTGATTAACACTGAACCCTATGGGAGTCTCACTGATTAACACTGAACCCTGTGGGAGTCTCACTGATTAACACTGAACCTTATGGGAGTCTCACTGATTAACACTGAACCCTGTGGGAGTCTCACTGATTAACAATGAACCCTATGGGAGTCTCACTGATTAACACTGAACCCTGTGGGAGGCTCACTGATTAACACTGAACCCTGTGGGAGTCTCACTGATTAACACTGAACCCTGTGGGAGTCTCACTGATTAGCAATGAACCCTGTGGGAGTCTCACTGATTAACAATGAACCCTATGGGAGTCTCACTGATTAACACTGAACCCTGTGGGAGGCTCACTGATTAACAATGAACCCTGTGAAAGTCTCACTGATTAACACTGACCCCATGGGAGTCTCAGTGATTAACACTGAACCCTATGGGAGTCTCACTGATAAACACTGAACCCTGTTGGAGTCTCACTGATTAACACTGAACCCTGTGGGAGTCTCACTGATTAACACTGAACCCTATGGGAGTCTCACTGATTAACACTGAACCCTGTGGGAGTCTCACTGATTAACACTGAACCCTATGGGAGTCTCACTGATTAACACTGAACCCTGTGGGAGTCTCACTGATTAACACTGAACCCTATGGGAGTCTCACTGATTAACACTGAACCCTATGGGAGTCTCACTGATTAACACTGAACCCTGTGGGAGTCTCACTGATTAACACTGAACCCTGTGGGTGTCTCACTGATTAACAATGAACCCTATGGGAGTCTCACTGATTAACACTGAACCCTGTGGGAGTCTCACTGATTAACAATGAACCCTGTGGGAGTCTCACTGATTAACACTGAACCCTATGGGAGTCTCACTGATTAACACTGAACCCTGTGAGAGTCTCACTGATTAACACTGAACCCTATGGGAGTCTCACTGATTAACACTGAACCCTGTGGGAGTCTCACTGATTAACAATGAACCCTATGGGAGTCTCACTGATTAACACTGAACCCTGTGGGAGTCTCACTGATTAACAATGAACCCTGTGGGAGTCTCACTGATTAACACTGAACCCTATGGGAGTCTCAGTGATTAACACTGAACCCTGTGGGAGTCTCATTGATTAACACTGAACCCTGTTGGAGTCTCACTGATTAACACTGAACCCTGTGGGAGTCTCACTGATTAACACTGAACCCTATGGGAGTCTCACTGATTAACACTGAACCCTGTGGGAGTCTCACTGATTAACACTGAACCTTATGGGAGTCTCACTGATTAACACTGAACCCTGTGGGAGTCTCACTGATTAACACTGAACCCTATGGGAGTCTCACTGATTAACACTGAACCCTATGGGAGTCTCACTGATTAACACTGAACCCTGTGGGAGTCTCACTGATTAACACTGAACCCTGTGGGTGTCTCACTGATTAACACTGAACCCTGTGGGAGTCTCACTGATTAACACTGAACCCTATGGGAGTCTCACTGATTAACACTGAACCCTATGGGAGTCTCACTGATTAACACTGAACCCTGTGGGAGTCTCAATGATTAACACTGAACCCTGTGGGTGTCTCACTGATTAACACTGAACCCTATGGGAGTCTCACTGATTAACACTGAACCCTGTGGGAGTCTCACTGATTAACACTGAACCCTGTGGGAGTCTCACTGATTAGCAATGAACCCTGTGGGAGTCTCACTGATTAACAATGAACCCTATGGGAGTCTCACTGATTAACACTGAACCCTGTGGGAGGCTCACTGATTAACACTGAACCCTGTGGGAGTCTCACTGATAAACACTGAACCCTGTGGGAGTCTCACTGATTAGCAATGAACCCTGTGGGAGTCTCACTGATTAACAATGAACCCTATGGGAGTCTCACTGATTAACACTGAACCCTGTGGGAGGCTCACTGATTAACAATGAACCCTGTGAAAGTCTCACTGATTAACACTGACCCCATGGGAGTCTCAGTGATTAACACTGAACCCTATGGGAGTCTCACTGATAAACACTGAACCCTGTTGGAGTCTCACTGATTAACACTGAACCCTGTGGGAGTCTCACTGATTAACACTGAACCCTATGGGAGTCTCACTGATTAACACTGAACCCTGTGGGAGTCTCACTGATTAACACTGAACCCTGTGGGAGTCTCACTGATTAACAATGAACCCTATGGGAGTCTCACTGATTAACACTGAACCCTGTGGGAGTCTCACTGATTAACAATGAACCCTGTGGGAGTCTCACTGATTAACACTGAACCCTATGGGAGTCTCACTGATTAACACTGAACCCTGTGGGAGTCTCACTGATTAACACTGAACCCTATGGGAGTCTCACTGATTAACACTGAACCCTGTGGGAGTCTCACTGATTAACAATGAACCCTATGGGAGTCTCACTGATTAACACTGAACCCTGTCGGAGTCTCACTGATTAACAATGAACCCTGTGGGAGTCTCACTGATTAACACTGAACCCTATGGGAGTCTCAGTGATTAACACTGAACCCTGTGGGAGTCTCACTGATTAACACTGAACCCTGTTGGAGTCTCACTGATTAACACTGAACCCTGTGGGAGTCTCACTGATTAACACTGAACCCTATGGGAGTCTCACTGATTAACACTGAACCCTGTGGGAGTCTCACTGATTAACACTGAACCTTATGGGAGTCTCACTGATTAACACTGAACCCTGTGGGAGTCTCACTGATTAACACTGAACCCTATGGGAGTCTCACTGATTAACACTGAACCCTATGGGAGTCTCACTGATTAACACTGAACCCTGTGGGAGTCTCACTGATTAACACTGAACCCTGTGGGTGTCTCACTGATTAACACTGAACCCTGTGGGAGTCTCACTGATTAACACTGAACCCTATGGGAGTCTCACTGATTAACACTGAACCCTATGGGAGTCTCACTGATTAACACTGAACCCTGTGGGAGTCTCACTGATTAACACTGAACCCTGTGGGTGTCTCACTGATTAACACTGAACCCTATGGGTCTCACTGATTAACACTGAACCCTGTGGGAGTCTCACTGATTAACACTGAACCCTGTGGGAGTCTCACTGATTAACACTGAACCCTGTGGGAGTCTCACTGATTAACACTGAACCCTGTGGGTGTCTCACTGATTAACACTGAACCCTGTGGGAGTCTCACTGATTAACACTGAACCTTATGGGAGTCTCACTGATTAACACTGAACCCTATGGGAGTCTCACTGATTAACACTGAACCCTGTGGGAGTCTCACTGATTAACACTGAACCCTGTGGGTGTCTCACTGATTAACACTGAACCCTATGGGAGTCTCACTGATTAACACTGAACCCTGTGGGAGTCTCACTGATTAACACTGAACCCTGTGGGAGTCTCACTGATTAGCAATGAACCCTGTGGGAGTCTCACTGATTAACAATGAACCCTATGGGAGTCTCACTGATTAACACTGAACCCTGTGGGAGGCTCACTGATTAACACTGAACCCTGTGGGAGTCTCACTGATTAACACTGAACCCTGTGGGAGTCTCACTGATTAGCAATGAACCCTGTGGGAGTCTCACTGATTAACAATGAACCCTATGGGAGTCTCACTGATTAACACTGAACCCTGTGGGAGGCTCACTGATTAACAATGAACCCTGTGAAAGTCTCACTGATTAACACTGACCCCATGGGAGTCTCAGTGATTAACACTGAACCCTATGGGAGTCTCACTGATAAACACTGAACCCTGTTGGAGTCTCACTGATTAACACTGAACCCTGTGGGAGTCTCACTGATTAACACTGAACCCTGTGGGTGTCTCACTGATTAACACTGAACCCTGTGGGAGTCTCACTGATTAACACTGAACCCTATGGGAGTCTCACTGATTAACACTGAACCCTATGGGAGTCTCACTGATTAACACTGAACCCTGTGGGAGTCTCACTGATTAACACTGAACCCTGTGGGTGTCTCACTGATTAACACTGAACCCTATGGGAGTCTCACTGATTAACACTGAACCCTGTGGGAGTCTCACTGATTAACACTGAACCCTGTGGGAGTCTCACTGATTAGCAATGAACCCTGTGGGAGTCTCACTGATTAACAATGAACCCTATGGGAGTCTCACTGATTAACACTGAACCCTGTGGGAGGCTCACTGATTAACACTGAACCCTGTGGGAGTCTCACTGATAAACACTGAACCCTGTGGGAGTCTCACTGATTAGCAATGAACCCTGTGGGAGTCTCACTGATTAACAATGAACCCTATGGGAGTCTCACTGATTAACACTGAACCCTGTGGGAGGCTCACTGATTAACAATGAACCCTGTGAAAGTCTCACTGATTAACACTGACCCCATGGGAGTCTCAGTGATTAACACTGAACCCTATGGGAGTCTCACTGATAAACACTGAACCCTGTTGGAGTCTCACTGATTAACACTGAACCCTGTGGGAGTCTCACTGATTAACACTGAACCCTATGGGAGTCTCACTGATTAACACTGAACCCTGTGGGAGTCTCACTGATTAACACTGAACCCTGTGGGAGTCTCACTGATTAACAATGAACCCTATGGGAGTCTCACTGATTAACACTGAACCCTGTGGGAGTCTCACTGATTAACAATGAACCCTGTGGGAGTCTCACTGATTAACACTGAACCCTATGGGAGTCTCACTGATTAACACTGAACCCTGTGGGAGTCTCACTGATTAACACTGAACCCTATGGGAGTCTCACTGATTAACACTGAACCCTGTGGGAGTCTCACTGATTAACAATGAACCCTATGGGAGTCTCACTGATTAACACTGAACCCTGTCGGAGTCTCACTGATTAACAATGAACCCTGTGGGAGTCTCACTGATTAACACTGAACCCTATGGGAGTCTCAGTGATTAACACTGAACCCTGTGGGAGTCTCACTGATTAACACTGAACCCTGTTGGAGTCTCACTGATTAACACTGAACCCTGTGGGAGTCTCACTGATTAACACTGAACCCTATGGGAGTCTCACTGATTAACACTGAACCCTGTGGGAGTCTCACTGATTAACACTGAACCTTATGGGAGTCTCACTGATTAACACTGAACCCTGTGGGAGTCTCACTGATTAACACTGAACCCTATGGGAGTCTCACTGATTAACACTGAACCCTATGGGAGTCTCACTGATTAACACTGAACCCTGTGGGAGTCTCACTGATTAACACTGAACCCTGTGGGTGTCTCACTGATTAACACTGAACCCTGTGGGAGTCTCACTGATTAACACTGAACCCTATGGGAGTCTCACTGATTAACACTGAACCCTATGGGAGTCTCACTGATTAACACTGAACCCTGTGGGAGTCTCACTGATTAACACTGAACCCTGTGGGTGTCTCACTGATTAACACTGAACCCTATGGGTCTCACTGATTAACACTGATCCCTGTGGGAGTCTCACTGATTAACACTGAACCCTGTGGGAGTCTCACTGATTAACACTGAACCCTGTGGGAGTCTCACTGATTAACACTGAACCCTGTGGGTGTCTCACTGATTAACACTGAACCCTGTGGGAGTCTCACTGATTAACACTGAACCCTATGGGAGTCTCACTGATTAACACTGAACCCTATGGGAGTCTCACTGATTAACACTGAACCCTGTGGGAGTCTCACTGATTAACACTGAACCCTGTGGGTGTCTCACTGATTAACACTGAACCCTATGGGAGTCTCACTGATTAACACTGAACCCTGTGGGAGTCTCACTGATTAACACTGAACCCTGTGGGAGACTCACTGATTAGCAATGAACCCTGTGGGAGTCTCACTGATTAACAATGAACCCTATGGGAGTCTCACTGATTAACACTGAACCCTGTGGGAGGCTCACTGATTAACACTGAACCCTGTGGGAGTCTCACTGATTAACACTGAACCCTGTGGGAGTCTCACTGATTAGCAATGAACCCTGTGGGAGTCTCACTGATTAACAATGAACCCTATGGGAGTCTCACTGATTAACACTGAACCCTGTGGGAGGCTCACTGATTAACAATGAACCCTGTGAAAGTCTCACTGATTAACACTGACCCCATGGGAGTCTCAGTGATTAACACTGAACCCTATGGGAGTCTCACTGATAAACACTGAACCCTGTTGGAGTCTCACTGATTAACACTGAACCCTGTGGGAGTCTCACTGATTAACACTGAACCCTATGGGAGTCTCACTGATTAACACTGAACCCTGTGGGAGTCTCACTGATTAACACTGAACCCTATGGGAGTCTCACTGATTAACACTGAACCCTGTGGGAGTCTCACTGATTAACACTGAACCCTATGGGAGTCTCACTGATTAACACTGAACCCTATGGGAGTCTCACTGATTAACACTGAACCCTGTGGGAGTCTCACTGATTAACATTGAACCCTGTGGGTGTCTCACTGATTAACACTGAACCCTGTGGGAGTCTCACTGATTAACACTGAACCCTATGGGAGTCTCACTGATTAACACTGAACCCTATGGGAGTCTCACTGATTAACACTGAACCCTGTGGGAGTCTCACTGATTAACACTGAACCCTGTGGGAGTCTCACTGATTAACACTGAACCCTTTGGGAGTCTCACTGATTAACACTGATCCCTGTGGGAGTCTCACTGATTAACAATGAACCCTGTGGGAGTCTCATTGATTAACACTGAACCCTATGGGAGTCTCAGTGATTAACACTGAACCCTATGGGAGTCTCACTGATTAACACTGAACCCTATGGGAGTCTCACTGATTAACACTGAACCCTGTGGGAGTCTCACTGATTAACACTGAACCCTGTGGGAGTCTCTTTGTCTGGCTCTGTGAGCCATCTCACCGCTCAGTGCTGAGGTAGGCTGTGACGTCATGGGGCGGGGCACGTGACACCAGGCAGGGAGGCGTCTGATTGGTCACCTGGCGGCTCACGCTGGGACCCAGGCGCGTGGTGAAGCCGTCGAAATACCTGGGGGGGGGGGGGAGAGTCACGCCCATCGTGAACCCAAACCACTAACTCACTAACTCACTCACCAACTCACTCACCTACTCACTCACCCACCCACCCACTCACCTACTCACTCACTCACCTACTCTCTCAGCCACTCACTCACTCATCTACTCACCCACCCACCCACTCACCCACCCACTCACTCAACCACTCACTCACCAACTCACTCACTCACTCACCCACTCACTCACCCATCCACTCACTCACTCATTCACCCACTCACTCACTCACCCACCCACCCACCCACTCACCCACTCACTCACCCACTCACCCACCTACTCACCCACTGACTCACCCACTAACTCACCCACTTACCCACCCACTCACCCACTCACCCACTCACTCACTCACCCACTAACCCACCCACCCACTCACTCACCCACCCAATCACCATCGTTTCAGGCCGGTCCCGAGAGAGAGTTTCACGGCGGAACAATAGACCAAGCTCCCCTCCCTTTCTTCCCGGTTCAGTTTATTATCCCCATATTATTTTTTCCTTTACTCACGGGGCGCCCGAGCAAGATTACGCCTCGAGCAACCCGTGAGTTCACGCCGGGTAACAACGACGTCGGCAGCAGCAGGAGTGCCGACGGGAACAACGAAACCACGCGCGCAGGTGTGTTGTAGCCGGCTACCATCATGGCTACACACACGAAACTGGAGAACCTCACACGGCAGCACGCGATCGTCGCGTTCCCTCCATCGGAGGTGTCCGTGTAGGCCGTCGCAACCGCAGTGGCGGGGCATGTGGGATGCTCCGCCGTCCTCGCAGCCCAGAGAGAAAACCGTGGCGTCACCGTCTACGTGGCGGAGGAGGGGATGGTGGCGCGCCTGGTGGAAGCGGGGCTGACCATTGGGGACGGTTTGTTCCTGACGTGTTCCCCGCTCGCGACGCCCGCAGTCCGGGTGGTGATTTCGGGCGCACCACCTTTCCTTCCAACCGCGGACATACAGAGGGATTTGCGGAGGTTCGGCATGATGGTGTCGAGGATTACAATGCTACCTTTACGCACGACGAACCCGAGGATGGCGCACGTGATGACACTGCAGCGCCATGCTTTTATGATTCTAAAGGGCGGTGACACTGAGCTGAATGTGACTCTTAAGTATAATATAAAAGGGCACATTTACATGGTGTATGCATCCTCAGCTTTGCCGCTATGCTTCGGGTGTGGTGGAGTCGGACACACCCGGAGACATTGCCAAAACAAGAAAAGCGGGAGCGACGCTCCTGCCGTATCACCCACACCGGCGCGTGAGGAGCAGAGGCAGCAAGAGAAGCTGGAGCAGCAGCAACAGCCGCAGCGGCAGAAGCAGCAGCAGCAACCGCAGCAGCAGCAGCTGCAGTAGCAAGAGGGGCAGCAGCAGCAACTGCAGCAGCAGCAAGAGGGGCAGCAGCAGCAGCAGTCCACCCGAGGTGAACCGCAGGAGCCGGCGCCCAGCTGCGGCGCGCCGGCCCCGGAGGACGACGCCGCGGGCTTTACCCTGGTCCGGAGGAAGAAGCGAAAGGCCAAGGAGGGCTCTGCAGTGGGGGATCGCGCCGGCGCTCCCTCGAAGCGGACGGCGGGAGCCGGGAGAGCTGCGTCGAAGGAGACCGTCGACGCCGAGGCGGTGCCGCAGGAGGAGGAGATGGACCTCGACGGCGGCTGCCTCGACTCGTCGGACGCGGACGAGAGCGCAGAACATGCGAAGGATCCGGCGGAGGGAGGGGACCGGCCACCTGCCGCGGAGGCGCCTGACGCCGCCGCGGCTCCTCAGGTTGGACCGCCGCCCCCCCCCCCCCCCCCCCCGTGACGTGGCATCGGCGACGACGATGGCAGTGACAGCGGCCGCGGCGCCGGTGGAGGAGAGCCGCCCTGGACCTAGCGGAGTCTCGGCCCCAGGTGGCTCAGCGGAGGCGGTGGTGGCCGAAGCCAGTGCCGCATGCGGAGATGGCGACGACGACGACGAGCTGGAGGAGGAGGAGTTCGGGGAGTTCGACGGCATCGACGGAAGGGAATGCGCCAGGAGCTATGTGTCGGTCCCGGAGGAGAGGGAGATCCCCCTCGGGGAGATCCTCCGCTACCTCCGGGTCAATTACAGGAGGAAGAAGAAACCCTTGGAGACCTTCCCAGATTACATGGCCCTCCTGCAGGGTGCGCAGAAGATTGTTCGGAAGCCGGCAGAGTTCAGTTGCACTGAGCAAGAGCGCTACCATCTGAAGGCGCTGGTTACAATGCTGAGGACGCATTCCCGCGTCCGGCCTCAGAAAAAACCGGGCATCAATCTCCCCTAATACGTCATGGCCTCACACATTAGAGTGGTGAGCCTCAACTGCAATGGTGCTCGCAGTGATAAGAGGTGGCACCGTATCTGCCTGTTTCTCAAGGAGCAGAGAGCGGACGTGGCTCTCCTCCAGGAGACACATTTTGATGATGCGCTGCAAACCGCTCGACAGCCCCTGATGGGCAGCCAAAATTTCTTCAGCAACGGAGACGGCGGGCTTGCAGGGGTCGCGGCTGTGTTCGGCTCGAGCTTCTCCCCCAATTGCGTAGCCTTTAGGGAAGTTGTGAAGGGCCGCCTGATGACGGCGGAACTCAAGGTCAATGGCGTGTGACTGAAGTGCATCAATCTGTATGCACCAAGTAAGAGCCGAGAGAGGGGGGAGTTCTTCGCCGGCGCCCTGCGGTCCACTCTGGAGGCTGGCGTCGATGAGGACGTCGTCACCTTGGTCGCCGGCGATTATAACTGCACCCTTGCCCCGGCCCTGGATCGGAACGGCGATGAACCGCACCCGGAGACTGCGCGGCCGCTGGCCGACGTGGTGCAGTGCCTGGGTCTGGTGGACACGTGGCGGCTGCACCACCCGGGGCAGCGGCAGTACTCGTGGTGTCGCGTGACTCCCCAGGGGAGGGTAAGCCTTGCCAGGCTCGATCGGATTTACGTTAGTGCCGGTGCGGCCAGCCTGCTGGGCGACAGCACCATCACCCCGTCCGGTTTTTCAGACCATCACCTCGTGAGTGTGCGGCTGCGGTTCCCCGGGATAGAGCGCCGCAGCGCCTACTGGAAGCTGGACGTGCGGCTGTTGGACAATGAAGGGTTCAAGGCGACATTCAGGGCCTGTTGGGCTCGTTGGGAGGCCGGTAAAAGTGCCTTCGTCTCGGCACGGCAGTGGTGGGAGGACACAAAGGCCCAGGTCAGGGCCCTCTGCCTGCAGCTGCGGGGCCACTACGCGACCGTCGGGGCGGAGACAGAGCGACGGCTGGGGCGTGAGTTGCTGCTGCTCGAGGGAGAGTTGGGCTTGGTCCAAAGCGCGAGCGGCAGCGGCGGCGACCCTGATGACAAGGGGAGGGTACTGCTGGGGAAGCAGCGGCTTTTCCGAGCAGTCACGGACCAGCAACCCCACGACTTTTTTATGCGGGAATAGATTGCATCATTTAATGCACATGGACGCACCCTCTAAATATTTTTTTGGGCTGGCAAAAAAACCCCCGGTCGGGAGGAGCATTTCGGGACTAAGGACCGCGACAGGGGAGGAGGCCACGGAGGAGGGTGAGATTGCCAGGGTGGCGAGGGATTACTATGCTGGGCTTTTTAGCGAGGGCGTGGTAGATAACGAGGCTGTGCGGGATCTACTGGAAGGAGTCCCCGCTCTGGAGGTCTCGGATAGCGAGCGTCTCGACAGCCCCATCGCTCTGACCGAGCTCACCAACGCAGCGAATGGCCTCGCGACTGGCAGGGCCCCGGGGTTAGATGGTTTGCCGGTAGAGTTTTATAAAGTCTTCTGGAATGAGATTGCTCCCCACCTGCTCGAGGTGCTGGAAGAGAGCCTGCGAGAGGGAGAATTCCCGCTGAGCTGTAGGAGGGCCGTGATCACGCTGCTGCCCAGGAAGGGGGACTTGAGGCGCATTGAGAACTGACGGCCCGTCTCCCTCTTGTGCGTAGACTACAAGATCTTCGCCAAGGTCGCGCGAATCAGCTCAAAGCGGTTGTGGGGAAACTGGTTGGCCCTGAACAGACTTATTGCATCCCTGGCCGGTGCATTTACGACAACATCAGCACGGTCAGGGATGCAATATCTCTGATTTTCATGGCAAGGAATCAGGCCTCCTCTTCATGGACTTAGAAAAGGCCTTTGATAGAATTGACCGCACGTACCTGGGGAAGCTGCTCACCTCTCTGGGTTTCGGACAGTTTTTTTTGCATATGTGAAGCTCCTGTATGAGGGCACGTATAGTCTGGTAAAGACAAATCAGTGGCTCGGTCCCCCCTTCCCTGTGACGAGAGGGATCAGGCAGGGGTGCCCGCTCTCAGGGCTCCTCTACGCCCTGAGCGTTGAGCCGCTGGTGCGCAGGCTGAAGGAAGTTTTACCTGGGCTCGCGGTTCCAGGCCCGGGGAACGTCGCTGTAAAGGTGTCGGCCTATGCAGATGACGTGTGCGTGGTGGTCAGCGACGCACGAGACCTCTCAACGCTCTGCAGGGCTGTGGCGACATTCGAACGAGCGTCCGGCGCCAAGGTCAACTGGGAGAAAAGCGAGGCCCTCTGCCTGGGAGCGCTTGGCGTCGTGCGCTCTGTGCTCCTCCCCGGGGCAGTCACGTGGCAGGACGAGGGTGTGCGGTACCTGGGGGTTCACCTGGGCAGACCGCGGGCGGTTGAACGAAACTGGACTGAGCTGAAAGAAGCATTTGAGGCCAAGCTGTCGGCATGGACAAAGCTGGCCCCACTACTGTCCTTCAGGGGGCAGGTACTGGTGGGAAACAACCTGGTGGTGTCTGTTTTATGGCACCGGGCTAAAGTCCTTCAGCCCCCTGACTGGTTGCTCCGGGGGACGGGCCATTCGCTCGTCCACTTCGTCTGGTGCGGTAAGCACTGGATGAAGCCGGGCGTGCTCCACCTGCCGGTGCGAGAGGGCGGTCAGGGCCTGGTGGATGTCACCGCCAAAGTTATGTTTTTCAGGCTGCAGGCCGTGCGGCGCCTGTTGTACCAACGAGAGGGACCCCAGTGGACAGCGCTGGCCCTCAGCCTGTTGAGGGGTGCGGGCGGGCGCCTGGGGTACGACAGGGAGCTGGTCCTATTGGACTTGGACCTTGTTGACTATACGGGGCTGCCCGAGTACCATCGGAGCTTACTGGACGCGTGCCGGAGTCTTGCGTGGGACAGGGCGAAGCCGCGGGATGGCCTCGCACAGTTCCTGCGGGAGCCTCTGTTCTTTAATCGACTTTTTGCAGGGATTAGGGAGGAGAGGACGCTCGCCCTCCGCTTCACCGGGGCGGGGGTGCGGAGGGTGGGCGACCTCGTGAAGTGCCGCGACTGCCGCCTGGCGTGGAAAACCGCGGCGGAGGTGAGCGGCACTGCGGGACTCCGCACCATGCTCGCGGGGGAGAAGTTGCTGCGGGAGGCGCTCAAAGTAATGCGGGGGCTGTGCTTAGTGGTGTATGTGCCGGAGGACCGTGGCACCGAGGGACCCCCCACCCTGACCCCCCCCACCCACCTCTACCCCCCCCACCACCCCCCCCCCCACCCTTCCCGGGGCTCCTCCTCTCCTGCGCGCAGCCCCCCGGGCGCTACGATGCCGGAAAGCTGCTGCGGCTCGATCAATGCAAAGACGTGGCCCTCGAGGGCGCTCCGAAGAAGGCGCTCTACGAATGCTGCGTGAAAGCGCTCCACTGCACAGAGCTGGCGGACACGCCGGACATCAAATGGAGGGCTCATTTCCCCCCCATGACTGAGGCCCACCCCCAGTGGGAGTGTTTTTACAAGTCCCCCGTAACGAAGCGCTGCGGAGACCTCCAATGGAGGCTCGCGCACTGGACGCTGCCCTCTGCCGTGTGGCTCAGCAAGATCACCCCCGGGGCGTCGGACCTGTGCGAGTTCTGCGGCGCGGTCGAGGACCTGGCTCACCAATATCTGGAATGCCCACGGCTCGGCCCGCTGTTTCAGCTCCTGGGAACGTTTTTTGTGAAACTGGGGGTCCCCTTCTACAGGAGCCGTTTTGTCTGCGGGGTGCCTTACCTGACAAGCAGGTGGCACCACTTGGTGAACTTTGCCATCGCGCAGGCGAAAATGGCTATATACAAGACCCGCAAAAAGAAATTGCAGGGTGTCGCCGACAGCAGCTGCTCCGCGGTGGCGGTGCTGCGTGGACATCTTAAAGCGCGCATTCGGTTGGAATATGAATATCACGCCTCCGCCGAGGGCGCGCTGGCCGGCTTCCTTGAGCGGTGGGGGGCTGGCCAGGCCCTGTGTACCGTCACGGACGGCACGCTGACTTTTACTTTTTGAACGCTCCTGGTGCCCGCCCACACGTCATGCGAGCCGAGTCTCCTTCTGGCAGCGTGGGGCGAGCATGGACTTGTGTGGCGTTTTTTTTTTGAGGATTGTGTTTTTTCTATTGTCTGTGCGCACGCAGGGATGAGTGGAGGTTGCGGTGTAACTCTCACTTCATCCGCGCTATGAAGTCCGTGCTTGTATGCACCAGTTGTGCCGTCGGTCGTGCGGGCGTTGACGCGCTTTACCGGTGTCGTTGTCATTTTTTGCTGTTTTTAGCTGGGACTACCCCCCCCCCCCCCATAAGCCTGGCGCGGATGACGCCCGGTCGCGCGCGTCGTTTGAGAAGGGGTTTTTTTTTCCGTGTACGGGATGCTGTAGGTGACCGCGTGTGTGCAGCCGCCCAGTGTCGTTTTTTTTCCCCCCATCACCGTTGCTGCCTGGACTATGATCCAATGCACTGTGGCTCCACTGCAATAGCAGGTGGAAGCCTGAATAAAGGCAGTCAAAAGTCAAAGTCTCTCTCCCCGTGTCTCTCTCTCTCCCCGTGTCTCTCTCTCTCACCGTGTATCTCTCTCCCCGTGTCTCTCTCTCCCCGTGTCTGTCTCTCCGTGTCTCTCTCTCCCCGTGTCTCTCTCTCTCCCCGTGTCTCTCTCTCCCCGTGTCTCTCTCTCTCTCCCCGTGTCTCTCTCTCCCCGTGTCTCTCTCTCTCCCCGTGTCTCTCTCTCTCCCAGTGTCTCTCTCTCTCCCCGTGTCTCTCTCTCTCCCCGTGTCTCGCTCTCCCGTGTCTCTCTCTCCCCGTGTCTCTCTCTCCCCGTGTCTCTCTCCCCCCGTGTCTCTCTCTCCCCGTGTCTCTCTCTCCCCGTGTCTCTCCCCGTGTCTCTCTCTCCCCCCGTGTCTCTCTCTCTCCCCGTGTCTCTCTCTCTCCCCGTGTCTCTCTCTCCCCGTGTCTCTCTCTCCCCGTGTCTCTCTCTCCCCGTGTCTCTCTCTCCCCGTGTCTCTCTCTCCCCGTGTCTCTCTCTCCCCGTGTCTCTCTTTTTTTACGATCAGAAGAAACAAGAAGATGCTCGGTGTAGTCGGCACTTTGCTCCGTTCATGATTTCGGGTTTTTTTTTAATGCTTTGCTTTATGTAACACCCCCCCCCCCTTTTAAATGAAAGACCCAACATTTTTTTCTTTCCCCTTTCCCTCTCACTCTACCCCCCTCTCTGCCCCCTCTCTCTCTACCCCCCTCTCTGCCTCTCCTCTCTCTCTACCCCCTCTCCGCCCCCCCTCTCTCTCTGCCCCCTCTCTTCCTACTCCATTTGGCTCTCTCTCGCTCTCTCTTTTTTCTTTGTAACTACGACAAGTGCTGCATCTGCACGCAGCCCTTCCCACAGTCAAACGGCCTCCGACGGGTAGCTTAGATCTGCATGCAGAGCTCTCCGTCATCTGCCACCGAGCACACGGCCTCCTCCAGCGCCCACTGCTCCTTGAAGGCCGGCACGGCGTGGGTCAGCCGCGCGTGGCGGAACTCCAGCCACACCCTGGCTCCGACCAGAGCGCGGAAG
The DNA here is from genome assembly GCF_048934315.1 of Petromyzon marinus. NCBI lineage: Eukaryota > Metazoa > Chordata > Hyperoartia > Petromyzontiformes > Petromyzontidae > Petromyzon > Petromyzon marinus. Next base: position 3,486,137 of record NW_027423612.1, read on the forward strand.
ATGCCCAGGCTGCTGGCTGGACGTTGCCCCTCCAGAGCCACCTTCCTCGCCCTGTATATGGCGAACTTGGCGTAGCCGAACAGCACGTTGACCAGCCCCTGAAGATGTTGGGGTCCGTCGCCCTTCGGGTATCCAAAGATGAGGACCGTCGGGGAGAAGTGGAGGCTGAACCTTAGGAGGATGTTTCTCAGGACCTTGAACAGCGAGTCCAGGCTCTTGCACTCCACGTATTGGTGCGCCACCGTCTCCGCTTTACCGCAGAACCGGCACTCCGGGGACGTGTCGGTGAAGCGCGCCAGGGAGAAGGTGGTGGTGACGGTGCCGTGGGCGATGCTCCAGCTGAGGTCGCCGATGCGGTTGTACGTCGGTCTGCAGTAGAGTTGCCTCCAGCGAGGCCTCTCCGGAGAGACGCAGGGCAGGGCTTTCCTCCAGGCATGGTCCTTGTGGCTCCTCAGGGTGTCGTGTTGGTGGAACCGGACCATGTAGGAGTAGAGCACCTTCCTCTCTCCCCGTGTCTCTCTCTCTCCCTGTGTCTCTCTCTCTCCCCGTGTGTCTCTCTCTCCCCGTGTCTCTCTCTCCCCGTGTCTATCTCTCCCCGTGTCTCTCTCTCCCCGTGTCTCTCCCCGTGTCTCTCTCTCTCCCCGTGTCTCTCTCTCTCCCCGTGTCTCTCTCTCCCCGTCTCTCTCTCTCCCCGTGTCTCTCTCTCCCCGTGTCTCTCTCTCCCCGTGTCTCTCTCTCCCCGTGTCTATCTCTCCCCGAGTCTCTCTCTCCCCGTGTCTCTCTCTCCCCGTGTCTCTCTCTCCCCGTGTCTCTCCCCGTGTCTCTCTATCCCCGTGTCTCTCTCTCCCCGTGTCTCTCTCTCCCCGTGTCTCTCTCTCCCCGTGTCTCTCTCTCCCCGTGTCTCTCTCTCTCCCCGTGTCTCTCTCTCCCCGTGTCTCTCTCTCCCCGTGTCTCTCCCCGTGTCTCTCTCTCCCCGTGTCTCTCCCCGTGTCTCTCTCCCCCCGTGTCTCTCTCTCCCCATGTCAATTACACACAGATACATACACAGATACATACAGATACAGATACACACAGACACACACACAGACACACACAGATACACAGACACACACATATACATACAGATACACACAGATACACACAGACACACACAGATACACACAGACACATATAGATACACATAGATACACACACAGCCACACACAGACACACACAGATACACACAGATACAGACAGATACACACAGATACAGACAGATACACACAGACACATACAGATAAACGTCTTCATTAACATAGTAGATTAAAACCAGCGTTCAGGGTTTGTGACTTGGTGCTCACATAATCGCAAACATTTAAGCAAGCAAACCAATTACTTTAAGAAACAAGAATAGACAATTTTGCATTCTCCATGTTTTTTCTTTATACGACTTAATCCCTCCGCCCCAGGAGTGATGGCACAGAGGTCACAGCGTTGAGTTGGTACCACTGTTCACCTGGGTTCGATTCCAGGCAGCTGCCTGTGGATATGTATATGGTCCTCAAGTGCAATTAATTTATTGACTGTCTGGTCACCAATGATTTATGCACTTGATTTAGCTCAATTCCAGCTGTGAGATAAAAAATGTCAGGTTGACTACCATGCAAATTACCTCACTCTCATTAGCAGAGCGAGTCGGAGGTTAAGGTGTGTAATATGTGTGTGGACATTAGAAATAGCTTCAAGGGATTTGTGAGGTCGCTTTATAATATCCGTTTTTGTGGGCTGTTTTCAAACACGAAGGACTGAACTTCTCTGGCAGAGTTCCATTCGTCTTCTGACGTGTCACCAATACTAAAATCAGGATAAACTGGGGGGGGGGGGGGGGGGGGGGGAATTACACCAATAAATTTCCATCCTGAAACCCACCATCAAAGCATAAGTTACCTTCATCTGGCACTGGGGATGTCGGTGCTGTTGACAGAGGAGCAGTGGTTGCTGGAGAAATCAGCGAGCAGCAAAACCTGACCTTGTAGTTGTAGCAGAATGGCATGGTCTGATCCGTGTGTGAGCATTTCAACCCCACGTCCTTGTTACAAGTGATTGCCTGGCCCAACTCCTCCCAATGGTGTGTTCGGGTATTTGTCCGCACGGCAGTCGATGTTTTCCACCAAGAATCCCGGTGCGCAGACAACTTTCCCTGAGGCTATGACCTTCTGGTACGACTCCTCGTCGCCATCGTTGTCGGCGTCCGGAGAATGTTCGCTGTACCACTCAGACCAGCTTCCTGAGCAGGGCACTTGACTCACGCTCGTCGTCGCTGTTGGCTGCTGCACGGTGGCACCTTCAACCGGAGCGCCCACCGTGGTCGAACGTCCCTTGGGCGGTTGCATCGGAGCCACGTCGGGCACAGCTGTGCTCGAGCCGACGATGGGTGGCTCGGTTGGGAGCGGCGGTACGGCGGTGGTGGTGGTGGTGGCGTTGTTCACGTCGATGGGAGTTATCCCGCACTCCACGGAGTCTTCCACCTCCCCGAGTTGCAAGCAAGTTTTGGTGGTCGCGCAGTACTGATCGGGGTCTAATTATCTTGATATGAAGGCGCCCAGCTCGTACAGTTGTTCGTGGTAACAGCATCCATCTGGATATAAAATATTAGTGAGCGTTATGGGGTCGGGGGGGGGGGGGTTGTAATAACTGGCTTTTGAGCAATTGATTGCTCATTCCACTGCTAACACACTGCTGGGTGGACAGAGGCGAGGGGGGGTTTGAGAAACCTTCACCATATTTTCAACTTCTGCGCTGGGAGATTGAATCAAACTGGCAGCCTCTGGATTGCAAGCCCAGTATGCCAAGCATTACGCCGCAGCAGTACACCAATGTTGGTTTAATCGCACTGGTTATGCAATTCATTCGAGGGTGGCTACGTATTATGAAAGAGATCGCAATAATATCAGCTAATGACACGTATGCAAAAAGGTGATTTTGAGACAACAAAAGGTGACCATAGCCTCGGTCTTCCCATCGTGCCTGGGCATGTCACAGGCCATCTTAAAGAAAAGGTTCCCCCCTGTCCCTGACATGAAGGAATGGCTGTCCTTGGGTACCTGGTATTTCGCAAAGCAGCTCAGCATTGTCGCATGTGCTGCAGTCACACAGAGAAGACACACAACAAGGGCAATTATACAGGCACATGCCGTTGTATTTATAAAATAATGTTCAAAGTGAATGTGATACTGGAGAGAACGAGCACTCAAGCAGAGCACATGGATGGCCGTCGGTGTCCAGTGGAAGAGGTTCAGTAATTCCGCACAAACCGATGGCTTTTCAATCACCAGTGCGCATACTCATGCCGTCTGCTGCTGCATGCAGCTTAAATTATCACGCAAGCAATGTTCCGACCGAATGTTTTCAGTTTATCTTTTGTGTTGCAATTGCCGCGATTGGGGATTTACCTTGTGACCTACGTTGTGACAGGACTGTAAATTATCATAATATAAACTATCTACATAAATAAAGATATTTAACCTGTATGTATCAAAAACCTCTAGTGTACTTTCCGACAAGGTAGGAAGCTGAAATGTGCTACCCAGTAAACTTTTATGACACAAATAGCAGGAGAAACAATCTGAATATTCGAGATTTTTTTTATTTTAAGGCCCCCAAATCTCTATTTTAAGCACTCAATAAACATGTTTGTTCGTGTCATTCAGCAGAAACCATTCAAAATATAACATTGCGGGTTTTTTTCTTTTGATAAAACGTTAAACAGCAATAAAATTAAATTTCGATTTAAAGCTTTCGTGACTGCAATGATTCATCTTCTTTGGTTCTTTCGGTAAAGTCACGTAGAATGAGAATAAAATAATAAATTGATAAAATAAAATAACACAATAATATTCTCACGACGTTTCGGCCACAACACAAGCGGCCTTCATCAGGTGAAGCGAGCGAGACTGTCTGGTAGGACAGCGCTGGAGTGAGAGAGCCACGTTCAGATCACGGCTTTTAAGCTTAGAGTCGCGGCATCTCTTCAGAAAGGTGAGAGACTCGATTAGTTGAGCCTTCTTATCCCGAAGTCTGTTGAATGATCTTAAGGATGTGTGGAACCGCCTCTACGGGGAGGGATTCCACACATCCTTAAGATCATTCAACAGACTTCGGGATAAGAAGGCTCAACTAATCGAGTCTCTCATCTTCTTATCCCGAAGTCTGTTGAATGATCTTAAGGATGTGTGGAACCGCCTCTACGGGGAGGGATTCCACACATCCTTAAGATCATTCAACAGACTTCGGGATAAGAAGGCTCAACTAATCGAGTCTCTCACCTTTCTGAAGAGATGCCGCGACTCTAAGCTTAAAAGCCGTGATCTGAACGTGGCTCTCTCACTCCAGCGCTGTCCTACCAGACAGTCTCGCTCCCTTCACCTGATGAAGGCCGCTTGTGTTGTGGCCGAAACGTCGTGAGAATATTATTGTGTTATTTTATTTTATCAATTTATTATTTTATTCTCATTCTACGTGACTTTACCGAAAGAACCAAAGAAGAGCAATAAAATTCTATCTTTTATTGTTTTTGAGACATTTCGGATTCAAGTGGTTTTGAATGAAAAAATAACACATGTTATGATGTTCAAATCTGAATAATTCCAAAACGGTAAAAGATAGGAGCTTCACCTCATAGAATATAAAGTTCATTTTTTTGTGTTCTTTCTAATAAAAAAAAAGAGCGTAATCTTTAAATTGAGCGATTTCTGATGGGTACGTCTTTAAATATAAGAAGTTGAATCAAGTTGTCAACACATTTGTGTTTTTTTTGCGGAAAATACCTAATTTTTTTAGTAGGTGTTAGTGTCTGATCGTAGATAAAAATTGTAAAAAAAAACATCAGGTTCATTTTTATATTTATTGAAAACTTGTGTCTGGCGAAGACAGGCTTAATGAACTAATTCTAATATAAACAATGATAATTATTTTTTCTTATTTTACCAGGTAAGGCTCACTGTACCTATTCAGCTCTTTTTCTTAGAAGCCACCTTGCCCACAAGTGAGAGCCCAACAAAGTGGCTTATCACGTGTCAATATATATCAGCCAAATCCTCTAAATGCGTGTTCCTTAATGTGGAGGGAAAAACCGGAGGACCCCGGGGAAAAATCAACGTGACCACGAGGAGAGAGACACGCAAACTCCAAATATAAAAGCGTCAGGGTCGGGATCGAACCCACGACCTCCTGCATAACAGGCGAGGCAGTCAACATCTCCTAGCCACCGTGCTAACCCATCGCACCACGGCAGCATCCGTGCATTCGGGACAGACGAAACATGTCAAATGGACGCGATGTTGATCCTTGAGCACGCGGTGTCAATGTGGGTGAAAGCAGAGGGATCTCACCAGATTTGGCAAGTCTTGACGATGTGGATCTGCTGCCTGGCCAGGATGACGTCATCCTCAACAAAGCAGCTGCAGTTGGTTTTTGGCACGCAGTATTGCGCGTCTGGCGGGCAGTGCGGGTAGCAGCCTGCAGCAAGAATAGCGGTCAATCGTCATCCCTACGGCTCGCACCAACACCAGGACTACCGTCACTACTAAGACCAAGGGGCCATCCATAAATGACGTCACGCGATTTTGGACGATTTTTGACCCCCCTACCCCCTTGTCACACGGCGTCACAAAAAGTCAGACCCCCCCCCCTCAAATATGACGTTACAAAGTTCTGCATTCTGATGTTGTAGGAGTGTTGTTATAACAATTCTATATTTATTTAAAGTTGCGCATTTTTATGTGACGTCACATTTCTCAAACCCCCCCCCCCGTCACACATCGTGACGTCATTTATGGACGGCCCCATAGCTCGCACCAACACCAGGACTACCGTCACTACTAAGACTAACACCAACCGCCATTCACCACTAGTGGCGGTTACATCACCACGGCACTTGTGCCATGCTAAGGGGCCATCCATAAATGACGTCACGCACCTGGGGGGGGGGGTCAGACATTTGTGACGATGTGTGACGGGGGGGGGTTAGAAATATGACGTCACGTCAAAATGCGCAACTTAATTAAATAGACTTTTTAAGCAATGTTTTCTCCTACAACATCAGAGTGCAGCATCACATTAAATACACACTACAATGACAATAGTTTAAAGCGATTTGAAGCATATTTTATTTTTGTGGGGGGTGGGGGGGCAGAGCTTTGTGACGTCATATTTGAGGGGGGGTCTGACTTTTTGTGACGCCGTGTGACTAAGGTGGGGGGGGGGGGGGGTGTTAAAAAAAATCGTCCAAAATCGCGCGACGTCATTTATGGATGGCCCCAAAGTGCACTTTGAGGTCACGTGAAGTGGCGAAGGCCCACTGGCAGGAGGTCACGGAACAGACCCAGGTGCCACGGGTTGAATGACTGGGATGAGTGGCAGATGCACCAACTGTGCTTCCCACTGCGCCACTGTTCTGCGTTTTAGCTGCTTGTTGTTGTGAGCGTCGCTCCTCTGCCCTCCTTTATTGCTGGAGGACGACTGCCGCCAACTCCCCAAGGAGCGTCCTTCTCGCGCCTCCCACAGGGGCCGATCTTGACACTGCTGCTGCTGTTGTTGTTTTCCTCGCACTTTCTGTTTATAGGTGGCGTCGTGTCGCCACTTTCGAAGGGTTTAGCCAGAGATCAATCTATTTAATTTTTGGTCCGTGTTTTAGGCAACTGAGAAAATGGGAGACGTCTTCTGGCGTTGCTTGGCACAAAGGGCAGCAGTTTGGGTCGTTTGGGTCGATTCGATTTTGGTAATCGGCGAGCATGGAGCAGTGACCTGCCGCTGCTCGTACCAGTTGTCGGTAAGTCCAATCAGCTCCACATCCTTCGGCTCCACATGAGTCCATCTTTTCTCTAGCCTGTGCCATGCCCGTTTAGTCCCATATATCTGGCCAAACAGATGCTCCTTGGGCATGTGGTGGCTTAGCATGCAGGCTACATAACCCAGCTAACGCAGCCAACCACTAACACCACCACTACCGCTATTAACATTGGCAACCAATGCCATCAGTACTGGCACCACCACTGCCACCACAACTATCACAATAATGGAGCGTTTTGTAAGGTTGCACTCAGGGTCAGCAGATCAGAGGAGGTGGACAAACGTATGCATTCAGAGGATGTTGATACTGACGATGATGACGACGATGACAATGATGACGACAAGAACGATTATGATGCTAATGAGTTGATAGTGATGATGCAGTCAAAACAAACCTTCGATGGGAGGCAGGGAACCTTGGTTCAGTTTCTGGAGGTGGCTGCAGGTGCTGGGAAGGGAACTGCATGGATTGCAGTGCCACGTGCATTCCGATTCCTCGTTGTAGAAGTCGCAGAAGACGGCTGAAGGTGGGGGGGGGGGGTGCGTCGCGCGGAGGGGAGAGGGATTAACAGAGGTAACATCATAAGAAACTCATCATTGGCATCGATCTCCGCGATGCCTGAAGGGTTGCACCACTAGCTCGGCACGACATCCAACGTTTCTCACCGCGCGCTAGGGGTTTCTTCAGGAATTTCATCTGCTAGAGAAGCTCGTAGCGCGCGAAGCAAAATGTCGGGAAAATCGTCCGGAGCAAAACGTGGAACGACCCGAAAAACACACCGTCAGGCTATGTGTGTGTGTGTGTGTTTGTTGAACTTCTTTCCCACCGTACGTAGCCAATCGTGCTAATCGGTGGTGTGGACTATACGGTAGACACCCTCTTAACGACGGCATTTGGTTCAACAAAACCGGTCATTAAGTGATTTGGTCGTTAAGCGAGTATAGTAAATACAGGCAAGTCCCCGGGTTACGGAAGGGTTAGGTTCCTGAGCAATATCCACAATCCGAATTTTCCGTATGTCGGAAACTGAACCATTTTCCCCGAAAATCACGATGAAATCCCACATCCGGAAATAGTTGTGCCTCCCCTACGGTTTGCACTCAGTGCTGTATCGTGCTGTTGTCCGTTTTCTATCACTACCCATGTCGTATCGCAGTACATACGCTCTGCACTTCTTATGATTCTTTCATTTGATCGAATATCTACCCTAACACTGCCCATAATTAAACTAATGGAACATAAACTGTATCCAATTGTTGATTTTAATATTCATTGTTAACAGAAAGCAGTCACTTCCGAATGTTTACCGTGCATTTGGCTAGACCTAGACTTCACATACAAAAAGACAAAGATCCCCCAGTATCGCCTTAACAGACTTCTAGGGCAAGTGCTGAGTCGCTGAGAGCAGAGTTGCTGTGTGCAGAGTGTCTGAGTGCGGAGTCTCTGTGTGCGAAGTCTCTGTGTGTGGAGTCGCTGTGTGCAGAGTCTCTGAGTGTGGAGTCGCTGTGTGCAGAGTCGCTGTGTGTGGAGTCGGTGAGTGCGGAGTCGCTGAATGTAGAGTCTCTGTGTGTGAAGTCGCTGAGTGCAGAGTCGCTGTGTGCAGAGTCGCTGAGTGTGAAGTCGCTGAGTGTGAAGTCGCTGAGTGCAGAGTCACTGTGTGCAGAGTCGCTGAGTGCGGAGTCGCTGTGTGTAGAGTCTCTGTGTGTGAAGTCGCTGAGTGTGGAGTCGCTGTGTGCAGAGTCGCTGAGTGTGAAGACGCTGTTTGCGGAGTCTCTGAGTGTGGAGTCGCTGTGTGCAGAGTCGCTGTGTGCAGAGTTTCTGAGTGCGGAGTCGCTGTGTGCAGAGTCGCTGAGTGTGAAGACACTGAGTGTGGAGTCGCTGTGTGCGGAGTCGCTGAGTGCGGAGTCGCTGAATGCGAAGTCTCTGAGTGCAGAGTCGCTGAGTGCGGAGTCGCTGAGTGCGGAGTCGCTGTGTGCGGAGTCGCTGTGTGTGGAGTCGCTGTGTGCAGAGTTGCTGTGTGTGGAGTCGCTGAGTGTGGAGTCGCTGTGTGCAGAGTCGCTGAGTGTGAAGACGCTGAGTGTGGAGTCGCTGTGTGCGGAGTCGCTGAGTGCGGAGTCTCTGAGTGTGGAGTCTCTGAGTGCAGAGTCTCTGAGTGTGGAGTCTCTGAGTGCGGAGTCTCTGAATGCGAAGTCTCTGAGTGCAGAGTCGCTGAGTGCGGAGTCGCTGAGTGTGGAGTCGCTGTGTGCAGAGTGTCTGAGTGCGGAGTCGCTGTGTGTGGAGTCTCTGAGTGCAGAGTCGCTGAGTGCGGAATCGCTGAGTGTGGAGTCGCTGTGTGCGGAGTCGCTGTGTGCAGAGTCTCTGAGTGTGGAGTCGCTGTGTGCAGAGACGCTGTGTGCAGAGTCTCTGAGTGCGGAGTCGCTGTGTGCAGAGTCGCTGAGTGTGAAGAAGCTGAGTGCAGAGTCTCTGAGTGCGGAGTCTCTGAGTACGGAGTCTCTGAATGCGAAGTCTCTGAGTGCAGAGTCGCTGAGTGCGGAGTCGCTGAGTGTGGAGTCGCTGTGTGCAGAGTCGCTGTGTGTGAAGACGCTGAGTGTGGAGTCGCTGTGTGCGGAGTCGCTGAGTGCGGAGTCTCTGAGTGCGGAGTCTCTGATTGCGAAGTCTCTGAGTGCAGAGTCGCTGAGTGCGGTGTCGCTGAGTGTGGAGTCGCTGTGTGCAGAGTCGCTGTGTGTGGAGTCGCTGAGTGTGGAGTCGCTGTGTGCAGAGTCGCTGAGTGTGAAGACGCTGTTTGCGGAGTCTCTGAGTGTGGAGTCGCTGTGTGCAGAGTCGCTGTGTGCAGAGTCGCTGAGTGTGAAGACGCTGAGTGTGGAGTCGCTGTGTGCGGAGTCGCTGAGTGCGGAGTCTCTGAGTGCGGAGTCGCTGAATGCGAAGTCTCTGAGTGCAGAGTCGCTGAGTGCGGAGTCGCTGAGTGCGGAGTCGCTGTGTGCGGAGTCGCTGTGTGCGGAGTCGCTGTGTGCAGAGTCGCTGTGTGTGGAGTCGCTGAGTGTGGAGTCGCTGTGTGCAGAGTCGCTGAGTGTGAAGACGCTGAGTGTGGAGTCGCTGTGTGCAGAGTCGCTGAGTGTGAAGACGCTGAGTGTGGAGTCGCTGTGTGCGGAGTCGCTGAGTGCGGAGTCGCTGAGTGCGGAGTCTCTGAGTGCGGAGTCTCTGAATGCGAAGTCTCTGAGTGCAGAGTCGCTGAGTGCGGAGTCGCTGAGTGTGGAGTCGCTGTGTGCAGAGTGTCTGAGTGCGGAGTCGCTGTGTGTGGAGTCTCTGAGTGCAGAGTCGCTGAGTGCGGAATCGCTGAGTGTGGAGTCGCTGTGTGCGGAATCGCTGTGTGCAGAGTCTCTGAGTGTGGAGTCTCTGAGTGCGGAGTCGCTGTGTGCAGAGTCGCTGAGTGTGAAGAAGCTGAGTGTGGAGTCTCTGAGTGTGGAGTCTTTGAGTGCAGAGTCTCTGAGTGCGGAGTCTCTGAGTGCGGAGTCTCTGAATGCGAAGTCTCTGAGTGCCGAGTCGCTGAGTGCGGAGTCGCTGAGTGTGGAGTCGCTGTGTGCAGAGTCGCTGTGTGTGAAGACGCTGAGTGTGGAGTCGCTGTGTGCGGAGTCGCTGAGTGCGGAGTCTCTGAGTGCGGAGTCTCTGAATGCGAAGTCTCTGAGTGCAGAGTCGCTGAGTGCGGAGTCGCTGAGTGTGGAGTCGCTGTGTGCTGAGTGTCTGAGTGTGGAGTCGCTGTGTGCAGAGTCGCTGTGTGCGGAGTCGCTGTGTGTGGAGTCGCTGTGTGCAGAGTCTCTGAGTGCGGAGTCTCTGAATGCGAAGTCTCTGAGTGCGGAGTCTCTGAGTGCGGAGTCTCTGAATGCGAAGTCTCTGAGTGCAGAGTCGCTGAGTGCGGAGTCGCTGAGTGTGGAGTCGCTGTGTGCTGAGTGTCTGAGTGTGGAGTCGCTGTGTGCAGAGTCGCTGTGTGCGGAGTCGCTGTGTGTGGAGTCGCTGTGTGCAGAGTCTCTGAGTGCGGAGTCTCTGAGTGCGAAGTCTCTGAGTGCGGAGTCTCTGAATGCGAAGTCTCTGAGTGCAGAGTCGCTGAGTGCGGAGTCGCTGAGTGTGGAGTCGCTGTGTGCTGAGTGTCTGAGTGTGGAGTCGCTGTGTGCAGAGTCGCTGTGTGCGGAGTCGCTGTGTGTGGAGTCGCTGTGTGCAGAGTCTCTGAGTGCGGAGTCGCTGAATGCGAAGTCTCTGAGTGCAGAGTCGCTGAGTGCGGAGTCGCTGAGTGCGGAGTCGCTGTGTGCGGAGTCGCTGTGTGTGGAGTCGCTGTGTGCAGAGTCGCTGTGTGTGGAGTCGCTGTGTGCAGAGTCGCCGTGTGCGGAGTCTCTGAGTGCGGAGTCCCTGTGTGCAGAGTCGCTGTGTGTGGAGTCGCTGTGTGCAGAGTCGCTGTGTGTGGAGTCGCTGTGTGTGGAGTCGCTGTGTGCAGAGTCGTTGAGTGTGAAGACGCTGAGTGTGGAGTCGCTGTGTGCAGAGTCGCTGAGTGCAGAGTCTCTGTGTGTAGAGTCGCTGAGTGCAAAGTCGCTGAGTGCAGAGTTGCTGAGTGCGGAGACGCTGAGTGCGGAGTCGCTGTGTGCAGAGTCGCTGAGTGCGGAGACGCTGAGTGCGGAGACGCTGAGTGCAGAGTCGCTGAGTGTGGAACCGCTGATAGCAGAGCTGCTGAGTGCAAGATAGGTGGGGTGCAGAATAGACAAGAGCGGGGAGAAGTCAAGTGTATGTGACCGTAAAGAAAAGAGATTACTTATTACTCCGTGTCGGTGTGAGGATTTTTTAAAGACACTAGACTATATAGCAGTGTACACTACACTACTATACACTACACTACTATATACTACACTGCTATCCACTAAACTACTATATACTACACTATACACAACACTACTATCTACTACACTATACACAACACTACTATATGCTACACATTTGGCTCTATGGAGGCCCGTGGTTAAGTGATTAGTCGTGAACAGGGGTGCTCGTTAAGAGGGGTTCTAATCTCCTGTGAAAACACATGGGGTGATTTTTTTAAATGGTCGCTGTCATCGTGGCCATCATCATCATTATCATCCTCGCTTCGGCAACCCAAAGCCCCCGGTCGGTCAGTCCGCATTTGCTGGGAAGTCGCTCCCTCTCACACGAACCGTCGTGTCGGGACAATGGCGCCGTGGGAGATGCGCTGAGCGGCTGAGCAAACCGTTCATTGCCCGAGGCCGAGCGGCCGGGTTTGAGGAGCAAAGAGGACAAACGAGCAGGCCGGTGAGTGGAGCGACCGTGACCACCTACCGCCCCCCCCCCCTCCCCCTGTCACATGCATTCCACTCACGGCAGCGGTCGGGAGTCCTCCACTTGATGCACACGCCGGCCTCGTGCAGACCTGGGCGTACGCAGCCACCGCAGTGCAGAAGCACTCGCAGTCGCTGCCATCGCATGCGCACGAGTCGTGAATGCACGCCTCCAGGAACGGCGCATGGTCCACCTGGGTCAGGACAAGGGGAGCGAGGTGATATTGGAAATCCGCGATCAGTCGCCGACAGAAAGACAAGGGAGAGGCGCAGCCACGTCGGGTGTCGAGGACGTCCACAAAACAACAACAACCGCCGTTCACCACTAAGTGGCGGTGACGTCACCACGTCAGGTGAAGAAACGGGACTCTCCGGAAGACAGCGCTGTCTTCCGGACAGTCCTGTTTCTTCACCTGAGGAAGGCTACTTGTGTTGTGGCCAAAACGTCGTGAGAATTTATTCTGTTATTATTTTTTAATTATTATTTTATCTCCATTCTACGTGACTTTACCGAAAGAACCCAGAAGATGAATCCCTGCAGTCACGAAAGCTTTAAATCGAAATATAATTGTGGCTGTGTCGGGTGGTGGCGGATTTAACGACACATTTATATTCACACGATCTAGCCCAAAAAAAACCATATAGTTGTATGGTGCACACTACCATGGCCACGGGGAAACCACAGACAAGCAGGAAGGCAGCCAGAACCAGTGTCAACAATTGCCTAAGCTCTGTGGTCATATATTTGGGTGTCTATTTATATCATTGACCCCTCCACTTGCTCCTCATGCCTTCTCATCGTGGACCATCGACGACCCACGGGTAGTGGGTCGTGGCATGAGCTGAAGACGTCACTGGCGAGGACGTAACACTGGCGCAGCGCCCACGCTTGGCGGTGCGGATTCTGCTGGCAAGGCTCCGCCGCCTCTGTCATGGCGGCGCAGCTCTCCTTTATCCTCCAACTGTTGCCGAACGCCAGCACGGACGCGGCCGTGGAGCCGTCGGCCGCTGTCAAGTCGTCGCTGTCGCGCCCATTGTAGTTGCCGCAGAGGCCGCACAGGGTGCTCTGGGGTGGGGTGTGGGGGGGGTCGGGAGCGGGGTGGCACCGAGCCGTGAGCGAAACGAAGCCGAGAGTTTACGACTCCCGGGCAGCCCAAAGGGGGTGACCCCCTCGGATTCGCGAGAGAAACTGTATCAACTTGAACTCGTTTGATCCTAATCTAATGATTATAATTATCCGGTGGCTTCCGGTGGGGAGGGAGGGTGCAGATTTTCATGTCAGAAAATCACCAAACATCATAATTTAAAATAACCTCATTTTGGGCATTCTTGTATGACATAACTTTTTTTAGGTGTTGCCGTATGTTTTCAGCGTTTACTATCGTAGTGTAGTAGTATAGTAGTTTAGCATAATATTGTAGTAGTAGTATAGCAGCATACTAAAGTAGTATAGTAGTGTAGTAGTAATGTAGTAGTATAATAGTGTAGCAGTATACTATAGTAGTGTGATGGGACTTTGTAGGATGAACGTTGAGAGATTTATAAGGGGCACGGGATGACCAATAAGGTCTGAATTGGTCTGTAATAAGGTAGGGCACTAATAAGGTGTTGACAGGTATGAATCTAAGATCGGCAGTTCATGCGCATGTGGAGGAGTAAAGTACGCAGCTCCGATCTCTTCCGGGACATCTCGCCGGTGTAGGACTTTCTAGAACTCCCCTCTAAGAGGCCGTTCCGTCGGCATGGTTATAAGCAACCATTTGCAGTGCTCCACAATTCTCTTTGTCCCTAACACCTCTCTTTGTCCGGGCAGTTGGCTCGGCAGTTGAGCGAGTGGCTCGCAATCGAAAGATTGCAAATCTCTGGTTGGGAGGTGACAACTCGGCCTCCATAATCCGTCTGGGATCTATATGCTGATTAAGACTCTTTGGGGAAGTCTGAATAATCATTTGAGTAGGATAAAAGTGTGGGTTTTTTTATTTAAAAAATACAGTGAGGGAAAATAGTATATGATCCCCTGCTGATGTTGTACGTTTGCCCACTGAAAAAGAAATGATCAGTCTATAATTTAAAAGTTAGGTTTATTTGAACAGTGAGAGACAGAATAACAACACCAAAATCCAGAAAAACGCATGTCAAAAATGTTATAAATTGATTTGCATTTTAATGAGGGAAATAAGTATTTGACCCCTCTGCAAAACATGACTTAGTACTTGGTGGCAAAACCCTTGTTGGCAATCACAGAGGTCAGACGTTTCTTGTAGTTGGCCACCAGGTTTGCACACATCTCCGGAGGGATTATGTCCCACTCCTCCTTGCAGATCTTCTCCAAGTCATTAAGGTTTCGAGGCTGACGTTTGGCAACTCGAACCTTCAGCTCCCTCCACAGATTTTCTATGGGATTAAGGTCTGGAGACTGGCTTATAATCTCTCGCTCACCTCCATCTAACAATAATAAGCGGAATAATTAGTATTATTCTACACGCACAGGTTTCGCTCTCCCCGTTGAAAAGACAGAACTCGGACACGCGATTAATAGTAGACGAGTGGGAAAGGAAGTAGGAAAATGATCCCGGTGCCAACAGCTGCCCAAGCCCTATGGACCTCGATGTGTTAATGTTTTTCAGCTAATTATTAAGTGCTTATACACATATACACAAAGACAACCCATGTGCCCGAGAGGGCAACAACAACAACACCACTACCCCATGCAGATCGAAACAGATGGCTATTAATCCACGTGCTCCACTGCCAACTCTTGGCGAGCCAGGGTGTGGATCCTCCTCAACGCCGCATCCTAGGGGAAGGGATATTCGCAACATCTGTGTGGTGATCCGCCAAACCCTCGCTGCTGCCTCCACGGAGCTTGATCACACCGCGGGGGAGGCAGCCACGTCCAGCAGCAGCATAGCAACCACCGTCCATTTCTATCTCCTGTACATTGCACCACCTTGGCTTTGGCCCTGACCGTGTACTTGGAGTCGACCTGTGACGAAGATGCTTGTGCGCTGGTCCCACGTGACCATGACGCCACCACCACCTCCAGCACCATCACCACCAACCACCACCAAAATCACCACCAACACCACCACCGCGACGCTGACCTTGTACTTGGAGTCGACCTTGACGAAGATGCTCGTGCGCCGGTCCCACATGACCATGATGCCGATGCCGGTCTGCACGATGCGGTAGAGCCCCACCGAGTGGATGGTCAGGTCATCCACCATCGCCGGGATCTCTCCGGCCACGGGCACCACCATCACCTCCCCGGCCACCATGTGAACCTCCACGTTGTAATCCTGTAGTGGACGAGGAAGGGAGAGAGGGAGGGAGAAGACGGAGGGAGGTGAGGGGGGGGGGGTTACAGAGGGAGGTGAGGGGAGGGAAAGTTTGAAGAGGGAGGGAGACGACAGAAAGAGCCCAGTGGCCAAGCACATTCGGCATGGACCCTGATGCCAGGGAATAAACTAAACTGGCGATGGGGGTGAGGGAACCTGTCGTCTAAACTTCCTGGACCTCCCCTGGCCCGTGGATACCGCGAACTTTTGCACTCCCTCGTTTGCACACTCAATTGCTATGCTAAGAACAAAGAGCCAGCGAAGACTTACTCTTTGGTTCTATTCGGTAAAGTCACGTAGGTAAAAAATAAAACAACAAAAATCACGACGTTTCGCCACAACACAAGCGGCCTTCATCACAAGCGGCCTTCATCAGGTGATGAAGGCCGCTTGTTTTGTGGCCGAAACGTCGTGATTTTTGTTGTTTTGTTTTTTACCTACGTGACTTTACCGAATAGAACCAAAGAGTATGGATCCTTGCAGTCACGAAAGCTTCAAATCTAGAACAGCATAGACTTATCGAAGAAACCAATCGACTCGCGCGTACACCGAGACGCGCAAGCTCATCAACTCGCAGCGCTTGGAAAGCTCGCGCTTAACCCAGCCCGCGTCGCAGCGCGGTCAGCCAGCCATTGGAGTGGCTCTTGACTTCACCTTGATGTAGAAGCGGATCGCCTTGGAGCAGCTCGAGTCCACAGCGCTGCAGCCCTTGCCGGTGATGATCTGAAAGTTGCCCTCGGCTGTGGAGCAGTAGTCCTGGTCGGCACAAAGCGAGCGCAATTAGGTGATCCATCCATCCAATCGTCGTGCATCCCTCCGTTCGTCCATAGGTAAATCCGTCCATTATGTGCGATCATTCTCCCCCACCCAGTTGTGGCGCTGCCTGCTGTAAAGTGTATAGTGTACTATACACTATACAGTAAACATTACTATACACCACTATACGCTACACTACACACTATACTATACACTACACTATACACCACTATACACTACACTACACACTATACTAGACACTACACTATACACTACACTATACACTACACTATACACTACACTATACACTACACTATACATTACTATACACCACTATACACTACACTATACACTACATACTACACTATACAGTAAACATTACTCTACACTACTATACACTACACTACACACTACACTATACACTACTATACACTACTATACACTACACTACTATACACTACTATACACCACTACACTATACACTACCTTATACTACCACTACACACTGCCTTATACTATTATACACTACACAAGTATACTACACTACATACTACACTATATACTACACTATACACTACTGTACTACACTGCTATACACTACACTACTATACTACACTTTACACTATACACTACATACTACACTTTACACTATGTACTACACTACACTATATACTATACTACATACTACACTTTACACTATGTACTACACTACACTATATACTACACTACATACTACACTTTACACTACATACTACACTACACTATATACTACACTACACTATATACTACACTACTATACACTACACTATACACTCCACTACTAAACACTACACTACTATACACTACACTTAACACTGCTATACACTGCACCACTGTACTACATATTATTGGTTCTTTCGGTAAAGTCACGTAGAAGGGAAATAATAAAATAATAAAAGTATAAAATAATAAAATTATCACGACGTTTCGACTGCAACACAAGCAATCATCATCAGGTGTCAAAACCACAGCAAGAAAATTTGAAAGAAAAAACGCCACTTTTTTCAAATTTTCTTGCTGTGGGTTTCACACCTGTTGATTATTGCTTGTGTTGCAGTCGAAACGTCGTGAGAATTGTACTATTTTATAGTTTTATTGTTGTATTGTTTCCCTTCTATGTGACTTTACCGAAAGAACCAAGAATATGAATCCCTGCAGTCACGAAAGCTTTAAATAAATTTTTTACTATACTACACTTTAGACTATGTACTACACTGCACTATATACTACACTACATACTACACTTTAGACTGTGTACTACACTACACTATATACTACACTACATACTACACTTTACACTGTGTACTACACTACACTATATACTACACTACTATACACTACACTATATACTACACTTTACACTATGTACTACACTACACTATATACTACACTAAATACTACACTACACTATATACTACACTACTATACACTACACTACTATACACTACACTACTAAACACTACACTATACACTCACTACTATACACTACTAAACACTAGACTACTATTCACTACACTTAACACTGCTATACAATACACTACTATACTACACTTTACACTATGTACTACACTATATACTACACTACTATAGACTACACGATACACTACACTACTATACACTACACTACTAAACACTACATTACTATACACTACACTAAACACTACTATACACTACACCACCATACTACACTTTACGCTATGTACTACACTACACTATATACTACACTGCTATACACTACACTATATACTACACTACTATACACTACACTACTATACACTACACCACTATACACGACACTACTATACACTACACTATACACTACTAAACACTACACTACTATACACTACACTACAATACACTACACTAAACACTACTATACACTACACTATACACTACTATACACTACACCACTATACTACACTTTACACTATGTAATACACTACACTATACACTACACCACTATACACTACACTACTAAACACTACTATACACTACACCACTATACGCTACACTATACACTACTATACGCTACACCACTATACTACATTTCTTTTGAACTGCTTGTTGTGTTTAGTTTGTTGTCCTTACCCCGCACCTCCGATTAGCACGGTTGGCTAAGTACGGTGCGAAAGAAGTTCAACACACATGTAGAAATGTCGATGTTTGTAAGTCCCGACCAAAAACCAGTTTCCTCTCATGCACTTTGATCCTCTGGCTCTTCTTCTGCCCTTCACACCCCCCCCCCCTGGTTCATGCTTATTCTTCTTTGTGCGTGGCACCTCGAGATTTTATCGTGAAAGGCGCCTGATAGTCACAAATTATTGTTACGGATTCATTATGAATTAATGAATTCACTCGCCCGACGTCAGTCCGTGGCGTGCGTGAGCAAGGCGCGTCCGTTCTGGTGCCCACCTGCACGATGCTGGAGTCGCAGTTTCCGTCGAAGACGAACCTCTTGCCATCGAAGGTGATGTAGTGGCCGTCCCCGTACATGCGGCACGTGCCAGGGTGCTCGGCCGAGTTGCAGCTCCACGCGCCGCTGCCGCTCGTGCTGCACCCGCGCACGCGCGCGACGTCTCAAAGGGAGGGGGCGGCGAGCCCTTCAAACCCCTTAGCCCAATATTTTCTCTCGGAATAACAACATTTTTTATATCCCAACGGGTATTTGGTCAAGTCTAAGGAGACTCAAAAGTAGGTGGCTTCCGCGCCACCCGGATATGACGTCACAGGCCGGTCCCGGCTGCTTTCACAATGTCATGGATGCGCTCCTGGAAAACCCCGTCCTCGCAAATCGGATACCTTTAATTCTCCCATAAATGGCAGAAACAGTAGACGCGTCGCTTGCCCGTGTGTATTTTTCCTCCTTATCAGCCACATTCAACGGGGTTTAAACGGTACAAAATTCACCAACGCACTTAATAATTATACAAAAGCTCGCTGCGCCAAAATGACACTGGAAACTGGACCATGTCCAAACGTGCTCGGAGTCTTGTCGGAAGACGCGCCGTAATTCAAGTTTCTGCGTCCTAAACCTATGCAGGTGAAGAAATGCTGTTGTCTTTCCCCCCCCCCCCCCCCACACAAAGCGGTAGCCATCTTAACGCGCAGCCACCAGGCTCGGGACAGCCGCGCCGCGCTAAGCCCCCACTTGCTCACCACACGTTGCAGTCCACCTTGATTGTATCCCCCTTGCCATAGACAATGCCGTGGTGCCGGCACGGGCAATCCTCCGCGGGATACAGTTGCCGTTGTCGTCTGGGATGAATCCATCCCCGCATGGGCAGTCCGATTCGCACGGCGGCTAAGACGGAGGCCGAGAAGTGGGGCAAACAACAGAGGAAGAGTAAGAAGCCGGGGATTCGCCTTTCGCTCCGAGCCATCCATCGCGCAATGCCTGTGCTACTAGTCTGGCCAAGAGGGCATCGAAGAAGGTCGCTTTTTCCTCTCCATGTCAAAGTCCGTCTTTAACGCCGAGCAATTATCACTGTCGCACGAAGGACACTTTTCGGCTAAGGTTTTCCCCTGCTGATGTCGTGGCTGTAGTGGAGTGCCCAGTGACTGCCTCACTGCTGCAGCAGAGAGAATTCGGAGTGAATCAAGTTGTCACGGGGGGCGATCGATGCTCCAGCACTCACCGATTCACTCCAGTCAGCTCCTGATTGCTCACCGGCAGTCAGTCGCCTGCTGGTCGCTCTTCTATCGCTACTACTACCGTGGTTACTCGTTCCCGTGAGCTTCACTCGCCCGTGTTGAAGACTCTATCTCTACTGGACACTAACCGTTTCGTCCCGTCCATACTGTGTTCAACCACCACCATCACACAGGTCAAAAAGCTTGTGCCCTGAAGCATACGATTATCACTGTTGCTAAGCACAGACCAAATAGCTTAAAAGCCAGTAAAGGACATTTGCTAAAGTCTGAATTCATATCCCACGGTTTAATACTTTATGTCCCCATGCTCAATGCATGACATGGGCAAAAGACAAAGCTACCCGAGTGGCATGGAACAGGTAGTAAGCCACTTTGGTCTGCGCTATTTCTAAAGAAGAGTAGCAAAGCGACGCTAACTTTATCCTCTTAAGCCCTCTTGTCGTGGCCAGCAGCCCTCAGACATTGGCTATTTAACTGCTGAATCATATTGCTGATGCTGCTACTGCTGCTGCTGCGATCATACAAGAGAGCATAGAACAGAACCCTCTGAGTGGTGGGTGAAAGCCAACCCCGTGGGCTGTGTCTAAGGGGGGGTCGAGTGTACTCACGCAGGGCAAGTTGATGGTCTGGCAGGTCCTCTCGCAGGCCTTCGTGTGGCTCCTGCCTCTCAGGGCGCTGCCATCGACCAGGAGTTGGAGGGCATTTTCGACCTCTGCCCAATGACATTTCACCATGGAGGACGTCAAATACAAAATATCCCGTGCCGCCATTCGCGAAAAGAGTAGCAGGCCAATGCGCACGCTGGGCACGTCAAAAACACAAATTTGCCAATTTCGAACACAAAAAAATTGACCGCAAATTACTCGATTAGCATCACAACGACAACAGCCGCTATTTGCCACTAAGTGGCGGTGACATCACCATGGCGCATGTGCCAGGCTATGTGCATGTTAAGGCCATCATGTGAGGTGTGTTGAACGCTAACCGCCGGCAGGAGGCCATGGGACAGACCCTCCTGGCACCATGAGAAACGGTGCGATTGCCAAAGGTGTTCGTGATTTAATTCTGTTCGTTGAGATGGGCCGAGGTTGCCCGGGAGGGAGGTAATTCTACTGTTGAGCGGTGCGAGGGAAGAAGCGGACAGAGAAGTGGACGTGACCTGCAGTGTGGTGAGTGGGTGGGTGGCTGAGTTGGGTGGTGAGTGTGGGGAGAGCGGCAGTGTGGCGGTTAGCGTGCTGCGCTATGGACCCGGCGACCCGAGTTTGATTCCCGCTCACGACCAATAACGCTGGTGAATATCTGAATCGGTCCTGGGCCTCTCCTAGGTCGACTCAGCTGTGCTGGCCTTGCTGACAGTACTTACCCAACAACAGCACATTAAGGCTATGTGGGGGGTCTTTTTTGTCTTTGAATTAGTAAGCGAGCGAACGAGTTGGTTGAGTGAGTGGGTGAGAAAGTTAGCAAGTGAGCGAGTGAGTTGTGAGCCGTGGTGGTGGTGGTTGATGCGGTCTGTGAGGGCAGGCAAACTTACGGAGGGGGCTTTCACGTCGCATTCTTCCGCCTGCGGTCACGCGGGGATACAGAGAGCGCCAAACATCGGTGAGAACCTCGCGTGGTGGCAGTGTGGTCAATGGTATCGTTTGTGGTGTTGGTGGTGGGGGGGGGGATTGGCGCTGCAGGACTCACCGAGCATGGTGATGGGGTTTTCGCACCTGAGAACTCCGTACTCGCAAGCACTGCCAAGGAGACACATCAACATGGCGTGGTTAAAGCTCTCATGTGTACTAATTCACCCCCCCCCCCTCCCCTCCCTGGGAAAGTGACATGACCCGGCTAGAAAAAAAAGCCAGAAATCGATTATTTCAATTGTTGGTAAGGACAATCCTTAGAGCAAGCCAAGGCACGTGCAAATGGCGCGGCGATGTCGCGTCATTTGCACGTGTTATTTAGTGAATGTCACGCCGCCACAAAGGCATCATTTGCCCAGGCCCCTGGCCCTGCTTGGCAGATGTTTCAGCTATAGCTCGGCACTTGCTAACGGCCAGTGGGGGGAAAAAAATCCCACCTATACCGCGAAGGGTCACTCTGCTCTGGCTCGGCTCAGATGCGGCAGTGGAAAAGGCCCATGAAGGCGACCATTCATACCAGGCTAGATCGCCGACCCAGTAGAATTTCCCAGGCGGGACAATGTCGTGACCTGTGTAGCATGGGCACTCGATGCCCGGAACACACTCTCCCTCGTGGTCCATGAAAGTCCCCTCTGCACACACACAGCCTGTGGGTTACAGAGAGAGGGAGAAGGTCAGAGGAGGAGGGCCAGAGAGCGGTGCCAATGTAGAGGCTCAGTTTCAGTTTCTTTATTTTGGTATAGCCCTGTGAGCCATTCGGCTCTTGAATCGGGTGCAACCACAACAAACAAAAAAACAAAAACACGAACAAGAAAAACATCTTAAAGTGACTATGTGTGACTGTGCAAACAGAAAATCCATGAAAAAAACAGCAAAAATATTCCTGAGAAAAGCACCGTACACCAACGCTGTGTGCAAAAAATCCCAGTGGGATGCAAGTCAAACAACAACAACAACAACCACAAGACAACTTAGATTAAGGCCATCAGTCTAACTCCGTACTACAACAAAAACAAACATGTCCAAACCCAAAAACTTTTCGAAATCACGAAAAATAAAGCCATAATTGCAACGTAACAGTGATCATAGGGACTATGACCGGATTTTTACAATAAACTACATAAATAACATGTAACACCAAATCCTAGAGCCATAGCTGGCTGCATGAGTTACTCCACAACAACAGAAGCATCAGTCGGAGTATCAAATTTTTCAATGCACCTTTAAGATCAGCACGCTAAATCAAAATACAGAAAATACTTTGCTGCGTCATTGGGAGCGAAAACATTTTATTTCATTTTACGCCAATGAATAGCAGTGGCAGCTAGGGGTGTACAACTCCTCTAGAGCAGTTTTGAGAGAAGATCTCATTGGTAGCGATTCAAGTTGCAGTTTATTGGCAATAGCATTCCAGACCCTGGGGACATCAATAGCAAAGGCCCTTCCTCCAGTTTTTGTACGGCAATAGGGAATTTGAAGCTGGTATATGAGCGAAGACCTGAGGCCAAATTTGTTCTTTGAAACAGAGAGGAGATCCAGAAGCTAGTCTGCGGATTTTTTTGTAAGTACATCGTGAATAATTAAGATCTGGTGCACAAGCCGTCGAACATTAAGAGATGTTACGTTTGACCCAATGTAGATATCACAGTGGTGAGACCTATATGAGCAGTTCAATGTAAATCTTAAGGCCGAGTGACAAATTGAGTCAAGCGTCTTCAGTACAGTACTTGGGGCTGATTTATACACGATGTCACAGTAGTCAAGTAGAGGCAGTATGGTAGCGTTTATCAATTCCAAACGAAACATTGGGGGGAAGCAGTGCTTGTGTCGATACAGAAAATCTAATTTTAAACAATGGAGCGAGTTTGTGAAATCTGACCCACGGCAACCACCCCCCCCCCTCTGGCCCACCCAACTACCCAGCAGTGTCAATGAGTTAAGTCTGTCGGGCAGGTTACAAAGCAGTGGGTAAACGAGCATAATATGAATGTGATGATAATATAGGACCCTGCCTAATATAGGACCTTGGTTCTGGCTCCTTGTTGCTGGAGGTTGGAGGTGGGGGTGTCTTGTCCTTCGATCCAGTTGGTTCTTGAGGAGGAGGGCCACTCTCTTCAGGAGCTGGCTTTGTTGGCTTTTCCTCAACCGGGGGTTTCGGTGTCACTATGAAAGAAAAGCAAGGGATGGATGTTGACAGAATTAAGATTGCTCATGCATTCTCAATAACTCCTTGTAAAATGTTGTAAACAACCTTCAGACGATACTTTTAATCTGCATCTCAAATGAGTTACTTGGAAGTGTTCCAAAATAATGTACAGCTTTGCCAATCCACTGTTCAATTAAAGCCTCCCCAAGTTGTCTGGGTTTGTGGGATTGTTTGACCGCGCTTCATCATTTTCTTTAGTGTGAGTGTGGGAATCATGGATGGGGAAGCATGGAAGTACAGCACAATAAAGGGTTCTGGCATTCTGCCCTCTGTATTCCACATTGTAAATATTCAGCCTTATGACATCGATTATGCAGGTAGTCACCCATCTAAAATCATCCATGCGTCACCATGTTTAGTTTCTAGCATCTAACGAATTCAGTCACATTCTGTGTGATTTGAACCTAAGCACTATACATCCTGTATATATACTCTGACAAAATGAACACACCTGGCCCTTCTGCGGGCGATGGTCCTGGCTCCTTGTTGCTAGAGGTTGGAGGGTGGGGTGACTTCTCCTTCGATGGAGTTGGTTCTGGAGGAGGTCCACTTTCTTCTGATGCTGCCTTTGTTGGCTTTTCCTCAACCGGGGGTTTCGGTGTTACTTTGAAAGAAGAGAAAGGGATAGATCTTGAAAGAATGTACATTTAAAAGACGTGGGAGCATGGACGTACAGCACAAAAAATTAGTTTAGCATTCAGACCTCTGCAGCCTAAAACTTTCAGTTTATAAATCATGTTAACTGCCGTGGTCACTCATTCATACCATCCAGTTACAATCATACTTCGCCTCTGAGATCTAAAAATGTAGTCGCATTTTGCGTGAATTGATTATGAGTATTATACATCCTGTGTATATATATTCTTAGAGCATGGACACACCTGACCCTTCTGGGTTTGAGGGTCCTGGCTCCTTGATGCCAGAGGTTGGAGGTGCGGGTATCTTGTCCATCGATGCAGTTGGTTCTGGGGGAATAGTGCAAACCTCACTGATTGGCTGTGCCAGGTGGTGGTGCATTTAAAGACACATTTACCTGATCTAAAAAAAACCTCAATTTTGAATGATGGCATTTAATATATTATCCATGTGATTTTGCAACTAATTCCAGAATGGTATCTGGGCTTGCTTTAGATGGAGTTGGTGCAGGGGGTTCACCTGCTCTGGAGCAGCAGAATCTGACCTTGTAGTTGTAACATGGCAAATAGTCCTGATCGTTATTAGAGCATTTCAAGCCTGTGGTCTGGTCACAAGTGATCGTCTGGCCTAATTCCTCCCATGGGGTATTCGGGAATCTTTCTGCTTTGCAGTAACATTTTTCCACTGATGAGTCAGGCAGACAGACCTCTCTCCCCGAGTCTATAATCTTTTGGTAGGATTCCTCATCTCCGCCATTTTCTTCATCAGGATATTGATCATCGTACCAGTCAGACCAGCCTAAAGCACAATCTTCTGTAAACATAGAACATTCATCAGTGATGAAATTCAAACAGATTATGGAAAATATTTAAACCATATGTATGCATTAAAACAGGCCTCAAGACTATCTTACCACACTCCAATCCTTACCTTGTTTGGTGGGTGTTTCATTTGGTTTTGTAGCCTCAATTGGTTGCTGTGTTGCAGGCACAATCAATTCTGCAAAAAATATAAGTGAATTATGGTGTGTATCGCGTAAAATAATACACATCATCATCATCACTGAATATTACATCTCCCAAAATAATGTTTGTTAGGACAGGTAAGCAGTTATGAGTTTCTATTGATTGCATTGAAGTGGACCCATCCAAATGTTGGGTTTACAAATTGAAATGGATGCTGCATCATTTGACCAAATGGCTGCCTTTTTACAACATTCGATTTTGTTAAAAACGTTCTAAACATTGACTCATAGAGACGCATGGAATGGGGGAATAATAACTTCAGAAAATTAGTATCTGGAGCACTGTTAACATCAGCAATTGGGAAATTAGCCAGGTGTAGTGTGTGTATTAAATACGTGTATACCTGTAGCATGATGTTTATCTATGTAGCTTGCATACACGGGCAATGTATTTTACTTGAATTTGTTTACTTTTCAAACGTCTATTATTTTAACGTGGATTATAACCTATCATGTGAAGTCACAAAACGTGTTTAATCTAATTTAAAGTGTTTTTGATCTCACGTGTTTCGAATATATTCATAAGTCAAATATTAGAAAAACTGCCCAAGCATTATGCTTATTTCCCAAAGTATCGGTTTTCAATGTTGAGTAAAAGCTGTCTTTGATCTCAATAAAGGTACAATACTTCTGATTGGTGGAATGTTTACAAGGTGAAGGACGGTCATGTTACTGACGTGATTTATTTTAACTAGAAGATAATTGATGTTGTTCATGTTCCCATTGTCATAGTTACCTTCACCGATAGTGATGATCTCTTTAGGCACTGGTGGGGACTTTGGTTTCCTTTTCGTTGTTTCCGGAGCAGCTGCTGTTGGTGGTTTCTCAGGGGCCCCTTTGGTTGGGGCCTGAGTAATGGGTGGTGGAGGGGGGCCACCTGATTTGGAGCAGCAGAATCTGACCTTGTAGTTGTAACATATAAACATGCCTTGATCGTCATGAGAGCATTTCAGGCCTGTGCTCTTGTCACATGTGATCGTCTGGCCCAATTCCTGCCATGGGGTATTAGGGAATCTCTCTGCTTTGCAGTCATTTTTTTCCACTGATGAGCCAGGCAGACAAACCACTTTCCCTGAGGTTATGACCTTCTCGTATGATTCATCATCTCCACCATTTTCTTCATCAGGATATTGATCATCGTACCACTCAGACCAGCCTGTAGCACAGTCTTCTTCTGCAAAGATACATTCTCAATCAGTCTTCAAACGGTTACAATGTATATATGAACTCCATTTCTCTAAGATAATGTTCTGACAGCTATAAAATGCATCATACCTATGAATGCGCCGTTGGTAGGAGTGTACAGCGAAATATGTATTTACGTACAGCAAGGATACAGTGAGCCTCTTAATCATGAAAGGACTGTACATAGAGCTGCCGAATTTTCGTTGAGTATCAACCCGAAAGACTGATGAGCTGCAATACCCCTTCTGTTAGCACCACCTTCTTTTACGAAGATACGGTCACTCAATAACTCTGACACAGAGTGACCTACTGCTTCGTAAGTTCCTCCTATTCTGCTACCAACCCAGCCTAGAGTCTGTGAGTCATACCCTCTTCCAGTAAATGAGCCAAGGTTGGGACCAGAACACTGTAAAGTGGTACAAAAGCCCAAATTAAAATGCTTCAGGACACTAGCATAGTCTTTTTGCAACCGGGAATGTCCCGGCACAACCAGAACAACTGGTTGCTTTGACTGAACATATGATGTATTCATAATAAAGGTTTTTGGGTTAGATCGCGTTATTTATAAATGTGTGGTAACCCTCCACCACCCGACACGGCCAATCAGCAAAAAGTGTCACGTTGAGAAAAGACAAATAGTTCACTACTTTAGCCCACCGGTGTGTTGAAGAGTGAATCCACAACATTTACAGTTTGAGTACGACGTTTCGCTGGTAATTACATCCAGCATCATCAGGGAATTCGCCAGAATGGCAAAGCCCTCACTTGATCCCGGTCTTAAATAGAGCAGCAGGGTGACGTCATCTTTTAACTCATTCAGGTGCAGTGATTTGAGGCAGAGGGGGGGGTATTGTAATTATATAATCGATTGGTAATCAGTCAATGGTTATGATTAGTAATGAGTTGTAGATTAGTATTAGTTGCGTGTGTTTGTGTGATTATATGCTATGTTAGTAATACGTTCATTAGTATGTGTTTCCCCTATAAGGAATTGTAATATGTATTATTTAATAATACGCTTCCAAGCCGCACTAATCCTGTAGCTGATCCTAAGTAGTGTACCTTTATTATGAATCATAGTGGACGCGAAAGCCTACGTGTTAAACTGATATGATTGTATGTAATATATTATCCACATGTGATCTTGCAACTAATTCCACCATGGTACTTGGGCCTGGAGTTGGGGGTGATGGTTCTGGCTCCTTGCTGCTGGAGGTTGGAGGTGCGGGTGTCTTGTCCTTCGATCCAGTTGGCTCTGGAGGAGGAGCGCCACTCTTTTCAGAAGCTGGCTTTGTTGGCTTTTCCTCTACCGGGGGTTTCGGTGTCACTTTGAAAGAAAAGCAAGGGATCGATGTTGACAGAATGTAGATTCATATTCTTAGTTTTTTCGGTAAAGTCACGTTGAAGAGAAACAACAGAATAACAAAATATATATAAAACAATAAAAAATTCTCACGACGTTTCGACCATAACTCAAACGGTCATCATCAGGTGTGTCGGTTTGCATAAATGTATTTTTAAAACGGCATATTTATTTATTTATATTTAAAAAAATAACGTTTGCGTCACGCGCAACGATTGGCAGTTTGCCCAGGACTAGTCCATCTATTTTTTGAAAAGAGGAGGGGGGAGACGAATTTTTTATGTATGCTGTCTGAAAGCCACTGTAAGCGTGAACAATCAATCAAGAACTGAAATGATTTATCAAATCTTTCCAATGATTGCTAAGATAGAATCCATCTTCTCGGTTGAAATTGTCTCTGTGCATGTATATGTGGATAGCCTCATGAACGAATCTCTCATGGAAGCCAGATGGCTTACAAAGAACCTCCGTCTTGGAAAAGTCAATGGCATGTGAGCCTACTGAATTAGAACAATGATCTGCTACGGCCGAGGTGTTGGTCCTACCGTGTTTAAGGTCTGCTTTATGTTCACGAATGCGGTCCGAGATATGGCGTTTGGTTTCTCCAATGTAACTACTACCACAGAGGCAACTTAGTTTGTAGACACCAGGGTATTGTATGTCCGGAATCACATCTTTTACAGACGGAACCAGATCACGGATTTTATGTAATGTGTTGAAACGGACCTGGATCTTGTGTTTATTCAAGGTTTTGGAGATCTTTTTTGTGATCCCAGCAATGTAGGGTAAAGTGATGGTTTTGAAAGGCTCCTCAAGAGGGTTCTTCTTCATGGTTTGAGTGATAGCTTCGCGGATTGTATAGTCGGAGTAACCATTAGCCCTAAGAGCTTGGTGTACGTGCTTGAGTTCACTGCTTATGTGTTCCTGGTCGGATATGCATTGGGCTCTATGATACAGAGTCTTGATGAGAGAATTCTTCTGTGATGGATGGTGGTGGGAATCCGGTTTCAGATAAGCATCCGTATGGGTAGCTTTCCTGTAGACAGAGTGGCTCATTGAACCATCAGGTCTCTTTTTAATTAGGACATCCAAAAAAGGTATCTTGCCATCTATTTCGACTTCCATGGTAAATCTGATGGCTGGGTGTATGGAATTGATGTGGTCGAAGAATTGGTCTAGAGCAGGCCGGCCATGTGGTCCGTTTCAACACATTACATAAAATCCGTGATCTGGTTCCATCTGTAAAATATGTGATTCCGGACATACAATACCCTGGTGTCTACAAACTAAGTTGCCTCTGTGGTAGTAGTTACATTGGAGAAACCAAACGCCATATCTCGGACCGCATTCGTGAACATAAAGCAGACCTTAAACACGGTAGGACCAACACCTCGGCCGTAGCAGATCATTGTTCTAATTCAGTAGGCTCACATGCCATTGACTTTTCCAAGACGGAGGTTCTTTGTAAGCCATCTGGCTTCCATGAGAGATTCGTTCATGAGGCTATCCACATATACAAGCACAGAGACAATTTCAACCGAGAAGATGGATTCTATCTTAGCAATCATTGGAAAGATTTGATAAATCATTTCAGTTCTTGATTGATTGTTCACGCTTACAGTGGCTTTCAGACAGCATACATAAAAAATTCGTCTCCCCCCTCCTCTTTTCAAAAAATAGATGGACTAGTCCTGGGCAAACTGCCAATCGTTGCGCGTGACGCAAACGTTATTTTTTTATATATAAATAAATAAATATGCCGTTTTAAAAATACATTTATGCAAACCGACACACCTGATGATGACCGTTTGAGTTATGGTCGAAACGTCGTGAGAATTTTTTATTGTTTTATATATATTTTGTTATTCTGTTGTTTCTCTTCAATGTGACTTTACCGAAAAAACTAAGAATATGAATTACTGCAGTCACGAAAGCTTTAAATCAGAATGTAGATTGTTTAGACGTGGGAGCATGGATATACAGAACAATAAAGGTGCGTGGCATTCTGCCCTCTGCAGCCACATTGTTAAACATTAGCCTATGATATCTGTTACACAAGTAGTCACCCATCCCAACCTCATCCAGGTGCAAGTCTAATTCGATTATGAGATCTAACATATTAAGTCGCATTGTGTAATCTGATCCTAAGTAGTATACAGCCGTTATATTTATAAATAATCTTGCAAAATGAACACACCTGGCCCTTCTGGGGGTGATGGTTCTGGCTCCTTGTTGCTGGAGGTTGGAGGTGGGGGTGGCTTCTCCTTCGATGCAGTTGGTTCTTGAGGAGGAGGGCCACTCTTATCAGGAGCTGGCTTTGTTGGCTTTTCTTCAACCGGGGATTTCGGTGTCACTTTGAAAGAAAAGCAAGGGATGGATGTTGATAGAATGAAGATTGTGCATGCATTCCCAATTACCCCTTGCAAATAGTTGTAAACAACCTTCAGACGATACTTTTAATCTGCATTTCAAATGAGTTACTGGAAAGTGTTCCAAAATAATGTACAGGTTTGCCAATCCACTGTTCAATTAAAGCCTCCCCACGCTGTCTGGTTTTGTGAGGTTATTTGACCGTGCTTCATCATTCTCTTTAGTGCGAGTGTGGGAATTATAGACAGGGAAGCATGGAAGTACAGCACAATAAAGGGTTCTGGCATTCTGCCCTCTGTAGTCCACATTGTAAATATTCAGCCTTATGACATCAATTATGCAGATAAATAATCTTGCAGGTAGTCGCCCATCTAAAATCATTAATGCGTCACCATGTTTTGTTTCTAGCATCTACCGAATTCAGTCACAATCTGTGTGATTTGATCCTAAGCAGTATACATCCTGTATATATATTCTTACAAAATGAACACACCTGGACCTTCTGCGGGCGATGGTTCTGGCTCCTTGTTGCTAGAGGTTGGAGGTGGGGGTGACTTCTCCTTCGATGGAGTTGGTTTTGCAGGAGGAGGGCCACTTTCTTCTGATGCTGCCTTTGTTGGCTTTTCCTCAACCGGGGGTTTCGGTGTTACTTTGAAAGAAGAGAAAGGGATAGATCTTGAAAAAATGTACATTTAAAAGACGTGGGAGCATGGCCATACAGCACAATAAATGAGTTTAGCATTCAGACCTCTGCAGCCTAAAGCTTTCAGTTTATGAATCATGTTAGCGTAAGTGGTCACCAATTCATACCATTCAGTTACAATCATACTTCCTCTCTGAGATCTAAAAATGTAGTCGCATTTTGCGTGATTTGATTCTGAGCAATATACATCCTGTGTATATATATTCTTAGAACATGAACACACCTGGCCCTTCTGGGTTTGAGTGTCCTGGCTCCTTGATGCCAGAGGTTGGAGGTGCGGGTGTCTTGTCCTTCGATGCAGTTGGTTCTGTAGGAAAAGTGCAAACCTCACTGATTGGCTGTGCCAGGTGGCGGTGCATTTAAATACACATTTACCTGATCCAACAAAAAATGATGGCATTTAATATATTGTCGATGTGATTTTGCAACTAATTCCAGAATGGTACCTGGGCTTGCTTTAGATGGAGTTGGTGCAGGGGGTCCACCTGCTCTGGAGCAGCAGAATCTGATCTTGTAGTTGTAACATGGCAAATAGTCCTGATCGTTATTAGAGCATTTCAAGGCTGTGCTCTGGTCACAAGTGATCGTCTGGCCCAATTCTTCCCATGGGGTATTCGGGAATCTTTCTGCTTTGCAGTCAATTTTTCCACTGATGAGTCAGGCAGACAGACCTCTCTCCCCGAGTCTATAATCTTTTGGTAGGATTCCTCATCTCCGCCATTTTCTTCATCAGGATATTGATCATCGTACCAGTCAGACCAGCCTAAAGCACAATCTTCTGCAAATATAGAACATTAATCAGTGATGAAATTCAAACAGATTATGGAAAATATTTAAGCCATATGTATGCATTAAATCAGGCCTCAAGACTATCTTTCCACACTCCAATCCTTACCTTGTTTGGTGGGTGTTCATTTGGTTTTGTAGCCTCAATTGGTTGCTGTGTTGCAGGAGCAATCAATTCTGCAAAAAATATACATGAATTATGGTGTGTAATGCAAAAAATAATACACATCATCATCACTGAATATTACATCTCCCAAAATAATGTTTGTTAGGACAGGTAAGTAGTTATGAGTTTCTATTGATTTCATTGAAGTGGACCCATTAAAATGTTGGGTTTACAAACTGAAATGGATGCTGCATCATTTGACCAAATGGCTGCCTTTTTACGTTTGATTTTGTTAAAAACGTTCTAAACATTGACTCATAGGGATGCATGGAATAGGGGAACAATAACTTCAGAAAATTAATATCTGGAGCACTGTGTTAACATCAGCAATTGGGAAATTAGCCAGGTGTAGTGTGTGTATTAAATACGTGTATACCTGTAGCATGATGTTTATCTATATATGTTGCATGGGCAATGTATTTTACTTGAATTCGTTTACTTTTCAAACATCTATTATTTTAACGTGGATTATAACCTATCATGTGCCATCACAAAACGTGTTTAATCTAATTTAAAATGTTTTTGATCTCACGTGTTTCGAATATATTCATAAGTCAAATATTAGAAAAAACTGCCCAAGCATTATGCTTATTTCCCAAAATATCGGTTTCAATGTTAAGTAAAAGCTGTCTTTGATCTCAATAAAGCTGCAATACTTCTGATTGGTGAAATGTTTACAAGGTGAAGGCCGGTAATGTTACTAACGTGATTAATTTAACTAAAAGATAATTGATGTTGTTGATGTTCCCATTGTCATAGTTACCTTCACCGATAGTGATGGTCTCTTTAGGCACTGGTGGGGACTTTGGTTTCCTTTTCGTTGTTTCCGGAGCAGCTGCTGTTGGTGGTTTCTCAAGGGCCCCTTTGGTTGGGGCTTGAGTAATGGGTGGTGGAGGGGGGCCACCTGATTTGGAGCAGCAGAATCTGACCTTGTAGTTGTAACATATAAACATGCTTTGATCATCATTAGAAAATTTCAGGCCTGTGCTCTGGTCACAAGTGATCGTCTGGCCTAATTCCTCCCATGGGGTATTCGGGAATCTTTCTGCTTTGCAGTAAAATTTTTCCACTGATGAGTCAGGCAGACAGACCTCTCTCCCCGAGTCTATAATCTTTTGGTAGGATTCCTCATCTCCGCCATTTTCTTCATCAGGATATTGATCATCGTACCAGTCAGACCAGCCTAAAGCACAATCTTCTGTAAACATAGAACATTCATCAGTGATGAAATTCAAACAGATTATGGAAAATATTTAAACCATATGTATGCATTAAAACAGGCCTCAAGACTATCTTACCACACTCCAATCCTTACCTTGTTTGGTGTGTGTTTCATTTGGTTTTGTAGCCTCAATTGGTTGCTGTGTTGCAGGAACAATCAATTCTGCAAAAAATATAAGTGAATTATGGTGTGTATCGCGTAAAATAATACACATCATCATCATCACTGAATATTACATCTCCCAAAATAATGTTTGTTAGGACAGGTAAGCAGTTATGAGTTTCTATTGATTGCATTGAAGTGGACCCATCCAAATGTTGGGTTTACAAATTGAAATGGATGCTGCATCATTTGACCAAATGGCTGCCTTTTTACAACATTCGATTTTGTTAAAAACGTTCTAAACATTGACTCATAGAGACGCATGGAATGGGGGAATAATAACTTCAGAAAATTAGTATCTGGAGCACTGTTAACATCAGCAATTGGGAAATTAGCCAGGTGTAGTGTGTGTATTAAATACGTGTATACCTGTAGCATGATGTTTATCTATATAGGTTGCATGGGCAATGTATTTTACTTGAATTCGTTTACTTTTCAAACATCTATTATTTTAACGTGGATTATAACCTATCATGTGCCGTCACAAAACGTGTTTAATCTAATTTAAAATGTTTTTGATCTCACGTGTTTCGAATATATTCATAAGTCAAATATTAGAAAAAACTGCCCAAGCATTATGCTTATTTCCCAAAATATCGGTTTCAATGTTAAGTCAAAGCTGTCTTTGATCTCAATAAAGGTGCAATACTTCTGATTGGTGAAATGTTTACAAGGTGAAGGCCGGTAATGTTACTAACGTGATTAATTTAACTAAAAGATAATTGATGTTGTTGATGTTCCCATTGTCATAGTTACCTTCACCGATAGTGATGGTCTCTTTAGGCACTGGTGGGGACTTTGGTTTCCTTTTCGTTGTTTCCGGAGCAGCTGCTGTTGGTGGTTTCTCAAGGGCCCCTTTGGTTGGGGCCTGAGTAATGGGTGGTGGAGGGGGGCCACCTGATTTGGAGCAGCAGAATCTGACCTTGTAGTTGTAACATATAAACATGCTTTGATCATCATTAGAAAATTTCAGGCCTGTGCTCTGGTCACAAGTGATCGTCTGGCCTAATTCCTCCCATGGGGTATTCGGGAATCTTTCTGCTTTGCAGTAAAATTTTTCCACTGATGAGTCAGGCAGACAGACCTCTCTCCCCGAGTCTATAATCTTTTGGTAGGATTCCTCATCTCCGCCATTTTCTTCATCAGGATATTGATCATCGTACCAGTCAGACCAGCCTAAAGCACAATCTTCTGTAAACATAGAACATTCATCAGTGATGAAATTCAAACAGATTATGGAAAATATTTAAACCATATGTATGCATTAAAACAGGCCTCAAGACTATCTTACCACACTCCAATCCTTACCTTGTTTGGTGGGTGTTTCATTTGGTTTTGTAGCCTCAATTGGTTGCTGTGTTGCAGGCACAATCAATTCTGCAAAAAATATAAGTGAATTATGGTGTGTATCGCGTAAAATAATACACATCATCATCATCACTGAATATTACATCTCCCAAAATAATGTTTGTTAGGACAGGTAAGCAGTTATGAGTTTCTATTGATTGCATTGAAGTGGACCCATCCAAATGTTGGGTTTACAAATTGAAATGGATGCTGCATCATTTGACCAAATGGCTGCCTTTTTACAACATTCGATTTTGTTAAAAACGTTCTAAACATTGACTCATAGAGACGCATGGAATGGGGGAATAATAACTTCAGAAAATTAGTATCTGGAGCACTGTTAACATCAGCAATTGGGAAATTAGCCAGGTGTAGTGTGTGTATTAAATACGTGTATACCTGTAGCATGATGTTTATCTATATAGGTTGCATGGGCAATGTATTTTACTTGAATTCGTTTACTTTTCAAACATCTATTATTTTAACGTGGATTATAACCTATCATGTGCCGTCACAAAACGTGTTTAATCTAATTTAAAATGTTTTTGATCTCACGTGTTTCGAATATATTCATAAGTCAAATATTAGAAAAAACTGCCCAAGCATTATGCTTATTTCCCAAAATATCGGTTTCAATGTTAAGTCAAAGCTGTCTTTGATCTCAATAAAGGTGCAATACTTCTGATTGGTGAAATTTTTACAAGGTGAAGGCCGGTAATGTTACTAACGTGATTAATTTAACTAAAAGATAATTGATGTTGTTGATGTTCCCATTGTCACAGTTACCTTCACCGATAGTGATGGTCTCTTTAGGCACTGGTGGGGACTTTGGTTTCCTTTTCGTTGTTTCCGGAGCAGCTGCTGTTGGTGGTTTCTCAAGGGCCCCTTTGGTTGGGGCCTGAGTAATGGGTGGTGGAGGGGGGCCACCTGATTTGGAGCAGCAGAATCTGACCTTGTAGTTGTAACATATAAACATGCTTTGATCATCATTAGAAAATTTCAGGCCTGTGCTCTTGTCACATGTGATCGTCTGGCCCAATTCCTGCCATGGGGTATTAGGGAATCTCTCTGCTTTGCAATCTATTTTTTCCACTGATGAGTCAGGCAGACAGACCACTTTCCCTGAGGCTATGACCTTCTGATAAGATTCCTCATCTCCGCCATTTTCTTCATCCGGATATTGCTCATCGTACCAGTCAGACCAGCCTGGAGTACAGCCTTCTGCAAAAATACATTCTTTATCAGTCTTCAAACGGTTACTATGTTTATATCAACTACATTTCTATAAGGTAATGTTCTGACAGATATCAAATGCATCATACCTACGAATGTGCCGTTGGTAGGAGTGTACAGCGAAATATGTATTTACATGCAGTAAGTATAGTGAGTCTCTTCATCATGAATGGACAGTACATAGAGCTGCCGAATTTTCAATGAGTGTCAACCCGAAAGGCTGGTGAGCTTCCATACCCCTTCTGTTAGCACCACCTACTTTTTGCGAAGATACGGTCGCTCGATTACTCTGACACAGGCTGACCTACTAATCCGTGAGTTCCTCCTATTCTGCTACCAACCCAGCCTAGAGTCTGTGAGTCATAACCTGTTCCAGTAAATGAGCCAAGTTTGGGACCAGAACACTGTAAAGTAGGACAAAAGCCCAAATTTAGAATGCTTCAGGACACTAGCATAGCCTTTTTGAAACCGGGAATGTCCCGGCACAACCAGAACATTTGGTTGCTTTGACTGAAAATAAGATTGTATGTAATATGTTATCCACATTTGATCTTGCAACTAATTCCACCATGGTACCTGGGCCTGGAGTTGGGGGTGATGGTTCTGGCTCCTTGCTGCTGGAGGTTGGAGGTGGGGGTGTCTTGTCCTTCGATCCAGTTGGTTCTGCAGCAGGAGCGCCACTCTCTTCTCGAGCTGGCTTTGTTGGCTTTTCCTCTACCGGGGGTTTGGGTGTCACTTTGAAAGAAAAGCAAGGGATGGATGTTGACAGAATTCAGATTACTCATGCATTTTCAGTTGAACCTTGTAAAATGTTGTAAGCAACCTTCAGACGATACTTAAAATCTGCATTACGAATAAGTTACTGGAAAGTGATACTAAATAATGTAGAGATCTTTGCCAATACACTGTTCAATTAAAGCCTACCCACGGTGTCTGGCTGGGGGGGTTATTTGACGATGCTTCATCATCCTCTTCAGTGCGAGTTATTGACCGAGGAATGGGGAGCATGGAAGTACAGCATAATAAAGAGGTGTGGCATTCTGCTCTGTGCAGTCCATATTGTAAATATTCAGTCGATGACATCTGTTACACAGATTGTTACCTATCCAAAAACTATCCAGGAGCAAGTCTTAATTAGTTCATGAGATCTAACAAATTAAGTCACGTTGTTTGATTTGATCCTAAGCAGTATACGTCCTGTATATATATAATCTTACAAAAGGAACACACCTGGCCCTTCTGGGGGTGATGGTTCTGGCCCCTTGTTGCTGGAGGTTGGAGGTGCGGGTGTCTTGTCCTTCGATGCAGTTGGATCTGGAAGAGGAGCGCAAACCTTACTAATTGGCTGTGTCGGGTGGTAGCGGAGTTAAAAACTAATTTATATTTATGTGATCTAACCCAGAAAACATCATGGATATGATGATATCAATATATTAACCATGTGCTTTGCAACTAATATTACCAATGTACCTGGGCTTCGTGAAGATGGACTTGGTGCAGGAGGTCCACCTGCTCTGGAGCAGCAGAATCTGACCTTGTAGTTGTAACATGGCAGTCCTCCTTGATCCTCATTTACACATTTCAGTCCTTTATTCTTGTCACAAGTTATTGTCTGGCCCAATTCCTGCCATGGGGTATTGGGGAATCTCTCTGCTTTGCATTCAATGTTTTGCACTGGTGAGTCAGGCAGACAAACCACTTTCCCTGAGGCTATGACCTTCTGGTAAGATTCCTCATCTCCGCCATTTTCTTTATCAGGATATTGCTCATCGTACCAATCAGACCAGCCTGGAGTACAGTCTTCTGCAAAGATACATTTTAAATCAGCCTTCAAACGATTACTATATATATCAACTCCTTTTTCTCCATGGTGATGTTCTGACAGCTAGAATTTTTATCGAAACTA
This sequence comes from Petromyzon marinus, assembly GCF_048934315.1. Classification (NCBI taxonomy): domain Eukaryota; kingdom Metazoa; phylum Chordata; class Hyperoartia; order Petromyzontiformes; family Petromyzontidae; genus Petromyzon; species Petromyzon marinus. Next base: position 3,524,020 of record NW_027423612.1, read on the forward strand.
TGAATGCTCCATTGCTATGAGCGTAATACAAACTTTGAATATCATTTTGCACAGGAAGTATACAATGAGTCTCTTCATCCTGAGTTAACCGTACGTAAACCTTTAGAATGTTGTAGAGGCTCAAAGCTAAAGAACAGTGAGCTGCCAACTCCTTCTGTTAGCATGACCCACTTTTACATAGATACGCTGCCTTAATCACCAGCACTGCCCACATAGTTGGTAGTTTCACGTGGTAACAAGGTGACCTACTGCTCGGTAAGTTACTCCTATTCCGCTACGAACACAGCCTAGAGTTCATTAGTCCCACCCTGTTCCAGTAAAATGAGCCAAGTATGGGACCAGAAGACTATAAAGCAGGACAAAATCACACTTTTACAATGCTTCAGGACCCTACAATAGACTTTTGTAACCGGCAATGTCCCGACCCTACCGGAGCATATGGTGGCTTGAATTGAACATATGATTGCATTTAATATATTATCCATATTTGATTTTGCAACTAATTCCAATATGGTACCTGGGCCTGGAGTTGGGGGTGATGGTTCTGGCTCCTTGTTGCTGGAGGTTGGAGGTGGGGGTGTCTTGTCCTTCGCTCCAGTTGGTTCTTGAGGACGAGCGCCACTCTTTTCAGGAGCTGGCTTTGTTGGCTTTTCCTCAACCGGGGGTTTGGGTGTCACTTGGAAAGAAAAGCAAGGGATGGATGTTGACAGAATTTAGATTGCTCATGAATTTTCAGTTGAACCTTGTAAAATGTTGTAAGCAACCTTCAGTCGATATTTTCAATTTGCATTACGAATAATTTACTTGAAAGTTATACTAAATCATGTATAGCTGTTTGAAAATACAATGCTCAATTAAATCCTCCCCACGGTGTCTGCGTTGGGGGAGTTATTTTACCATCCTTCATCATGCGCTTCAGTGGGGTTTATTGAACGTCCGATGAGGGAACATGGAAGTACATCACAATTAAGAGGTGTGGCATTCTGCCCTGTGAAGTCTATATTGTAAATATTCAGCCTATGACATCTTCTTCTTTGGTTCTTTCGGTAAAGTCATGTAGAATTATAATAAAATAATAAATTGATAAAATAAAATAACACAATAATATTCTCACGACGTTTCGGCCACAACACAAGCGGCCTTCATCAGGTGAAGGGGGCGAGACTGTCTGGTAGGACAGCGCTGGAGTGAAAGAGCCACGTTCAGATACGGCCTTTAAGCTGTGTGAGAGGAACAAAGCGCCTTGACAAAGGAATTAGCATATAATTTAGCATTGAAATGGCTGAATGATTAGCTTGTGACTGGTCACAGAAATAGCTATGTTAAAAGTTAAAGCATACACACCCGCAGAGGCACCCATTGTTAAAGGGATTAGCATAGAATTTAGCATTGAAATAGCTAAGTTAAGGCATACACATCTTGACAATGGAATTAGCATAGAATTTAGCATTGAGATAGCTGAGTGATTAGCTTGTACCTGCTGCAGAAACAGAGCTTGTACCTGCTTTAGAAATAGCTACGTTAAAGTCAGAGCATACACATTCACCGAGGCCCTTAGTACAAATCAAACAGGAGAATTTAGCATTGAAATAACTAGGCGAATCCAGCATTGAAACAACTGAGTGATTAGCTAGTGACTGGTCACAGAAATGACTACACATCTGAGCTATTCACAGTACTATATAGTGAACCAATAAAAACTAAAATATAAATTACCTTCATGTTATCAATAAACTCTATATTCTCCAATCAGCTAAGCTACCAACAATAAGTCGTTATATATCACAATGCTATATGGCGAAAAAATGGGTGGATTCTTACCCTCAAATTTCAGCACCACGGATAGCTACGGGCCCCGTTCAGACGGACGAGTTCGTCCATGGTCGGAACAGAGGAGGGGGAGAGAGACAGCTGCGAGGCCCTAGTATACTCCATGTTGTAAAACTATACCATTAACCGTGGTGTGAGAGGTATTAAGAGGCAATGCTGGCGAAAGAGCTGCGGTCTGAAGGTCATCGTAAAAATACAATTAATTAAGAACAGAAATGATTTAAAACATCTTTCCAGTGGTTACTAAGCCTGAATCCATCTTCTCGGTTGAAATTGTCTCTGTGCTTGTATATGTGAATGGCCTCATGAACGAATCTCTCATGGTAGCCGGTTGGTTTGCAAAGAACCTCCGTCTTGGAGAAGTCAATGTCATGTGAGCCCACTGAATTATAACAGTGATCTGCCACGGCAAGAGGAGTTCGTCCTACCGTGTTTCAAGTCTGCTTTGTGTTCGCGGATGCGGTCCGAGATATGTCTTTTAGTTTCTCCAATGTAGCTACTACCACAGAGGCACTTTAGTTTGTAAATGCCCGGGTACTGTATGTCTGGAACAGCATCTTTTACAGATGGAACTAAATCACGGATTTTATGTACTGTGTTGAATCGGACCTGGATCTTGTGTTTGTTCAGGATTTTGGAGATCTTTTTAGTGACCCCTGCAATGTAGGGTAAGGTGATGGTTTTGAGTGGCTCCACAAGAGGATCCTTCTTCATGACTGAAGTGATGGCTTTGCGGATTGTGTAGTCGGAGTAGCCATTAGCCCTGAGAGCCTGGTGTACGTGCTTGAGTTCACTGGTAATGTGTTCCTGGTCGGAAATGCATTGGGCTCTATGGTATAGAGTCTTGATGAGGGAGTTCTTCTGGGATGGATGGTGGTGGGAATCCGGTTTCAAGTAAGCATCTGTATGGGTAGCTTTCCTGTAGACAGAGTGGCTCATTGAACCATCATGTCTTCTTTTAATTAAGACATCCAAAAAGGGTAGTTTGCCATCTTTATTATCATCTTTATCATTGCCATCTTTATTATCATTCTACGTGACTTTACCGAAAGAACCAAAGAAGATGAATCATTGCAGTCACGAAAGCTTTAAATCGAAATTTAACCGCCTCTACGGGGAGGGATTCCACACATCCTTAAGATCATTCAACAGACTTCGGGATAAGAAGGCTCAACTAATCGAGTCTCTCACCTTTCTGAAGAGATGCCGCGACTCTAAGGTAATACCAACCGCATTTACACTAACCTCTGCTGTTGCAACTTCTCTCAATGCAAAACGAATTCTAGCTAGAACTAGCTTCGCTCTTATCTCGGAAAAAATCAGACTTACACGCACCGAACTCGATCAGTTAGACAAGACACTCTACAAATCACACTTAAAATTGACAGCAACAATGTCTACATCGGATTGGGAACATGTAGACAATATGACTACCTCTTCGGCTGCCACTATGTCGAACAAATGTAGGGACAATTTGATTTCCAAATTCAATCACCTCTCCAGCAAAAAATCGGATCCACACACCGAAAAGATAGACGTCAACAAAGTCGTAATTAATCGCAGTAACAGTTCCATTTCTGATGGTCTGAAATCCGTTTTAGCTAAAGGTCTAAACTTTGCTGTCACACCGAGACACTTACCGGTTAATGATATCATTGCCCATGTCGACGTTGCACTCAAGGGCTTGAGTCACATCGCTGCAGACGTAGCAAGATCTGAAATCGCTGCAACCCTCAAAAACGCTAAGTTGCCACCCAGCAACATCAGCAAAGACGAACGTTTTGAATTATCTCAATTAAAAAATAGGGATGATATTGTCGTCCTCTCAGCCGACAAAGGCAATGCCACTGTCATCATGGACAAAACAGAATATAACAACAAAATTCAAGAACTACTCAACGATGGCAGCTACACAAAAATAAAAAGAGATCCCACCAACAGCCTGGTCACCAAAACGAACAAAATAATCTCTGATTCAACAGCATTAATTGATGAGATCAAACAGTTCTCGTTGAAGCCCTCTGCTGCCAGACCACCAAGATTATATGGCCTTCCAAAGATACACAAAGAAGATACACCCCTTCGTCCCATCGTCTCTACTATCAGCTCCCCCACCTACAAACTGGCACGTTTTCTTGCTGATATACTGCGACCTTTCACTGGAAAAACCACCTCTGCGGTACTAAATTCTACTCACCTGGTATCGACAATCAAAGGCATTTCCCTGTCCCCAAACGACCTGCTTGTCAGTTTTGATGTGGTGTCCTTGTTCACCAAAGTCCCGGTACCTGACACCATCGCTATCATTGAAGACCTGGTTCATCAAGGACTGCATACTGATGTACCCCCCCTGGTGAGACATTGCTTAACCAACACTTACTTCACCTGGAATGGAACTTTCTACAAACAAACTGAGGGCACCCCAATGGGCTCCCCCCTATCTCCGGTTGTAGACAACGTATTCATGGAAAAATTTGAAACTGACGCCATCCAGACTGCCACTCTACGCCCGACCTTATGGAAGAGGTACGTTGATGACACCTTTGTCATCTGGCCACATGGCCAGCCTGCTCTAGACCAATTCCGCGACCACATCAATTCCATACACCCAGCCATCAGATTTACCATGGAGGTCGAAAAAGATGGCAAACTACCCTATTTGGATGTCTTAATTAAAAGAAGACATGATGGTTCAATGAGCCACTCTGTCTACAGGAAAGCTACCCATACAGATGCTTACTTGAAACCGGATTCCCACCACCATCCATCCCAGAAGAACTCCCTCATCAAGACTCTATACCATAGAGCCCAATGCATTTCCGACCAGGAACACATTACCAGTGAACTCAAGCACGTACACCAGGCTCTCAGGGCTAATGGCTACTCCGACTACACAATCCGCAAAGCCATCACTCCAGTCATGAAGAAGGATCCTCTTGTGGAGCCACTCAAAACCATCACTTTACCCTACATTGCAGGGGTCACTAAAAAGATCTCCAAAATCCTGAATAAACACAAGATCCAGGTCCAATTCAACACAGTACATAAAATCCGTGATTTAGTTCCATCTGTAAAAGATGCTGTTCCAGACATACAGTACCCGGGCGTTTACAAACTAAAGTGCCTCTGTGGTAGTAGCTACATTGGAGAAACCAAAAGACATATCTCGGACCGCATCCGCGAACATAAAGCAGACTTGAAACACGGTAGGACGAACTCCTCTGCCGTGGCAGATCACTGTTATAATTCAGTGGGCTCACATGACATTGACTTCTCCAAGACGGAGGTTCTTTGCAAACCAACCGGCTACCATGAGAGATTCGTTCATGAGGCCATTCACATATACAAGCACAGAGACAATTTCAACCGAGAAGATGGATTCAGGCTTAGTAACCACTGGAAAGATGTTTTAAATCATTTCTGTTCTTAATTAATTGTATTTTTACGATGACCTTCAGACCGCAGCTCTTTCGCCAGCATTGCCTCTTAATACCTCTCACACCACGGTTAATGGTATAGTTTTACAACATGGAGTATACTAGGGCCTCGCAGCTGTCTCTCTCCCCCTCCTCTGTTCCGACCATGGACGAACTCGTCCGTCTGAATGGGGCCCGTAGCTATCCGTGGTGCTGAAATTTGAGGGCGCTTTGTTCCTCTCACACAGCTTAAAGGCCGTGATCTGAACGTGGCTCTTTCACTCCAGCGCTGTCCTACCAGACAGTCTCGCCCCTTCACCTGATGAAGGCCGCTTGTGTTGTGGCCGAAACGTCGTGAGAATATTATTGTGTTATTTTATTTCATCAATTTATTATTTTATTCTCATTCTACGTGACTTTACCGAAAGAACCAAAGAAGAGGAAAATGTGACCACATCCATAACATGTGTCATAGTCTGCATGTTATAGGCTGCAGAGGGCAGGATAACACATTCCTTTATTTTGCTGTAAATACATGCTCCCAAGTCAATGCAAAATACCTTCTGTCAACACCAATCCCTTGCTTTTCTTTCAAAGTGACACCGAAACCCCCGGTTGAGGAAATGCCAACAAAGCCAGCTCCTGAAGAGAGTGGCGCTCCTCAAGAACCAACTGCACCGAAGGACAAGACACCCCCACCTCCAACCTCCAGCAACAAGGAGCCAGAACCATCACCCCCAGAAGGGCCAGGTGTGTTCATTTTATAAGATTATATATACAGGAAGTATACTGCTTATGATCAAATCAAACAACGGGACTTAATTTGTTAGATCTCAGAAACTAATTAAGACTTGCTTATGGATAGGTGTTGGATAGGTGACAATCTGTGTAACAGATGTCATAGGTTTCGATTTAAAGCTTTCGTGACTGCAATGATTCATCTTCTTTGGTTCTTTCGGTAAAGTCACGTAGAATGATAATAAAATAATAAATTGATAAAATAAAATAACACAATAATATTCTCACGACGTTTCGGCCACAACACAAGCGGCCTTCATCAGGTGAAGGGGGCGAGACTGTCTGGTAGGACAGCGCTGGAGTGAAAGAGCCACGTTCAGATACGGACGTTAAGCTGTGTGAGAGGAACAAAGCGCCTTGACAAAGGAATTAGCATATAATTTAGCATTGAAATGGCTGAATGATTAGCTTGTGACTGGTCACAGAAATAGCTATGTTAAAAGTTAAAGCATACACACCCGCAGAGGCACCCATTGTTAAAGGGATTAGCATAGAATTTAGCATTGAAATAGCTAAGTTAAGGCATACACATCTTGACAATGGAATTAGCATAGAATTTAGCATTGAGATAGCTGAGTGATTAGCTTGTACCTGCTGCAGAAACAGAGCTTGTACCTGCTTTAGAAATAGCTACGTTAAAGTCAGAGCATACACATTCACCAAGGCCCTTAGTACAAATCAAACAGGAGAATTTAGCATTGAAATAACTAGGCGAATCCAGCATTGAAACAACTGAGTGATTAGCTAGTGACTGGTCACAGAAATGACTACACATCTGAGCTATTCACAGTACTATATAGTGAACCAATAAAAACTAAAATATAAATTACCTTCATGTTATCAATAAACTCTATATTCTCCAATCAGCTAAGCTACCAACAATAAGTCGTTATATATCACAATGCTATATGGCGAAAAAATGGGTGGATTCTTACCCTCAAATTTCAGCACCACGGATAGCTACGGGCCCCGTTCAGACGGACGAGTTCGTCCATGGTCGGAACAGAGGAGGGGGAGAGAGACAGCTGCGAGGCCCTAGTATGTTCCATATTGTAAAACTATACCATTAACCGTGGTGTGAGAGGTATTAAGAGGCAATGCTGGCGAAAGAGCTGCGGTCTGAAGGTCATCGTAAAAATACAATTAATTAAGAACAGAAATGATTTAAAACATCTTTCCAGTGGTTACTAAGCCTGAATCCATCTTCTCGGTTGAAATTGTCTCTGTGCTTGTATATGTGAATGGCCTCATGAACGAATCTCTCATGGTAGCCAGTTGGTTTGCAAAGAACCTCCGTCTTGGATAAGTCAATGTCATGTGAGCCCACTGAATTATAACAGTGATCTGCCACGGCAGAGGAGTTCGTCCTACCGTGTTTCAAGTCTGCTTTGTGTTCGCGGATGCGGTCCGAGATATGTCTTTTGGTTTCTCCAATGTAGCTACTACCACAGAGGCACTTTAGTTTGTAAACGCCCGGGTACTGTATGTCTGGAACAGCATCTTTTACAGATGGAACTAAATCACGGATTTTATGTACTGTGTTGAATCGGACCTGGATCTTGTGTTTGTTCAGGATTTTGGAGATCTTTTTAGTGACCCCTGCAATGTAGGGTAAAGTGATGGTTTTGAGTGGCTCCACAAGAGGATCCTTCTTCATGACTGGAGTGATGGCTTTGCGGATTGTGTAGTCGGAGTAACCATTAGCCCTGAGAGCCTGGTGTACGTGCTTGAGCTCACTGGTAATGTGTTCCTGGTCGGAAATGCATTGGGCTCTATGGTATAGAGTCTGATGAGGGAGTTCTTCTGGGATGGATGGTGGTGGGAATCCGGTTTCAAGTAAGCATCTGTATGGGTAGCTTTCCTGTAGACAGAGTGGCTCATTGAACCATCATGTCTCCTTTTAATTAAGACATCCAAAAAGGGTAGTTTGCCATCTTTTTCGACCTCCATGGTAAATCTGATGGCTGGGTGTATGGAATTGATGTGGTCGCGGAATTGGTCTAGAGCAGACCAAATAGGAGACTCAAAAGTAGGTGGCTTCCGCGCCACCCGGATATGACGTCACAGGCCGGTCCCGGCTGCTTTCACAATGTCACGGATGCGCTCCTGGAAAACCCCGTCCTCGCAAATCGGATACCTTTAATTCTCCCATAAATGGCAGAAACAGTAGACGCGTCGCTTGCCCGTGTGTATTTTTCCTCCTTATCAGCCACATTCAACGGGGTTTAACCGGTACAAAATTCACCAACGCACTTAATAATTATACAAAAGCTCGCTGCGCCAAAATGACACTGGAAACTGGACCATGTCCAAACGTGCTCGGAGTCTTGTCGGAAGACGCGCCGTAATTCAAGTTTCTGCGTCCTAAACCTATGCAGGTGAAGAAATGCTGTTGTCTTTCCCCCCCCCCCCCCCCCCCCCCACATAAAGCGGTAGCCATCTTAACGCGCAGCCACCAGGCTCGGGACAGCCGCGCCGCGCTAAGCCCCCACTTGCTCACCACACGTTGCAGTCCACCTTGATTGTATCCCCCTTGCCATAGACAATGCCACGGTGCCGGCACGGGCAATCCTCCGGCGGGATACAGTTGCCGTTGTCGTCTGGGATGAGTCCATCCCCGCATGGGCAGTCCGATTCGCACGGCGGCTAAGACGGAGGCCGAGAAGTGGGGCAAACAACAGAGGAAGAGTAAGAAGCCGGGGATTCGCCTTTCGCTCCGAGCCATCCATCGCGCAATGCCTGTGCTACTAGTCTGGCCAAGAGGGCATCGAAGAAGGTCGCTTTTTCCTCTCCATGTCAAAGTCCGTCTTTAACGCCGAGCAATTATCACTGTCGCACGAAGGACACTTTTCGGCTAAGGTTTTCCCCTGCTGCTGTCGTGGCTGTAGTGGAGTGCCCAGTGACTGCCTCACTGCTGCAGCAGAGAGAATTCGGAGTGAATCAGTTGTCACGGGGGGCGATCGATGCTCCAGCACTCACCGATTCACTCCAGTCAGCTCCTGATTGCTCACCGGCAGTCAGTCGCCTGCTGGTCGCTCTTCTATCGCTACTACTACCATGGTTACTCGTTCCCGTGAGCTTCACTCGCCCGTGTTGAGGACTCTATCTCTACTGGACACTAACCGTTTCGTCCCGTCCATACTGTGTTCAACCACCACCATCACACAGGTCAAAAAGCTTGTGCCCTGAAGCATACGATTATCACTGTTGCTAAGCACAGACCAAATAGCTTAAAAGCCAGTAAAGGACATTTGCTAAAGTCTGAATTCATATCCCACGGTTTAATACTTTATGTCCCCATGCTCAATGCATGACATGGGCAAAGGACAAAGCTACCCGAGTGGAATGGAACAGGTAGTAAGCCACTTTGGTCTGCGCTCTTTCTAAAGAAGAGTAGCAAAGCGACGCTAACTTTCTCCTCTTAAGCCCTCTTGTCGTGGCCAGCAGCCCTCAGACATTGGCTATTTAACTGCTGAATCATATCGCTGATGCTGCTACTGCTGCTGCTGCGATCATACAAGAGAGCATAGAACAGAACCCTCTGAGTGGTGGGTGAAAGCCAACCCCGTGGGCTGTGTCTAAGGGGGGGTCGAGTGTACTCACGCAGGGCAAGTTGATGGTCTGGCAGGTCCTCTCGCAGGCCTTCGCGTGGCTCCTGCCTCTCAGGGCGCTGCCATCGACCAGGAGTTGGAGGGCATTTTCGACCTCTGCCCAATGACATTTCACCATGGAGGACGTCAAATACAAAATATCCCGTGCCGCCATTCGCGAAAAGAGTAGCAGGCCAATGCACACGCTGGGCACGTCAAAAACACAAATTTGCCAATTTCGAACACAAAAAAATTGACCGCAAATTACTCGATTAGAATCACAACGACAACAGCCGCTATTTGCCACTAAGTGGCGGTGACATCACCATGGCGCTTGTGCCAGGCTATGTGCATGTTAAGGCCATCATGTGAGGTGTGTTGAACGCTACCCGCCGGCAGGAGGCCATGGGACAGACCCTCCTGGCACCATGAGAAACGGTGCGATTGCCAAAGGTGTTCGTGATTTAATTCTGTTCGTTGAGATGGGCCGAGGTTGCCCGGGAGGGAGGTAATTCTACTGTTGAGCGGTGCGAGGGAAGAAGCGGACAGAGAATTGGACGTAACCTGCAGTGTGGTGAGTGGGTGGGTGGCTGAGTTGGGTGGTGAGTGTGGGGAGAGCGGCAGTGTGGCGGTTAGCGTGCTGCGCTATGGACCCGGCGACCCGAGTTTGATTCCCGCTCACAACCAATAACGCTGGTGAATATCTGAATCGGTCCTGGGCCTCTCCTAGGTCGACTCAGCTGTGCTGGCCTTGCTGACAGTACTTACCCAACAACAGCACATTAAGGCTATGTGGGGGGTCTTTTTTGTCTTTGAATTAGTAAGCGAGCGAACGAGTTGGTTGAGTGAGTGGGTGAGAAAGTTAGCAAGTGAGCGAGTGAGTTGTGAGCCGTGGTGGTGGTGGTGGTTGATGCGGTCTGTGAGGGCAGGCAAACTTACGGAGGGGGCTTTCACGTCGCATTCTTCCGCCTGCGGTCACGCGGGGATACAGAGAGCGCCAGACATTGGTGAGAACCTCGCGTGGTGGCAGTGTGGTCAATGGTATCGTTTGTGGTGTTGGTGGTGGGGGGGGGGATTGGCGCTGCAGGACTCACCGAGCATGGTGATGGGGTTTTCGCACCTGAGAACTCCGTACTCGCAAGCACTGCCAAGGAGACACATCAACATGGCGTGGTTAAAGCTCTCATGTGTACTAATTCACCCCTCCGCACCCCCCCCCCCTCCCCTCCCTGGGAAAGTGACATGGCCCGGCTAGAAAAAAAAGCCAGAAATCGATTATTTAAATTGTTGGTAAGGACAATCCTTAGAGCAAGCCAAGGCACGTGCAAATGGCGCGGCGATGTCGCGTCATTTGCACGTGTTATTTAGTGAATGTCACGCCGCCACAAAGGCATCATTTGCCCAGGCCCCTGGCCCTGCTTGGCAGATGTTTCAGCTATAGCTCGGCACTTGCTAACGGCCAGTGGAGGGAAAAAAATCCCACCTATACCGCGAAAGGTCACTCTGCTCTGGCTCGGCTCAGATGCGGCAGTGGAAAAGGCCCATGAAGGCAACCATTCATACCAGGCTAGATCGCCGACCCAGTAGAATTTCCCAGGCGGGACAATGTCGTGACCTGTGTAGCATGGGCACTCGATGCCCGGAACACACTCTCCCTCGTGGTTCATGAAAGTCCCCTCTGCACACACGCAGACTGTGGGTTACAGAGAGAGGGAGAAGGTCAGAGGAGGAGGGCCAGAGAGCGGTGCTAATGTAGAGGCTCAGTTTCAGTTTCTTTATTTTGGTATAGCCCTGTGAGCCATTCGGCTCTTGAATCGGGTGCAACCACAACAAACAAAAAAACAAAAACACGAACAAGAAAAACATCTTAAAGTGACTATGTGTGAATGTGCAAACAGAAAATCCATGAAAAAAACAGCAAAAATATTCCTGAGAAAAGCACCGTACACCAATCCTGTGTGCAAAAAAATCCCAGTGGGATGCAAGTCAAACAACAACAACAACCACAAGACAACTTAGATTAAGGCCATCAGTCTAACTCCGTACTACAACAAAAACAAACATGTCCAAACCAAAAAACTTTTCGAAATCACGAAAAATAAAGCCATAATTGCAACGTAACAGTGATCATAGGGACTGTGACCGGATTTTTACAATAAACTACATAAATAACATGTAACACCAAATCCTAGAGCCATAGCTGGCTGCATGAGTTACTCCACAACAACAGAAGCATAAGTCGGAGTATCAAATTTTTCAATGCACCTTTAAGATCAGCACGCTAAATCAAAATACAGATAATACTTTGCTGCGTCATTGGGAGCAAAAACATTTTATTTCATTTTACGCCAATGAATAGCAGTGGCAGCTAGGGGTGTACAACTCCTCTAGAGCAGTTTTGAGAGAAGATCTCATTGGTAGCGATTCAAGTTGCAGTTTATTGGCAATAGCATTCCAGACCCTGGGGGCATCAATAGCAAAGGCCCTTCCCTCCAGTTTTTGTACGGCAATAGGGAATTTGAAGCTGGTATATGAGCGAAGACCTGAGGTCAAATTTGTTCTTTGAAACAGAGAGGAGATCCAGAAGCTAGTCTGCGGATTTTTTTGTAAGTACATCGTGAATAATTAAGATCTGGTGCACAAGCCGTCGAACATTAAGAGATGTTACGTTTGACCCAATGTAGATATCACAGTGGTGAGACCTATATGGACAGTTCAATGTAAATCTTAAGGCCGAGTGACAAATTGAGTCAAGCTTCTTCAGTACAGTACTTGGGGCTGATTTATACACGATGTCACAGTAGTCAAGTAGAGGCAGTATGGTAGCGTTTATCAATTCCAAACGGAACATTGGGGGGAAGCAGTGCTTGTGTCGATACAGAAAATCTAATTTTAAACAATGGAGCGAGTTTGTGAAATCTGACCCACGGCAACCACCCCCCCCTCCCTCTGGCCCACCCAACTACCCAGCAGTGTCAATGAGTTAAGTCTGTCGGGCAGGTTACAAAGCAGTGGGTAAACAAGCATAATCGTAATAATATGAATGTGATGATAATATAGGACCCTGCCTAATATAGGACCTTGGTTCTGGCTCCTTGTTGCTGGAGGTTGGAGGCGGGGGTGTCTTGTCCTTTGATCCAGTTGGTTCTTGAGGAGGAGGGCCACTCTCTTCAGGAGCTGGCTTTGTTGGCTTTTCCTCAACGGGGGTTTCGGTGTCACTATGAAAGAAAAGCAAGGGATGGATGTTGACAGAATGAAGATTGCTCATGCATTCTCAATAACTCCTTGTAAAATGTTGTAAACAACCTTCAGACGATACTTTTAATCTGCATCTCAAATGAGTTACTGGGAAGTGTTCCAAAATAATGTACAGCTTTGCCAATCCACTGTTCAATTAAAGCCTCCCCACGTTGTCTGGGTTTGTGGGATTGTTTGACAGCGCTTCATCATTTTCTTTAGTGTGAATGTGGGAATCATGGATGGGGAAGCATGGAAGTACAGCACAATAAAGGATTCTGGCATTCTGCCCTCTGTATTCCACATTGTAAATATTCAGCCTTATGACATCGATTATGCAGGTAGTCACCCATCTAAAATCATCCATGCGTCACCATGTTTAGTTTCTAGCATCTAACGAATTCAGTCACATTCTGTGTGATTTGAACCTAAGCACTATACATCCTGTATATATACTCTGACAAAATGAACACACCTGGCCCTTCTGCGGGCGATGGTCCTGGCTCCTTGTTGCTAGAGGTTGGAGGTTGGGGTGACTTCTCCTTCGATGGAGTTGGTTCTGGAGGAGGAGGTCCACTTTCTTCTGATGCTGCCGTTGTTGGCTTTTCCTCAACCGGGGGTTTCGGTGTTACTTTGAAAGAAGAGAAAGGGATAGATCTTGAAAGAATGTACATTTAAAAGACGTGGGAGCATGGACGTACAGCACAAAAAATGAGTTTAGCATTCAGACCTCTGCAGCCTAAAACTTTCAGTTTATAAATCATGTTAACTGCCGTGGTCACTCATTCATACCATCCAGTTACAATCATACTTCGTCTCTGAGATCTAAAAATGTAGTCGCATTTTGCGTGATTTGATTATGAGTATTATACATCCTGTGTATATATATATTCTTAGAGCATGGACACACCTGACCCTTCTGGGTTTGAGGGACCTGGCTCCTTGATGCCAGAGGTTGGAGGTGCGGGTATCTTGTCCATCGATGCAGTTGGTTCTGGGGGAACAGTGCAAACCTCACTGATTGGCTGTGCCAGGTGGTGGTGCATTGAAATACACATTTACCTGATCTAAAAAAAACCTCAATTATGAATGATGGCATTTAATATATTATCCATGTGATTTTGCAACTAATTCCAGAATGGTATCTGGGCTTGCTTTAGATGGAGTTGGTGCAGGGGGTCCACCTGCTCTGGAACAGCAGAATCTGACCTTGTAGTTGTAACATGGAAAATAGTCCTGATCGTTATTAGAGCATTTCAAGCCTGTGCTCTGGTCACAAGTGATCGTCTGGCCTAATTCCTCCCATGGGGTATTCGGGAATCTTTCTGCTTTGCAGTAAAATTTTTCCACTGATGAGTCAGGCAGACAGACCTCTCTCCCCGAGTCTATAATCTTTTGGTAGGATTCCTCATCTCCGCCATTTTCTTCATCAGGATATTGATCATCGTACCAGTCAGACCAGCCTAAAGCACAATCTTCTGTAAACATAGAACATTCATCAGTGATGAAATTCAAACAGATTATGGAAAATATTTAAACCATATGTATGCATTAAAACAGGCCTCAAGACTATCTTACCACACTCCAATCCTTACCTTGTTTGGTGGGTGTTTCATTTGGTTTTGTAGCCTCAATTGGTTGCTGTGTTGCAGGAACAATCAATTCTGCAAAAAATATAAGTGAATTATGGTGTGTATCGCGTAAAATAATACACATAATCATCATCACTGAATATTACATCTCCCAAAATAATGTTTGTTAGGACAGGTAAGCAGTTATGAGTTTCTATTGATTGCATTGAAGTGGACCCATCCAAATGTTGGGTTTACAAATTGAAATGGATGCTGCATCATTTGACCAAATGGCTGCCTTTTTACAACATTCGATTTTGTTAAAAACGTTCTAAACATTGACTCATAGAGACACATGGAATGGGGGAATAATAACTTCAGAAAATTAGTATCTGGAGCACTGTTAACATCAGCAATTGGGAAATTAGCCAGGTGTAGTGTGTGTATTAAATACGTGTATACCTGTAGCATGATGTTTATCTATGTAGCTTGCATACACGGGCAATGTATTTTACTTGAATTTGTTTACTTTTCAAACCTCTATTATTTTAACGTGGATTATAACCTATCATGTGAAGTCACAAAACGTGTTTAATCTAATTTAAAGTGTTTTTGATCTCACGTGTTTCGAATATATTCACAAGTCAAATATTAGAAAAACTGCCCAAGCATTATGCTTATTTCCCAAAGTATCGGTTTTCAATGTTGAGTAAAAGCTGTCTTTGATCTCAATAAAGGTACAATACTTCTGATTGGTGGAATGTTTACAAGGTGAAGGACGGTCATGTTACTGACGTGATTTATTTTAACTAGAAGATAATTGATGTTGTTCATGTTCCCATTGTCATAGTTACCTTCACCGATAGTGATGATCCCTTTAGGCACTGGTGGGGACTTTGGTTTCCTTTTCGTTGTTTCCGGAGCAGCTGCTGTTGGTGGTTTCTCAGGGGCCCCTTTGGTTGGGGCCTGAGTAATGGGTGGTGGAGGGGGGGCACCTGATTTGGAGCAGCAGAATATGACCTTGTAGTTGTAACATATAAACATGCCTTGATCGTCATGAGAGCATTTCAGGCCTGTGCTCTTGTCACATGTGATCGTCTGGCCCAATTCCTGCCATGGGGTATTAGGGAATCTCTCTGCTTTGCAGTCATTTTTTTCCACTGATGAGCCAGGCAGACAAACCACTTTCCCTGAGGCTATGACCTTCTCGTATGATTCATCATCTCCACCATTTTCTTCATCAGGATATTGATCATCGTACCACTCAGACCAGCCTGTAGCACAGTCTTCTTCTGCAAAGATACATTCTCAATCAGTCTTCAAACAGTTACAATGTATATATGAACTCCATTTCTCTAAGATAATGTTCTGACAGCTATAAAATGCATCATACCTATGAATGCGCCATTGGTAGGAGTGTACAGCGAAATATGTATTTACGTACAGCAAGGATACAGTGAGCCTCTTAATCATGAAAGGACTGTACATAGAGCTGCCGAATTTTCGTTGAGTATCAACCCGAAAGATTGATGAGCTGCAATACCCCTTCTGTTAGCACCACCTTATTTTACGAAGATACGGTCGATCAATAACTCTGACACAGAGTGACCTACTGCTTCGTAAGTTCCTCCTATTCTGCTACCAACCCAGCCTAGAGTCTGTGAGTCATACCCTCTTCCAGTAAATGAGCCAAGGTTGGGACCAGCACACTGTAAAGTAGTACAAAAGCCCAAATTAAAATGCTTCAGGACACTAGCATAGTCTTTTTGCAACCGGGAATGTCCCGGCACAACCAGAACAACTGGTTGCTTTGACTGAACATGTGTTAAACTGATATGATTGTATGTTATATATTATCCACATGTGATCTTGCAACTAATTCCACCATGGTACCTGGGCCTGGAGTTGAGGTTGATGGTTCTGGCTCCTTGCTGCTGGAGGTTGGAGGTGGGGGTGTCTTGTCCTTCGATCCAGTTGGCTCTGGAGGAGGAGCGCCACTCTCTTCAGGAACTGGCTTTGTTGGCTTTTCCTCAACCGGGGTTTTGGGTGTCACTTTGAAAGAAAAGCAAGGGATGGATGATGACAGAATGTAGATTGTTTAGACGTGGGAGCATGGATATACAGAACAATAAAGGTGCGTGGCATTCTGCCCTCTGCAGCCACATTGTTAAACATTAGCCTATGATATCTGTTACACAAGTAGTCACCCATCCCAACCTCATCCAGGTGCAAGTCTAATTCGATTAAAAGATCTAACATATTAAGTTGCATTGTGTAATCTGATCCTATGTATTATACAGCCATTATATTTATATATAATCTTGCAAAATGAACACACCTGGCCCTTCTGGGGGTGATGGTTCTGGCTCCTTGTTGCTGGAGGTTGGAGGTGGGGGTGGCTTGTCCTTCGATGCAGTTGGTTCTTGAGGAGGAGGGCCACTCTTATCAGGAGCTGGCTTTGTTGGCTTTTCTTCAACCGGGGGTTTCGGTGTCACTTGGAAAGAAAAGCAAGGGATGGATGTTGATAGAATGAAGATTGCGCATGCATTCCCAATTACCCCTTGCAAATAGTTGTAAACAACCTTCAGACGATACTTTTAATCTGCATTTCAAATGAACTACTTGAAAGTGTTCCAAAATAATGTACAGTTTTTTCCAATCCGCTGTTCAATTAAAGCCTCCCACGCTGTCTGGGTTTGTGGGGTTATTTAACCGTGCTTCATCATTCTCGTTAGTGCGAGTGTGGGAATTATCGATAGCGAAGCATGGAAGTACAGCACAATAAAGGGTTCTGGCATTCTGCCATCTGTAGTCCACATTGTAAATATTCAGCCTTATGACATCAATTATGCAGGTAGTCACCCATCTAAAATAATTCATGCGTCACCATGTTTAGTTTCTAGCATATACCGAATTCAGTCACAATCTGTGCGATTTGATCCTAAGCAGTATTCATCCTGTATATATATACTCTTACAAAATGAACACACCTGGACCATCTGAGGGTGATGGTTCTGGCTCCTTGTTGCTAGAGGTTGGAGGTGGGGGTAACTTCTCCTTCGATCAGAATCAGAATCAGAAAGGGTTTTATTCGCCATGAAAGCTCACACCGACACGGAATTTACTTTGGCAGGATGGTGCATACATTCAACATATAGGAATCTAAAATCTTAAATAAGTTTTAAACAAGTCTTACTGTAATAATAAGGGTTAAAAGTCTAACTAACACCAAGGGGCTGAAGTATATCAAATTGAATAAATATCGAATATAAAATAGCTTTAAGATATAATTTAAAAATAAAAAATACAAATAGGTTAACATAGTTAATATCGGCAAGGTGTCATTATGTAGATAAAATGTTAAAATCGGTGTAAGCCCTTGGCCTTGTTTAACAGGCCAGCAGCAGATGGGAAGAAACTGTTTTTATGGCGTGAGGTTTTGGTCCTGATGGACCGAAGCCTTCTGCCGGAGGGGAGTAGCTGAAACAGAGAGTGTCCAGGGTGGGAGGAATAGGCCATAATCTTCCTCGCTCGCCTCATGGTCCTTGTCGTGTGCAGGTCCTCGAGGGTTGGTAGATTGCAGGCAATTACCTTCTCAGCAGTGTGGATGATACGCTGCAGTCTGCTCTTGTCCTTGGCAGTGGCAGCAGCGTACCAGACGGTTATGGAGGAGGTGAGGATGGATTCAATGATCGCTGTATAGAATTGCACCATCATTGTCTTTGGTAGGTTGAATTTCTTCAGCTGCCGTAGAAAGTACATCCTCTGTTGAGCTCTCTTGGTGAGGGAGCTGATGTTCAGTTCCCACTTGAGGTCCCGGGAGAGAATAGTGCCCAGGAAGTGGAAGGACTCTATAATTTTGACTGGGGAGTCTAACAGGGTGATGGGGGTGAGTGGGGCTGTATTCTTCCTGAAGTCCACAACCATCTCAACTGTCTTTAGAGCATTTAG
Source organism: Petromyzon marinus (assembly GCF_048934315.1). Classification (NCBI taxonomy): domain Eukaryota; kingdom Metazoa; phylum Chordata; class Hyperoartia; order Petromyzontiformes; family Petromyzontidae; genus Petromyzon; species Petromyzon marinus. Next base: position 3,542,413 of record NW_027423612.1, read on the forward strand.
CTCTAAGTTGTTCTGGCTACACCAGGTCACCAGGTTGTCAGCTTCCCACCTATAGTCAGACTCATCCCCACCAGAGATCAGCCCAATGAGGGTGGTGTTGTCCGCAAACTTCAAGAGTTTGACGGACAGATGATTGGAGGTGCAGCTGTTGGTATACAGGGAGAAGAGCAGTGGGGAAAGGACGCAGCCCTGAGGAGTTCCGGTGCTGATGGACCTGGAGTCAGAGACTTGTGTTCCCAGCTTAACGCACTGCTTCCTGTCAGACAGGAAGTCTGTGATCCACCTGCAGGTGGAGTAGGGCACGTTCAGCTGGAAGAGCTTGTCCTGAAGCAGGGTAGGGATGATGGTGTTGAAGGCAGAGCTGAAGTCCACAAACAGGATCCTGGCGTAGGATGCTGGGGCGTCCAGATGCTGTAGGGTGAAGTGGAGGGCCATGTTAACTGCGTCGTCCACAGACCTGTTGGCTCTGTAGGCAAACTGAAGGGGGTCCAGAAGAGGGTCTGTGATGGCTTTGAAGTGTGCCAGGACCAGGCGCTCAAAAGACTTCATTACCACAGATGTAAGGGCGACCGGTCTGTAATCATTTAGTCCTGTTGGCCTTAGCTTTTTGGGCACAGGGATGATGGTGGAGGACTTGAGACAGGCTGGTACATGGCATGTCTCCAGGGAGGTGTTAAAGATGTTGGGGAACACCGGAGACAGCTGGTCAGCGCAGTGCCTGAGGGTGGCTGGAGAGACAGAGTCTGGCCCGGCTGCTTTGAGTGGATTCTGCCTCTTGAAAAGTCCATTAACTTCTCCCTCCTGAAAGGAGAGAGTCGTCTCTGTAGTATGGGTGGGGGATGGGGCCTCTTGGGTGGGAAGGGGTGGTTCAGGACAGTTCAATTGTCTTTCAAATCTACAGTAGAACTCGTTCAGGTCGTTGGCTAGGCGGGAGTCGTTAGTGGTGTGGGGGGCTCTGGGTTTGTAGTTGGCGATCTGCCTGAGCCCTCTCCAAACAGAAGCAGCGTCGTTAGTAGAGAACTGGTGTTTTAGTCTCTCTGAGTACAGTCGTTTAGCCTCTCTCACCGCTTTGCTAAACCTGTTCTTCGACTCCTTGAATCTGTCTCTATCTCCACTCCTAAACGCTTCCTCCTTCTCCAACCTCAACCTTCTGAGCTTTGCTGAGAACCAGGGCTTATTGTTGTTAAAGTTCACCCTGGTACGTGTTGGGATACAGCAGTCCTCACAGAAGCTGATGTAGGACGTCACAGCCTCTGTGAGTTCATCCAGACTATTGGTAGCAGTCGTGAACATATCCCAGTCAGTACAGTCTAAGCATGCCCGCAAATCTTCCACAGCCTCACTGGTCCACTGTTTAGATGTCCTCACAGCAGGTTTACAGAGTTTTAGTTTCTGCCTGTATGCAGGAATCAGGTGGACCATGGCATGGTCAGAGTGTCCTAGTGCTGCTCAGGGGACGGCGTGGTAGGCTCTACTGACTGTAGTGTAGCAGTGATCCAGAGTGTTCCCTTCTCTGGTTCGGCATTTAATGAATTGTATGTATTTGGGGAGTTCGTGGCTGAGATTACCTTTGTTAAAGTCGCCAAGTACGATAACCAACGAATCTGGATTTGCTCGCTCCACACTCAGAATCTGATCGGCGAGCATGCGTTGGGCCTCTTTAACCTGAGGACAAGGCGGCAAATAAACTCCGACCAAAATGAGCGACGCGAACTCGCGAGGCGAGTAAAACGGTTTACAAGTTATAAAAATTGATTCAAGGAGTGGAGAACAATGTTGCAGAATCACTGTGACATCTACACACCAGCCACTGTTAATGTAAAAACAAATACCACCGCCTTTCGTCTTGCCGGAGAGTGCTATGTCACGATACAATCTTACAAGATAGAATCCTGCTAGTTGTAGCGAGGTGTCCGGAATCAAATCACACAGCCATGTCTCCGTGAAGCACAAAACAGAAGATGAAAGAAAGTCTTTGTTTTTTACCATCAGTAGCTGAAGTTCATCCATTTTGTTGTACAGTGAACGTACGTTGGAGAGGAAAAAGCTCAGGAGCACTGTTCGGATCCCGCGTCTGCGTAGCCGTACTAGAGCCCCCGACCGTTTACCCTTTGGGCGGCGTTTCGCTGCTTGAGCAAAGCCTAGTGCGGCATTTACTAAAAAGCCTACTAATTATGTCGCTGGAAGCAGAAAAGTAGGAATTAAATCCACAGGAGTTGTTTCCCTGATATTTAAAAGTTCGTCTCTTGTTAGAGAACTCCGAAAATCTTGGCAAAACACTGAATTGACAGACAAAACAAGACAAAACAGGGCGCACCGACCGGCTGAGGCTACCATCATCCGCGCCATCTTCGCACCAGCACGGGTGTGCTGAACAGCAGGCCCCTCTCACCAGCACAGCTATGATGAACAGCAGGCCCTTCTCACCAGCACGGGTGTGATGAACAGCAGGCCCCTCTCACCAACACGGGTGTGCTGAACAGCAGGCCGCTCAACAGCAGGCCCCTCTCACCAGCACCGGTGTGATGAACAGCAGGCCTCTCTCACCAGCACGGTTGTGTTGAACAGCAGGCCCGTCTCACTAGCACGGGTGTGATGAACAGCAAGCCTCTCTCACCAGCACGGGTGTGTTGAACAGCAGGCCCCTCTCACCAGCACGGGTGTGATGAACAGCAGGCCTCTCTCACCAGCATGGGTGTGTTGAACAGCAGGCCCCTCACAAGACAAAACTGGACAAAACAGGGCGCATCATCCGGCGGAAGCTGCCATCATCGGCGCCATCTATGGGATGGAGTTGGTTGTGGAGGAGGAGGGCCACATTCTTCTGGTTGTGGAGGAGGAGGGCCACTTTCTTCTGAGACGTGGGAGCATGGACGTACAGCACAATAAATGAGTTTAGCATTCAGACCTCTGCAGCCTAAAACTTTCAGTTTATGAATCATGTTAGCGGAAGTGGTCACCCATTCATACCATTCCGTTACAATCATGCTTCGTCTCTGAGATCTAAAAATGTAGTTGCATTTTGCGTGAATTGATTCTGAGCAATTTACATCTTGTGTATATATATTCTTAGAACATGTACACACCTGGCCCTTCTGGGTTTGAGGGTCCTGGCTCCTTGATGCCAGAGGTTGGAGGTGCGGGTGTCTTGTCCTTCGATGCAGTTGGTTCTGAGGGAAGAGTGCAAACCTCAATGATTGGCTGTGCCAGGTGGTGGTGCATTTAAATACACATTTACCTGATCTAACCCAAAAAAACTAAATTATGAATGATGGCATTTAATATATTATCCATGTGATTTTGCAACTAATTCTAGAAAGGTACCTGGGCTTGCTTTAGATGGAGTTGGTTCAGGGGGTCCACCTGCTCTGGAGCAGCAGAATCTGACCTTGTAGTTGTAACATGGCAGTCCTCCTTGATCCTCATTAACACATTTCAGTCCTTACTTTCTTGTCACAAGTGATTGTCTGGCCAATTCCTGGCATGGGGTATAAGGGAATCTCTCTGCTTTGCATTCAGTGTTTTGCACCGGTGAGTCAGGCAGACAAACCACTTTCCCTGAGGCTATGACCTTCTGATAAGATTCCTCATTTCCGCCATTTTCTTCATCAGGATATTGCTCATCGTACCAGTCAGACCAGCCTGGAGTACAGTCTTCTGCAAAGATACATTCTTAATCAGTCTTCAAACGGTTACTATGCATATATCAACTACATTTAAATAAGGTAATGTTCTGACAGCTATAAAATGCATCAAACCTATGAATGCGCCATTGGTAAGAGTGTATAGCGAAATATGTATTTACATACAGCCAGTATACAGTGGGCCTCTTCATCATGAATGGACTGTACATAGAGCTGCCGAATTTTCGTTGAGTATCAACCCGAAAGACTGATGAGCTGCAATACCCCTTCTGTTAGCACCACCTTCTTTTGCGAAGATACGGTCGCTCAATAACTCGGACACAGGCTGACCTACTGCTCCGTAAGATCCTCCTATTCTGCTACCAACCCAGCCTAGAATCTGTTAGTCATACCCTGTTCCAGTAAATCAGCCAAGTTTGGGACCAGAACACTGTAAAGTAGGACAAAAGCCCAAATTTAAAATGCTTCAGGACACTAGCATAGCCTTATTGAAACCGGGAATGTCCCGGCACAACCAGAACAACTGGTTGCTTTGACTGAACATATGATGTATTCATAATAAAGGTTTTTGGGTTATATCACGTTATTTATAAATGTGTGGTAACCCTCCACCACCCGACACGGCCAATCAGCAAAAAAGTGTCACGTTGAGAAAAGACAAATAGTTCACTACTTTAGCCCACCGGTGTGTTGAAGAGTGAATCCACAACATTTACAGTTTGAGTACGACGTTTCGCTGGTAATTACATCCAGCATCATCAGGGAATTCGCCAGAATGGTAAAGCCCTCACTTGATCCCGGTCTTAAATAGAGCAGCAGGGTGACGTCATCTTTTAACTCATTCAGGTGCAGTGATTTGAGGCAGAGGGGGGGGTATTGTAATTATATAATCGATTGGTAATCAGTCAATGGTTATGATTAGTAATGAGTTGTAGATTAGTATTAGTTATGTGTGTTATTGTGATTATATGCTATGTTAGTAATACGTTCATTAGTATGTGTTTCCCCTATAAGGAATTGTAATATGTATTATTTAATAATACGCTTCCAAGCCGCACTAATCCTGTAGCTGATCCTAAGTAGTGTACCTTTATTATGAATCATAGTGGATGCGAAAGCCTACGTGTTAAACTGATATGATTGTATGTAATATATTATCCACATGTTATCTTGCAACTAATTCCACCATGGTACCTGGGCCTTGAGTTGGGGGTGATGGTTCTGGCTCCTTGCTGCTGGAGGTTGGAGGTGGGGGTGTCTTGTCCTTCGATCCAGTTGGCTCTGGAGGAGGAGCGCCACTCTTTTCAGGAGCTGGCTTTGTTGGCTTTTCCTCTACCGGGAGTTTCGGTGTCACTTTGAAAGAAAAGCAAGGGATCGATGTTGAAAGAATGTAGATTGTTTAGACGTGGGAGCATGGATATACAGAACAATAAAGGTGCGTGGCATTCTGCCCTCTGCAGCCACATTGTTAAACATTAGCCTATGATATCTGTTACACAAGTAGTCACCCATCCCAACCTCATCCAGGTGCAAGTCTAATTCGATTATGAGATCTAACATATTAAGTCGCATTGTGTAATCTGATCCTAAGTAGTATACAGCTGTTATATTTATAAATAATCTTGCAAAATGAACACACCTGGCCCTTCTGGGGGTGATGGTTCTGGCTCCTTGTTGCTGGAGGTTGGAGGTGGGGGTGGCTTCTCCTTCGATGCAGTTGGTTCTAGAGGAGGAGGGCCACTCTTATCAGGAGCTGGCTTTGTTGGCTTTTCTTCAACTGGGGGTTTCGGTGTCACTTTGAAAGAAAAGCAAGGGATGGATGTTGATAGAATGAAGATTGTGCATGCATTCCCAATTACCCCTTGCAAATAGTTGTAAACAACCTTCAGACGATACTTTTAATCTGCATTTCAAATGAGTTACTGGAAAGTGTTCCAAAATAATGTACAGGTTTGCCAATCCACTGTTCAATTAAAGCCTCCCCACGCTGTCTGGTTTTGTGAGGTTATTTGACCGTGCTTCATCATTCTCTTTAGTGCGAGTGTGGGAATTATAGACAGGGAAGCATGGAAGTACAGCACAATAAAGGGTTCTGGCATTCTGCCCTCTGTAGTCCACATTGTAAATATTCAGCCTCATGACATCAATTATGCAGATAAATAATCTTGCAGGTAGTCGCCCATCTAAAATCATTCATGCGTCACCATGTTTTGTTTCTAGCATCTACCGAATTCAGTCACAATCTGTGTGATTTGATCCTAAGCAGTATACATCCTGTATATATATATTCTTACAAAATGAACACACCTGGACCTTCTGCGGGCGATGGTTCTGGCTCCTTGTTGCTAGAGGTTGGAGGTGGGGGTGACTTCTCCTTCGATGGAGTTGGTTTTGCAGGAGGAGGGCCACTTTCTTCTGATGCTGCCTTTGTTGGCTTTTCCTCAACCGGGGGTTTCGGTGTTACTTTGAAAGAAGAGAAAGGGATAGATCTTGAAAAAATTTACATTTAAAAGACGTGGGAGCATGGCCGTACAGCACAATAAATGAGTTTAGCATTCAGACCTCTGCAGCCTAAAACTTTCAGATTATGAATCATGTTAGCGGAATTGGTCACCAATTCATACCATTCAGTTACAATCATACTTCGTCTCTGAGATCTAAAAATGTAGTCGCATTTTGCGTGATTTGATAATGAGTATTATACATCCCGTGTATATATATTCTTAGAGCATGGACACACCTGACCCTTCTGGGTTTGAGTGTCCTGGCTCCTTGATGCCAGAGGTTGGAGGTGCGGGTGTCTTGTCCTTCGATGCAGTTGGTTCTGTAGGAAGAGTGCAAACCTCACTGATTGGCTGTGCCTGGTGGTGGTGCATTTAAATACACATTTACCTGATATAACCCAAAAAAACTCAATTACGAATGATGGCATTTAATATATTATCCATGTGATTTTGCAACTAATTCCAGAATGGTACCTGGGCTTGCTTTAGATGGAGTTGGTGCAGGGGGTCCAGCTGCTCTGGAGCAGCAGAATCTGACCTTGTAGTTGTAACATGGCAGTCCTCCTTGATCCTCATTGACACAATTCAGTCCTTTATTCTTGTCACAAGTTATTGTCTGGCCCAATTCCTGCCATGGGGTATTAGGGAATCTCTCTGCTTTGCATTCAATGTTTTGCACTGGTGAGTCAGGCAGACAAACCACTTTCCCTGAGGCTATGACCTTCTGATAAGATTCCTCATCTCCGCCATTTTCTTCATCAGGATATTGCTCATCGTACCAGTCAGACCAGCCTGGAGTACAGTCTTCTGCAAAGATACATTCTTAATCAGTCGTCAAACGGTTACTATATATATCAACTACATTTAAATAAGGTAATGTTCTGACAGCTATAAAATGTATCATACCTGTGAATGCGCCGTTGGTAGGAGTGTATAGCGAAATATGTATTTACATACAGCCAGTATACAGTGGGCCTCTTCATCATGAATGGACTGTACATAGAGCTGCCGAATTTTCGTTGAGTATCAACCCGAAAGACTGGTGAGCTGCAATACCCCTTCTGTTAGCACCACCTTCTTTTGCGAAGATACGGTCGCTCAATAACTCGGACACAGACTGACCTACTGCTCCGTAAGTTCCTCCTATTCTGCTACCAACCCAGCCTAGAATCTGTTAGTCATACCCTGTTCCAGTAAATCAGCCAAGTTTGGGACCAGAACACTATAAAGTAGGACAAAAGCCCAAATTTAAAATGCTTCAGGACACTAGCATAGCCTTTTTGAAACCGGGAATGTCCCGGCACAACCAGAACAACTGGTTGCTTTGACTGAACATATGATGTATTCATAATAAAGGTTTTTGGGTTAGATTGCGTTATTTATAAATGTGTGGTAACCCTCCACCACCCGACACGGCCAATCAGCAAAAAAGTGTCACGTTGACAAAAGACACATAGTTCACTACTTTAGCCCACCGGTGTGTTGAAGAGTGAATCCACAACATTTACAGTTTGAGTACGACTTTTCGCTGGTAATTACATCCAGCATCATCAGGGAATTCGCCAGAATGGTAAAGCCCTCACTTGATCCCGGTCTTAAATAGAGCAGCAGGGTGACGTCATCATTTAACTCATTCAGGTGCAGTGATTTGAGGCAGAGGGGGAGGGTATTGTAATTATATAATCGATTGGTAATCAGTCAATGGTTATGATTAGTAATGAGTTGTAGATTAGTATTAGTTATAATATGTGTTATTGTGATTATATGCTATGTTAGTAATACGTTAATTAGTATGTGTTTCCCCTATAAAGAATTGCAATATGTATTATTTAATAATACGCTTACAAGCCGCACTAAGCCTGTAGCTGATCCTAAGTAGTGTACCTTTATTATGAATAATATTGGACGCGAAAGCCTACGTGTTAAACTGATATGATTGTATGTAATATATTATCCACATGTGATCTTGCAACTAATTCCACCATGGTACCTGGGCCTGGAGTTGGGCTTGATGGTTCTGCCTCCTTGTTGCTGGAGGTTGGAGGTGGGGGTGGCTTGTCCTTCGATGCAGTTGGTTCTTGAGGAGGAGGGAAACTCTTATCAGGAGCTGGCTTTGTTGGCTTTTCTTCAACTGGGGGTTTCGGTGTCACCTTGAAAGAAAAGCAAGGGATGGATGTTGATAGAATGAAGATTGTGCATGCATTCCCAATTACCCCTTGCAAAAAGTTGTAAACAACCTTCAGACGATACTTTTAGTCTGCATTTCAAATGAGTTACTGGAAAGTGTTCCAAAATAATGTACAGTTTTTCCAATCCGCTGTTCAATTAAAGCCTCCCACGCTGTCTGGGTTTGTGGGGTTATTTCACCGTGCTTCATCATTCTCGTTAGTGCGAGTGTGGGAATTATAGACAGCGAAGCATGGAAGTACAGCACAATAAAGGGTTCTGGCATTCTGCCCTCTGTAGTCCACATTGTAAATATTCAGCCATATGACATAGATAATGCAGGTAGTCGCACATCTAAAATCATTCATGCGTCAACATGTTTAGTTTCTAGCATCTACCGAATTCAGTCACAATCTGTGATTTGATCCTAAGCAGTATACATCCTGTATATATATACTCTTTCAAAATGAACACACCTGGACCTTCTGAGGGCGATGGTTCTGGCTCCTTGTAGCTAGATGTTGGAGGTGGGGGTGACTTCTCCTTCGATGGAGTTGGTTCTGGAAGAGGAGGGCCACTTTCTTCTGGAGCTGCCTTTGTTGGCTTTTCCTCAACCGGGAGTTTCGGTGTTACTTTGAAAGCAGAGAAAGGGATAGATCTTGAAAGAATGTACATTTAAAAGACGTGGGAGCATGGATGTACAGCAAAATAAATGAGTTTAGCATTCAGACCTCTGCAGCCTAAAACTTTCAGTTTATGAATCATGTTAGCGGAAGTGGTCACCCATTCATACAATTCAGTTACAATCATACTTTGTCTCTGAGATTTAAAAATGTAGTCGCATTTTGCGTGATTTCATTCTGAGCAATATACATCCTTTGCGCTGTTTTTGAGTTGTACGCCTTTTGGCGTCTTCTGGTCCAACACCAATGGAGACTAGGCTCTAAGAAAAGCTGTCTCGGGTGTGGACCAATCAAATTCAAGCACAGTGCATATTATTATCAGAGTTGTCTTTTTAGTTTGCATTTTGACTGCTTGTGTTGTGGTTATTGCAAACATGATGCCTTGAATAAAGGTGTCAGTTTTTGTGCCAGTTAAAAGGGTAAAACCTATTCCTATATCTTGTTTCTGGCAAAGGAGGTCTCATAATGTAAATGCTCACCCCGAGCCCTCAATATTCTGATAGTGCGCTGTTTTTGAGTTGTACGCCTTTTGGTGTCTTCTGGTCTAACACCAATGGAGACTAGGCTCTAAGAAAAGCTGTCTCGGGTGTGGACCAATCAAATTCAAGGACAGTGCATATTATTATCAGAGTTGTCTTTTTTGTTTGCATTTTGACTGCTTGTGTTGTGGTTATTGCAAACATGATGCCTTGAATAAAGGTGTCAGTTTTTGTGCCAGTTAAAAGGGTAAAACCTATTCCAATATACATCCTGTGTATATATTTGAGGGTCCTGGCTCCTTGATGCCAGAGGTTGGAGGTGCGGGTGTCTTGTCCTTTGATGCAGTTAGTTCTGTAGGAAGAGTGCAAACCTCATTGATTGGCTGTGCCTGGTGGTGGTGCATTTAAATACACATTTACATGATATAACCCAAAAAAACTCAATTACGAATGATGGCATTTAATATATTATCCATGTGATTTTGCAACTAATTTCAGAATGGTAGCTGGGCTTGCTTTAGATGGAGTTGGTGCAGGGGGTCCAGCTGCTCTGGAACAGCAGAATATGACCTTGTAGTTGTAACATGGCAGTCCTCCTTGATCCTCATTGACACATTTCAGTCCTTTATTCTTGTCACAAGTTATTGTGTGGCCCAATTCCTGCAATGGGGTATTAGGGAATCTCTCTGCTTTGCATTCAATGTTTTGCACCGGTGAATCAGGCAGACAAACCACTTTCCCTGAGGCTATGACCTTCTGGTAAGATTCCTCATCTCCGCCATTTTCTTCATCAGGATATTGCTAATCATACCAGTCAGACCAGCCTGGAGTACAGTCTTCTGCAAAGATACATTCTTAATCAGTCTTCAAACGGTTACTATGTATATATCAACTACATTTAAATAAGGTAATGTTTTGACAGCTATAAAATGCATCATACCTATGAATGCGCCGTTGGTAGGAGTGTACAGCGAAAAATGTATTTTCTTACAGCAAGCATATAGTGAGTCTTCATCATGAATGGACTGTACACAGAGCTGCCGAATTTTCATTGAGTATCAACCCGAAAGACTGGTGAGCTGCCATACCCCTTCTGTTAGCACCACCTACTTTTACGAATATGCGGTCGCTCAATTACTCTGACACAGGCTGACCTACAGCTCCGTAAGTTCCTCCTATTCTGCTACCAACCCAGCATAGAATCTGTTAGTCATAACATGTTCCAGTAAATCAGCCTAGTTTGAATCTAGAACACTGTAAAGTAGGAGAAAAGCCCAAATTAAAATGCTTCAGGACACTAGCATAGCCTTTTTGAAACTGGGAATATCCCGGCACAACCAGAACATATGGTTGCTTTGACTGAACATATGATTGTATGTAATATATTATCCACATGTGATCTTGCAACTAGATTTAAAGCTTTCGTGACTGCTAGGATCCATACTCTTTGGTTCTATTGGGTAAAGTCACGTAGGTGAAAATAAAATAACAAAAAAATAACAAAAATTCACGACGTTTCGGCCACAACACAAGCGGCCTTCATCAGGTGAAGAGACGAGACTGTCTGGAGGACAGCGCTGGAGTGGAAGAAGCCACGCTCAGATCACGACCTTTAAGCTGTGTGAGAAGAAAAACACCAAGCGCCTTGACAAAGGAATTAGCATATAATTTAGCATTGAAATGGCTCATTGAAATAGCTAAGTTAAAGTATACACATCCGCAGAGGTACCCCTTGACAAAGGAATTAGCATAGAATTTAGCATTGAAATAGCTGAGTGATTAGCTTGTAACTGGTCACAGAAATAGCTATGTTAAAGTTAGAGCATATACATTCACCGAGGCACCTAGTACTCATCAAACAGGAGAATTTAGCGAAACACAACCACGCTCAGACAGCGGACCTTTAAACTGTGTGCGAGCAAACAACGTGTTCTGACAAAGAAATTAGCATAAAAATTAGCATTTGATTGGCGGATTTTTGGAAAGAGGTGGTGTACGTGCCGGTGGACTTGCCATTTGGCGCGGGGCGGGGGGAAGGGGGGGAGGGGGAGTTTACCTATTGATGGTGTGAAAAGGGAATTTATAAGAGCTGCGAAAGTTTGGGGTACCACTACTTGAAAAATATACTGTACCATTGAAATTAGTTTAATGTTTAGTTCGATTTAGAACAGCTTTCCAATGGTAGCTTAATTTGAAACTATCCTCTCGGTTGAAATTGTGTCTGTGTTTGTAGATCTGAATTGCTTCATGAACAAATCTCTGATAAAAGCCCGTGGATTTGCAAAGAACCTTGGTATCGGAGAAAATTATATCGTGATCCCCCACAGCGTTGTAACAGTGATCAGCCACGGCAGAAGAATTCGTTTTGCCATGTTTCAAATCTGATTTGTGCTCGCGAATTCGGTCAGAGACATGTCGCTTTGTCTCACCGATATAGCAATCACCGCAGGTACAACTCAATTTGTAAACCCCGGGGTACTGTCAATTAGGAATGACATCCTTCACGGATGGGATCAGATCACGAATTTTGTGTACTGTATTGAATCGGACCTGGATCTTGTGTTTGTTCAGAATTTTGGAAATCTTTTTAGTAACGCCTGCTATATGTGGAAGTGTGATGTTTTGACCGGAGTATCAAGTGGTTGTTTCTGTATGGAGGGAGAGACAGTTTGGCGGATGGTACGGTCAGAGTGACCATTCCTTTTGAGGGCCAGGTGTACATGTTTCAATTCACTGGTCAGGTGGTGTTGGTCCGAAATGCAATGAGCCCTATGGTATAAAGTTTTGATGAGAGAATTATTTTGGGCTGGGTGGTGGTGGGAATCAGGTTTCAAGTAGGAATCTGTGTGGGTGGGTTTCCTGTAAACAGAATGCCCCAATGAGCCATCAGGTCTCCTCTCAAACAGAACATCTAAGAATGGTAGCTTGCCATCTTTCTCCACTTCCATGGTGAACTTGATGGCGGGATGTCTGGAATTGATGTGGTGTAGGAAAAGGTTCAGAGCTGGGAGGCAATGTGGCCAAATGACGAAAGTGTCATCCACATATCTCTTCCACAGGGAAGGTCTGAAGGTGGAAGTCTGGATGGCGTCTGATTCAAATTTCTCCATGAAAATATTGGCTATCACTGGTGATAAGGGGGATCCATGGGGGGACCCTCATTTTGTTTGTAGAAGGAGCCATTCCAAGTGAAGTAGGTATTGTTGAGGCAGTGCCTAACCACTGCAGGTGTGTCGGGGTCTAGTCCATGTTGGACCAAATTTTCAATTATTTCAGTGGTATCAGGTAATGGGACCTTGGTGAACAAAGAGACCACATCGAAGCTGACAAGGATATCGTCAGGGGACAGAACAACGTCTTTGACCATAGAGACCAATTGGGCTGAGTTAAGTACTGCTGAGGTGGTCTTGCCAGTGAAAGGCAGCAAGGTATCTGACAGAAAACGGGCTAGTCTATAGGTAGGGGAGTTGATCGTGGATACAATGGGTCGAAGTGGGGTGCCTTCTTTATGAATCTTGGGAAGACCATAGAATCTAGGGGGTCTTGCAGCAGAAGGTTTTAGGGTGGGACGTTTAGTTGGGTCGATTAGAGAGATCGAACTTGTGATGATCTTGTTGGTTTTTATCGCTAAAAAGGAATGGTCACTCTGACCGTACCATCCGCCAAGCTGTCTCTCCCTCCATACAGAAACAACCACTTGATAATCCGGTCAAAACCATCACACTTCCACATATAGCAGGCGTTACTAAAAAGATTTCCAAAATTCTGAACAAACACAAGATCCAGGTCCGGTTCAATACAGTACACAAAATTCGTGATCTGATCCCATCCGTGAAGGATGTCATTCCTGATTGACAGTACCCCGGGGTTTACAAATTGAGTTGTACCTGCGGTGATTGCTATATCGGTGAGACAAAGCGACATGTCTCTGACCGAATTCGCGAGCACAAATCAGATTTGAAACACGGCAAAACAAATTCTTCTGCCGTGGCTGATCACTGTTACAACGCTGTGGGGGATCACGATATAATTTTCTCCGATACCAAGGTTCTTTGCAAACCCACGGGCTTTTATCAGAGATTTGTTCATGAAGCAATTCAGATCTAAAAACACAGACACAATTTCAATGAGAGGATGGTTTCAAATTAAGCAACCATTGGAAAGATGTTCTAAATCGAACTAAACATTAAACTAATTTCAATGGTACAGTATATTCTTCAAGTAGTGGTACCCCAAACTTTCGCAGCTCTTATAAATTCCCTTTTCACACCATCAATAGGTAAACTCCCCCTCCCCCCCGCCCCGCGCCAAATGGCAAGTCCACCGGCATGTACACCACCTCTTTCCAAAAATCCGCCAATCAAATGCTAATTTTTATGCTAATTTCTTTGTCAGAACACGTTGTTTGCTCGCACACAGTTTAAAGGTCCGCTGTCTGAGCGTGGTTGTGTTTCGCTAAATTCTGTTTGATGAGTACTAGGTGCCTCGGTGAATGTATATGCTCTAACTTTAACATAGCTATTTCTGTGACCAGCTACAAGCTAATCACTCAGCTATTTCAATGCTAAATTCTATGCTAATTCCTTTGTCAAGGAGTACCTCTGCGGATGTGTATACTTTAACTTAGCTATTTCAATGAGCCATTTCAATGCTAAATTATAGGCTAATTCCTTTGTCAAGGCGCTTGGTGTTTTTCTTCTCACACAGCTTAAAGGTCGTGATCTGAGCGTGGCTTCTTCCACTCCAGCGCTGTCCTCCAGACAGTCTCGTCCCTTCACCTGATGAAGGCCGCTTGTGTTGTGGCCGAAACGTCGTGAATTTTTGTTAATTTTTTTTGTTATTTTATTTTCACCTACGTGACTTTAACCAATAGAACCAAAGAGTATCTTGCAACTAATTCCACCATGGTACCTGGGCCTGGAGTTGGGGGTGATGGTTCTGGCTCCATGCTGCTGGAAGTTGGAGGTGGGGGTGTCTTGTCCTTCGATCCAGTTGGCTCTGGAGGAGGAGCACCACTCTCTTCAGGAGCTGGCTTTGTTGGCTTTTCCTCTAAAGGGGGTTTCGGTGTCACTTTGAAAGAAAAGCAAGGGATCGATGTTGACAGAATGTAGATTGTTTAGACGTGGGAGCATGGACATACAGAACAATAAAGGTGCGTGGCATTCTGCCCTTTCCAGCCATATTGTAAAAAAATTGCCTATGATATCTACTACACAAGTAGTCACCCATCCCAACCTCATCCAGGTGCAAGTCTCATTCGATTATGAGATCTAACACATTAAGTCGCATTGTGTAATCTGATCCTAAGTAGTATATAGCCGATATATATATAATCTTGCAAAATGAACACACCTGGCCCTTCTGGGGGTGTTGGTTCTGGCTTCTTCTTGCTGGAGGTTGGAGGAACGGGTGTCATGTCCTTCGATGCAGTTGGTTCTGGAAGAGGAGCGCCACTCTCTTCAGGAACTGGCTTTGTTGGCTTTTCCTCAACCGGGTGTTTCGGTGTTACTTTGAAAGAAAAGCAAGGGATGGACGTTGAAAGAATGTACATTTAAAAGACGTGGGAGCATGGACATGAAGCACAATAAATGGATATAACATACTGCCCTCTGCAGAGTATAACTTGCAATTTATGAATCAAGTTAGCGGAAGTGGTCACCAATTCAAACCATTCATTTAAAATCATACTTCGTCTCTGAGATCTAAAAATGTAGTCGCATTTTGCGTGATTTAAATCTGAGCAATATACATCCTGTGTATATATATTCTTAGAGCATGGACACACCTGGCCCTTCTGGGTGTGAGGGTCCTGGCTCCTTGATGCCAGAGGTTGGAGGTGCGGGTGTCTTGTCCTTCGATGCAGTTGGTTCTGGAGGAAGAGTGCAAACCTCACTGATTGGCTGTGCCAGGTGGATGTGCATTTAAATACACATTTACCTGATCTAACCCAAAAAAACTAAATTATGAATGATGGCATTTAATATATTATCCATGTGATTTTGCAACTAATTCTAGAATGGTACCTGGGCTTGCTTTAGATGGAGTTGGTTCAGGGGGTCCACCTGCTCTGGAGCAGCAGAATCTGACCTTGTCGTTGTAACATGGCAGTCCTCCTTGATCCTCATTAACACATTTTAGTCCTTTATTCTTGTCACAAGTGATTGTCTGGCCCAATTCCTGCCATGGGGTATTAGGGAATCTCTCTGCTTTGCATTCAATGTTTTGCACTGGTGAGTCAGGCAGACAAACCACTTTCCCTGAGGCTATGATCTTCTGGTAAGATTCCTCATCTCCGCCATTTTCTTCATCAGGATATTGCTCATCGTACCAGTCAGACCAGCCTGGAGTACAGTCTTCTGCAAATATACATTCTTAATCAGTCTTCAAACGTATATATCAACTACATTTCTAAAAGGTAATGTTCTGACAGCTATAAAATGCATCATACCTATGAATGTGCCGTTGGTAGGAGTGTACAGCAAAATATGTATTTACATACAGCAAGTATAGTGAGTCTCTTCATCATGAATGGACTACATAGAGCTGCCGAATTTTCGTTGAGTATCAACCCAAAAGGCTGGTGACCTTCCATAACCCTTCTGTTAGCACCACCTACTTTGTGCGAAGATACGGTCGCTCGATTACTCTGACACAGGCTGACCTACTAATCCGTGAGTTCTTCCTATTCTGCTACCAACCCAGCCTAGAGTCTGTGAATCATACCCTGTTCCAGTAAATGAGCAAAGTTTGGGACACTGTAAAGTAGGACAAAAGCCCAAATTGAGAATGCTTTAGGACACTACCATAGCCTTTTTGAAACCGGGAATGTCCCGGCACAACCAGAACATTTGGTTGCTTTGACTGAACATATGATTGTATGTAATATATTATCCACATGTGATCTTGCAACTAATTCCACCATGGTACCTGGGCCTGGAGTTGGGGGTGATGGTTCTGGCTCACTGATGCCGGAGGTTGGAGGTGGGGGTGTCTTGTCCTTCGATCCTGTTGGTTCTGCAGGAGGAGCGCCACTCTCTTCTGGAGCTGGCTTTGTTGGCTTTTCATCTACCGGGGGTTTGGGTGTCATTTTGAAAGAAAAGCAAGGGATGGATGTTGACAGAATTCAGATTACTCATGCATTTTCAGTTGAACCTTGTAAAATATTGTAAGCAACCTTCAGACGATACTTAAAATCTGCATTACGAATAAGTTACTGGAAAGTGATACTAAATAATGTACAGATCTTTGCCAATACACTGTTCAATTAAAGCCTACCCACGGTGTCTGGGTTGGGGGGTTATTTGACGATGCTTCATCATCCTCTTCAGTGCGGGTTATTGACCGAGGAATGGGGAGCATGGAAGTACAGCATAATAAAGAGGTGTGGCATTCTGCTCTGTGCAGTCCATATTGTAAATATTCAGCCGATGACATCTGTTACACAGATTGTTACCTATCCAAAAACTATCCAGGAGCAAGTCTTAATTAGTTCATGAGATCTAACAAATTAAGTCACGTTGTTTGATTTGATCCTAAGCTGTATACTTCCTGTATATATAATCTTACAAAATGAACACACCTGGCCCTTCTGAGGGTGAGGGTTCTGGCTCCTTGATGCCTGATGTTGGAGGTGGGGGTGTCTTATCCTTCGGTGCAGTTGGTTCTTGAGGAGGAGCGCCACTCTCTTCAGGAGCTGGCTTTGTAGGCTTTTCCTCAACCGGTGGTTTTGGTGTTACTTTGGAAGAAAAGTAAGGGATTGGGTGTTGACAGAATTTACATTGCATTTACTTGGGAACTTGTAAGTACAGCAAAACAAAGGAACATGGTCTCCTGCCCTCTGCAGCCTATAACATGCAGTCTATAACAAATCTTACGGATATGGTAACCCATTCCTGACTTCCAGGGCAACCCTATTCCGTTTCTGAGATCTGGGAAATGCTTGCACATTCCGTGCTATTTGATTGTAAGTATTATACGTCTAGTATAAAGATATATACATAAAAAGTAGCAACATTTACACACCTTGCCCTTCTGGGGGTGATGGTTCTGGCTCCTTGTTGCTGGAGGTGGGGTGTCTTGTCCTTCAATCCAGTTGGCTCTGGAGGAGCGCCACTCTCTTCTGGAGCTGGCTTTGTTGGCTTTTCCTCTACCGGGGGTTTGGGTGTCACTTTGAAAGAAAAGCAAGGGATGGATGTTGACAGAATTCAGATTACTCATGCATTTTCAGTTGAACCTTGTAAAATATTGTAAGCAACCTTCAGACGATACTTAAAATCTGCATTACGAATAAGTTACTGGAAAGTGATACTAAATAATGTACAGATCTTTGCCAATACACTGTTCAATTAAAGCCTACCCACGGTGTCTGGGTTGGGGGGGTTATTTGACGATGCTTCATCATCCTCTACAGTGCGGGTTATTGACCGAGGAATGGGGAGCATGGAAGTACAGCATAATAAAGAGGTGTGGCATTCTGCTCTGTGCAGTCCATATTGTAAATATTCAGCCGATGACATCTGTTACACAGATTGTTACCTATCCAAAAACTATCCAGGAGCAAGTCTTAATTAGTTCATGAGATCTAACAAATTAAGTCACGTTGTTTGATTTGATCCTAAGCTGTATACTTCCTGTATATATAATCTTACAAAATGAACACACCTGGCCCTTCTGAGGGTGAGGGTTCTGGCTCCTTGATGCCTGATGTTGGAGGTGGGGGTGTCTTATCCTTCGGTGCAGTTGGTTCTTGAGGAGGAGCGCCACTCTCTTCAGGAGCTGGCTTTGTAGGCTTTTCCTCAACCGGTGGTTTTGGTGTTACTTTGGAAGAAAAGTAAGGGATTAGGTGTTGACAGAATTTACATTGCATTTACTTGGGAACTTATAAGTACAGCAAAACAAAGGAAAATGGTCTCCTGCCCTCTGCAGCCTATAATATGCAGTCTATAACAAATCTTACGGATATGGTAACCCATTCCTGACTTCCAGGGCAACCCTATTTCGTTTCTGAGATCTGGGAAATGCTTGCGCATTCCGTGCTATTTGATTGTAAGTATTATACGTCAGGTATAAAGATATATAAATAAAAAACTAGCAACATTTACACACCTTGCCCTTCTGGGGGTGATGGTTCTGGCTCCTTGTTGCTGGAGGTGGGGGTGTCTTGTCCTTCAATCCAGTTGGCTCTGGAGGAGCACCACTCTCTTCTGGAGCTGGCTTTGTTGGCTTTTCCTCAACCGGGGGTTTTGGTGTCACTTTGAAAGAAATGCAAGAAATAGGATGTTGACAGAATGTGCATTCCATTGACTTGGGAGCATGGAAGTACAGCACAAATAAAGGAATGTGATAAATTTCTCTCTGCAGCCTATTACATGAAGTCTATAACACCGCATATTACGAATGGGGTCACTCATTCCTGCCATCCAGGGCAACCCTATTTGGTTTCTGAGATCTGAGAAATGAATGCGCATTCTGCGCTATTTGATCAATAGTATTATACAGCTGGTATAAATATATTCATACAAAACTAGCAACAATAACAAAACTGGGCATAGAACAAACCTTTTATATCATTACGCACAGAAAGTATACAATGAGTAGCTTCATCCCGAATAAACTGTATGAAACGCTTCAGAATGTTATGGAGGATCAACACTAAAGCACAGTGAGCTGCAAACCCCTTCTGTCAGCACCACCTACTTTTACGTAGTTTTGCTGCCTGAATTACCAGCACTGCCCACATAGTTGGTAGTGTCACTCTGAAACAGCCTGACCTACTGCTCGGTAAGTTACTCCAATTCTGCTACAAACCAAGCCTAGAGTCCATTAGTCCCACCCTGTTCCAGTAAAATGAGCCAAGTGTGGATCCTACGGTAGCCTTTTGTAACTGGCAATGACCTGACCCTACCAGAGCATATGGTTGCTTTCATTGAACATTCGATTGCATTTAATATATTATCCATATGTAACTTTGCAACAAATTCCACCATGGTACCTGGGCCTGGAGTTTGGGGTGATGGTTCTGGCTCCTTGCTGCTGGAGGTTGGAGGTGGGGGTGTCTTGTCCTTCGATCCACTTGGCTCTGGAGGAGGAGCGCCACTCTCTTCAGCAGCTGGCTTTGTTGGCTTTTCCTCAACTGGGGGTTTCGGTGTCACTTTGGAAGAAAAGCAAGGGATGGGTGTTGACAGAATGCAGATTCTAGATTTGAAGCTATCATGACTGCAAGAATTAATACTCTTTGGTTTTATTCGGTAAAGTGACGTTGGTAAAAAAAAACTAAATAAAATAAAAGAAACAATTAAAACACGACGTTTCGGCCACAACACAAGTGGCCTTCTTCAGGTGAAGGAACAGAACTGTCGGGATGACAGAGCTTCAAGTACTTCAAGTACTATCGTCCCGACAGTTCTGTTCCCTCACCTGAAGAAGGCTACTTGTGTTGTGGCCAAAACGTCGTGTTTTAATTGTACTTTCGTCCCGACAGTTCTGTTCCTTCACCTGAAGAAGGCCATTTGTGTTGTGGCCGAAACGTCGTGTTTCAATTGTTTCTTTAATTTTAATTTGTTTTTTTTTTACCTACGTGACTTTACCGAATAAAACCAAAGAGTAAGAATGCAGATTGTTTAGACGTGGGAGCAAGGACATACAAAACAATAAAGGCGTGTGGCATTCTGCCCTCTGCAGCCATATTGTAAAAATTTAGCCTATGATATCTGTTACACAAGTAGTCACCCATTCAAAACTCATCCAGGTGCAAGTCTAATTCGATTATGAGATCTAACACATGAAGTCGCATTGTGTAATATGATCCTAAGTAGTATACAGCCTGCATATCTTCTTCTAACCTATAAAAGGCATTTTTTGTCTGTCCGTATGTCTGTCCGTATGTCTGTCCGTATGTCTGTCCGTCCGTCTGCGTACGCTGGCTTGCGGGGGATTTGGCTCTCGGACCGTGGGGATCGCGTAGAAAAAAAATTTGCCGGGCGGCACGCCCCAGGCCCCGCGGTGGGAATAGGCTATTCCGTTTTTCCATCCCTAAACTTTAAAGTGGTTAAAATCGCGTTTTGGTGCGATTTATCTATATTTATTTATTTATTTCGACCGCCTCGCTGCTGCGCATGCGCGAAACGCTGACGCGACTTGCCCCTGGCAACGCACAGCGATTAAATAGTATTATTATTGTAGCGCGGGGGAGGGTGGGTGGGATAGCGGCCCAGCCCCCAGCCTCGGCCGGCCGTGCAATCTAGGCGAGGCCGGGGACTCTGAAAGGGACTAGGCCTCGTCACGGCAATCTGTCAGGTGAGTACTTTGTGCTAAAGAGTCGATAAATATATATTGCTACTAGCGGGGAAATATATTTAAAAACGTCTGAAAACTTACAAATGAAAAGATAACTCATTAATTTAAAATAAAATATAACCCGATCGCGCCAATAATCGATTCTTTAAATCGCGCAAAGAAATCGAATGTTGTCGATTCCTTTGGAATCGTCTTGAAGCGACGACGCGCAACAGACATAGTTTATATCTTGATTTAAAGCTTTCGTGACTGCAGTAATTCATATTCTTAGTTTTTTTTCGGTAAAGTCACGTTGAAGAGAAACAACAAAATAACAAAATATATATAAAACAATAAAAAATTCTCACGACGTTTCGACCATAACTCAAACGGTCGTCTTCAGGTGTGTTGAAGACGACCGTTTGAGTTATGGTCGAAACGTCGTGAGAATTTTTTTTATTGTTTTATATATATTATTATTTTGTTGTTTCCCTTCAACGTGACTTTACCGAAAAAACTAAGAATATGAATTACTGCAGTCACGAAAGCTTTAAATCAAAATCATAGTTTATAGTTCATTTATTTGGTATAGCCCTGTGAGCCATTCGGCTCTTGAATCGGGTGCAACCGCAACAAACAAAAAATATTAACAAGAAAACATCTTAAAGTGTTTATGTGACTGTGCAAACAGAAAATACAGGAAAAAATATCAAAATATTCCTGAAATAGCACCGTACACCAACGCTGTGTGCAAAAATCCCAGTGGGATGCAAGTCAAATAACAACAACCACAAGACAACTAAGATTAAGGCCATCAGTCTAACTCCGTACTACAATAAACAAAAACATGGCCAAAACAAAAAAACTTTTCGAAATCACCAAAATAAAAGCCATAAATCCAATGTAACAGTGATCATAGGGACTGTGACCGAATTTTTAACAATAAACTACATAAATAAATTATAAGACCAAAATCTAGAGCCATATTTTAGGCCACTGAATAGCAGTGGCAGCTAGGGTTGTACAACTCCTCTAGAGCAGTTTTGAGTGAAGATCTCATAGGTAGTGATTCAAATTGCAGTTTATTGGCAATAGCATTCCAGAACCTGGGGGCATCAATAGCAAAGGCCCTTCCTCCAGTTTTTGTACGGCAATAGGGAATGTGAAGCTGGTAAATGAGCGAAGACCTGAGGTCAAATTTGTTCTTTGAAACAGAGAGGAGATCCAGTAGGTAGTCTGCGGAATTTTTTGTAAGTACATCGTGAATAAATAAGATCTGGTGCACAAGCCATCGAACATTAAGAGATGTTAAGTTTTACCCAATGTAGAGATCACAGTGAGATCACAGAGATCACATAATGGATAAACCAGCAAATCTTTAAAAAAAGTATTACAACGCTGTATGCTCAAATCCCAGTGTGATGCAAGTGAAACAATACCAACCATAAGATAGATTAACCCTATGTTTTCGAAATCACCAAAAAAGCTTCAAAAACAATTTTACAACAGTAATCATAGGAACTGCGATTCTCATTTAACAATAAACGATATAAATAGCATGTACAACCAAACTAGCAGCCATAGCTGGCAGCATGCCACTCCCAGTGTATGATGTGTGAGTCAGCGCATGATGAGTGAGTGTATGATGAGTGAATGGGTCAGTGGTTGTGTGAGTGAGTGTATGATAATATAATTTGGTTGCATGTCGGCAAGTATGCTAAACATCTTCTTTGGTTCTTTCGGTAAAGTCACGTAGAATGAGAATAAAATAATAAAATAACACGATAAAATTCTCACGACGTTTCGGCCACAATGCAAGCGGCCATCTTCAGGTGAAAGGAACAGACATTTTGAACAGACACATATTCACAACTTTTCCTTTCATATATAAGATAGATAGAGTCAGCATGTACTATTGTAGTGAAAGCTATAATCATAGCAGGAACCACCATAGTCGGTATGCACTGCTGTAGTCATAGCAGGATACCACCACAGTCAGCATGCAATGCTGTAGTCATAGCAGGTACCACCACAGCAGTATGCAATGCTGAAATAGCAGGTACCACCACAGCAGTATGCACTGCTGTAATCATAGCAGGTGCCACCACAGCAGTATGCACTGCTGAAATCATAGCAGGTACCACAACAACAGTATGCACTGCTGTAATCATAGCAGGTACCACCACAGCAGTATGCACTGCTGTAATCATAGCAGGTACCACAACAGAAGTATGCACTGCTGCAATCATAGCAGGTACCACCACAGCAGTATGCACTGCTGTAATCATAGCAGGTACCACCACAGTAGGGTGTATTCATAGCAGGTACCACCACAGTCAGTATGCACTGCTGTAATCATAGCAGGTACCATCACAATATGCACTGCTGTAATAATAGCAGGTACCACCACAATCAGTATGCACTGCTGTAATCATAGCAGGTACCACCACAATCAGTATGCACTGCTGTAATCATAGCAGATACCACCACAATCAGTATGCACTGCTATAATAATAGCAGGTACCACCGGTCGGTATGCACTGCTGTAATCATAGCAGGTAGCACCACAGTATGCAGTGCTGTAGTGATAGTAGATACTCCTATCGAGTTGGTAGATACTGCTATATCGAGTTAGTAGATACTAAAACAGTCGGTATATACCACTACAGTCATTAAATACTGCTACAGTTAGCAAATACTACTACACAGTCAGTAGATACTACTACGGTCAGTAACTACTGCTATAGAGTCAGTAGTTACTACTATACATTTAGTAGATACTGCTTTAGAGTTAGTAGTTACTACTATAGTCAGTGGATACTACTATAGAGTCAGCAGATACTACTAGACAGTCGTTACTACTGTAGAGTCGGTAGATACTACTGTAGGCCCAGTAAATACTGCTACGGTCAGTAGTTATTACAGTCACTAAATACTACTACACAGTCAGTAGCTACTACTGGCTCAGTAGATACAGTCATTAGATACAACTACAGAGTCAACAGATACTACTTCCTCTGTTTTACGTAGGGTATATATACCTACGCAGGGGTAAAGATATTTTTGAGGGGGGGGTCGACAATTTTCAGAAACCTTTTAGATAAACTATTTACCCCCCACTTTCTATAACTTTCTGGACTTGTGCAAGCTTCTTATAATTTCGTTGGTGGAGAAATGGACAAACGGCCCACAGGGCTTTCATAACAGCTTACTATCTGTGTATGTAAATGTACGGTTTTAAAGAGAAGTTTTGAAATAGATTTTTTTACCCGGGCTACGCCGGGTACTTACCGCTAGTATATATATAATCTTACAAAATGAACACACCTGGCCCTTCTGGAGGTGATGGTTCTGGCTCATTGATGCCGGAGGTTGGAGGTGGGGGTATCTTGTCCTTCGATGCAGTTGGTTCTGTAGGAAGAGTGCAAACCTCACTGATTGGCTGTGCCAGGTGGTGGTGCATTTAAGTACACATTTACCTGATCCAACAAAAAAAATGATGGCATTTAATATATTATCCATGTGATTTTGCAACTAATTCCAGAATGGTACCTGGGCTTGCTTTAGATGGAGTTGGTGCAGGGGGTCCACCTGCTGTGGAGCAGCAGAATCTGACCTTGTAGTTGTAACATGGCAGTCCTCCTTGATCCTCATTGACACATTTCAGTCCTTTATTCTTGTCACAAGTTATTGTCTGGCCCAATATCTGCCATGGGGTATTGGGGAATCTCTCGGCTTTGCATTCAATGTTTTGCACCGGTGAGTCAGGCAGACAAACCACTTTCCCTGAGGCTATGACCTTCTGGTAAGATTCCTCATCTCCGCCATTTTCTTCATCAGGATATTGCTCATGGTACCAGTCAGACCAGCCTGGAGTACAGTCTTCTGCAAAGATACATTCTTAATCAGTCTTAAACGGTTACTATGTATATATCAACTACATTTCTATAAGATAATGTTCTGACAGCTATAAAATGCATCATACCTATTAATGTGCAGTTTGTAGGAATGTATAGCGAAATATGTATTTACGTTCAGCAAGCATACAGTGAGTCTTCATCATGAATGGACTGTACATAGAGTTACTGAATTTTCGTTGAGTATCAACCCGAAATCCTGGTGAGCTGCCATACCCCTTCTGTTAGCACCCCCTACTTTTAGGAAGATACGGTCGCTCAATTACTCTGACACAGGCTGATCTACTGCTCCGTAAGTTCCTCCTATTCTGCTACCAACCCAGCCTAGAGTCTGTGAGTCATACCCTGTTCCAGTAAATAAGCCAAGTTTGGGACCAGAACACTGTAAAGTAGGACAAAAGCCCACATTTAAAATGCTTCAGGACACTAGCATAGCCTTTTTGAAACCGGGAATGTCCCGGCACAACCAGAACATATGGTTGCTTTGACTGAACATGTGATTGTATGTAAAATATTATCCACATGTGATGTTGCAACTAATTCCACCATGGTACCTGGGCCTGGAGTTGGGGGTGATGGTTCTGGCTCCTTGCTGCTGGAGGTTGGAGGTGGGGGTGTCTTGTCCTTCGATCCAGTTGGCTCTGGAGGAGGAGCGCCACTCTTTTCAGGAGCTGGCTTTGTTGGCTTTTCCTCTACCGGGGGTTTCGGTGTCACTTTGAAAGAAAAGCAAGGGATGGACGTTGACATAATGTAGATTGTTTAGACGTGGGAGCATGGACATACAGAACAATAAAGGTACGTGGCATTCTGCCCTCTCCAGCCACATCGTTAAACATTAGCCTATGATATCTATTACACAAGTAGTCACCCATCCCAACCTCATCCAGGTGCAAGTCTAATTCGATTATGAGATCTAACACATGAAGTCGCATTGTGTAATATGATCCTAGGTAGTATACAGCCTGCATATCTTCTTCTAACCTATAAAAGGCATTTTTTGTCTGTCCGTATGTCTGTCCGTCCGTCTGCGTACGCTCGCTTGCGGGGGATTTGGCTCTCGGACCGTGGGGATCGCGTAGAAAAAAAATTTGCCGGGCGGCACGCCCCAGGCCCCGCGGTGGGAATAGGCTATTCCGTTTTTCCATCCCTAAACTTTAAAGTGGTTAAAATCGCGTTTTGGTGCGATTTATCTATATTTATTTATGCCGACCGGCTCGCTGCTGCGCATGCGCGAAACGCTAACGCGAGTTGCCCCTGGCAACGCACAGCGATTAAATAGTATTATTGTAGCGCGGGGGGGGGGGGGGCGGGGGATAGCGGCCCAGCCCCCAGCCTCGGCCGGCCGTGCAATCTAGGCGAGGCCGGGGGCTCTGCACGGGACTAGGCCTCGTCACGGCAATCTGTCAGGTGAGTACTTTGTGCTAAAGAGTCGATAAATATATATTGCTACTAGCGGGGAAATATATTTAAAAACGTCTGAAAACTTAAAAACATAACATACAAATGAAAAGATAACTCATTAATTTAAAATCAAATATAACCCGATCGCGCCAATAATCGATTCTTTAAATCGCGCAAAGAAATCGAAGGTTGTAGATTCCTTTGGAATCGTCTTGAAGCGACGACGCGCAACAGACATCATAGTTCATAGTTCATTTATTTGGTATAGCCCTGTGAGCCATTCGGCTCTTGAATCGGGTGCAACCGCAACAAACAAAAAACATGAACAAGAAAACATCTTAAAGTGATTATGTGACTGTGCAAACAGAAAATACAGGAAAAAAATATCAAAATATTCCTGAAATAGCACCGTACACCAACGCTGTGTGCAAAAATCCCAGTGGGATGCAAGTCAAATAACAACAACAACAACCACAAGACAACTAAGATTAAGGCCATCAGTCTAACACCGTACTACAACAAACAAAAACATGGCCAAAACAAAAAAAACTTTTCGAAATCACCAAAATAAAAGCCATAAATCCAATGTAACAGTGATCATAGGGACTGTGACCGAATTTTTAACAATAAACTACATAAATAAATTATAAGACCAAAATCTAGAGCCATATTTTAGGCCACTGAATAGCAGTGGCAGCTAGGGTTGTACAACTCCTCTAGAGCAGTTTTGAGTGAAGATCTCATAGGTAGTGATTCAAGTTGCAGTTTATTGGCAATAACATTCCAGACCCTGGGGGCATCAATAGCAAAGGCCCTTCCTCCAGTTTTTGTACGGCAATAGGGAATGTGAAGCTGGTAAATGAGCGAAGACCTGAGGTCAAATTTGTTCTTTGAAACAGAGAGGAGATCCAGTAGGTAGTCTGCGGAATTTTTTGTAAGTACATCGTGAATAAATAAGATCTGGTGCACAAGCCATCGAACATTAAGAGATGTTAAGTTTTACCCAATGTAGAGATCACAGTGAGATCACAGAGATCACATAATGGATAAACCAGCAAATCTTTAAAAAAAGTATTACAACGCTGTATGCTCAAATCCCAGTGTGATGCAAGTGAAACAATACCAACCATAAGATAGATTAACCCTATGTTTTCGAAATCACCAAAAAAGCTTCAAAAACAATTTTACAACAGTAATCATAGGAACTGCGATTCTCATTTAACAATAAACGATATAAATAGCATGTACGACCAAACTAGCAGCCATAGCTGGCAGCATGCCACTCCCAGTGTATGATGTGTGAGTCAGCGCATGATGAGTGAGTGTATGATGAGTGAATGGGTCAGTGGTTGTGTGAGTGAGTGTATGATAATATAATTTGGTTG
Source organism: Petromyzon marinus (assembly GCF_048934315.1). Lineage (NCBI taxonomy): Eukaryota > Metazoa > Chordata > Hyperoartia > Petromyzontiformes > Petromyzontidae > Petromyzon > Petromyzon marinus. Next base: position 3,569,866 of record NW_027423612.1, read on the forward strand.
CATGTCGGCAAGTATGCTAAACATCTTCTTTGGTTCTTTCAATAAAGTCACGTAGAATGAGAATAAAATAATAAAATAACACGATAAAATTCTCACGACGTTTCGGCCACAATGCAAGCGGCCATCTTCAGGTGAAAGGAACAGACATTTCGAACAGACACATATTCACAACTTTTCCTTTCATATATAAGATAGATAGAGTCAGCATGTACTATTGTAGTGAAAGCTGTAATCATAGCAGGAACCACCATAGTCGGTATGCACTGCTGTAGTCATAGCAGGATACCACCACAGTCAGCATGCAATGCTGTAGTCATAGCAGGTACCACCACAGCAGTATGCAATGCTGAAATAGCAGGTACCACCACAGCAGTATGCACTGCTGTAATCATAGCAGGTGCCACCACAGCAGTATGCACTACTGAAATCATAGCAGGTACCACCACAGCAGTATGCACTGCTGTAATCATAGCAGGTACCACCACAGCAGTATGCACTGCTGTAATCATAGCAGGTACCACAACAGGAGTATGCACTGCTGTAATCATAGCAGGTACCACCACAGCAGTATGCACTGCTGTAATCATAGCAGGTACCACCACAGTAGGGTGTATTCATAGCAGGTACCACCACAGTCAGTATGCACTGCTGTAATCATAGCAGGTACCATCACAATATGCACTGCTGTAATAATAGCAGGTACCACCACAATCAGTATGCACTGCTGTAATAATAGCAGGTACCACCACAATCAGTATGCACTGCTGTAATCATAGCAGGTACCACCACAATCAGTATGCACTGCTGTAATCATAGCAGATACCACCACAATCATTATGCACTGCTATAATAATAGCAGGTACCACCGGTCGGTATGCACTGCTGTAATCATAGCAGGTAGCACCACAGTATGCAGTGCTGTAGTGATAGTAGATACTCCTATCGAGTTGGTAGATACTGCTATATCGAGTTAGTAGATACTAAAACAGTCGGTATATACCACTACAGTCATTAAATACTGCTACAGTTAGCAAATACTACTACACAGTCAGTAGATACTACTACGGTCAGTAACTACTGCTATAGAGTCAGTAGTTACTACTATACATTTAGTAGATACTGCTTTAGAGTTAGTAGTTACTACTATAGTCAGTGGATACTACTATAGAGTCAGCAGATACTACTAGACAGTCGTTACTACTGTAGAGTCGGTAGATACTACTGTAGGCCCAGTAAATACTGCTACGGTCAGTAGTTATTACAGTCACTAAATACTACTACACAGTCAGTAGCTACTACTGGCTCAGTAGATACAGTCATTAGATACAACTACAGAGTCAACAGATACTACTTCCTCTGTTTTATGTAGGGTATATATACCTACGCAGGGGTAAAGATATTTTTGAGGGGGGGGTCGACAATTTTCAGAAACCTTTTAGATAAACTATTTACCCCCCACTTTCTATAACTTTCTGGACTTGTGCAAGCTTCTTATAATTTCGTTGGTGGAGAAATGGACAAACGGCCCACAGGGCTTTCATAACAGCTTACTATCTGTGTATGTAAATGTACGGTTTTAAAGAGAAGTTTTGAAATAGATTTTTTTACCCGGGCTACACCGGGTACTTACCGCTAGTATATATAATCTTACAAAATGAACACACCTGGCCCTTCTGGAGGTGATGGTTCTGGCTCATTGATGCCGGAGGTTGGAGGTGGGGGTGTCTTGTCCTTCGATGCAGTTGGTTCTGTAGGAAGAGTGCAAACCTCACTGATTGGCTGTGCCAGGTGGTGGTGCATTTAAGTACACATTTACCTGATCCAACAAAAAAAATGATGGCATTTAATATATTATCCATGTGATTTTGCAACTAATTCCAGAATGGTACCTGGGCTTGCTTTAGATGGAGTTGGTGCAGGGGGTCCACCTGCTGTGGAGCAGCAGAATCTGACCTTGTAGTTGTAACATGGCAGTCCTCCTTGATCCTCATTGACACATTTCAGTCCTTTATTCTTGTCACAAGTTATTGTCTGGCCCAATATCTGCCATGGGGTATTGGGGAATCTCTCGGCTTTGCATTCAATGTTTTGCACCGGTGAGTCAGGCAGACAAACCACTTTCCCTGAGGCTATGACCTTCTGGTAAGATTCCTCATCTCCGCCATTTTCTTCATCAGGATATTGCTCATGGTACCAGTCAGACCAGCCTGGAGTACAGTCTTCTGCAAAGATACATTCTTAATCAGTCTTCAAACGGTTACTATGTATATATCAACTACATTTCTGTAAGATAATGTTCTGACAGCTATAAAATACATCATACCTATTAATGTGCAGTTTGTAGGAATGTATAGCGAAATATGTATTTACGTACAGCAAGCATACAGTGAGTCTTCATCATGAATGGACTGTACATAGAGTTACTGAATTTTCGTTGAGTATCAACCCGAAATCCTGGTGAGCTGCCATACCCCTTCTGTTAGCACCCCCTACTTTTAGGAAGATACGGTCACTCAATTACTCTGACACAGGCTGATCTACTGCTCCGTAAGTTCCTCCTATTCTGCTACCAACCCAGCCTAGAGTCTGTGAGTCATACCCTGTTCCAGTAAATAAGCCAAGTTTGGGACCAGAACACTGTAAAGTAGGACAAAAGCCCACATTTAAAATGCTTCAGGACACTAGCATAGCCTTTTTGAAACCGGGAATGTCCCGGCACAACCAGAACATATGGTTGCTTTGACTGAACATGTGATTGTATGTAAAATATTATCCACATGTGATGTTGCAACTAATTCCACCATGGTACCTGGGCCTGGAGTTGGGGGTGATGGTTCTGGCTCCTTGCTGCTGGAGGTTGGAGGTGGGGGTGTCTTGTCCTTCGATCCAGTTGGCTCTGGAGGAGGAGCGCCACTCTCTTCAGGAGCTGGCTTTGTTGGCTTTTCCTCTACCGGGGGTTTTGGTGTCACTTTGAAAGAAAAGCAAGGGATGGACGTTGACATAATGTAGATTGTTTAGACGTGGGAGCATGGACATACAGAACAATAAAGGTACGTGGCATTCTGCCCTCTCCAGCCACATCGTTAAACATTAGCCTATGATATCTATTACACAAGTAGTCACCCATCCCAACGTCATCCAGGTGCAAGTCTAATTCGATTATGAGATCTAACACATGAAGTCGCATTGTGTAATATGATCCTAAGTAGTATACAGCCTGCATATCTTCTTCTAACCTATAAAAGGCATTTTTTGTCTGTCCGTATGTCTGTCCATCCGTCTGCGTACGCTCGCTTGCGGGGGATTTGGCTCTCGGACCGTGGGGATCGCGTAGAAAAAAAATTTTCCGGGCGGCACGCCCCAGGCCCTGCGGTGGGAATAGGCTATTCCGTTTTTCCATCCCTAAACTTTAAAGTGGTTAAAATCGCGTTTTGGTGCGATTTATCTATATTTATTTATTTATGCCGACCGGCTCGCTGCTGCGCCGGCGCGAAACTCTAACGCGAGTTGCCCCTGGCAACGCACAGCGATTAAATAGTATTATTGTAGCGCGGGGGGGGGGCGGGGGATAGCGGCCCAGCCCCCAGCCTCGGCCGGCCGTGCAATCTAGGCGAGGCCGGGGGCTCTGCACGGGACTAGGCCTCGTCACGGCAATCTGTCAGGTGAGTACTTTGTGCTAAAGAGTCGATAAATATATATTGCTACTAGCGGGGAAATATATTTAAAAACGTCTGAAAACTTAAAAACATAACATACAAATGAAAAGATAACTCATTAATTTAAAATCAAATATAACCCGATCGCGCCAATAATCGATTCTTTAAATCGCGCAAAGAAATCGAAGGTTGTAGATTCCTTTGGAATCGTCTTGAAGCGACGACACGCAACAGACATCATAGTTCATAGTTCATTTATTTGGTATAGCCCTGTGAGCCATTCGGCTCTTGAATCGGGTGCAACCACAACAAACAAAAACATGAACAAGAAAACATCTTAAAGTGATTATGTGACTGTGCAAACAGAAAATACAGGAAAAAAATATCAAAATATTCCTGAAATAGCACCGTACACCAACGCTGTGTGCAAAAATCCCAGTGGGATGCAAGTCAAATAACAACAACAACAACCACAAGACAACTATGATTAAGGCCATCAGTCTAACTCCGTACTACAAAAAACAAAAACATGGCCAAAACAAAAAAAACTTTTCGAAATCACCAAAATAAAAGCCATAAATCCAATGTAACAGTGATCATAGGGACTGTGGCCGAATTTTTAACAATAAACTACATAAATAAATTATAACACCAAAATCTAGAGCCATATTTTAGGCCACTGAATAGCAGTGGCAGCTAGGGTTGTACAACTCCTCTAGAGCAGTTTTGAGTGAAGATCTCATAGGTAGTGATTCAAGTTGCAGTTTATTGGCAATAACATTCCAGACCCTGGGGGCATCAATAGCAAAGGCCCTTCCTCCAGTTTTTGTACGGCAATAGGGAATGTGAAGCTGGTAAATGAGCGAAGACCTGAGGTCAAATTTGTTCTTTGAAACAGAGAGGAGATCCAGTAGGTAGTCTGCGGATTTTTTTGTAAGTACATCGTGAATAAATAAGATCTGGTGCACAAGCCATCGAACATTAAGAGATGTTAAGTTTGACCCAATGTAGAGATCACAGTGAGATCACAGAGATCACAATGGATAAACCAGCAAATCTTAAAAAAAGTATTACAATGCTGTATGCTCAAATCCCAGTGTGATGCAAGTGAAACAATACCAACCATAAGATAGATTAACCCTATATTTTCGAAATCACCAAAAAAGCTTCAAAAACAATTTTACAACAGTAATCATAGGAACTGCGATTCTCATTTAACAATAAACGATATAAATAGCATGTACGACCAAACGAGCAGCCATAGCTGGCAGCATGCCACTCCCAGTGTATGATGTGTGAGTCAGCGCATGATGAGTGAGTGTATGATGAGTGAATGGGTCAGTGGTTGTGTGAGTGAGTGTATGATAATATAATTTGGTTGCATGTCGGCAAGTATGCTAAACATCTTCTTTGGTTCTTTCGGTAAAGTCACGTAGAATGAGAATAAAATAATAAAATAACACGATAAAATTCTCACGACGTTTCGGCCACAATGCAAGCGGCCGTCTTCAGGTGAAAGGAACAGACATTTCGAACAGACACATATTCACAACTTTTCCTTTCATATATAAGATAGATAGAATCAGCATGTACTATTGTAGTGAAAGCTGTAATCATAGCAGGAACCACCATAGTCGGTATGCACTGCTGTAGTCATAGCAGGATACCACCACAGTCAGCATGCAATGCTGTAGTCATAGCAGGTACCACCACAGCAGTATGCAATGCTGTAAAAACAGGTACTACCACAGCAGTATACACTGCTGTAATCATAGCAGGTGCCACCACAGCAGTATGCACTGCTGAAATCATAGCAGGTACCACCACAGCAGTATGCACTGCTGTAATCATAGCAGGTACCACAACAGGAGTATGCACTGCTGTAATCATAGCAGGTACCACCACAGCAGTATGCACTGCTGTAATCATAGCAGGTACCACCATAGCACGGTGTATTCATAGCAGGTACCACCACAGTCAGTATGCACTGCTGTAATCATAGCAGGTACCATCACAATATGCACTGCTGTAATAATAGCAGGTACCACCACAATCAGTATGCACTGCTGTAATCATAGCAGGTACCACCACAATCAGTATGCACTGCTGTAATCATAGCAGGTACCACCACAATCAGTATGCATTGCTATAATAATAGCAGGTACCACCAGTCGGTATGCACTGCTGTAATCATAGCAGGTAGCACCACAGTATGCAGTGCTGTAGTGATAGTAGATACTGCTATCGAGTTGGTAGATACTGCTATATCGAGTTAGTAGATACTAAAACAGTCGGTATATACCACTACAGTCATTAAATACTGCTACAGTTAGCAAATACTACTACACAGTCAGTAGATACTACTACGGTCAGTAACTACTGCTATAGTCAGTAGTTACTACTATACATTTAGTAGATACTGCTTTAGAGTTAGTAGTTACTACTATAGTCAGTGGATACTACTATAGAGTCAGCAGATACTACTAGACAGTCGTTACTACTGTAGAGTCGGTAGATACTACTGTAGGCCCAGTAAATACTGCTACGGTCAGTAGTTATTACAGTCACTAAATACTACTACACAGTCAGTAGCTACTACTGGCTCAGTAGATACCGTCATTAGATACAACTACAGAGTCAACAGATACTACTTCCTCTGTTTTATGTAGGGTATATATACCTACGCAGGGGTAAAGATATTTTTGAGGTGGGGGTCGACAATTTTCAGAAACCTTTTAGATAAACTATTTACCCCCCACTTTCTATAACTTTCTGGACTTGTGCAAGCTTCTTATAATTTCGTTGGTGGAGAAATGGACAAACGGCCCACAGGGCTTTCATAACAGCTTACTATCTGTGTATGTAAATGTACGGTTTTAAAGAGAAGTTTTGAAATAGATTTTTTTGCCCGGGCTACGCCGGGTACTTACCGCTAGTATATATATAATCTTACAAAATGAACACACCTGGCCCTTCTGGAGGTGATGGTTCTGGCTCATTGATGCCGGAGGTTGGAGGTGGGGGTGTCTTGTCCTTCGATGCAGTTGGTTCTGTAGGAAGAGTGCAAACCTCACTGATTGGCTGTGCCAGGTGGTGGTGCATTTAAGTACACATTTACCTGATCCAACAAAAAAAATGACGGCATTTAATATATTATCCATGTGATTTTGCAACTAATTCCAGAATGGTACCTGGGCTTGCTTTAGATGGAGTTGGTGCAGGGGGTCCACCTGCTGTGGAGCAGCAGAATCTGACCTTGTAGTTGTAACATGGCAGTCCTCCTTGATCCTCATTGACACATTTCAGTCCTTTATTATTGTCACAAGTTATTGTCTGGCCCAATTCCTGCCATGGGGTATTGGGGAATCTCTCGGCTTTGCATTCAATGTTTTGCACCGGTGAGTCAGGCAGACAAACCACTTTCCCTGAGGCTATGACCTTCTGGTAAGATTCCTCATCTCCGCCATTTTCTTCATCAGGATATAGCTCATGGTACCAGTCAGACCAGCCTGGAGTACAATCTTCTGCAAAGATACATTCTTAATCAGTCTTCAAACGGTTACTATGTATATATCAACTACATTTCTATAAGATAATGTTCTGACAGCTATAAAATGCATCATACCTATTAATGTGCAGTTTGTAGGAATGTATAGCGAAATATGTATTTACGTACAGCAAGCATACAGTGAGTCTTCATCATCAATGGACTGTACATAGAGTTACTGAATTTTCGTTGAGTATCAACCCGAAATCCTGGTGAGCTGCCATACCCCTTCTGTTAGCACCCCCTACTTTTAGGAAGATACGGTCGCTCAATTACTCTGACACAGGCTGATCTACTGCTCCGTAAGTTCCTCCTATTCTGCTACCAACCCAGCCTAGAGTCTGTGAGTCATACCCTGTTCCAGTAAATAAGCCAAGTTTGGGACCAGAACACTGTAAAGTAGGACAAAAGCCCACATTTAAAATGCTTCAGGACACTAGCATAGCCTTTTTGAAACCGGGAATGTCCCGGCACAACCAGAACATATGGTTGCTTTGACTGAACATGTGATTGTATGTAAAATATTATCCACATGTGATGTTGCAACTAATTCCACCATGGTACCTGGGCCTGGAGTTGGGAGTGATGGTTCTGGCTCCTTGCTGCTGGAGGTTGGAGGTGGGGGTGTCTTGTCCTTCGATCCAGTTGGCTCTGGAGGAGGAGCGCCACTCTCTTCAGGAGCTGGCTTTGTTGGCTTTTCCTCTACCGGGGGTTTCGGTGTCACTTTGAAAGAAAAGCAAGGGATGGACGTTGACATAATGTAGATTGTTTAGACGTGGGAGCATGGACATACAGAACAATAAAGGTACGTGGCATTCTGCCCTCTCCAGCCACATCGTTAAACATTAGCCTATGATATCTATTACACAAGTAGTCACCCATCCCAACGTCATCCAGGTGCAAGTCTAATTCGATTATGAGATCTAACACATGAAGTCGCATTGTGTAATATGATCCTAAGTAGTATACAGCCTGCATATCTTCTTCTAACCTATAAAAGGCATTTTTTGTCTGTCCGTATGTCTGTCCGTCCGTCTGCGTACGCTCGCTTGCGGGGGATTTGGCTCTCGGACCGTGGGGATCGCGTAGAAAAAAAATTTGCCGGGCGGCACGCCCCAGGCCCCGCGGTGGGAATAGGCTATTCCGTTTTTCCATCCCTAAACTTTAAAGTGGTTAAAATCGCGTTTCGGTGCGATTTATCTATATTTATTTATTTATGCCGACCGGCTCGCTGCTGCGCCGGCGCGAAACTCTAACGCGAGTTGCCCCTGGCAACGCACAGCGATTAAATAGTATTATTGTAGCGCGGGGGGGGCGGGGGATAGCGGCCCAGCCCCCAGCCTCGGCCGGCCGTGCAATCTAGGCGAGGCCGGGGGCTCTGCACGGGACTAGGCCTCGTCACGGCAATCTGTCAGGTGAGTACTTTGTGCTAAAGAGTCGATAAATATATATTGCTACTAGCGGGGAAATATATTTAAAAACGTCTGAAAACTTAAAAACATAACATACAAATGAAAAGATAACTCATTAATTTAAAATCAAATATAACCCGATCGCGCCAATAATCGATTCTTTAAATCGCGCAAAGAAATCGAAGGTTGTAGATTCCTTTGGAATCGTCTTGAAGCGACGACACGCAACAGACATCATAGTTCATAGTTCATTTATTTGGTATAGCCCTGTGAGCCATTCGGCTCTTGAATCGGGTGCAACCACAACAAACAAAAAACATGAACAAGAAAACATCTTAAAGTGATTATGTGACTGTGCAAACAGAAAATACAGGAAAAAAATATCAAAATATTCCTGAAATAGCACCGTACACCAACGCTGTGTGCAAAAATCCCAGTGGGATGCAAGTCAAGTAACAACAACAACCACAAGACAACTAAGATTAAGGCCATCAGTCTAACTCCGTACTACATTAAACAAAACATGGCCAAAACAAAAAAAACTTTTCGAAATCACCAAAATAAAAGCCATAAATCCAATGTAACAGTGATCATAGGGACTGTGACCGAATTTTTAACAATAAACTACATAAATAAATTATAACACCAAAATCTAGAGCCATATTTTAGGCCACTGAATAGCAGTGGCAGCTAGGGTTGTACAACTCCTCTAGAGCAGTTTTGAGTGAAGATCTCATAGGTAGTGATTCAAGTTGCAGTTTATTGGCAATAGCATTCCAGACCCTGTGGGCATCAATAGCAAAGGCCCTTCCTCCAGTTTTTGTACGGCAATAGGGAATGTGAAGCTGGTAAATGAGCGAAGACCTGAGGTCAAATTTGTTCTTTGAAACAGAGAGGAGATCCAGTAGGTAGTCTGCGGAATTTTTTGTAAGTACATCGTGAATAAATAAGATCTGGTGCACAAGCCATCGAACATTAAGAGATGTTAAGTTTGACCCAATGTAGAGATCACAGTGAGATCACAGAGATCACATAATGGATAAACCAGCAAATCTTAAAAAAAGTATTACAACGCTGTATGCTCAAATCCCAGTGTGATGCAAGTGAAACAATACCAACCATAAGATAGATTAACCCTATGTTTTCGAAATCACCAAAAAAAGCTTCAAAAACAATTTTACAACAGTAATCATAGGAACTGCGATTCTCATTTAACAATAAACGATATAAATAGCATGTACGACCAAACTAGCAGCCATAGTTGGCAGCATGCCACTCCCAGTGTATGATGTGTGAGTCAGCGCATGATGAGTGAGTGTATGATGAGTGAATGGGTCAGTGGTTGTGTGAGTGAGTGTATGATAATATAATTTGGTTGCATGTCGGCAAGTATGCTAAACATCTTCTTTGGTTCTTTCGGTAAAGTCACGTAGAATGAGAATAAAATAATAAAATAACACGATAAAATTCTCACGACGTTTCGGCCACAATGCAAGCGGCCGTCTTCAGGTGAAAGGAACAGACATTTCGAACAGACACATATTCACAACTTTTACTTTCATATATAAGATAGATAGAGTCAGCATGTACTATTGTAGTGAAAGCTGTAATCATAGCAGGAACCACCATAGTCGGTATGCACTGCTGTAGTCATAGCAGGATACCACCACAGTCAGCATGCAATGCTGTAGTCATAGCAGGTACTACCACAGCAGTATGCAATGCTGTAATAGCAGGTACCACCACAGCAGTATGCACTGCTGTAATCATAGCAGGTGCCACCACAGCAGTATGCACTGCTGAAATCATAGCAGGTACCACAACAGCAGTATGCAGTGCTGTAATCATAGCAGGTACCACCACAGCAGTATGCACTGATGTAATCATAGCAGGTACCACAACAGGAGTATGCACTGCTGTAATCATAGCAGGTACCACCACAGCAGTATGCACTGCTGTAATCACAGCAGGTACCACCACAGCACGGTGTATTCATAGCAGGTACCACCACAGTCAGTATGCACTGCTGTAATCATAGCAGGTACCATCACAATATGCACTGCTGTAATAATAGCAGGTACCACCACAATCAGTATGCACTGCTGTAATCATAGCAGGTACCACCACAATCAGTATGCACTGCTGTAATCATAGCAGGTACCACCACAATCAGTATGCACTGCTATAATAATAGCAGGTGCCACCAGTCGGTATGCACTGCTGTAATCATAGCAGGTAGCACCACAGTATCCAGTGCTGTAGTGATAGTAGATACTGCTATCGAGTTGGTAGATACTGCTATATTGAGTTAGTAGATACTAAAACAGTCGGTATATACCACTACAGTCATTAAATACTGCTACAGTTAGCAAATACTACTACACAGTCAGTAGATACTACTACGGTCAGTAACTACTGCTATAGAGTCCGTAGTTACTACTATACATTTAGTAGATACTGCTTTAGAGTTAGTAGTTACTACTATAGTCAGTGGATACTACTATAGAGTCAGCAGATACTACTAGACAGTCGTTACTACTGTAGAGTCGGTAGATACTACTGTAGGCCCAGTAAATACTGCTACGGTCAGTAGTTATTACAGTCACTAAATACTACTACACAGTCAGTAGCTACTACTGGCTCAGTAGATACAGTCATTAGATACAACTACAGAGTCAACAGATACTACTTCCTCTGTTTTATGTAGGGTATATATACCTACGCAGGGGTAAAGATATTTTTGAGGGGGGGGTCGACAATTTTCAGAAACCTTTAGATAAACTATTAGATAAACTATTTACCCCCCACTTTCTATAACTTTCTGGACTTGTGCAAGCTTCTTATCATTTCGTTGGTGGAGAAATGGACAAACGGCCCACAGGGCTTTCATAACAGCTTACTATCTGTGTATGTAAATGTACGGTTTTAAAGAGAAGTTTTGAAATAGATTTTTTTACCCGGGCTACGCCGGGTACTTACTTATAATTTCGTTGGTGGAGAAATGGACAAACGGCCCACAGGGCTTTCATAACAGCTTACTATCTGTGTATGTAAATGTACGGTTTTAAAGAGAAGTTTTGAAATAGATTTTTTTTGCCCGGGCTACGCCGGGTACTTACCGCTAGTATATATATAATCTTACAAAATGAACACACCTGGCCCTTCTGGAGGTGATGGTTCTGGCTCATTGATGCCGGAGGTTGGAGGTGGGGGTGTCTTGTCCTTCGATGCAGTTGGTTCTGTAGGAAGAGTGCAAACCTCACTGATTGGCTGTGCCAGGTGGTGGTGCATTTAAGTACACATTTACCTGATCCAACAAAAAAAATGATGGCATTTAAAATATTATCCATGTGATTTTGCAACTAATTCCAGAATGGTACCTGGGCTTGCTTTAGATGGAGTTGGTGCAGGGGGTCCACCTGCTGTGGAGCAGCAGAATCTGACCTTGTAGTTGTAACATGGCAGTCCTCCTTGATCCTCATTGACACATTTCAGTCCTTTATTCTTGTCACAAGTTATTGTCTGGCCCAATATCTGCCATGGGGTATTGGGGAATCTCTCGGCTTTGCATTCAATGTTTTGCACCGGTGAGTCAGGCAGACAAACCACTTTCCCTGAGGCTATGACCTTCTGGTAAGATTCCTCATCTCCGCCATTTTCTTCATCAGGATATTGCTCATGGTACCAGTCAGACCAGCCTGGAGTACAGTCTTCTGCAAAGATACATTCTTAATCAGTCTTCAAACGGTTACTATGTATATATCAACTACATTTCTATAAGATAATGTTCTGACAGCTATAAAATGCATCATACCTATTAATGTGCAGTTTGTAGGAATGTATAGTGAAATATGTATTTACGTACAGCAAGCATACAGTGAGTCTTCATCATGAATGGACTGTACACAGAGTTACTGAATTTTCGTTGAGTATCAACCCGAAATCCTGGTGAGCTGCCATACCCCTTCTGTTAGCACCCCCTACTTTTAGGAAGATACGGTCGCTCAATTACTCTGACACAGGCTGATCTACTGCTCCGTAAGTTCCTCCTATTCTGCTACCAACCCAGCCTAGAGTCTGTGAGTGATACCCTGTTCCAGTAAATAAGCCAAGTTTGGGACCAGAACACTGTAAAGTAGGACAAAAGCCCACATTTAAAATGCTTCAGGACACTAGCATAGCCTTTTTGAAACTGGGAATGTCCCGGCACAACCAGAACATATGGTTGTTTTGACTGAACATGTGATTGTATGTAAAATATTATCCACATGTGATGTTGCAACTAATTCCACCATGGTACCTGGGCCTGGAGTTGGGGGTGATGGTTCTGGCTCCTTGCTGCTGGAGGTTGGAGGTGGGGGTGTCTTGTCCTTCGATCCAGTTGGCTCTGGAGGAGGAGCGCCACTCTCTTCAGGAGCTGGCTTTGTTGGCTTTTCCTCTACCGGGGGTTTCGGTGTCACTTTGAAAGAAAAGCAAGGGATGGACGTTGACATAATGTAGATTGTTTAGACGTGGGAGCATGGAAATACAGAACAATAAAGGTACGTGGCATTCTGCCCTCTCCAGCCACATCGTTAAACATTAGCCTATGATATCTATTACACAAGTAGTCACCCATCCCAACGTCATCCAGGTGCAAGTCTAATTCGATTATGAGATCTAACACATGAAGTCGCATTGTGTAATATGATCCTAAGTAGTATACAGCCTGCATATCTTCTTCTAACCTATAAAAGGCATTTTTTGTCTGTCCGTCCGTCTGCGTACGCTGGCTTGCGGGGGATTTGGCTCTCGGACCGTGGGGATCGCGTAGAAAAAAAATTTGCCGGGCGGCACGCCCCAGGCCCCGCGGTGGGAATAGGCTATTCCGTTTTTCCATCCCTAAACTTTAAAGTGGTTAAAATCGCGTTTCGGTGCGATTTATCTATATTTATTTATTTATGCCGACCGGCTCGCTGCTGCGCCGGCGCGAAACTCTAACGCGAGTTGCCCCTGGCAACGCACAGCGATTAAATAGTATTATTGTAGCGCGGGGGGGCGGTGGATAGCGGCCCAGCCCCCAGCCTCGGCCGGCCGTGCAATCTAGGCGAGGCCGGGGGCTCTGCACGGGACTAGGCCTCGTCACGGCAATCTGTCAGGTGAGTACTTTGTGCTAAAGAGTCGATAAATATATATTGCTACTAGCGGGGAAATATATTTAAAAACGTCTGAAAACTTAAAAACATAACATACAAATGAAAAGATAACTCATTAATTTAAAATCAAATATAACCCGATCGCGCCAATAATCGATTCTTTAAATCGCGCAAAGAAATCGAAGGTTGTAGATTCCTTTGGAATCGTTTTGAAGCGACGACGCGCAACAGACATCATAGTTCATAAATTTTCATTTAAAGCTTTCGTGAGTGCAGTAATTCATATTCTTAGTTTTTTCGGTAAAGTCACGTTGAAGAGAAACAACAAAATAACAAATTATATATAAAACAATAAAAAATTCTCACGACGTTTCGACCATAACTCAAACGGTCATCATCAGGTGTGTCGGTTTGCATAAATTTATTTTTAAAACGGCACATTTATTTATTTATTTAAAAACGTTGGCGTCACGCGCAGCGATTGGCAGTTTGCCCAGGACTAGTCCATCTATTTTTTTGAAAAGAGGAGGGGGGAGACGAATTTTTTTTATATAATGTATGCTGTCTGAAAGCCACTGTAAGCGTGAACAATCAATCAAGAACTGAAATGATTTATCAAATCTTTCCAATGATTGCTAAGATAGAATCCATCTTCTCGGTTGAAATTGTCTCTGTGCTTGTATATGTGGATAGCCTCATGAACGAATCTCTCATGGAAGCCAGATGGTTTACAAAGAACCTCCGTCTTGGAAAAGTCAATGGCATGTGAGCCTACTGAATTAAAACAATGATCTGCTACGGCCGAGGTGTTGGTCCTACCGTGTTTAAGGTCTGCTTTATGTTCACGAATGCGGTCCGAGACATGGCGTTTGGTTTCTCCAATGTAACTACTACCACAGAGGCAACTTAGTTTGTAGACACCAGGGTATTGTATGTCCGGAATCACATCTTTTACAGACGGAACCAGATCACGGATTTTATGTAATGTGTTGAAACGGACCTGGATCTTGTGTTTATTCAAGATTTTGGAGATCTTTTTTGTGATCCCAGCAATGTAGGGTAAAGTGATGGTTTTGAAAGGCTCCTCAAGAGGGTTCTTCTTCATGGTTTGAGTGATAGATTTGCGGATTGTATAGTCGGAGTAACCATTAGCCCTAAGAGCTTGGTGTACGTGCTTGAGTTCACTGCTTATGTGTTCCTGATCGGATATGCATTGGGCTCTATGATACAGAGTCTTGATGAGAGAATTCTTCTGTGATGGATGGTGGTGGGAATCCGGTTTCAGATAAGCATCCGTATGGGTAGCTTTCCTGTAGACAGAGTGGCTCATTGAACCATCAGGTCTCTTTTTAATTAGGACATCCAAAAAAGGTATCTTGCCATCTATTTCGACTTCCATGGTAAATCTGATGGCTGGGTGTATGGAATTGATGTGGTCGAAGAATTGGTCTAGAGCAGGCCGGCCATGTGGCCAGATGACAAAAGTGTCATCCACGTACCTCTTCCATAAGGTTGGGCGCAGAGTGGCAGTCTGGATGGCGTCAGTCTCAAATTTCTCCATGAAAATGTTAGCTATAACTGGAGAAAGGGGGGAGCCCATTGGGGTGCCCTCAGTTTGTTTGTAGAAAGTTCCATTCCAAGTGAAGTATGTATTGGTTAAACAGTGTCTCACCAGGGGGGGGGGTACCTCAGTGTTTAGTCCTTGATGAACCAAGTCTTCAATGATTGCAATGGTGTCAGGTACAGGAACCTTGGTGAATAAGGAAACTACATCAAAACTGACAAGCAGGTCGTCTGGGGACAGGGAAATACCCTTGATTGTTGATACCAGGTGAGTAGAATTTTGTACCGCAGAGGTGGTCTTTCCAGTGAAAGGACGCAGGATTTCAGACAAAAAACGAGCTAGTTTGTAGGTGGGGGAGCTGATAGTAGAGACTATGGGACGAAGAGGTGTATCAACTTTATGTATTTTTGGTAAGCCGTATAATCTTGGTGGCCTGGCAGCAGAAGGTTTCAACGAAAACTGTTTAGATTGATCAATTAATGCGGTTGAATCAGAAAATATTTTGTTGGTTTGTGTGACGAGGCTGTTGGTGGGATCTCTTTTTATTTTTGTATAACTACCATCGTCGAGTAATTCTTTAATTTTGTTGTTGTATTCTATTTTATCCATGATGACAGTAGCATTGCCTTTGTCAGCTGAGAGAACTACAATATCATTCCTCTTTTTTAATTTATATAATTCAAAACGCTCATCTTTGTTGAGGTTGCTAGCTGGCATCTTAGCGTTTTTGAGGGTTGCAGCGATTTCAGATCTTGCTACGTCTGCAGCGATGTGACCCAGGCCCCTGAGAGCAACGTCTACTTGGGCAATTATATCATTAACTGGCATGTGTTTAGGTGTGACTGCAAAGTTTAGACCTTTAGCTAAAACGGATTTCAGACCATCGGAAATAGAACTGTTACTGCGATTAATTACGACTTTATTAACGTCTAACTTTTTGGTGTGTGGGTCCGGTCTTTTGTTGAAGAGGAGGTTAAATTTGGAAATCAGGTTTTCCTTACATTTGGTCGACATAGTAGCAGCTGAAGAGGCAGTCATATTGTCTACATGTTCCCAATCCGATGTGGACATTATTGCCGTCAATGATAAGTGTGATTTGTAGAGTGTCTTGTCTAACTGATCTAGTTCTGTGCGTATAAGTCTGATTTTTTCTGAGATAAGAGCTAAGCTAGTTTTGAAAAGAATTTGTTTCGCATTAGAAGAAGTTACAGCAGCAGAGGTCAGTGTAAATGCGATTGGTATTACCCCAGAGTCGCGGCATCTCTTCAGGAAGGTGAGAGACTCGATCAGCTGAGCTTTCTTATCCCGGAGTTTGTTGAAGGATCTTAAAGTTATGTGAAAACCCTCCCCGTAGAGGCGATTAAATTTTGATTTAAAGCTTTCGTGACTGCAGTAATTCATATTCTTAGTTTTTTCGGTAAAGTCACGTTGAAGAGAAACAACAAAATAACAAATTATATATAAAACAATAAAAATTTCTCACGACGTTTCGACCATAACTCAAACGGTCATCATCAGGTGTGTCGGTTTGCATACATTTATTTTTAAAACGGCACATTTATTTATTTATAAAAAACGTTGGCGTCACGCGCAGCGATTGGCAGTTTGCCCAGGACTAGTCCATCTATTTTTTTGAAAAGAGGAGGGGGGAGACGAAATTTTTTTTTTATAATGTATGCTGTCTGAAAGCCACTGTAAGCGTGAACAATCAATCAAGAACTGAAATGATTTATCAAATCTTTCCAATGATTGCTAAGATAGAATCCATCTTCTCGGTTGAAATTGTCTCTGTGCTTGTATATGTGGATAGCCTCATGAACGAATCTCTCATGGAAGCCAGATGGCTTACAAAGAACCTCCGTCTTGGAAAAGTCAATGGCATGTGAGCCTACTGAATTAGAACAATGATCTGCTACGGCCGAGGTGTTGGTCCTACCGTGTTTAAGGTCTGCTTTATGTTCACGAATGCGGTCCGAGACATGGCGTTTGGTTTCTCCAATGTAACTACTACCACAGAGGCAACTTAGTTTGTAGACACCAGGGTATTGTATGTCCGGAATCACATCTTTTACAGACGGAACCAGATCACGGATTTTATGTAATGTGTTGAAACGGACCTGGATCTTGTGTTTATTCAAGATTTTGGAGATCTTTTTTGTGATCCCAGCAATGTAGGGTAAAGTGATGGTTTTGAAAGGCTCCTCAAGAGGGTTCTTCTTCATGGTTTGAGTGATAGCTTTGCGGATTGTATAGTCGGAGTAACCATTAGCCCTAAGAGCTTGGTGTACGTGCTTGAGTTCACTGCTTATGTGTTCCTGGTCGGATATGCATTGGGCTCTATGATACAGAGTCTTGATGAGAGAATTCTTCTGTGATGGATGGTGGTGGGAATCCGGTTTCAGATAAGCATCCGTATGGGTAGCTTTCCTGTAGACAGAGTGGCTCATTGAACCATCAGGTCTCTTTTTAATTAGGACATCCAAAAAAGGTATCTTGCCATCTATTTCGACTTCCATGGTAAATCTGATGGCTGGGTGTATAGAATTGATGTGGTCGAAGAATTGGTCTAGAGCAGGCCGGCCATGTGGCCAGATGACAAAAGTGTCATCCACGTACCTCTTCCATAAGGTTGGGCGCAGAGTGGCAGTCTGGATGGCGTCAGTCTCAAATTTCTCCATGAAAATGTTAGCTATAACTGGAGAAAGGGGGGAGCCCATTGGGGTGCCCTCAGTTTGTTTGTAGAAAGTTCCATTCCAAGTGAAGTATGTATTGGTTAAACAGTGTCTCACCAGGGGGGGGGTACCTCAGTGTTTAGTCCTTGATGAACCAAGTCTTCAATGATTGCAATGGTGTCAGGTACAGGAACCTTGGTGAATAAGGAAACTACATCAAAACTGACAAGCAGGTCGTCTGGGGACAGGGAAATACCCTTGATTGTTGATACCAGGTGAGTAGAATTTTGTACCGCAGAGGTGGTCTTTCCAGTGAAAGGACGCAGGATTTCAGACAAAAAACGAGCTAGTTTGTAGGTGGGGGAGCTGATAGTAGAGACTATGGGACGAAGAGGTGTATCAACTTTATGTATTTTTGGTAAGCCGTATAATCTTGGTGGCCTGGCAGCAGAAGGTTTCAATGAAAACTGTTTAGATTGATCAATTAATGCGGTTGAATCAGAAATTATTTTGTTGGTTTGTGTGACGAGGCTGTTGGTGGGATCTCTTTTTATTTTTGTATAACTACCATCGTCGAGTAATTCTTTAATTTTGTTGTTGTATTCTATTTTATCCATGATGACAGTAGCATTGCCTTTGTCAGCTGAGAGAACTACAATATCATTCCTCTTTTTTAATTTATATAATTCAAAACGCTCATCTTTGTTGAGGTTGCTAGCTGGCATCTTAGCGTTTTTGAGGGTTGCAGCGATTTCAGATCTTGCTACGTCTGCAGCGATGTGACCCAGGCCCCTGAGAGCAACGTCTACTTGGGCAATTATATCATTAACTGGTATGTGTTTAGGTGTGACTGCAAAGTTTAGACCTTTAGCTAAAACGGATTTCAGACCATCGGAAATAGAACTGTTACTGCGATTAATTACGACTTTATTAACGTCTAACTTTTTGGTGTGTGGGTCCGGTCTTTTGTTGAAGAGGAGGTTAAATTTGGAAATCAGGTTTTCCTTACATTTGGTCGACATAGTAGCAGCTGAAGAGGCAGTCATATTGTCTACATGTTCCCAATCCGATGTGGACATTATTGCCGTCAATGATAAGTGTGATTTGTAGAGTGTCTTGTCTAACTGATCTAGTTCTGTGCGTATAAGTCTGATTTTTTCTGAGATAAGAGCTAAGCTAGTTTTGAAAAGAATTCGTTTCGCATTAGAAGAAGTTACAGCAGCAGAGGTCAGTGTAAATGCGATTGGTATTACCCCAGAGTCGCGGCATCTCTTCAGGAAGGTGAGAGACTCGATCAGCTGAGCTTTCTTATCCCGGAGTTTGTTGAAGGATCTTAAAGTTATGTGAAAACCCTCCCCGTAGAGGCGATTAAATTTTGATTTAAAGCTTTCGTGACTGCAGTAATTCATATTCTTAGTTTTTTCGGTAAAGTCACGTTGAAGAGAAACAACAAAATAACAAATTATATATAAAACAATAAAAAATTCTCACGACGTTTCGACCATAACTCAAACGGTCATCATCAGGTGTGTCGGTTTGCATAAATTTATTTTTAAAACGGCACATTTATTTATTTATAAAAAACGTTGGCGTCACGCGCAGCGATTGGCAGTTTGCCCAGGACTAGTCCATCTTTTTTTTTGAAAAGAGGAGGGGGGAGACGAATTTTTTTTTTAAATATATAATGTATGCTGTCTGAAAGCCACTGTAAGCGTGAACAATCAATCAAGAACTGAAATGATTTATCAAATCTTTCCAATGATTGCTAAGATAGAATCCATCTTCTCGGTTGAAATTGTCTCTGTGCTTGTATATGTGGATAGCCTCATGAACGAATCTCTCATGGAAGCCAGATGGCTTACAAAGAACCTCCGTCTTGGAAAAGTCAATGGCATGTGAGCCTACTGAATTAGAACAATGATCTGCTACGGCCGAGGTGTTGGTCCTACCGTGTTTAAGGTCTGCTTTATGTTCACGAATGCGGTCCGAGACATGGCGTTTGGTTTCTCCAATGTAACTACTACCACAGAGGCAACTTAGTTTGTAGACACCAGGGTATTGTATGTCCGGAATCACATCTTTTACAGACGGAACCAGATCACGGATTTTATGTAATGTGTTGAAACGGACCTGGATCTTGTGTTTATTCAAGATTTTGGAGATCTTTTTTGTGATCCCAGCAATGTAGGGTAAAGTGATGGTTTTGAAAGGCTCCTCAAGAGGGTTCTTCTTCATGGTTTGAGTGATAGCTTTGCGGATTGTATAGTCGGAGTAACCATTAGCCCTAAGAGCTTGGTGTACGTGCTTGAGTTCACTGCTTATGTGTTCCTGGTCGGATATGCATTGGGCTCTATGATACAGAGTCTTGATGAGAGAATTCTTCTGTGATGGATGGTGGTGGGAATCCGGTTTCAGATAAGCATCCGTATGGGTAGCTTTCCTGTAGACAGAGTGGCTCATTGAACCATCAGGTCTCTTTTTAATTAGGACATCCAAAAAAGGTATCTTGCCATCTATTTCGACTTCCATGGTAAATCTGATGGCTGGGTGTATGGAATTGATGTGGTCGAAGAATTGGTCTAGAGCAGGCCGACCATGTGGCCAGATGACAAAAGTGTCATCCACGTACCTCTTCCATAAGGTTGGGCGCAGAGTGGCAGTCTGGATGGCATCAGTCTCAAATTTCTCCATGAAAATGTTAGCTATAACTGGAGAAAGGGGGGAGCCCATTGGGGTGCCCTCAGTTTGTTTGTAGAAAGTTCCATTCCAAGTGAAGTATGTATTGGTTAAACAGTGTCTCACCAGGGGGGGGGTACCTCAGTGTTTAGTCCTTGATGAACCAAGTCTTCAATGATTGCAATGGTGTCAGGTACAGGAACCTTGGTGAATAAGGAAACTACATCAAAACTGACAAGCAGGTCGTCTGGGGACAGGGAAATACCCTTGATTGTTGATACCAGGTGAGTAGAATTTTGTACCGCAGAGGTGGTCTTTCCAGTGAAAGGACGCAGGATTTCAGACAAAAAACGAGCTAGTTTGTAGGTGGGGGAGCTGATAGTAGAGACTATGGGACGAAGAGGTGTATCAACTTTATGTATTTTTGGTAAGCCGTATAATCTTGGTGGCCTGGCAGCAGAAGGTTTCAATGAAAACTGTTTAGATTGATCAATTAATGCGGTTGAATCAGAAATTATTTTGTTGGTTTGTGTGACGAGGCTGTTGGTGGGATCTCTTTTTATTTTTGTATAACTACCATCGTCGAGTAATTCTTTAATTTTGTTGTTGTATTCTATTTTATCCATGATGACAGTAGCATTGCCTTTGTCAGCTGAGAGAACTACAATATCATTCCTCTTTTTTAATTTATATAATTCAAAACGCTCATCTTTGTTGAGGTTGCTAGCTGGCATCTTAGCGTTTTTGAGGGTTGCAGCGATTTCAGATCTTGCTACGTCTGCAGCGATGTGACCCAGGCCCCTGAGAGCAACGTCTACTTGGGCAATTATATCATTAACTGGTATGTGTTTAGGTGTGACTGCAAAGTTTAGACCTTTAGCTAAAACGGATTTCAGACCATCGGAAATAGAACTGTTACTGCGATTAATTACGACTTTATTAACGTCTAACTTTTTGGTGTGTGGGTCCGGTCTTTTGTTGAAGAGGAGGTTAAATTTGGAAATCAGGTTTTCCTTACATTTGGTCGACATAGTAGCAGCTGAAGAGGCAGTCATATTGTCTACATGTTCCCAATCCGATGTGGACATTATTGCCGTCAATGATAAGTGTGATTTGTAGAGTGTCTTGTCTAACTGATCTAGTTCTGTGCGTATAAGTCTGATTTTTTCTGAGATAAGAGCTAAGCTAGTTTTGAAAAGAATTCGTTTCGCATTAGAAGAAGTTACAGCAGCAGAGGTCAGTGTAAATGCGATTGGTATTACCCCAGAGTCGCGGCATCTCTTCAGGAAGGTGAGAGACTCGATCAGCTGAGCTTTCTTATCCCGGAGTTTGTTGAAGGATCTTAAAGTTATGTGAAAACCCTCCCCGTAGAGGCGATTAAATTTTGATTTAAAGCTTTCGTGACTGCAGTAATTCATATTCTTAGTTTTTTCGGTAAAGTCACGTTGAAGAGAAACAACAAAATAACAAATTATATATAAAACAATAAAAAATTCTCACGACGTTTCGACCATAACTCAAACGGTCATCATCAGGTGTGTCGGTTTGCATAAATTTATTTTTAAAACGGCACATTTATTTATTTATAAAAAACGTTGGCGTCACGCGCAGCGATTGGCAGTTTGCCCAGGACTAGTCCATCTTTTTTTTTGAAAAGAGGAGGGGGGAGACGAAATTTTTTTTTTAATATATAATGTATGCTGTCTGAAAGCCACTGTAAGCGTGAACAATCAATCAAGAACTGAAATGATTTATCAAATCTTTCCAATGATTGCTAAGATAGAATCCATCTTCTCGGTTGAAATTGTCTCTGTGCTTGTATATGTGGATAGCCTCATGAACGAATCTCTCATGGAAGCCAGATGGCTTACAAAGAACCTCCGTCTTGGAAAAGTCAATGGCATGTGAGCCTACTGAATTAGAACAATGATCTGCTACGGCCGAGGTGTTGGTCCTACCGTGTTTAAGGTCTGCTTTATGTTCACGAATGCGGTCCGAGACATGGCGTTTGGTTTCTCCAATGTAACTACTACCACAGAGGCAACTTAGTTTGTAGACACCAGGGTATTGTATGTCCGGAATCACATCTTTTACAGACGGAACCAGATCACGGATTTTATGTAATGTGTTGAAACGGACCTGGATCTTGTGTTTATTCAAGATTTTGGAGATCTTTTTTGTGATCCCAGCAATGTAGGGTAAAGTGATGGTTTTGAAAGGCTCCTCAAGAGGGTTCTTCTTCATGGTTTGAGTGATAGCTTTGCGGATTGTATAGTCGGAGTAACCATTAGCCCTAAGAGCTTGGTGTACGTGCTTGAGTTCACTGCTTATGTGTTCCTGATCGGATATGCATTGGGCTCTATGATACAGAGTCTTGAAGAGAGAATTCTTCTGTGATGGATGGTGGTGGGAATCCGGTTTCAGATAAGCATCCGTATGGGTAGCTTTCCTGTAGACAGAGTGGCTCATTGAACCATCAGGTCTCTTTTTAATTAGGACATCCAAAAAAGGTATCTTGCCATCTATTTCGACTTCCATGGTAAATCTGATGGCTGGGTGTATGGAATTGATGTGGTCGAAGAATTGGTCTAGAGCAGGCCGGCCATGTGGCCAGATGACAAAAGTGTCATCCACGTACCTCTTCCATAAGGTTGGGCGCAGAGTGGCAGTCTGGATGGCGTCAGTCTCAAATTTCTCCATGAAAATGTTAGCTATAACTGGAGAAAGGGGGGAGCCCATTGGGGTGCCCTCAGTTTGTTTGTAGAAAGTTCCATTCCAAGTGAAGTATGTATTGGTTAAACAGTGTCTCACCAGGGGGGGGGGTACCTCAGTGTTTAGTCCTTGATGAACCAAGTCTTCAATGATTGCAATGGTGTCAGGTACAGGAACCTTGGTGAATAAGGAAACTACATCAAAACTGACAAGCAGGTCGTCTGGGGACAGGGAAATACCCTTGATTGTTGATACCAGGTGAGTAGAATTTTGTACCGCAGAGGTGGTCTTTCCAGTGAAAGGACGCAGGATTTCAGACAAAAAACGAGCTAGTTTGTAGGTGGGGGAGCTGATAGTAGAGACTATGGGACGAAGAGGTGTATCAACTTTATGTATTTTTGGTAAGCCGTATAATCTTGGTGGCCTGGCAGCAGAAGGTTTCAACGAAAACTGTTTAGATTGATCAATTAATGCGGTTGAATCAGAAAATATTTTGTTGGTTTGTGTGACGAGGCTGTTGGTGGGATCTCTTTTTATTTTTGTATAACTACCATCGTCGAGTAATTCTTTAATTTTGTTGTTGTATTCTATTTTATCCATGATGACAGTAGCATTGCCTTTGTCAGCTGAGAGAACTACAATATCATTCCTCTTTTTTAATTTATATAATTCAAAACGCTCATCTTTGTTGAGGTTGCTAGCTGGCATCTTAGCGTTTTTGAGGGTTGCAGCGATTTCAGATCTTGCTACGTCTGCAGCGATGTGACCCAGGCCCCTGAGAGCAACGTCTACTTGGGCAATTATATCATTAACTGGTATGTGTTTAGGTGTGACTGCAAAGTTTAGACCTTTAGCTAAAACGGATTTCAGACCATCGGAAATAGAACTGTTACTGCGATTAATTACGACTTTATTAACGTCTAACTTTTTGGTGTGTGGGTCCGGTCTTTTGTTGAAGAGGAGGTTAAATTTGGAAATCAGGTTTTCCTTACATTTGGTCGACATAGTAGCAGCTGAAGAGGCAGTCATATTGTCTACATGTTCCCAATCCGATGTGGACATTATTGCCGTCAATGATAAGTGTGATTTGTAGAGTGTCTTGTCTAACTGATCTAGTTCTGTGCGTATAAGTCTGATTTTTTCTGAGATAAGAGCTAAGCTAGTTTTGAAAAGAATTCGTTTCGCATTAGAAGAAGTTACAGCAGCAGAGGTCAGTGTAAATGCGATTGGTATTACCCCAGAGTCGCGGCATCTCTTCAGGAAGGTGAGAGACTCGATCAGCTGAGCTTTCTTATCCCGGAGTTTGTTGAAGGATCTTAAAGTTATGTGAAAACCCTCCCCGTAGAGGCGATTAAATTTTGATTTAAAGCTTTCGTGACTGCAGTAATTCATATTCTTAGTT
Source organism: Petromyzon marinus (assembly GCF_048934315.1). NCBI lineage: Eukaryota > Metazoa > Chordata > Hyperoartia > Petromyzontiformes > Petromyzontidae > Petromyzon > Petromyzon marinus. Next base: position 3,594,642 of record NW_027423612.1, read on the forward strand.
TTTTCGGTAAAGTCACGTTGAAGAGAAACAACAAAATAACAAATTATATATAAAACAATAAAAATTTCTCACGACGTTTCGACCATAACTCAAACGGTCATCATCAGGTGTGTCGGTTTGCATACATTTATTTTTAAAACGGCACATTTATTTATTTATAAAAAACGTTGGCGTCACGCGCAGCGATTGGCAGTTTGCCCAGGACTAGTCCATCTTTTTTTTTGAAAAGAGGAGGGGGGAGACGAAATTTTTTTTTTAATATATAATGTATGCTGTCTGAAAGCCACTGTAAGCGTGAACAATCAATCAAGAACTGAAATGATTTATCAAATCTTTCCAATGATTGCTAAGATAGAATCCATCTTCTCGGTTGAAATTGTCTCTGTGCTTGTATATGTGGATAGCCTCATGAACGAATCTCTCATGGAAGCCAGATGGCTTACAAAGAACCTCCGTCTTGGAAAAGTCAATGGCATGTGAGCCTACTGAATTAGAACAATGATCTGCTACGGCCGAGGTGTTGGTCCTACCGTGTTTAAGGTCTGCTTTATGTTCACGAATGCGGTCCGAGACATGGCGTTTGGTTTCTCCAATGTAACTACTACCACAGAGGCAACTTAGTTTGTAGACACCAGGGTATTGTATGTCCGGAATCACATCTTTTACAGACGGAACCAGATCACGGATTTTATGTAATGTGTTGAAACGGACCTGGATCTTGTGTTTATTCAAGATTTTGGAGATCTTTTTTGTGATCCCAGCAATGTAGGGTAAAGTGATGGTTTTGAAAGGCTCCTCAAGAGGGTTCTTCTTCATGGTTTGAGTGATAGCTTTGCGGATTGTATAGTCGGAGTAACCATTAGCCCTAAGAGCTTGGTGTACGTGCTTGAGTTCACTGCTTATGTGTTCCTGGTCGGATATGCATTGGGCTCTATGATACAGAGTCTTGATGAGAGAATTCTTCTGTGATGGATGGTGGTGGGAATCCGGTTTCAGATAAGCATCCGTATGGGTAGCTTTCCTGTAGACAGAGTGGCTCATTGAACCATCAGGTCTCTTTTTAATTAGGACATCCAAAAAAGGTATCTTGCCATCTATTTTGACTTCCATGGTAAATCTGATGGCTGGGTGTATGGAATTGATGTGGTCGAAGAATTGGTCTAGAGCAGGCCGGCCATGTGGCCAGATGACAAAAGTGTCATCCACGTACCTCTTCCATAAGGTTGGGCGCAGAGTGGCAGTCTGGATGGCGTCAGTCTCAAATTTCTCCATGAAAATGTTAGCTATAACTGGAGAAAGGGGGGAGCCCATTGGGGTGCCCTCAGTTTGTTTGTAGAAAGTTCCATTCCAAGTGAAGTATGTATTGGTTAAACAGTGTCTCACCAGGGGGGGTACCTCAGTGTTTAGTCCTTGATGAACCAAGTCTTCAATGATTGCAATGGTATCAGGTACAGGAACCTTGGTGAATAAGGAAACTACATCAAAACTGACAAGCAGGTCGTCTGGGGACAGGGAAATACCCTTGATTGTTGATACCAGGTAAGTAGAATTTTGTACCGCAGAGGTGGTCTTTCCAGTGAAAGGACGCAGGATTTCAGACAAAAAACGAGCTAGTTTGTAGGTGGGGGAGCTGATAGTAGAGACTATGGGACGAAGAGGTGTATCAACTTTATGTATTTTTGGTAAGCCGTATAATCTTGGTGGCCTGGCAGCAGAAGGTTTCAACGAAAACTGTTTAGATTGATCAATTAATGCGGTTGAATCAGAAATTATTTTGTTGGTTTGTGTGACGAGGCTGTTGGTGGGATCTCTTTTTATTTTTGTATAACTACCATCGTCGAGTAATTCTTTAATTTTGTTGTTGTATTCTATTTTATCCATGATGACAGTAGCATTGCCTTTGTCAGCTGAGAGAACTACAATATCATTCCTCTTTTTTAATTTATATAATTCAAAACGCTCATCTTTGTTGAGGTTGCTAGCTGGCATCTTAGCGTTTTTGAGGGTTGCAGCGATTTCAGATCTTGCTACGTCTGCAGCGATGTGACCCAGGCCCCTGAGAGCAACGTCTACTTGGGCAATTATATCATTAACTGGTATGTGTTTAGGTGTGACTGCAAAGTTTAGACCTTTAGCTAAAACGGATTTCAGACCATCGGAAATAGAACTGTTACTGCGATTAATTACGACTTTATTAACGTCTAACTTTTTGGTGTGTGGGTCTGGTCTTTTGTTGAAGAGGAGGTTAAATTTGGAAATCAGGTTTTCCTTACATTTGGTCGACATAGTAGCAGCTGAAGAGGCAGTCATATTGTCTACATGTTCCCAATCCGATGTGGACATTATTGCCGTCAATGATAAGTGTGATTTGTAGAGTGTCTTGTCTAACTGATCTAGTTCTGTGCGTATAAGTCTGATTTTTTCTGAGATAAGAGCTAAGCTAGTTTTGAAAAGAATTCGTTTCGCATTAGAAGAAGTTACAGCAGCAGAGGTCAGTGTAAATGCGATTGGTATTACCCCAGAGTCGCGGCATCTCTTCAGGAAGGTGAGAGACTCGATCAGCTGAGCTTTCTTATCCCGGAGTTTGTTGAAGGATCTTAAAGTTATGTGAAAACCATCCCCGTAGAGGCGATTAAATTTTGATTTAAAGCTTTCGTGACTGCAGTAATTCATATTCTTAGTTTTTTCGGTAAAGTCACGTTGAAGAGAAACAACAAAATAACAAATTATATATAAAACAATAAAAAATTCTCACGACGTTTCGACCATAACTCAAACGGTCATCATCAGGTGTGTCGGTTTGCATAAATTTATTTTTAAAACGGCACATTTATTTATTTATAAAAAAACGTTGGCGTCACGCGCAGCGATTGGCAGTTTGCCCAGGACTAGTCCATCTATTTTTTTGAAAAGAGGAGGGGGGAGACGAATTTTTTTTTTTATATATATAATGTATGCTGTCTGAAAGCCACTGTAAGCGTGAACAATCAATCAAGAACTGAAATGATTTATCAAATCTTTCCAATGATTGCTAAGATAGAATCCATCTTCTCGGTTGAAATTGTCTCTGTGCTTGTATATGTGGATAGCCTCATGAACGAATCTCTCATGGAAGCCAGATGGCTTACAAAGAACCTCCGTCTTGGAAAAGTCAATGGCATGTGAGCCTACTGAATTAGAACAATGATCTGCTACGGCCGAGGTGTTGGTCCTACCGTGTTTAAGGTCTGCTTTATGTTCACGAATGCGGTCCGAGACATGGCGTTTGGTTTCTCCAATGTAACTACTACCACAGAGGCAACTTAGTTTGTAGACACCAGGGTATTGTATGTCCGGAATCACATCTTTTACAGACGGAACCAGATCACGGATTTTATGTAATGTGTTGAAACGGACCTGGATCTTGTGTTTATTCAAGATTTTGGAGATCTTTTTTGTGATCCCAGCAATGTAGGGTAAAGTGATGGTTTTGAAAGGCTCCTCAAGAGGGTTCTTCTTCATGGTTTGAGTGATAGCTTTGCGGATTGTATAGTCGGAGTAACCATTAGCCCTAAGAGCTTGGTGTACGTGCTTGAGTTCACTGCTTATGTGTTCCTGGTCGGATATGCATTGGGCTCTATGATACAGAGTCTTGATGAGAGAATTATTCTGTGATGGATGGTGGTGGGAATCCGGTTTCAGATAAGCATCCGTATGGGTAGCTTTCCTGTAGACAGAGTGGCTCATTGAACCATCAGGTCTCTTTTTAATTAGGACATCCAAAAAAGGTATCTTGCCATCTATTTCGACTTCCATGGTAAATCTGATGGCTGGGTGTATGGAATTGATGTGGTCGAAGAATTGGTCTAGAGCAGGCCGGCCATGTGGCCAGATGACAAAAGTGTCATCCACGTACCTCTTCCATAAGGTTGGGCGCAGAGTGGCAGTCTGGATGGCGTTAGTCTCAAATTTCTCCATGAAAATGTTAGCTATAACTGGAGAAAGGGGGGAGCCCATTGGGGTGCCCTCAGTTTGTTTGTAGAAAGTTCCATTCCAAGTGAAGTATGTATTGGTTAAACAGTGTCTCACCAGGGGGGGTACCTCAGTGTTTAGTCCTTGATGAACCAAGTCTTCAATGATTGCAATGGTGTCAGGTACAGGAACCTTGGTGAATAAGGAAACTACATCAAAACTGACAAGCAGGTCGTCTGGGGACAGGGAAATACCCTTGATTGTTGATACCAGGTGAGTAGAATTTTGTACCGCAGAGGTGGTCTTTCCAGTGAAAGGACGCAGGATTTCAGACAAAAAACGAGCTAGTTTGTAGGTGGGGGAGCTGATAGTAGAGACTATGGGACGAAGAGGTGTATCAACTTTATGTATTTTTGGTAAGCCGTATAATCTTGGTGGCCTGGCAGCAGAAGGTTTCAACGAAAACTGTTTAGATTGATCAATTAATGCGGTTGAATCAGAAATTATTTTGTTGGTTTGTGTGACGAGGCTGTTGGTGGGATCTCTTTTTATTTTTGTATAACTACCATCGTCGAGTAATTCTTTAATTTTGTTGTTGTATTCTATTTTATCCATGATGACAGTAGCATTGCCTTTGTCAGCTGAGAGAACTACAATATCATTCCTCTTTTTTAATTTATATAATTCAAAACGCTCATCTTTGTTGAGGTTGCTAGCTGGCATCTTAGCGTTTTTGAGGGTTGCAGCGATTTCAGATCTTGCTACGTCTGCAGCGATGTGACCCAAGCCCCTGAGAGCAACGTCTACTTGGGCAATTATATCATTAACTGGTATGTGTTTAGGTGTGACTGCAAAGAATTACTGCAGTCACGAAAGCTTTAAATCAAAATTTAATCGCCTCTACGGGGAGGGTTTTCACATAACTTTAAGATCCTTCAACAAACTCCGGGATAAGAAAGCTCAGCTGATCGAGTCTCTCACCTTCCTGAAGAGATGCCGCGACTCTGGGGTAATACCAATCGCATTTACACTGACCTCTGCTGCTGTAACTTCTTCTAATGCGAAACGAATTCTTTTCAAAACTAGCTTAGCTCTTATCTCAGAAAAAATCAGACTTATATGCACAGAACTAGATCAGTTAGACAAGACACTCTACAAATCACATTTATCATTGATGGCAATAATGTCCACATCGGATTGGGAACATGTAGACAATATGACTGCCTCTTCAGCTGCTACTATGTCGACCAAATGTAAGGAAAACCTGATTTCCAAATTTAACCTCCTCTTCAACAAAAGACCGGACCCACACACCAAAAAGTTAGACGTTAATAAAGTCGTAATAAATCGCAGTAACAGTTCTATTTCCGATGGTCTGATATCCGTTTTAGCTAAAGGTCTAAACTTTGCAGTCACACCTAAACACATACCAGTTAATGATATAATTGCCCAAGTAGACGTTGCTCTCAGGGGCCTGGGTCACATCGCTGCAGACGTAGCAAGATCTGAAATCGCTGCAACCCTCAAAAATGCTAAGATGCCAGCTAGCAACCTCAACAAAGATGAGCGTTTTGAATTATATAAATTAAAAAAGAGGAATGATATTGTAGTTCTCTCAGCTGACAAAGGCAATGCTACTGTCATCATGGATAAAATAGAATACAACAACAAAATTAAAGAATTACTCGACGATGGTAGTTATACAAAAATAAAAAGAGATCCCACCAACAGCCTCGTCACACAAACCAACAAAATAATTTCTGATTCAACCGCATTAATTGATCAATCTAAACAGTTTTCGTTGAAACCTTCTGCTGCCAGGCCACCAAGATTATACGGCTTACCAAAAATACATAAAGTTGATACACCTCTTCGTCCCATAGTCTCTACTATCAGCTCCCCCACCTACAAACTAGCTCGTTTTTTGTCTGAAATCCTGCGTCCTTTCACTGGAAAGACCACCTCTGCGGTACAAAATTCTACTCACCTGGTATCAACAATCAAGGGTATTTCCCTGTCCCCAGACGACCTGCTTGTCAGTTTTGATGTAGTTTCCTTATTCACCAAGGTTCCTGTACCTGACACCATTGCAATCATTGAAGACTTGGTTCATCAAGGACTATACACTGAGGTACCCCCCCCTGGTGAGACACTGTTTAACCAATACATACTTCACTTGGAATGGAACTTTCTACAAACAAACTGAGGGCACCCCAATGGGCTCCCCCCTTTCTCCAGTTATAGCTAACATTTTCATGGAGAAATTTGAGACTGACGCCATCCAGACTGCCACTCTGCGCCCAACCTTATGGAAGAGGTACGTGGATGACACTTTTGTCATCTGGCCACATGGCCGGCCTGCTCTAGACCAATTCTTCGACCACATCAATTCCATACACCCAGCCATCAGATTTACCATGGAAGTCAAAATAGATGGCAAGATACCTTTTTTGGATGTCCTAATTAAAAAGAGACCTGATGGTTCAATGAGCCACTCTGTCTACAGGAAAGCTACCCATACGGATGCTTATCTGAAACCGGATTCCCACCACCATCCATCACAGAAGAATTCTCTCATCAAGACTCTGTATCATAGAGCCCAATGCATATCCGACCAGGAACACATAAGCAGTGAACTCAAGCACGTACACCAAGCTCTTAGGGCTAATGGTTACTCCGACTATACAATCCGCAAAGCTATCACTCAAACCATGAAGAAGAACCCTCTTGAGGAGCCTTTCAAAACCATCACTTTACCCTACATTGCTGGGATCACAAAAAAGATCTCCAAAATCTTGAATAAACACAAGATCCAGGTCCGTTTCAACACATTACATAAAATCCGTGATCTGGTTCCGTCTGTAAAAGATGTGATTCCGGACATACAATACCCTGGTGTCTACAAACTAAGTTGCCTCTGTGGTAGTAGTTACATTGGAGAAACCAAACGCCATGTCTCGGACCGCATTCGTGAACATAAAGCAGACCTTAAACACGGTAGGACCAACACCTCGGCCGTAGCAGATCATTGTTCTAATTCAGTAGGCTCACATGCCATTGACTTTTCCAAGACGGAGGTTCTTTGTAAGCCATCTGGCTTCCATGAGAGATTCGTTCATGAGGCTATCCACATATACAAGCACAGAGACAATTTCAACCGAGAAGATGGATTCTATCTTAGCAATCATTGGAAAGATTTGATAAATCATTTCAGTTCTTGATTGATTGTTCACGCTTACAGTGGCTTTCAGACAGCATACATTATAAAAAAAAAAATTCGTCTCCCCCCTCCTCTTTTCAAAAAAATAGATGGACTAGTCCTGGGCAAACTGCCAATCGCTGCGCGTGACGCCAACGTTTTTTTATAAATAAATAAATGTGCCGTTTTAAAAATAAATTTATGCAAACCGACACACCTGATGATGACCGTTTGAGTTATGGTCGAAACGTCGTGAGAATTTTTTATTGTTTTATATATAATTTGTTATTTTGTTGTTTCTCTTCAACGTGACTTTACCGAAAAAACTAAGAATATGAATTACTGCAGTCACGAAAGCTTTAAATCAAAATTTAATCGCCTCTACGGGGATGGTTTTCACATAACTTTAAGATCCTTCAACAAACTCCGGGATAAGAAAGCTCAGCTGATCGAGTCTCTCACCTTCCTGAAGAGATGCCGCGACTCTGGGGTAATACCAATCGCATTTACACTGACCTCTGCTGCTGTAACTTCTTCTAATGCGAAACGAATTCTTTTCAAAACTAGCTTAGCTCTTATCTCAGAAAAAATCAGACTTATACGCACAGAACTAGATCAGTTAGACAAGACACTCTACAAATCACACTTATCATTGACGGCAATAATGTCCACATCGGATTGGGAACATGTAGACAATATGACTGCCTCTTCAGCTGCTACTATGTCGACCAAATGTAAGGAAAACCTGATTTCCAAATTTAACCTCCTCTTCAACAAAAGACCGGACCCACACACCAAAAAGTTAGACGTTAATAAAGTCGTAATTAATCGCAGTAACAGTTCTATTTCCGATGGTCTGAAATCCGTTTTAGCTAAAGGTCTAAACTTTGCAGTCACACCTAAACACATACCAGTTAATGATATAATTGCCCAAGTAGACGTTGCTCTCAGGGGCCTGGGTCACATCGCTGCAGACGTAGCAAGATCTGAAATCGCTGCAACCCTCAAAAACGCTAAGATGCCAGCTAGCAACCTCAACAAAGATGAGCGTTTTGAATTATATAAATTAAAAAAGAGGAATGATATTGTAGTTCTCTCAGCTGACAAAGGCAATGCTACTGTCATCATGGATAAAATAGAATACAACAACAAAATTAAAGAATTACTCGACGATGGTAGTTATACAAAAATAAAAAGAGATCCCACCAACAGCCTCGTCACACAAACCAACAAAATAATTTCTGATTCAACCGCATTAATTGATCAATCTAAACAGTTTTCGTTGAAACCTTCTGCTGCCAGGCCACCAAGATTATACGGCTTACCAAAAATACATAAAGTTGATACACCTCTTCGTCCCATAGTCTCTACTATCAGCTCCCCCACCTACAAACTAGCTCGTTTTTTGTCTGAAATCCTGCGTCCTTTCACTGGAAAGACCACCTCTGCGGTACAAAATTCTACTCACCTGGTATCAACAATCAAGGGTATTTCCCTGTCCCCAGACGACCTGCTTGTCAGTTTTGATGTAGTTTCCTTATTCACCAAGGTTCCTGTACCTGACACCATTGCAATCATTGAAGACTTGGTTCATCAAGGACTAAACACTGAGGTACCCCCCCCCCCTGGTGAGACACTGTTTAACCAATACATACTTCACTTGGAATGGAACTTTCTACAAACAAACTGAGGGCACCCCAATGGGCTCCCCCCTTTCTCCAGTTATAGCTAACATTTTCATGGAGAAATTTGAGACTGACGCCATCCAGACTGCCACTCTGCGCCCAACCTTATGGAAGAGGTACGTGGATGACACTTTTGTCATCTGGCCACATGGTCGGCCTGCTCTAGACCAATTCTTCGACCACATCAATTCCATACACCCAGCCATCAGATTTACCATGGAAGTCGAAATAGATGGCAAGATACCTTTTTTGGATGTCCTAATTAAAAAGAGACCTGATGGTTCAATGAGCCACTCTGTCTACAGGAAAGCTACCCATACGGATGCTTATCTGAAACCGGATTCCCACCACCATCCATCACAGAAGAATTCTCTCATCAAGACTCTGTATCATAGAGCCCAATGCATATCCGACCAGGAACACATAAGCAGTGAACTCAAGCACGTACACCAAGCTCTTAGGGCTAATGGTTACTCCGACTATACAATCCGCAAAGCTATCACTCAAACCATGAAGAAGAACCCTCTTGAGGAGCCTTTCAAAACCATCACTTTACCCTACATTGCTGGGATCACAAAAAAGATCTCCAAAATCTTGAATAAACACAAGATCCAGGTCCGTTTCAACACATTACATAAAATCCGTGATCTGGTTCCGTCTGTAAAAGATGTGATTCCGGACATACAATACCCTGGTGTCTACAAACTAAGTTGCCTCTGTGGTAGTAGTTACATTGGAGAAACCAAACGCCATGTCTCGGACCGCATTCGTGAACATAAAGCAGACCTTAAACACGGTAGGACCAACACCTCGGCCGTAGCAGATCATTGTTCTAATTCAGTAGGCTCACATGCCATTGACTTTTCCAAGACGGAGGTTCTTTGTAAGCCATCTGGCTTCCATGAGAGATTCGTTCATGAGGCTATCCACATATACAAGCACAGAGACAATTTCAACCGAGAAGATGGATTCTATCTTAGCAATCATTGGAAAGATTTGATAAATCATTTCAGTTCTTGATTGATTGTTCACGCTTACAGTGGCTTTCAGACAGCATACATTATATAAAAAAAAAAAATCGTCTCCCCCCTCCTCTTTTCAAAAAAATAGATGGACTAGTCCTGGGCAAACTGCCAATCGCTGCGCGTGACGCCAACGTTTTTTTATAAATAAATAAATGTGCCGTTTTAAAAATAAATTTATGCAAACCGACACACCTGATGATGACCGTTTGAGTTATGGTCGAAACGTCGTGAGAATTTTTTATTGTTTTATATATAATTTGTTATTTTGTTGTTTCTCTTCAACGTGACTTTACCGAAAAAACTAAGAATATGAATTACTGCAGTCACGAAAGCTTTAAATCAAAATTTAATCGCCTCTACGGGGATGGTTTTCACATAACTTTAAGATCCTTCAACAAACTCCGGGATAAGAAAGCTCAGCTGATCGAGTCTCTCACCTTCCTGAAGAGATGCCGCGACTCTGGGGTAATACCAATCGCATTTACACTGACCTCTGCTGCTGTAACTTCTTCTAATGCGAAACGAATTCTTTTCAAAACTAGCTTAGCTCTTATCTCAGAAAAAATCAGACTTATACGCACAGAACTAGATCAGTTAGACAAGACACTCTACAAATCACATTTATCATTGACGGCAATAATGTCCACATCGGATTGGGAACATGTAGACAATATGACTGCCTCTTCAGCTGCTACTATGTCGACCAAATGTAAGGAAAACCTGATTTCCAAATTTAACCTCCTCTTCAACAAAAGACCGGACCCACACACCAAAAAGTTAGACGTTAATAAAGTCGTAATAAATCGCAGTAACAGTTCTATTTCCGATGGTCTGAAATCCGTTTTAGCTAAAGGTCTAAACTTTGCAGTCACACCTAAACACATACCAGTTAATGATATAATTGCCCAAGTAGACGTTGCTCTCAGGGGCCTGGGTCACATCGCTGCAGACGTAGCAAGATCTGAAATCGCTGCAACCCTCAAAAACGCTAAGATGCCAGCTAGCAACCTCAACAAAGATGAGCGTTTTGAATTATATAAATTAAAAAAGAGGAAAGATATTGTAGTTCTCTCAGCTGACAAAGGCAATGCTACTGTCATCATGGATAAAATAGAATACAACAACAAAATTAAAGAATTACTCGACGATGGTAGTTATACAAAAATAAAAAGAGATCCCACCAACAGCCTCATCACACAAACCAACAAAATAATTTCTGATTCAACCGCATTAATTGATCAATCTAAACAGTTTTCGTTGAAACCTTCTGCTGCCAGGCCACCAAGATTATACGGCTTACCAAAAATACATAAAGTTGATACACCTCTTCGTCCCATAGTCTCTACTATCAGCTCCCCCACCTACAAACTAGCTCGTTTTTTGTCTGAAATCCTGCGTCCTTTCACTGGAAAGACCACCTCTGCGGTACAAAATTCTACTCACCTGGTATCAACAATCAAGGGTATTTCCCTGTCCCCAGACGACCTGCTTGTCAGTTTTGATGTAGTTTCCTTATTCACCAAGGTTCCTGTACCTGACACCATTGCAATCATTGAAGACTTGGTTCATCAAGGACTAAACACTGAGGTACCCCCCCCCCTGGTGAGACACTGTTTAACCAATACATACTTCACTTGGAATGGAACTTTCTACAAACAAACTGAGGGCACCCCAATGGGCTCCCCCCTTTCTCCAGTTATAGCTAACATTTTCATGGAGAAATTTGAGACTGACGCCATCCAGACTGCCACTCTGCGCCCAACCTTATGGAAGAGGTACGTGGATGACACTTTTGTCATCTGGCCACATGGTCGGCCTGCTCTAGACCAATTCTTCGACCACATCAATTCCATACACCCAGCCATCAGATTTACCATGGAAGTCGAAATAGATGGCAAGATACCTTTTTTGGATGTCCTAATTAAAAAGAGACCTGATGGTTCAATGAGCCACTCTGTCTACAGGAAAGCTACCCATACGGATGCTTATCTGAAACCGGATTCCCACCACCATCCATCACAGAAGAATTCTCTCATCAAGACTCTGTATCATAGAGCCCAATGCATATCCGACCAGGAACACATAAGCAGTGAACTCAAGCATGTACACCAAGCTCTTAGGGCTAATGGTTACTCCGACTATACAATCCGCAAAGCTATCACTCAAACCATGAAGAAGAACCCTCTTGAGGAGCCTTTCAAAACCATCACTTTACCCTACATTGCTGGGATCACAAAAAAGATCTCCAAAATCTTGAATAAACACAAGATCCAGGTCCGTTTCAACACATTACATAAAATCCGTGATCTGGTTCCGTCTGTAAAAGATGTGATTCCGGACATACAATACCCTGGTGTCTACAAACTAAGTTGCCTCTGTGGTAGTAGTTACATTGGAGAAACCAAACGCCATGTCTCGGACCGCATTCGTGAACATAAAGCAGACCTTAAACACGGTAGGACCAACACCTCGGCCGTAGCAGATCATTGTTCTAATTCAGTAGGCTCACATGCCATTGACTTTTCCAAGACGGAGGTTCTTTGTAAGCCATCTGGCTTCCATGAGAGATTCGTTCATGAGGCTATCCACATATACAAGCACAGAGACAATTTCAACCGAGAAGATGGATTCTATCTTAGCAATCATTGGAAAGATTTGATAAATCATTTCAGTTCTTGATTGATTGTTCACGCTTACAGTGGCTTTCAGACAGCATACATTATAAAAAAAAAAATTCGTCTCCCCCCTCCTCTTTTCAAAAAAATAGATGGACTAGTCCTGGGCAAACTGCCAATCGCTGCGCGTGACGCCAACGTTTTTTATAAATAAATAAATGTGCCGTTTTAAAAATAAATTTATGCAAACCGACACACCTGATGATGACCGTTTGAGTTATGGTCGAAACGTCGTGAGAATTTTTTATTGTTTTATATATAATTTGTTATTTTGTTGTTTCTCTTCAACGTGACTTTACCGAAAAAACTAAGAATATGAATTACTGCAGTCACGAAAGCTTTAAATCAAAATTTAATCGCCTCTACGGGGATGGTTTTCACATAACTTTAAGATCCTTCAACAAACTCCGGGATAAGAAAGCTCAGCTGATCGAGTCTCTCACCTTCCTGAAGAGATGCCGCGACTCTGGGGTAATACCAATCGCATTTACACTGACCTCTGCTGCTGTAACTTCTTCTAATGCGAAACGAATTCTTTTCAAAACTAGCTTAGCTCTTATCTCAGAAAAAATCAGACTTATACGCACAGAACTAGATCAGTTAGACAAGACACTCTACAAATCACATTTATCATTGACGGCAATAATGTCCACATCGGATTGGGAACATGTAGACAATATGACTGCCTCTTCAGCTGCTACTATGTCGACCAAATGTAAGGAAAACCTGATTTCCAAATTTAACCTCCTCTTCAACAAAAGACCGGACCCACACACCAAAAAGTTAGACGTTAATAAAGTCGTAATAAATCGCAGTAACAGTTCTATTTCCGATGGTCTGAAATCCGTTTTAGCTAAAGGTCTAAACTTTGCAGTCACACCTAAACACATACCAGTTAATGATATAATTGCCCAAGTAGACGTTGCTCTCAGGGGCCTGGGTCACATCGCTGCAGACGTAGCAAGATCTGAAATCGCTGCAACCCTCAAAAACGCTAAGATGCCAGCTAGCAACCTCAACAAAGATGAGCGTTTTGAATTATATAAATTAAAAAAGAGGAAAGATATTGTAGTTCTCTCAGCTGACAAAGGCAATGCTACTGTCATCATGGATAAAATAGAATACAACAACAAAATTAAAGAATTACTCGACGATGGTAGTTATACAAAAATAAAAAGAGATCCCACCAACAGCCTCATCACACAAACCAACAAAATAATTTCTGATTCAACCGCATTAATTGATCAATCTAAACAGTTTTCGTTGAAACCTTCTGCTGCCAGGCCACCAAGATTATACGGCTTACCAAAAATACATAAAGTTGATACACCTCTTCGTCCCATAGTCTCTACTATCAGCTCCCCCACCTACAAACTAGCTCGTTTTTTGTCTGAAATCCTGCGTCCTTTCACTGGAAAGACCACCTCTGCGGTACAAAATTCTACTCACCTGGTATCAACAATCAAGGGTATTTCCCTGTCCCCAGACGACCTGCTTGTCAGTTTTGATGTAGTTTCCTTATTCACCAAGGTTCCTGTACCTGACACCATTGCAATCATTGAAGACTTGGTTCATCAAGGACTAAACACTGAGGTACCCCCCCTGGTGAGACACTGTTTAACCAATACATACTTCACTTGGAATGGAACTTTCTACAAACAAACTGAGGGCACCCCAATGGGCTCCCCCCTTTCTCCAGTTATAGCTAACATTTTCATGGAGAAATTTGAGACTGACGCCATCCAGACTGCCACTCTGCGCCCAACCTTATGGAAGAGGTACGTGGATGACACTTTTGTCATCTGGCCACATGGCCGGCCTGCTCTAGACCAATTCTTCGACCACATCAATTCTATACACCCAGCCATCAGATTTACCATGGAAGTCGAAATAGATGGCAAGATACCTTTTTTGGATGTCCTAATTAAAAAGAGACCTGATGGTTCAATGAGCCACTCTGTCTACAGGAAAGCTACCCATACGGATGCTTATCTGAAACCGGATTCCCACCACCATCCATCACAGAAGAATTCTCTCATCAAGACTCTGTATCATAGAGCCCAATGCATATCCGACCAGGAACACATAAGCAGTGAACTCAAGCACGTACACCAAGCTCTTAGGGCTAATGGTTACTCCGACTATACAATCCGCAAAGCTATCACTCAAACCATGAAGAAGAACCCTCTTGAGGAGCCTTTCAAAACCATCACTTTACCCTACATTGCTGGGATCACAAAAAAGATCTCCAAAATCTTGAATAAACACAAGATCCAGGTCCGTTTCAACACATTACATAAAATCCGTGATCTGGTTCCGTCTGTAAAAGATGTGATTCCGGACATACAATACCCTGGTGTCTACAAACTAAGTTGCCTCTGTGGTAGTAGTTACATTGGAGAAACCAAACGCCATGTCTCGGACCGCATTCGTGAACATGAAGCAGACCTTAAACACGGTAGGACCAACACCTCGGCCGTAGCAGATCATTGTTCTAATTCAGTAGGCTCACATGCCATTGACTTTTCCAAGATGGAGGTTCTTTGTAAGCCATCTGGCTTCCATGAGAGATTCGTTCATGAGGCTATCCACATATACAAGCACAGAGACAATTTCAACCGAGAAGATGGATTCTATCTTAGCAATCATTGGAAAGATTTGATAAATCATTTCAGTTCTTGATTGATTGTTCACGCTTACAGTGGCTTTCAGACAGCATACATTATAAAAAAAAAAATTCGTCTCCCCCCTCCTCTTTTAAAAAAAAATAGATGGACTAGTCCTGGGCAAACTGCCAATCGCTGCGCGTGACGCCAACGTTTTTTATAAATAAATAAATGTGCCGTTTTAAAAATAAATTTATGCAAACCGACACACCTGATGATGACCGTTTGAGTTATGGTCGAAACGTCGTGAGAATGTTTTATTGTTTTATATATAATTTGTTATTTTGTTGTTTCTCTTCAACGTGACTTTACCGTAAAAACTAAGAATATCATAGTTCATAGTTCATTTATTTGGTATAGCCCTGTGAGCCATTCGGCTCTTGAATCGGGTGCAACCGCAACAAACAAAAAACATGAACAAGAAAACATCTTAAAGTGATTATGTGACTGTGCAAACAGAAAATACAGGAAAAAAATATCAAAATATTCCTGAAATAGCACCGTACACCAACGCTGTGTCCAAAAATCCCAGTGGGATGCAAGTCAAATAACAACAACAACCACAAGACAACTAAGATTAAGGCCATCAGTCTAACTCCGTACTACAATAAACAAAAACATGGCCAAAAAAAAAACTTTTCGAAATCACCAAAATAAAAGCCATAAATCCAATGAAACAGTGATCATAGGGACTGTGACCGAATTTTTAACAATAAACTACATAAATAAATTATAACACCAAAATCTAGAGCCATATTTTAGGCCACTGAATAGCAGTGGCAGCTAGGGTTGTACAACTCCTCTAGAGCAGTTTTGAGTGAAGATCTCATAGGTAGTGATTCAAGTTGCAGTTTATTGGCAATAACATTCCAGACCCTGGGGGCATCAATAGCAAAGGCCCTTCCTCCAGTTTTTGTACGGCAATAGGGAATGTGAAGCTGGTAAATGAGCGAAGACCTGAGGTCAAATTTGTTCTTTGAAACAGAGAGGAGATCCAGTAGGTAGTCTGCGGAATTTTTTGTAAGTACATCGTGAATAAATAAGATCTGGTGCACAAGCCATCGAACATTAAGAGATGTTAAGTTTGACCCAATGTAGAGATCACAGTGAGATCACAGAGATCACATAATGGATAAACCAGCAAATCTTAAAAAAAGTATTACAACGCTGTATGCTCAAATCCCAGTGTGATGCAAGTGAAACAATACCAACCATAAGATAGATTAACCCTATGTTGTCGGCAAGTATGCTAAACATCTTCTTTGGTTCTTTCGGTAAAGTCACGTAGAATGAGAATAAAATAATAAAATAACACGATAAAATTCTCACGACGTTTCGGCCACAATGCAAGCGGCCGTCTTCAGGTGAAAGGAACAGACATTTCGAACAGACACATATTCACAACTTTTCCTTTCATATATAAGATAGATAGAGTCAGCATGTACTAGTGTAGTGAAAGCTGTAATCATAGCAGGAACCACCATAGTCGGTATGCACTGCTGTAGTCATAGCAGGATACCACCACAGTCAGCATGCAATGCTGTAGTCATAGCAGGTACCACCACAGCAGTATGCAATGCTGTAATAGCAGGTACCACCACAGCAGTATGCACTGCTGTAATCATAGCAGGTGCCACCACAGCAGTATGCACTGCTGAAATCATAGCAGGTACCACAACAGCAGTATGCAGTGCTGTAATTATAGCAGGTACCACAACAGGAGTATGCACTGCTGTAATCATAGCAGGTACCACCACAGCAGTATGCACTGCTGTAATCATAGCAGGTACCACCACAGCACGGTGTATTCATAGCAGGTACCACCACAGTCAGTATGCACTGCTGTAATCATAGCAGGTACCATCACAATATGCACTGCTGTAATAATAGCAGGTACCACCACAATCAGTATGCACTGCTGTAATAATAGCAGGTACCACCACAATCAGTATGCACTGCTGTAATCATAGCAGGTACCACCACAATCAGTATGCACTGCTATAATAATAGCAGGTACCACCAGTCGGTATGCACTGCTGTAATCATAGCAGGTAGCACCACAGTATGCAGTGCTGTAGTGATAGTAGATACTGCTATCGAGTTGGTAGATACTGCTATATCGAGTTAGTAGATACTAAAACAGTCGGTATATACCACTACAGTCATTAAATACTGCTACAGTTAGCAAATACTACTACACAGTCAGTAGATACTACTACGGTCAGTAACTACTGCTATAGAGTCAATTGTTACTCCTATACATTTAGTAGATACTGCTTTAGAGTTAGTAGTTACTACTATAGTCAGTGGATACTACTATAGAGTCAGCAGATACTACTAGACAGTCGTTACTGCTGTAGAGTTGGTAGATACTACTGTAGGCCCAGTAAATACTGCTACGGTCAGTAGTTATTACAGTCACTAAATACTACTACACAGTCAGTAGCTACTACTGGCTCAGTAGATACAGTCATTAGATACAACTACAGAGTCAACAGATACTACTTCCTCTGTTTTATGTAGGGTATATATACCTACGCAGGGGTAAAGATATTTTTGAGGGGGGGGGTCGACAATTTTCAGAAACCTTTTAGATAAACTATTTACCCCCCACTTTCTATAACTTTCTGGACTTGTGCAAGCTTCTTATAATTTCGTTGGTGCAGAAATGGACAAACGGCCCACAGGGCTTTCATAACAGCTTACTATCTGTGTATGTAAATGTACGGTTTTAAAGAGAAGTTTTGAAATAGATTTTTTTACCCGGGCTACGCCGGGTACTTACCGCTAGTATATATATAATCTTACAAAATGAACACACCTGGCCCTTCTGGAGGTGATGGTTCTGGCTCATTGATGCCGGAGGTTGGAGGTGGGGGTGTCTTGTCCTTCGATGCAGTTGGTTCTGTAGGAAGAGTGCAAACCTCACTGATTGGCTGTGCCAGGTGGTGGTGCATTTAAGTACACATTTACCTGATCCAACAAAAAAAATGATGGCATTTAATATATTATCCATGTGATTTTGCAACTAATTCCAGAATGGTACCTGGGCTTGCTTTAGATGGAGTTGGTGCAGGGGGTCCACCTGCTGTGGAGCAGCAGAATCTGATCTTGTAGTTGTAACATGGCAGTCCTCCTTGATCCTCATTGACACATTTCAGTCCTTTATTCTTGTCACAAGTTATTGTCTGGCCCAATTCCTGCCATGGGGTATTGGGGAATCTCTCGGCTTTGCATTCAATGTTTTGCACCGGTGAGTCAGGCAGACAAACCACTTTCCCTGAGGCTATGACCTTCTGGTAAGATTCCTCATCTCCGCCATTTTCTTCATCAGGATATTGCTCATGGTACCAGTCAGACCAGCCTGGAGTACAGTCTTCTGCAAATATACATTCTTAATCAGTCTTCAAACGATAACAATATATATCAACTCCTGTTTCTCCACGGTAATGTTCTGAAAGCTAATTTTTTTTTTCAAAACTATGAATGCTCCATTGCTATGAGCGTACAAAAAACTTTGCATATCATTTTGCACAGGAAGTATACAATGAGTCTCTTCATCCTGAATTAACCGCACGTAAACCTTTAGAATGTTGTGGAGGCTCAAAGCTAAAGAATAGTGAGCTGCCAACTCCTTCTGTTAGCATGACCCACTTTTAAATAGATACGCTGCCTTAATCACCAGCACTGCCCACATCGTTGGTAGTTTCACGCGGAAACAAGCTGACCTACTGCTCAGTAATTTACTCCTATTCCGCTACGAACCCAGCCTAGAGTTCATTAGTCCCACCCTGTTCCAGTATAATGAGCCAAGTATGGGACCAGAAGACTATAAAGCAGGACAAAATCACACTTTTACAATTATTCAGGACCCTTCGATAGATTTTTGTAACCGGCAATGTCCCGACCCTACCAGAGCATATGGTTGCTTGAATTGAACATTTGATTGCATTTAATATATTATCCATATTTGATTTTGCAACTAATTCCAATATGATACCTGGGCCTGGTGTTGGGGGTGATGGTTCTGGCGCCATGTTGCTGGAGGTTGGAGGTGGGTGTGTCTTGTCCTTCGCTCCAGTTGGTTCTTGAGGAGGAGCACCACTCTCTTCAGGAGCTGGCTTTGTTGGCTTTTCCTCAACCGGGGGTTTGGGTGTCACTTTTAAAGAAAAGCAAGGGATGGATGTTGACAGAATTTAGATTGCTCATGAATTTTCAGTTGAACCTTGTAAAATGTTGTAAGCAACCTTCAGTCGATATTTTCAATTGGCATTTCGAATAATTTACTTGAAAGTTATACTAAATCATGTATAGCTGTTTCCCAATACACTGCTCAATTAAATCCTCCTCACGGTGTCTGCGCTGGGGGGGGGGGTTATTTTACCATCCTTCATCATGCTATTCATTGGAGTTTATTGAACGTCCGATGAGGGAGCATGGAAGTACATCACAATTAAGAGGTGTGGCATTCTGCTCTGTGAAGTCTATGTTGTAAATATTCAGCCTATGACATCTGTTGCACAGATTGTCAGCTATCCAACACCTATCCATAAGCAAGTCCTAATTAGTTTCTAAGATCTAACAAATTAAGTCACATTGTTTGATTTGATCATAAGCAGTATACTTCCTGTATATATAATCTTATAAAATGAACACACCTGGCCCTTCTGGGGGTGATGGTTCTGGCTCCTTGCCGCTGGAGGTTGGAGGTGGGGGTGTCTTGTCCTTCGGTCCAGTTGGTTCTTGAGGAGGAGCGCCACTCTCAGCCGGAGCTGGCTTTGTTGGCTTTTCCTCTCCTGGGGGTTTCGGTGTCACTTTGAAAGAAATGGCAAGGGATGGATGTTGACAGAATTCAGATTACTCATACATTTCCAGTTGAACCTTGTAAAATGTTGTAAGCAACCTTCAGACAATACTTTCAATCTGCATTACAAATAAGTTACTGAAAGGTGAGACTAAATAACGTCAAGCTCTTTGCCAATACACTGATTAATTAAAGCCTCCCAACGGTGTCTGGGTTGGGGGGGTTGTTTCCCCATCCTTCATCATGCTCTTCAGTGCGGTTTAGTGAACGTGGGATGAGGGAGCATGGAAGTACATCACAATAAAGAGGTGTGGCATTCTTCCCTCTGTAGTCTACATTATAAATATGCAGCCGATGGCATGTTAAACAGATTGTCCCCCATCTAAATCTCATCCAGGCGCAAGTCTAATTAGTTGATGGAATCTAACCAATTAAGTCACATTATTTGCTTTGATCCTAAGCAGTATACTTCCTGCATATATGTAATCTAACAACATGAACACACCTGGCCCTCCTGAGGGTGAGGGTTCTGGCTCCTTGTTGCCAAAGGTTGGAGGTGGGGGTGTCTTGTCCTTCGGTGCAGTTGGTTCTTGAGGCGGAGCGCCACTCTCTTCAGGAGATCACTTTGTTGGCTTTTCCTCTACCGGAGGTTTCGGTGTTTTTTTGAAAGAAAAGCCAGGCATTGGGTGTTCACAGAATGTACATTGCATTGACTTGGGGACATGTAAGTACAGCAAAATAAAGAAATGTGGTATCCTGCCCTCTGCAGCCTATAACATGCAATCTATAACGCATATTACGGATGTGGGCAACCATTCCTGACTTCCAGGACAACCCTATTTCATTTCTGAGATCTGAGAAATATACGCGCATTCTGCGCTATTTTGTTCATAAGAACTATATGGCCGGTATAAACATATGTACATTAAAAAAACTTGCAAACGAAACACACCTGGCCCTCCTGAGGGTGAAGGTTCTGGCTCCTTGTTGCCGGAGGTTGGAGGTGGGGGTGTCTTGTCCTTCGGTGCAGTTGGTTCTTGAGGCGGAGCGCCACTCTCTTCAGGAGCTGGCTTTGTTGGCTTTTCCTCTACCGGGGGTTTCGGCGTCACTTTGAATGAAAAATGCAGGGATGGATGTTGACAGAATTCAGATTAAATTTCGATTTAAAGCTTTCGTGACTGCAAGGATTCGTCTTCTTTGGTTCTTTCGGTAAAGTCACGTAGAATGAGAATAAAATAATAAATTGATAAAATAAAATAACACAATAATATTCTCACGACGTTTCGGCCACAACACAAGCGGCCTTCATCAGGTGAAGGGACGAGACTGTCTGGAGGACAGCATTGGAGTGAAAAAGCCACGCTCAGATCGCGACCTTTAAGCTGTGCGAGAAGAAACAAAGCGCCTTGACAAAGGAATTAGCATTGAATTTAACATTGAAATGGCTGAGTGATTAGCTTGTGACTGGTCACAGAAATGGCTATGTTAAAGTTAAAGCATACACATCCGCAGAGGCACCCCTTGACAAAGGAATTAGCATAGAATTTAGCATTGAAATAGCTAAGTTAAAGCATACGCATCCGCAGAGGCACCCCTTGACAAAGGAATTAGCATAGAATTTAGCATTGAAATAGCTGAGCGATTAGCTTGTAACTGGTCACAGAAATAGCTATGTTAAAGTCAGAGCTTACACATTCACAGAGGCACCTTGTACAAATCAAACAGGATAATTTAGCATTGAAATATTTAGGCGAATTTAGCATTGAAATAACTGAGTGATTAGCTTGTGACTGGTCTCAGAAATGGCTATGTTGAAGTCAAGGCCTACACATCTGAGCTATTCACAGTAACTGGGTATACACTACAATATATAATGAATACTATATAGTGAACCAATAAAAAACAATAAAAAACTAAAATATAAATTACCTCAATGTTATCAATAAACTCTATATATTCTCCAATCAGCTAAGCTACCAACAATAAGTCGTTATATATCACAATGCTATATGGCGAAAAAATGGGTGGATTCTTACCCTCAACTTTAGCAACACGGATAGCTAACGGGCCCCGATCAGACGGACGAGTTCATCCATGGTCGGAACAGAGGAGGGGGAGAGAGACAGCTGCGAGGCGCTGTTATACTCCATGTTGTAAACCATACCATTAACCGTGGTGTGAGAGGTATTAAGAGTCAATGCCAGCGAAAGAGCTGCGGTCTGAAGGTCATCGTAAAATACAATTAATTAAGAATGGAAATGGTTTAAAACATCTTTCCAATGGTTACTAAGCCAGAATCCATCTTCTCGGTTGAAATTGTCTCTGTGCTTGTATATGTGAATGGCCTCATGAACGAATCTCTCATGGTAGCCGGTTGGTTTGCAAAGAACCTCCGTCTTGGAGAAGTCAATGTCATGTGAGCCCACTGAATTATAACAGTGATCTGCCACGGCAGAGGAGTTCGTTCTACCATGTTTCAAGTCTGCTTTACGTTCGCAGATGCGGTCCGGGATATGTCGTTTGGTTTCTCCAATGTAGCTACTACCACAGAGGCACATTAGTTTGTAAACGCCCGGGTACTGTATGTCTGGAACAGCATCTTTTACAGATGGAACTAGATCACGGATTTTATGTACTGTGTTGAATCGGACCTGGATCTTGTGTTTATTCAGGATTTTGGAGATCTTTTAGTGACCCCTGCAATGTAGGGTAAGGTGATGGTTTTGAGTGGCTCCACAAGAGGATCCTTCTTTATGACTGGAGTGATGGCTTTGCGGAATGTAGTCAGAGTAACCATTAGCCCTGAGAGCCTGGTGTACGTGCTTGAGTTCACTGGTAATGTGTTCCTGGTCGGAAATGCATTGGGCTCTATGGTATAGAGTCTTGATGAGGGAATTCTTCTGGGATGGATGGTGGTGGGAATCCGGTTTCAAGTAAGCATCTGTATGGGTAGCTTTCCTGTAGACAGAGTGGCTCATTGAACCATCATGTCTCCTTTTAATTAAGACATCCAAAAAGGGTAGTTTGCCATCTTTTTCGACCTCCATGGTAAATCTGATGGCTGGGTGTATGGAATTGATGTGGTCGCGGAATTGGTCTAGAGCAGGCTGGCCATGTGGCCAGATGACAAAGGTGTCATCCACGTACCTCTTCCATAAGGTCGGGCGTAGAGTGGCAGTCTGGATGGTGTCAGTTTCAAATTTTTCCATGAATACGTTGGCTACAACCGGAGATAGGGGGGAGCCCATTGGGGTGCCCTCAGTTTGTTTGTAGAAAGTTCCATTCCAGGTGAAGAATGTGTTGGTTAAGCAATGTCTCACCAGGGGGGGTACATCAGTATGCAGTCCTTGATGAACCAGGTCTTCAATGATAGCAAAGGTGTCAGGTACCGGGACTTTGGTGAACAAGGACAGCACATCAAAACTGACAAGCAGGTCGTCTGGAGACAGGGAAATGCCTGTGATTGTCGATACCAGGTGAGTAGAATTTAGTACCGCAGAGGTGTTTTTTCCAGTGAAAGGTCGCAGTATATCAGCAAGAAAACGTGCCAGTTTATAGGTGGGGGAGTTGATAGTAGAGACGATGGGATGAAGGGGTGTATCTTCTTTGTGTATCTGGAAGGCCATATAATCTTGGTGGTCTGGCAGCAGAGGGTTTCAACGAGAACTGTTTGGTCTCATCAATTAATGCTGTTGAATCAGAGATGATTTTGTTCGTTTTGGTAACCAGGCTGTTGGTGGGATCTCTTTTTATTTTTGTATAGCTGCCATCGTTGAGTAGTTCTTGAATTTTGTTGTTATATTCTGTTTTGTCCATGATGACAGTGGCATTGCCCTTGTCGGCTGAGAGGACGACAATATCATCTCTCTTTTTTAATTGAGATAATTCAAAACGTTCGTCTTTGCTGATGTTGCTGGGTGGCAACTTAGCGTTTTTGAGGGTTGCAGCGATTTCAGATCTTGCTACGTCTGCAGAGATGTGACTCAAGTCCTTGAGTGCAACGTCGACATGGGAAATTATATAATTAACCGGTAAGTGTCTCGGTGTGACAGCAAAGTTTAGACCTTTAGCTAAAACGGATTTCAGACCATCAGAAATGAAACTGTTACTGCGATTAATTACGACTTTGTTGACGTCTATCTTTTCGGTGTGTGGATCCGATTTTTTGTTGGAGAGGTGATTGAATTTGGAAATCAAATTGTCCCTACATTTGGTCGACATAGTGGCAGCCGAAGAGGTAGTCATATTGTCTACATGTTCCCAATCCGATGTAGACATTGTTGCTGTCAATGTTAAGTGTGATTTGTAGAGTGTCTTGTCTAACTGATCGAGTTCGGTGCGTGTAAGTCTGATTTTTTCCGAGATAAGAGCGAAGCTAGTTCTAGCTAGAATTTGTTTTGCATTGAGAGAAGTTGCAGCAGCAGAGGTTAGTGTAAATGCGGTTGGTATTACCTTAGAGTCGCGGCATCTCTTCAGAAAGGTGAGAGACTCGATTAGTTGAGCCTTCTTATCCCGGAGTCTGTTGAATGATCTTAAGGTTGTGCGGAATCCCTCCCCGTAGAGGCGGTTAAATTTCGATTTAAAGCTTTCGTGACTGCAAGGATTCATCATGGACACTCGCTAAATAAACTAACTATCATGGACACTCGCTAAATAACCTAACCATCATGGACACTCGCTAAATAACCTAACCATCATGGACACTCGCTAAATAACCTAACCATCATGGACACTCGCTAAATAACCTATCATGGACACTTGCTAAAACAACTTAACCAATATGGACACTCGCTAAATAACCTAACCATTATGGACGCTCGCTAAACAATTTAACCAACATGGTACTGTATCGCCACCGTGTGGGCACATGGTACAACTGCAGTGCCTCGGCGCGGTAACAGCAGCAGTGGCACTGTGCGGTGTCTTCACAGTTTCATTGCAGCCAACCGCGCTTGGCACTAACGCCAGGACACCGCAGCACCAGCGACTCACAACTGCGGGGAATGCGCGGGTGACGCCTGACAGCGGCAACTGCTGGCCTACTGTGTTGACCTGTACTGCACATGTCCACCACATAGCAGACGTAACCACTAATTGAATGCTTGTGGTACTGCACTTGTCCACCAGAGGGCACAAGTAACACGTCAAGCGCCGGTAATAAAAACGAAACTGGCCGATTTGCACTGCAATTCTTAATTTTTTTCACGGATTTTCAAGTAACAAACTACTGCATTGACATACCAAGCTGTCCCATACGTTTCCTCTGTTGAATATTTGGTGAACATCGGTGCTGAAGTAGTGAAACGCGCTGCATTCCCAAACAGTGCGCTACAAATCGGCAACAATCACACCCAGCATCGACTGATGCTGGATGTAATTACCAGTGAAACGTCGTACTAAAACTGTAGATCTTGTGGATTCACTCTTCAACATACCGGTGGGCTAAAGTAGTGAACTATTTGTCTTTTGTCAACGTGACACTTTTTTGCTGATTGGCCGTGTCGGGTGGTGGAGGGTTACGACACATTTATAAATAACGCGATCTAACCCAAAAGCCTTTATTATGAATTATAAGGTTGCACTCATTACATACAAAGCGCTTGCCACAAATGAACCTCAATACTTTGCTGACATTATCACGCAAACTCTGGTCATCCTCGCGGCACCTTTTGGCTAGTCATCGAATAAAGACGGTCTCTGCATTGCACGCTTTCAGATGCACTTTTGCATCCATCTGGAATGTTTTTCCTTCCGATATTAGGAAGTCACTGGAGCTACGCATTTTTAAAATCTATATTGAAAATAAATTTTCTTTAGAACTGCTTTTTGAGCTTAGTAAGTTGTCCTTCGATGAGCATAGTTGGCTCTGTACGGTTTGAAAGAAGTTCAACATACACACCAACATGGACACTCGCTAAAAAACCTAACCATCACGGACACTCGCTAAATAACCTAACCAACATGGAAACTCGCTAAATAACCTAACCAACATGGACACTCGCTTAATGACCTCGCCATCATGGACACTCGCTAAATAACCTCACCATCATGGACACTCAATAAATAACCTAACCAACATGGAGACTCACTAAATAACCTAACCAACATGGACACTCGCTAAATAACCTAACCAACATGGACACTCGCTAAATAACCTAACCAACATGGACACTCGCTAAATAACCTGACCAACATGGACACTCGCTAAATAACCTAACCAACATGGACACTCGCTAAATAACCTAACCAACATGGACACTCGCTAAAACAACTTAACCAACATGTACACTCGCTAAATAACCTAACCATTATGGACACTCGCTAAATAACTTAACCAACATGGTGCTGTATCGCCACCGTGTGGTCACATGGTACAACTGCAGTGCCTGGCGCGCTAACAGCAGCAGTGGCACTGTGCGGTGTCTTCACGGCTTCATTGCAGCCAACCGCGCTTGGCACTAACGCCAGGACACCGCAGCACCATCGACTCACAACTGCGTCGAATGCGTGGGTGACGTCTGACAGCGGCAACTGCTGGCCTACTGTGTTGGCCTGTACTGCACATGTCCACCACATAGCAGACGTAACCACGAATTGAATGGTTGTGGTACTGCTGTTGTATACGGCCCTTTTTCCACAATTAATATCCATAAGAATATTTACGGATGCATACACCTAGATTTCTTTTTCCTTTCTTTCGTGACAAACAATATATATATTTTTGTAATGAATCAAACCCGTAAGCCAGATACACGAAAAACCAGATGTCGGTCATAAACAGGCCATATATATAAAGAAATAATAAAACTCTCAAGGCGAGGATGTAACAGCTATCGGCGAAAATCTCCAGATGAACAAGAGTTTGATGTGCCCTAAGGGAGGTCACGCAGAGGGAAGCCCTCCGCAAGCCAGAAATGAGGACGCCCACGGGTTAAACTATTTCTTTTTTAAAACAACGGTTCAAATTTAAAATGCAATAACAAGAATTAGCTAAAGTTAGCGGTCCTCGCGCTCACTCCAATCAAGACCAGGCCACCAGATACATCAGTGAATTATTATCCAATAATTCGCTATCAAATGATTTTCACCTTTAATACTTTTACTGTTAAAACAATGCTTGGAGACAAAATACCGAGTCACATCAAAGGTTATCGAGAAGGAATGAGGCGAACGGGCAAACTTACGAAAGAGTTTAAACAATATCCCAAGCAACCCCGACCACCTTTGTCTCTCTCACAGCGCGGAGAAGCAGGAATTACACCTTATCACAAGGGGCCATCTGGAAAAGCCAGCCGGGTTTGATGAGGAGACACACCCCACCCCACACACGGCAACCAGACAAACAAGTTTTAAAGAAACTGCAATATAACATTAATAATAACGTGTTAACCTTAAACGATATTCCATTATAGAACCTTACAGAACCAAGGGATATGGATTCCAACAATCTGGAAACGGACCTCTTAAACTCAGGATGAAAATTATTTTTCTTTTTAATAATTCCATCATAACAATTCGAACCTCGGTAAACCGAGAGGTGTCGGAAGGACGTAGTTACAAACACGAGTCGTGGCGAACATGGGACCAAATGGTATTTGAGAAATATAAGTCGAAAGTATAAAGAGATAGGTGCTCCCGACCACCTTTGTCTCTCCCAAAGAGCGCGAGAGAGGAATTTCACGCCAGGGCAAACAGATCGTTATCGCAGGAGCCATCTGTACACACACACGAACTCACACACACAGACCCCGCCCCCCCCCCCCCCTTTTCCACTGCGCAGAGAGAATTGTTTTTGAATATAACGGTCAGCCGCATTTTCAAAAGTCAGTGAAGTTAAGTCAAGAGTCAAGACAGATCAGCGAGTCAAGACGTCCACAGGACGAGCAGTCGCATGGAGCGGCTGGCTCCGAGCCTCGCTGTGTAGCGAGGATCACTGAGTCGCGATGTATCAACAAAAGTGAGTCATACAGCAGTGGAGGAAACCTGCTGTCAGCGAACCAGCACGGGCGCGTTCGCGCACTTCAACAGAGAGAGCACGTGCGACTCAACTCACTCAACTGAAGAAAAAGCTTGACCAGCCGCCAACAAAGTATCAGCGAATCAGCGCTGAGAGCGCTCGAGCATCTCCACAAAGAAAGCACGTGCAACGTGGCTCAACCAGCAGCGGAAAAGCACGAGCAGCTGCCAACAACTTCAGCAAACCAGTGACCAAGCGCGTGCGACTTGAGTCATACAGCAGTGGAGGAAACCTGCTGTCAGAGAGCCGCCAACAACCTCAACAAAGAGAGCGCGTGCGACTTGGCTCACTCAGCAGAAGAAAAACTTTACCTGTCGCCCGCGAGCGCAGCGTCAGATACTACAGCAGCGGAAAGAGCATGCACCGGCGCAGCTCATCCAGCAGTGGAGGAAACTGCTGTCAGCGAATCAGCACGGGCGCGTTCGCGCATCTTCGAGGAGAAAGAGCGCGGCCACCAACGCCAAGCAAGAGCGTGCAGCAGCTCAGCCAGCAGTGGAGAGAAACTGCTATCAGCGAACCAGCACGGGCGCGTTCGCGCATCTTCAAGGAGAGGGAGCGCGCGCCACCAGCGTGCCATCAGCATCAGCACCAGCGCGTGCCAACAGTGTGCCACCAGCGTGCCACCAGCACCAGCGCGTGCCAACAGCGTGCCACCAGCGTGCTACAGCGCGCAACTTCGCGTCACCAGGGCTGAGAGGGAAGCGGCCCCGCACTCAACACCCATCGGCGCGACGACGGCGAGCGTCGTGGTGACTCATCCAGCCAGCGGTGGACAGAAACTGGCAGCCGGTCGTATGCAACCCCTCCTCCACACACTCCCTCCTCACTCCCCCACCGCTACACAACGAACAAACATTTTTTTTGACAAGGAAATCAACCTAGGCGTTTGCTCAACGCAAGAAATCAACAACCCTCCCATTAAACATACAAGACTCATGATAACTACGTAAACTATTAGCTGATAACGAAAAACATCGCCACCCATTGAGTTACGTTGATGAGGCAATCAGAATTATTTCAGTCGAACGCTTTAATTGCATAATCGTTGATGAATCAATGAACGAACATCGCCGTGGTACTGTGCTGACGATTTCAAGCATAATAATTTCGCATATCAGAATGTGTTAAGGATTGGATACGAATCAAAGACCGAGTGCCGTGTTGTGTAATCATTCAAGAATACGAGTTTGCATATTATAAGGTTAAGGTTTTGATAGAATAGTTCGCTTGTTTTTAATCTCTCTCTCAACAACCGATCGATTGCGTTACGCGTCGGGAATTAACCACAGGTGCCGCTATCGAGGTGAAACAACGCAATCGTGATGGTATCATGTTAACGCTGTGTTGAAATTCCAAAATCCCGAGATTGAGTTTTCATATTATCCAAAAATTTAAGTTAGCTAGAAATAAAATTGATTAAAGCAGATGGTTTGTGTGTGATTCTTCCTGAAATTCTGCATAATATTGTTCTGCGTATGAGATCTGAATCCTGGGGACCTATCATAAGCACACTATCACCACACATAATCCATAACACACATAATTCGTAATGTTCAATCGAGAGTAATCGTATCCTTATCGATAATACGGAATTAAAGAGCAGAGTCGAATCGACTCCCACTCATTCACGCTCACAACGCCTGCGTCACTGCATACGATTAATTGCGTCATTCCAATTCATAACACAATCCTAGTCACCGAGGCTCGACCTGACAATCCATAATGACCTGCATTATCCTAACCACGCCCACTCGCATAAATTAATACGATTATCTCTCGAATAAGCATTATTTATGCGCATAATAATTTCGGATAAATTATGCAAATTTCAAATTTCATTTAATTTTCATTATTTTCATCAATTTCCATAACACCTATATATACAACACTGCACGTGTCCACCAGAGGGCACAAGTAACACGTCAAGCGCCGGTAATAAAAACGAAACTGGCCGATTTGCACTGCAATTCTTTATTTCTTCGCGGATTTTCAAGTAACAAACTACTGCATTGACATCCCAAGCTGTCCCATACGTTTACACAGTTGAATATTTGGTGAACATCGGTGCTGAAGTAGTGAAACGCACTGCATTCCCAAACAGTGCGCTCCAAATCCGCAACAATCACACCCATCATTGACTTCAATGCAAATGCCGCCCCGGTTCCACAAGTCACACAAGCAAGTGGTGTTTGCCCTTCGACTCTACTCGACAGAGTCGCGCCGTATAAGATTCAACTCATCTCGCTGAGATGCGTTTAAAGGCATATGGATTAGGGTTAGGATTAGGGGTTATGATTAGGGGTTAGGATTAGGGTTTAGGTTTAGGGGGTTGGGGTAGGGGTTAGGATTAAGGGTTATGGTTTAGGTTAGGGGTAAGGGTCACGGGTTAGGGTTTAGGTTTAGGGGGGTAGGGGTTAGAGTTAGGGCACCTATTCAGTTTTTTGCCAAAATGTGCCACATTTTCATAGCTACATTTTCCATGATAAAGTTAATTCCTCCATTGTATTTACCCTTAGTATATGTATTTGATTTAAAGTTGAACATATTATTATTAAATGTTCACGTACCAAAAAAGAAAATCAGCACAACCCATGCCGTTTTTGGGCAAAATTTGCATAATTTTCACAGCTTTATTTTCCAAGAAGTTAATGCCTCCATTTTGTTTAGCACTAGTATGCTCTGTATTACGTAAAAAAGTGGGAAATTTCACCATTAAATTTTAAAGTAAAAATAAGAAAATCGGCATACTAACCTATGCCGTTTTTGGCTGAAACTGGCCAAACTTTTTCAGCTTTATTTTTCGACAAAAGTTAATTCCTCCTTTGTATTTAGCCTTAGTATGCTATATATTACATTAAAAGTGGGACATTTCACCATGAAAATTTCAAGTATAAAAAAGCAAATCGGCACACTTAACCTATGCCGTTTTTTGGCAAAATTGGCCCAGTTTTTATAGTTTTATTTTTGAATAAAAAGTGCATTCCTTGGTTGTGTTTAGCCTTAGGATCCTATATATTACGCAAAAAAGTGGGAAATTTTACGATTACATTTTCAAATCTCAAAAAGAAAACAGCATACCAACCTATGCAGTTTTTTTTGCCAAAATTTACCAAATTTCCATAGCTTCATGTTTCAACAACAAGTGCATTCCTCCATTGTGTTGGCTGTAGTATGCTACGTATGACGTACAACATTGAAAATATCGAAATAAAATTTTCACCTGACAGGAAGAAAATCTGCATTCCTTTTTTGGCCAAAAAGCAAATTGTCATACTAACCGATGCCGCTTTGGACAAAATTGTGTTAGGGTTATGGAAAAGGGTTAGGATTAGGGGTTAGGGGTTGGGGTTAGGGTTGAGGGGTTAGGGCTCGATAATTCCGACTCACTTCTCTCTGGCACATCTGGCAAAAACATTACCAAGCTGCAGCGAGTACAACATTTTTTGGCAGGCGTCATGACGGGTACTGCAAGATCCGACCATGTCTGTCCAATGCTCACAGAACTGCATTGGCTTCCTGTTGCCGAACTCATACATTATAGGACCAGGAGCAAGTGAGGGCTTCACCATTCTGGCGAATTGCCCGATGATGCTGGATGTAATTACCAGTGAAACGTCGTACTAAAACTGTAGATCTTGTGGATTCACTCTTCAACACACCGGTGGGCTAAAATAGTGAACTATTTGTCTTTTGTCAACGTGACACTTTTTTGCTGATTGGCCGTGTCGGGTGGTGGAGGGTTACGACACATTTATAAAGAACGCGATCTAACCCAAAAACATTTATTATGAATTATAAGGTTGCACTCATTACATACAAAGCGCTTGCCACAAATGAACCTCAATACCTTGTTGCCATTATCACGCAAACTCTGGTCATCCTCGCGGCACCTTTTGGCTAGTCATCGAATAAAGACGGTCTCTGCATTGCACGCTTTCAGATGCACTTTTGCATCCATCTGGAATGTTTTTCCTTCCGATATTAGGAATTCACTGGAGCTACGCATTTTTAAAATCTATATTGAAAATAAATTTTACTTAGAACTGCTTTTTGAGCTTAGTAAGTTGTCCTTCGATGAGCATAGTTTGCTCTGTACGGTGTGAAAGAAGTTCAACATACACACCAACATGGACACTCGCTAAATGACCTCACCACCATGGACACTCGCTAAATAACCTCACCATCATGGACACTCAATAAATAACCTAACCAACATGGAGACTCACTAAATAACCTAACCAACATGGACACTCGCTAAATAACCTAACCAACATGGACACTCGCTAAATAACCTAACCAACATGGACACTCGCTAAATAACCTAACCATCATGGACACTCGCTAAATTACCTAACCATCATGGACACTCACTTAATTACCTCACCATCATGGACACTCGCTAAATAACCTAACCAACATGGACACTCGCTAAATAACCTAACCAACATGGACACTCACTAAATTACCTCACCATCATGGACACTCACTAAATAACCTAACCAACATGGACACTCGCTAAATAACCTAACCAAATGGACACTCGCTAAATAACCTAACCAACATGGACACTCGCTAAATAACCTAACCAACATGGACACTCGCTAAAACAACTTAACCAACATGTACACTCACTAAATAACCTCACCAACATGGACACTCGCTAAATAACCTAACCAACATGGACACTCGCTAAATAACCTAACCAACATGGACACTCGCTAAATAACCTAGCCAACTTGGACACTCGCTAAATAACCTAACCAACATGGACACTTGCTAAATAACCTAACCAACATGGACACTCGCTAAATAACCTAACCAACATGGACACTCGCTAAATAACCTAACCATCATGGACACTCGCTAAATTACCTAACCATCATGGACACTCACTAAATTACCTCATCATCATGGACACTCGCTAAATAACCTAACCAACATGGACACTCGCTAAATAACCTAACCATCATGAACACTCGCTAAATTACCTAACCATCATGGACACTCACTAAATTACCTCATCATCATGGACACTCGCTAAATAACCTAACCAACATTGACACTCGGTAAATAACCTAACCAAATGGACACTCGCTAAATAACCTAACCAACATGGACACTCGCTAAATAACTTAACCAACATGGACACTCGCTAAAACAACTTAACCAACATGGACACTCGCTAAATTACCTAACCATCATGGACACTCACTAAATTACCTCACCATCATGGACACTCGCTAAATAACCTAACCAACATGGACACTCGCTAAATAACCTAACCAACATGGACACTCACTAAATTACCTCACCATCATGGACACTCACTAAATAACCTAACCAACATGGACACTCGCTAAATAACCTAACCAAATGGACACTCACTAAATAACATAACCAACATGGACACTCGCTAAATAACCTAACCAACATGGACACTCGCTAAAACAACTTAACCAACATGTACACTCACTAAATAACCTCACGAACATGGACACTCGCTAAATAACCTAACCAACATGGACACTCGCTAAATAACCTAACCAACATGGACACTCGCTAAATAACCTAGCCAACATGGACACTCGCTAAATAACCTAACCAACATGGACACTCGCTAAATAACCTAACCAACATGGACACTCGCTAAATAACCTAACCAACATGGACACTCGCTAAATAACCTAACCATCATGGACACTCGCTAAATTACCTAACCATCATGGACACTCACTAAATTACCTCATCATCATGGACACTCGCTAAATAACCTAACCAACATGGACACTCGCTAAATAACCTAACCAAATGGACACTCGCTAAATAACCTAACCAACATGGACACTCGCTAAAACAACTTAACCAACATGTACACTCGCTAAATAACCTAACCGTTATGGACACTCGCTAAACAACTTAAACAACATGGTGCTGTATCGCCACCGTGTGGTCACATGGTACAACTGCAGTGCCTGGCGCGGTAACAGCAGCAGTGGCACTGTGCGGTGTCTTCACGGCTTCATTGCAGCCAACCGCGCTTGGCACTAACGCCAGGACACCGCAGCACCAGCGACTCACAACTGCGGGGAATGCGCGGGTGACGTCTGACAGCGGCAACTGCTGGCCTACTGTGTTGGCCTGTACTGCACATGTCCACCACATAGCAGACGTAACCACGAATTGAATGGTTGTGGTACTGCACGTGTCCACCAGAGGGCACAAGTAACACGTCAAGCGCCGGTAATAAAAACGAAACTGGCCGATTTGCACTGCAATTCTTTATTTCTTCACGGATTTTCAAGTAACAAACTACTGCATTGACATGCCAAGCTGTCCCATACGTTTACACAGTTGAATATTTGGTGAACATCGGTGCTGAAGTAGTGAAACGCACTGCATTCCCAAACAGTGCGCTACAAATCGGCAACAATCACACCCATCATTGACTTCAATGCAAATGCCGCCCCGGTTCCACAAGTCACACAAGCAAGTGGTGTTTGCCCTTCGACTCTACTCGACAGAGTCGCGCCATATACGATTCAACTCATCTTGCTGAGATGCATTTAAAGACATATGGATTAGGGTTAGGATTAGGGGTTATGATTAGGGGTTAGGATTAGGGTTTAGGTTTAGGGGGTTGGGGTAGGGGTTAGGATTAAGGGTTATGGTTTAGGTTAGGGGTAAGGGTCACGGGTTAGGGTTTAGGTTTAGGGGGTAGGGGTTAGAGTTAGGGCACCTATTCAGTTTTTTGCCAAAATGTGCCACATTTTCATAGCTACATTTTCCATGATAAAGTTAATTCCTCCATTGTATTTACCCTTAGTATATGTATTTGATTTAAAGTTGAACATATTATTATTAAATGTTCACGTACCAAAAAAGAAAATCAGCACAACCCATGCCGTTTTTGGGCAAAATTTGCATTATTTTCACAGCTTCATTTTCCAAGAAGTTAATGCCTCCATTTTGTCTAGCATTAGTATGCTCTGTATTGCGTAAAAAAGTGTGAAATTTCACCATGAAATTTTTTAGGAAAAATAAGAAAATCGGCATACTAACCTATGCCGTTTTTGGCTGAATCTGGCCAAACTTTTTCAGCTTTATTTTTCGACAAAAGTTAATTCCTCCTTTGTATTTAGCCTTAGTATGCTATATATTACGTTAAAAGTGGGACATTTCACCATGAAAATTTCAAGTATAAAAAAGCAAATCGGCACACTTAACCTATGCCGTTTTTTGGCAAAATTGGCCCAGTTTTTATAGTTTTATTTTTGAATAAAAAGTGCATTCCTTGGTTGTGTTTAGCCTTAGGATCCTATATATTACGCAAAAAAGTGGGAAATTTTACGATTACATTTTCAAATCTCAAAAATAAAACAGCATACCAACCTATGCAGTTTTTTTTGCCAAAATGTACCAAATTTCCATAGCTTCATGTTTCAACAACAAGTGCATTCCTCCATTGTGTTGGCTGTAGTATGCTACGTATGACGTACAACATTGAAAATATCGAAATAAAATTTTCACCTGACAGGAAGAAAATCTGCATTCCTTTTTTGGCCAAAAAGCAAATTGTCATACTAACCGATGCCGCTTTTGGACAAAATTGTGTTAGGGTTATGGAAAGGGTTAGGATTAGGGGTTAGGTGTTAGGGTTAGAGGTTAGGGGTTAGGGGTTGGGGTTAGGGTTAGGGGTTGGGGTTAGGGTTGAGGGGTTAGGGCTCGATAATTCCGACTCACTTCTCTCTGGCACATCTGGCAAAAACATTACCAAGCTGCAGCGAGTACAACATTTTTTGGCAGGCGTCATGACGGGTACTGCAAGATCCGACCATGTCTGTCCAATGCTCACAGAACTGCATTGGCTTCCTGTTGCCGAACTCATACATTATAGGACCAGGAGCAAGTGAGGGCTTCACCATTCTGGCGAATTGCCCGATGATGCTGGATGTAATTACCAGTGAAACGTCGTACTAAAACTGTAGATCTTGTGGATTCACTCTTCAACACACCGGTGGGCTAAAATAGTGAACTATTTGTCTTTTGTCAACGTGACACTTTTTTGCTGATTGGCCGTGTCGGGTGGTGGAGGGTTACGACACATTTATAAAGAACGCGATCTAACCCAAAAACATTTATTATGAATTATAAGGTTGCACTCATTACATACAAAGCGCTTGCCACAAATGAACCTCAATACCTTGTTGCCATTATCACGCAAACTCTGGTCATCCTCGCGGCACCTTTTGGCTAGTCATCGAATAAAGACGGTCTCTGCATTGCACGCTTTCAGATGCACTTTTGCATCCATCTGGAATGTTTTTCCTTCCGATATTAGGAATTCACTGGAGCTACGCATTTTTAAAATCTATATTGAAAATAAATTTTACTTAGAACTGCTTTTTGAGCTTAGTAAGTTGTCCTTCGATGAGCATAGTTGGCTCTGTACGGTGTGAAAGAAGTTCAACATACACACCAACATGGACACTCGCTAAATGACCTCACCACCATGGACACTCGCTAAATAACCTCACCATCATGGACACTCAATAAATAACCTAACCAACATGGAGACTCACTAAATAACCTAACCAACATGGACACTCGCTAAATAACCTAGCCAACTTGGACACTCGCTAAATAACCTAACCAACATGGACACTTGCTAAATAACCTAACCAACATGGACACTCGCTAAATAACCTAACCAACATGGACACTCGCTAAATAACCTAACCATCATGGACACTCGCTAAATTACCTAACCATCATGGACACTCACTAAATTACCTCATCATCATGGACACTCGCTAAATAACCTAACCAACATGGACACTCGCTAAATAACCTAACCATCATGAACACTCGCTAAATTACCTAACCATCATGGACACTCACTAAATTACCTCATCATTATGGACACTCGCTAAATAACCTAACCAACATTGACACTCGGTAAATAACCTAACCAAATGGACACTCGCTAAATAACCTAACCAACATGGACACTCGCTAAATAACTTAACCAACATGGACACTCGCTAAAACAACTTAACCAACATGGACACTCGCTAAATTACCTAACCATCATGGACACTCACTAAATTACCTCACCATCATGGACACTCGCTAAATAACCTAACCAACATGGACACTCGCTAAATAACCTAACCAACATGGACACTCACTAAATTACCTCACCATCATGGACACTCACTAAATAACCTAACCAACATGGACACTCGCTAAATAACCTAACCAAATGGACACTCACTAAATAACATAACCAACATGGACACTCGCTAAATAACCTAACCAACATGGACACTCGCTAAAACAACTTAACCAACATGTACACTCACTAAATAACCTCACGAACATGGACACTCGCTAAATAACCTAACCAACATGGACACTCGCTAAATAACCTAACCAACATGGACACTCGCTAAATAACCTAGCCAACATGGACACTCGCTAAATAACCTAACCAACATGGACACTCGCTAAATAACCTAACCAACATGGACACTCGCTAAATAACCTAACCAACATGGACACTCGCTAAATAACCTAACCATCATGGACACTCGCTAAATTACCTAACCATCATGGACACTCACTAAATTACCTCATCATCATGGACACTCGCTAAATAACCTAACCAACATGGACACTCGCTAAATAACCTAACCAAATGGACACTCGCTAAATAACCTAACCAACATGGACACTCGCTAAAACAACTTAACCAACATGTACACTCGCTAAATAACCTAACCGTTATGGACACTCGCTAAACAACTTAAACAACATGGTGCTGTATCGCCACCGTGTGGTCACATGGTACAACTGCAGTGCCTGGCGCGGTAACAGCAGCAGTGGCACTGTGCGGTGTCTTCACGGCTTCATTGCAGCCAACCGCGCTTGGCACTAACGCCAGGACACCGCAGCACCAGCGACTCACAACTGCGGGGAATGCGCGGGTGACGTCTGACAGCGGCAACTGCTGGCCTACTGTGTTGGCCTGTACTGCACATGTCCACCACATAGCAGACGTAACCACGAATTGAATGGTTGTGGTACTGCACGTGTCCACCAGAGGGCACAAGTAACACGTCAAGCGCCGGTAATAAAAACGAAACTGGCCGATTTGCACTGCAATTCTTTATTTCTTCACGGATTTTCAAGTAACAAACTACTGCATTGACATGCCAAGCTGTCCCATACGTTTACACAGTTGAATATTTGGTGAACATCGGTGCTGAAGTAGTGAAACGCACTGCATTCCCAAACAGTGCGCTACAAATCGGCAACAATCACACCCATCATTGACTTCAATGCAAATGCCGCCCCGGTTCCACAAGTCACACAAGCAAGTGGTGTTTGCCCTTCGACTCTACTCGACAGAGTCGCGCCATATACGATTCAACTCATCTTGCTGAGATGCATTTAAAGACATATGGATTAGGGTTAGGATTAGGGGTTATGATTAGGGGTTAGGATTAGGGTTTAGGTTTAGGGGGTTGGGGTAGGGGTTAGGATTAAGGGTTATGGTTTAGGTTAGGGGTAAGGGTCACGGGTTAGGGTTTAGGTTTAGGGGGTAGGGGTTAGAGTTAGGGCACCTATTCAGTTTTTTGCCAAAATGTGCCACATTTTCATAGCTACATTTTCCATGATAAAGTTAATTCCTCCATTGTATTTACCCTTAGTATATGTATTTGATTTAAAGTTGAACATATTATTATTAAATGTTCACGTACCAAAAAAGAAAATCAGCACAACCCATGCCGTTTTTGGGCAAAATTTGCATTATTTTCACAGCTTCATTTTCCAAGAAGTTAATGCCTCCATTTTGTCTAGCATTAGTATGCTCTGTATTGCGTAAAAAAGTGTGAAATTTCACCATGAAATTTTTTAGGAAAAATAAGAAAATCGGCATACTAACCTATGCCGTTTTTGGCTGAATCTGGCCAAACTTTTTCAGCTTTATTTTTCGACAAAAGTTAATTCCTCCTTTGTATTTAGCCTTAGTATGCTATATATTACGTTAAAAGTGGGACATTTCACCATGAAAATTTCAAGTATAAAAAAGCAAATCGGCACACTTAACCTATGCCGTTTTTTGGCAAAATTGGCCCAGTTTTTATAGTTTTATTTTTGAATAAAAAGTGCATTCCTTGGTTGTGTTTAGCCTTAGGATCCTATATATTACGCAAAAAAGTGGGAAATTTTACGATTACATTTTCAAATCTCAAAAATAAAACAGCATACCAACCTATGCAGTTTTTTTTGCCAAAATGTACCAAATTTCCATAGCTTCATGTTTCAACAACAAGTGCATTCCTCCATTGTGTTGGCTGTAGTATGCTACGTATGACGTACAACATTGAAAATATCGAAATAAAATTTTCACCTGACAGGAAGAAAATCTGCATTCCTTTTTTGGCCAAAAAGCAAATTGTCATACTAACCGATGCCGCTTTTGGACAAAATTGTGTTAGGGTTATGGAAAGGGTTAGGATTAGGGGTTAGGTGTTAGGGTTAGAGGTTAGGGGTTAGGGGTTGGGGTTAGGGTTAGGGGTTGGGGTTAGGGTTGAGGGGTTAGGGCTCGATAATTCCGACTCACTTCTCTCTGGCACATCTGGCAAAAACATTACCAAGCTGCAGCGAGTACAACATTTTTTGGCAGGCGTCATGACGGGTACTGCAAGATCCGACCATGTCTGTCCAATGCTCACAGAACTGCATTGGCTTCCTGTTGCCGAACTCATACATTATAGGACCAGGAGCAAGTGAGGGCTTCACCATTCTGGCGAATTGCCCGATGATGCTGGATGTAATTACCAGTGAAACGTCGTACTAAAACTGTAGATCTTGTGGATTCACTCTTCAACACACCGGTGGGCTAAAATAGTGAACTATTTGTCTTTTGTCAACGTGACACTTTTTTGCTGATTGGCCGTGTCGGGTGGTGGAGGGTTACGACACATTTATAAAGAACGCGATCTAACCCAAAAACATTTATTATGAATTATAAGGTTGCACTCATTACATACAAAGCGCTTGCCACAAATGAACCTCAATACCTTGTTGCCATTATCACGCAAACTCTGGTCATCCTCGCGGCACCTTTTGGCTAGTCATCGAATAAAGACGGTCTCTGCATTGCACGCTTTCAGATGCACTTTTGCATCCATCTGGAATGTTTTTCCTTCCGATATTAGGAATTCACTGGAGCTACGCATTTTTAAAATCTATATTGAAAATAAATTTTACTTAGAACTGCTTTTTGAGCTTAGTAAGTTGTCCTTCGATGAGCATAGTTGGCTCTGTACGGTGTGAAAGAAGTTCAACATACACACCAACATGGACACTCGCTAAATGACCTCACCACCATGGACACTCGCTAAATAACCTCACCATCATGGACACTCAATAAATAACCTAACCAACATGGAGACTCACTAAATAACCTAACCAACATGGACACTCGCTAAATAACCTAGCCAACTTGGACACTCGCTAAATAACCTAACCAACATGGACACTTGCTAAATAACCTAACCAACATGGACACTCGCTAAATAACCTAACCAACATGGACACTCGCTAAATAACCTAACCATCATGGACACTCGCTAAATTACCTAACCATCATGGACACTCACTAAATTACCTCATCATCATGGACACTCGCTAAATAACCTAACCAACATGGACACTCGCTAAATAACCTAACCATCATGAACACTCGCTAAATTACCTAACCATCATGGACACTCACTAAATTACCTCATCATTATGGACACTCGCTAAATAACCTAACCAACATTGACACTCGGTAAATAACCTAACCAA
This sequence comes from Petromyzon marinus, assembly GCF_048934315.1. Lineage (NCBI taxonomy): Eukaryota > Metazoa > Chordata > Hyperoartia > Petromyzontiformes > Petromyzontidae > Petromyzon > Petromyzon marinus. Next base: position 3,635,525 of record NW_027423612.1, read on the forward strand.
ATGGACACTCGCTAAATAACCTAACCAACATGGACACTCGCTAAATAACTTAACCAACATGGACACTCGCTAAAACAACTTAACCAACATGGACACTCGCTAAATTACCTAACCATCATGGACACTCACTAAATTACCTCACCATCATGGACACTCGCTAAATAACCTAACCAACATGGACACTCGCTAAATAACCTAACCAACATGGACACTCACTAAATTACCTCACCATCATGGACACTCACTAAATAACCTAACCAACATGGACACTCGCTAAATAACCTAACCAAATGGACACTCACTAAATAACATAACCAACATGGACACTCGCTAAATAACCTAACCAACATGGACACTCGCTAAAACAACTTAACCAACATGTACACTCACTAAATAACCTCACGAACATGGACACTCGCTAAATAACCTAACCAACATGGACACTCGCTAAATAACCTAACCAACATGGACACTCGCTAAATAACCTAGCCAACATGGACACTCGCTAAATAACCTAACCAACATGGACACTCGCTAAATAACCTAACCAACATGGACACTCGCTAAATAACCTAACCAACATGGACACTCGCTAAATAACCTAACCATCATGGACACTCGCTAAATTACCTAACCATCATGGACACTCACTAAATTACCTCATCATCATGGACACTCGCTAAATAACCTAACCAACATGGACACTCGCTAAATAACCTAACCAAATGGACACTCGCTAAATAACCTAACCAACATGGACACTCGCTAAAACAACTTAACCAACATGTACACTCGCTAAATAACCTAACCGTTATGGACACTCGCTAAACAACTTAAACAACATGGTGCTGTATCGCCACCGTGTGGTCACATGGTACAACTGCAGTGCCTGGCGCGGTAACAGCAGCAGTGGCACTGTGCGGTGTCTTCACGGCTTCATTGCAGCCAACCGCGCTTGGCACTAACGCCAGGACACCGCAGCACCAGCGACTCACAACTGCGGGGAATGCGCGGGTGACGTCTGACAGCGGCAACTGCTGGCCTACTGTGTTGGCCTGTACTGCACATGTCCACCACATAGCAGACGTAACCACGAATTGAATGGTTGTGGTACTGCACGTGTCCACCAGAGGGCACAAGTAACACGTCAAGCGCCGGTAATAAAAACGAAACTGGCCGATTTGCACTGCAATTCTTTATTTCTTCACGGATTTTCAAGTAACAAACTACTGCATTGACATGCCAAGCTGTCCCATACGTTTACACAGTTGAATATTTGGTGAACATCGGTGCTGAAGTAGTGAAACGCACTGCATTCCCAAACAGTGCGCTACAAATCGGCAACAATCACACCCATCATTGACTTCAATGCAAATGCCGCCCCGGTTCCACAAGTCACACAAGCAAGTGGTGTTTGCCCTTCGACTCTACTCGACAGAGTCGCGCCATATACGATTCAACTCATCTTGCTGAGATGCATTTAAAGACATATGGATTAGGGTTAGGATTAGGGGTTATGATTAGGGGTTAGGATTAGGGTTTAGGTTTAGGGGGTTGGGGTAGGGGTTAGGATTAAGGGTTATGGTTTAGGTTAGGGGTAAGGGTCACGGGTTAGGGTTTAGGTTTAGGGGGTAGGGGTTAGAGTTAGGGCACCTATTCAGTTTTTTGCCAAAATGTGCCACATTTTCATAGCTACATTTTCCATGATAAAGTTAATTCCTCCATTGTATTTACCCTTAGTATATGTATTTGATTTAAAGTTGAACATATTATTATTAAATGTTCACGTACCAAAAAAGAAAATCAGCACAACCCATGCCGTTTTTGGGCAAAATTTGCATTATTTTCACAGCTTCATTTTCCAAGAAGTTAATGCCTCCATTTTGTCTAGCATTAGTATGCTCTGTATTGCGTAAAAAAGTGTGAAATTTCACCATGAAATTTTTTAGGAAAAATAAGAAAATCGGCATACTAACCTATGCCGTTTTTGGCTGAATCTGGCCAAACTTTTTCAGCTTTATTTTTCGACAAAAGTTAATTCCTCCTTTGTATTTAGCCTTAGTATGCTATATATTACGTTAAAAGTGGGACATTTCACCATGAAAATTTCAAGTATAAAAAAGCAAATCGGCACACTTAACCTATGCCGTTTTTTGGCAAAATTGGCCCAGTTTTTATAGTTTTATTTTTGAATAAAAAGTGCATTCCTTGGTTGTGTTTAGCCTTAGGATCCTATATATTACGCAAAAAAGTGGGAAATTTTACGATTACATTTTCAAATCTCAAAAATAAAACAGCATACCAACCTATGCAGTTTTTTTTGCCAAAATGTACCAAATTTCCATAGCTTCATGTTTCAACAACAAGTGCATTCCTCCATTGTGTTGGCTGTAGTATGCTACGTATGACGTACAACATTGAAAATATCGAAATAAAATTTTCACCTGACAGGAAGAAAATCTGCATTCCTTTTTTGGCCAAAAAGCAAATTGTCATACTAACCGATGCCGCTTTTGGACAAAATTGTGTTAGGGTTATGGAAAGGGTTAGGATTAGGGGTTAGGTGTTAGGGTTAGAGGTTAGGGGTTAGGGGTTGGGGTTAGGGTTAGGGGTTGGGGTTAGGGTTGAGGGGTTAGGGCTCGATAATTCCGACTCACTTCTCTCTGGCACATCTGGCAAAAACATTACCAAGCTGCAGCGAGTACAACATTTTTTGGCAGGCGTCATGACGGGTACTGCAAGATCCGACCATGTCTGTCCAATGCTCACAGAACTGCATTGGCTTCCTGTTGCCGAACTCATACATTATAGGACCAGGAGCAAGTGAGGGCTTCACCATTCTGGCGAATTGCCCGATGATGCTGGATGTAATTACCAGTGAAACGTCGTACTAAAACTGTAGATCTTGTGGATTCACTCTTCAACACACCGGTGGGCTAAAATAGTGAACTATTTGTCTTTTGTCAACGTGACACTTTTTTGCTGATTGGCCGTGTCGGGTGGTGGAGGGTTACGACACATTTATAAAGAACGCGATCTAACCCAAAAACATTTATTATGAATTATAAGGTTGCACTCATTACATACAAAGCGCTTGCCACAAATGAACCTCAATACCTTGTTGCCATTATCACGCAAACTCTGGTCATCCTCGCGGCACCTTTTGGCTAGTCATCGAATAAAGACGGTCTCTGCATTGCACGCTTTCAGATGCACTTTTGCATCCATCTGGAATGTTTTTCCTTCCGATATTAGGAATTCACTGGAGCTACGCATTTTTAAAATCTATATTGAAAATAAATTTTACTTAGAACTGCTTTTTGAGCTTAGTAAGTTGTCCTTCGATGAGCATAGTTGGCTCTGTACGGTGTGAAAGAAGTTCAACATACACACCAACATGGACACTCGCTAAATGACCTCACCACCATGGACACTCGCTAAATAACCTCACCATCATGGACACTCAATAAATAACCTAACCAACATGGAGACTCACTAAATAACCTAACCAACATGGACACTCGCTAAATAACCTAACCAACATGGACACTCGCTAAATAACCTAACCAACATGGACACTCGCTAAATAACCTAACCATCATGGACACTCGCTAAATTACCTAACCATCATGGACACTCACTTAATTACCTCACCATCATGGACACTCGCTAAATAACCTAACCAACATGGACACTCGCTAAATAACCTAACCAACATGGACACTCACTAAATTACCTCACCATCATGGACACTCACTAAATAACCTAACCAACATGGACACTCGCTAAATAACCTAACCAAATGGACACTCGCTAAATAACCTAACCAACATGGACACTCGCTAAATAACCTAACCAACATGGACACTCGCTAAAACAACTTAACCAACATGTACACTCACTAAATAACCTCACCAACATGGACACTCGCTAAATAACCTAACCAACATGGACACTCGCTAAATAACCTAACCAACATGGACACTCACTAAATAACCTAGCCAACATGGACACTCGCTAAATAACCTAACCAACATGGACACTCGCTAAATAACCTAACCAACATGGACACTCGCTAAATAACCTAACCAACATGGACACTCGCTAAATAACCTAACCATCATGGACACTCGCTAAATTACCTAACCATCATGGACACTCACTAAATTACCTCATCATCATGGACACTCGCTAAATAACCTAACCAACATGGACACTCGCTAAATAACCTAACCAAATGGACACTCGCTAAATAACCTAACCAACATGGACACTCGCTAAATAACATAACCATCATGAACACTCGCTAAATTACCTAACCATCATGGATACTCACTAAATTACCTCATCATCATGGACACTCGCTAAATAACCTAACCAACATTGACACTCGGTAAATAACCTAACCAAATGGACACTCGCTAAATAACCTAACCAACATGGACACTCGCTAAATAACTTAACCAACATGGACACTCGCTAAAACAACTTAACCAACATGGACACTCGCTAAATTACCTAACTATCATGGACACTCACTAAATTACCTCACCATCATGGACACTCGCTAAATAACCTAACCAACATGGACACTCGCTAAATAACCTAACCAACATGGACACTCACTAAATTACCTCACCATCATGGACACTCACTAAATAACCTAACCAACATGGACACTCGCTAAATAACCTAACCAAATGGACACTCGCTAAATAACCTAACCAACATGGACACTCGCTAAATAACCTAACCAACATGGACACTCGCTAAAACAACTTAACCAACATGTACACTCACTAAATAACCTCACGAACATGGACACTCGCTAAATAACCTAACCAACATGGACACTCGCTAAATAACCTAACCAACATGGACACTCGCTAAATAACCTAGCCAACATGGACACTCGCTAAATAACCTAACCAACATGGACACTCGCTAAATAACCTAACCAACATGGACACTCGCTAAATAACCTAACCAACATGGACACTCGCTAAATAACCTAACCATCATGGACACTCGCTAAATTACCTAACCATCATGGACACTCACTAAATTACCTCATCATCATGGACACTCGCTAAATAACCTAACCAACATGGACACTCGCTAAATAACCTAACCAAATGGACACTCGCTAAATAACCTAACCAACATGGACACTCGCTAAAACAACTTAACCAACATGTACACTCGCTAAATAACCTAACCATTATGGACACTCGCTAAACAACTTAAACAACATGGTGCTGTATCGCCACCGTGTGGTCACATGGTACAACTGCAGTGCCTGGCGCGGTAACAGCAGCAGTGGCACTGTGCGGTGTCTTCACGGCTTCATTGCAGCCAACTGCGCTTGGCACTAACGCCAGGACACCGCAGCACCAGCGACTCACAACTGCGGGGAATGCGCGGGTGACGTCTGACAGCGGCAACTGCTGGCCTACTGTGTTGGCCTGTACTGCACATGTCCACCACATAGCAGACGTAACCACGAATTGAATGGTTGTGGTACTGCACGTGTCCACCAGAGGGCACAAGTAACACGTCAAGCGCCGGTAATAAAAACGAAACTGGCCGATTTGCACTGCAATTCTTTATTTCTTCACGGATTTTCAAGTAACAAACTACTGCATTGACATGCCAAGCTGTCCCATACGTTTACACAGTTGAATATTTGGTGAACATCGGTGCTGAAGTAGTGAAACGCACTGCATTCCCAAACAGTGCGCTACAAATCGGCAACAATCACACCCATCATTGACTTCAATGCAAATGCCGCCCCGGTTCCACAAGTCACACAAGCAAGTGGTGTTTGCCCTTCGACTCTACTCGACAGAGTCGCGCCATATACGATTCAACTCATCTTGCTGAGATGCATTTAAAGGCATATGGATTAGGGTTAGGATTAGGGGTTATGATTAGGGGTTAGGATTAGGGTTTAGGTTTAGGGGGTTGGGGTAGGGGTTAGGATTAAGGGTTATGGTTTAGGTTAGGGGTAAGGGTCACGGGTTAGGGTTTAGGTTTAGGGGGGTAGGGGTTAGAGTTAGGGCACCTATTCAGTTTTTTGCCAAAATGTGCCACATTTTCATAGCTACATTTTCCATGATAAAGTTAATTCCTCCATTGTATTTACCCTTAGTATATGTATTTGATTTAAAGTTGAACATATTATTATTAAATGTTCACGTACCAAAAAAGAAAATCAGCACAACCCATGCCGTTTTTGGGCAAAATTTGCATTATTTTCACAGCTTCATTTTCCAAGAAGTTAATGCCTCCATTTTGTCTAGCATTAGTATGCTCTGTATTGCGTAAAAAAGTGTGAAATTTCACCATGAAATTTTTTAGGAAAAATAAGAAAATCGGCATACTAACCTATGCCGTTTTTGGCTGAATCTGGCCAAACTTTTTCAGCTTTATTTTTCGACAAAAGTTAATTCCTCCTTTGTATTTAGCCTTAGTATGCTATATATTACATTAAAAGTGGGACATTTCACCATGAAAATTTCAAGTATAAAAAAGCAAATCGGCACACTTAACCTATGCCGTTTTTTGGCAAAATTGGCCCAGTTTTTATAGTTTTATTTTTGAATAAAAAGTGCATTCCTTGGTTGTGTTTAGCCTTAGGATCCTATATATTACGCAAAAAAGTGGGAAATTTTACGATTACATTTTCAAATCTCAAAAATAAAACAGCATACCAACCTATGCAGTTTTTTTTGCCAAAATGTACCAAATTTCCATAGCTTCATGTTTCAACAACAAGTGCATTCCTCCATTGTGTTGGCTGTAGTATGCTACGTATGACGTACAACATTGAAAATATCGAAATAAAATTTTCACCTGACAGGAAGAAAATCTGCATTCCTTTTTTGGACAAAAAGCAAATTGTCATACTAACCGATGCCGCTTTTGGACAAAATTGTGTTAGGGTTATGGAAAGGGTTAGGATTAGGGGTTAGGTGTTAGGGTTAGAGGTTAGGGGTTAGGGGTTGGGGTTAGGGTTAGGGGTTGGGGTTAGGGTTGAGGGGTTAGGGCTCGATAATTCCGACTCACTTCTCTCTGGCACATCTGGCAAAAACATTACCAAGCTGCAGCGAGTACAACATTTTTTGGCAGGCATCATGACGGGTACTGCAAGATCCAACCATGTCTGTCCAACGCTCACAGAACTGCATTGGCTTCCTGTTGCCGAACTCATACATTATAGGACCAGGAGCAAGTGAGGGCTTCACCATTCTGGCGAATTGCCCGATGATGCTGGATGTAATTACCAGTGAAACGTCGTACTAAAACTGTAGATCTTGTGGATTCACTCTTCAACACACCGGTGGGCTAAAATAGTGAACTATTTGTCTTTTGTCAACGTGACACTTTTTTGCTGATTGGCCGTGTCGGGTGGTGGAGGGTTACGACACATTTATAAAGAACGCGATCTAACCCAAAAACATTTATTATGAATTATAAGGTTGCACTCATTACATACAAAGCGCTTGCCACAAATGAACTTCAATACCTTGTTGCCATTATCACGCAAACTCTGGTCATCCTCGCGGCACCTTTTGGCTAGTCATCGAATAAAGACGGTCTCTGCATTGCACGCTTTCAGATGCACTTTTGCATCCATCTGGAATGTTTTTCCTTCCGATATTAGGAATTCACTGGAACTACGCATTTTTAAAATCTATATTGAAAATAAATTTTACTTAGAACTGCTTTTTGAGCTTAGTAAGTTGTCCTTCGATGAGCATAGTTGGCTCTGTACGGTGTGAAAGAAGTTCAACATACACACCAACATGGACACTCGCTAAATGACCTCACCACCATGGACACTCGCTAAATAACCTCACCATCATGGACACTCAATAAATAACCTAACCAACATGGAGACTCACTAAATAACCTAACCAACATGGACACTCGCTAAATAACCTAACCAACATGGACACTCGCTAAATAACCTAACCAACATGGACACTCGCTAAATAACCTAACCATCATGGACACTCGCTAAATTACCTAACCATCATGGACACTCACTTAATTACCTCACCATCATGGACACTCGCTAAATAACCTAACCAACATGGACACTCGCTAAAACAACTTAACCAACATGTACACTCACTAAATAACCTCACCAACATGGACACTCGCTAAATAACCTAACCAACATGGACACTCGCTAAATAACCTAACCAACATGGACACTCGCTAAATAACCTAGCCAACATGGACACTCGCTAAATAACCTAACCAACATGGACACTCGCTAAATAACCTAACCAACATGGACACTCGCTAAATAACCTAACCAACATGGACACTCGCTAAATAACCTAACCATCATGGACACTCGCTAAATTACCTAACCATCATGGACACTCACTAAATTACCTCATCATCATGGACACTCGCTAAATAACCTAACCAACATGGACACTCGCTAAATAACCTAACCAAATGGACACTCGCTAAATAACCTAACCAACATGGACACTCTCTAAATAACCTAACCATCATGAACACTCGCTAAATTACCTAACCATCATGGACACTCACTAAATTACCTCATCATCATGGACACTCGCTAAATAACCTAACCAACATTGACACTCGCTAAATAACCTAACCAAATGGACACTCGCTAAATAACCTAACCAACATGGACACTCGCTAAATAACTTAACCAACATGGACACTCGCTAAAACAACTTAACCAACATGGACACTCGCTAAATTACCTAACCATCATGGACACTCACTAAATTACCTCACCATCATGGACACTCGCTAAATAACCTAACCAACATGGACACTCGCTAAATAACCTAACCAACATGGACACTCACTAAATTACCTCACCATCATGGACACTCACTAAATAACCTAACCAACATGGACACTCGCTAAATAACCTAACCAAATGGACACTCGCTAAATAACCTAACCAACATGGACACTCGCTAAATAACCTCACGAACATGGACACTCGCTAAATAACCTAACCAACATGGACACTCGCTAAATAACCTAACCAACATGGACACTCGCTAAATAACCTAGCCAACATGGACACTCGCTAAATAACCTAACCAACATGGACACTCGCTAAATAACCTAACCAACATGGACACTCGCTAAATAACCTAACCAACATGGACACTCGCTAAATAACCTAACCATCATGGACACTCGCTAAATTACCTAACCATCATGGACACTCACTAAATTACCTCATCATCATGGACACTCGCTAAATAACCTAACCAACATGGACACTCGCTAAATAACCTAACCAAATGGACACTCGCTAAATAACCTAACCAACATGGACACTCGCTAAAACAACTTAACCAACATGTACACTCGCTAAATAACCTAACCATTATGGACACTCGCTAAACAACTTAAACAACATGGTGCTGTATCGCCACCGTGTGGTCACATGGTACAACTGCAGTGCCTGGCGCGGTAACAGCAGCAGTGGCACTGTGCGGTGTCTTCACGGCTTCATTGCAGCCAACCTCGCTTGGCACTAACGCCAGGACACCGCAGCACCAGCGACTCACAACTGCGGGGAATGCGCGGGTGACGTCTGACAGCGGCAACTGCTGGCCTACTGTGTTGGCCTGTACTGCACATGTCCACCACATAGCAGACGTAACCACGAATTGAATGGTTGTGGTACTGCACGTGTCCACCAGAGGGCACAAGTAACACGTCAAGCGCCGGTAATAAAAACGAAACTGGCCGATTTGCACTGCAATTCTTTATTTCTTCACGGATTTTCAAGTAACAAACTACTGCATTGACATGCCAAGCTGTCCCATACGTTTACACAGTTGAATATTTGGTGAACATCGGTGCTGAAGTAGTGAAACGCACTGCATTCCCAAACAGTGCGCTACAAATCGGCAACAATCACACCCATCATTGACTTCAATGCAAATGCCGCCCCGGTTCCACAAGTCACACAAGCAAGTGGTGTTTGCCCTTCGACTCTACTCGACAGAGTCGCGCCATATACGATTCAACTCATCTTGCTGAGATGCATTTAAAGGCATATGGATTAGGGTTAGGATTAGGGGTTATGATTAGGGGTTAGGATTAGGGTTTAGGTTTAGGGGGTTGGGGTAGGGGTTAGGATTAAGGGTTATGGTTTAGGTTAGGGGTAAGGGTCACGGGTTAGGGTTTAGGTTTAGGGGGGTAGGGGTTAGAGTTAGGGCACCTATTCAGTTTTTTGCCAAAATGTGCCACATTTTCATAGCTACATTTTCCATGATAAAGTTAATTCCTCCATTGTATTTACCCTTAGTATATGTATTTGATTTAAAGTTGAACATATTATTATTAAATGTTCACGTACCAAAAAAGAAAATCAGCACAACCCATGCCGTTTTTGGGCAAAATTTGCATTATTTTCACAGCTTCATTTTCCAAGAAGTTAATGCCTCCATTTTGTCTAGCATTAGTATGCTCTGTATTGCGTAAAAAAGTGTGAAATTTCACCATGAAATTTTTTAGGAAAAATAAGAAAATCGGCATACTAACCTATGCCGTTTTTGGCTGAATCTGGCCAAACTTTTTCAGCTTTATTTTTCGACAAAAGTTAATTCCTCCTTTGTATTTAGCCTTAGTATGCTATATATTACATTAAAAGTGGGACATTTCACCATGAAAATTTCAAGTATAAAAAAGCAAATCGGCACACTTAACCTATGCCGTTTTTTGGCAAAATTGGCCCAGTTTTTATAGTTTTATTTTTGAATAAAAAGTGCATTCCTTGGTTGTGTTTAGCCTTAGGATCCTATATATTACGCAAAAAAGTGGGAAATTTTACGATTACATTTTCAAATCTCAAAAATAAAACAGCATACCAACCTATGCAGTTTTTTTTGCCAAAATGTACCAAATTTCCATAGCTTCATGTTTCAACAACAAGTGCATTCCTCCATTGTGTTGGCTGTAGTATGCTACGTATGACGTACAACATTGAAAATATCGAAATAAAATTTTCACCTGACAGGAAGAAAATCTGCATTCCTTTTTTGGACAAAAAGCAAATTGTCATACTAACCAATGCCGCTTTGGACAAAATTGTGTTAGGGTTATGGAAAGGGTTAGGATTAGGGGTTAGGTGTTAGGGTTAGAGGTTAGGGGTTAGGGGTTGGGGTTAGGGTTAGGGGTTGGGGTTAGGGTTGAGGGGTTAGGGCTCGATAATTCCGACTCACTTCTCTCTGGCACATCTGGTAAAAACATTACCAAGCTGCAGCGAGTACAACATTTTTTGGCAGGCGTCATGACGGGTACTGCAAGATCCGACCATGTCTGTCCAATGCTCACAGAACTGCATTGGCTTCCTGTTGCCGAACTCATACATTATAAGACCAGGAGCAAGTGAGGGCTTCACCATTCTGGCGAATTGCCCGATGATGCTGGATGTAATTACCAGTGAAACGTCGTACTAAAACTGTAGATCTTGTGGATTCACTCTTCAACACACCGGTGGGCTAAAATAGTGAACTATTTGTCTTTTTGTCAACGTGACACTTTTTTGCTGATTGGCCGTGTCGGGTGGTGGAGGGTTACGACACATTTATAAAGAACGCGATCTAACCCAAAAACATTTATTATGAATTATAAGGTTGCACTCATTACATACAAAGCGCTTGCCACAAATGAACCTCAATACCTTGTTGCCATTATCACGCAAACTCTGGTCATCCTCGCGGCACCTTTTGGCTAGTCATCGAATAAAGACGGTCTCTGCATTGCACGCTTTCAGATGCACTTTTGCATCCATCTGGAATGTGTTTCCTTCCGATATTAGGAATTCACTGGAGCTACGCATTTTTAAAATCTATATTGAAAATAAATTTTACTTAGAACTGCTTTTTGAGCTTGGTAAGTTGTCCTTCGATGAGCATAGTTGGCTCTGTACGGTGTGAAAGAAGTTCAACATACACACCAACATGGACACTCGCTAAATGACCTCACCACCATGGACACTCGCTAAATAACCTCACCATCATGGACACTCAATAAATAACCTAACCAACATGGAGACTCACTAAATAACCTAACCAACATGGACACTCGCTAAATAACCTAACCAACATGGACACTCGCTAAATAACCTAACCAACATGGACACTCGCTAAATAACCTAACCATCATGGACACTCGCTAAATTACCTAACCATCATGGACACTCACTTAATTACCTCACCATCATGGACACTCGCTAAATAACCTAACCAACATGGACACTCGCTAAATAACCTAACCAACATGGACACTCACTAAATTACCTCACCATCATGGACACTCACTAAATAACCTAACCAACATGGACACTCGCTAAATAACCTAACCAAATGGACACTCGCTAAATAACCTAACCAACATGGACACTCGCTAAATAACCTAACCAACATGGACACTCGCTAAAACAACTTAACCAACATGTACACTCACTAAATAACCTCACCAACATGGACACTCGCTAAATAACCTAACCAACATGGACACTCGCTAAATAACCTAACCAACATGGACACTCGCTAAATAACCTAGCCAACATGGACACTCGCTAAATAACCTAACCAACATGGACACTCGCTAAATAACCTAACCAACATGGACACTCGCTAAATAACCTAACCAACATGGACACTCGCTAAATAACCTAACCATCATGGACACTCGCTAAATTACCTAACCATCATGGACACTAACTAAATTACCTCATCATCATGGACACTCGCTAAATAACCTAACCAACATGGACACTCGCTAAATAACCTAACCAAATGGACACTCGCTAAATAACCTAACCAACATGGACACTCGCTAAATAACCTAACCATCATGAACACTCGCTAAATTACCTAACCATCATGGACACTCACTAAATTACCTCATCATCATGGACACTCACTAAATAACCTAACCAACATTGACACTCGCTAAATAACCTAACCAAATGGACACTCGCTAAATAACCTAACCAACATGGACACTCGCTAAATAACTTAACCAACATGGACACTCGCTAAAACAACTTAACCAACATGGACACTCGCTAAATTACCTAACCATCATGGACACTCACTAAATTACCTCACCATCATGGACACTCGCTAAATAACCTAACCAACATGGACACTCGCTAAATAACCTAACCAACATGGACACTCACTAAATTACCTCACCATCATGGACACTCACTAAATAACCTAACCAACATGGACACTCGCTAAATAACCTAACCAAATGGACACTCACTAAATAACCTAACCAACATGGACACTCGCTAAATAACCTAACCAACATGGACACTCGCTAAAACAACTTAACCAACATGTACACTCACTAAATAACCTCACGAACATGGACACTCGCTAAATAACCTAACCAACATGGACACTCGCTAAATAACCTAACCAACATGGACACTCGCTAAATAACCTAGCCAACATGGACACTCGCTAAATAACCTAACCAACATGGACACTCGCTAAATAACCTAACCAACATGGACACTCGCTAAATAACCTAACCAACATGGACACTCGCTAAATAACCTAACCATCATGGACACTCGCTAAATTACCTAACCATCATGGACACTCACTAAATTACCTCATCATCATGGACACTCGCTAAATAACCTAACCAACATGGACACTCGCTAAATAACCTAACCAAATGGACACTCGCTAAATAACCTAACCAACATGGACACTCGCTAAAACAACTTAACCAACATGTACACTCGCTAAATAACCTAACCGTTATGGACACTCGCTAAACAACTTAAACAACATGGTGCTGTATCGCCACCGTGTGGTCACATGGTACAACTGCAGTGCCTGGCGCGGTAACAGCAGCAGTGGCACTGTGCGGTGTCTTCACGGCTTCATTGCAGCCAACCGCGCTTGGCACTAACGCCAGGACACCGCAGCACCAGCGACTCACAACTGCGGGGAATGCGCGGGTGACGTCTGACAGCGGCAACTGCTGGCCTACTGTGTTGGCCTGTACTGCACATGTCCACCACATAGCAGACGTAACCACGAATTGAATGGTTGTGGTACTGCACGTGTCCACCAGAGGGCAGAAGTAACACGTCAAGCGCCGGTAATAAAAACGAAACTGGCCGATTTGCACTGCAATTCTTTATTTCTTCACGGATTTTCAAGTAACAAACTACTGCATTGACATGCCAAGCTGTCCCATACGTTTACACAGTTGAATATTTGGTGAACATCGGTGCTGAAGTAGTGAAACGCACTGCATTCCCAAACAGTGCGCTACAAATCGGCAACAATCACACCCATCATTGACTTCAATGCAAATGCCGCCCCGGTTCCACAAGTCACACAAGCAAGTGGTGTTTGCCCTTCGACTCTACTCGACAGAGTCGCGCCATATACGATTCAACTCATCTTGCTGAGGTGCATTTAAAGGCATATGGATTAGGGTTAGGATTAGGGGTTATGATTAGGGGTTAGGATTAGGGTTTAGGTTTAGGGGGTTGGGGTAGGGGTTAGGATTAAGGGTTATGGTTTAGGTTAGGGGTAAGGGTCACGGGTTAGGGTTTAGGTTTAGGGGGGTAGGGGTTAGAGTTAGGGCACCTATTCAGTTTTTTGCCAAAATGTGCCACATTTTCATAGCTACATTTTCCATGATAAAGTTAATTCCTCCATTGTATTTACCCTTAGTATATGTATTTGATTTAAAGTTGAACATATTATTATTAAATGTTCACGTACCAAAAAAGAAAATCAGCACAACCCATGCCGTTTTTGGGCAAAATTTGCATTATTTTCACAGCTTCATTTTCCAAGAAGTTAATGCCTCCATTTTGTCTAGCATTAGTATGCTCTGTATTGCGTAAAAAAGTGTGAAATTTCACCATGAAATTTTTTAGGAAAAATAAGAAAATCGGCATACTAACCTATGCCGTTTTTGGCTGAATCTGGCCAAACTTTTTCAGCTTTATTTTTCGACAAAAGTTAATTCCTCCTTTGTATTTAGCCTTAGTATGCTATATATTACATTAAAAGTGGGACATTTCACCATGAAAATTTCAAGTATAAAAAAGCAAATCGGCACACTTAACCTATGCCGTTTTTTGGCAAAATTGGCCCAGTTTTTATAGTTTTATTTTTGAATAAAAAGTGCATTCCTTGGTTGTGTTTAGCCTTAGGATCCTATATATTACGCAAAAAAGTGGGAAATTTTACGATTACATTTTCAAATCTCAAAAATAAAACAGCATACCAACCTATGCAGTTTTTTTTGCCAAAATGTACCAAATTTCCATAGCTTCATGTTTCAACAACAAGTGCATTCCTCCATTGTGTTGGCTGTAGTATGCTACGTATGACGTACAACATTGAAAATATCGAAATAAAATTTTCACCTGACAGGAAGAAAATCTGCATTCCTTTTTTGGACAAAAAGCAAATTGTCATACTAACCAATGCCGCTTTTGGACAAAATTGTGTTAGGGTTATGGAAAGGGTTAGGATTAGGGGTTAGGTGTTAGGGTTAGAGGTTAGGGGTTAGGGGTTGGGGTTAGGGTTAGGGGTTGGGGTTAGGGTTGAGGGGTTAGGGCTCGATAATTCCGACTCACTTCTCTCTGGCACATCTGGCAAAAACATTACCAAGCTGCAGCGAGTACAACATTTTTTGGCAGGCGTCATGACGGGTACTGCAAGATCCGACCATGTCTGTCCAATGCTCACAGAACTGCATTGGCTTCCTGTTGCCGAACTCATACATTATAAGACCAGGAGCAAGTGAGGGCTTCACCATTCTGGCGAATTGCCCGATGATGCTGGATGTAATTACCAGTGAAACGTCGTACTAAAACTGTAGATCTTGTGGATTCACTCTTCAACACACCGGTGGGCTAAAATAGTGAACTATTTGTCTTTTTGTCAACGTGACACTTTTTTGCTGATTGGCCGTGTCGGGTGGTGGAGGGTTACGACACATTTATAAAGAACGCGATCTAACCCAAAAACATTTATTATGAATTATAAGGTTGCACTCATTACATACAAAGCGCTTGCCACAAATGAACCTCAATACCTTGTTGCCATTATCACGCAAACTCTGGTCATCCTCGCGGCACCTTTTGGCTAGTCATCGAATAAAGACGGTCTCTGCATTGCACGCTTTCAGATGCACTTTTGCATCCATCTGGAATGTGTTTCCTTCCGATATTAGGAATTCACTGGAGCTACGCATTTTTAAAATCTATATTGAAAATAAATTTTATTTAGAACTGCTTTTTGAGCTTAGTAAGTTGTCCTTCGATGAGCATAGTTGGCTCTGTACGGTGTGAAAGAAGTTCAACATACACACCAACATGGACACTCGCTAAATGACCTCACCACCATGGACACTCGCTAAATAACCTCACCATCATGGACACTCAATAAATAACCTAACCAACATGGAGACTCACTAAATAACCTAACCAACATGGACACTCGCTAAATAACCTAACCAACATGGACACTCGCTAAATAACCTAACCAACATGGACACTCGCTAAATAACCTAACCATCATGGACACTCGCTAAATTACCTAACCATCATGGACACTCACTTAATTACCTCACCATCATGGACACTCGCTAAATAACCTAACCAACATGGACACTCGCTAAATAACCTAACCAACATGGACACTCACTAAATTACCTCACCATCATGGACACTCACTAAATAACCTAACCAACATGGACACTCGCTAAATAACCTAACCAAATGGACACTCGCTAAATAACCTAACCAACATGGACACTCGCTAAATAACCTAACCAACATGGACACTCGCTAAAACAACTTAACCAACATGTACACTCACTAAATAACCTCACCAACATGGACACTCGCTAAATAACCTAACCAACATGGACACTCGCTAAATAACCTAACCAACATGGACACTCGCTAAATAACCTAGCCAACATGGACACTCGCTAAATAACCTAACCAACATGGACACTCGCTAAATAACCTAACCAACATGGACACTCGCTAAATAACCTAACCAACATGGACACTCGCTAAATAACCTAACCATCATGGACACTCGCTAAATTACCTAACCATCATGGACACTAACTAAATTACCTCATCATCATGGACACTCGCTAAATAACCTAACCAACATGGACACTCGCTAAATAACCTAACCAAATGGACACTCGCTAAATAACCTAACCAACATGGACACTCGCTAAATAACCTAACCATCATGAACACTCGCTAAATTACCTAACCATCATGGACACTCACTAAATTACCTCATCATCATGGACACTCACTAAATAACCTAACCAACATTGACACTCGCTAAATAACCTAACCAAATGGACACTCGCTAAATAACCTAACCAACATGGACACTCGCTAAATAACTTAACCAACATGGACACTCGCTAAAACAACTTAACCAACATGGACACTCGCTAAATTACCTAACCATCATGGACACTCACTAAATTACCTCACCATCATGGACACTCGCTAAATAACCTAACCAACATGGACACTCGCTAAATAACCTAACCAACATGGACACTCACTAAATTACCTCACCATCATGGACACTCACTAAATAACCTAACCAACATGGACACTCGCTAAATAACCTAACCAACATGGACACTCGCTAAATAACCTAGCCAACATGGACACTCGCTAAATAACCTAACCAACATGGACACTCGCTAAATAACCTAACCAACATGGACACTCGCTAAATAACCTAACCAACATGGACACTCGCTAAATAACCTAACCATCATGGACACTCGCTAAATTACCTAACCATCATGGACACTAACTAAATTACCTCATCATCATGGACACTCGCTAAATAACCTAACCAACATGGACACTCGCTAAATAACCTAACCAAATGGACACTCGCTAAATAACCTAACCAACATGGACACTCGCTAAATAACCTAACCATCATGAACACTCGCTAAATTACCTAACCATCATGGACACTCACTAAATTACCTCATCATCATGGACACTCACTAAATAACCTAACCAACATTGACACTCGCTAAATAACCTAACCAAATGGACACTCGCTAAATAACCTAACCAACATGGACACTCGCTAAATAACTTAACCAACATGGACACTCGCTAAAACAACTTAACCAACATGGACACTCGCTAAATTACCTAACCATCATGGACACTCACTAAATTACCTCACCATCATGGACACTCGCTAAATAACCTAACCAACATGGACACTCGCTAAATAACCTAACCAACATGGACACTCACTAAATTACCTCACCATCATGGACACTCACTAAATAACCTAACCAACATGGACACTCGCTAAATCACCTAACCAAATGGACACTCACTAAATAACATAACCAACATGGACACTCGCTAAATAACCTAACCAACATGGACACTCGCTAAAACAACTTAACCAACATGTACACTCACTAAATAACCTCACGAACATGGACACTCGCTAAATAACCTAACCAACATGGACACTCGCTAAATAACCTAACCAACATGGACACTCGCTAAATAACCTAGCCAACATGGACACTCGCTAAATAACCTAACCAACATGGACACTCGCTAAATAACCTAACCAACATGGACACTCGCTAAATAACCTAACCAACATGGACACTCGCTAAATAACCTAACCATCATGGACACTCGCTAAATTACCTAACCATCATGGACACTCACTAAATTACCTCATCATCATGGACACTCGCTAAATAACCTAACCAACATGGACACTCGCTAAATAACCTAACCAAATGGACACTCGCTAAATAACCTAACCAACATGGACACTCGCTAAAACAACTTAACCAACATGTACACTCGCTAAATAACCTAACCGTTATGGACACTCGCTAAACAACTTAAACAACATGGTGCTGTATCGCCACCGTGTGGTCACATGGTACAACTGCAGTGCCTGGCGCGGTAACAGCAGCAGTGGCACTGTGCGGTGTCTTCACGGCTTCATTGCAGCCAACCGGCGCTTGGCACTAACGCCAGGACACCGCAGCACCAGCGACTCACAACTGCGGGGAATGCGCGGGTGACGTCTGACAGCGGCAACTGCTGGCCTACTGTGTTGGCCTGTACTGCACATGTCCACCACATAGCAGACGTAACCACGAATTGAATGGTTGTGGTACTGCACGTGTCCACCAGAGGGCACAAGTAACACGTCAAGCGCCGGTAATAAAAACGAAACTGGCCGATTTGCACTGCAATTCTTTATTTCTTCACGGATTTTCAAGTAACAAACTACTGCATTGACATGCCAAGCTGTCCCATACGTTTACACAGTTGAATATTTGGTGAACATCGGTGCTGAAGTAGTGAAACGCACTGCATTCCCAAACAGTGCGCTACAAATCGGCAACAATCACACCCATCATTGACTTCAATGCAAATGCCGCCCCGGTTCCACAAGTCACACAAGCAAGTGGTGTTTGCCCTTCGACTCTACTCGACAGAGTCGCGCCATATACGATTCAACTCATCTTGCTGAGATGCATTTAAAGGCATATGGATTAGGGTTAGGATTAGGGGTTATGATTAGGGGTTAGGATTAGGGTTTAGGTTTAGGGGGTTGGGGTAGGGGTTAGGATTAAGGGTTATGGTTTAGGTTAGGGGTAAGGGTCACGGGTTAGGGTTTAGGTTTAGGGGGGTAGGGGTTAGAGTTAGGGCACCTATTCAGTTTTTTGCCAAAATGTGCCACATTTTCATAGCTACATTTTCCATGAAAAAGTTAATTCCTCCATTGTATTTACCCTTAGTATATGTATTTGATTTAAAGTTGAACATATTATTATTAAATGTTCACGTACCAAAAAAGAAAATCAGCACAACTCATGCCGTTTTTGGGCAAAATTTGCATTATTTTCACAGCTTCATTTTCCAAGAAGTTAATGCCTCCATTTTGTCTAGCATTAGTATGCTCTGTATTGCGTAAAAAAGTGGGAAATTTCACCATTACATTTTAAAGTAAAAATAAGAAAATCGGCATACTAACCTATGCCGTTTTTGGCTAAAACTGGCCAAACTTTCACTGCTTTAGTTTTCGACAAAAAGTTAATTCCTCCATTATATTTCACCTTAATTTAATAAACGACTTCCATGGCACGTTCAGATTTGCGTCTTTCCTTTATTAGTGATGACTGCTCGGCTCTGCACTCTCTTAGAAGGTCACCCTCTCTCTCTCTTGCCGCACGCACGTGCTCACTGCTCCTCCATTCCCACGCAGATTCCCTCGCTCTCGCTTCCCCGCGCACCGCTGGTCGACGGCGCGCCGGGAGTCAGGAGAGCTTCGCTTGAGGCTGCCACGTGGTCGGTGGCTGACGACATGCAGTCCGGACCCAGGCTTCCACACCGACCCCGAGTACTCTTCCTGCCTCTCCATATATCCTCCTGGAAGGGGGCGTGGTTAGAGGCGGGGCTTCGCTCCGCCTCTAACCACGCCCCCTTCAGAACCTTCTCGATCGTTCCCGCGTGTACCCCTGAGCTCCGCCCATGAACTTTGGCCCAGATCGAACCCGTATCCCTGATCGGCTATGACCGATGCGGCAATGCCTATGCAGCCCTCCGTATATCGGCGTGCTCTCTCATTACATTAGTATGCTATGTATTAGATAAAAAGTGGAACATTTCACTATGAAATGTTCATGTCCCACAAAAAGAAAATCGCCAAACTAACCTATGCCGTTTTGGCCAATGTTGGCCAAATTTTAAGTTTTTGTTTTTTACAAAAGTGCAATCCTCGGGTGTGTTATGCCTTAGTATCCTATATAATACGTAAAAAGTGTGAAATTTCACCATGAAATTTTTAAGGAAAAATGAGAAAATCGGCATACTAACCTATGCTGTTTTTGGCCAAAATTCGCCAAACTTTTTCAGCTTTATTTTTCAACAAAAGTTAATTCCTCCTTTGTATTTAGCCTTAGTATGCTATATATTACATTAAAAGTGGGACATTTCACCATGAAAATTTCAAGTATAAAAAAGCAAATCGGCACACTTAACCTATGCCGTTTTTTGGCAAAATTGGCCCAGTTTTTATAGTTTTATTTTTGAATAAAAAGTGCATTCCTTGGTTGTGTTTAGCCTTAGGATCCTATATATTACGCAAAAAAGTGGGAAATTTTACGATTACATTTTCAAATCTCAAAAATAAAACAGCATACCAACCTATGCAGTTTTTTTTGCCAAAATGTACCAAATTTCCATAGCTTCATGTTTCAACAACAAGTGCATTCCTCCATTGTGTTGGCTGTAGTATGCTACGTATGACGTACACCATTGAAAATATCGAAATAAAATTTTCACCTGACAGGAAGAAAATCTGCATTCCTTTTTTGGCCAAAAAGCAAATTGTCATACTAACCAATGCCGCTTTTGGACAAAATTGTGTTAGGGTTATGGAAAGGGTTAAGATTAGGGGTTAGGTGTTAGGGTTAGAGGTTAGGGGTTAGGGGTTGGGGTTAGGGTTAGGGGTTGGGTTAGGGTTGAGGGGTTAGGGCTTGATAATTCCGACTCACTTCTCTCTGGCACATCTGGCAAAAACATTACCAAGCTGCAGCGAGTACAACATTTTTTGGCAGGCGTCATGATGGGTACTGCAAGATCCGACCATGTCTGTCCAATGCTCACAGAACTGCATTGGCTTCCTGTTGCCGAACTCATACATTATAAGACCAGGAGCAAGTGAGAGCTTCACCATTCTGGCGAATTGCCCGATGATGCTGGATGTAATTACCAGTGAAACGTCGTACTAAAACTGTAGATCTTGTGGATTCACTCTTCAACACACCGGTGGGCTAAAGTAGTGAACTATTTGTCTTTTGTCAACGTGACACTTTTATGCTGATTGGCCGTGTCGGGTGGTGGAGGGTTACGACACATTTATAAAGAACGCGATCTAACCCAAAAACATTTATTATGAATTATAAGGTTGCACTCATTACATACAAAGCGCTTGCCACAAATGAACCTCAATACCTTGTTGACATTATCACGCAAACTCTGGTCATCCTCGCGGCACCTTTTGGCTAGTCATCGAATAAAGACGGTCTCTGCATTGCACGCTTTCAGATGCACTTTTGCATCCTTCTGGAATGTTTTTCCTTCCGATATTAGGAAGTCACTGGAGCTACGCATTTTAAAAATCTATATTGAAAATAAATTTTCTTTAGAACTGCTTTTTTAGCTTAGTAAGTTGTCCTTCGATGAGCATAGTTGGCTCTGTACGGTGTAAAAGAAGTTCAACATACACACCAACATGGACACTCGCTAAAAAACCTAAACATCATGGACACTCGCTAAATAACCTAACCAACATGAAAACTCGCTAAATAACCTAACCAACATGGACACTCGCTGAATGACCTCACCATCATGGACACTCGCTAAATAACCTCACCATCATGGACACTCAATAAATAACCTAACCAACATGGAGACTCACTAAATAACCTAACCAACATGGCCACTCGCTAAATAACCTAACCAACATGGACACTCACTAAATTACCTCACCATCATGGACACTCACTAAATAACCTAACCATCATGGACACTCGCTAAATAACCTAACCAAATGGACACTCGATAAATAACCTAACCAACATGGACACTCGCTAAATAACCTAACCAACATGAACACTCGCTAAATAACCTAACCAACATGGACACTCGCTAAATAACCTAACCAACATGGACACTCGCTAAATGACCTAACCATCATGGACACTCGCTAAATTACCTAACCATCATGGACACTCACTAAATTACCTCACCATCATGGACACTCGCTAAATAACCTAACCAACATGGACACTCGCTAAATAACCTAACCAACATGGAAACTCACTAAATGACCTCACCATCATGGACACTCACTAAATAACCTAACCATTATGGACACTCGCTAAACAACTTAACCAACATGGTGCTGTATCGCCACCATGTGGTCACATGGTACAACTGCAGTGCCTGGCGCGGTAACATCAGCAGTGGCACTGTGCGGTGTCTTCACGGCTTCATTGCAGCCATCCGCGCTTGGCACTAACGCCAGGACACCGCAGCACCATCGACTCACAAATGCGGGGAATGCGCGGGTGACGTCTGACAGCGGCAACTGCTGGCCTCCTGTGTTGGCCTGTACTGCACATGTCCACCACATAGCAGACGTAACCACGAATTGAATGGTTGTGGTACTGCACGTGTCCACCAGAGGGCACAAGTAACATGTCAATCGCCAGTAATAAATACGAAACTGGCCGATTTGCACTGCAATTCTTTATTTCTTCACGGATTTTCAAGTAACAAACTACCGCATTGACATCCCAAGCTGTCCCATACGTTTACACAGTTGAATGTTTGCTGAACATCGGTGCTGAAGTAATGAAACGCACTGCATTCCCAAACAGTGCGCTACAAATCGGCAACAATCACACCCATCATTGACTTCAATGCAAATGCCGCCCCGGTTCCACAAGTCACACAAGCAAGTGGTGTTTGCCCTTCGACTCTACTCGACAGAGTCGCGCCATATACGATTCAACTCATCCCGCTGAGATGCGTTTAAAGGCATATGGGTTAGGGTTAGGATTAGGGGTTATGATTAGGGGTTAGGATTAGGGGTTAGGGGTAGGGGTTAGGGTTTGGGTTAGGGGTAAGGGTCGCGGGTTAGGGTTAGGGTTAGAGTTAGGGTTTTAGGGTTTTAGGGTTAGGGTTTAGGGTTAGGGTTAGCGTTAGCGTTAGGGGTTAGGGTTAGGGCTAGGGCTAGGGTTAGGGGTTAGGGGTTAGGGTTAAGGGTTAGGGTTTAGGGTTAGGGTTAGGTTTAGGGGTTAGATTTAGGTTTTAGGGTTAGGGTTTAGGGTTAGGGTTATGGTTTAGGGTTAGGGGTTAGGGGTTAGTGTTAGGGGTAAGGTTAGGGTTAGGGGTTAGGGTTTTTGTTAGGGGTTAGGGTTAGAGGTTAGGGTTTAGGGTTAGGGTTAGAGTCGCGGCATCACTTCAGAAAGGTGAGAGACTCGATTAGTTGAGCCTTCTTATCCCGGAGTCTGTTGAATGATCTTAAGGTTGTGCGGAATCCCTCACTGTAGAGGCGGTTAAATTTCGATTTAAAGCTTTAGTGACTGCACGGATTCATCATGGACACTGGCTAAATAAACTAACCATCATGGACACTCGCTAAATAACCTATCATGGACACTTGTTAAAACAACTTAACCAACATGGACACTCGCTAAATATCCTAACCATTATGGACACTCGCTAAACAACTTAAACAACATGGTGCTGTATCGCCACCGTGTGGTCACATGGTGCAACTGCAGTGCCTTGCGCGGTAACAGCAGCAGTGGCACTGTGCGGTGTCTTCACGGCTTCATTGCAGCCAACCGCGCTTGGCACTAACGCCAGGACACCGCAGCACCAGCGACTCACAACTGCGGGGAATGCGCGGGTGACGCCTGACAGCGGCAACTGCTGGCCTACAGTGTTGGTCTGTACTGCACATGTCCACCACATAGCAGAAGTAACCACTAATTGAATGCTTGTGGTACTGCACTTGTCCACCAGAGGGCACAAGTAACACGTCAAGCGCCGGTAATAAAAACGAAACTGGCCGATTTGCACTGCAATTCTTAATTTTTTTCACGGATTAACAAGTAACAAACTACTGCATTGGCATCCCAAGCTGTCCCATACGTTTACACAGTTGAATATTTGGTGAACATCGGTGCTGAAGTAGTGAAACGCGCTGCATTCCCAAACAGTGCACTACAAATCGGCAACAATCACACCCAGCATCGACTGATGCTGGATGTAATTACCAGTGAAACGTCGAACTAAAACTGTAGATCTTGTGGATTCACTCTTCAACACACCGGTGGGCTAAAGTAGTGAACTCTTTGTCTTTTGTCAACGTGACACTTTTTTGCTGATTGGCCGTGTCGGGTGGTGGAGGGTTACGACACATTTATAAATAACGCGATCTAACCCAAAAACCTTTATTATGAATTATAAGGTTGCACTCATTACATACAAAGCGCTTGCCACAAATGAACCTCAATACCTTGCTGACATTATCACGCAAACTCTGGTCATCCTCGCGGCACCTTTTGGCTAGTCATCTAATAAAGACGGTCTCTACATTGCACGCTTTCAGATGCACTTTTGCATCCATCTGGAATGTTTTTCCTTCCGATATTAGGAAGTCACTGGAGCTACGCATTTTTAAAATCTATATTGAAAATACATTTTCTTTAGAACTGCCTTTTGAGCTTAGTAAGTTGTCCTTCGATGAGCATAGTTGGCTCTGTACGGTGTGAAAGAAGTTCAGCATACACACCAACATGGACACTCGCTAAAAAACCTAAACATCATGGACACTCGCTAAATAACCTAACCAACATGGAAACTCGCTAAATAACCTAACCAACATGGACACTCGCTGAATGACCTCACCATCATGGACACTCGCTAAATAACCTCACCATCATGGACACTCACTAAATTACCTCACCATCATGGACACTCGCTAAATAACCTAACCAACATGGACACTCCTAAATAACCTAACCAACATGGACACTCGCTAAATAACCTAACCAACATGGACACTTAATAAATAACCTAACCAACATGGACACTCGCTAAATAACCTAACCAACATGGACACTCGCTAAATAACCTAACCAACATGGACACTCGTTAAATAACCTAACCATCATGGACACTCGCTAAATACCTAACCATCATGGACACTCACTAAATTACCTCACCATAATGGACACTCGCTAAACAACCTAACCAACATGGACACTCGCTAAATAACCTAACCAACATGGACACTCACTAAATTACCTCACCATCATGGACACTCACTAAATAACCTAACCAACATGGACACTCGCTAAATAATCTAACCAAATGGACACTCGCTAAATAACCTAACCAACATGGACACTCGCTAAATAACCTAACCAACATGGACACTCGCTAAATAACCTAACCTAATGGACACTCGCTAAATAACCTAACCAACATGGACACTCGCTAAATAACCTAACCAACATGGACACTCGCTAAAACAACTTAACCAACATGTACACTCGCTAAATAACCTAACCATTATGGACACTCGCTAAACAACTTAAACAACATGGTGCTGTATCGCCACCGTGTGGTCACATGGTACAACTGCAGTGCCTGGCGCGGTAACAGCAGCAGTGGCACTGTGCGGTGTCTTCACGGCTTCATTGCAGCCAACCGCGCTTGGCACTAACGCCAGGACACCGCAGCACCAGCGACTCACAACTGCGGGGAATGCGCGGGTGACGTCTGACAGCGCCAACTGCTGGCCTACTGTGTTGGCCTGTACTGCACATGTCCACCACATAGCAGACGTAACCACGAATTGAATGGTTGTGGTACTGCACGTGTCCACCAGAGGGCACAAGTAACACGTCAAGCGCCGGTAATATAAACGAAACTGGCCGATTTGCACTGCAATTCTTTATTTCTTCACGGATTTTCAAGTAACAAACTACTGCATTGACATCCCAAGCTGTCCCATACGTTTACACAGTTGAATATTTGGTGAACATCGGTGCTGAAGCAGTGAAACGCACTGCATTCCCAAACAGTGCGCTACAAATCAGCAACAATCACACCCATCATTGACTTCAATGCAAATGCCGCCCCGGTTCCACAAGTCACACAAGCAAGTGGTGTTTGCCCTTCGACTCTACTCGACAGAGTCGCGCCATATACGATTCAACTCATCTCGCTGAGATGCGTTTAAAGGCATATGGATTAGGGTTAGGATTAGGGGTTATGATTAGGGGTTAGGATTAGGGGTTAGGGTTTGGCTTTAGGTTTAGGGGGTTGGGGTAGGGGTTAGGATTAAGGGTTATGGTTTAGGTTAAGGGTAAGGGTCACGGGTTAGGGTTTGGGTTTAGGGGGTTAGGGGTTAGGGTTAGGTCACCTATTCAGTTTTTTGCCAAAATGTGCCACATTTTCATAGCTACATTTTCCATGAAAAAGTTAATTCCTCCATTGTATTTACCCTTAGTATATGTATTTGATTTAAAGTTGAACATATTATTATTAATTGTTCACGTACCAAAAAAGAAAATCAGCACAACCCATGCCGTTTTTGGGCAAAATTTGCATAATTTTCACAGCTTCATTTTCCAAGAAGTTAATTCCTCCATTTTGTTTAGCATTAGTATGCTCTGTATTACGTAAAAAAGTGGGAAATTTCACCATTAAATTTTAAAGTAAAAATAAGAAAATCGGCATACTAACCTATGCCGTTTTTGGCTGAAACTGGCCAAAGTTTCACAGCTTTAGTTTTCGACAAAAAATCCTCCATTTTATTTCACCTTAATTAATAAACGACTTCCATGACACGTTGAGATTTGCGTCATTCCTTTATTAGTGATGACTGCTCGGCTCTGCACTCTCTTAGAAGGTCACCCTCTCTCTCCCTTGCCGCATGCACGTGCTCACTGCTCCTCCATTCCCACGCAGATTCCCTTGCTCTCGCTTATCCGCGCACCGCTGGTCGACGGCGCGCCGGGAGTCAGGAGAGCTTCGCTTGAGGCTGCCACGTGGTCGCTGGCTGACGAGATGCAGTCCGGACCCAGGCTTCCACACCGACCCCGAGTCCTCTTCCTGCCTCTCCTTATATCCTCCTGGAAGGGGGCGTGGTTTTAGGCGGGGCTTCGCTCCGCCTCTAACCACGCCCCCTTCAGTACCTTCTCGATCGTTCCCGCGTGTACCCCTGAGCTCCGTCAATGAACTTTGGCCCAGATCGAACCCGTAGCCCTGATTGGCTATGACCGATGCGGCAATGCCTATGCAGCCCTCCGTATATCGGCGTGCTCTCTCATTACATTAGTATGCTATGTATTAGATAAAAAGTGGAACATTTCACTATGAAATGTTCATGTCCCACAAAAAGAAAATCGCCATACTAACCTATGCCGTTTTGGCCAATGTTGGCCAAATTTTAAGTTTTTGTTTTTTACGAAAGTGCAATCCTCGGGTGTGTTATGTCTTAGTATCCTATATACTACGTAAAAAGTGTGAAATTTCACCATGAAATTTTTAAGGAAAAATAAGAAAATCGGCATACTAACCTATGGTGTTTTTGGCCAAAATTCGCCAAACTTATTCAGCTTTATTTTTCGACAAAAGTTAATTCCTCCTTTGTATTTAGCCTTAGTATGCTATATATTACATTAAAAGTGGGACATTTCACCATGAAAATTTCAAGTATAAAAAAGCAAATCGGCACACTAACCTATGCCTTTTTTGGCAAAATTGGCCCAGTTTTTATAGTTTTATTTTTGAAAAAAAGTGCATTCCTTGGTTGTGTTTAGCCTTAGGATCCTATATATTACGCAAAAAAGTGGGAAATTTTACGATTACATTTTCAAATCTCAAAAATAAAACAGCATAGCAACCTATGCAGTTTTTTTGCCAAAATTTACCAAATTTCCATAGCTTTATGTTTCAACAACAAGTACATTCCTCCATTGTGTTGGCTGTAGTATGCTACGTATGACGTACAACATTGAAAATATCGAAATAAAATTTTCACCTGACAGGAAAAAAATCTGCATACCTTTTTTGGCCAAAAAGCAAATTGTCATACTAACCGATGCCGCTTTTGGACAAAATTGTGTTAGGGTTAGGGATAAGGGTTAGCATTAGGGGTTAGGTGTTAGGGCTAAGGGTTAGGGTTTAGGGGTTAAGGGATAGGGGTTGGGGTTCGGGGTTGGGGTTAGGGGTTGGGGTTAGGGTTCAGGGGTTCGGCTCGATAATTCCGACTCACTTCTCTCTGGCACATCTGGCAAAAAATTACCAAGCTGCAGCGAGTACAACATTTTTTGGCAGGCATCATGACGGGTACTGCAAGATCCGACCATGTCTGTCCAATGCTCACAGAACTGCATTGGCTTCCTGTTGCCGAACTCATACATTATAAGACCAGGAGCAAGTGAGGGCTTCACCATTCTGGCGAATTGCCCGATGATGCTGGATGTAATTAGCAGTGAAACATCGTACTAAAACTGTAGATCTTCTGGATTCACTCTTCAACACACCGGTGGGCTAAAGTAGTGAACTATTTGTCTTTTTCTTCTTTGGTTCTTTCGGTAAAGTCACGTAGAATGAGAATAAAATAATAAATTGATAAAATAAAATAACACAATAATATTCTCACGACGTTTCGGCCACAACACAAGCGGCCTTCATCAGGTGAAGGGAGCGAGACTGTCTGGTAGGACAGCGCTGGAGTGAGAGAGCCACGTTCAGATCACGGCTTTTAAGCTGTGTGAGAGGAACAAAGAGCCTTGACGAAGGAATTAGCATAAAATTTAGCATTGAAAAGGCTGAATGATTAGCTTGTGACTGGTCACAGAAATAGCTATGTTAAAAGTTAAAGCATACACATCCGCAGAGGCACCCATTGTTAAAAGGAATTAGCATAGAATTTAGCATTGAAATAGCTAAATTAAGGCATTCGCTTGTAACTGCTACAGAAATAGTTACGTTGAAGTCAGAGCATACACATTCACCGAGGCACTTAGTACAAATTAAAACAGGAGAATTTAGCATTGAAATAACTAGGCGAATTTAGCATTGAAATAACTGGGTGATTTGCTGGTGACTGGTCACAGAAATGACTACACATCTGAGCTATTCACAGTACTATATAGTGAACCAATAAAAACTAAAATATAAATTACCTTCATGTTATCAATAAACTCTATATTCTCCAATCAGCTAAGCTACCAACCATAAGTCGTTATATATCACAATGCTATATGGCGAAAAAATGGGTGGATTCTTACCCTCAAATTTCCGTACCACGGATAGCTACGGGCCCCGTTCAGACGGACGAGTTCGTCCATGGTCGGAACAGAGGAGGGGGAGAGAGACAGCTGCGAAGCCCTAGTATACTCCATGTTGTAAACCATACCATTAACCGTGGTGTGAGAGGTATTAAGAGGCAATGCTGGCGAAAGAGCTGCGGTCTGAAGGTCATCGTAAAATTACAATTAATTAAGAACAGAAATGATTTAACACATCTTTCCAGTGGTTACTAAGCCTGAATCCATCTTCTCGGTTGAAATTGTCTCTGTGCTTGTATATGTGAATGGCCTCATGAACGAATCTCTCATGGTAGCCAGTTGGTTTGCAAAGAACCTCCGTCTTGGAGAAGTCAATGTCATGTGAGCCCACTGAATTGTAACAGTGATCTGCCACGGCCGAGGAGTTCGTCTTACCGTGTTTCAAGTCTGCTTTATGTTCGCGGATGCGGTCCGAGATATGTCTTTTGGTTTCTCCAATGTAGCTACTACCACAGAGGCACTTTAGTTTGTAAACGCCCGGGTACTGTATGTCTGGAAGAGCATCTTTTACAGATGGAACTAAATCACGGATTTTGTGTACTGTGTTGAATCGGACCTGGCTCTTGTGTTTATTCAGGATTTTGGAGATCTTTTTAGTGACTCCTGCAATGTAGGGTAAGGTGATGGTTTTGAGTGGCTCCACAAGAGGATCCTTCTTCATGACTGGAGTGATGGCTTTGCGGATTGTGTAGTCGGAGTAGCCATTAGCCCTGAGAGCCTGGTGTACGTGCTTGAGTTCACTGGCAATGTGTTCCTGGTCGGAAATGCATTGGGCTCTATGGTATAGAGTCTTGATGAGGCAGTTCTTCTGGGATGGATGGTGGTGGGAATCCGGTTTCAAGTAAGCATCTGTATGGGTAGCTTTCCTGTAGACAGAGTGGCTCATTGAACCATCATGTCTCCTTTTAATTAAGACATCCAGAAAGGGTAGTTTGCCATCTTTTTCGACCTCCATGGTAAATCTGATGGCTGGGTGTATGGAATTGATGTGGTCGCGGAATTGGTCTAGAGCAGGCTCGCCATGTGGCCAGATGACAAAGGTGTCATCAACGTACCTCTTCCATAAGGTCGGGCGTAGAGTGGCAGTCTGGATGGTGTCAGTTTCAAATTTTTCCATGAATACGTTGGCTACAACCGGAGATAGGGGGGAGCCCATTGGGGTGCCCTCAGTTTGTTTGTAGAAAGTTCCATTCCAGGTGAAGTATGTGTTGGTTAAGCAATGTCTCACCAGGGGGGGTACATCAGTATGCAGTCCTTGATGAACCAGGTCTTCAATGATAGCGATGGTGTCAGGTACCGGGACTTTGGTGAACAAGGACACCACATCAAAACTGACAAGCAGGTCGTTTGGGGACAGGGAAATGTCTTTGATTGTCGATACCAGGTGAGTAGAATTTAGTACCGCAGAGGTGGTTTTTCCAGTGAAAGGTCGCAGTATATCAGCCAGAAAACGTGCCAGTTTGTAGGTGGGGGAGCTGATAGTAGAGACGATGGAACGAAGGGGTGTATCTTCTTTATGTATCTTTGGAAGGCCATATAATCTTGGTGGTCTGGCAGCAGAGGGTTTCAACAAGAACTGTTTGTTCTCATCAATTAATGCTGTTGAATCAGAGATAATTTTGTTCGTTTTGGTGACCAGGCTGTTGGTGGGATCTCTTTTTATTTTTGTATAGCTGCCATCGTTGAGTAGTTCTTGAATTTTGTTGTTATATTCTGTTTTGTCCATGATGACAGTGGCATTGCCTTTGTCGGCTGAGAGAACGACAATATCATCCCTCTTTTTTAATTGAGATAATTCAAAACGTTCGTCTTTGCTGATGTTGCTAGGTGGCAACTTAGCGTTTTTGAGGGTTGCAGCGATTTCAGATCTTGCTACGTCTGCAGAGATGTGACTCAAGCCCTTGAGTGCAACGTCGGCATGGGCAATGATATCATTAACCGGTAAGTGTCTCGGTGTGACAGCAAAGTTTAGACCTTTAGCTAAAACGGATTTCAGACCATCAGAAATGGAACTGTTACTGCGATTAATTACGACTTTGTTGACGTCTATCTTTTCGGTGTGTGGATCCGATTCTTTGCTGGAGAGGTGATTGAATTTGGAAATCAAATTGTCCCTACATTTGTTCGACATAGTGGCAGCCGAAGAGGTAGTCATATTGTCTACATGTTCCCAATCCGATGTAGACATTGTTGCTGTCAATTTTAAGTGTGATTTGTAGAGTGTCTTGTCTAACTGATCGAGTTCGGTGCGTGTAAGTCTGATTTTTTCCGAGATAAGAGCGAAGCTAGTTCTAGCTAGAATTCGTTTTGCATTGAGAGAAGTTGCAACAGCAGAGGTTAGTGTAAATGCGGTTGGTATTACCTTAGAGTCGCGGCATCTCTTCAGAAAGGTGAGAGACTCGATTAGTTGAGCCTTCTTATCCCGAAGTCTGTTGAATGATCTTAAGGATGTGTGGAATCCCTCCCCGTAGAGGCGGTTAAATTTCGATTTAAAGCTTTCGTGACTGCAATGATTCATCTTCTTTGGTTCTTTCGGTAAAGTCACGTAGAATGAGAATAAAATAATAAATTGATAAAATAAAATAACACAATAATATTCTCACGACGTTTCGGCCACAACACAAGCGGCCTTCATCAGGTGAAGGGAGCGAGACTGTCTGGTAGGACAGCGCTGGAGTGAGAGAGCCACGTTCAGATCACGGCTTTTAAGCTGTGTGAGAGGAACAAAGAGCCTTGACGAAGGAATTAGCATAAAATTTAGCATTGAAAAGGCTGAATGATTAGCTTGTGACTGGTCACAGAAATAGCTATGTTAAAAGTTAAAGCATACACATCCGCAGAGGCACCCATTGTTAAAAGGAATTAGCATAGAATTTAGCATTGAAATAGCTAAATTAAGGCATTCGCTTGTAACTGCTACAGAAATAGTTACGTTGAAGTCAGAGCATACACATTCACCGAGGCACTTAGTACAAATTAAAACAGGAGAATTTAGCATTGAAATAACTAGGCGAATTTAGCATTGAAATAACTGGGTGATTTGCTGGTGACTGGTCACAGAAATGACTACACATCTGAGCTATTCACAGTACTATATAGTGAACCAATAAAAACTAAAATATAAATTACCTTCATGTTATCAATAAACTCTATATTCTCCAATCAGCTAAGCTACCAACCATAAGTCGTTATATATCACAATGCTATATGGCGAAAAAATGGGTGGATTCTTACCCTCAAATTTCCGTACCACGGATAGCTACGGGCCCCGTTCAGACGGACGAGTTCGTCCATGGTCGGAACAGAGGAGGGGGAGAGAGACAGCTGCGAAGCCCTAGTATACTCCATGTTGTAAACCATACCATTAACCGTGGTGTGAGAGGTATTAAGAGGCAATGCTGGCGAAAGAGCTGCGGTCTGAAGGTCATCGTAAAATTACAATTAATTAAGAACAGAAATGATTTAACACATCTTTCCAGTGGTTACTAAGCCTGAATCCATCTTCTCGGTTGAAATTGTCTCTGTGCTTGTATATGTGAATGGCCTCATGAACGAATCTCTCATGGTAGCCAGTTGGTTTGCAAAGAACCTCCGTCTTGGAGAAGTCAATGTCATGTGAGCCCACTGAATTGTAACAGTGATCTGCCACGGCCGAGGAGTTCGTCTTACCGTGTTTCAAGTCTGCTTTATGTTCGCGGATGCGGTCCGAGATATGTCTTTTGGTTTCTCCAATGTAGCTACTACCACAGAGGCACTTTAGTTTGTAAACGCCCGGGTACTGTATGTCTGGAAGAGCATCTTTTACAGATGGAACTAAATCACGGATTTTGTGTACTGTGTTGAATCGGACCTGGATCTTGTGTTTATTCAGGATTTTGGAGATCTTTTTAGTGACTCCTGCAATGTAGGGTAAGGTGATGGTTTTGAGTGGCTCCACAAGAGGATCCTTCTTCATGACTGGAGTGATGGCTTTGCGGATTGTGTAGTCGGAGTAGCCATTAGCCCTGAGAGCCTGGTGTACGTGCTTGAGTTCACTGGCAATGTGTTCCTGGTCGGAAATGCATTGGGCTCTATGGTATAGAGTCTTGATGAGGCAGTTCTTCTGGGATGGATGGTGGTGGGAATCCGGTTTCAAGTAAGCATCTGTATGGGTAGCTTTCCTGTAGACAGAGTGGCTCATTGAACCATCATGTCTCCTTTTAATTAAGACATCCAGAAAGGGTAGTTTGCCATCTTTTTCGACCTCCATGGTAAATCTGATGGCTGGGTGTATGGAATTGATGTGGTCGCGGAATTGGTCTAGAGCAGGCTCGCCATGTGGCCAGATGACAAAGGTGTCATCAACGTACCTCTTCCATAAGGTCGGGCGTAGAGTGGCAGTCTGGATGGTGTCAGTTTCAAATTTTTCCATGAATACGTTGGCTACAACCGGAGATAGGGGGGAGCCCATTGGGGTGCCCTCAGTTTGTTTGTAGAAAGTTCCATTCCAGGTGAAGTATGTGTTGGTTAAGCAATGTCTCACCAGGGGGGGTACATCAGTATGCAGTCCTTGATGAACCAGGTCTTCAATGATAGCGATGGTGTCAGGTACCGGGACTTTGGTGAACAAGGACACCACATCAAAACTGACAAGCAGGTCGTTTGGGGACAGGGAAATGTCTTTGATTGTCGATACCAGGTGAGTAGAATTTAGTACCGCAGAGGTGGTTTTTCCAGTGAAAGGTCGCAGTATATCAGCCAGAAAACGTGCCAGTTTGTAGGTGGGGGAGCTGATAGTAGAGACGATGGGACGAAGGGGTGTATCTTCTTTATGTATCTTTGGAAGGCCATATAATCTTGGTGGTCTGGCAGCAGAGGGTTTCAACAAGAACTGTTTGTTCTCATCAATTAATGCTGTTGAATCAGAGATAATTTTGTTCGTTTTGGTGACCAGGCTGTTGGTGGGATCTCTTTTTATTTTTGTATAGCTGCCATCGTTGAGTAGTTCTTGAATTTTGTTGTTATATTCTGTTTTGTCCATGATGACAGTGGCATTGCCTTTGTCGGCTGAGAGAACGACAATATCATCCCTCTTTTTTAATTGAGATAATTCAAAACGTTCGTCTTTGCTGATGTTGCTAGGTGGCAACTTAGCGTTTTTGAGGGTTGCAGTGATTTCAGATCTTGCTACGTCTGCAGAGATGTGACTCAAGCCCTTGAGTGCAACGTCGGCATGGGCAATGATATCATTAACCGGTAAGTGTCTCGGTGTGACAGCAAAGTTTAGACCTTTAGCTAAAACGGATTTCAGACCATCAGAAATGGAACTGTTACTGCGATTAATTACGACTTTGTTGACGTCTATCTTTTCGGTGTGTGGATCCGATTCTTTGCTGGAGAGGTGATTGAATTTGGAAATCAAATTGTCCCTACATTTGTTCGACATAGTGGCAGCCGAAGAGGTAGTCATATTGTCTACATGTTCCCAATCCGATGTAGACATTGTTGCTGTCAATTTTAAGTGTGATTTGTAGAGTGTCTTGTCTAACTGATCGAGTTCGGTGCGTGTAAGTCTGATTTTTTCCGAGATAAGAGCGAAGCTAGTTCTAGCTAGAATTCGTTTTGCATTGAGAGAAGTTGCAACAGCAGAGGTTAGTGTAAATGCGGTTGGTATTACCTTAGAGTCGCGGCATCTCTTCAGAAAGGTGAGAGACTCGATTAGTTGAGCCTTCTTATCCCGAAGTCTGTTGAATGATCTTAAGGATGTGTGGAATCCCTCCCCGTAGAGGCGGTTAAATTTCGATTTAAAGCTTTCGTGACTGCAATGATTCATCTTCTTTGGTTCTTTCGGTAAAGTCACGTAGAATGAGAATAAAATAATAAATTGATAAAATAAAATAACACAATAATATTCTCACGACGTTTCGGCCACAACACAAGCGGCCTTCATCAGGTGAAGGGAGCGAGACTGTCTGGTAGGACAGCGCTGGAGTGAGAGAGCCACGTTCAGATCACGGCTTTTAAGCTGTGTGAGAGGAACAAAGAGCCTTGACGAAGGAATTAGCATAAAATTTAGCATTGAAAAGGCTGAATGATTAGCTTGTGACTGGTCACAGAAATAGCTATGTTAAAAGTTAAAGCATACACATCCGCAGAGGCACCCATTGTTAAAAGGAATTAGCATAGAATTTAGCATTGAAATAGCTAAATTAAGGCATTCGCTTGTAACTGCTACAGAAATAGTTACGTTGAAGTCAGAGCATACACATTCACCGAGGCACTTAGTACAAATCAAAACAGGAGAATTTAGCATTGAAATAACTAGGCGAATTTAGCATTGAAATAACTGGGTGATTTGCTGGTGACTGGTCACAGAAATGACTACACATCTGAGCTATTCACAGTACTATATAGTGAACCAATAAAAACTAAAATATAAGTTACCTTCATGTTATCAATAAACTCTATATTCTCCAATCAGCTAAGCTACCAACCATAAGTCGTTATATATCACAATGCTATATGGCGAAAAAATGGGTGGATTCTTACCCTCAAATTTCCATACCACGGATAGCTACGGGCCCCGTTCAGACGGACGAGTTCGTCCATGGTCGGAACAGAGGAGGGGGAGAGAGACAGCTGCGAAGCCCTAGTATACTCCATGTTGTAAACCATACCATTAACCGTGGTGTGAGAGGTATTAAGAGGCAATGCTGGCGAAAGAGCTGCGGTCTGAAGGTCATCGTAAAAGCATTGCCTCTTAATACCTCTCACACCACGGTTAATGGTATGGTTTACAACATGGAGTATACTAGGGCTTCGCAGCTGTCTCTCTCCCCCTCCTCTGTTCCGACCATGGACGAACTCGTCCGTCTGAACAGGGCCCGTAGCTATCCGTGGTACGGAAATTTGAGGGTAAGAATCCACCCATTTTTTCGCCATATAGCATTGTGATATATAACGACTTATGGTTGGTAGCTTAGCTGATTGGAGAATATAGAGTTTATTGATAACATGAAGGTTATTTATATTTTAGTTTTTATTGGTTCACTATATAGTACTGTGAATAGCTCAGATGTGTAGTCATTTCTGTGACCAGTCATCAGCAAATCACCCAGTTATTTCAATGCTAAATTCGCCTAGTTATTTCAATGCTAAATTCTCCTGTTTTGATTTGTACTAAGTGCCTCGGTGAATGTGTATGCTCTGACTTCAACGTAACTATTTCTGTAGCAGTTACAAGCGAATGCCTTAATTTAGCTATTTCAATGCTAAATTCTATGCTAATTCCTTTTAACAATGGGTGCCTCTGCGGATGTGTATGCTTTAACTTTTAACATAGCTATTTCTGTGACCAGTCACAAGCTAATCATTCAGCCTTTTCAATGCTAAATTTTATGCTAATTCCTTCGTCAAGGCTCTTTGTTCCTCTCACACAGCTTAAAAGCCGTGATCTGAACGTGGCTCTCTCACTCCAGCGCTGTCCTACCAGACAGTCTCGCTCCCTTCACCTGATGAAGGCCGCTTGTGTTGTGGCCGAAACGTCGTGAGAACATTATTGTGTTATTTTATTTTATCAATTTATTATTTTATTCTCATTCTACGTGACTTTACCGAAAGAACCAAAGAAGATGAATCATTGCAGTCACGAAAGCTTTAAATCGAAATTTAACCGCCTCTACGGGGAGGGATTCCACACATCCTTAAGATCATTCAACAGACTTCGGGATAAGAAGGCTCAACTAATCGAGTCTCTCACCTTTCTGAAGAGATGCCGCGACTCTAAGGTAATACCAACCGCATTTACACTAACCTCTGCTGCTGCAACTTCTCTCAATGCAAAACGAATTCTAACTAGAACTAGCTTCGCTCTTATCTCGGAAAAAATCAGACTTACACGCACCGAACTCGATCAGTTAGACAAGACACTCTACAAATCACACTTAAAATTGACAGCAACAATGTCTACATCGGATTGGGAACATGTAGACAATATGACTACCTCTTCGGCTGCCACTATGTCGAACAAATGTAGGGACAATTTGATTTCCAAATTCAATCACCTCTCCAGCAAAGAATCGGATCCACACACCGAAAAGATAGACGTCAACAAAGTCGTAATTAATCGCAGTAACAGTTCCATTTCTGATGGTCTGAAATCCGTTTTAGCTAAAGGTCTAAACTTTGCTGTCACACCGAGACACTTACCGGTTAATGATATCATTGCCCATGCCGACGTTGCACTCAAGGGCTTGAGTCACATCTCTGCAGACGTAGCAAGATCTGAAATCACTGCAACCCTCAAAAACGCTAAGTTGCCACCTAGCAACATCAGCAAAGACGAACGTTTTGAATTATCTCAATTAAAAAAGAGGGATGATATTGTCGTTCTCTCAGCCGACAAAGGCAATGCCACTGTCATCATGGACAAAACAGAATATAACAACAAAATTCAAGAACTACTCAACGATGGCAGCTATACAAAAATAAAAAGAGATCCCACCAACAGCCTGGTCACCAAAACGAACAAAATTATCTCTGATTCAACAGCATTAATTGATGAGAACAAACAGTTCTTGTTGAAACCCTCTGCTGCCAGACCACCAAGATTATATGGCCTTCCAAAGATACATAAAGAAGATACACCCCTTCGTCCCATCGTCTCTACTATCAGCTCCCCCACCTACAAACTGGCACGTTTTCTGGCTGATATACTGCGACCTTTCACTGGAAAAACCACCTCTGCGGTACTAAATTCTACTCACCTGGTATCGACAATCAAAGACATTTCCCTGTCCCCAAACGACCTGCTTGTCAGTTTTGATGTGGTGTCCTTGTTCACCAAAGTCCCGGTACCTGACACCATCGCTATCATTGAAGACCTGGTTCATCAAGGACTGCATACTGATGTACCCCCCCTGGTGAGACATTGCTTAACCAACACATACTTCACCTGGAATGGAACTTTCTACAAACAAACTGAGGGCACCCCAATGGGCTCCCCCCTATCTCCGGTTGTAGCCAACGTATTCATGGAAAAATTTGAAACTGACGCCATCCAGACTGCCACTCTACGCCCGACCTTATGGAAGAGGTACGTTGATGACACCTTTGTCATCTGGCCACATGGCCAGCCTGCTCTAGACCAATTCCGCGACCACATCAATTCCATACACCCAGCCATCAGATTTACCATGGAGGTCGAAAAAGATGGCAAACTACCCTTTCTGGATGTCTTAATTAAAAGGAGACATGATGGTTCAATGAGCCACTCTGTCTACAGGAAAGCTACCCATACAGATGCGTACTTGAAACCGGATTCCCACCACCATCCATCCCAGAAGAACTGCCTCATCAAGACTCTATACCATAGAGCCCAATGCATTTCCGACCAGGAACACATTACCAGTGAACTCAAGCACGTACACCAGGCTCTCAGGGCTAATGGCTACTCCGACTACACAATCCGCAAAGCCATCACTCCAGTCATGAAGAAGGATCCTCTTGTGGAGCCACTCAAAACCATCACCTTACCCTACATTGCAGGGGTCACTAAAAAGATCTCCAAAATCCTGAATAAACACAAGATCCAGGTCCGATTCAACACAGTACACAAAATCCGTGATTTAGTTCCATCTGTAAAAGATGCTCTTCCAGACATACAGTACCCGGGCGTTTACAAACTAAAGTGCCTCTGTGGTAGTAGCTACGTTGAAGAAACCAAAAGACATATCTCGGACCGCATCCGCGAACATAAAGCAGACTTGAAACACGGTAAGACGAACTCCTCGGCCGTGGCAGATCACTGTTACAATTCAGTGGGCTCACATGACATTGACTTCTCCAAGACGGAGGTTCTTTGCAAACCAACTGGCTACCATGAGAGATTCGTTCATGAGGCCATTCACATATACAAGCACAGAGACAATTTCAACCGAGAAGATGGATTCAGGCTTAGTAACCACTGGAAAGATGTGTTAAATCATTTCTGTTCTTAATTAATTGTAATTTTACGATGACCTTCAGACCGCAGCTCTTTCGCCAGCATTGCCTCTTAATACCTCTCACACCACGGTTAATGGTATGGTTTACAACATGGAGTATACTAGGGCTTCGCAGCTGTCTCTCTCCCCCTCCTCTGTTCCGACCATGGACAAACTCGTCCGTCTGAACGGGGCCCGTAGCTATCCGTGGTATGGAAATTTGAGGGTAAGAATCCACCCATTTTTTCGCCATATAGCATTGTGATATATAACGACTTATGGTTGGTAGCTTAGCTGATTGGAGAATATAGAGTTTATTGATAACATGAAGGTAATTTATATTTTAGTTTTTATTGGTTCACTATATAGTACTGTGAATAGCTCAGATGTGTAGTCATTTCTGTGACCAGTCACCAGCAAATCACCCAGTTATTTCAATGCTAAATTCGCCTAGTTATTTCAATGCTAAATTCTCCTGTTTTAATTTGTACTAAGTGCCTCGGTGAATGTGTATGCTCTGACTTCAACGTAACTATTTCTGTAGCAGTTACAAGCGAATGCCTTAATTTAGCTATTTCAATGCTAAATTCTATGCTAATTCCTTTTAACAATGGGTGCCTCTGCGGATGTGTATGCTTTAACTTTTAACATAGCTATTTCTGTGACCAGTCACAAGCTAATCATTCAGCCTTTTCAATGCTAAATTTTATGCTAATTCCTTCGTCAAGGCTCTTTGTTCCTCTCACACAGCTTAAAAGCCGTGATCTGAACGTGGCTCTCTCACTCCAGCGCT
This sequence comes from Petromyzon marinus, assembly GCF_048934315.1. Classification (NCBI taxonomy): domain Eukaryota; kingdom Metazoa; phylum Chordata; class Hyperoartia; order Petromyzontiformes; family Petromyzontidae; genus Petromyzon; species Petromyzon marinus. The sequence continues at coordinate 3,676,307 of NW_027423612.1, forward strand.
GTCCTACCAGACAGTCTCGCTCCCTTCACCTGATGAAGGCCGCTTGTGTTGTGGCCGAAACGTCGTGAGAACATTATTGTGTTATTTTATTTTATCAATTTATTATTTTATTCTCATTCTACGTGACTTTACCGAAAGAACCAAAGAAGATGAATCATTGCAGTCACGAAAGCTTTAAATCGAAATTTAACCGCCTCTACGGGGAGGGATTCCACACATCCTTAAGATCATTCAACAGACTTCGGGATAAGAAGGCTCAACTAATCGAGTCTCTCACCTTTCTGAAGAGATGCCGCGACTCTAAGGTAATACCAACCGCATTTACACTAACCTCTGCTGCTGCAACTTCTCTCAATGCAAAACGAATTCTAACTAGAACTAGCTTCGCTCTTATCTCGGAAAAAATCAGACTTACACGCACCGAACTCGATCAGTTAGACAAGACACTCTACAAATCACACTTAAAATTGACAGCAACAATGTCTACATCGGATTGGGAACATGTAGACAATATGACTACCTCTTCGGCTGCCACTATGTCGAACAAATGTAGGGACAATTTGATTTCCAAATTCAATCACCTCTCCAGCAAAGAATCGGATCCACACACCGAAAAGATAGACGTCAACAAAGTCGTAATTAATCGCAGTAACAGTTCCATTTCTGATGGTCTGAAATCCGTTTTAGCTAAAGGTCTAAACTTTGCTGTCACACCGAGACACTTACCGGTTAATGATATCATTGCCCATGCCGACGTTGCACTCAAGGGCTTGAGTCACATCTCTGCAGACGTAGCAAGATCTGAAATCACTGCAACCCTCAAAAACGCTAAGTTGCCACCTAGCAACATCAGCAAAGACGAACGTTTTGAATTATCTCAATTAAAAAAGAGGGATGATATTGTCGTTCTCTCAGCCGACAAAGGCAATGCCACTGTCATCATGGACAAAACAGAATATAACAACAAAATTCAAGAACTACTCAACGATGGCAGCTATACAAAAATAAAAAGAGATCCCACCAACAGCCTGGTCACCAAAACGAACAAAATTATCTCTGATTCAACAGCATTAATTGATGAGAACAAACAGTTCTTGTTGAAACCCTCTGCTGCCAGACCACCAAGATTATATGGCCTTCCAAAGATACATAAAGAAGATACACCCCTTCGTCCCATCGTCTCTACTATCAGCTCCCCCACCTACAAACTGGCACGTTTTCTGGCTGATATACTGCGACCTTTCACTGGAAAAACCACCTCTGCGGTACTAAATTCTACTCACCTGGTATCGACAATCAAAGACATTTCCCTGTCCCCAAACGACCTGCTTGTCAGTTTTGATGTGGTGTCCTTGTTCACCAAAGTCCCGGTACCTGACACCATCGCTATCATTGAAGACCTGGTTCATCAAGGACTGCATACTGATGTACCCCCCCTGGTGAGACATTGCTTAACCAACACATACTTCACCTGGAATGGAACTTTCTACAAACAAACTGAGGGCACCCCAATGGGCTCCCCCCTATCTCCGGTTGTAGCCAACGTATTCATGGAAAAATTTGAAACTGACGCCATCCAGACTGCCACTCTACGCCCGACCTTATGGAAGAGGTACGTTGATGACACCTTTGTCATCTGGCCACATGGCCAGCCTGCTCTAGACCAATTCCGCGACCACATCAATTCCATACACCCAGCCATCAGATTTACCATGGAGGTCGAAAAAGATGGCAAACTACCCTTTCTGGATGTCTTAATTAAAAGGAGACATGATGGTTCAATGAGCCACTCTGTCTACAGGAAAGCTACCCATACAGATGCGTACTTGAAACCGGATTCCCACCACCATCCATCCCAGAAGAACTGCCTCATCAAGACTCTATACCATAGAGCCCAATGCATTTCCGACCAGGAACACATTACCAGTGAACTCAAGCACGTACACCAGGCTCTCAGGGCTAATGGCTACTCCGACTACACAATCCGCAAAGCCATCACTCCAGTCATGAAGAAGGATCCTCTTGTGGAGCCACTCAAAACCATCACCTTACCCTACATTGCAGGGGTCACTAAAAAGATCTCCAAAATCCTGAATAAACACAAGATCCAGGTCCGATTCAACACAGTACACAAAATCCGTGATTTAGTTCCATCTGTAAAAGATGCTCTTCCAGACATACAGTACCCGGGCGTTTACAAACTAAAGTGCCTCTGTGGTAGTAGCTACGTTGGAGAAACCAAAAGACATATCTCGGACCGCATCCGCGAACATAAAGCAGACTTGAAACACGGTAAGACGAACTCCTCGGCCGTGGCAGATCACTGTTACAATTCAGTGGGCTCACATGACATTGACTTCTCCAAGACGGAGGTTCTTTGCAAACCAACTGGCTACCATGAGAGATTCGTTCATGAGGCCATTCACATATACAAGCACAGAGACAATTTCAACCGAGAAGATGGATTCAGGCTTAGTAACCACTGGAAAGATGTGTTAAATCATTTCTGTTCTTAATTAATTGTAATTTTACGATGACCTTCAGACCGCAGCTCTTTCGCCAGCATTGCCTCTTAATACCTCTCACACCACGGTTAATGGTATGGTTTACAACATGGAGTATACTAGGGCTTCGCAGCTGTCTCTCTCCCCCTCCTCTGTTCCGACCATGGACAAACTCGTCCGTCTGAACGGGGCCCGTAGCTATCCGTGGTATGGAAATTTGAGGGTAAGAATCCACCCATTTTTTCACCATATAGCATTGTGATATATAACGACTTATGGTTGGTAGCTTAGCTGATTGGAGAATATAGAGTTTATTGATAACATGAAGGTAATTTATATTTTAGTTTTTATTGGTTCACTATATAGTACTGTGAATAGCTCAGATGTGTAGTCATTTCTGTGACCAGTCACCAGCAAATCACCCAGTTATTTCAATGCTAAATTCGCCTAGTTATTTCAATGCTAAATTCTCCTGTTTTAATTTGTACTAAGTGCCTCGGTGAATGTGTATGCTCTGACTTCAACGTAACTATTTCTGTAGCAGTTACAAGCGAATGCCTTAATTTAGCTATTTCAATGCTAAATTCTATGCTAATTCCTTTTAACAATGGGTGCCTCTGCGGATGTGTATGCTTTAACTTTTAACATAGCTATTTCTGTGACCAGTCACAAGCTAATCATTCAGCCTTTTCAATGCTAAATTTTATGCTAATTCCTTCGTCAAGGCTCTTTGTTCCTCTCACACAGCTTAAAAGCCGTGATCTGAACGTGGCTCTCTCACTCCAGCGCTGTCCTACCAGACAGTCTCGCTCCCTTCACCTGATGAAGGCCGCTTGTGTTGTGGCCGAAACGTCGTGAGAATATTATTGTGTTATTTTATTTTATCAATTTATTATTTTATTCTCATTCTCCGTGACTTTACCGAAAGAACGAAAGAAGATGAATCATTGCAGTCACGAAAGCTTTAAATCGAAATTTATTTGTCTTTTGTCAACGTGACACTTTTTTGCTGATTGGCCGTGTCGGGTGATGGAGGGTTACGACACATTTATAAAGAACGCGATCTAACCCAAAAACATTTGTTATGAATTATAAGGTTGCACTCATTACATACAAAGCGCTTGCCACAAATGAACCTCAATACCTTGCTGACATTATCACGCAAACTCTGGTCATCCTTGCGGCACCTTTTGGCTAGTCATCGAATAAAGACGGTCTCTGCATTGCACGCTTTCAGATGCACTTTTGCATCCATCTGGAATGTTTTTCCTTCCGATATTAGGAAGTCACTGGAGCTACATATTTTTAAAATCTATATTGAAAATAAATTTTCTTTAGAACTGCTTTTTGAGCTTAGAAAGTTGTCCTTCGATGAGCATAGTTGGCTCTGTACGGTGTGAAAGAAGTTCAACATACACACCAACATGGACACTCGCTAAAAAAACCTAACCATCATGGACACTCGCTAAATAACCTAACCAACATGAAAACTCGCTAAATAACCTAACCAACATGGACACTCGCTAAATGACCTCACCATCATGGACACTCGCTAAATAACCTCACAATCATGGACACTCAATAAATAACCTAACCAACATGGAGACTCGCTAAATAACCTAACCAACATGGACACTCGCTAAATAACCTTACAAACATGGACACTCGCTAAATAACCTAACCAACATGGACACTCGCTAAATAACCTAACCAACATGGACACTCCCTAAATAACCTAACCATCATGGACACTCGCTAAATTACCTAACCATCATGGACACTCACTAAATTACCTCACCATCATGGAGACTCGCTAAATAACCTAACCAACATGGACACTCGCTAAATAAGCTAACCAACATGGACACTCGCTAAATAACCTAACCAACATGGACACTCGCTAAATAACCTAACCATCATGGACACTCGCTAAATTACCTAACCATCATGGACACTCACTAAATTACCTCACCATCATGGAGACTCGCTAAATAACCTAACCAACATGGACACTCGCTAAATAACCTAACCAACATGGACACTCACTAAATTACCTCACCATCATGGACACTAAATAACCTAACAAACATGTACACTCGCTAAATAACCTAACCATTATGGACACTCGCTAAACAACTTAAACAACATGGTGCTGTATCGCCACCGTGTGGTCACATGGTGCAACTGCAGTGCCTGGCGCGGTAACAGCAGCAGTGGCACTGTGCGGTGTCTTCACGGCTTCATTGCAGCCAACCGCGCTTGGCACTAACGCCAGGACACCGCAACACCAGCGACTCACAACTGCGGGGAATGCGCGGGTGACCTCTGACAGCGCCAACTGCTGGCCTACTGTGTTGGCCTGTTCTGCACATGTCCACCACATCGCAGAAGTAACCACGAATTGAATGGTTGTGGTACTGCACGTGTCCACCAGAGGGCACAAGTAACACGTCAAGCGCCGGTAATAAAAACGAAACTGGCCGATTTGCACTGCAATTCTTTATTTCTTCACGGATTTTCAAGTAACAAACTACTGCATTGACATCCCAAGCTGTCCCATACGTTTACACAGTTGAATATTTGGTGAACATCGGTGCTGAAGTAGTGAAACTCACTGCATTCCCAAACAGTGCGCTACAAATTGGCAACAATCACACCCATCATTGACTTCAATGCAAATGCCGCCCCGGTTCCACAAGTCACACAAGCAAGTGGTGTTTGCCCTTCGACTCTACTCGACAGAGTCGCGCCATATACGATTCAACTCATCTCGCTGAGATGCGTTTAAAGGCATATGGTTTAGGGTTAGGATTAGGGGTTATGATTAGGGGGTAGGATTAGGGGTTAGGGTTTGGGTTTAGGTTTAGGGGGTTGGGGTAGGGGTTATGATTAAGGGTTATGGTTTAGGTTAGGGGTAAGGGTCACGGGTTAGGGTTTGGGTTTAGGTTTAGGGGGTTAGGGTTAGGGGTTAGGGTTAGGTAAACTATTCAGTTTTTTGCCAAAATGTGCCACATTTTCATAGCTACATTTTCCATGAAAATGTTCATTCCTCCATTGTATTTACACTTAGTATATGTATTTGATTTAAAGTTGAACATATTATTATTAAATGTTCACGTACCAAAAAAGAAAATCAGCACAACCCATGCCGTTTTTGGGCAAAATTTGCATAATTTTCACAGCTTCATTTTCCAAGAAGTTAATTCCTTCATTTTGTTTAGCATTAGTATGCTCTGTATTACGTAAAAAAGTGGGAAATTTCACCATTAAATTTTAAAGTAAAAATAAGAAAATCGGCATACTAGCCTATGCCGTTTTTGGCTGAAACTGGCCAAACTTTCACAGCTTTAGTTTTCGACAAAAAGTTAATTCCTCCATTTTATTTCACCTTAATTTAATAAACGACTTCCATGACACGTTGAGATTTGCGTCATTCCTTTATTAGTGATGACTGCTCGGCTCTGCACTCTCTTAGAAGGTCACCCTCTCTCTCTCTTGCCGCATGCACGCGCTCACTGCTCCTCCATTCCCACGCAGATTCCCTTGCTCTCGCTTCCCCGCGCACCGCTGGTCGACGGCGCGCCGGGAGTCAGGAGAGCTTCGCTTGAGGCTGCCACGTGGTCGGTGGCTGACGAGATGCAGTCCGGACCCAGGCTTCCACACCGACCCCGAGTCCTCTTCCTGCCTCTCCTTATATCCTCCTGGAAGGGGGCGTGGTTAGAGGCAGGGCTTTGCTCCGCCTCTAACCACGCCCCCTTCAGAACCTTCTCGATCGTTCCCGCGTGTACCCCTGAGCTCCGCCCATGAACAATGGCCCAGATCGAACCCGTTGGCCTGATTGGCTATGACCGATGCGGCAATGCCTATGCATCCCTCCGTATATCGGCGTGCTCTCTCATTACATTAGTATGCTATGTATTAGATAAAAAGTGGAACATTTCACTATGAAATGTTCATGTCCCACAAATAGAAAATCACCATACTAACCTATGCCGTTTTGGCCAATGTTGGCCAAATTTTAAGTTTTTGTTTTTTACAAAAGTGCAATCCTCGGGTGTGTTATGCCTTAGTATCCTATATACTACGTAAAAAGTGTGAAATTTCACCATGAAATTTTTAAGGAAAAATAAGAAAATCGGCATACTAACCTATGCTGTTTTTGGCCAAAATTGGCCAAACTTTTTCAGCTTTATTTTTCGACAAAGTTAATTCCACCTTTGTATTTAGCCTTAGTATGCTATATATTACATTAAAAGTGGTACATTTCACCATGAAAATTTCAAGTATAAAAAAGCAAATCGGCACACTAACCTATGCCGTTTTTTGGCAAAATTTGGCCCAGTTTTTATAGTTTTATTTTTGAATAAAAAGTGCATTCCTTGGTTGTGTTCAGCCTTAGGATCCTATATATTATGCAAAAAAGTGGGAAATTTTACGATTACATTTTCAAATCTCAAAAGTAAAACAGCATACCAACCTATGCAGTTTTTTTGCCAAAATTTACCAAATTTCCATAGCTTTATCTTTCAACAACAAGTGCATTCCTCCATTGTGTTGGCTGTAGTATGCTACGTATGACGTACAACATTGAAAATATCGAAATAAAATTTTCACCTGACAGGAAGAAAATCTGCATACCTTTTTTGGACAAAAAGCAAATTGTCATACTAACCGATGCCGCTTTGGACAAAATTGTGTTAGGGTTAGGGATAAGGGTTAGGATTAGGGGTTAGGTGTTAGGGTTAGGGTTTAGGGGTTAGTGGTTAGGGGTTGGGGTTAGGGGTTGGGGTTAGGGGTTAGGGTTCAGGGGTTAGGGCTCGATAATTCCGACTCACTTCTCTCTGGCACATCTGGCAAAAACATTACCAAGCTGCAGCGAGTACAACATTTTTTTGGCAGGCGTCATGACGGGTACTGCAAGATCCGACCATGTCTGTCCAATGCTCTCAGAACTGCATTGGCTTCCTGTTGCCGAACTCATACATTATAAGACCAGGAGCAAGTGAGGGCTTCACCATTCTGGCAAATTGCCCGATGATGCTGTATGTAATTACCAGTGAAACGTCGTACTAAAACTGTAGATCTTGTGGATTCACTCTTCAACACACCAGTGGGCTAAAGTAGTGAACTTTTTGTCTTTTGTCAATGTGACACTTTTTTGCTGATTGGCCGTGTCGGGTGGTGGAGGGTTACGACACATGTATAAAGAACGCGATCTAACCCAAAAACATTTATTATGAATTATAAGATTGCACTCATTACATACAAAGCGCTTGCCACAAATGAACCTCAATACCTTGCTGACATTATCACGCAAACTCTGGTCATCCTCGCGGCACCTTTTGGCTAGTCATCGAATAAAGACGGTCTCTGCATTGCACGCTTTCAGATGCACTTTTGCATCCATCTGTAGTGTTTTTCCTTCCGATATTAGGAAGTCACTGGAGGTACGCATTTTTAAAATCTATATGGGAAATACATTTTCATTAGAACTGCTTTTTGAGCTTAGTAAGTTGTCCTTCGATGAGCATAGTTCGCTCTATACGGTGTGAAAGAAGTTCAACATACACACCAACATGGACACTCGCTAAAAAACCTAACCATCATGGACACTCGCCAAATAACCTAACCAACATGAAAACTCGCTAAATAACCTAACCAACATGGACACTCGCTAAATGACCTCACCATCATGGACACTCGCTAAATAACCTCACCATCATGGACACTCAATAAATAACATAACCAACATGGAGACTTGCTAAATAATCTAACCAACATGGACACTCGCTAAATAACCTAATCAACATGGACACTCGCTAAATAACCTAACCAACATGGACACTCGCTAAATAACCTAACCAACATGGACACTCGCTAAATAACCTAACCATCATGGACACTCGCTAAATTACCTAACCATCATGGACAATCGCTAAATTACCTCACCATCATGGAGACTCGCTAAATAACCTAACCAACATGGACACTCGCTAAATAACCTAACCAACATGGACACTCGCTAAATAACCTAACCAACATGGACACTCGCTAAATAACCTAACCAACATGGGCACTCACTAAATAACCTAACCATCATGGAGACTCGCTAAATAACCTAACCAACATGGACACTCGCTAAATAACCTAACCAACATGGACACTCGCTAAATAACCTAACCAACATGGACACTCGCAAAATAACCTAACCAAAATGGACACTCGCTAAAAAACCTAACCAACATGGACACTCGCTAAATAACCTAACCATCATGGACACTCGCTAAATTACCTAACCATCATGGACACTCACTAAATTACCTCACCATCATGGAGACTCGGTAAATAACCTAACCAACATGGACACTCGCTAAATAACCTAACCAACATGGACACTCACTAAATTACCTCACCATCTTGGACACTCACTAAATAACCTAACAAACATGGACACTCGCTAAATAACCTAACCAAATGGACACTCGCTAAATAACCTAACCAACATGGACACTCGCTAAATAACCTAACCAACATGGACACTCGCTAAATAACCTAACCAACATGGACACTCGCTAAATAACCTAACCAACATGGACACTCGCTAAATAACCTAACCATCATGGACACTCGCTAAATTACCTAACCATCATGGACACTCACTAAATTACCTCACCATCATGGAGACTCGCTAAATAACCTAACCAACATGGACACTCGCTAAATAACCTAACCAACATGGACACTCACTAAATTACCTCACCATCATGGACACTCACTAAAAAACCTAACAAATATGGACACTCGCATGAAAACTCACTAAATAACCTAACCAACATGGACACTCGCTAAATGACCTCACCATCATGGACACTCGCTAAATAACCTCACCATCATGGACACTCAATAAATATCCTAACCAACATGGAGACTCGCTAAATAACCTAACCAACATAGACACTCGCTAAATAACCTAACAAACATGGACACTCGCTAAATAACCTAACCAACATGGACACTCGCTAAATAACCTAACCAACATGGACACTCCCTAAATAACCTAACCATCATGGACACTCGCTAAATTACCTAACCATCATGGACACTCACTAAATTACCTCACCATCATGGAGACTCGCTAAATAACCTAACCAGCATGGATACTCGCTAAATAACCTAACCAACATGGACACTCGCTAAATAACCTAACCAACATGGACACTCGCTAATTAAGCTAACCAACATGGACACTCGCTAAATAACCTAACCAACATGGACACTCGCTAAATAACCTAACCAACATGGACACTCACTAAATTACCTCACCATCATGGACACTCACTAAATAACCTAACCAACATGGACACTCGCTAAATAACCTAACCAAATGGACACTCGCTAAATAACCTAACCAACATGGACACTCGCTAAATAACCTAACCAACATGGACACTCGCTAAAACAACTTATCCAACATGTACACTCGCTAAATAACCTAACCATTATCGACACTCGCAAAAACAACTTTAACAACATGGTGCTGTATCGCCACCGTGTGGTCACATGGTGCAACTGCATTTCCTGGCGCCGTAACAGCAGCAGTGGCACTGTGCGGTGTCTTCACGGCTTCATTGCAGCCAACCGCGCTTGGCACTAACACCAGGACACCGCAGCACCAGCGACTCACAACTGCGGGGAATGCGCGGGTGACGTCTGACAGCGGCAACTGCTGGCCTACTGTGTTGGCCTGTACTGCACATGTCCACCACATAGCAGACGTAACCACGAATTGAATGGTTGTGGTACTGCACGTGTCCACCAGAGGGCACATGTAACACGTCAAGCGCCGGTAATAAAAACGAAACTGGCCGATTTGCACTGCAATTCTTTATTTCTTCACGGATTTTCAAGTAACAAACTACTGCATTGACATTCCAAGCTGTCCCATACGTTTCCACAGTTGAATATTTGGTGAACATCGGTGCTGAACTAGTGAAACTCACTGCATTCCCAAACAGTGCGCTACAAATCAGCAACAATCACACCCATCATTGACTTCAATGCAAATGCCGCCCCGGTTCCACAAGTCACACAAGGAAGTGGTGTTTGCCCTTCGACTCTACTCGACAGAGTCGCGCCATATACGATTCAACTCATCTCGCTGAGATGCGTTTAAAGGCATATGGATTAGGGTTAGGATTAGGGGTTAGGATTAGGGGTTAGGGTTTGGGTTTAGGTTAGGGGGTTGGGGTTAGGATTAAGGGTTATGGTTTAGGTTAGGGGTAAGGGTCACGGGTTAGGGTTTGGGTTTAGCTTTAGGGGGTTAGGGTTAGGGGTTAGTGTTAGGTCACCTATTCAGTTTTTTGCCAAAATGTGCCACATTTTCATAGCTACATTTTCCATGAAAAAGTTCATTCCTCCATTGTATTTACCCTTAGTATATGAATTTGATTTAAAGTTGAACATATTATTATTAAATGTTCACGTACCAAAAAAGAAAATCAGCACAACCCATGTCGTTTTTGGGCAAAATTGGCACAATTTTCACAGCTTCATTTTCCAAGAAGTTAATTCCTCCATTTTGTTTAGCATTAGTATGCTCTGTATTACGTAAAAAAGTGGGAAATTTCACCATTAAATTTTAAAGTAAAAATAAGAAAATCGGCATACTAACCTATGCCGTTTTTGGCTGAAACTGGCCAAACTTTCACAGCTTTAGTTTTCGACAAAAAGTTAATTCCTCCATTTTATTTCACCTTAATTTAATAAACGACTTCCATGACACGTTGAGATTTGCGTCTTTCCTTTATTATTGATGACTGCTCGGCTCTGCACTCTCTTAGAAGGTCACCCTCTCTCTCTCTTGCCGCATGCACGCGCTCACTGCTCCTCCATTCCCACGCAGATTCCCTTGCTCTCGCTTCCCCACGCACCGCTGGTCGACGGCGCGCCGGGAGTCAGGAGAGCTTCGCTTGAGGCTGCCACGTGGTCGGTGGCTGACGAAATGCAGTCCGGACCCAGGCTTCCACACCGACCCCGAGTCCTCTTCCTGCCTCTCCCTATATCCTCCTGGAAGGGGGCGTGGTTATAGGCGGGGCTTTGCTCCGCCTCTAACCACGCCCGCTTCAGAACCTTCTCGATCGTTCCCGCGTGTACCCCTGAGCTCCGCCCATGAACTTTGGCCCAGATCGAACCCGTAGCCCTGATTGGCTTTGACCGATGCGGTAATGCCTATGCAGCCCTTCGTATATCGGCGTGCTCTCTCATTACATTAGTATGCTATGTATTAGATAAAAAGTGGAACATTTCACTATGAAATGTTCATGTCCCACAAAAAGAAAATCGCCATACTAACCTATGCCGTTTTGGCCAATGTTGGCCAAATTTTAAGTTTTTGTTTTTTACAAAAGTGCAATCCTCGGGTGTGTTATGCCTTAGTATCCTATATACTACGTAAAAAGTGTGAAATTTCACGATGAAATTTTTAAGGAACCTAACCTATGCTGTTTTTGGCCAAAATTGGCCAAACTTATTCAGCTTTATTTTTCGACAAAAGTTAATTCCTCCTTTGTATTTAGCCTTAGTCTGCTATATATTACATTAAAAGTGGGACATTTCACCATGAAAATTTCAAGTATAAAAACGCAAATCGGCACACTAACCTATGCCGTTTTTTGGCAAAATTGGCCCAGTTTTTATAGTTTTATTTTTGAATAAAAAGTGCATTCCTTGGTTGTGTTCAGCCTTAGGATCCTATATATTACACAAAAAGTGGGAAATTTTACGATTACATTTTCAAATCTCAAAAATAAAACAGCATACCAACCTATGCAGTTTTTTTTGCCAAAATTTACCAAATTTCCATAGCTTTATGTTTCAACAACAAGTGCATTCCTCCTTTGTGTCGGCTGTAGTATGCTACGTATGACGTACAACATTGAAAATATCGAAATAAAATTTTCACCTGACAGGAAGAAAATCTGCATACCTTTTTGGACAAAAAGCAAATTGTCATACTAACCGATGCCGCTTTTGGACAAAGTTGGGTTAGGGTTAGGGATAAGGGTTAGGATTAGGATTAGGGGTTAGGTGTTAGGGTTTAGGGTTTAGGGGTTAGGGGATTGGGGTTGCGGTTAGGGGTTGGGGTTAGGGGTTGGGGTTAGGGTTCAGGGGTTAGGGCTCGATTATTCCGACTCACTTCTCTCTGGCACATCTGGCAAAAACATTACCAAGCTGCGGCGAGTACAACATTTTTTGGCAGGCGTCATGACGGGTACTGCAAGATCCGACCATGTCTGTCCAATGCTCACAGAACTGCATTGGCTTCCTGTTGCCGAACTCATACATTATAAGACCAGGAGCAAGTGAGGGCTTCACCATTCTGGCGAATTGCCCGATGATGCTGGATGTAATTACCAGTGAAATGTCGTACTAAAACTGTAGATCTTGTGGATTCACTCTTCAACACACCGGTGGGCTAAAGTAGTGAACTATTTGTCTTTTGTCAACGTGACACTTTTTTGCTGATTGGCCGTGTCGGGTGGTGGAGGGTTACGACACATTTATAAAGAACGCGATCTAACCCAAAAACATTTATTATGAATTATAAGGTTGCACTCATTACATACAAAGCGCTTGCCACAAATGAACCTCAATACCTTGCTGACATTATCACGCAAACGCTGGTCATCCTCGCGGCACCTTTTGGCTAGTCATCGAATAAAGACAGTCTCTGCATTGCACGCTTTCAGATGCACTTTTGCATCCATCTGGAATGTTTTTCCTTCCGATATTAGGAAGTCACTGGAGCTACGCATTTTAAAAATCTATATTGAAAATAAATTTTCTTTAGAACAGCTTTTTGAGCTTAGTAAGTTGTCCTTCGATGAGCATAGTTGGCTCTGTACGGTGTGAAAGAAGTTCAACATACACACCAACATGGACACTCGCTAAAAAACCTAACCATCATGGACACTCGCTAAATAACCTAGCCAACATGAAAACTCGCTAAATAACCTACCCAACATGGACACTCGCTAAATGACCTCACCATCATGGACACTCGCTAAATAACCTCACCATCATGGACACTCAATAAATAACCTAACCAACATGGACACTCGCTAAATAACCTAACCAACATGGACGCTCGCTAAATAACCTAACCATCATGGACACTCGCTAAATTACCTAACCATCATGGACACTCACTAAATTACCTCACCATCATGGACACTCGCTAAATAACCTAACCAACATGGACACTCGCTAAATAACCTAACCAACATGGACACTCGCTAAATAACCTAACCAAATGGACACTTGCCAAATAACCTAACCAACATGGACACTCGCTAAATAACCTAACCAACATGGACACTCGCAAAACAACTTAAACAACATGTACACTCGCTAAATAACCTAACCATTATGGACACTCGCTAAACAACTTAAACATGATGCTGTATCGCCACCGTGTGGTCACATGGTGCAACTGCAGCGCCTGGCGCGGTAACAGCAGCAGTGGCACTGTGCGGTGTCTTCACGGCTTCATTGCAGCCAACCGCGCTTGGCACTAACGCCAGGACACCGCAGCACCAGCGACTCACAACTGCGGGGAATGCGCGGGTGACGTCTGACAGCGCCAACTGCTGGCCTACTGTGTTGGCCTGTACTGCACATGTCCACAACATAGCAGACGTAACCACGAATTGAATGGTTGTGGTACTGCACGTGTCCACCAGAGGGCACAAGTAACACGTCAAGCGCCGGTAATAAAAACGAAACTGGCCGATTTGCACTGCAATTCTTTATTTCTTCACGGATTTTCAAGTAACAAACTACTGAATTGACATCCCAAGCTGTCCCATACGTTTACACAGTTGAATATTTGGTGAACATCGGTGCTGAAGTAGTGAAACTCACTGCATTCCCAAACAGTGCGCTACAAATCGGCAATAATCACACCCATCATTGACTTCAATGCAAATGCCGCCCCGGTTCCACAAGTCACACAAGCAAGTGGTGTTTGCCCTTCGACTCTACTCGACAGAGTCGCGCCATATACGATTCAACTCATCTCGCTGAGATGCGTTTAAAGGCATATGGATTAGGGGTTAGGATTAGGGGTTAGGGTTTGGGTTTAGGTTTAGGAGGTTGGGGTAGGGGTTAGGATTAAGGGTTATGGTTTAGGTTAGGGGTAAGGGTCACGGGTTAGGGTTTAGGTTTAGGGGGTTAGGGTTAGGGGTTAGGTCACCTATTCAGGTTTTTGCCAAAATGTGCCAGATTTTCAAAGCTACATTTTCCATGAAAAAGTTCATTCCTCCATTGTATTTACCCTTAGTATATGTATTTGATTTAAAGTTGAACATATTATTATTGAATGTTCACGTACCAAAAAAGAAAATCAGCACAACCCATGCCATTTTTGTGCAAAATTTGCATAATTTTCACAGCTTCATTTTCCAAGAAGTTAATTCCTCCATTTTGTTTAGCATTAGTATGCTCTGTATTACGTAAAAAAGTGGAAAAATTTCACCATTAAAATTTTAAGTAAAAATAAGTTAATCGGCATACTAACCTATGCCATTTTTGGCTGAATCTGGCCAAACTTTCACAGCTTTAGTTTTCGACAAAAAGTTAATTCCTCCATTTTATTTCATCTTAATTTAATAAACGACTTCCATGACACGTTGAGATTTGCGTCTTTCCTTTATTAGTGATGACTGCTCGGCTCTGCACTCTCTTAGAAGGTCACCCTCTCTCTCTTTTGCCGCATGCACGTGCTCACTGCTCCTCCATTCCTACGCAGATTCCCTTGCTCTCGCTTCCCCGCGCACCGCTGGTCGACGGCGCGCCGGGAGTCAGGAGAGCTTCGCTTGAGGCTGCCACGTGGTCGGTGGCTGACGAGATGCAGTCCGGACCCAGGCTTCCACACCGACCCAGAGTCCTCTTCCTGCCTCTCCTTATATCCTCCTGGAAGGGGGCGTGGTTAGAGGCGGGGCTTCGCTCTGCCTCTAACCACGCCCCCTTCAGAACCTTCTCGATCGTTCCCGCGTGTACCCCTGAGCTCCGCCCATGAACTTTGGCCCAGATCGAACCCGTAGCCCTGATTGGCTATGACCAATGCGGCAATGCCTATGCAGCCCTCCGTATATCGGCGTGCTCTCTCATTACATTAGTATGCTATGTATTAGATAAAAAGTGGAACATTTCACTATGAAATGTTCATGTCCGACAAAAAGAAAATCGCCATACTAACCTATGCCGTTTTGGCCAATGTTGGCCAAATTTTAAGTTTTTGTTTTTTACAAAAGTGCAATCCTCGGGTGTGTTATGCCTTAGTATCCTATATACTACGTAAAAAGTGTGAAATTTCACCATGAAATTTTTAAGAAAAAATAAGAAAATCGGCATACTAACCTATGCTGTTTTTGGCCAAAATTGGCCAAACTTTTTCAGCTTTATTTTTCGACAAAAGTTAATTCCTCCTTTGTATTTAGCCTTAGTATGCTATATATTACATTAAAAGTGGGACATTTCACCATGAAAATTTCAAGTATAAAAAAGAAAATCGGCACACTAACCTATGCCGTTTTTTGGCAAAATTGGCCCAGTTTTTATAGTTTTATTTTTGAATAAAAAGTGCATTCCTTGGTTGTGTTTAGCCTTACGATCCTATATATTACGCAAAAAAGTGGGAAATTTTACGATTACATTTTCAAATCTCAAAAATAAAACAGCATACCAACCTATGCAGTTTTTTTGCCAAAATTTACCAAATTTCCATAGCTTTATGTTTCAACAACAAGTGCATTCCTCCATTGTGTTAGCTGTAGTATGCTACGTATGACGTACAACATTGAAAATATCGAAATAAAATTTTCACCTGACAGGAAGAAAATCTGCATACCTTTTTTGGACAAAAAGCAAATTGTCATACTAACCTATGCCGCTTTTGGACAAAATTTTGTTAGGGTTAGGGATAAGGGTTAGGATTAGGGGTTAGGTGTTAAGGTTAGGGGTTAGGGTTTAGGGTTTAGGGGTTAGGGGATAGGGGTTGCGGTTAGGGGTTGGGGATAGGGGTTGGGGTTAGGGATCAGGGGTTAGGGCTCGATAATTCCGACTCACTTCTCTCTGGCACATCTGGCAAAAACATTACCAAGCTGCAGCGAGTACAACATTTTTTGGCAGGGGTCATGACGGGTACTGCATGATCCGACCATGTCTGTCCAATGCTCACAGAACTGCATTGGCATCCTGTTGCCGAACTCATACATTATAAGACCAGGAGCAAGTGAGGGCTTCACCATTCTGGCGAATTGCCCGATGATGCCGGATGTAATTACCAGTGAAACGTCGTACTAAAACTGTAGATCTTGTGGATTCACTCTTCAACACACCGGTGTGCTAAAGTAGTGAACTATTTGTCTTTTGTCAACGTGACACTTTTTTGCTGATTGGCCGTGTCGGGTGGTGGAGGGTTACGACACATTTATAAAGAACGCGATCTAACCCAAAAACAGTTATTATGAATTATAAGGTTGCACTCATTAAATACAAAGCGCTTGCCACAAATTAACCTCAATACCTTGCTGACATTATCACGCAAACTCTGGTCATCCTCGCGGCACCTTTTGGCTAGTCATCGAATAAAGACAGTATTTGCATTGCACGCTTTCAGATGCACTTTTGCATCCATCTGGAATATTTTTTCTTCCGATATTAGGAAGTCACTGGAGCTACGCATTTTAAAAATCTATATTGAAAATACATTTTCTTTAGAACTGCTTTTTGAGCTTAGTAAGTTGTCCTTCGATGAGCATAGTTGGCTCTGTACGGTGTGAAAGAAGTTCAACATACACACCAACATGGACACTCGCTAAAAAACCTAACCATCATGGACACTCGCTAAATAACCTAACCAACATGAAAACTCGCTAAATAACCTAACCAACATGGACACTCGCTAAATGACCTCACCATCATGGACACTCGCTAAATAACCTCACCATCATGGACACTCAATAAATAACCTAACCAACATGGAGACTCACTAAATAACATAACCAACATGGACACTCGCTAAATAACCTAACCAACATGGACACTCGCTAAATAACCTAACCAACATGGACACTCGCTAAATAACCTAACCAACATGGACACTCGCTAAATAACCTAACCATCATGGACACTCGCTAAATTACCTAACCATCATGGACACTCACTAAATTACCTCACCATCATGGACACTCGCTAAATAACCTAACCAACATGGACACTCGCTAAATAACCTAACCAACATGGAAACTCACTAAATTACCTCACCATCATGGACACTCACTAAATAACATAACCAACATGGACACTCGCTAAATAACCTAACCAAATGGACACTCGCTAAATAACCTAACCAACATGGACACTCGCTAAATAACCTAACCAACATGGACACTCGCTAAAACAACTTAAACAACATGTACACTCGCTAAATAACCTAACCATTATGGACACTCGCTAAACAACTTAAACATGGTGCTGTATCGCCACCGTGTGGGCACATGGTGCAACTGCAGTGCCTGGCGCGGTAACAGCAGCAGTGGCACTGTGCGGTGTCTTCACGGCTTCATTGCAGCCAACCGCGCTTGGCACTAACGCCAGGACACCGCAGCACCAGCGAATCACAACTGCGGGGAATGCGCGGGTGACGTCTGACAGCGCCAACTGCTGGCCTACTGTGTTGGCCTGTACTGCACATGTCCACCACATAGCAGACCTAACCACGAATTGAATGGTTGTGGTACTGCACGTGTCCACCAGAGGGCACAAGTAACACGTCAAGCGCCAGTAATAAAAACGAAACTGGCCGATTTGCACTGCAATTCTTTATTTTTTCACGGATTTTCAAGTAACAAACTACTGCATTGACATCCCAAGCTGTCCCATACGTTTACACAGTTGAATATTTGGTGAACATCGGTGCTGAAGTAGTGAAACTCACTGCATTCCCAAACAGTGCGCTACAAATCGGCAACAATCACACCCATCATTGAATTCAATGCAAATGCCGCCCCGGTTCCACAAGTCACACAAGAAAGTGGTGTTTTCCCTTCGACTCTACTTGACAGAGTCGCGCCATATACGATTCAACTCATCTCGCTGAGATGCGTTTAAAGGCATATGGATTAGGGTTAGGATTAGGGGTTATGATTAGGGGTTAGGATTAGGGGTTAGGGTTTGGGTTTAGTTTTAGGGGGTTGGGGTAGGGGTTCAGATTAAGGGTTATGGTTTAGGTTAGGGGTAAGGGTCACGGGTTAGGGTTTGGGTTTAGCTTTAGGGGGTTAGGGGTTAGGGTTAGGTCACCTATTCAGTTTTTTGCAAAAATGTGGCACATTTTCATAGCTACATTTTCCATGAAAAAGTTCATTCCTCCATTGTATTTACCCTTAGTATATGTATTTGATTTAATGTTGAACATATTATTAAATGTTCACGTACCAAAAAAGAAAATCAGCACAACCCATGCCGTTTTTGGGCAAAATTGGCATAATTTTCACAGCTTCATTTTCCAAGAAGTTAATTCCTCCATTTTGTTTAGCATTAGTATGCTCTGTATTACGTAAAAAAGTGGGAAATTTCACCATTAAATTTTAAAGTAAAAATAAGAAAATCGGCATACTAACCTATGCCGTTTTTGGCTGAAACTGGCCAAACTTTCACAGCTTTAGTTTTCAGCAAAAAGTTAATTCCTCCATTTTATTTCACCTTAATTTAATAAACGACTTCCATGACACGTTGAGATTTGCGTCTTTCCTTTATTAGTGATGACTGCTCGACTCTGCACTCTCTTAGAAGGTCACGCTCTCTCTTGCCGCATGCACGCGCTCACTGCTCCTCTATTCCCACGCAGATTCCCTTGCTCTCGCTTCCCCGCGCACCGCTGGTCGACGGCGCGCCGGGTGTCAGGAGAGCTTCGCTTGAGGCTGCCACGTGGTCGGTGGCTGACGAGATGCAGTCCGGACCCAGGCTTCCACACCGACCCCGAGTCCTCTTCCTGCCTCTCCTTATATCCTCCTGGAAGGGGGCGTGGTTAGAGGCGGGGCTTTGCTCCGCTTCTAACCACGCCCCCTTCAGAACCTTCTCGATCGTTCCCGCGTGTACCCCTGAGCTCCGCCCATGAACAATGGCCCAGATCGAACCCGTAGCCCTGATTGGCTATGACCGATGCGGCAATGCCTATGCAGCCCTCCGTATATCGGCGTGCTCTCTCATTACATTAGTATGCTATGTATTAGATAAAAAGTGGAACATTTCACTATGAAATGTTCATGTCCCACAAAAAGAAAATTGCCATACTAACCTATGCCGTTTTGGCCAATGTTGGCCAAATTTTAAGTTTTTGTTTTTTACAAAAGTGCAATCCTCGGGTGTGTTATGCCTTAGTATCCTATATACTACGTAAAAAGTGTAAAATTTCACCATGAAATTTTTAAGGAAAAATAAGAAAATCGGCATACTAACCTATGCTGTTTTTGGCCAAAATTGGCCAAACTTATTCAGCTTTATTTTTCGACAAAAGTTAATTCCTCCTTTGTATTTAGCCTTAGTATGCTATATATTACGTTAAAAGTGGGACATTTCACCATGAAAATTTCAAGTATAAAAAAGCAAATCGGCACACTAACCTATGCCGTTTTTTGGCAAAATTGGCCCAGTTTTTATAGTTTTATTTTTGAATAAAAAGTGCATTCCTTGGTTGTGTTCAGCCTTAGGATCCTATATATTACACAAAAAAGTAGGAAATTTTACGATTACATTTTCAAATCTCAAAAATAAAACAGTATACAACCTCTGCAGTTTTTTTTGCCAAAATTTACCAAATTTCCATAGCTTTATGTTTCAACAACAAGTGCATTCCTCCATTGTGTTGGCTGTAGTATGCTATGTATGACGTACAACATTGAAAATATCGAAATAAATTTTTCACCTGACAGGAAGAAAATCTACATACCTTTTTTGGCCAAAAAGCAAATTGTCATACTAATCGATGCCGCTTTTGGACAAAATTGTGTTAGGGTTAGGGATAAGGGTTAGGATTAAGGGTTAGGTGTTAGGGTTAGGGGTTAGGGTTTAGGGTTTAGGGGTTAGGGGATAGGGGTTGCGGTTAGGGGTTGGGGTTAGGGGTTGGGGTTAGGGTTCAGGGGTTAGGGCTCGATAATTCCGACTCACTTCTCTCTGGCACATCTGGCAAAAACATTACCAAGCTGCAGCGAGTACAACATTTTTTGGCAGGCGTCATGACCGGTACTGCAAGATCCGACCATGTCTGTCCAATGCTCACAGAACTGCATTGGCTTCCTGTTGCCGAACTCATACATTATAAGACCAGGAGCAAGTGAGGGCCTCACCATTCAGGCGAATTGCCCGATGATGCTGGATGTAATTACCAGTGAAACGTCGTACTAAAACTGTAGATCTTGTGGATTCACTCGTCAACACACCGGTGGGCTAAAGTAGTGAACTATTTGTCTTTTGTCAACGTGACACTTTTTTGCTGATTGGCCGTGTCGGGTGGTGGAGGGTTACGACACATTTATAAAGAACGCGATCTAACCCAAAAACAGTTATTATGAATTATAAGGTTGCACTCATTACATACAAAGCGCTTGCCACAAATTAACCTCAATACCTTGCTGACATTATCACGCAAACTCTGGTCATCCTCGCGGCACCTTTTGGCTAGTCATCGAATAAAGACGGTCTCTGCATTGCACGCTATCAGATGCACTTTTGCATCCATCTGGAATGTTTTTCCTTACGATATTTGGAAGTCACTGGAGCTACGCATTTTTAAAATCTATATTGAAAATACATTTTCTTTAGAACTGCTTTTTGAGCTTAGTAAGTTGTCCTTCGATGAGCATAGTTGGCTCTGTACGGTGTGAAAGAAGTTCAACATACACACCAACATGGACACTCGCTAAAAAACCTAACCATCATGGACACTCGCTAAATAACCTAACCAACATGAAAACTCGCTAAATAACCTAACCAACATGGACACTCGCTAAATGACCTCACCATCATGGACACTCGCTAAATAACCTCACCATCATGGACACTCAATAAATAACCTAACCAACATGGAGACTCGCTAAATAACCTAACCAACATGGACACTCGCTAAATAACCTAACCAACATGGACACTCGCTAAATAACCTAACCAACAAGGACACTCGCTAAATAACCTAACCAACATGGACACTCGCTAAATAACCTAACCATCATGGACACTCGCTAAATTACCTAACCATCATGGACACTCACTAAATTACCTCACCATCATGGACACTCGCTAAATAACCTAACCAACATGGACACTCGCTAAATAACCTAACCAACATGGACACTCGCTAAATAACCTAACCAACATGGACACTCGCTAAATAACCTAACCAACATGGTCACTTGCTAAATAACCTAACCATCATGGACACTCGCTAAATTACCTAACCATCATGGACACTCACTAAATTACCACACCATCATGGACACTCGCTAAATAACCTAACCAACATGGACACTCGCTAAATAACCTAACCAACATGGACACTCACTAAATTACCTCACCATCATAGACACTCACTAAATAACCTAACCAACATGGACACTCGCTAAATAACCTAACCAAATGGACACTCGCTAAATAACCTAACCAACATGGACACTCGCTAAATAACCTAACCAACATGGACACTCGCTAAAACAACTTAAACAACATGCACACTCGCTAAATAACCTAACCATTATGGACACTCGCTAAACAACTTAAACATGGTGCTGTATCTCCACCGTGTGGTCACATGGTGCAACTGCAGTGCCTGGCGCGGTAACAGCAGCAGTTGCACTGTGCGGTGTCTTCACGGCTTCATTGCAGCCAACCGCGCTTGGCACTAACGCCAGGACACCGCAGCACCAGCGACTCACAACTGCGGGGAATGCGCGGGTGACGTCTGACAGCGCCAACTGCTGGCCTACTGTGTTGGCCTGTAATGCACATGTCCACCACATAGCAGACGTAACCACGAATTGAATGGTTGTGGTACTGCACGTGTCCACCAGAAGGCACAAGTAACACATCAAGCGCCGGTAATAAAAACGAAACTGGCCGATTTGCACTGCAATTTTTTATTTCTTCACGGATTTTCAAGTAACAAACTACTGCATTGACATCCCAAGCTGTCCCATACGTTTACACAGTTGAATCTTTGGTGAACATCGGTGCTGAAGTAGTGAAACTCACTGCATTCCCAAACAGTGCGCTACAAATCGGCAACAATCACACCCATCATTGACTTCAATGCAAATGCCGCCCCGGTTCCACAAGTCACACAAGCAAGTGGTGTTTGCCCTTCGACTCTACTCGACAGAGTCGCGCCATAAACGATTCAACTCATCTCGCTGAGATGCGTTTAAAGGCATATGGATTAGGGTTAGGATTAGGGGTTATGATTAGGGGTTAGGATTAGGGGTTATGATTAGGGGTTAGGATTAGGGGTTAGGGTTTGGGTTTAGGTTTAGGAGGTTGGGGTAGGGGTTAGGATTAAGGGTTATGGTTTAGGTTAGGTGTAAGGGTCACGGGTTAGGGTTTGGGTTTAGGTTTAGGGGGTTAGGGTTAGGGGTTAGGTCACCAATTCAGGTTTTTGCCAAAATGTGCCACATTTTCATAGCTACATTTTCCATGAAAAAGTTCATTCCTCCATTGTATTTACCCTTAGTATATGTATTTGATTTAAAGTTGAACATATTATTATTAAATGTTCACGTACCAAAAAAGAAAATCAGCACAACCCATGCCATTTTTGTGCAAAAATTGCATAATTTTCACAGCTTCATTTTCCAAGAAGTTAATTCCTCCATTTTGTTTAGCATTAGTATGCTCTGTATTACGTAAAAAAGTGGGAAATTTCACCATTAAATTTTAAAGTAAAAATAAGAAAATCGGCATACTAACCTATGCCGTTTTTGGCTGAAACTGGCCAAACTTTCACAGCTTTAGTTTTCGACAAAAAGTTAATTCCTCCATTTTATTTCACCTTAATTTAATAAACGACTTCCATGACACGTTGAGATTTGCGTCTTTCCTTTATTATTGATGACTGCTCGGCTCTGCACTCTCTTAGAAGGTCACCCTCTATCTCTCTTGCCGCATGCACGCGCTCACTGCTCCTCCATTCCCACGCAGATTCCCTTGCTCTCGCTTCCCCACGCACCGCTGGTCGACGGCGCGCCGGGAGTCAGGAGAGCTTCGCTTGAGGCTGCCACGTGGTCGGTGGCTGACGAGATGCAGTCCGGACCCAGGCTTCCACACCGACCCCGAGTCCTCTTCCTGCCTTTCCTTATATCCTCCTGGAAGGGGGCGTGGTTAGAGGCAGGGCTTCGCTCCGCCTCTAACCACGCCCCCTTCAGAAACTTCTCGATCGTTCCCGCGTGTACCCCTGAGCTCCGCCCATGAACTTTGGCCCAGATCGATCCCGTAGCCCTGATTGACTATGACCGATGCGGCAATGCCTATGCAGCCCTCCGAATATCGGCGTGCTCTCTCATTACATTAGTATGCTATGTATTAGATAAAAAGTGGAACATTTCACTATGAAATGTTCATGTCCCACAAAAAGAAAATCGCCATACTAACCTATGCCGGTTTAACACGTAGGCTTTCGCGACCAATATTATTCATAATAAAGGTTTTTGGGTTAGATCGCGTTTATTTATAAATGTGTCGTAACCCTCCACCACCCGACACGGCCAATCAGCAAAGAAAAGTGTCACGTTGACAAAAGACAAATAATTCACTACTTCAGCCCACCGGTGTGTTGAAGAGTTAATCCACATTTACAGTTTGAGTACGACGTTTCGCTTTTAAATACTTCCAGCATCATCGGGCAATTCGCCAGAATGGTAAAGCCCTCGCTTGCTCCCGGTTTTATATAGAGCAGAAGAGTGACGTCATCACTTAACTCATCAGGTGCAGTGATTAGAGGCGGAGGGGGGGGTAATGTAATTATATAATAGATTAGTAATCAGTCATTGGTTATGATTAGTAATGAGTTGTAGATTAGTAATTCTTTAAATCAAAATGTAATGTGTATTATTTAATAATACGCTTCCAGGCCGCACTGAGCCGGTAGCTGTCAGAGCGATTAAAGTTATTCTTGTTCCTCTCAATTTCAATGGATTCTCTAATTAGTCTTTGCCAGTAATAATTAGTTTTACACACCACTGCAACATTGTCAAAATCAATTGAGTGTCCTTGTTGACAAGCATGTTCTGCCACTGCCGACAGTTGTGTTTGAGATAATTTAATATTTCTCTGATGTTCTTTTAGTCTTACGCTGATGTTACGTCCCGTCTGCCCAATGTAGCAGCTGCCACATGAACAATTAATCCGATATACACCTTCTGTTGATAGTTTAGGTAATGCGTCTTTAGTGCAAGATACTAGTTTTTGAATTTTGTGTACTGTACCAAATCTTACTGTAATGTTTTGCTTTTGCAAAACGCGGGCTAATTTGTCAGTTACTCCTGAGATATATGGAATTTTTATTGTTTTAACAATCTGGTCGCTTTCAGTAGTATTGCTTTGCGATCGTGATTTGGCATTCAGTGCTCTGTTAATTTGAGCATTATTGTAGCCATTCTGTCGTAGTGCGTCTTTAACGTGTTTAATCTCTCTCACTAGACTCTCACCATCTGACACTGTTTTCGCCCGATGCACGAGCGTCTTAATAAGAGAGGATTTTTGAGCTGGATGATGATGTGATTCTGCATTCAGATAGGCATCAGTGTGCGTTTGCTTTCTGTAAACGCTGTGTGTTATTTTACCGTTTAGGCCATGTCCAAGCAAAATATCTAGGAATGGGAGTGTATTATTCACCTCCATTTCCATGGTGAACTGGATGGCCGGGTTTTGTGCATTGAGATGATTTAGAAAATCATTAAGTGTATCTTTACCATGTGGCCAGACAACCAAAGTGTCATCCACATACCTAAACCAAAAGGATGGTTTTAATGTGCTCGAGGCAAGTGCTCTTATTTCAAAGTTTTCCATGTACAAATTTGCTATAGCAGGGGATAAAGGAGAACCCATTGCTGCTCCTTCCTTTTGTTTAAAGAAATCCCCTCTCCATAAGAAGTAAGTGTTATTTAAGCAATGGCCAGCAAGTTTCGGAATATCTTTTTGTAAACCGGTATTCTTTACTAGTGTATCAAGTAATTTAAGCGATTCGTCCACTGGAACCTTAGTGAATAGAGAAATCACATCAAAGCTTACCAGAATATCATCAGGAGTAAGTTTAATATCTTTAATCACATTCACAAGATGTTCTGAATTTTTTATGAATGAAGATGTCTTACCGATGTAGGGCTGTATTTGTTTGGTTATATATTTTGCTAATTGATATGTGGCAGAGCCAATTGTACTGACTATGGGTCGTAATGGGATGCCGATTTTATGAATCTTTGGTAGCCCATAGAGTCTAGGTGGTTTTGAGGCCCTTGGCTTAATTAGGTATTGCTCATTTTTAGGGATTAATGAATTTGCAATTATTGCAGTGGTCTTACGTTCTAAAGTATTAGTTGGATCTCGTTTAATTTTAATGTAGGTACTTTCCTCTAGTAAATTTCTAATTTTATTATCATAATCGGCTCGTGACATCAGTACAGTAGTGCGGCCTTTATCAGCTGCTAGGATTTGGATATCCTTATTTACACGCAGCTCTCTTAAGGCTTTTGCCTCGTTAGAGCTAATATTTACTTTTGGAACTTTGCTATTCTCAATTATTTTAGCAACCTCATGTCTAGTCATCTCTGCCTCATTATGTGGAAGGAGTCTAACTGCTGATTCTACCTCAGCAATTATCTCATCCACTGGAATTGTGCGTGGGGTAACGGCAAAGTTAAGGCCTTTAGAAAGGATAGAGACCATGTCACCGGTTAATACAGTGTTGGTCAAGTTCAGTACAGTTTTGTTTTTACATTTTTGGTTTTCAGTAGGGATTTGTTTATTATGTAGTCTAGAAAATTTATTAATTTGGTTAGTTTTTGTTAGTTTAAACACATTATCAGCCGATTGTTGTGTTATGTTATCGATTATATTCCAATAATGCATAGATACACTATTGCTTATATCTAAGTGTAACTGCTTTAGCGATTCCGAAATGTAAGATAATTCACTCCTATTGTGCTGTATTCTCTCTATTAATAATAATTCGCTAGCTTTGTGTAGTATTTGGTTAGCTTTAGAAGACTTTATGTGATGTGTTATTTTAACTGCGTTTGGTATTACCTTTGAATCTCTGCACCTTTTGAGGAACGCCAGTGAAGATATCAATTTCATCCGCTTAATGCGAAGCTTCTCCAATTTTCTGGTTTTAAGAAAAGTATCCTCCCCATAGAGGTTAGTCAGTTTAACACGTAGGCTTTCGCGACCAATATTATTCATAATAAAGGTTTTTGGGTTAGATCGCGTTTATTTATAAATGTGTCGTAACCCTCCACCACCCGACACGGCCAATCAGCAAAGAAAAGTGTCACGTTGACAAAAGACAAATAATTCACTACTTCAGCCCACCGGTGTGTTGAAGAGTTAATCCACATTTACAGATTGAGTACGACGTTTCGCTGGTAAATACTTCCAGCATCATCGGGCAATTCGCCAGAATGGTAAAGCCCTCGCTTGCTCCCGGTTTTATATAGAACAGAAGAGTGACGTCATCACTTAACTCATCAGGTGCAGTGATTAGAGGCGGAGGGGGGGGTAATGTAATTATATAATCGATTAGTAATCAGTCATTGGTTATGATTAGTAATGAGTTGTAGATTAGTAATTCTTTAAATCAAAATGTAATGTGTATTATTTAATAATACGCTTCCAGGCCGCACTGAGCCGGTAGCTGTCAGAGCGATTAAAGTTATTCTTGTTCCTCTCAATTTCAATGGATTCTCTAATTAGTCTTTGCCAGTAATAAATACAGCCCTACATCGGTAAGACATCTTCATTCATAAAAAATTCAGAACATCTTGTGAATGTGATTAAAGATATTAAACTTACACCTGATGATATTCTGGTAAGCTTTGATGTGATTTCTCTATTCACTAAGGTTCCAGTGGACGAATCGCTTAAATTACTTGATACACTAGTAAAGAATACCGGTTTACAAAAAGATATTCCGAAACTTGCTGGCCATTGCTTAAATAACACTTACTTCTTATGGAGAGGGGATTTCTTTAAACAAAAGGAAGGAGCAGCAATGGGTTCTCCTTTATCCCCTGCTATAGCAAATTTGTACATGGAAAACTTTGAAATAAGAGCACTTGCCTCGAGCACATTAAAACCATCCTTTTGGTTTAGGTATGTGGATGACACTTTGGTTGTCTGGCCACATGGTAAAGATACACTTAATGATTTTCTAAATCATCTCAATGCACAAAACCCGGCCATCCAGTTCACCATGGAAATGGAGGTGAATAATACACTCCCATTCCTAGATATTTTGCTTGGACATGGCCTAAACGGTAAAATAACACACAGCGTTTACAGAAAGCAAACGCACACTGATGCCTATCTGAATGCAGAATCACATCATCATCCAGCTCAAAAATCCTCTCTTATTAAGACGCTCGTGCATCGGGCGAAAACAGTGTCAGATGGTGAGAGTCTAGTGAGAGAGATTAAACACGTTAAAGACGCACTACGACAGAATGGCTACAATAATGCTCAAATTAACAGAGCACTGAATGCCAAATCACGATCGCAAAGCAATACTACTGAAAGCGACCAGATTGTTAAAACAATAAAAATTCCATATATCTCAGGAGTAACTGACAAATTAGCCCGCGTTTTGCAAAAGCAAAACATTACAGTAAGATTTGGTACAGTACACAAAATTCAAAAACTAGTATCTTGCACTAAAGACGCATTACCTAAACTATCAACAGAAGGTGTATATCGGATTAATTGTTCATGTGGCAGCTGCTACATTGGGCAGACGGGACGTAACATCAGCGTAAGACTAAAAGAACATCAGAGAAATATTAAATTATCTCAAACACAACTGTCGGCAGTGGCAGAACATGCTTGTCAACAAGGACACTCAATTGATTTTGACAATGTTGCAGTGGTGTGTAAAACTAATTATTACTGGCAAAGACTAATTAGAGAATCCATTGAAATTGAGAGGAACAAGAATAACTTTAATCGCTCTGACAGCTACCGGCTCAGTGCGGCCTGGAAGCGTATTATTAAATAATACACATTACATTTTGATTTAAAGAATTACTAATCTACAACTCATTACTAATCATAACCAATGACTGATTACTAATCGATTATATAATTACATTACCCCCCCCCTCCGCCTCTAATCACTGCACCTGATGAGTTAAGTGATGACGTCACTCTTCTGCTCTATATAAAACCGGGAGCAAGCGAGGGCTTTACCATTCTGGCGAATTGCCCGATGATGCTGGAAGTATTTACCAGCGAAACGTCGTACTCAAACTGTAAATGTGGATTAACTCTTCAACACACCGGTGGGCTGAAGTAGTGAATTATTTGTCTTTTGTCAACGTGACACTTTTCTTTGCTGATTGGCCGTGTCGGGTGGTGGAGGGTTACGACACATTTATAAATAAACGCGATCTAACCCAAAAACCTTTATTATGAATAACCTATGCCGTTTTGGCCAATGTTGGCCAAATTTTAAGTTTTTGTTTTTTTACAAAAGTGCAATCCTCGGGTGTGTTATGCCTTAGTATCCTATATACTACGTAAAAAGTGTGAAATTTCACCATGAAATTTTTAAGGAAAAATAAGAAAATCGGCATACTAACCTATGCTGTTTTTGGCCAAAATTGGCCAAACTTTTTCAGCTTTATTTTTCGACAAAAGTTAATTCTTCCTTTGTATTTAGCCTTAGTATGCTATATATTACATTAAAAGTGGGACATTTCACCATGAAAATTTCAAGTATAAAAAAGCAAATCGGCACACTAACCTATGCCGTTTTTTGGCAAAATTGGCCCAGTTTTTATAGTTTTATTTTTGAATAAAAAGTGCATTCCTTGGTTGTGTTTAGCCTTAGGATCCTATATATTACGCAAAAAAGTGGGAAATTTTACGATTACATTTTCAAATCTCAAAAATAAAACAGCATACCAACCTCTGCAGTTTTTTTTGCCAAAATTTACCAAATTTCCATAGCTTTATGTTTCAACAACAAGTGCATTCCTCCATTGTGTTGGCTGTAGAATGCTACGTATGACGTACAACATTGAAAATATCGAAATAAAATTTTCACCTGACAGGAAGAAAATCTGCATACCTTTTTTGGCCAAAAAGCAAATTGTCATACTAACCGATGCCGCTTTTGGACAAAATTGTGTTAGGGTTAGGGATAAGGGTTAGGATTAGGGGTTAGGTGTTAGGGTTAGGGGTTAGGGTTTAGGGTTTAGGGGTTAGGGGATAGGGGTTGCGGTTAGGGGTTGGGGTTAAGGGTTGGGGTTAGGGTTCAGGGGTTAGGGCTCGATAATTCCGACTCACTTCTCTCTGGCACATCTGGCAAAAACATTACCAAGCTGCAGCGAGTACAACATTTTTTGGCAGGCGTCATGACGGGTACTGCAAGATCCGACCATGTCTGTCCAATGCTCACAGAACTCCATTGGCTTCCTGTTGCCGAACTCATACATTATAAGACCAGGAGCAAGTGAGGGCTTCACCATTCTGGCGAATTGCCCGATGATGCTGGATGTAATTACCAGTGAAACGTCGTACTAAAACTGTAGATCTTGTGGATTCACTCTTCAACACACCGGTGGGCTAAAGTAGTGAACTATTTGTCTTTTGTCAACGTGACACTTTTTTGCTGATTGGCCGTGTCGGGTGGTGGAGGGTTACGACACATTTATAAAGAACGCGATATAACCCAAAAACATTTATGATTTATAAAGTTGCACTCATTACATACAAAGCGCTTGCCACAAATGAACCTCAATACCTTGCTGACATTATCACGCAAACTCTGGTCATCCTCGCGGCACCTTTTGGCTAGTCATCGAATAAAAACGGTCTCTGCATTGCACGCTTTCAGATGCACTTTTGCATCCATCTGGAATATTTTTCCTTCCGATATTAGGAAGTCAATGGAGCTACGCATTTAAAAAATCTATATTGAAAATAAATTTTCTTTAGAACTGCTTTTTGAGCTTAGTAAGTTGTCCTTCGATGAGCAAAGTTGGCTCTGCACGGTGTGAAAGAAGTTCAACATACACACCAACATGGACACTCGCTAAAAAACCTAACCATCATGGACACTCGCTAAATAACCTAACCAACATGAAAACTCGCTAAATAACCTAACCAACATAGACACTCGCTAAATGACCTCACCATCATGGACAATCGCTAAATAACCTCACCATCATGGACACTCAATAAATAACCTAACCAACATGGAGACTCACTGAATAACCTAACCAACATGGACACTCGCTAAATAACCTAACCAACATGGACACTCACTAAATTACCTCACCATCATGGACACTCACTAAATAACCTAACCAACATGGACACTCGCTAAATAACCTAACCAAATGGACACTCGCTAAATAACCTAACCAACATGGACACTCGCTAAATAACCTAACCAACATGGACACTCGCTAAAACAACTTAAACAACATGTACACTCGCTAAATAACCTAACCATTATGGACACTCGCTAAACAACTTAAACATGGTGCTGTATCGCCACCGTGTGGGCACATGGTGCAACTGCAGTGCCTGGCGCGGTAACAGCAGCAGTGGCACTGTGCGGTGTCTTCACGGCTTCATTGCAGCCAAACGCGCTTGGCACTAACGCCAGGACACCGCAGCACCAGCGAATCACAACTGCGGGGAATGCGCGGGTGACGTCTGACAGCGGCAACTGCTGGCCTACTGTGTTGGCCTGTACTGCACATGTCCACCACATTGCAGACGTAACCACGAATTGAATGATTGTGGTACTGCACGTGTCCACCAGAGGGCAAAAGTAACACGTCAAGCGCCAGTAATAAAAACGAAACTGGCCGATTTGCACTGCAATTCTTTATTTCTTCACGGATTTTCAAGTAACAAACTACTGAATTGACATCCCAAGCTGTCCCATACGTTTACACAGTTGAATATTTGGTGAACATCGGTGCTGAAGTAGTGAAACTCACTGCATTCCCAAACAGTGCGCTACAAATCGGCAAAAATCACACCCATCATTGACTTCAATGCGAATGCCGCCCCGGTTCCACAAGTCACACAAGCAAGTGGTGTTTGCCCTTCGACTCTACTCGACAGAGTCGCGCCATATACGATTCAACTCATCTCGCTGAGATGCGTTTAAAGGCATATGGATTAGGGTTAGGATTAGGGGTTATGATTAGGGGTTAGGATTAGGGGTTAGGGTTTGGGTTTAGGTTTAGGGGGTTGGAGTAGGGGTTCGGATTAAGGGTTATGGTTTAGGTTAGGGGTAAGGGTCACGGGTTAGGGTTTGGGTTTAGCTTTAGGGGGTTAGGGTTAGGGGTTAGGGTTAGGTCACCTATTCAGTTTTTTGCCAAAATGTGCCACATTTTCATATCTACATTTTCCATGAAAAAGTTCATTCCTCCATTGTATTTACCCTTAGTATATGTATTTGATTTAATGTTGAACATATTATTAAATGTTCACATACCAAAAAAGAAAATCAGCACAACCCATGCCGTTTTTGGGCAAAATTGGCATAATTTTCACAGCTTCATTTTCCAAGAAGTTAATTCCTCCATTTTGTTTAGCATTAGTATGCTCTGTATTATGTAAAAAAGTGGGAAATTTCACCATTAAATTTTAAAGTAAAAATAAGAAAATCGGCATACTAACCTATGCCGTTTTTGGCTGAAACTGGCCAAACTTTCACAGCTTTAGTTGTCGACAAAAAGTTAATTCCTCCATTTTATTTCACCTTAATTTAATAAACGACTTCCATGACACGTTGAGATTTGCGTCTTTCCTTTATTAGTGATGACTGCTCGGCTCTGCACTCTCTTAGAAGGTCACCCTCTCTCTCTCTTGCCGCATGCACGCGCTCACTGCTCCTCCATTCCCACGCAGATTCCCTTGCTCTCGCTTCCCCGCGCACCGCTGATCGACGACGCGCCGGGAGTCAGGAGAGCTTCGCTTGAGGCTGCCACGTGGTCGGTGGCTGACGAAATGCAGTCCAGACCCAGGCTTCCACACCGACCCCGAGTCCTCTTCCTGCCTCTCCTTATATCCTCCTGGAAGGGGGCGTGGTTAGAGGCGGGGCTTCGCTCCGCTTCTAACCACGCCCCCTTCAGAACCTTCTCGATCGTTCCCGCGTGTACCCCTGAGCTCCGCCCATGAACAATGGCCCAGATCGAACCCGTAGCCCTGATTGGCTATGACCGATGCGGCAATGCCTATGCAGCCCTCCGTATATCGGCGTGCTCTCTCATTACATTAGTATGCTATGTATTAGATAAAAAGTGGAACATTTCACTATGAAATGTTCATGTCCCACAAAAAGAAAATCGCCATACTAACCTATGCCGTTTTGGCCAATGTTGGCCAAATTTTAAGTTTTTGTTTTTTACAAAAGTGCAATCCTCGGGTGTGTTATGCCTTAGTATTCTATATACTACGTAAAAAGTGTGAAATTTCACCATTAAATTTTTAAGGAAAAATAAGAAAATCGGCATACTAACCTATGCTGTTTTTGGCCAAAATTGGCCAAACTTTTTCAGCTTTATTTTTCGACAAAAGTTAATTCCTCCTTTGTATTTAGCCTTAGTATGCTATATATTACATTAAAAGTGGGACATTTCACCATGAAAATTTCAAGTATAAAAAAGCAAATCGGCACACTAACCTATGCCGTTTTTTGGCAAAATTGGCCCAGTTTTTATAGTTTTATTTTTGAATAAAAAGTGCATTCCTTGGTTGTGTTTAGCCTTAGGATCCTATATATTACGCAAAAAAGTGGGAAATTTTACGATTACATTTTCAAATCTCAAAAATTAAACAGCATACCAACCTATGCAGTTTTTTTTGCCAAAATTTACCAAATTTCCATAGCTTTATGTTTCAACAACAAG